>NW_027076849.1:0-1200000 GCF_027942845.1 Colletotrichum fioriniae
CCCTAACCCTAACCCTAACCCTAACCCTAACCCTAACCCTAACCCTAAGTAACCCTAACTATTATAACTACCTATAAAAGTATAATAATGGATTTTATAGGACTTTATTATCAAACTACTAAAATCTAAAGAACTACTTATAAATATATAATATAATAGTATCCTAGTTATAATTAATCGATTTACTAAGTTCGCTCACTTTATACCCTATAAAAAAAGCTAATAACATAAAAGAATTAGTATATACGTTCTTTAAAAAATATTATTATTACCTATAGTATGCTAAAAAAAATTATCTCTAATAGAGGCTCTTTATTTATTTTAAAGTTTTAGAGATCCTTAATTTCGTAACTTAGTATAAATTATAAACTATTAACCGCTTTCTATTCACAAACCGATAGTTAAATAAAAAGAATTAATTAGATTCTTAAAATATACTTCTAATATTATATAAACTATAATCAGAATAATTAGGTAATATTATTACTAATAGCCTAATTCGTATATAATAATATAGTTAGTAAAAGTATAAAAAAATTCCCGTTCTATTTAAACTACGAATACTAGCTAATAATATATAAAAAAAGCATAATAAGGACCGTAAGCTATTAAAATAATAATAAACGTAACAAAACTCTAAAAAATCTAAAAAGAGTATCTCTAAATTTCGAGTTTATATATTAGCGTATAAAAAAAAACGCAAATAAATTAAAAATTAGAGGACTAACCTTAAAAGAGGGGGATAGCACTTATCTCTTTTTACTATAATATTAAAACGAAACGACTAAGTAATAAATTAAATTATAAAAAAACTTAGACCTTTCGAAATTATTCAAAAAATCTCAAACGTTAACTATAAACTAAAACTCCCGGATATAATAAAATATTATCTAATTTTTTACATTTCACTTCTCAAACTAATACCTAAGGGTTCACATACCGAAAATTACATTATTATAAAACTAAATAAACTAAAATACGAAGTTAAACGGATTATCGATCATAAAATTAAAAATAAAACACGAGAATTTTTAATTAAATAAAAAAAACTACGGATATAAAGAAAACATATAAGAACCCATTACGAACCTCTAGAACTCCCGGTAACTCCTAGAGGACTACTAAAAAATAATACTAACGGACCTAAAAAAGTAAACTTATTGCCGATTTTAAAAATAGACTAGTTTACGTTATTAAGAACTTATATAAACTATAATTCCTTAACTATACTACGTTTATAAGTATCTAATACGAATTCTAGAGTATCGGACTTATCTACTTTTTATATTCCTTAATAAAAAGTCTCGGCCTAGCGATCGCGCACTAACTTATAAGTTTTCTAAATACGAAATAAATAACTAATAGTAGTAACTATTAATAACTAAAAATAAGCTAACTTTTTATAAAGCTTAAAAAGTTTTTTACCTACCTTTTCCTCCTTTTTATCTTACTCCCTCTACTAAGCGTTAAGTTTTTAAATTATAAAAAAAATATTAAAAAATATAAATAAAAAAAAAAAAAAAAAGAAATAAAACTCACGAGTTAAAACTACTAATACCCTATTATAAGGCTTTTTTATTTTAATATAGGTTCAATAGCAAAAAAAGCCTTTACTAAACTAATACAGGACCTTTATATAAAAATAATAAGTATAAAATATATTAATAACTAACGAACGAGCTTTAATAAATTCTAAAAGCGCGAGGCGCTTACGATTTTTTATTTTTTATCTTTTTAAATTTCGTTTTTAAACTTAATTTTTTTTATATAACCTAATATAATATTAGTATTATAAAAGATAAATAGATAAATAAAACTTAATAAGCCCTAACCTAGGCCATAAACACTTATTTATAGGTCTATAGGACTAGATTTTTAAAAAAGAGATTTAATATTATGACTTAATATATATAAATAAAACTAGGGCCTGCCCCGTAGGCTTATAGCAGTTACAATATATTATATATATATAAAAGACGCTAATATAAGAGTTACCTTAACGAAATAAAAGAACTATAAATAAAGTTACGTAATAATAAAAAGGACTAACGAACGATAAGTAATCTATAAATAGGACCAACAGAATAAGGGCAGTCTACCTTAAAAAACTAATATTATAACGTCGGTCCTAACTATAAAAAAACTATTTAAATAATATACGGACTTATATATAGTATAAACTCGAGCTAGGCTCGAGAGTAGACTTTTTATAGCTCTTTAGTAATTAACTTAGTATTAAATCTTACGATTACTTTTAGCTATTTTTACTAAGAAGCCCTTTTAATAAGACTATAATTAATTACTAAAGCCTTACTTATTTTACGATTTATAAACATAGCTTTAAAAAAGCTATTTACGATTACGATACTATTTATTTAGTATTCGTAGCCTTAACTTCTACTAATATACTTACTATAACTAGCTAGCCGTAATACTAGTCGTCTACTATTTTTAGGTTTCTTAGGGTACTATCCGGTCTATTCCTTACTATTTTAATAAATAAGGTAGTTATTATTATAATAGGCTATTTATAAAAGTTATTTATAAGGGACTTCTTTACTTATAACACTAATTCGTTTTTTAAGAACTAGTTAGTATTAAATATGCTTAGGTTATTAGTAGTCTTTAGCTATATATTTTAGTTTATTATAGTTATAGTATTTAAAGTTTTTTTTTTAGTAGGGTTATTTTTTTTTAGCGATATTAAGATTTATAGGTCCGTTATAGTAATTAGTAGCGGTTATTAAAAGTTAATATTTCTTTTTAGTATTAGGTTTAAGTTGGTTATTTTATATGTTCTAACCCTTATACTTAAGGTATTATTTATAAAATTAGTTATTAATTTTAATTATTATATCTATATATTTATAGAGTTTATCGGGTCGTTTTTTATGTAAAAGTTTGTCCTTAACTTCTTTTTTTAGGCCGCGATAAAATAATATTATAAGTACTTTGTTACCCTAGTTAAGCTTAGAGGCGATTTATTAGAACTTTAAAGCGTACTTATTAGTAAACCCTTTTTATTTAAGGTTCGTGAGTTTTTGTTTAGTAACTCGTTTTTTTATTAGGATTATTAAAGGTTTTTTTAATTCTTTTTTTAAATTTAGTGTAATTTATAAAGATCTTTTTAATATTTTTTGTTTTATATATAGCGGTTATTTTTAAGGTAATCTCTTATTGAGGGTTTGAACTAGGTAAGGGCGTCCTTTTTTAAAAAGGAGGCTACGTAATAAACTTTATTTATTTTAATAATAAAAGAGGTTCCGTAGTAGTGTAAATAAGCCCTAGTTTGAGTAAAGAATCCTTAGAGTATATCTAGGGACTTATTATAAGGTTCTAATTTAGGGTACTTAGCTCTAAATACCGAAAGAAGTTAAGGTATTATAAACTAAGTATAGAGCTATTCGTTCTTATTCTTAAGTTTAAATATTATATTATATAATTATTAAATAGTAGGCATAGCTGCTCTAGTAGGCTACCTAGTGCTATTATTATTAATGGTTAATATATTTGTACTATTTAGTTAGTTTTCGTAAAGTAAACTTACTAAATAGGAGTAATTAAAATATTATGGCTAGCTAGTTATAGTAAGTATATTAATAAAAGTTAAGGCTACGATAACTAAGTAAATAGTATCGTAGTTATAAATAGCTTTTTTAAAGCTATTTTTATAAGTTATAAAGTAAATAAGGCTTTAGTAATTAATTATAGTTTTATTAAAAGGGTTTTTTAGTAAAAATAGTTAAAAGCGATCGTAAAATTTAATATTAAGTTAATTATTAAAGAAGCTATAGAAGGTTTATCCTCGAGCTTAGCTCGAGGCTATATTATATATAAGTCTCGTCTTTAAATATATCTTTTATCCTTTAGGTTATTTTTAATTAATCTGATTTAGAATAATCGTTTAGACCTTAAGTCGTATTAGATTATTTTAATTTTAAATAATCCTTATCTTATTAGTATATAACTTATTTTATAATTCTTTTATTCTGCGAGGAGTAGCTGTATTCCTATTTTATTTATATATATAGTGTGCTATAGCTGCCGTAGCTGGCGGGCTAGCCTTTAGGTTAGTTATATATATTAGGTCGTAATACTAGCTTAATATAATAATTCTTACTTATACTCTATATTATTTTTAATACGTTAATATATAGCCTACTTATTATTAATAAATAAAGTTTAGCGCGCTCCTAAATAAACTCGCTTTTTTAAAAGCCCTAGTCCTAGACATAGCATTTAAGTACTAAATTATTTATTATAACCTCGTTATTATTTTTTTTATACTTTATACTATTTATTATATTATTATAAGCGGGGTAGAAAAGTCTTATATTTCTTCTTTATTATTACTATTACTATATAATTAATAAAATAAAAAAGATATAAAAATAAAAAAAAAATATAAAAAGTTTTAATAACTAAGTTACGGCGCTAATTTAAAAAACGACCCGCGGGCTACTTTATCGTTACCCCTCTATACTCCCTAATATTATTTATTAAAGAATAGTTATCGTATTTTAAATACCGTATTACTATTACTTACTCTTAAAGTATAGGCCGCACTACTTATCCTAGGTATACCTCCTTTATATATCTTTTTTTTATATAATTAGTTAACGGTATACCTAAGTCCCTACTTACTCAAAACTAATATTCCTGCTTATATTAATATTTATATAAAACTACTAATATCTCCTTACCATAATAATATAATAAATTTAAATTATAACTATAATAAAATATATAGCAAACCGTACTCATTTATTATTAATAACGGACACCGCTTACTTTAATATAAAAATAAAAGGCAGCCGTAATATATATCCCGCCATTATTAAAATAAGCCTTCCTACTCTTTAAAAAAATAAAAATTAACTTAATATAGTAATATAAAGCTATTTAGTACTACTTTTAGGGCGTATAAAGGTATTACTACAAGCCCCGGGGGGTTTTTAAGGGGCATTTCCTTACTATAACTAATTACTTAAGTATACGAACGTACGGACAGCTTATATTTAACTAAGTTAGTATTCTAAAGGGGAGTTTTAACATCTACTTCTTTTTACTTAAGCAACGGAGAGTAGCTTCTTATACCTATTTTATTTTTTTATTAAGAGCCCGATATTATAATAATATAATAACTAAATATAATATAAAACTTATTTACTTTAGCTTAGTACTCTTATATAATACGGGTTATTTATAATAAATTAATTTTAAAAGTCTTAGTACCCCTAATATTACGACTTAATAAATATAATAAGGCCAGGGGCCGCCCTACAGGACCTGCGGCAGCTACTATACTATATATATAAAGGAACGAACTTAAAATAACTCCTCTCGGGATAAAAGAACTATAAATAAGTTATATAACTACGATTATATAATAAAATAAAGAACGGACGCCCGTAAAAAAGTAGGACGGACGATCGTATATAAATAGGATAAATAACTATTTAATAAACGGTTAGGTAATCGTAAATAAATAGTATTATAAAAAAATATATTTATAAATAAAATTTATATATAATATAAACTCGAGCTAAGCTCGAAAAATAGACCTTTTATAGCTTTTTTAGTAATTAACTTAGTATTAAATTTTATAATTACTTTTAACTATTTTTATTAAGAAACTTTTTTAATAAGACTATAATTAATTACCGAAGCTTTATTTACTTTATAATTTATAGAAATAGTTTCGAAAAAAGCTATTTATAACTATAATACTATTTATTTAATTATTATAGCCTTAACTTTTATTAATATACTTATTATAACTAGCTAACTATAATATTTTAATTACTCTTATTTAGTAAGTTTATTTTACGAAAACTAATTAAATAGTATGAATATATTAACTATTAATAATAATAGTACCGAGTAGCTTACTAAAGTAGCTATACTTACTATTTAATAGTTATATAATATAATATTTAAACTTAAGAATAAGAACGAGTAGCTCTATGTTTAGCTTATAGTACCCCGACCTCTTTTAATACTTAGAGCTAAGTACCCTAAACTAGAACCCTATAATAAGTCCCTGGATATACTCTAAGGATTCTTTATTTAAACTAGGGCCTACTTACGCTACTATAAAACCTCTTTTATTATTAAAATAAATAAAGTTTATTACGTAGCCTCTTTTTTAAAAAAGGACGCCCTTGCCTAGTTTAAACCTTTAATAAAAAAACTATTTTAAAAATAACTGCTATATACAAAATAAAAATACTAAGAAAATCTTTATAAATTACGCTAAATTTAAAAAAAAATTAAAAAAAACTTTTAGTAATCCTAATAAAGAACGAGTTACTAAATAAAAACTTACGAACTTTAAATAAAAAAGGTTTATTAGTAAGTACGTTTCTAAGTTCTAATAAATTACCTCTAAGCTTAATTAAAGTAACGAAGTACTTATAATATTATTTTATT
This sequence comes from Colletotrichum fioriniae, assembly GCF_027942845.1. Classification (NCBI taxonomy): domain Eukaryota; kingdom Fungi; phylum Ascomycota; class Sordariomycetes; order Glomerellales; family Glomerellaceae; genus Colletotrichum; species Colletotrichum fioriniae. The sequence goes on from NW_027076849.1 coordinate 6,433, forward strand.
ATGGCCTAAAAAAAGAAGTTAAAAAATAAACTTTTATATAAAAAATAACCCAATAAACTTTACGAATATATAAATATAATAATTAAGATTAATAACTAACTTTATAAACGATACCTTAAGCATAAGGGTTAGAACGTATAAAATAACTAACCTAAACCTAATACTAAAAGAAAATATTGACCTTTAATAATTATTACTAGTTATCATAGCGGACTTATAAATCTTAATATTACTAAAAAAAATAACTTTGCTAAAAAAAAGACTTTAAATATTATAACTATGATAAGCTAGGATATATAGCTAAAAAACTATTAATAACTTAAGTATATTTAATACTAGCCTATTCTAAAAAAAACGAGTTAACATCGTAAATAAAAAAAGTTCTCTATAAATAACTTTCTTAAATAGCCTACTATAATAATAACTATTTCGTTTATCAAAATAATAAAAAAATAAACCGGTTAATATTTAAAAAAAACTTAAAAATAGTAGATAATTAAGATACGATACTACTCTGCTACTTATTAAAATACTAGCTATTATAACTAAAAAAAAATTATTCCCTGTATATTAACCAAATACTCTTAAAAATAATAATTTTAAATATATTGCTATATTCTCTTAAATTTATAAAAATATAAAAAAAAACTAAAACGGACCTTATTATAAAGGGCACCCTTTATTTTTTTTAAAAAAGAATTATGCAAAAGACTCTAAGTAAATATAAGGAGTAACTTCTTAAGTTTGAAAAAAGAAGCCCCTGATATAAAAAAAAATCCTAACTAAGTCTATTTATATAATAAGATAAGAAAACGGTAATAAAAAAATTTATTTATAAAGTTAAAAAAATAATTTAAGGACTTATTACGTAAAAAATAGAATTAAAATAATTAAGAAACTAGACTTTAATTTTAAAAAAAGTTAAAGAAGGATTAATTTCTAACTTAATAAAAAAACCCTACGCAGGCCCTAGCGATCTTATCTTTAGTAAAGAATTATTATACGACTTAAATAAACCTCGTAACGTTATTTAATAACGTACTTAAATAAAAAATTAGTTACGGATCCTATTTTAATATTAATAATACTAGTTCTAAAGAGGATTTTAACAAAAATTAATATAAGAATATCGACCCTTTTAATAACAAATAAATACTATAGTTTTATAAAATAGTAGAACTTAAAAAAAGTTTTTATAATACCCTAAGTAAAAGGAAATAGCTCCTTACTTAATATTAAGGATATATTCTATAAGGAATTATTTTAAGTAAAGTACTTAGATAATAAATATTTTTAGTACCTCTTATTTAAAAGGGATAGTTATTTCTATTTATAAAGATATAATAACTAACTTATTAAAAATATCTATATTAACGACTAGTTACTAAACTAGATAATTATATATTTTAATAAGATCTACAAAGTAATATTCAGACTAAGTTTAGATTTCCCTATATAATATTAGAACAATAACAAAATAATATAAACTAATTATAAATACGATTAGTATTAAATCTACTATATTTTTTTTAAAACACGAGCCTAAAGAAAATAATAAAAAATAAACAGAATAAAAAGAATAATTAAAAAAATAAAATATTAAAAAAACTAAAAAAGCTAATTATAAAAGAATAACAAAAAACAAATATCAAAAAATAAGTTCTTATACGCAATTAAATAATAATATAACGCACACTTACTAATTAAACTTAATATATATAAATAATAATTATACGCTATAATTAATAATAATATATAAAGAAACTTTATATTACTAAGAATAATAAATAAACTTAACTTATTATAAATATAAAAAGATAACTTATACTAATTATAAATAGTAAAAAAAAAGAGTTAACTACGATAATAAATATATTAATTAAGAGACCGTACACCTCTCGATATATATTAATAATTATTTAAAAATAACTAAAATATAATATTATAGAAATAAAAAAATATTAACGTTATCTTAAGAATCTCGTAATTACGAAAACATAACCCACGGATAAATTAGACTACTAGCTAGGTTTAATAAATAAATTCAGTTACTAAACAACCTAAAAAAAAATTTAAACGAATTTATTATAACTCCTAAATATAATATATATAGCTTTTACTAAAATAATAAAAAGCTCTAAAAAGTTCGTATCTAGTACAAACGATTAAGGATTAAAACAACTCTAAACTATACTTAAAGAGTATTAGAAATATATAAGACTATTTATAGAACTTAAAAAAAATAGGATTATTAAAATATAATAATTAGGACATAAAAATCGAACTTAAAAAAAGAACATAACCTAGGTTCTTCCCTATATACCCTATAAACTAAAAAAAAATAAAACTATTTTAATAAATATATTAATAAAAAAACTTAAAAAAGGATATATTCGACCCTCAAAATCCCCTACGGGATCACCCCTATTCTTTATATTAAAAAAAAGAAAGAAAAAAACTAAGACTTATTATCGACTATAAAAAACTTAACGAAATTATAAAAAAAATTACTATCCTTTACTACTTATTATTAAACTTAAAGATTTATTTTACGGAGCTAATTAATTTACTATAATAAACTTTAAAAAAGCATTTAATTAAATCTAAATTAAAAAAAGAAACGAATAAAAAACGGTATTTTTAAACTTATAAAGGACTCTTTAAATATCTCGTCATACCCTTCAGACTTACTAATACTCTAATAACTTTTTAAATAATAGTTAACTATATACTCTAGGAGTTCGTTAATATCTTTATTATTATTTATATTAATAATATTCTTATTTTCTCTCCCGACCTTAAAATATATAAAAAATATATCCATATAGTATTCTAAAAACTTTAAGATACTAAGCTATATACTAAACCCTCTAAATATAAGTTCTATATCTAGAAAGTAAACTTTTTTAAATATACTATTATACTAAGATAAATCTATATATAAGTATTTAAAATAGAAGTAGTTAGGGACTAGCTTATATTATAAAACGTTAAGGATATATAAAAAATTCTTAAGATTCGTTAACTTTTATTAATAATTTTTTTAAAAACTACGCTAGTATTATTAGACCTCTTAATAACTTAATATAAAAGGATAACCTATTTATTTAGGACTCTAAATATGAAGAAGTATTTACTAAAGTTAAGGACTTAGTTATTTCTAAACTAATTATTATAATCCTAGACCCCTAAAAACCTTTTAAAATCGAGATTAATACCTCGGACTTTGCTATAAGAGCAGTTCTAAAATAATAAGATAAATAAAAGAAATTTTACCTATATTACTTTTTTATTCTAAAGTATTTTACGGAGTAAAATTAAATTAGTAAATTTATGATAAAAAACTAATAGCTATTATTAAAGCGTTTTAAAAATAGAGACTATAGTTATTTAGAACTAAGTATAAAGTTATAATTTATATAAACTATAAGAACCTTATAAACTTTATAATAAATAAAAAATTTAAATAAATAATAAGTTAGATAGAGCGAGTTTCTATCTAAATATAACTTCCGAATTATTTATTAAAAAAGGTTTAAAAAAATAATAGAGTAAACGCTCTTAGTAAAAGACCTAACTATAAAGTTATGGTCCCTAAAGAAATATAAGTTATTTTTAAGGAAAAAAAGGACGGTAACTTTATACTAATTACGAAGCTTTTTATAATAACTAAAAAGATTAATATTAGCCCGATTAGAAAGATAACCCCTAAGCTTATTATAGAAATTTATAATATACCTGTACACGGTTACTAAAGAGTTATTAAAATATAAAAAACAGATTTGCTAATATTATAATAAATCCGCTATACGTACTAAAAATTATTAACGTAATTAAGGACTGCGCGATTTATAATAAAAATAAGAATAGCTTATATAAACTATATAGTAAGTTATAACTATTATAACTACTTATAAAAAGTATAATAATTGATTTTATAGGACTTTATTATTAAACTACTAAAATTTAAAAAACTACTTATAAATATATAGTATAATAATATCCTAGTTATAATTAATTAACTTACTAAGTTCGCTTATTTTATACTTTATAAAAAAAGCTAGTAACGTAAAAGAATTAGCATATACGTTTTTTAAAAAATATTATTACTATTTATAGTACGCTAAAAGAAATTATTTCTAATAGAGGTACTTTATTTACTTTAAAGTTTTAGAAATCCCTAATCTCATAATTTAGTATAAATTATAAACTATTAACTACCTTTTATCCGCAAACTAATAATTAAATAAAAAAAATTAACTAAATTTTCAAAATATACCTCCGTTATTATATAAACTACAATCAGAACAACTAAGTAACATTATTACTAATAGCCTAATTCGTATATAATAATATAATTAGCAAAAAGCATAAGAAAATCCCCGTTTTACTTAAACTACGAATACCAACTAATAGTATATAAAAAAAGCACAATAAGAACTATAAACTATTAAAATAATAATAAATATAACGAAACTTTAAAAAATTTAAAAAAAAATATTTTTTAAATCTCGAGTTTATATATTAACATATAAAAAAAAACGCAGATAAATTAAAAAATTAGAAGACTAACTTTAAAAAAGGGGGATAATACTTATTTCTTTTACCACAATATTAAAAACGAAATAACTAAGTAATAAATTAAATTATAAAAAAACTTAGTCCTTTTGAAATTATTTAAAAAGTTTTAAACGTTAATTATAAATTAAAACTCTTAGATATAATAAAATATTATCTAGTTTTTTTATATTTTATTTCTTAAATTAGTACCTAAAGGTTTATATAAAAAAATTATATTATTATAAAACTAAGTAAACTAAAATATAAAGTTAAACGAATTATTAATTATAAAGTTAAGAACGAAATATAAGAATTCCTAATTAAATAGAAAAAATTATAGATATAAAAAAAATATATAAGAACTTATTACGAACTTTTAGAATTCTTAATAGTTTTTTTAAAGAGTACTAAAATTAAAATTAAAACTAAAACTCTTAGCTATTATAATATCTTAATTAATAACTCTAAAAATACCGTTAGCTTATACCTCGCGGGCCACTAATAAAATATTTTTAGCATCCTTAAAAAATTCCTTTAATATAATACGACTTTTTCTTAAATACTATTCGCTTCTAAATATAAAAAACGCTCTAGTTTAGATAACGATTTATTTAACTTAGCCTAAGCCCTTTAATAAGCCTTAGCTTTTTTTTATAACTCTATAGCCCTTTTTTTAAAAAACGTAACTCCTCTACTTATTTTTTACGATCTAATTAATCGGATTCTATTACTAAATAATTAATTATGCTAATTAATTAAGAACTATTAAATAAAATAGAAATACTTATAAGTATAAATAATATTAGTAAAAATATTACACGGAATAGCTAAATAATAATATATTTTATAAATATTAAAATTAAAAAAAACTAAATACTAAACGCCCCGCAAATAATAATTTAAATAAAGTATTATTTCTATATTTTTGTTAAAAAAACGAATAATATATAATAACTTATAATAAAATACGGCTACTTAAAACTTCGATTTTTTAATTTAACCTAATATTATATTAGTACATTTTTTTAATAAATAAACTTAATAACTCTCTAACTTAAAAATAAGCGACTTACTTATAAACCTAAAGGACTAGATTTTTAAAAAGAGAAGCTAATATTATAACTTAATAAATATAATAAGGCTAAGGGCCGCCCCACAAGACCTACAGTAGCTATTATACTATATATATAAAAAAACGAACTTAAAATAACTCCTCTCGGGATAAAAAAACTATAAATAAGTTACGTAACCACGATTATATAATAAAATAAAAAAACGGACGCCTATAAAAAAATAAGACGAACGATTATATATAAGTAAGACGGACGATTATTTAATAAACAGTTAGGTAATTATAAATAAATAATATTATAAAAAATATATTTATAAATAAAACTTATATATAATATAGACTCGAGCTAAGCTTAAAAATAGACCTTTTATAGTTTTTTTAATAATTAACTTAGTATTAAATTTTATAATCGCTTTTAGCTATTTTTATTAAAAAACCCTTTTAATAAGACTATGATTAATTGTTAAAACTTTATTTATTTTACGACTTATAAAAATAGTTTTGAAGAAGCTATTTACGACTACGATACTATTTATTTAGTTATTATAGCCTTAACTTTTATTAATATACTTACTACGACTAGCTAGCCGTAATACCTAAATAGTACTTTATAATAATTATTATAATAATACGGAGTTTTTTAATATATTAAAATAAGGTTACTTATTCTACCTCTCTCTTAGCTAGATCTATTTTAAGTTATAATAGTTATTAATACTTTAATTTTAATTATTATATATCTACTTAATACTCTATTTATTTAGGTTAGGAAAGAGCCGAGGCTCTAGGCTAGAAGTATAATGCGCTTTAAAAAAAGAACGCTATAATAAAAAGTCGTAATAAGCTAGTAGTACCCTCGAGGTTAGTATATTTATATATTATTATAAATTATAATATAGGGAAATAAATTAGTAATATAATTTTAAAAGTTAAAAAAGATAAAAAAAAGAAAGTAGTTTAATAATTTAAATATATAATAGATTATATAGTAGAGTATTTAGTAATTACTAATATATATAAAGCGATTAAAATAAATATACTGCGGGCTATAGTAAATAAATAAAATATTTAATAATTAAAAAAAATTAAGTAATCTACTTTATTATTTGCGTAATAAGTAAAATAAGATAAATAATATAATAATATAGCGAGTATTTTAATTACGAAATCTTTTTTTTATAACTTAATAATATATAATTATAATATCTTCTTTTATTAAAAACGATTATAGGTATACGCGCCCTATGAGAAACTAAAAGGCCGGACCTCTTTAATTAAGTTCTTAAGTACTAAGCTATATTTAGCGTCTAAAGTCTATAGCTAGTGGAGGGAGCAAGGCTTAGATACTTTAATAAGATTAGGTAAGCGGGAATTTCTTATTTTTTTAAGATTTAGTAATAGTAAATAGAAAACAATATAATTATACTAAAAAAATAGTATATTACCTTTTTCTTAAGGTATATTAGTGATATTATAAAATAAATCTATTTTATATATATATATAAAGAAAATATTTATTTTACTTACCTAGGCCGATATATTTATACTATATATTGCTTATATTTAGTTAATTATTATAGCGTTAGTTATAATATTAAACTATGTTTATAATAATAAGCCGATTTTAGTTACTTAAGTAGCGCTATTTATATAATAATACGGCTTACGAGTATTCTTAGTACGTACCTCTATACTTTTTTTTATTTTCGTTTTCTTTAAAAACTACTTTTATATACTAAATATAGTACGACTTTTCCTTAAAAAAAAAAGACATAGGTCTAGCCTCCCTTTTAAATACGGAGGCTAAGTAATGAGACCTATAGTTTATAAATTAGCTATTTAAAGCTACGGCCCTAGCCCACTTTTATTTAGTATATAGCGTTTAAGGGAGACGCTTCTTTTCTTATTATTTTACGTAATATTTTATAAAGGGGCTTAATTATTTATTATCTTTCGGATTTCTAAAGGCTACTTAGGAACTCTAAGCCCTATTTTATAACAATAAAGGTCCTTTTATATTAAAAGACCCTTATACTTCTATTTCGTACTTACTAGTTCTAATAATATTTATTATTAATATTACGATATCCTATATACTATTACTATACTACCTAGTCTCGTTTATTAAAATATTAAATTAAAATAGTACTTCCCTAATATAATATAAGTAGAAGTACTTTTAGCTAGCATGGGAGATACTATAATTAAAAAACCTTAGCTTTTAAATATAGCTATTAATATAAAAAATAAAAAGTATTATTTATAATATAAATAATAGTAATACCTTCTTTAGTTTATTAACTCTAGCCTAAAAGGGATCGCGCGGCTAGCTAAGCCCCCCTTATTATTAACGATTTATATTTTTTTATTTTTAACTTTATCTTTATTACTTATTTTTTTAATTTATTAATATATTTTAATATCCCTTAGTTCTATTATTAATATAGTGTTACGGCCAGCTAGTTATAGTAAGTATGTTAGTAGAAGTTAAGGCTACGATAACTAAATAAATAGTATCGTAATTATAAATAGCTTCTTCAAAACTATTTCTATAAGTTATAAAGTAAATAAAGCTTTAGTAATTAATTATAGTCTTATTAAAAAAGTTTTTTAGTAAAAATAGCTAAAAGCGATCGTAAAATCTAATACTAAGTTAATTATTAAAAAAGCTATAGAAAGGTCTATTTTTCGAGCTTAGCTCGAGTTTATATTATATATAAGTTTTATTTATAAATATATCCTTTATAATACTATTTATTTACGATTACTTAACTATTTACTGAACAGTTATTTATCCTATTTATATATAATCGTTTATCCTATTTTTTATAAGTATCCGTTTTTTATTTTATTATATAATCGTAATTACGTAACTTATTTATAATTTTTTTTATTTTAAAAAGGAGTTATCCTAAGTTCGTTTTTTTTATATATATAGTATAATAACTACTATAGGTCTTATAAGGTAGCCCCTAGCTTTATTATATTTATTAAGTTATAATATTAGCTTCTCTTTTTAAAAGTCTAGTCCTCTAAGCTTATAAATAAGTTGCTTATTCTTAAATTAAAGAGTCGTTAAGCTTTATTTATTAAAAAATATACTAATACAATATTAAGTTAAATTAAAAAAATCGAAGTTTTAAATAGCTATATCTCGTTATAAGCTATTACGTATTATTCGTTTTTTTAATAAAAATATAAAAATAATACCTTATTTAAATTATCGTTCGTGGGGCGTTTAGTATCTAATCCTTCCTAATTCTAATATTTATAAAATATATTATTATTTAACTATTCCGTATAATACTTTTTACTAACGCTATCTATACTTATAAATATCTCTATTTTATTTAATAGTTCTTAGTTAACTAGCATAGTTAATTATTTAATAATAGAATCCGATTAGCTAAATTATAAAAAATAAGTAGAAGAGTTGCGTTTTTAAGAGAGGGCTATAAAGTTATAAAAAAAGGCTAAGGCTTATTAAAAAGCTTAGGCTAAGTTAAATAAATCGTTATTTAAACTAAAGCGTTTTCGTACTTAGAAACGAATAGTATTTAAAAAGAATCGTATTATATTAAAAAGAATTTTTTAAGGATATTAAAAATACTTTATTAGCGGCCCGCGAGGTATAAGCTAATAATACTTTTAGAATTATTAATTAAGATATTATAATAACTAAGAGTTTTAGTTTTAATTTTAATTTTAATACTCCTCGAGAAGTTACTAAGAGTTCTAAAGGTTTATAATAAGTTCTTATATATTTTTTTTCGTATCTATAATTTTTCTATTTAATTAAGAATTCTCGTATTTCGTTCCTAACTTTATAATCGATAATTCGTTCGATTTCGTATTTTAGTTCGCTTAGTTCTATAATAATATAATCTTTTTATATATAAACCTTTAGGTATTAGTTCGAGAAGTAAAATATAAAAAAACTAAATAATACTTTTATTATATCTAGGAGTCTTAATTTATAATTAATATTTAAGACTTTTTAAATAATTTTAAAAGGACTAAGTTTTTTATAATTTAATTTATTACTTAGTTATTTTGTTTTTAATATTATAGCGAAGGAAATAAGTACTATCCCCTTTTTTTAAAATTAGTCTTCTAATCCTTAATTTATTTATGTTTTTTTTATATATTAATATATAAACTTAAGATCTAAAAATACTTTTTTTTAAATTTCTTAGAGTTTTGTTATGTTTATTATTATTTTAATAGCTTATAGTCCTTATTGTACTTTCTTTATATATTATTAGTTAATATCCGTAATTTAAGTAAAACAGGGGATTCTCTTTATACTTTTTGCTAATTATACTATTATATATAAATTAGGCTATTAGTAATAATATTACTTAGTTATTTTAATCATAGTTTATATAATAATAGAGGTATATTTTAAAAATCTAATTAATTCTTTTTATTTAACTATTGGTTTGCGAATAAAAAAGTAATTAATAGTTTATAATTTATACTAAGTTACGAGATTAGGGATCTCTAAAACTTTAAAATAAACAAAGTACCTCTATTAAAAAATAATTTCTTTTTAGTATACTGTAAATAATAATAATATTCTTTAAAAAAAACGTATATACTAATTCCTCTATGTTATTAGCTTCTTTATAAAATATAAAATAAGCGAACTTAGTAAGTTAATTGATTATAACTAGGATATTATTATATTATATATTTATAAGTAGTTTTTTAGACTTTAGTAATTTAATAATAAAGTCTTATAAAATCAATTACTATACTTCTGTAAGTAATTATAATAGTTATAACTCGCTATATAGTTTATACGAGCTATTCTTATTTTTATTATAAATTGCATAATCCTTAATTACGTTAATAATTTTAATACGTATAATAAATTTATTATAATACTAGTAAATCCGTTTTCTACGTTTTAATAACTCTTTAATAACCGTATACGGGTATATTATAAATTTCTATAATAAGCTTAGGGGTTATCCTTTTTAATTAGGCTAGTATTAATCCTTCTAGCTATTATAAAAAAGCTTCATAATTAATATAAGGCTACTATCCTTTTTTTTCTTTAAAGATAACTTACGTTTCTTTAAGGGACTATAACTTTATAATTAGGTCTTTTTACTAAGAGCGTCTATTTTACTATTTTTTAAACTTTTTTAATAAATAATTTAGAAGTTATATTTAAATAGAAAACTCACTCTATCTAACTTTATTGTTTATTTAAATTTCTTTATTTATTATAAAGTTTCGTAAAGGTTTTTATAGTTTATATAAACCGTAACTTTATACTTAGTTCTAAATAATTATAGTTTCTATTCTTTAAAACGCTTTAATAATAGCTATTAGTTTCTTTTATTATAAATTTATTAATTTAATTTTATTCCGTAGAATACCTTTAGAGTAAAAAGTAATATAAGTAAAGTTTTTTTTATTTATCTTATTATTTTAAAACTACTCCTATAATAAAGTCCGAGGCGTTAATTTCGACTTCAAAAGGTTTTTAGGGGGTCTAGGATTATAATAATTAGTTCGGAAATAACTAGGTCCTTAACCTTAATAAATACTTCTTTATATTTAGAGTCCTAAATAAATAGGTTATCCTTTTCGTATTAAGTTATTAAGAAGTCTAATAATACTAGTATAGTTTTTTAAAAAATTGTTAATAAAAATTAATAAATCTTAAAAATCCTTATATATCCTTAACGTTCTACAGTATAAGCTAGTCCCTTAACTACTTCTACTTTTAAATACTTATATATAGATTTATCTTAATATAATAGTATATCTAAAAAAGTTTACCTTTTTAGATATAGAACTTATACTTAGAAGGTTCAGTATATAACTTAGTATCTTAGAGTTTCTAAAATACTATATAAATATACTTTCTTATATATTTTAAAATCAGGGAGAGAAAATAAAAATATTATTAATATAAATAACAATAAAAAATATTAACGAACTCCTAGAATATATAATTAATTATTATTTAAAAAGTTATTAGAGTATTAATAAGTCCGAAGGGTATAACGAAATACTTAAAAAGTCCTCTACGAGTTCAAAATACCGTTTTCTATTTATCTCTTTCCTTAATTCGGATTTAATTAAATATTTTTTTAAAGTCTATTATAATAAACTAATTAGCTTTATAAAATAGATCTCTAAATTTAATAATAAGTAATAAAAAGATAATAATTCTTTTTTATAATTTCGTTAAGTTTCTTATAATCAATAATAAGTCTTAGTTTCTTCTTTTCTTTTTTTTAATACAAAAAATAGGGAGTAATCCCTGTAAAGGGATTTCGAGGGTTAAATATGTCCTTTTTTAAGTTTTTTTATTAATATATTTATTAAAATAGTCTTATTTTTTCTTAGTTCATAGGGTATATAGAGAAGAACCTAGGTTATATTCTTTCTTTAAGTTTGATTTCTATATCCTAATTACTATGTTCTAATAATCCTATTTTCTTTAAGTTCTATAAATAGTTTTATATATTTTTTAATACTTTTTAAGTATAATTTAGAGTTATTCTGATCCCTAATTATTTATACTAAATACGAACTTCCTAAAGCTTTTTACTATTCTAGTAAAAGCTATATATTATATTTTTTCTCTTTCTTTAGGAGTTATAATAAATTTCGTTTAAATCCCTCTTTTTTAAGTCGTTTAGTAACTAAATTTACCTATTAGACCTAGCTAATAGTTTAATTTATCTATAGGTTATGCTTTTATAACTACGAGATTCCTAAAATAATATCAATATCTCCTATCTCTGTAATATCGTATTTTAATTATTTTTAAATAATTATTAATATATATCGAGAGGTATATAGTCTCTTAATTAATATATTTATTATTATAGTTAACTCTTTCTCTTTTTACTATTTATAATTAATATAAGTTATTTTTTTTATATCTATAGTAAGTTAAGTTTATTTACTACTCTTAATAATATAAAGTTTCCTTTATACACTGCTATTAATTATAATATATAATTATCGTCTATATATATTAAGTTTAACTAATAAGTATACGTTATACTATTATTTAGTTATGTATAAGAACTTATTTTTAATATTCGCCTTTTATTATTCCTTCGTAATTAGCTTTTTTAGTTTTTTAATATTCTATTCCTTAATCGTTCTTTTTATTCCGTTTATTCTTATTATTCTCTCTAAGCTCGTACTTTTAAAAAATATAGTAAATCTAATACTAATCGTACTTATAATTAATCTATATTATTTTATTATCGTTTTAATATTATATAAGGGAAATCTAAATTTAGTCCGAATATTATTTTATAAATCTTATTAAAACATATAATTATTTAGTTCAGTAACTAGTCGTTAATATAAATATCTTTAATAAGTTAGTTATTACGTCTTTATAAATAAAAGTAATTATCCTTTTTTAAGTAAGAAGTACTAAAAGGTATTTATTATTTAAGTACTCTACCTAAAAATAATTCTTTATAGAATATATCCTTAGTATTAAATAAAGAGCTATCTCCCTTTACCTAAGGGTATTATAAGAACTTTTTTAAGTTCTACTATTCTATAGAACTATAATATTTATTCGTTATTAAATAGGGTCGATGTTTTTATATTAATTTTTATTAAAATCCTTTTTTAAAAACTAGTATTATTAATATTAAAAATAGGATCCGTAACTAATTTCTATCTAAGTACGTCGTTAAGTAACGTTACGAAGTTCGTTTAAATTATATAATAATTTCTTTTATTAAAAAATAAGATCGTTAGAGCCTACGTAGAGTTCTTTATTAAGTTAGAAAGTTAATCTTTCCTTTAACTTCTTTAAAATTAAAGTCTAATCTCTTAATTATTTTGATTTTATTTTTCATATAATAAGTCTTTAAATTATTTTTTAACTTTTATAAATAAATTTCTTATCGCCGTTTTTTTATTTTATTATATAAATAAACTTAGTTAGGATTTTTTTTATATCAGGGGCCTCTTTCTTTAAACTTAAGAAATTATTCCCTTATATTTACTTAGAGTCTCTATATAATTCTTTTTTTAAAAAAATAAAGGGTACCTTTTTATAATAGGGTCCGTTTTAACCTTTTCTTTTATATTTTTATAAATCTAAGAGAATATAATAATATATTTAAAATTATTATTTTTCAAAAAGTATTCAGTTAATATATAGGAATAACTTCTTTTTTAGTTATAATAGCTAGTATCTTAATAAGTAGTAAAGTAGTATTATATCTTAATTATCCGCTATTCTTAAGTTTTTTTAAATACTAACTAGTTTATTTTTTTACTATTTTAATAAACGAGATAGTTATTATCGTAGTAAGCTATTTAAGAGAGTTATTTATAGGGAACTTCTTTACTTACGATATTAACTCGTTTTTTTTAAAATAGGTTAGTATTAGATACGCTTAGGTTATTAGTAATCTCTAGTTATATATCTTAACTTATCGTAGTTATAGTATTTAAAATCTTTTTTCTAACGAGGTTATTCTTTTTTAATAATACTAAGATCTATAAGTCCGCTATAATAACCAATAGTAGTTATTAAAAATTAATATTTTCTTCTAGTATTAAGTTTAAGTTAGTTATTTTATACGTTCTAACCCTTACGCTTAAGGTATTATTTATAAAGTTAGTTATCGATCTTAATTATTATATCTATATACTTATAGAGTTTATTAAGTCGTTTCTTATATAAAAGTTCATCCTTAACTTCTTTTTTAAACCGCAATAAAATAATATTATAAGTGCTTCGTTACCCTAGTTAAGCTTAGAAATAATTTATTAAAACTTAGAAGCGTACTTACTAATAAACCCTTTTTATTTAAAGTTCGCAAGTTTTTTGTTTAATAACTCGTTTTTTATTAAAATTACTAAAGGTTTTTTTAATTTTTTTTTAAATTCAGTATAGTTTATAAAGATTTTCTTAATATTTTCGTTTTATATATAGTAGTTATTTTTAAAATAGTCTCTTATTAAGGGTTTAAACTAAGCAAGGGTATCCTTTTTTAAAAAAGAGGCTGCGTAGTAAACCTTATTTATTTTAATAATAAAAGAGGTTTTATAATAGTATAAGTAGGCCCTAGTTTAAATAAGGAATCCTTAGAATATATCTGGGAACCTATTATAAGGTTCTAGTTTAGGGTACTTAGCTCTAAGTACTAAAAAAGGTCGGGGTACTATAAGCTAAGCGTAGAGCTACTCGTTCTCACTCTTAAGTTTAAATATTATATCGTATAACTATTAAATAATAAGCGTAACTACTCTAATAAGCTACCTAGTACTATTATTACTAATAGTTAATATATTCGTACTATTTAATTAGTCTTCGTAAAATAAACTTACTAAATAAGAATAATTAAAGTATTATAGCTAGCTAGTCATAATAAGTATATTAATAAAAGTTAAGGCTACGATAACTAAGTAAATAGTATCGTAATCATAAATAGCTTCTTTAAAACTATTTTTATAAATCGTAAAATAAATAAGGCTTTAGTAATTAATCGTAATTTTATTAAAAAGGTTTCTTAATAAAGATAGCTAAAAATAATCGTAAAATCTAATACTAAGTTAATTACTAAAAAAGCTATAAAAGGTCTGTTTTCGAGCTTAGCTCGAGTTTATATTATATATAAATCTTATTTATAAATATATCCTTTATAATACTACTTATTTATAATTACTTAACCGTTTATTAAATAATCGTCCGTCCTATTTATATACGATCGTCCGTCTTACTTTTCTATGGGCGTCCGTTCCTTATTTTATTATATAATCGTAGTTACGTAACTTATTTATAGTTTTTCTGTCCCAAAAGGAGTTATCCTAAGTTCGTTCTTTTATATATATAGTATAATAACTACCGCAGGTCCTATAGGGCGGCCCCTAGCCTTATTATATTTATTAGGTCGTAACATATAAACAGCTATTTTACTTAGTATTTTTTATATTATTTATTTTTATTTCTTAACTTTATTTTAAAAAAATAGAACCCGAATTCTTTTTTTTATATAGAGCTATTATATTAGGCCTTACCCTCTTTAGTAAGTAACAATTTAAGTAGTTACTAAGAACCGTTTATTAAGAACTAACGGAGACACCGCTACTACTACTACTATTACTTAGATTACTTACTAACTATTTTATTACTACTTATCCTCTTCTTATTAATACTACTCTATTTTAGTTAATAAGCGTCTTCTATTTAAAATTATTAAAACTATAATAAAAATATTATTATAATTTTCTTAAGATCTATATAAAAAAACTTTATAAACTAGTCTAATTATATATTTAAATTTGCCCTTAGGTATACGTTTTAAGTTATAAGTTATAAGCTATATAATATTTATTTATTATAAGGTTATAAACTTAAGTTAATAAAGTTCTAACTAAGGGTACTTAATACTCTTTTTTTTTAAAAAAGATATTTAGGTTATTAAGTTAAATATAATTAATATAAAAGAGAAAAAGCTACCTAGGGGCTTATATAATTTCACTTTTATAATATATAATAACGCTCTTTTTAAATATATTTAAGAATTAAGCTCGGTTAGTTTATAATACGTTAAGAGCTTCTTAAAATATTTTAGTTTTTTTATATTCGAGTAGCTTACCTCTCTCCCTTATTAATTAATTTAAAAAAAAGCCCCAGGGGACTTTTTTTTATTTTTATTTTAAAATAATTTAAAAGTAATTTAAAAAAGCCCCTAGGCATTTCTTTACTTTTTATTTTTAATTATATTAAAAAGCCCTTAGGGGCTTTTTTATTTTTATCTTAGAGCGATTTAAAAATAATTTAAAAAAGCCCCTAAGCATTTCTTTATTTTTTATCCTTAACTATATTAAAAAGCCCCCAGGGGCTTTTTTATTTTCTATTTTAAAACGACTTAAAAAAAGCCCCCGGGGGCTTTTTTTATTTTAAAATAATTTAAGAACGATTTAAAAAAAGCCCTAAGGGCTTCTTTATTTTTATCTTTAAACAATTTAAAAAAGGCCCTTAGGGGCTTTTTTTATTTTTATTTTCAAATAACTTAAAAAAGCCCCTGACTTTTTTTATTTTCTTTAAAATAATTTAAAAAAAGCCCCTAGGGGCTTTTTTTATTTTTTAAAATAACTCGAGAATAATTTAAAAAAAAGCCCCTAGGGGCTTCTTTATTCTATCTTTAAATAACTTAAAAAAGCCCCCGGGGGGATCTTTTTTATTTTTTATTTTAAATAATTTAAAAAAAAGCCCCCAGAGGTTTTTTTATTTTTTATTTTTAAGTAACTTAAGAACGAAAATAACCCCCCCTACCCCCCTTCTTTTTTTACTTACTACCTTCCCTTATTTACTTTAACTCGAATCCCTATTATACCTCCTATTATTTACCCTCTCTACCTATTACCCTTAATATTAATTTTATTTTACTTTTTAGCCCCTACTTAGCCCTTTAACCCCCCTAGCCTAGCCCCTAGCCTTAACCCGACCCGACTAGTGCCGTAGGAGGGCGCTACTTAACGTATCCTTAAGAAAACGATAAACCTTAAGGATATATGCGACTAAGGTATTGCGCTACTGAAAATTATGTTAGGCGGCGTCTTTGCGAATACTAAAAGTACTGAGAAGCAGGGCTTGGAGATCTTAGAGCTGGCGCTGACTAAATTAAGCGCAAGCTATGACGAAAGTCCTGCGTTGGGCGGTGCAGGTTATGACTAATTCTACAACTGGGTTGCACTACAGATCGGCCTAGAACAGTCTCTTAGAGACGATCAGACTGTACACGCGGCAGGGTTGGCACAAGGAAGTAGCGCAGCCCTCGGATTGTCGGAAGCGGGAGAAACGAACTTCGTCCCAGAGTTCGTTCCCTCTACGTTCGCTGAGCTCATCTCACTCCCAGGGCTGGAAAACTACTTTCAGTACACGATAGGATAAAGTAGTGTCGAAATTGGATGCATTCGTTCCACTCCTCTTTCTGGGGGTGACTTCCACTGAAGCCCGGTGATATAAGCCTGGATAACCTTTACGGCGAAGTTGACTGATAATCTCTGCCAAGAGGCAAAATCATATTACACGTCTTAAACTTGATACGCATTGGAGCTACGGTATTAGATCCCGTTGCACATCTGCACTGTTCAGCCTAAATCTGGTTATCTTAAGATGTTACCGAGCCTTATTCGAGTTCGGAGTGGGGTTGCACGGACTCAACTAGTTGAACGATGTTTGCCGGAGATAATGCGCTGCTGTTTCGTGGCCACGATTAACAACACGAAGAGGGAATTTTCATGCGACTCGGGGAGTATCAGCGCAAGAATATCTCAAACGACATGGAACCTGCCTCTCGTTCCTTACAGATCAGTTTGCACCTTGCATCGTATTATCCTGGTCCCATTGTTTTCCCTTCCGCTGCACCAGCTTTCCAGGTTACTATGGCTAGTCTTTCCTTCGCACTAACCTGCCAGTCAGGACAAAGTGGGCCTGACGTAAAGGCGTCGGGCTTGGGCATGGTGGGCCTCAGTATGGCTTACAGTCAAGATGGAAATGCAACTTCGCGTGTCCACCTACTTTAGCGCGTGTTGTAACTACCTTAGTCATATACCTGATGAGAAGTGCCTCAAGGTCCTGGATCGGGCATGGGAGGTTAGTGCTAGGAATTATGATACTGCCGACGCGGGCGGCGACATCGAGGACTTGATAGGAAGGTGGTTCAAACTCCACCACGAAATGAGATACGGCATCTTCCTTATCTCCAAGTTTGCGGGCAAGGTGATTCGAGGCGACAATTGTCAAGTTACGCGAGGGATTGATTCGTTACTCGAGTACGCTCGAAAGGCGTGCCAACGAAACCTGCAAAGGTTAGGGGTTGGATCCTTCAACCTATACCATATCTATCGGCTTAATAGCAAGACACCTGTCGATAAAACGATTGTAGAGACGGTTCAGTTGAAGAAGGTTTTGGAATGTGAAAAATGGAGCGGAACACTCATCGACTCGGATTACAGTGAAGGCAAGATTTAACATTCGGGTATGTCATAATGCACATCCAAGACCCTGCGCCGCACTCGCGCTGTCCACCTAATCTCAGCCATTGAAGGGGAACACACTCGCTGGGCTCTCGGCATTGATAATGAAGCAGATACCCGTCTCTTACGTATTGCACAAAAGCTAAGGTTTTCTGTTTTTGCGTACTCCTCACTTGGTAGCGGCATCATGACTGGCAGGTACTAGCCGATAGAAGACTTTGATGCGGGAGACTATAAGCGCTTCAATCCTAGCTCTAAGCCCGCAGAGAATTCCCAGAAGAATTCTGAGCCCGCACAACATTTTCAAGACATGGCCGACCGCAAAGGGTTCACTGACTCTGGTCTGGTTACTCGCCCAGGATGATGGCATAATACCAATCCCAGGAACGAAGGAAATCCAATATCTTGAAGAAAACTTCAGTTTTCTTGGAGTTGCGTTGAATGACCAAGACAACGCTTCTATGAGGACTTTAGTGGATGCAGCTGGAGTTGTTGGCGGACAGGGACTGGTAGACACCTGATCTGTTAAGATATTGGATAACTTCGCCCTAATCGTCACGCCCAAAGAGATGACATGTTCACGGACTGTCAATCATGGCCAGGCCTTTAGCTGTACTAAGGCAAACCTGGCGCATGGTCCTGAGCAAATCTTTAGCTAGGAGTTTACCCGTAATGATTGTGCCGTGTCTAGCTCGAATATTATCATCGACCAGGTCCTCGAGACCCCTTCGAGGCTACTGCAACCAAAATTACTTTCTTTAAGGTAGTCGTGAATAATTCGTTATTCATCGACTTTTCTCTTCCAGGCGCGTATGTTCATTTCCAATGAAGGAGATCCATTTTCGGTCGTGCATGATTCCGCAGCATAGGAACCCTTTCAAATGTTTTAATGTGGCTCCCAGGCTCGAGGGGGAAATTATCCGGGTACGAACAAATGCTCCCCTGCGACGGAACAACTTCTAAACCTTTGCCTTATTATGCGGGGTAAGGGGGAGTGACTCCGCATTCCAGGGGTCACATCCGGCTTTTGCGTGCTTGGTCCCCGCCAAGTGGATCAATAAGCAGGACCAATGGCTTCTATTATAGGCAGTTTTCTTGGTAGTACGTGAGATCTCGGCTGATCGACGGGTTTAGCAGGCTTGTCTCATAGCGGTGTAGCGGCAGCACATCGGGTGATTATAACAGCCTGGAGGCACCTCAGGAGGTAGAAATATCGAGGAATTCCACAAAGAAAACGGTCAATGCTCTAGCATTACACATGCCTCGCTCCCAAAATGTGGCTATTTGCAGGTTTGTGGACTTTGCTATACGCCATCGCGCCTGGAATAGGAGTGGCGGCCCTCGCACAATCGCCATCAGTTTTCCCATCACGTGAGTTTACAACGTAACGCCCAATTCAGCAACGACAGCCTGCTTACAAGGTCTCGGAATAGCGCCGGGTCAAGGAAAGGGCATTTGGAAGAATGCATATGAGCGTGCAACCAACTTGGTCAGCCAGTTGACCCTTGAAGAGAAGGTCAATATCACACGTGGCTATGCGGGTGACAATACTTGTGCGGGTAACACTGGATCAATTCCTCGTCTTGGTTGGCCAGGCATGTGCCTCCACGATGCTGGGAACGGTGTTCGAGCGACAGACCTAGTCAACTCGTATCCGTCGGCCATTCATGTAGGAGCCAGCTGGGACAGAAACTTGACTTATCAGCGCGGCTATTACATGGGGCAAGAATTCAAGAGTAAAGGGGGTATGTCCCCGAGAGTCAATATTGCTGGTAATTTGGTCACTAACTGGTTTTCAAGTTAACGTCCTTCTAGGACCCAATGCTGGTCCCCTGGGTCGTATTCCACTAGGCGGGCGGAACTGGGAAGGCTTCTCCGTTGACCCATATCTGGCCGGACAATTAAACGCCGAGACCATCATTGGGCATCAGGAAGCCGGCGTGATCGCCAATCTGAAGGTAGGCTATCAAGGAGGCTTGGTCACTGGACCATGGTCGTAATCCACGATGGACTAATACCCGGCAGCATTTCATTGGAAACGAGCAAGAGACTTTTAGAAGGCCATACTTTGGCGTGGAGGCAGCCTCATCTAATATCGATGATAAGACCCTACACGAATTCTATCTTTGGCCTTTCGTCGATGGGGTTAGAGCGGGAGCGGCATCGATAATGTGTTCATACAACAGGATCAACAACACGTACGGCTGTGAGAACAGTAAGCTATTGAACGGGATTTTAAAGACGGAAATGCAATTCGAAGGGTTCGTTCTTCTCGACTGGAACGCACAGCACAAAGTAGAGAGTGCCAATGCAGGTCTAGATATGGTCATGCCCCTTGGAGGAAATTGGGGCTCCAATCTCACTAGGGCAGTCAATAACGGAACGGTGAATGATTCAAGGATACACGACATGGCAACAAGGTACATTACTAATATCTCATTCGTACAGCTTGGAGATCACGTATAACTGACATTCATCAAGAATCCTTGCAGCTTGGTATCTTGTTGGTCAAGACAACGACTTCCCCATTCCTGGCATTGGCATGAAGAATCTAACTGAGCCGCACGAACAAGTTGACGCCCGTGATCCCAAGGCGAGGCCAACAATACTCAGCGGAGCTCTTGCGGGCCACGTGTTGGTGAAGAACGAAAACAGTTCACTACCTTTCAGTAAAGCCCCGAAAATCATGTCTATATTTGGATATGATGCCACAGTACCTTCGACGAAGAATACCGACAAACTTTTTGAGCTTGGATACTACTCCTCCCCGGAGATGGCTCAGGCTGTTTTGGGAACAGAGAGGCATTTCGATCAGGCAGCCAAGGGGGGTACAATTGTCAGTGGAGGACGTGCTGCAGCCAATGCACCGTCCTACATACTTGATGTAAGCACCATACTCCCCCTGATGAGTGTTTTTTGGCCTGACGGGACTCTAGCCTCTGAGTTCGCTACAACACAGAGCCGCAATGGATAGCACATGGGTCAATTGGGATCTGGTTTCTGGAGACCCTGATGTCAATGCTGCCAGTGACGTTTGTCTGGTATTTATCAACGCCATGGCAACTGAAGGATGGGATCGAGATGGCTTACACGACGATTTCAGTGATGGCCTCGTCTTGAGTGTAGCTGAGAAGTGCGCCAACACAATTGTGATCATTCACACAGCCGGCATTCGCCTAGTTGATCAGTGGATCGATCACCCAAATGTTACGGCTACAGTCATCGCCCATCTGCCGGGTCAAGACAGTGGGTCAGCCCTTGTTAAGCTACTGTATGGTGAGGCTTCATTCTCTGGAAAGCTTCCGTATACTTTGGCGCGAAACGAAAGCGATTATTCAGTGTACGCACCGTGTGGAAGGCAGGCAAACACCACCAGTCCCCAGTGTGATTTCACCGAAGGGGTATACGTCGACTATCGCGCCTTCGACGAAAGAGGCATCGAGCCAAGGTTTGAATTTGGCTTTGGCTTGACATACACACAATTCACCTACTCTTCCCTACTGGTCAAGACGCAGCGTTGTTTGACAGGAGCTGCATCAAATATCAATGCCTTGTGGGATGTAGTCCTGAATGTAGAGGCATCATTCAACAACACTGGTAATCGTGCTGGCGAAGAGGTTGTGCAATTATACGTCGCAATCCCCAATAGCCCCCCCCAAACAGCTTCGAGGCTTTGATAAGGTGTCCTTGGAGACGGGAGGCAGCGCTTCTGTTCAATTTGAATTGACACGAAGAGACCTCAGCATTTGGGACGTTGTGGCTCAAGCTTGGACGCTTCAAGGTGGCAATTATACAGTCTTCGTGGGAGCAAGCAGCAGAAATCTGCCTCTTCAATCCTCATTCACATTGTGATTGAATGAGATACCAAACCTGTTGATGATTGTGTCAATAATAACGTTCCTTATTAATCACTCTCTGTGCTAATTGTTGGGCAGCCTTCGCTGAATATTCTTGACAATTACAACTAAGCTTCATATATCCTAGTGATCAGCTGCCTCGACCCATGGAACTCAATTGGGAGACTGACTCCTCATAGTTGACTGATGTATTGCATCAGACTTGGAATTGAACAGTCGCAATGTCCTAAAGCCAAAAGCATAGACACGATCATTAGCTGAACGCAAATTTGGGTAATAGACAGAACTTACTCATCGTGATTCATATGTATTTGACGTAATTGTCATAAATCTAGATAGCATTCAGGCAGGGTATACTCATGTGTATCGGCCTGCTTATATGTTGATACTTGCCTATTTACGTTATCTATGTTTTAAACATCCTAGTTCTCTTTACGGGATCTCTAATTGAACTAGATCGAGTAACAGCCTTTATTAGCACTATCACTGTTCCCACCTGCTACGATACTATTACTCTTTTTGCTGTCATCAATCACGTTTGACATGCATTCACTCACCTCAATACTCCAATGAGACTCACGATAGTTTAGCCTGAATTCGACTCCGGACGGCTAGACAGACCTAGAGCATGTTTTCTGACGTCCTTGAGGCAACGCGATTGGTTGAATGTCAGATACCAGAGACATTGAATCGCCCTTACACCTCGAATGAGCTATCGGTTGGATATAATGCACCGGAAACGTTCTTGCCTGATCTGACACTCAATTAAAGATCCGGCAGCCCGACGACGGGCGCACGCCCGAGTCACGCCACGTACATCTCATTGGCTCGGATAGTATCCCCAAAAGTGAAGCGGGCCAAGGCGAGGCGAGCAAGGATTATGCAAATTGAGGGGGGGACGGAGCCTCACTTGGCTGAACCTTTGCACCCGAAGGCAAAAGCAAGCGGGTTTGCAGAACAGATGGGCTATGAATAATAGTCAGACCAGTTCCAATCTAGAACATCGACAGATACAAGCCAGTGGTTCAACCGACCATTGGGCCAGGTCTGGTCCATTTCGCCATTTTGTCTAGAGCCTCCCTTTTGCATACGGGCCCTGGACTAATTGAAAGACACCATCCGACCGGATTTTTCTACCTTACTACGTCTTGGCATCAGAGATTTGATAATCTGCCCACTATCGTGCCTTTGATGTCCCTAACAGCCATTCCAGACCACACGAAAGCCCGCGCTCTGTATTTTGGAATGAGCAAATAGAATGAATAGTTCTTTGGCTTCTGTGGTTTTTAAAATACGTGAGTTATCTGAGTAGGTCTGCGAGGAAAAGGTTGAACTCCGCCGATTTGGCAAGTAGCGAAGTACTGATTGTTTGAGGGTAATGTTGAGTTGGGCCAGCTTTGCTTGCGAGAGATGATGTGTATACACTGAGAATGCCCACAATCTTGCATTTCATTGCCTTCAATGAGATACCATACCTATCCCTTCAGGCTCAAGGAAGTCCAGGCCTTAGTTTGTTACCTGTCCAACATTCGTGTGTGACAGCATCTAAGCGGCCTTTTAATTGCATCAATTTCTGAAGCCGGCCTCGTGAAATCACGGCATGCAATAGGTGGCAACTTACTGAGAGGGTGTAGGGTATGCGTCTCCTACCAACAGATCCCGCAGGTGTAGTGAGAACAACGCGGGGTATTCCCCGTGATATGCGCCATTGGGAACAAATGCATGATTACTGCATGCGGGCTGCATTCGCCAACAATAAGTACAATGCATATAAATCACGTACGATTATTGGGCTGAAGATTTTCTACGGCAACTGATGGACGAATGGCTTTTCAGGGCAGCCAATCGCTGCAGAGTTCGGTGTGAAAATGTCGTGACAGCTTGATGCGCTTCAACGTGGCATCCACCATAGCGGAATTGATGGGTGTGCTCCAGCTCGACCTTAGCCTTCTTCGGGGGCGAAACTTGAAGCCCAACGACAAGAGTTGAAGAGGAAGCTCGGGCGGGGACGTAGAATGCCATATTTACGACTAATCGTCATTGAACCGTGACTAAAGAGCAAGATTATTAAAAGCCTGTCGTGGCATCGTGCCTCCGAACTCTTTCTTCTTACCTCACTAATTCCAGTAAGGGTTTCCATCAGTCATGGACACAAACGAATGGTCCCCAGCCTCGCCGCTAGATCAGGCGAGCAATCACGTCCTAGAGACCTCTGTGGGACATACGCTGGATGTAGGTCCCGAGGTGTCGTAAGTTTACTCAGATATCCCACATCGAGCCTTAGTGTCTTTGGTTAACGAATCTTCAAAGGCCATACGCAAGTCCGACATGCAATGTCTACTTCGAGAGTGGTCAGCCCTTTAGGGTGCCTAGCAACCTTCTTTGTCAAGAACTTGAGAACATCCGCCTTCGGAGCCATGGAGAAATACGACTGAAGCATATACCAGACGAGGCAGGCCATGTCCTGATTCACTTTCTCCACACGGGATCATGGCAAACACTACGGGCCAAAGACTCCAGCGATACGCCGAAGAATGCCACTTATCTTGGAATCAGTCTCTATGTTTATGCCGCTGCGCAGGCATACAAGATTCCACTGCTGGCCGAGCTTGCCAAGGACAACATTTCTGTCTCCGCTGAGACTTTGCCTGCCCTAGAGGTTCTTTCTCTTGCTTCAGATGCTTGTCACTCTCTTGGAGAAGATGACCCATGGTTCTCAGCATTCATCAAGCGACGCATCCGTCACCTATTCGAAGATTCATCGTCTTTGAACAAAGCCGGTCTCTTAGGGTGTTTTGACAACGCAACAACATACTCTAAGCTTTTAATCAAGAGTCTGATCGAAATTTGCTGCGATTACTCGATTTCCGTCAATCCAAGCGAGTCTCAACCTTCGCCTCGGCTTGTGCCTACAGTTGCTTCAAAGCCAATTCCTGTTCCTTGGTCGGACACAGCTGAGCCAGAAGTGGACCTAAGCGGAGAATTGACCTTGGAATCAGCCCTGGGAAACAGTCTGACATCAACCTCGAAGAAGGACAAGAAAAAGAAGAAGAAGGGTAAGAAGTTGGACGAGACCCTTGCTGAGTCTGACGTGGTGAGTCCCAAAGATGCTGCAGAGTACGTGACCAACGGCCGGCATTGAATAGTTGATAGTCGGTCAAGATATCAAATTGAAGTGCATTGTTTCCAAATTCAGAGTCTTTGTCTCAACCCCGGTGATGAAATTCTAATGTCCATTGATATGTATACTCAGCTACCAAAACGGCCATGGCGGGTCAGTTCAAAACATCAAGTCTAAACGCATAGTAAGTGCCAAAGATTAAAATAGACATGATTATTTGAGTCTGTTCCCTTCACTGCTGAACATACTACTAGCAGACTGATTTGACAGAATGGGATGAATTGAAAGTGATATTACTTCTTTGTTACAATAATGACAGGCATTATCACACGTCCTGATCATCGGTCCCGACATGAAGCTTCTTTAAACAGACAAATCCACCATCGCCTTGCATTCGCATCTCAAATGAATACGAGAGACACTCTGAGATGTATGGCCTATGTTTGGTCTTCCGGATGGAAAACAAGAGCTCGAACCTCTATGCTTTCTCTTGGTGGTGCATCCGAGCTTGACGTTGGATCAACGAAAGCAGTGTGGGGGACTCTTCTAGCTCTTCCGTCTGTCTTGCTGTCGAAGCACTTAATGAGAATTACTTCGTTCGGTGTGAGGCGATCTTTGTAGTACCACTTGTGAGCGTTGCTATGTCTCACTGCGTATGTCTCTCCTCGCCGATCAGGGTAAATCAGTTCGGTTACGACTAGATCTGACTCGGCGACAGACCTGGCGTCCGCAATGGCGAGTGGGTCTCGTTGAACTGTTTTGATGGGCCTCCAAACGTTGATGATTTGCACTCGACCTTTGAGCAACTTATCGGCATCATCTGGGAGGTGGTGAGGAACCCGGGAAAGAGCGGCCTTGTAAGACTGATCAATATGAACTCTTTGCACGGGTCCGCGAGCTGCTCGTCCTTGTGCTGCTGTGCCAGGTAGCTGCCGGCGAATAGTATGGTCAAAGATAAAAACGCGACTAGCACCCGTCCTACATATAACTTATTAGCTGAGACGACGGCAAGATAGGATTGGTCCCGTGAAGTCTTTCCAAGGATGCCATACTCACACCGCTTTTAGAAGTTCTTCAACTTCGGCGTAGTAGGACGACCTGATCTGATCATCGTTTTGAAACTGCTTTTCAGTCGACCAGCTGTAATGAATTTGAAACCCATTTCTATCGAGAGAAAACTCCTCTTCATCGCCTGTGAGGTCGCTGATCGTCACAGAGTGGGATACAAATGGCCGGTCATATGTCTCTGGCCTGTCAACGTATGTAGGATGCGGAGGTGATCCATCCTCGTTGTCTTTGTGGTAGTTCAGTGTTGCTTCCACTCCCTTGCGCCTTTGATTCGACTCGCGCAGATCATTCGCTCTGTGGCGTTGAGTGTGTTGAGGAGAGCCCAGCCCTGCGGGAAAAGGGACGTTCCGAACCTCTACTGCTGCCATGCTCGGTTCTATGTAGGATTCGTAGTGGTACTGGAGTCATAGGGATACACCAATACCAGCAATCTGGGCAGCTCAAAAGGTGCAGCAAAGCTCGAACTATAAATCATTTTCTACGAGCCACCTGACCTTGATTCTACTCTAAATCCACATGGTCTCCTCTGGCACGCAATATTTGTCCGGCCATGGGCAATTTGTGGATTGATAATCAACCTCAATTGAATCACATGGTGTGACCATACTCCAGCACCAATTGGTTCAAGGTTTGACAGTAAAAGAGATGATATGACATCCATGCGGTTATGATTTCAAATCCGCATGGGCATCACCCCAATTAAGCTCAGTCAAACGTGCCTCGGCCCAAGTTATGGTTGCGGAGTAAAATGGTGTCATCGTTGTAATCGTCCGCATTGATAATCACAGATCCTTGCCAGTGCACCTCATCTGCTGTAAAGAGACTTTTAGTTATTGCTAGGGAGAGATACAAGCGGGATTAATACTTCGAAAGCGATTTCCAAGCAAACGTTAGAATCGACACTGAATCATAAGGCACCTAGTTGAAGTACTATTTGGGTGCGCGAGGGAAATGAGATTACGCTTATGTGCCTAAAATTCGGCAACTTACAAAGGCGTGGTTCTCGATCGGTCTCTAAATATCTATATGAACGAGTTTTGTGATTGTTGTTCCATCACTCAGAATCTCTTCTTTTTCCTCAATCTTATAACCTCCCCAACGCGGCAAGGCGACTGTCCAGACATACCAATACATTACTCCAGCTGTGAGACTGGTAGATAGCAGCGTCAGTCACCAACGATCTACGGTCTAGTCAGAAGTCTCACTTACATGCTCACACCAATAATTGCATAAGTGGCGTAAAACAATCCGTTTGGTGGCTTTGTATCCGGTGGGAAAAAAGGGGCTGCAAGTAATGCTATGCTCAGGCCGATTCGTAAGATCACAGCTGGAACAAATGCCTTGAATGGGCGTTTGATATCGGGACGTTTGACGCGAAGCCACAAAAGTCCTACTGCAATGGCCAACGCTAGAATTTGACCGGGATAGCCTTCAACCTCCAGGATAAACGAATAAACGTCCCTAGAGGGAGGCAGCGTAATGACCAGAAATGAAGGAATGTAGTGAACAAAGAGCCCGCCTAGAGGTGAGTTGAAGGGCTTTGTAGATGAAAGTATGTCCGAAAACGGAAGAAAGCCTTGTCTGGCAATTTCTTGTTTTGTGCGCGCCTAGAGTCATTGTATAAGCACCGTATCCGCAATAAGCTGGCAACACAGAGAGATCCTACCGCAGAAAATGCGACGACGAGAACATTCGCTCCTGCACTTAAAGCAACTGCCAGAGGAAGGACCCTTTTGCCAACTCTCTCACCAAAGATTCGTTCAAAGAATAGGGCCGCTATCAGCTCGCCGCTCTCCTTTATCTCATCGATGGGAACGACGACAAAGTATGCTACATTGATAAGTGCGTAAAGTCCGCACGCGGTAATCAATGCCGCCATCGTCACAGATCGCAAGGTCCGAACTGGGTCTTTGATCTCATTCAGGACGTAGTTGGCATTGTCAAGCCCCGCGTATGAATAGAAGACTTTGAAAAGGGATGTAGCAATTACACCCCAATTCCAGTTGGTGTTTTCCCACAGGTCTCCCCATCCGAGCACTCCAGTAGTTTTCTGAGCAGATTCTTCCGTTGGTCGGAACAAGACAACGTAGAGACCTGAGAATATCATGAAGACAATCAGGGCAACCTTGATCCAACCCAAAACGTTTTGCAGCCTGATACCGAAGCGTGGGAAACAACCATGAACCAGGGTAACGAATGTGAGGAGTCCAACTGCAATACCTTTTCGAAGGAGATCACTGGGGTTATCACCACCCAGTGCAAATAACAGATATTCGCTAAAAACGATGCAGTTGCTCGCTGTAAATCCCAGAAGAACGGCTTGGATGGCGATGAGGGTCGATGCTAGGAATCGAGGTCGACGATACGTAAATTCTAGGTACACTTTGTCTCCCCCAGACCGTGGCAGCATCGAGCCAAACTCTAGGGAGATCATCAACCCGCATGCAGCAATTATTGCGCCAACAATCCAAAGCGAGAGTGACAGACCGGGGCTCCCAACTGAGCGAAGAATTGCGCCCGGAGTAGCAAAGATACCGCTGCCTATCACTCTTGAGATGACAAGAATGTAGGCGCTTTGCCAGGTCAATGTGCGGCCGAGTGTCGATGTCTCTGGAAGCACATCGTCTTCAACTGAGCGTGATGGGTACGTCAGCCCAGTACCAAAGTCTTCTTCATTCGGCTCTTCATTTCTGGTTACGAGCTGCTTGGTATCTGAGCTTCCTGAAGACGACAAGCGTCGTGGCGTAGATGGGATCAACGGCTGCAACTCCGGGGCATCGTGGCTACTCATATCGCTGAGTGGTGTCGCTGGCTTGAGACCGTATGAGAGCGCAAGTTGGGTTATTACTGAACTAGACGGTGTGAGCGCGCAAACCAAATGTAACGGATCCTAGTTGGCAGCCTTCGTGGAACTTCAGTTGGATATATAACGAGCAACAAGTTAACGTTGTTCACCAATGAAGTCAAGCAATAGCGACATATCTTGTTGACATGGTTCGGCTGTCCGGCTTCGCGGTAAAGATACGCGTTTGACAGGGAGCCTGGAAGGTGTCATCGGCCTCAGGCGCGTGTCCACGGACATTGATGCTTGATAAGAATGTGGGTACATTCTGTCTTGTGAGGCGTGTCTCTCATGGCGTAATGTGTTTCAAAACGTAAGTTTCGGTCACAGGCCTCACCAAATGCCCGTCCTGTTCTTAACACGGATTCGCACGCCATCATTGCGCAACCTGACGAAAATTGGGGTTGTGATTGTTCAAGATGGCACGTGAAAGAACCCAACCACCATTACCCCAACTGAGACTTGGCCCCCACTCTGGGGTTCCGGACGCCGGGTGCCCGGCTACGACTCCGCGGTAGCAAACTCCGACACATACATAAACGCAAGATCGGTCTCGAGGGATGCAGAGGCCAAAGCGCTCGCGTTATGTTTGACTAATTCTTATCAAAGTTTCGGCATTGTTACTTGACGTGTACCTGAGATAAATTAGTGAACACTACTAAAGCATTAACCTCCCAGTCATGCCGAGGAAACTCACCTTAACTCGAACTCAGATGCACTAATGAAGGATGTTATTCTTGTTCTTCGCCATGTCTGTGACGCCTATTGTAAGTCTCTCGGTATACTTTCGTTGTGTCTGACTTATGATTGCGCCAGCAATGGGTGGTCATTGAAAGGCTTTCTCAGACTAGAGTAATGTTCAGTACGGCTTAGCAAGAGGGCTTAGTACTAATTGCGAAATGATACTGCATCGGCGCAAGAAGTTGAGCCTCTTCGGCATGTCTCAAGTATCCCCAATGTACGAGAAATTACCTTGCCGATTCAACACACTTGATTTGAAAGCAGCTCTACCAGTTCCTGCACCAGAGCGCTTACTGAAATTGCGATTCGTGACATTTAAACGCTGCTTCGTATGAAGAGATACCAAGGGGGAACGTCATTTTTCCATCAGGAAAACACTTCAACGAGAGGGTCATCCACAAGAACACTCAGCTCGCACAACTCATGAGGGCCTCAGAAACATAAGAAGATCTCGTAGACCTATGGTTTCACTTAACAAGCAAGAACTCCAAGGTACGGCTCAGATCTGTGCCGTTACGGGCTAGACCTGATTGGTCGGATCCGGGTTGGCACCCATATTTTGCCGCAGCGAGCTGGCGTATCTATTCCAACGCCCTACCCCTGTAGAAATCTGGTTTCTAATATTTCACTCCTCGCCTTAGATTTCGATACAGATGTTACCGCTTGTTGCTTAACTCGGGCTGGGCTCTTAAAATTTCTCTGGCGAGGCCTGTGGAGCCTGGAGACTTGCGGCAACTCCAATAATCTGAATGATCGGTATGCCAAGTACCTTGAGTTCGCACTAAGGGAGGTATCTGCAGTATAAATGGATCGACTCCAAGCTATCCTTCCGATAGTCAGAGACATTTCATTCGCTGAACTAGAATTTTCCTTCAATTGTTGTGCAAGTGAGAATCCCTGGAAAGACTTGAAGCGATTTGAAGGTCGAGATATTCCAGATTCCATTGAATCCGTGTCGAGCGTTTCGTGTACGATACGCACTCTTTATTTTCGGCTCACCTATTAGGCAATGACCTGCTGCCGACCTTATTCAGCTACCTACCTATCCCTAGAACAAGAATTGAGAATTTGGTAGTCTAGGATTACGGGTACGTATAACGCCCTGCTACCGCTCGACTCGTGGCTATGACAAGGCCTGAACACATCAAAGAGGGGATCATCACATCAAGAGGTTGTGTATGGACTAGAACTGAAAGGAATCGTTTTGAGATTAGGTGCATGTGAGGCCTAGTGTGGAGAGGATTTACATGAGCTGCAACCATCAACCGCCCCTAATTCAGCCCGGTTTTACTAGCACGAAGCCTCGCTGATCCATAGCTCCCAGCCGCGTTTAACTAACGCTCCTTCCACTACTGAGGGGCTACTTTATCTTACAAACTGTGGAAATGCGGGACCTTGGTTCCGCTGCTAACCAGCGCTCGTCAGCACTACCAATCCACACATCAAGTGCGAAGTACAGACATGGGGAGTGTGTGTTTCGGGAGGGCGACCTCGGGGCCCCTTTCATAATCCTCCTTCGCCGTGTTTTGCCAGTGACTGTACGCGAAGCATGCTAAGACTGTCTTTTAAGCTTCTTAATAGAATAGTCTCGGCTTTTGGTTTGAGCCCTATGAGTACTAGGGGCCCAAGATCAGGTAAACAAATTTCACAAAAGGGGGGCCTTCACTTCATAAATGTTAAGAACCTCCCGTGTTTTCTGTTGCAAGATATCGGTGAACTTGTTGAATTGCAAAATGGAGTTTGGTTCTGGTGGTTGTTTGCTTCCTAGCTATCGAAAGCCACTTCCAAGTGAGCAGTTCGAACGTATGGCCTCAAATACCCGGCTTCCTCTGGCTTCTCCCTCATCTTCCCCCAGATTCACGGCTGCGATACATCCTCAAACCCCCATTTTCCCCTCTCAATCTGATCAAGCCTCCCCAGAGCACCACACCATGAAGAATTGGGTAGAAACGAAGGCTTCGCCAGCGGCAGAGGGACATCAGATCCCTGAGAACAACGACGCGCCACCATTGCCTCTGCCATCCGTCGTTGTAGCTCAGTACCGGAAACGTCTTGTCTGGTGGGCCGTTCGATACTGTGTAATTGTCGTCGTCATCTTCGTTGCATTTCTTATTCCTCTCATTACATTGAGCAATGATGCAGACTTAGCCGACGACTCCACGCCGCAATCAATCCAGGACAAACAATACCGCAACCTGGTTTTTACATCAGCTTATGGCTAGAGGTAACCTGGGTGGCAGCCGTTTTCTTCGATCTTCTGGGACTCAGCTTGCCATATCTCTTTAGGTTTCTTGCTAGGTCAGTTCACGAGTTACCAAGAAAGCCAGGGCCATGCGCTTAAAATGAATCTACCTACCTAGATACATCAACTCTTCCCATCAGAGGTACTGGAGAATCTTGAAGTTCATGCGTCGCCCGATTTGCTTTCTTGGCACGACTATTGTAACCTTTATTTTCTTTGCTGCTGTAAGTCATATTCATTGAAACGCAGTTTTCGTGGCGGCATTAATGATTGCTGTCATTCTAGTGTATCAACACAAATGAACTCCTTGCTGTAAACGTCAACAAGGATCCGAACACATTTGGGTGGGACGATGTTGTAGCCGACATTTTGGAACAGGCTACTCTTTGGGTAGCCTTCTATTTTGTCGAGAAGCTATTAATATCCTACATCTCCGTACATTACCACTATCGAGCAAATCACTCCAAGCTTACTCGCACGAAAGATCTCCAGAACGCCCTAATCACACTTTACGACGCATCGATATACCTTCACCCTTTCCATCGTGGCACTTTCGACGAGGAGGATATGATTATCCGCAATGCCAACGGCGGAAGCCATAAACAAGAGCGAATGAGGGTTTCAAGCTACCTTGCTCGACTCGGCCTTGATGGCTACAAGCTTGTTGGACTATTCGGAAATTTTATTTCCGATGACCCTCATGCCCATTGGATGCGTCCAGCAAGTACCTATGCTATCATAGAGCGTGCTTGGGGAAGTGAAGACTCGGCGACTGCACTTGCAAGGCGGATCTGGTTTTCATGTGTTGCTCAAGACAAGTTTGGCTTGACTTTGAGTGACATCAAAGAAATCCTTGGTCCCCACCGCACGCCGGAAGCCACCAAAATTTTTGCCACCTTGAGTGAAGGTCAAAACCACGACATCCGCCTTGTGGAGTTCGTGGCGATCATTCTGGAAGCAGGCAAAACGCGCCAGGACATATACCACAACATCAACAACATGGACCATTGCATCAACACTTTCGACTGGTTTTGTCTCTTCATCATTGCCGCAGTCATGGTATTTTTCATTAGTAAGTCCCTCAGTTCGTCCCTCAAAAGATGTCTCTGACAACTTGGGACAGTGATTGCATACGTACCAGCGATGAAGGAAATTCAGAGTGTCTTGTCTTCTTTAGCTATTGGTCTCTCATTCGCTGTTGGTCGGACATTCCACCATCTTCTTGTTGGCATCGTCTTTGTTTTCTTCGACCACCCTTACGATATCGGTGACGTCATCAACGTCTGTAACGCTGGCGCAACTACAGGCATTGCCTGTACGGTCAAACGCCAGTCTCTTCTCTACACGGTCTTCAGACGACTTGACAACAACTGCGATTTGCAAATCTCCAATGAACAACTAACTCAAAAACGAGTCGAAAATTACACGAGGTCTGGTATCAATCGTCAAGGACTGTCCTTGTTCGTGGACTTCAGGACCAGTTTTACGGATATCATGCGTCTTCGAGGCATACTGGAGGAGTTTCTTGCCCAGAACTCTAGAGACTATGTTCCAGAGACACTAGGGTTGAACGTTGCAAGCCTTCATGAGCTCAACAAAATGGAGCTGAGAATTGCCTTCACCCATCGCAACAACTGGTCAGACGATAAACTCCGCTCTCAGCGGAGCAACAGATTCCACTGTGCTTTGGTATCTGCCTGCCGCTCTATTCCCCTTTACAAGCCAGGTGGTATGTCACCGTCTTCTGGCGAGAACGGAAATCCCATGTATACCGTTCAGCTGGATACCTCAAATGAGCTACAAGAGAACATCAAGAAGGAACAAGCTCGCCGACATGGCCTAAGATGGGACCATGTTGGGCAAGCTATAAATCAGGTCCAAGATCAACAGCATTCCAACGACACTGGGGATAGGAGGATTGAAGAGGGGACTAAAACAGACAAGGCAAAAGAACATGAGGCTTTTCTCAAGTTGGCAAGACTTCCAATTGGGGACGAAAGAATGGGAGCCAGCACCGGTGTAGATTTGCCGGCTTCTGGGACAGGCTTGCGCCAATCAAGCCGGCCTCTCGTTTGATTGTCAATATAACCGACAGCCTTCGATTCTTAGATCAGCCAGTGACATCATCCCAGTTGACTCAATCTTCCTCAGAAATTCCGGGATATAAAGAACACATGCGCGTCGTTCTCCGCTCCTTTGTCTTTCGAGGCGCTCCCTCTTGTCTTAGAGGCTTCTCGCACGGAGCTCACCTTGAAAGCAACACTTGGGCCGGTCACTAGCCTTAGTTGGGGCTTCAACTGCCTCTTCTTCCTTTCGTAGTAACAAATGCATATCTTCGTCAAAGCAAATCTCTGTGACTTCTGGTTTTCCTATCATCCCGGCCGTATCGCAGTATGGCGACGGGTGATTTGTACTCGTTTTTCGCGCTGGGAGCTGCAACAGCCTTTACACATCTGACGCGTCAGCAACTGGCTCCAAATAATCGCAATACCAGCTTGAATGAACAATACAAAGTCTAACGTCGGTTTCGGCTTGTAGTACTAAAACAAGTCAAACGTCTTTTGTTGACTCCTTCATGTGACCTGATAGCATTTCAATGGCGCTTGAATTTATTCCACGTTTACATCAATGTGAGCTGACTGACTTCGGCGTCTCGCTGTCTGGCTGTTGTTTCTGAAGTAAAGCCTTCGGGTCTTCCTATCTAAGAGAGAGCCTCTATATCATTGATTCTATCATCTTCACAACCATCATGTATGGTTGGCTCGGGTAATTGATCTCCGGGTTCCGCGGGTTCTGTCTTTGAAAACTTGGGGTTGGGGCTGGGGGCAGTCGTTAGGGTTATGCAAACGGGCAGCTGCGCTC
Organism: Colletotrichum fioriniae; assembly: GCF_027942845.1. Taxonomy (NCBI): domain Eukaryota; kingdom Fungi; phylum Ascomycota; class Sordariomycetes; order Glomerellales; family Glomerellaceae; genus Colletotrichum; species Colletotrichum fioriniae. Next base: position 41,794 of record NW_027076849.1, read on the forward strand.
AGAGAGCATTGGCAGAGTCCATTCCGAACTCTGCTTGGATGAATCTCCTTACTCCAGCTGCGACTGAGGTATCTATCAGGGGTTTCTGACCGCCTATGGCTAGTGTGGCAACGCATGATATGACAACGTCTATTCCAAGGAGAACAGGTTAGAGAAGGTCGGACGAGGTGAGGTCGACTATTTTGATCATGAGATTTGAGTGTGATGGAAAAGCAAACGCATTGCCGCCAGGTCGAGACAGGGCTGTGACGATGAATCCAGCGTCGAGAAGGGATTTGAGAATTGGTCGTCCGAGGTTGCCTGTTGCACCGGCAATTGCAACGCGGAAAGAAGAAATTTTGAGCTTGATTGCGTTGGAGATGTTTTGAAATCTACGATGGTAATTCGAATAGTCAAAAATAGGCCGAGTTGCCCAGCCGATTTATAAAATTTCGGAATTCTATCATGAATACATGGAGGTTCACGACGAACACTACTGTCACTCTCTTATTGCTTCCTCAATATCACACTTGACTCTTTGCGCCTCCAATGGATGGCTGTATCGCTTCCGAGGTAGGGTCGAATGTGGATACAATATCGGTTCCGGTCATCGGCTCCGGTGATCGGTACCGAAACTCAGGGTCGGAAATATTTTAGCGAATGGGCGATCTTCTAGCTTCCGAGTCGAATGAGAAACCAAACACCGGGGATCGAAAACCGATTTCTACCGTGCCAATTATCCACCGTGTCACCCTATCAAGAAGAAAGCTCTGCTGCCCGCATGTTAATTGTGCATTCCTGGATGACGTAAACCATTCCGCTGTTGAAATTCATAGAGATCTCCCGCAAAGGGCGTGCCGACGAAATTGGATGTAGATGAAGCTTACATACATGTTCTTTTCTGTGTTCCTATTCGAAACCAGATAATTCATCCAAAATATAGCTTATTGAAGTGAATTAACTGTCGTCTACGTCGCATATTACAATCCTCCACCAGTTTGGCACCCACAACCCTTCATCGTAACCTTTGGGGTATAGTTGATCAAATGAACGAACATGGGCTATCACCCATTGATATCAACTTGCAGTACTGGGCTACAGCTTCTCCTCCAACCGTATCAAAAGCTCTCCACAACGCTCCCTCTTTCTTTTCCGTTTCCTTCACTTTTGTCATACAGTAGATACATTTAAATGTTCATGTAAGCAGCCATACCACCGAAGAGAGCAGCGGCGCCAACAGCAGCAGTGCGCATGGGGCCGGCCTGAGTGCTGGAGGAGGTGGTGCGGACACCACCACCGTTATTGGCACCAGTCTCAGTGGCAAGCGGGGCAGTTGAGGTTGGGCCGGTGATGCCGCTGGTGAAAGGGTTGCTGCCATCGGTAGCGGTGCCAGCGCCAGTGTATGCGGGCGCGCGGGTGGAAGCGGTGGTATCGGGCTCCACAGAAGTGTTGTTGGGGTTCAAGACGCTGAGAATAGTCAGTGAGATTGATACGAGACAGCTTCATTTGCACGACTTACTTGTCGATGACGTGAACGACGCCGTTGGCAACAAGGACGTTGGGGATGAGAACCTCGGCCTCGTTGACGTAGACGGTCTCGTTGATCACACGGATGGTGACGTTTCCGCCATTGAGAGTGGTCAATGAAGTGTTGGTGATGTCGGGGCTGTACAAAACGGCGCCGGCGACGACGTGGTACTGAAGAATGCTGGGCAGCGCGGCGGTCAGATTGGCGGTGAGGTTGCCAATGGAGCGGAAGGCCTCGTTGTTGGGGATGAAGATTGTCAGGTCCTTTGCGGCGGCAAGAGTAGGGCCAACGTTTGCAGCCTGGACAGCACCCAAAGCAGCAGTGAGGTTGGCAGCGCGAAGGGTGTCGGGAATCGGCTGGGGAACGCTCAAGACCTTGTCGATGATGTGGATGGTACCAGCGGTGAAGTTGACATTGCCGGCCGTGACGGTCGAGTTTCTCTCAAGGCAGAGTAAAATGTGACGTTGCCCCCAACAGTCTGGGCCTGAACGCGCTGACCGCCAGTGATGTTGGTGTAAGTCTCGTTAGAGAGCAGGGTGGGGATGAACTGCGGCTCTTCGGTGAACTGGGAGGCGTAGTAGGTGCCGTTCAGGACGTGGTACTGAAGAATCGCGGCGACGAGGCCGGGGTTAGTCGCAGCACCTTGGGCACCAGGGCTTGCAAGAAATGCCTCGAGGGCGGCATTGCTAGGTGCCAGGATGGTGATGTTTTGTGCTTGGGAAAGGGCTTCGACCAGAGCCGGCTGGGTGCCGAGAAGTGCTGTGAGACGTTAGAGGGCCAATTTCGTGTAAGACTGGTGATGGGGAGATGGATCGCCTACCTGTGAGAGACGACAAGCTAGAGTTCTGAGAAGCTAGAGCAGCCGTCAAGCTTTGTTGGCTCTGGGCGAGCACAGCGCTGGCTAAAGCCAGAGGGAGAAGATTCTTGACCTGCATGGTGACTGTTTGGCGTACAGGGAACTGGTGCTGCTGGGTCAAATGGATTGGGTATCAAGGCTACAAATAATTCGAGCTGCTCGGAATCGTGGTACACAAATATGGCCGTGGAGGTGGCAGCATTTAAAGTAATGTGAAGGTTCCCCGTCGGGAGTTTGCACGAATCATGCCAAACACCTTGGTGAGCTCAGCCCAAGAGTGATCAAACCAATCGCGTCGTCGTGGGTTACCAGATCGAGCCGAATCAAGCTTGTTGCCCAGGCTGGGTGAAGAAACTAGGAGGCCTGCCGGGCTTCTTGTCCCCAGACAAGGGTCTTGGTCGACATCACGACCGCGGCAGGGACTGGGACTTTGGACTGGGCCGGGGCAGACACGCAGACCAGGGGGTGGAGAAGCCTCCTTAGCTCACAAAAGAGCACGACGCTGGCGGAGGACCAATGACATGTTCAACAGGATCGCCAGCCGGGTGCCAAGTCGATCGTGAAGTCGCCTTTGGCCGGCGTATACGCCAAGGGGGGACTTGCACTGGCCCAGCAATGATCGAGGCCCGACACCATGGCAGCCAGGCAAGGCAATGGTCAACTTTGGCCAGCTCGCGTACCAGCTCATGGGAAGTGCGCCAGTCCCTTCGTTGTCTTGCATACAAGTCCAAAGGCCTTTCAAGAGCCATCGATAAGCAGCTGCAGTCCTAGACTGCTAGCTGTGCTTGAGCTATACGAACCCCGTGATGGTGATCGAGAGGCAATTCCCGTCCGAACATGCGATTCCGAGTCCCGTTGCGGTCAGTTTAGCATTCTGCCGACTGATTTCACGAAGCTAACTAGACAATGCGGAATGCCAGGGAACCGCCTGGTTGCGAGAAACTTGGGGTATTCGAGTCTAGGACGCCATTGACAGCATGTCGTGTCTTGGAAGTTGCGTAAGCCTGCGCCCGACTGCCGCAGCTTGGGTGAGGGGGAATACAGAAAAAAGTCGATGTCGTCAGGATAGACCGCTTAGCGCCATTGAAGACGGGAGAGACTCCGATGGCGCCGAACAACGAGGTGTGCAACGCTGGATGGTATTCCTGCTTGGCATGCGTGCCGGTGGGCTGACAACATGGCAATCCTTGTTCTTAGTCATAACTACCTTTAAACGCAGATTGTATCCGTAAGAACCGCGCGAAACCGAGCCCATAGATGCTCAAGGGCATCGCTCTTTTGCTCGTCTTGTGCTTTGGGTTATTGTGACCATAATATGCCATTGAATCTAAACTGGGATCAGTAAGCGACATCTTTTCATCGACGATACCAAGCTACTACAGTGTCGTCAAGACGAGACAAAACTCGAATGAGAAGGGGAAGAGATGTTCAGGTTCGTGTAGCATTGCAGCCGCTTTCCCCGCAATACCCAGAAGGATAATCGACCCCCAATGCAGGGCCAGTCGGGCCATTCCCATTTTCCCCTTGGATTCGCCCTAAGTACTGTCTCGTCTCCATGGTGTGTGCCAGGTGTTGGCGAGGTGTTCCGGTTAGACCCCAAATCCATCGAGACACGTATCCGCGATTGGCTTAGTGCCATGGTGAAAGCGTGGCCAAGCAAGCGGACACGGGGGAAGCTCCTTGGAACCCAAGAGCTCTAAAGGCCGGCTGTGCCGACTCCATCACATTGCGTTATGGCCATTGACGATAGTATCATGAAAACGGTGCGTCATCGATTCACTTGACAGATCGCAATTTTGGCGCTTATTCCATAAAGTGAGCCAATGGCGCATTCCTCTCCCTGCGAACCGTTGCTTGGCAGTTGCACTTTCTCCAGTTGTGCCCTTGTCCAGTTATGCTGAGTGCAATAGAGTTGAACCCGTTGAGGCCTCCGCTGGTGTCTAGATGAACCACTTCTCGGTGATTGTTCCCCGACTGTCCATCAAGTTGCAAGCGAGGGGCGCATGCTGGCGCGTTTCGAGTCCGGAAATTTGTCAAGTCTGGGCATCGCCGTGTTGTGGTTCACCATCGGAAGAAGCGCGAGGTGTCGTGGAGGAAAATAGGTATTGGGTATCTCTTCGTAAAGCCGAATCGGGACAGTCAGTCTCTCCCGCCATCCTTCGCAAGCTTGGCGAGGCTTCGCGTGCACTTCCAACACCTCTGCGCCATGTGCATTTGTAGTTGCGCCCGAATTCTAGTTTGTGAAAGCAAATGATGCCATCCAACGCAGGAAAGCAACAATGGGGTGCTCTAGACTTAACCCAGTGCTGGGCCAAATACGTCGTCGCCTTCCGTAACCTTTCGTCGCTTGGCATCCCGCGCCTCGTTTCCGCCGAGTCCTCCGCCATTACCGCCGAAAACAGACCCGTCACCTTCAGCTTTCGGTATCCGCGTCTCTTTCTGCGAGGCCAACTCTCGTCTAGCCTTTTGTAGGGCCACAAGATCTGCGCGGTCGGGGTCTCTGCACCTTTTCAGCTTTCGTATCAGAGGTTTGATCACCTTCGTCGCCTCGACCTGTTCCATTGTCAGTCTCGCCGCGATCCAAGCAGGGCGACTTTTGAACTCAACGTACAGTTCCCCAATACTCGTCCAATCTCTCGGGCGGCTCGGTCGCTAGCAGCTCCCTACACGCCTCGATGGTTCCCATGACCTTATCCCGTATGTCGTGTCGAGCGAGGTCTTTCTCGCCTTCGTTCGAGGTGCCGTTTTGAGCGGGTCCGAAGGCGCTTTGGACAAGAGTCTCGGCCAGACCTCGATCAGCTAAAGAAAGCGCGGCAAGCATGATCTGGCTCGGGGTGTAGTGAAAATACGCGTCTGTGACGAGAGAGCTAAACTTGAGGAAAGCGCGGGCACGGAAATGAGCGGCATCGATTCGGTTTTTCTATACGTTTCGTCAGAAGAGTGCGCAAAATTGCAGCGTTCGTACGCGAGATTCGCAACATACCTCGAGGTCGGCATGACGCCGAAGTTCCAGAATCGCTCCTTCCAACGCGCGGAACGGGTGCCTGACGTCGAAGGCAAATCGAACCCCTTGGCACAGCAAGAACTCCCCTGCCAGAATCTCCTCCTCAGTCGTGTTGGGGAATTTATCAGCCAGCTTAGCCAGGCGGGTGTACAGTCCCTCAGCCTTGCTTCCGAAGAACAGACAGGTCTTGAGGATATCCTGAGGCGGGTATGTCATGATGGAGTTGGTGACATAGAATCGACGGAGGAAAACGGTCGCAGTCGCTCTGACCTCTGTCGGGAGTCCGCAGAAGTCTGCAGCGCGAATCAACTCCACGGTGAAGAACTTGAGCAGTTGTGTCTCCTCAGGAGGTGTCAAGAACTCTGGCATCGACTCGGCCGCATCGAGGTCCACGCGTTTCGTTTCCACAAGGCGACTCGTAATATTTGTCTTCGCCAGAGAATTAGTCTGTTCTCGCAATTCCGCTAATTTGGACGGGGAGAAAGACCACAGTCGATACTGTGTCGAAAGTCGGTATCGCGCATCTTCGGTTGCCATCGCGGCAAGCTGGCAGGTTGTGAGCAATCGATTGAGAGAACTTTCAACTGTGGTCGCGAGATGAACGAGGTGTATGTTGGTGCGATGCGGACGGAGCGATGGCCACACAGACGGGTTTTCGAGGGGAGCTCTTGTCCTTTTCCATTCAACCGAGGGGGGAGAGTTGGTTGATTGATTCAACTTCAGAACCCCCAGGTCAACCCGTGGGAAAGAGAGCCTGTCTGCCTTAGAACGGAATGGAAGAAAGCCCAGCGACCTTACCGATGCTGGCCGATAAGCTGAGCAGCCCCACCACCTCAGGCGGGCACATGGAACCGGCTCAGGCACAAGACAGCTCGGGCCACAGCCAGCCCACGTGATGTGGCTCAGTCCTTCCTCTCGATGCGGGGCATAACGTGGCTGGTAACCTGGAAGGCAAGGTAGCTACCTAAGGTAGCACCTCACGCCCCAATATCGTGAAATAACCTACCTGAACTTTGAAGAAGGCAAGCATAGGAAGTAGGTGGGTAGGTATCCACTGGGATAATTACCCACAAAGCGGATTTGGACACCGTGAGCAACCGATCCGTGGCCGCTTCAGTATGTCTTCGTAGATTTCACAGTCCAGTCTTGCCTTGGGGAGTCACCGCCGCCTACTTCGAATATTCAGTTCTGATCCTCTAAGCCGTTGCATAGTCACGTTGAATTATTGTTCTATGACTGTGGTACTCAAAATTAGGCTTTTAGATACTGCCTCATGTGGCAAGTCATGCTGAAAGACTCTGAGCAAAGGTCACTCACTCATGACGCAAACTTTGGCAATCTTGGTGACCAAAAGCCAGGGAAACAGAATCCATGCTTACTCAGTATCTGGAGAATCGAACCCGGTCATCTCTAATCAATACATTCTTCTTGTCAGAAGCTATGCGATGAGGGAACCAACAGTTGCGGATCCAGCCCACGGATATAAACACGCCCAAACGCCCTGCTCCTGTCGGGAGCCCCTATAACCCGTCACGGAATGAACAGTCTATTGATGCAATGAGACCCGAAACAACAAATATCGCACATCGCTACGCCCGCCCACTGCCGTCTTCGACAGAAGAATCTCAAAAAGCGGTGTATATCTAGTACCCAACCTCCCGCTTAGCGGGGACCGGGGGCGCCGGCTTCTTGGCTCGGCTCGGGGGAGGAGGTGGAGGTGCTTTCTTGGCTTGCAGGTTGCTTGTGCTTCGAGTCAAGCTGCTTCCCATGCTGGTGGCCGGGCTGGCACTGCGATCATTCCATTCCGGGCTGCCGCTACCGCTTACTGTCATGTGCTCATCGTCGGCAAACACATCGCTAGCCATCGGTCTACCGGTAGGCCTCAGATTCCCACGCAAAGATCCAATATGAGAAACGGCAGGCACTGGCGGGGTAGCAGCCATGGATCGTCGATCGGTCGCAGCTGGCCCTTGGAACGTCTGAGACCTACTAATAGACGGCCTCGGGGTTGTGTCGGCCGACGCGCCAAATTTGACCTCTGATCGTTGGGAGCGGATGGGCATGCGGACGGGCATCGGTTCTGGTTCCTCCTCAACGTGGTTGTTGCGCGCCGAATAGTCGTTGAACGAGCGGGCCGTGTTGGACCGCCCGCGACCGCCGTTCCCATAACGGCGATCGGTTGGCGAGGGAGGCGCATTACCGCCCGCCCAATTCTGACGCAGGCGGCGAAGCTCTTCGGCGCAGCGATCGTGGTAGTTCAACTCGGCGTCGAGCAAGCCAGTCAGGTCGCGAACATTGTCCGTCTCTGCATCCTTGATATCGGACATGCGTCGCATGACGTCCTCACCAGCTTCTTCATACTTTGCGCGGGCAGTACGGAGCTCTTCCTCGAGGCGGAAATCTTCGCGCTTCGTCTTTTGCATTTTGCTGATTGCTGCATCGTAGGCCAATCGGCGCGACTCGAGCTTCTTCCGTGCGGCCTGGCGGAGAGTGTGTCAGATGGGATGGGCTGAAACCACGTATGGACGAGCCATGACGTCGGTACGTACCTGGTACTCTTTCATCATTGCCAAAGATCTTTCGACCGAGACAAGCCAGTTATCGGTAACTTCTGAGGCATAGCTTTCCTGGATACCAGCAAGGCGTTCGTTGGTTCGACCAAGAGCTGTGGATTGCATGATTAGCAATGCTTCGCATAATAGCGCATAGTATGCGAGATTGATCAACTCACAGAGCAGACACGCTCCAAATTCGGAGTCTGGCTCGAATTCCTCGCCGTGGGAAATCATCATGCGCCCAACAAAAGCGATTGGAAGGCCCTTCTCCTTGTCGTCGAAGGCCTCACCACGACGGGCAACCCATTTGACATAGGTGTTTGTGGATTTTTGAAGTCGCTCCATTCCTAGCGCAAAACAATATTAATACCTGGTTGAGTACAAGCGGCTGTAATTGAACAGGCCCGGCATACCGTCGTATCGCAATTGCATCTCCATTTCCAGGTTTTTGAATTCGTCCGTCTGTCCAGTCTTGGACTCGGATCCCATCTTTTCGCCGGCCCATTGGAAGGCGCGGTCGAATTTCTTGGTGAAGTTCATGTTGGCGATAACGATATGGTGCGCTGGGAAGAACTGTCGGAAAGCTCTGCGAGAGTGGAAGGTGTCGATCGAAGGAGGGAATAGGATACTCGACGGTCGACGGGGTGATTAGGGTGACAAGTTGAAGGTAGGTTCGGTCGATGCCAGCATTCAACGGGTTGGTGTAGAGAAAAGATGACGAATGGGAGAAGTTAGCAGAAGTCGTTGCGAGAACCGTTCAGGAGGGAGATGTGTTGAGCGAGCGAGCGAGTGAGTGGTGGATGACGAAAGACGGAAGATGGGCTGGTTTGAGAACGTGAGCGCAAGACGAGGTCTTGGGAGCAGATGTAAAGAGAGAGAGAGAGAGAGATGGAAAGAGAGCAGTGGCAAAAAGATATCACACACGGTCGATAATGCAAGGAGCAGGGATGGAGAGATGTGCCGTCAAGCGGAAGAAGCAGGTGAAGAAGGAGGACCGTGGAAGGGGTGGTAAGGGGGGTGTGTGGAGGGAGCTGTAATCGTACGGATACTGGTGGAGGGATAAGGTAGGTAGGCACGGAGTATGGCAGAAGAAGATGATTTCACAAAACGGGACGAGGACCTGGAGGAGGAACCTAACGGTGGAATTGATGTATGTATGGATCAATAGTCTCCGTACGGTTTGATGTACGGGGTAATTCACCGTTCCATGGACCTGCCTTGGGTACTGGCGGTGGTCACAGTTCAGTTTGTACCTCACACACGTAGGCCAACTCGACGACAACTGAGAGGCAGGTGCGGGCTATGCAGCAAAGGTTAATTGGCAGACTGGCAGGAATACTGTGTACCTTAGATTCAGAGGCAGGAGCAGGTCGAGGTAAGGTAAGGTATCCGTGGCAGGAAATCCGTAACTGTCCTGATGTGTGTCTCAATGCTCTGGTGGAGTGACACGGCACCTTCGTGTGACTATGTGTGTAGTGGGCGGTTTTAGTGAGGTGGTCTTGCTGTTCTGAACTTCTGTTGCGGGAGGTGGGTTTGGGAGGCGAGCTAAGGCGTGAGCTAAGGCATGCAGGTACGTATCGAGTGGGGTGGTCGGGTGTCACTCCCCGGGAGCGAAGGGAAGGTCTGGAAAGCTTGGGGGAAGGCAGGAGGGCACAGGCACACAGGGAAGAAAGGGACCACTGGCGTGTCAAGAGCGGAGAGCACGAGACTGGACGTCACGGCAAGGTCGGTGTTCAACCTTCAACCACAGGTACAAGGGACACGTCCGTATGTTCATTCAGAGTTTTGGCAACGTACCTCAGTTTTGTTCTGTACAGGTACCTTTGAAATTTGAGGCTTCCATAAACAACGGAAGTGGTTATTTCAGGCCATAGTGCCTACCTAAGTACAGTATGTTGAGGCCCCCTTCTTTCCCGTGCCATGCCTAAGCTAGCACCCAAGTGCACCATTTCTTTTTCTTCCTGATTCGCACAGGGAAATAGCACATTGCCACGACTATCAACTATGTATCAGTATACCAATTTTTCGTTTCCCAGTTGTTCAGTCCCTTTCCCATTCAGCCATGCATGCTCCGTACGTTCCTTGCGACTGGGAATCTGGGACACGGAAGAACATGGTAAACTGAGGTGCTAGGGGTCATGGTTGTAAGGGTGGACTAGAAAATGGAAAAGGAAGGGACCACACCTACTCAACCGCCGAGGGGCGAGGGGGTCGGGTGGGAAGTGGCCCCACTATCTCAGGTTCGAGAATGGAAAGAGATTGGAGGCGGGGTATCGTCCATACGTACCTTCCAGAGTAACCAGGCCATGGCACAACCACTTCAGGTTGGGAAGGCTAAAGTAGACACGAAACTTTTGCATCCAAGGAAACGTGCTTTTGAGATGTAAGTGCCTTTTGACAATGGTTCACCAACCGTGTAGAAGAAGACAATGACTTGGCCCGAGTAAAGCAATCTTGACATCGGGAATCGCGCACTCGAGGTATCCAGAGTGTTTTCTCACTTCTGCAACAGCCTTGCTGGATTGGGACAGAACAAGGTAAGGTAAGGTAGCACGAGCAGTCGAGTACCTAAGGTAAGGTAGAGCAGGGCCTGGATCGTGGCAGGTGCATTCACTAATGCACACCCCGTCTTCGAACCACAGGCTTGCAGGTTTTCTCAGCGGTTTGTTGGCTGTTGGAGACTTGGAGATGGCGTTGGCCACCGCCAGGCCGGTTGGCACCTGCAACCCACAACGTCGAATCTGCAGTTCTGTACCAATCTGTCCCAATCCCATTCCCGTTGCACCCTAGCAATGGAACTTGGCGGAGAGAGCGATTGCAGCCGGCTGCAGTGCTGCACGAGGTGGTGGAGGCAATTATGATTTACCCGTATAGATAGTTATGACAGTCTAACTCTTTTGACGGTGCAGCCAAGTATCTTTCTGCTCCGTAATAGTCCTTCCAACCTATGTCCCAGACTCCGAGGCCATTGAATTGATATGAAGGGAGTCAAGGGGGGCCCAATGTGGGGAGGTCTCGAATTGCGTGTCACTTCCAGCAACTTGGCCAGTGGAGGCATCAAATCCGAGGGAGGAGCGGCTAGCAACTACCAAGGTAGGTACCGTGCTTACCTTTACGTGCTGACCTTCCTCTACATATGTATCAACAGAGCCGGACATTCGAAAAGATATGTACAGCACATAAGGTACGGGCAAGCCCCTTCCTCAACGTAGGGAAATGTGGAAGGTACTTACCTCACTATCAACTCTGGACAACCTGTAAAAGAGCATGATCAGCCAGGTAGACAGGCTAGAGGCAGGCACGGTTCTTTTACGTTATCGTCCTTCCTGCCGGTCAGCTCAGCCCAATTGCTTCCCGAGACAACATCACAGTACCTTATCGGGGCAGGCAAGAACGATTCATTGTAACTAAGTACGAGGCAGGACGGGAGCAAAAGGGCCTGGACCGGGCAAGCCACGTGCCTCGATCCGGCGGCATCTTGCCACTCCCGTCTCTGAGATTGTTTCTCAACGACTCGCACTTGTAAACCAAGATGCAAGATGCAATATTCCCTGCGAGATTTCCTATCTGATGAATTTTTCCGTCCCCTCATCAGCCACCTAAGGAAGCGCCCATATTGCCAGATGAACCCAGTCACACCACCCATTCGACGTTTCAGGCGACGATTGTCATTGAATATTCGTCAACTATTCCATCGAGCCTGCTGCAACCGACTACCTACCTATCTGCACAGTCAGAACGTCGACCTCGGAAGCCTCCCCGGAGTGCCTCAGGAATAACGCCAACGAATTATAACCGTCCAAGCCGCCCTTTTTTCTATTCCTGCTTCAAGCCTGGGTCGATGCCAGTCGAGACCAAGCCGTCGGGCCAATGACATGGACAAAAAAAACGCCTTTGCCGTTTCCCGACATGTTTGGTTTCTCCAGACTTTTCTCCAGAGCCCACATATCCGTCCCTCGTGGGCCGGCATCACTCCTCACAGTCTCACACACTTGCCGTTACAATTGGGGTCTCTTCCGGTCTTTGATGGGCTGCCGTGTCGACCACATTTTCGGCATCATGTCGCGGGACACGTCGATTCAACACCACTCATACAAATCATGCGCTATCTACGTGCTTCCCGCGCTCTTCCGTCAAAAATGCTGGCCAACCCCAGCGCTGGCTTTTCTTTTGCGCCGTTTGTTGCGTCCGTCCAATCATTCGCCCCGCTTGTCGCTCTTTCTCCCCTACAGTTTGAGACCAGTGACCTGTCAGCCAGTCAGTCTCAAGATGTCCCGCAGTCCACACCATCAGGGAGCTGGGATCCAGGAACACGACCAAGATCTCATCCACACACCGTGCCACCACCCACACGGAGCAAAGGCTGTGCTAAATCGAGACGGGCGTGACGGGTCGTTGGGGATTGGGTGGGACCACACCAGTCTCCTGTTCCTCCCTCAGAGATCCACTGTCTTCTGCAGCGCTACTCTGAGGGTCCAACTGGCAAACAAGCGGACACATCGGAGGTCTCGTCTGGGCTCAGCTTCCTTTTTTTCCCCCCCATGGCTTCTGCTTTCGCCGTGTCCGTATTATTTTGCCCAACATAGTCAAAAGGTCACAAGTGATGGTGACTTGGGACACACGAGATGGAAGTTTGCAATCGGCAGACCAGCCAATTCCCGAGCCTCCCAGGTCAAGCTGGAGAGGACCTGACTCCGGCTCACCATCGCGACTGTAATTCAACGTAAGGCAGTACGCATTGCGGCGGGAACTTGAAAAGCCAGCTCTCGTATCCGATACTATCCCGCTACACACTCGCTCAACAGTTCCTCCAAGCTCTCAACCATGTGTATGCCTTGTGTCACTCTCGGGAGGTTGACACTGGCCTCACATCAAATTACCTTGCTCGATACGACTTTATGCACAGGGCGGAGTGGCATCATTCGACTCATCCATACGGATATTCCAGACGGCGAAAAAAGATGCATATTGACTGCTTGAGGATAACTCGATGTCACGTGATCGACTCTAGCGGGTAGGTAGGTAATTACACCAGTACGCGGTGGTAAAATATGATGGCCGGTTTTTCTGCTACACTCCCATAATAGAAAGCGGCCATCATTTCTTGCCACCGCGTGACCAGCAAGAAGTAGGCTTCAGAAGATGGTGAAGTTGTCCCAGCCGCCGCCAGTGGCCCAGGCCATTCTACGGAGGCTAGCCCACGCAACTAGCAACAAGCGGACTCTCGACACGTCGCATTCTGCTCGGCAGATGTACACTACATCACGAAGTTACCACGGAGTACAAGCCGAACCCCACACTCTGGCCGTTGGTCATCCCCGTGCGAATGCGGCTCTGTGGTCTCACGAATGGAAGGACAACGCTCCCAAGACGAAGTCGATGACAACAAGTGCATGGCCCGGACAAGCTGCCCTTCTCTTTCTACTCTTGGCGCTTGTGTCGCCGCATTGGATCATTCGGCCGTGCTCAGCGTCGTTGCCTCATGTGAAGGATGGGGCCGACACCAGCCAAGACATCGTTTCCATGTTGCTTCAAACCGCCTACGCCGACCATCCGTCCACGTCTTCTTTTGATTTGCACCGGGCCTTGTCCAAACTTTGTTTTCGCCCTAGATCACTTGACACAAGCTGGACAGCTGTTCAAGAGGGTGATTCCCGGGCTGTCCCGGCTGTCGTAGACGAAATTGCCAACAACCCAAGCCATATGCTTTATGCGTTTTGACGAATCAGCCTCTCACAGTGTTTCTGACCTCGACGACTTAACGTCTTTCAATTCTCATTGCCGATGAAGCTCAATACATTAACGGACAGCCATGGTTGGACAGCATTACTAGCCTACTACCAGTTCACATCCACATGCACGAACTATCCCGATCCGATATCAGACGCCTCGGTGACGAAGCATGTACTCGAAATAGCTCACTGCTCAACTATGTTCTCCTTGTCTTTCGTTGATCGACTTTGAGACCGTGTCGATTGTATGGGTAATGAGATGCTTTCTCCGTTTTAACTTATCCGTTCTGATGGCGACCGTTTCAGTCTCGTCACCCAATCGTTTCCAGGCGATAGATCCCTGGGCTCGCCATCGACTGGAACTCTGGGGGTGCTTTATCTCATGCATTGCCGCTTAGCGGATCGTCTGTCTGGGACATGTCGCTCTCTGAGCTCGTATTAGCGCTGCAGATCCCTTAACTCGCAACTTTCAAGCAGCACCAGAGGTGCGGCGTGCCAACGTAATTACCAGCCCGACCTTACCATGAGCGCCCGGCCTCTGTCACCGACGGGACACCAAACAATGCAGCAACATGGGGCTCCCGTCTGTCTGCCAGTGGGCACTGGGCAGTGACCCAGTGCCAGTGCCAAAGCCAGTCTCACCGTCTCAGTCACCACGCACTGGGAGAGTCGCTGCATCGCTGAAGCTTCCCGCGACTGCGCCTCAATCTTCCGCCAACTTCGGCCCACTGCTGCTGGGATCAGGCCGGTGGTCCGGTAGAGACTACCATGCCCAACCCTTCTTCGCGCCGTTCCATCTGCCCTGCGCTGATGGTTGGAAACTCCGGAGTGGCATAAACGAATCCCCATGACGAGGCCACGGAGGCCCATGCCATTTGACCTCAGGCGTATCGCAGCACTCACATCTTAGCGCGCCTACCATCCCAAACACGCCACTGACAGCCGCGTCTTTTAAATCGCCATACGTTTGTTACGAGCCTATGAAGCCTACAGCGACAGGATACCTGCAACAAAGGCGGCAGCACTGTATAACTTTTGCTGACGAAGGGACCTCCTCCGTTGTAGTGGTCTGACGACATTTCCGCCTTCAGCCCAGTTGCTCGTATCATCAGTCATCCGTCCAACGTCGCATGGGATTCGAGAGCTCGGAAGTTAGAACCTGCACCCCTGATGCCCACAAACAACAACCTTCAGCCTCACCACCAATCATTAGGTCTGAAATGACATCACACTCTTTTCCCTCGGCCTTTCTCGACCATTGGATTCACTCTCTGAAATCGAGTCGTGGGGAACAGCTTAACGACTTCCCAAACTACCACGTTTCTCATCCCGAGAGCTTGGTGACAACATGTAGCCCCAAGTCTCTCACCGTCGGCAACGGCGCCAGCATCTACAGAAACGCTCTCCTCCCGGCCATACTTCTTGCGAAACACGAGGTGATTTTGGTTACGTGCTTCTGGGCTCCGTCCGATACCTTGAGTGCCATCAAAGAAACCCTGGAACTCCTTGCCGAGCGACGCAGAGAAGCGATTGAAACGTCTGGCCAAGATGCCGTCACCCCATTACGCGTTCGCATCTGTTTTTCGTCGCGTAGCTTCTTCCAGAAGATATTCCATCCGTGGTCGCGAGACGGATACGCGTACCCAACCTCAGCGTGGCCAAAGCTCGGATTGCCCTCAGACAGCATCCTGAGGGCGGCCCGCATCGATCTCACCGTCAAGAGCCTATTTTTCTTGCCCTTCAGCGTCATGCATCCAAAGTTTGTCATTGTCGACCGCCAGCGCGCTTGGATGCCCAGCTGTAACGTAAGCTGGGAGACGTGGTTCGAAGGCTGTATTGGGTTCGAGGGTGCAGCCGTTGCTCAACTCGTCAAGTTCTACACCAATGTCTGGGAGCCCGCCGCTGGCGCGCGAGAGATTCTCGACGACCAAGATGACAGTGGTCGCGAGGCGAACCAGGGCTTAGGTCAAGTCGATCAAGACACTGGCCGAACTGTTCCATCTCGCGGTCCACCTTCGGACGACGAGACCGCGTATCGACGGCTTAGCCTCGCAAGTCTCCCACCCTGTCCGACTCTAATCTTACCCTCATCTCATCACTGGTACCCCGGCTTCCGCTTCGTTCCTGTCTGGCGGCGCACTACCGCTCCTACCACACCTCTCAATGCGGCTCTGCTGTCTTTGTTCGCTTGTGCCCGAACCGACATTGATATCGTGACGCCGAACCTGACTTGTCGAGCGGTCGTCGATGCACTCCTCGAGGCACTTCGTCGCGGTGTCAGCGTCCGTATCAGGACAAGCAAGAACATGATGTTAATCGAACAACTCGTCACGGCTTGCACAACGACGGAATGGACCCTCCAATCGCTCGTCAAGCGATACGGCCAAACCTGCGCAGAGTGGAGCCGGAAACGATCGGTAGACGCCGAGTCACATTTGCAACGGCCAGGCCGCCTTGACATCTACTACTACCGCCCGAACCTGCAGGCGACGGCGGTGCGGGATCCGGAGGAGCCGGTCGTGTCGCACTTGAAAATGACGCTCGTCGACAGGGAATTTCTCTTACTGGGCTCTGGCAACCTGGACCGGGCCAGTTGGTACACGAGTCAGGAACTGGGCATCCTGCTTCATATACCAGACTTTCAGTCCGACGTCTGGTCTGAATCTCTCGAGTCCAGGATCGAGGTCCGTTTTAGCGGGGAGCCCGGCGACGGGATGATGGGCTAGTCAGTCGCGTGTTTGCATACAGTGTGTGTGCCCTGATTCTGCCTCGTCTTTAGATTCCTACTTTAGATACCCGCGCCCTATAATGTTTACTGATTCATGACCAACAGTGCCAAGCGCGTCTCCTCGTCTCACTTCTAGGAACTCATACGTTTGGGATCATTTCGTTTCCACGACGAGCAGTCCAGACAATGGCCCTGAGAATCTGTCCAACAAACCATTTGTTCTCGTACGCCTCTTCATAGTGGCCAAGGGCCGTATAGAACGATCTTCCACCGTCGAACTCTTGACACCACACAAGCGGGTGATCGTTCCCCATGGAACCGCCATTGAAGCTTGTCGGGTCGCCCCGAGCCAGAATGTGTAGGTTCTCGTTGTCCCTGGGATGCGACAGAAAATTGTACCACTCGTCCGTCCACTGTTTCCGAACATCGTTGCACGCCTCCGCCGGATGGTTTCCGCCTCCACCACGCATTATGAAATGCTCCGGATCTTCAATGACACAGGTGCCTTCCTCGGGCGGCGGATGCTGGTCAAAATGCGCGCCGACTAGCTTGCCGTACCACTCATCCTCCCTCAATCCCGAGGCGGCGGCGTGCACCCCCACGAATCCGCCGCCCGAGTTCACGTGGCCTTTCAAAGCCGAGAGTTGTTCAACATCGAGAAACGTTCCCGTGCAGTGAAGGAACACGACGGTCGCGTACGTTGCTAGAGATCGAGGATTGATAGAGGCTTCAGCGTCTTCGCTGGCATCGACGGTGAAAAGTCCCGTGCGCTCGCCCAGGGCCTTGACGGCAGAGACAGCAGCTGAGATGCAATCGTGTCGATAGCCAGAGGTCTTGCTAAACGCCAAAACGCGGAAAGGCTGTCTTGTCGGCTTCGAGTTGGGCGTCATTGCTGATTGAGGTGACTAGTGTTGTCCGAGGAGGATCGTGATGATGGGTGGGGTGTGGTTTGGCGGGGTGAGTGGGGTCTTTTCCTGCTGACGCTTCTTAGCCCACAACATTTTCTGAAATCTTCAATCACCGGCTGTGTGTTCTAGTGGTCATGATTTCTCGTTCACATTTGTGTGCACAAGATCCCGAGAAGGTCGCAGGTTCGAGCCCTGCCGCGGTCATAGCAACTATTATTTTGATTTTTGCCTCAGTTGGATTCTGAACTCACCTCAGATGGAGTCTTTTCTTGGTATTATGGCCACGATCGAAGAGTGGGTGGGTGTCTGTATCGTCGATGGAGTCAAGGGCAAAGTAAGTTTCCGAGGTTAGTAGACAGGAATTATAAGGAATGCGAGATCGAGATGTTCTTCGGCGATTAACCGACATACAGGACTTTCGACAAGATTTACTTCTTATTTTGTAGATGCTCATCCTCTAGGACGTTTGTGCATTTCTAATCACCAGATATGTCTTCCTGACAAATGTCTCGGAGTCTGCTCCGGGAGTCCTTCCGTGTCCGGATGATGGTCACCATCTTGTCCACTGAGAATCAAAGTGGGATTCCACACCGCTGATTTTCCTCTCCCTCTTACACATCTGCAAAGCCGGTTTACTTATGCCTTGCAGGAAGCCGGTTCGCCCACGCCAAGATCAGCCGCGGCGAGCAAGTACTCCATGAAGCCAGCGTTTGTCTCGAGCAGATTCAAGTTGTACTGACTGGGTGTTGGGTAGAAGGGGCAGTCCACCTCATCATTACCAAAGCCAAATTCAACCACGAATCCGTGCATCTTACCGAGCGAGGGGTCCGTAAAGTGGCGCGAATAGGCGTAGTCATCGCTGGAACCCGAAGTCGGGTACAGGTATGAGCTCTGCTCAACCTGGTAGTGGCGGCCGGTGGCGGCGTCCATGGCATTACCCATTCGCATCGCAGCGAAAACCTTTTCCGACCAGTCGTTGCTGGGGATGTACTCGCCGTAGACGCCATTGTTGGAGGGTGTATCCGGCATCAGACCGCGGACGGCGTCGTACGACTCGTTCATGAAGTTCATGTACGGCTTGCGCAGCTGGTTCTCGTCGCTGCCCCAGTTGTACAAGACAACGCCGATGTAGCTATGGATGTCGAGGAACCACTTGACATTCTTATGCTGGTCCATCACCCACTTGATGCTCTTCGACTCAGGCTCCGAGAACGCCGCGGCGCCGTGGTACGTCTGTTCAGTAGGGTCTTCCGAAGCGACGTTGGGCCCGACGCTGGGCGCGAAACTCTTGGGGAAGTCAAAGAGAAAGTCGAAATTGCGGTTCAGGTCGATACCAATGGCCTCCGGATTACCCCCCGAAGCGGCCGGGTTGCGGTTCTTACGCCAGCAGCTGTGTGTGGTCTGGTCATACGCCACGCCGTCAGGGTTGCTCAACGGCGTGAAGACGATACCGGTTGATAGGGCGCGCTTCACATCATCATTGTTGTATGCCCGGCCGCCATACGTCAGCCCTTCGCCGTGCTTGTTCGCGTACAGAAGGTCGGAGATGAAGTAAATGATGTTATCCGATGAGCCGCGCTCGCGGGCATGAATGGCGGCGTTGAAGTACACATGGTGCGCGTCGCTGCAGTTCCCGCCTTCGCCGCCAATCTTGGCACCGAAGAAGGAGGCATTCTCATAGGTCTTGTACGGCGACTCAAAGTATTCAAGGTCGTACTCCTGGACGAGGCCCTTGACGGCGCTCTTGATCTCGATGACGTTGAGGAGGGTGGTGAGGTTCGTGCCGGCGGGCTGAGTGCCGAGACCGCGGGGGAATTTCTTGCCGCCGTCGAAACGATCGCCTGTCCCGATGGCGACACCCGTGTTGTTGGGGCTCGTTGTTTGGCGGCGGGCAATGCGGCCGTCGGAGGCTTCTCCGGGGAGAAGACAGGCTTCACCCAGGAGGGCGAGCGAGAGGAGAGCGCAGGCTTGTGTGGTCTTCATTACGTTGTCGTTTAACGCTAGCAAGCTGGTTCTCCAGGTGAGTGAGGGATTGATATCGACGGAGAGGAGGAGAAGCCAAGAACGTCAACTTGCGTCGTCCATGAGAACGATTGGCAACGGCATCATATATGACAGAAGTGTCCAGGGGCCATTCTCATTCTCATTCGCACTGCTCCGCCCGAACCATGCTGTAAGCATCCGGCTGCTGCACAATGATGACCGCGAAGACGTTGGTTACTGGGGTCCTGGGTTTGAACCTGGCATCCCCGCCTCGTGGCCCGCAGCCTGCAGCTTGCTTCATGGTGTTCCTTTCCGTCGACGTCCTGCCTCCGCTTCGTATTCAGGCGCTGGCGCGGGTGTACTGGCTCTATAGGCTGGGGGATAAGCTCAATGAAGCTTGACAAGTTGATGCCAGTCAGTACATATTGAGGAATCTAAGAGTAAGCTGAATACGGCAGCTGGCATTGGCATTAGCCACTTACACTCAGCCTTCTTGTAATGAAGGACTCATTGATCCAGTGCTGTAAAAGCTATTTGCCCTTCCACCCTTGGCCATGGGCAGCAGCGGACCAAGTCGCGCAACAGGATTGGTTGCTTCAGATCACTCTGCACATATTTTCTCTTTTGCGCCGGTGGACTCACTGAGTGCCTTTCAAGTCTTGGCGAGGTCCTTTTGCATAAGACCTGCAGAAGACCAAGACGCGACTCAAGCCGGCGGCTTGTGCTTTGAGCCTTTGACTCTCTTGAAGATGCTTCATTGGCTTGGTTTCCACCAGTTTGTATGGATAAGTCCCATCGGTGAAACCTTGAATTGTGGGTTGCAGATCGCGACCCGGCTACTTAATATTTTTCGCTGATTCTTCGTGTCCGTAGAGACGTTAGAGATCCCGGTATAAGACCTGAGCAGGGTCTTGACTTTAGAGTCCCAGGAGTGGAAGGGCCATCATCTGCGGGGGATTTTGGCCCGATCCAGCAGGTCAATGTAACCCCCGGAGATTAGCGGCTCAAGGACATCCGCCCTGATGGTTAATTCTGCCCAATCATATCTTGGCTTCGTTCTTCGCGAGGATGGGTTGTTTGGTCTGTCCATGCTCGAGTCGGCCTCGGCAGCGATACGGGCACTGCCGATTTCTCTCCGTACAAGTTTTCTACCACTCAAAGGGAACGCGGCTATTGAATCTAGACTATCGAAAACATATACGCAGCTAGGTTGAGATGCCCTGCTGAGATTGTAGGGTTGTTGACCTGCCGCCTACACTTGATGTGTGTCTGGGCATCATTGCACGAAAGTCTGAGAGCTGGTTCTACACCTTGATGAATGAACAAGGTCAATGGCAGCTTTCGCTCGTCTAGCCGAACCATAAGCTCGACTTTTTATGACGCTATGAGCAAGCGAATATGACACGAGCCCTTTTCTTTTGCATGCTTAGGTATTATACTTGACATAAACTGATGGTATTCAAAACCTCTGCCGCATCTCGAACTTTATGAGGCTGTTTCGTCAACCGTCGATACTTTCCCGCACATCCTGTAGTACATTTTCAATGTTTATGAAGCATAATATTCGCGCATAATCTCTTACAAGCTGATTTCTATGCCGTCAAGGCAACTGGGCGGTTCTATCCTTCTCATAGCTCTGCACTTGGCCACCTATATCTCTGATTTTCCAGTAGTTCCTCCTCAAGAAGTGTTTAACTTTTACTATAGTAGAATAATTCATGAGAAGAGCAGTCACTCAGCCCGCCGAGATGTCTGACTGGGGCTGTTGGTGCTCCTATCAGGTATCATATGGTCACAACACCCACGCATCATCTGATGCTAGCCTGTTTGGAATTGTCACCATCAGTAGGGAATATTGTGAGCTAGCAAAATTAACGCATGACTGGCAACTTTGACGAGCTCACGCACTTCAGTGCTTACTTACTCACTTTATACAAAGATACGATTGGGTTTAAGCGGTAGTGGGTTTTTGAGATGACAGCGTAAAGATCCCCTAAGCCACGGCCCCAGGCGAGCTCTGTTGTGTCGTGAGGTGTCGAAGCCGCAGTCTGGTTGTCATTGCTGGAAAAATCTGTGCATTTTAAAAAATGGCCGGAATGTATCGTTACGATTACTTATCATGTTGTGTACATTTGGGATAGGAGCTGATGACGATGCCAAACACGAACGTGTCTCTACGTGCTTCCTGTATTTACCTTCAGTCACGAACGACTAAGAAGACCATTGTCTTACTCAACAGCTCCGCTCCCATGTCTCGGCTGAAAGTTAGGTCCAACTCGCTCTTGAAAGTCTGACGGCGGCCTGGTTATCCACATACTTCAGTCTCAACCTGGAACTTTGATAATCGGCATCTTCATCCTTGTTTGATATGTTAACGGCTGAGGTGCAGCCTTCCAATAACTACTTACGTTTTTCGATGACCGGCCTTTGTAGCAGTGCCACACGGAGCGAACAGTATATCACCTATGATTTAAACTTTGGTGGGATCCGGTAGTGTGCTTACGAAATTTGTACGGCCCGGGCTACAAAGAGCTGTGGCATGGGCAGGTCGTGAATCTCAACTATCGCGGAATCGGTCAGACTGAAAATTACAGTCGCATCTTTCACGGCCTCGTTTACAAATTACCGAAGAATCTTTCTGCAATGATGTGTCATAGGGGATATCAAAGTCAGCTTGTTACCCGCCGAATGCTGGCCCAGGATAGGGCAAAATCCTGTTCTGGATATCATGTCTTGGCATATCCCGCTGGCGTTAGAAGGCTAAACTGCCGTGTCATGTTTACGGAAGATTTCCATGTTCTCAGAATGGTTAGAAAGAGAGTCAGAATCATCGTCGATGTTCAAGGAATCTTACCCTCTGCATCATTCGTGTTTGAGCATTGGCAGTGGGACTTCATATTCCTGTCCGTTGGTAGAGCCTTAGAGGCGAGAGCTTTGCACGGCATTTTAACAGAGCTTTTCGTCTCGCGTCGTGGCACGACCAGATTCGCAAGTTCTTGACGCCCTGAAAATCTGGCCAGATTCATACGACGTGATTGAGAGGGTATATGCAGTAGAGCGGCGGGCTTCTTGATTTTGAGGTTAGACCAGCGGCACAGCACCCCATCCCAGCCGCGATATCCGACTTTACCGAGATGAACATTTTGTTGGAACGCAAAAACCTGTCGTGTGTTGTATTCTTACCCAATATACGAAAAAACGCGACACGAGGGGCCAAACTCGCCTCCTCTCTTCACCGATATTGAAACATCACGAAGCCGAACAAGATTTCAGTCCTCACGACTAATCAATGATGGTTTCCCTCTCAATGCAACCACTTCTCTACGGTCAACTGCGAATAGAGAGACCCGGCATGGCACCTCTACTGCTGCGTCGATCATGGCTCAGGTCTTCTCGAGCCTTGACATCAAGATGTTTACGAACGCGTTCGGGTCCTGATTTTAGCAAGATACGCCAAGATACACGTCTCTATAACGGAGTCATATGTTCTGGCGAGGCACTGCGAGGTTGGGGCGACAGCAATGACTTCCTCGTTCATGGCATCCGACACCACGAAAGTTTCGCCAAATCTTCAGAAGTGACCGATATCTGCAAGATTCATGACAGGTACGCCAGGGCCCCCAACGCACGTCTCATCATGAGCAACATGATTCCAGACATGGCGTCCCAGGAAGTGGTACC
This sequence comes from Colletotrichum fioriniae, assembly GCF_027942845.1. NCBI lineage: Eukaryota > Fungi > Ascomycota > Sordariomycetes > Glomerellales > Glomerellaceae > Colletotrichum > Colletotrichum fioriniae. The sequence continues at coordinate 64,748 of NW_027076849.1, forward strand.
TTATTGCATTTGGTATCCTGACGTTGCTACCGAGGATACCTATCGAAAGCTTTATCACCGCTACCCAGAGATGCGATATCACATTGGACGAGCTTGCGCCGTCGCAGGATATGGGAAGCTATACAACGAATTGGACCTGCTACCGGATGTCTCCATTGCCGAGGAAGCTCGCGGTAATGGAAAGCTCGATATTTTTGAGCATATAACGAGCCACCCTGTGAGATATACTGTCATGAACGATTACCAGCGATCTGTAGATCTGCAAAATCCACGACCGGGAGCTTGTCTCAATGGGGATACCGCTGTTCGATCCTCCTTGGAACTTCATCGACCATTGACAGCCATCGGAGGCCCCCCCCCCCGAGAGGAACCCCAACTTGGAAAAATGGCCATCTAACTACTTCAATATTCAAGAGGACTCCAATCCTTCACAGGGGCCTTGTCTCTCGAAGTTACAAGGCGAGTACATTGCTCTGCTCTATAACCCACTGCCAAGAGACTTGCCTCCTATTAATAGGGACATTTTGATTCTCATGGCTGCATAGGACGGCAACATTGAGCGTTATGCTCGCCTCAGACGGCCAATTACAGTTCCGAATGAGATCACGGCCGTTGTTCGCGGTGCTTACCATCATACACCATTTGCGCGATGGCTCGAATCTTGCGTTGACGAAATTTTCCCGCGCAGATATGAAAACAGACTTGATAGGCAGGCATTTCATGCACGATTCATCATGAACGACGATCTATCCCGCATCGATAGCGAAACCGATGGCGAAACGCTTCCGGAGTTCTTTTGGTGGCCTCACTGCCCACATGAGGACACCTTGCGCGAGCTAGCATGGCGCCGACCTGACCTGAAACACCAGGTAATACTCGCATGCATAGCTGGAGACTACCGTCATCTTTTTCCTGAGCTCTTTGACGGGGTGAAGCCAACACAAGAACATTGGGAAGCCGCACTTCAATCTTACAGCAAGTTCTATAAGGAGAGGATCGAACGGCGTGCGAAAGAAGAGGGTCTTGAATTCCATAAGAAGAGCGAGTGGAGCAAAGAATATCTACGCCCGGACAAGGAGCTTTATAGGGGCGATGATGAATTGGCAGTGACCAAAGAGATCTTCAATGAGCCCGATCAACACAGCGAAGACTGGGATAGTTGGGACCTACCTGAGGATAATCTGCTCAACTTTCACATGCATCTTCAGATGGCCAAATGGCAGCAATCGATCACTGCCACTGATGAAGCGAGACAAGAAGTACCCAGAAAAGCGTATAGTGGTCTGTATTCAACAAAGGAGGATCACGAACGGCGATTAGGACCACCTCCACAGCCAAAGTTTCCAAAGTCGTTGGAGCTTTCTCATGAGCTTGACGAGTAAGTGTATTGGCAGACTGTATTGATAGAAAAACAGAGAGGCTCTGGAAAATGGCAGTTATATCTACTAATCAGTGTTCCGAGCCGTTGAAGAGCTTTATAAGAACATGCATACTCCATCTAACCTCTACTTGGAAGTGATCGAGTGCCCTCAAACCTCCGAATCAACTAACTTGTCATAGAGCTCGGTGAGTTCTTCGCGAGTTGTTGCTTGTAAGAAAGAAATGAAAGAAGAGGGATCAGCGCAAGAATAGTCGGGGATCTCCAGATATTGGCCTTCGAATTCACAGTCCGTTATCTGAACTTTGCAGTCGTTAAGCTCGTCTCGCACAACTTGAACGACATCTGACCAGTTCCTCTCGCTTTGGGCTAAATTGATGTTTCCCAAATTCAAGTCGTTCAAGCTCGCAACATGCCGGCGCAATATACATACCAAATCTCCGCCCTCACCTTCGAAGCCTGAGAGGACCAGGGATTTCAGGTTAGGGACGTACATTGTAGAGAGCTGCCAAAGGTTGATGTGGTTTGAATCTTCCATGGGTGCGTGAACTTGGAGGGAAAGGTCGGAGACGGACGGGAACAGATGGATGAATTTTGCAACATCCGAAGCCCAGCCATTGGACACCAGGCCAAGCTCAATATCTTGCATATGTTCGGATGAGAGTAGTAAGTGCAGTATTGAAACGTGACGGAGGGCGTCAGGCGCTCGAATTGCCAATAGCTGAGGAATACACAATGCGGTGTGCGGGAGCGAACTCGGCAGACTGGATTGGGTGAATGGGAAATGGGCGAAGTCGATCCAAGGCTTCGAGTGCTAGGCGGCTTCCTACGACTGCTGATAGCAATGCCACGATTGCACGCTTGGCAAAGACAACACCACTGGGTCTCATGACCCACGGTTCAAGCTCGAATCGGAGCTCACTTTCTAGTTGGGAAAGACCCCAAGGTGGTGATTGCTGCTCACTGGATCCCCAATCCATAACGTGGATTGCCCGGCAATTGATGAAGTTGGCCATGGCGGCTGATAGGTAAGCGATGTCAAGGCCAGTAGAAGCCATGTCCGACTGCTCATCCAAACAGCGTTGATGCGCTTCCCAGTTAGGTCCAGGATCTACTTCGAACAATGCGAAAGAGTCATTGAACATCAATGTCTCGTGCTTCGTCGAGATATGAGTAAGGACAACGTGCAGGCAGTGAACAGCCGGGCCAAACACTTCGTGACGGGAAATTTCGACCAGATTTTCCAGGCTCCGTCGCTCCAGAATGAAGCATCTTGTAGTGGAAAAATTCTCCAAAAAGAGATCCAATGTCTCGTTGTTGAATCGCTTGCAGGTTTGTCGGAAATCCAAGAGGCTGCTAGGCGAGATGTTGGAAGCAATCTGCTGTATCAACTCCGGGGCAAGGTCGCCAAGACATGGACGGATGGTCACCATGACGGACAGATGAATTCGACCTGCGAACGAGGGCCACTTGGTCGACGGAAAGTCCGAATGGAGTGGCGGTTTATAATTCCTCAATGTTGAAGGAGAAATTTGATCCCTTGGTGGCGAAGTGACCGGTGTATGAGTAGAAAGCTCCGACGCTGCATGGCTCCCTAGTCATGCACGCGCCATGATAGACGATGGATATCAACGGGGTGGCGATTGAGTGGCTGTTGGGCTCAGTGCCCAGCCACGTTCAGTCATGGACAAATTCCACATGCTCAATTGCAGGACGCTTCACCAATGATTAACGAGAGCTCGGCACTTTACGATAAAAGGAGACTGAAATGAGATGTTGACCTGGTCCCAAATCCGCCCTACTCTGATAGCTTAGGACATTAAGCAACACCAGTACAAATCATACGATCCGTTTGCCCATTGGGGGAAAGAAATCCAGAGTTGAAACTACCGACGCCTCCCTGTCTCTGTGGCAGAAGTTGGGGGTCGTGTCATCGAATCTCAGAGAACATATCTGAAATCCAAATTCTCCAAGTCTGTCTTGTCGTGCATTCCAAGCCTCATCCCATCAACCTTCTCCTCGACCCCATCATTGTTACCATACTTGGTATCCCGGCGCCTATTTTGCCAAGCCATATACAGTCGTAACACAATTGCAGTCAAAAGCGCCGCGCAGAAACAGACCAAAATGACCGCAATAGCAAGAACGTACTTTGGGGCGTCTTGACTGCGGAAAAAGAATGGGCCAGCAATATTTCCTGCAGCGAAGACCATGAGGAGCATCGTGTTAGTAAACGCCCGCTTGGTATGGCCTGCAACATTTTGACCGACAATAGTCAAGACAAACGGCCACTTGTGAGAGCATGTTAGTACAGGATTTCCACTTGCAAGAGTTGAGAGGACAAGAACTCACTGTTACAGCGTATGAGTTGATCAGCCAGTATGCAACTACCCGCCCATACTTGTTTGCCCCAGTATCCATAGTTGCATAGACAGCCGCGATTCCTGCAATCGCGGGCAGCAGAGGTATGATCATGCCCCATGTTCGGAGGTTCCCGTACTTGATTGAAATGGCTCCCCAAACAATCATGCTACCCGCACTAACAACGGATGAAGGGAGGCCAATGAGCAGTGTTCGGAAAGCGTTGAAGCCAAACCCTGAGATAACCAGGCTTCCGAATGATGTGAGACCGCCATTAGGGAGTTGAGTGAAGAGAACAAATGCCAGTACCAGCCAAGTCTTGACATCGATCACTGCATGCCACATTTGGTAGTACTTCCATTCATACCCCTTGATGCCAGTCATGTTCTGCGCAACACGCTGTACGGCAATGACTTGCTCCTCGTGTGTGAGAAACTTGGCCTTATTGGGGGTCTCAGGCATGAAAATGATCCAGAGCACCCCTACCAAGATGCTGAGAATACCCAAAACCAGGAAGATGTACATCCATGGCCTCAAGGCGGTGTTGGTAATATGACCCAGACCGAAAGATAACAAGCTGCAAACAATGGAGAATGCCCCCTGCATAGCAGCCCACAGCATCGTACGCAAGACTTGTTCCTTTCGGGTATACCAGATAGAGGTATACAACAGAATGCCAGGAGTTACAACCGATTCAGCTACACCGAGGAGGAAGCGGACAACCATTAGTCCGGCAAAGTTTCGCAGGCCAAGATGGCTTTCCGATAAATCATAATCAGTTACACGACAACGAATGTTGGAGGAGGGCTGGGTTCTCACGCAAGCATTAGCACACCCCAAATTATCACGGCAGAGCTGAGAATCCGAACTGTCTTATATCTCTGAAGCATATAATTGGCAGGGTATTGCGCGGCAAGGTATCCGCTGTAGATATGTGGTCAGCTTACTCTTGAATCCATAGAGTTTGTGGTCATTACTAACAAGTAAAACATGGAGCTAGCCCATGAATATTCATCTCCCACCAGACCAAGGTCTTTGCGGAAATTGAATAGTACTGCCCATCCCATTGCAACTTTGTCGACATAGTTGAGGCCATACAGCAAGCACATCAATACTAAAAGATGGCGATCAATCTTGCGCCTGACAGCATCGGCAATATCCTGCGGCACAGACTGCGCGATGCCTTCCTCGAAAATATCATAGCCTTCATCAGCGACTTGCCCTTTGAGAGCGACCTCATGGTCGGTCGCAGTGTCAGCCGCTGCTGGTGGTGCTTCGATGTTGTCACTCATTTTCCAGAACGAGCTTTGAGAATGGAAACCAAGCTATGCAACCTTTCTCTGCGACATCCGGCTCGGTGGTATAATATCTCCGCCAGAATCATACTTGGAGAGAGCTGAGTTTCCATATTCATGGGTAATCGTGCTGCACCCGAACATTTGGGATTGATGGATGCACTGACTCGGCCTCCAAAAGCCGACGTTGCTATCAATTGTGGCACCTTCAAGTAAGCTTGAATGAATGTCTCCACAACAAGTAGATGTAGGTAGCCACTGATGACCTATCAAGCGGTGGAAAAACGTTTATCTTCTTGTTCCCTGCCGTAGACGACGTGCCGGTCAGCCGGACATTATCTTTGAGTCTGGGAGTAACTGATAAGATGTGGCTTCCTTTGCCGTCGGGCAACCACTCCGATCTTGTTATCCCGACGGCTCGGAAAACTTCTTGAGGGGTTTTGTATCGCGTCCCCGCCTATTACAAGGACAAGATTTCCAAGACAAAGACGGTGGATCCGGCTTTCCGCTTAAAAGCTTAACATGCAGGGGTTGTATCAACGTCCCCGCTTACCTCGTTTCTATGTGGATCGCCGGGGAAGCCAAAGCGGCCGATAAGACTCCGAGTATTTCCCATCATATCCGTACAAACTTGGCACATGGATTGGACAAGCACACCGATCTGCTTCCGAGTGGTTCTCGGCGGCCATACCAATCCTTCGACCCTCAGTAAAAGGACATGTCCAGTAAGTCGACTTTGGGCAGAATACGAAACGTGGTCGCCAGTTTTTGCATTGCCCATCGCCATTGACTTTCTGTGTTATATGCAACGCTTGCTGAAGCTCAGGGCCCATCAGTAAATCAATCATCCGTTTTTAAGCAACTTCAATTCGAATCCACAGACATATCGCCATATCATGCAGATTCCAGACATCGACCAGGCTCACTGCCTTGCTTTCCTGTCCAGGCTCATTCAAATCAAGAGCTACTCGCAGACCGATGGTGAGCTAGAGGCAACAAATTTCATGGCCGAGCAAATGAGAAAGATTGGACTGGAGTCGGATATTTTCCCATTCGACAATGGCCGCCGTCAAAATGCGGTAGGGATCTGGAAGGGCCACCATTCAGTTTCAGGAGCGAGCAACAACGTCCCAAAAACGCTACTCTTCAACGGACATCTAGACACAAATCCTGTCTCCGAAGGTTGGACGATCGATCCTTGGGAGGGAAAGATTGATAACGAGTTCATCTACGGCATTGGAGTCAGTAACATGAAATCTGGCTGTGCCGCGTACTTTTGCGCCGTTGAAGCGCTGCTCAAGGCCGGCTGGCGGCCTAGAGGCGATGTTGTCCTGACCTATGTGGTTGGTGAGCTTCAGGGAGGCGTCGGTACAATGGCCCTCATTGATCAAGGAAAGATGAATGCCGATTATTTTGTCAACTGTGAACCGTCTGATATACAGGCAGTCACAATGCACGCGGAAGCTCTGGTCTTCGAGATTGAGATTGTTGGAGTCACTAGACACATGTCAGCCAAGGAGGAAGCATCCGATGCGATTCAAGCGGCATGCGAGCTGATTCCCCAAATGGCAAATATGAAATTCCATGGAGCCAAAAGCAGTGAGCATGAAAAGTGCAACAGATGCTCAGTCGGGGTGGTTCATGGCGCCCTTGGGAAAGACTTGGTTGAATGGAGACCTGCTCAAGTGGCGGACGTATGCAAGCTTGCTGGAAGTGCGCGCTACGCACCTGGCCAGACACAAGAAGGTGTCATGGCTGATATTCGCGAACTGGTAGACACGGTGATTGGAAACTTTGCTGGCATGTCGGCTACTGTCAAGCAGCGATTTGAGCCTACCATGCCGGCATTTGAGGTGCCAAGAGAGTCGCAAATAGTGAGAGCCCTGAACAAGGCATATCACCAGGTTCGCAACGAAGAGCAGCCAACAGGGGTTCTTGCGCCAACTTGTTTCTATGGATCCGACGCTGGCCATCTGTTCAAAACTTTGGGGATGGAAGGCATTGTTTGTGGTCCTGGAGGGAAGTACAACACCCGACCAGATGAGAAAGTAGACATTCCGGACTATCTTGACTGTATCAGAATGTTCATGCGTCTGATAGTTGATATCTGTGGTTGAAATTTAGAACAAATGACTAAGTACTGCACTCGTTTGAATCGGCATTCTATGCCGTCCACCTCTCGTTCTGCGGCATGCTGTAGGTGGCGAGCAGTGATCAAAGTAGGCCGCAGAAGATCAAGCTATTATTCACAACATCAAGTTGGGTAGTGTCGTGACAGCGAAATCAAGTTGCACAAATAAAGTTCACCTCTTCAGGAGACAAACAATCACCTCATCTCATCACATAAGATTCCTCTTCCACCTAAGTAGCCTAGAAAGCCTGTGTTGTCCTTATCGCTGTCAGGGTCTCCAAACCTGGTATCCCCGCAATCGGCCGGGAACCCAACAATGATACGAGTAGTGGAATGGTACAAAACCCCTGCGAAATCTGCTTCGCGTTTGGTCAAAGTTAACATCCAATTCAGCAACTGCGTTCATTGAGAAGACAACTACAGCAGCATCAACCTCAATCTAGTATCCCAACTCCTAGACGACTAAGATACTAGCTCATGGAGATCAAGGTATCACAGGATGAAGCTGAGAAGCTCATGCTTGAATCGCCTGACACTACGAAACTCCGCCATTGGTCAAAACTGTACAGCGCAGAACCCCACCTAGCCGGGGACCTAGCCCACGCAGAACGCATCCGAGATCTATGGATTTCGTACGGAATCCCGACCGCATTGGAAGAATATGAGGTCCTGCAAAACTTTCCAGAGTCTCAAGCTCTTCGTCTCCTTGCAACGAATGGGCAGATAGATTTTGAGGCTTCCCTGACGGAGGAGGAGGTGCCAGAGGATCCAACGTCGTCACCTCGAAACGGTTTACCCGCTTTTCATGGCTTCAGCGCAAACGGCGACATCTGCGCCGAATTGGTATATGCGAACTTTGGCGAGTTGAAAGACTTTGAGCTGCTAAAGGCGCATGGTATTTCCGTGAAGGGGAAAGTCGTCATATGCAAGTATGCCAAGGTCTTTAGAGGCCTCAAAGTCAGAGCAGCCGAACAGTACGGGGCAGCCGCTGTCATTCTGTATAACGATCCTCAAGAGGACGGGGAATACACCGTTGAGAATGGCTATGAGCACTACCCTCATGGTCCAGCAAGGCATCCCAAAACCATTCAACGAGGCAGCGTGGACTTCTTCTCCGTGGCTGTGGGTGACCCAACGACACCCGGGTACCCCAGTTTGCCAGACACCGACCTTGAACGACAGGATCCTGGCCATGCAACTCCAAGGATACCATCACTACCGATATCTCATGCAGATGCTATTCCTTTCCTTCAGGCTTTGAACGGTCATGGACTTGGACCTAGTCAGATAGCCGGTGAGCGCAGCGACTGGAAAGGATGTCTTCAGGCGGTAGACTATTATACTGGCCCTAGCCAAGCCAAAGTCTTTCTGTCAAACCGAGGTAAGCAATTTCGATTTCAAGCTGTTCAGAGATCAGGCACGGTCTCTAACAATAGTCACAGGCACTTATAAATACGCTCCGATCTACAATGTTATCGGAACCATACGTGGGACCACTGAAGAGAGCATCGTTCTTGGCAATCACCATGATTCTTGGTGCTGTGGAGCTATTGACCCTGTAAGTGGAACGGCGGCCATGAATGAGGTTGCTAGGGCCCTCGGCGAGCTTTACTCAAAAGGCTGGAAACCATACAGGAAAATGTAAGCAACGCAATGCTACAGTTGCAAGATTCAACTGGTGAGAGTCATTTCTGACTGCCCTTGACAGTGTACTAGCAAACTGGGACAACGAAGAATACGGCCTGGTCGGCTCTACCGAATGGGGCGAACATCAGCAGGATGATTTAAGCAAGAACTGTGTTGCCTGTAAGTCTTATGTGTTGTCTAGATTGTGGGAAAGACGGGAGTTGATCTTCGCTCAGACCTCAATGTTGACGAGTCGACCAATGGTGGCACGATCCTTGGCGCTACTGGGAGCCCTCTTCTTGCGAGCGTGCTTCGTGATGTGACTCGCATGATCCAATCGCCAACCAACGAGAATCGAACAGTCTATGACGACTGGCTAAGTGACCAGAAGCGAGCCAATCCAGAGCAGATGGTCCCTACTCTCGACCTCATGGGTACGGGAAGTGATTACACGGTCTTCTTTGATCATCTCGGCATTCCGTCCGTTGACCTGCTCTTCAATCGGCAGGGAAAGGGTGTATATCCTTACCACTCCAACTATGACAGTTACTACTGGGTCGAAAACTTTGGCGATGTCGGCTTCAAGAAGCACCTTGCCATGGCTCAACTCTGGGGGTTATTGACGGTTCGACTCGCTGGTTTGGGCAACATTGCGTTCGAGGCAGCAGAGTACCCGAGGGTCCTCGCTCATCACTTGGAGAAGCTGCGGGCCAAGTATGATAACGTCCTCAGCTTTCATGCTCTCAGCAAGGCCGTTGAGCAATTTCAAGACGCCGCGTCTCGGTTAGACGCGATATCGCCACTCCGAGTCGCTCCAGGAAGCATGCAAGTTGACAATCAAGTCAACAAGACCTACCTCTATCTCGAGCGGCAGTTTCTTTTGCCAGAGGGGGCTGGGTTGCCTGGCCGGGAGTGGTATCGGCATGTTGTGAGTTTCAAATTTGAGGTCCCGGCCGTTCGTGTTCTAATACTTTGGCAGATCTTTGCACCAGGACTGTGGTACGGTTATGACGGAGTCATCTTTCCCGGGGTCGTGGAATGCTTGGAAGATGGTAACGTCGAAGGTGCTGCTGAGTGGCTTGAAAAGATAGTCGCTGCCATCAAAAGAGCCACGTACAGCTTGCTGTAAACCTGTGGATTCAACTGTCGATTTGAAACATTTCAATACAAGATTCATGTAAAACTTTGCACAGAAATGCCTCATCCAGATTAATAGACCTGGGGCAAAGAACGCTCTGAATGTTGGAATGATCCATTTTATTTAAGTAGACACCAATGGCACTCCCTGAGCCTGAAAACGAATGGATATAATCTCAAACTGGCAATCAAACAACGATGGTAACCTCAAGAGCTCGCTGTACATTCTGTCAGCAGGTGACGACAATTGACATCCCTTGATATTACTTACTGGCCCATTTGAGTTCCTAGGGTTCGGTACGAGATGAGTCTTGCTTTGATATCGTACAGTTCCAGCTAGTTCCTCCATGTTGCCTCTAACATACTCGAGGTACTTGGGCGCGCCGGGAATGTCAGTATTGTCTGCCAATACAACTGATCCTTTGTGAAAAATTCCAAGTTCCTCGCAGAGCTTCAAATCTGGAAGATAGATGTCTTCCCAGTGGTCGAAGAAGACTGCATCAACACTTTCTGTCTTGAGATCTCCGTTCTTGACAAGAGTCTTCAACGACTCTGCGCCTGGCCCGTCCACGACAGTGACAATGTCGCTCATACCAGCTAGTTTCACAACGTCTCGTGCAATATCTGCTAGTTCGGGGTCGAGTTCGAAACTGTAAATGCGAATACCACTGTTGTTGTCTGGGTAAAACTCTTTCAGCATAGCGCCCCATGCTATTGTGGAGTTGCCAACGAAGCTTCCGAACTCGACCATCACCTTTGGCTTTGGGTTCATGTCTGTGAGAGCGGCTCGGGCCAGGTTCATCTTGGTTTCACGGAAAATCATGGGGAGCTTTTCGGTGTTGGCAAAGTCTTCTATGGCCCGCACAAGTTCCCACGGATTTTCTTTGAATTGATCCGCTGGTAAAGCGGATACATGTTTGTGCAAAGCAACAGCGCGAGCTTTGCAGAACGATTGGAACTAAGTCAGAAAGCGATTAGTATGCTTCCCTGCAAAATGACATGTAACTTACGTCTTTGAAGTCGTGATGAGGATGGGCCATATTTTCAAGTGTGTTCTGGAAAATGCCTTAATCTTTTCAACGGCCCGAAGCAAGTATTATGCTGCGATTCAACTACTTCACCTTACCTTACGAGACGTCAGTAGGAGAACCTTTTATTCTATCCAACATGGCTCCATTCGGAACAGCCCCACTAACTTTAGTATTCCGGTTCGCTCTAGAGCGGGGCAGTTCCGAACGTCAAAACGTCAAGTCGTCAGAATTTCAGTGTGTCATCTGAACTTTTATTGGATGGAGCGACACAACATCGTACTATGCGTTGCGAGTGGCGGCCTTTATGACGCGGCGGGCTCGTACGCCCTACGAGCATACGCCTTACGAGAGCCTCGTTATCCGAGCCTCCGAGCTACTAACTTCTGATCTGTACCATGCGAATTCAAGTTCGGCCGGGCAGTGCACGTTTTTGGTGACATCGGCAACTCGCTAGCAACTTGTACGTGTATCATATGTTTGCGGTCGTCGCTGTAAGTGTCAAAGTTTCCTCGAACGCAGCCTCCAGTATTCAATTGCAAAACCCCGGAAGAAATCTTCCATTAGTGACTGAATTGGAAGCAGTAGGCGGGGTGTTTAGGGCGTATGGTATCCGTAAGGTCAAGACCCAACTTCCTCACTTGATGCTCCCTTGAAACGGCGCTGCGCAGCTGCACCAGGTATAAGAAGTGGACTTAATGAAATCGGTGGTAACAGCCGCGTCAGGTAAGCAATGGAGCATCAGTAACTGAGTCAAGTCGCCATCGTCAACATTACGCTGAATTTGAAGCATTCCTGTTGGAGTTTCGTATCCGCGGAAGAACACGGTAGCCAGGGTTCTGGAAAACTGCCATCAAGTCGCTGATATCTCAACGCGTGCTCGTATAGGTAAAGTACGTGCATGAAAGGGCAGAACAACGTCCCGCCGTTGATAGTTTGTTAAATCTTAGCAAGTTTGTGAGTTTTGAATTGGTCTCGAATGTCATGACACATAGCTTTATATGACCAAGACTAACATCGCCTAGAGTAGCACGTAAATTTAATTGACTATCATACAACTATCCATACATCTCGGTGAAGGCCCAGTTCCACCAGTAGCGGCCTATTTTGAGCATCGCGATAATATGAGGTACAAAGCCATCATAAATATTATTACAGGAATCCGAGTCCCAAGTGAAGTCGAGGACAAATTCCATTCATATCAATGCCGTTGAGCTGAATTAAGACGCCACCATTATCATTTACAACTTCGTATGGCTCACCTAAGGTGTAGTAGCATCATCTGAGCAAGTAACAATTTATTTGTGAAAAGTACGAATGAGAGAAAAAGAAATCTTGAGCAGGGCTTGCGACTCAGCGATCCTCTCCCCCCTGCGTCGCAGGCATCTCGTCGACCATCTGTCACTCGTGGGGTATTCAACACTTTGGATCAGTCCAATAGATATATATGAAGACAGCCTCAATATGGTATTTAAAATTTCGATTCTATTCAGGTGAACTTGCTTTCTCTTGCTTAAGGCAAGATGAATCCAGATCTTGCTATGTGATGGATTCATCACAGGAAGTCAGTCAAATATTGGGGCCCTTTCGTTTGATTAGTCCGGGACGGGTATGAATCCCACTATTCAGTACATCTTCTTCTTCGGGTCCTTGGGATTAAAGGACCAAAATTCACAGGCTTGAATCCTCATTTCTGCAGGCCACAACTCTCGTTGCTACAGCATCTCTACGCGTATATGCATTGTTCAGGTACTTTCCATGTGGATTTAATATTGGATGCATCAGAGATTCAATCGATCATTGTGTTTGGAGAGGAAAGGAGCAAATGATGAGAATATTGGGTTATGAGAAATAGAATTCCGAGAGAAGAGGAAGGTATCGTCAACTTGATACGCATGCTTGTAACGGAAGTCGCAACAAGTCATCAGAAGCAACTCTGCAAGTGACTGCTTCGAAGTTACTTTATGCCACTGTATGCCAAAAGTCATATTCGATCTCGTTCCAAGAGTGAGGATCCCCCTATTGTGTCGTCCTGATAGGGGCTTTGGAATTCGGGAGCTTATCATCAAACCTGTAGGAGCCAGATCTACTGGGAATACAAAGTCCAGGTTGAGAGGTTTAGCAGTCCTGTGAAGACTGCTTCATCTCTAAGCACTTAACTTGATCCCAGTCTATTATTCTTGACGACTACAACTCCTATAGGTGGTATCTGTTGTCCATTAGTGGCGATATTGCGAGGCAAGCATTAAGCGGGTAGGCAGCCCACTCGTGGCCTATGGTGATGGCGAACATCGAAAGGTCTGCAGACTGTGATACGACTTTTTCTCTAGCCAGGTAAGGACATGCCAAGGACAGCGTGCTGACTGGTGGCTAAGTTGTATTGTAAGGTCCGGTTTGAATGCCGGGTCCTTTGTGTCTGTCGAGTTCCTACTGTGATTTCGCACTGGTTCGCACTGGTCGTGCAACGGATCGCTCGCGTATGGCTCAAGGCCATTTTCTTTGGTAGGTTTCGACGTGTTTGACTGAAAATTTTGGAGGTCTTGATTTGATGCAGAAAGGTTGGACACCGTCATTTATATAAGTATGAGTGAAAGGTGCTGCGCCCGCAGCCACGTGAAGGGTGAGCGCCCGTCCATCTGACGAACAGACTATCTACGGATAATCGGGGGCGCTTGAGCGCCTTTCAAGGTCAAAATGAGGGAGAGAGCGCCCGCAAAGACGCAAGTCAGCGGGACAGACCCAGGCGGACGGGACGGTAGGAACAGGAACAAAGTTGATCTATTAACTCTAAAGTTGCCGTGCAGCCGTTGAATGATGAACAGCAACCTTTGCAAAATCTGAGATTCCAGTTGAGATGCAGGGGAAACTTGAGACATGTCTAAATGACGTTTTAACGTTTTAGATCGATCGTCTATTTTGTTCCTCACTTTCATGTAAGTGCACGATGTGGAGCAAGGGAGACGGGACAACCAGAAAGCCTGCCGCCCGATGTTTCTGATGAAAGAAAGATTGCGAGCTCACCAGTTGGGTCATGAGCAGGGAATCGACTTTGACACTGAAAATGAGAGGCCGCGCGTGTGACCGGTATCCACGAGATTCGGTTCTCTATCAGTACCTCGTACCAACGGAGGGCATTTCACACTTCATGCTTACTACCGTGTTAGCCGGCATTCCTTGGCGAATGCAGCGGGAGCAACTAGTCTAGGGCGGCATGATTTGAGAGACGAATGGGGATTTCGGATATGAGTGGTTAGGGGTATTATGAGTGCTGCAGGAATCAGGAATGGCGCTGGCTGCTGATAAGGCTGCAAGTCAGCGGACCGAGCTTGGTTATCTCTGTAAGATGTCCATAAGGTGGTCAAATGGGAGAAATCATCAAGGTCACTCGTAACGAGCGATGAGCTAGTTGCATGATGCAGAAGCGAAACACCGAGCCTAAATATGAAATAGAGATAAAAATAATAATGAGGTGATGACGACGACGAATACTGGCGCTTCATTCGCCAAGCTGTGTTGTGTGCGAGATGCCAGTCAGTGGTGAGAGATTGAAGGTGAGGAGAGGCGTCGTCGTCGTCGTCGTCGTCAATCAGGTGCCCCCGTTTCAGTGGTTCATTGGAAAACGGAAAGGGAAAGAGGGATGAGGGTACCCCCCTGCAGGGACAGACAGGGGTAGGGACCGTCCCACTGGTGCCTGCCTCGCCTTATCATTGCCAAGATGACGCTAGCAATCTCAGCCCCACCGTGCCGAGAGATAAGAGGGGACGGCCAATCAGGGGCCCCGCCATTCAAACACAGGAAGAACCAACTTGGCTTGCAGCTTCTCCAAACGGCTTCGCCTGCGTGGCCAGTGGCCAGTGGCCGTAAGGTACACTACGGATAGGTTTTTGGTTCTTTCCATGGATGCAAAGTTCGTTCCCACAAGGCAAGAGCAAACGGAGCAGCAACGCACGCTCCTTCTAGCGTTCCCTTCCTTTGGTTATTGGTGTCCATTTTATGCTCGTTTCGTGCCTGCTCAAAGTGCCCTTCCACCATTGTTACGACAGGTACCTAAGGTACGTATTCACTGAGGTACCCGTACTCGGGACAGACTCTGAAAGGGAAGAAGGAAAGTGGTCGGCACCAGGCTTCCAATGGAAGCTCCGCCGCCCACCACCCACCTTCAAACTCGTCTCCCACTCCAGACCAGAAGTTCAGGCTCAACTCTCCCAAGTTCCAACGGACCCGCAGCCATCAAACGAATGCTGCCATAACCACATGGGCAAGAATACCTACCTTACTGTGTGGACGCACCCAAGGCACCCTCCCAATGCTCGCGCGAATGGGACGCTCCATCAATGTCTTGGCTCGATGATTCTCTGCTCCATCGGGGTGATAATGACGAAATGTCGCCCATCCCAAGAGAATCCGGGGCAGATGGCCCTGTTGGCTCGTCAATGTAAGGTATCATCGAATCCTATGATCCCTTTACGCAGTACACTACAACCGCCTCGCACTTTAGCAGCAGTCTCCGCCATATCAACCAGCCATCAGCTAGCCAGCAATCTCGATTCCCCACCTGACCTTCAACTGAACTTGCGCACCAACAGCGATTCATGCAGCACCTGATTCAACATCTTCACCAGCGCGTCTCTGCTCTCAATAAGGCTTGTCAGACGCGCTATCTCTATCAGGCGTTCCACTCTCGGCTTTTAGGTGTTGCAATTACCTACGGCGCATTTCCGTCATGGCTTTTTCTTCATTCAACTCATCAAGTAAGGCAGCCCGGTTTCGGTGCCGTCTTATCTCTTGGTGGACCTGAAGGATTCACGACCTTTCCCCAACCGCGCAGCATAATCACGGAACGGAAAGGTGAAAGATCAAGGACAGCCTGTCGGCCTTTCCGATTGCATGTGTCGTTTTGGCTTCCCGCGCTCTCGCACATTCTCGCGGACTGAAAGCGCCGCGAATCGTTTCCAATCTGGGCCTGTTCGAAGCCCAGCACCTCAACCCATCTTTCGAGAACGTTCTGATCAGGCCTGAGATTAGCGACTCGGACTACCGGTCACACAAGCTGATGCGAGGCCTTCACACCGTTGACAACCTGCAGATTCCCAGATGCTGTGCCAGACCACCACACTAGCACCATCACCCGAGTCATCGCTCGCCATGTGGGTGATTCACCTTTCGCTAGCGCCATCGACACGTTCTTCAGCTTGAAGACTAAGAATCTATTCGTGAATATACTTCGGACGGCTACATGAACGAACGTAGTTTGACTTCTGAGACGCAGCTGACGATGCCCCCCCGCTTGCAATATCGGGGTAGCCTCTAGGTCGGCTTGTCACTGTGTCGCTTTGACTTTTGGGTCTGAGCACTTCGGACGGACGCCTCCTTCTGCACCTTTCTTCTTCTCCGACATCATGCAATCGGGACAAACAACGTTCACCGCGGGAAAGCGACACCGCTCACCAATCATCCGTGGCCGTTCCTTATTTGACTCCCTTGCCGTATCGTGTCCGTGGCAGCAGCTATGAAGATGGCGTCGAGCTAGTCCTGTCAAATCCCAACGGCGGAATACCTTAATCTCTGTCGATCGGCGCGCTGCAGCAACTATCACAACGTGTGGTTGCGACGAGTTACAACTTACAATGGCATCGGTGTCTGAGCCACTATTGCCCAATCCCAAGGAACGAGACATGTGGCTGGTGCTGCCTGTTGCGTACTGTGTAAAGCACCCATGACCCATCCATCACACTCCTCACAGAAGTTGTGTAACTGGGTCTCAGCTCCCATCAACCACCGAAATCCCCCTTTGGTCGCCTGAGCGATTTTCTCGATGCGCCCTAAGCCTCTGCTCAATTTCTCTGGCCTGACTGCAGTATTCCTGACTGCAGTATTCATCAAACCAAACGGCCATGCAGCGTATCTATACGGGCACCTTCGCGCCTGATTGCCAAAGGTCTTTGAAGACGGGGCATCTATCCCGTTTCGCAGCCATGGACCGAAATCGCCCCCACACGGCAGCGGCCAGGCAAGGTCGGAAACTACGGGCGGAACACGACGCGGGAAATGAAGTGGCTACAGATTGTCAGATAATACAGCTTACCTACCGTGTACGGATACGTTTGCTCGACTGTCGCGCCTCGCTGGTGCGTATCTGCCGTTGCGTTGCTGAGGCACAGCATGCGTCTTTCCTTTTGATCCTCAACTCGAATGCCCTTGATCGCCTGTTTCTTCCTGTCTTGGCCCGTCTCGAGTCCAGAGACGTCTGTGCCGACGCGTCTGGGCCTGGTTGCATGCCAGACGACCGCTGATGCTGCACTACAAGAAAAACTGGAAAAACTTTGTCCTGGTCCGAAATGTTGCATCCAATGTCAGCAAGAGCAACAAGCGGAGGGATTGCCCTGCGGCTCAACCGGCCGAAAAAAGATCCCTCTCATTTGCCCCGTGCGACAACGAACCAACAGTATTGGGAATCGGGCAATGGGCACAATGTGTCGCTGGCGAACACGGCATGTCAAGAGTCGATTGTCTCCAGACGTGGGCACTGGGCGAGATCAGCAAAGCTCAAGCCATCTCTTGGCATGGCACTCTATTTCATCTGCTCGATTCTTGACATTCTCCAGGTCCAGAGTCCGGAGTCTCAAAGTCCTAGGCCAGATACACGCCCTGGGCCGTGGCAGACTCCAGAGAGTACGAATCCCTACGGTAGCGTCCGAAAGCTAGGCAGGTAGGTAGCCCAACGGACGAAGAAACGTCTACGGTACGCTAGCGGCCAGGTTCTGCCAAGAGACATGGCTCCCTGAAATGGCTTCAATTCGCCTTGAGCCGAAGCCCCCGACCCTAGACATCCTTGTCATCCTCCTTCGACAAACCCCGGCCAGTCTCCAATTCCTTATCAGTACCCACAGGTTCCGACGGCCCACTCGATGCTAGACGACATGGGACGGGGAAAAGGTCAGCAAGGGCCCTCGAAGCATGTGGTTCAAGTACATGTACGAATTCCACCGACCGTGTTTGTATGAAGCTCTCGCGATGAGGACGTCCTCGTACCACCACCATGCAGCTACGCCAGTAGAGGGACATGCCCGACTTGTCTTGCCGGAGGCAGACGAGGATTTGGAAGTCGCTTCAAGATACAACCCTCTTTTGCTGCAGCCAGACACCCTCCCACGCCCTTTTTTATGCTTTCCTCTCCACCCCTTGGCCCTGCACTATTGGTGTTGCCCGGCATAGAAGACTGGTCAATGAGCGACCTCCCCGTCCCAACTTACTGACTTCCCATCCTTCATCTTACCCGCGCCATCGGTCTGGGCTGCTCATCCCTGCCGCCTTCGGATCCATCCAAAGATACTGCAGCAATTGTGCTCCGTAGTGTACTTGGCCATCTGTACTCGTAGGCTCAAATATCGGCCAACTCACGACGAGGGGCCGAAGGCAATGCCCCGGCCTTGCTTTTCCCAATGTTGCTTTTGGGATTATTTAGCCTGTCCATCCCCGGCGTAGACTTCAACGTTGTGTTGTCTTCCCCCTTCCTTCGTTCTCTCCCTTCCCTGTAACCCTCTTCACCCATTCCTCTTCCTTCGACGTCTGTTCGCCGATCTCGAGGCTGGCAAACGTTGAAGATTCCCGAGGACCCGTCCGGATACCGCGCACCGAAATCACTACCCATTGACCGCTCACGCGCCGGCGCGCAACCGTCAACATGTCTGCCGGTCTCTACACCATCCCCTACAATGGCACCGAGGGCGAGGCTGACGCCGGCTACTCTGCCGGTGTTGCCGACCTCAACGTCTTCTATGAGGTGAGCTCATTTTGATACTCGTCGTGGCCCGACGACGATTACCTCATACATGTTGTCTAACATGGTTGCGTAGTCTGGCGACCTGGCCTGGATCATGGTCTGCTCGGCGCTCGTGCTGCTTATGATTCCTGGTGTCGGTTTCTTTTACTCCGGTCTTGCCCGTCGAAAGTCCGCACTGTCCTTGATATTGATCTCGATGATCTGCGTGGGCGTGGTTGGATTCCAATGGTTCTTCTGGGGTTATACTTTGACCTTCTCTCACACCGGCTCCGTGTTCCTCGGCGACATGTCAAACTTTGGTCTCAAAGAGGTCGTCGCTCAACCCTCTGTCGGCTCCACCAAGATCCCTGATATTCTCTTTTGTCTGTACCAGGGCATGTTCGCCGCCATTACGTGAGTCTACTCTAATCTGGCACGAAGTCTGTGATCTCGATGGCAGCATCTGACCACTCTACGTAGTCCCGCCCTCGCTCTCGGCGCTATTGCTGACCGCGGTCGTATTCTCCCCGCCATGGTCTTTGCCTTTGTCTGGGCCACCATTGTCTACGACCCCATCGCCTACTGGACTTGGAATGGCAACGGCTGGCTGTTCATCCTCGGCTCCTACGACTTTGCCGGTGGTACGCCCGTTCACATCTCCTCTGGTGCTGCCGCCCTTGCCTACTCGTTGATGCTGGGCAAGCGCACCGGTTACAACAGCGTCCACGGTCTCCCGTACCGCCCTCACAACGTCACCCACGTCGTTCTCGGAACTGTCTTCCTCTGGGTCGGTTGGTTCGGTTTCAACGGCGGTTCCGCTCTCGCCTCCAACATCCGTGCTGTTATGGCCTGCTTCAACACCAACCTCGCTGCCGGTGTCGGTGGCGTCACCTGGATGCTCCTTGACTACCGCCTGGAGAAGAAGTGGTCTACCATTGCCTTCTGCTCTGGCGCCATCGCCGGCCTTGTTGCCATCACCCCCGGTGCTGGTTTCGTTACCCCCTGGGCTGCCGTCATCTTCGGTATTGTCGGTGGCATTGCCTGCAACTTTGGCACTAAGCTCAAGTTCGTCCTTGGCATTGACGACGGTCTTGATGTCTTCGCCGTCCACGGAATCGGTGGTATCTGCGGTAACATCCTGACCGGTATCTTCGCTGCGTAAGTCTCGCTACCGTCCCTACGACCTTACCCGCAAGAAATTGTTCTAACATCTCCCAGCTCCTACATTGCTGCCCTCGATGGCGCCTACACCGGCGAAAGCGCGATTGCCGGCGGTTGGATCGAGCACAACTACGTCCAGCTCGGCTACCAGCTGGCTGGCTCCGTCGCCGGTTTCGCCTGGTCCTTCACCCTGACCTGCCTCATCCTCTTCCTGATGAACCTGGTCCCCGGCCTCAGCCTGCGTGTCAGCGTCGACGACGAGGATCTTGGCCTCGACGACTGCCAGCTCGGCGAGTTCGCCTACGATTACGTCGAGGTCACCCGCCATGTTTCGGACATTGTGCCCAGCAGCAGCCATGACGGTGCCCCCGGCAGCTCCGCCCACAGCTCATTGCCTGAGAAGACTGTCTAAGTCTTGGGACAATAAAACTGTGCGACTATCCATCACTTAAAGACTTTGCTTGACGACCGTCGGAGAGTATATCGACGGCTGGAAAAGGGGGAAGGCAGCTATCATCTATAATACTCTTGTTCACATCTGCTTTGATACCAACTTGGCACTCGCTTGCTAGATTTACTATTAGTCATTCCGTGGAACAATTCACGAGATCATCTCATAATGTTCATAAACATCCGTCCTCTTCCTGGAGTGTTCCTATGTCAGCTGATTTAAATACCAAAGGTCATGAATGATATGCCCAATGTACATCCATCTAGGTCCCGGTGGCGGAGCATTATTACGAATATTCTGCCTCGTCTGCCTCGGTGCCTGGTTGTAAGTTCACCCACGATCACACCTACTGGTTGCATCGTTCCAGAAAATTCTCACTGCATGTACGCACGGCTGCCGACGTAGCATCTAACATTGAAGCTGCCACCTACCAACCAAGGTATGGTAAAGTATGGTAGGACGGCCGCTGCTCCTTCTCTCTCGGAAAAAGAAAGGTAGCAACGCTTAAATCCTTTGCATCCTTCGCTGCGACAACGAACCAATTGCTGTTGAGAATTCCAAATACTCCGAGACAGCAGCACAGTCAGCACCCAAAGATAGTTTTCCAATAGGCAAGTAGTATTAACCGTTCCTTCTGACGTTGGACGCTCCATGCTGAGTGACCCTGACTACGATCCATCCGATCTCATCTTTCGCCCTGTATTATGCTATTCCTCGTCCTCTGACCTCACACATTCGACGAATCCCCCAGTCTTGTCGTACGGTCATACGTACTCCATCAAGGAATTGAACCACCATCGACTAACCAAGCCTGCCCAGTAACATAGGAAGACTCGTCTCCCAACAAGAAAGCAATCGTCGTCGCCACCTCTTCAGGCTGCCCGACTCTCCCCAGAAGCGGCTCAAACACGTCCGCCCCGGTCTCCGTGGTCTTGGCCGCCAGCGCCGTTCGTAGGATGGGCGTATCAATCGCACCGCTGCATTTCTCGTTAGCCAAATCTTCCTATAATGCAGACAATCTCAACTTACGGGCAAATAGCATTAATCCTCAATCCCTTCCTCCCAAACTCCCTCGCCGCACTCTTGGTCAAGCCAATAACAGCATGCTTACTCGCCGTATACGCCCCATGATACTCCAGCCCATAGTGCCCCGCCACGCTCGACACATTAACGATGCTCTTCCCCTTTCCCTCCTCCGCCAGCGCAGGAATCTCGGCCCTCATGGCATTCAATATTCCCCTCGCATTCACGCCCATCACGAAGTCCCATTCATCGTCCTCAATCTGCGTCACCGTCGCCAGGTTGCCCTGCCGCCCAAGTACGCCGGCGACGTTGGCCGCCCCGTCCAACGGTCCGAGCTTCTCCACCGTTTCCGCGATCCACGCCTCCACCGCTTTACGGTCCCTCACGTCCACCACTCGCGAGTAGACGTTGCCTGCTCCGTAAAGGCTGGTGAGATCCGCCGCGGCTGTGGCGAGTAGGGGCTCGTCGACATCTGATATCGATACTCGCGCGCCGAGGTTGGCAAGGTGCTTCGCTGTCGCCAGGCCAATGCCCGATGCTGCGCCCGTGATGGCGATGACTTTGCCTTTGAGGTTGCTCATGTTTGTGGTGTCAGGCTTTGCCGTGATGGGAATGTCGTCACCTTCGTAAATTGGCTATCGTAGTCGATGATGCCTGGAATGTGAACCCCTCAGTGGGCTTTTGGTGTCTTATCCATATTTGTACATCTCCGCCTTGGGGCATGGCATGCTGAGTAACATGCTTTGAGCGTCGGGTCGACCCACCTATTATTGACACTGCCGAGCTATCTAACAGTGTCGCCGGGACGCCCAATGCCGGACGTGACGGAGAAGGTCTACTCCGGGGCCTTTCTTGACATCGACAATCTAAAGAAAACCGAGCACTCTAGAGTCATACAAGGGGACCTTTCGGTATTACATGGCAATGGCGCATCGAAGAAGATGCGAATTGGGCCCCAATTGCTTCGACAGGCGTCTGCGTG
Organism: Colletotrichum fioriniae; assembly: GCF_027942845.1. Taxonomy (NCBI): domain Eukaryota; kingdom Fungi; phylum Ascomycota; class Sordariomycetes; order Glomerellales; family Glomerellaceae; genus Colletotrichum; species Colletotrichum fioriniae. The sequence goes on from NW_027076849.1 coordinate 87,083, forward strand.
AGTACGTGTGCGCAAATTTCACCATGGCAGTTGGGGAAAGTCATGAAGGAATATGGGTTCCATTGAGACATGCTAGTAATTCTATTGATGGTTCATGGTTGTGGGGCATGCCTTGTCAACCAACACTCAGGTGCTTTGCAACGTCCTCCGCGTAACAAGATCCTCATGCTCACATTAGATCGTCACTTGGTCTGCCCAACTTGGTAACATTTGCGTTCGAGAGAACCTCAAGAGCTGCGAGACTGAATCGGAAATGGCGTTCAAGCGTTTTTTTCTCGATCGTCTCCAATGTCTGCATTCAAGATTAGCACTCGACTTTCGGCGTGGCCACATATAGTTTTGGTGGAACTGACATCTTTATCAGTGTGAATTCTGTCGTTGCCCGTCGGGTCACGATCGGCAGTAATGAAGGCCGCAGCTTCGAAATAATTGTCAGTTCAAGTCAAGTACAGAGGAAACATGACACTCACGATACTTGTTGTTGTAAGCGCTTGCATGATCGGAACACGCGTAACCGCAAGGAAAGCTCAGTGTTGGGATGCCGCGCTGCTTCGCAATGGTTCGGAGGACATGTGTGAGGCGTGGGTCAATTTTGTCGCCACCCAGAGACACCTTGTCAGTGGAAGAGAATCCCAGCATGTCGTGGTTCAGCATGGCAACCACCGTCTTGTTTTTGGCCTTGTAATCGTAGAATATTTCTGAAGATCCAAGCAAGCCGACCTCTTCTGCAGTATAGAAGTGGAACTCGACTGTGTTGCGAAGGGGCTGCCAAGGCTCAGTATCCTTGTGACTCGTCTTTTCTGCTAGGGTCCGTAGAAGTTCAAGCAGCACGACCGTCCCAGAAGCATTATCGTCGGCTCCTGGAGCATAGCCACCAGGTTTTCTTGAAATAGAGTCAAAGTGGGCGCCGAAGACAACTGCCCAGCGCGTCAGCAGAGCCATCTGGAGGAAGAAAGACAGGCTTACCAATGTCAGAGGTAGCTCCGGGAAGCTTGGCGATGACTGAAGGCTGCTTGGTGGCGTTATGTGCGAACGGGGCGGATTCAATATGCGGGTTGACCAATGCTACAATCCTCTCAATACTTTCGAGAATCCATTCGGCGGCTTTCGTGCCGTTTTCCGTTCGATGATCTCTGCTCCAAAACCTACGATACTGGTTAGGACTCGAATCAAGATTGAGGGCAGTCTTTCCAACTCAGTCATTGTCGTGAGATGGCGCATCGCACGTTCAGCATTGAACGGTGTCGGTTGCTCGGGAGGGGCCATGAGTAGACCGCCAAGTTCATCCTGCATCCAATCTACTTCCCGCTGGGACAAGTCGGTGTTCAAGTCGAGTGTGTCAAGGTACTGACTGAAGTCGTGATCAGGGGTAGATATCATTTCGAGAACTTCCTCGTCCTTGGGAGATGTCAGTCAGATCAATTTGCTGGACGAACAAAACCGAGTCATGCAGGGGATTCAAGAAAGCTCACCTTGATGTCAGTGATATCGATGAAACGGAGACCGTTCTCGATCAACCCATCTTTGTCCGCATCGGTGACCCATGATCCGAGATCAGCTGGAGACGTTTTGACAAGCCGGAGGGCAGAATCGGTAGGGGTGAACAAAAGCCGTGAACCCTTTAGGTGGCTTGGTGCAGGTGAGGTTGCTACAAAGGACGCAAATGCTGCCAAAGCAGCAATGTAGCGGCTTGGCGCCATGCTGGATGTCTCTTCGTTCGCGTCTGCGTAGATGGACTGCAAGATTCCAACGGACAGGCAGGCAAGTGGCACTCCGATCAGAAATGGGATTGGAAGAGCAAGTCGGTGATGTCGGGGAGCTGTAGGGAATGAATTCTGTGAAGAATGATCAGATAGAGTGACTGCTTTCTGCGCAGAAGGCAGAGATACAGAAGTTTCGGGTGGAGTGTATTGGCGATGAAGATGTCACAGAAGATCTGACTCCGGACGTTGGTGGGTGTTCTCTGCTAAGGTGTTTTTGTACAATGAGAAGGAAGTGAGGGCATCCGTTTACTTGGAAAGTGAGGTGCAGAAAATGCTTCCAGTCTTGCCAGGCTCGCCATGTCGTTGCAAGGGGAAGGCATCATGCCGTCAGGTACCTTCCATGGCTGCTCACCTTATCTTAATTCATTTTCAGGCAGGTACCTTACCTTAGCTGCATCAGATACGTACTCTTCTGTGCAACCCATCATGGCAGGTATCAGCATCCAAAGTTCCTTCTCTGACCATCCACAATAAACTGAATATCTCCTAGCGTTTAGTCAAGGGTAGGAATTCTAAATGACATGAACATCGATGTGCCGCCTCGCAACTTGCTTGGACAGTACAATAGGCGGCTGAGGGGAGAAATCGCCGAAAGTGTGTTTTCTTTTTAGTCTCTTTTTCATACTTATTCAAGGTGCATATTTGCTAATACGGTCGCCAAATCATTCTTCAACGAAAACCAGATCTACACTCCCCCGAGGCGCAAGTGTGATTTCACTTGCCATACGTGGCCTCAACCTCACGAACTTCTCCACCGGGTCGGCTTCCATGCCTCTTCTCTCCCAAACAGTTATCATGGGCTCCGAATCTTTGGACATTAGGTTTTGTCTCACTTCAACACTTCTGTATTGTTGGAACACGCGAACCAAGACATACGCCATCTCAGTCAGGGCCAGCTGCTGCCCGATGCATACTCTCGGACCACCATTGAACGGAATATACGTCCATGGATGAGGTGTCCAATATTCCCATCGACGAGGATAGAAGTCTTGAAGTGGATGCTTGTACGAATTAAGATCATCTCGCAAGTGAAGGACATGCGTGGAATAGATAACCTGGGTACCCGACGGAACTCCTACGGGGTCATTCCCGTCTGGTCCACCTCCGCGTGGTAGACTGGTGTCTTTTGAAGCAGCTCTGATGTTGAAAGGTGCGTTGGGGTATAACCTAAGTGTCTCATTGAGCACATGAATAACAAAGGTCATGCTCTTGAGGTCGTCATAAGTTGGCAGACGAGCTCCAGCGCCAGCGCCCAACTTGTTCACAATCTCGCGTCGAAGCTCGGCAAGCACTTCAGGATTCTTCGCGAGCTCATAGAAAGCCCAGGACATCGTAGTTGCAGTGGTGTCTCGGCCAGCGATCAATATCGACACCATTTCATCACGCAGATACCGAGCGTCTCGAGAGATACCAGCGCATGCATGAAGGAGTGTCCATCCGTGGTCTGTCTTATCCATCTCCGCTAGCTCCGCGTCCGACATTGATATCGCCTTGTCAATGCTGGGCCCCATAAACTTATTCAGGGTCTCTAGGTCCTTGCGGAATTTCCGGCGCGGAACAAGCAAGTTTAGAGGGCCTAGCCGCTCAATCAAGGACTGAGTGTGACGGATGCGCTCAAATGCCTCAAAGACGGCGTCATGTTCTTTGCTTGTCAGAGAATCCACCTGTCTCCCGAGGGAAAAGTCTGCCGAGACATCAAGCGCAAATCTGCTCAAGACGTCCTTTATATCCACAACTTGGCCACCAGTCAATGCTGGAAGCATATCCTGGATATGACGCTCAAGACAGACAAGGTCACTGACTCGTTGGCGGGTGAAGAGAGACCGGAGACGTTGGCGCGAGGTATGCCAAGCGTCACCGTCAATGTTGAAAATGCTATTCCCCATGAGTTCAAACCAATCTGTCCTGAAGCGCTGGCCCTTTCCAAATTCGTTGAACTGAGTTGCGAGCATGGCTCGAATATTTTCGGGATCTGCAGTGAAAATTGTGCGCGATCCCATCAAGGAGACCTCAAACGTGTATGGGTTCTTCTTTCCCTGACCTGATAGGAGGAACGCGTTGTGCATAAACTTGAGGTTTTGATCCTGCAAGGCGTGAGTGGTGATAGACCACAGAAAATGCAAGCCAGACAACACGCCTACTTCAACGTTAGTTATCATGAACAAGATTAGCTGGAGGATTCGGAAACTAACCAAACGCTGTGTATGATTTGAATCTAGACGCGTGCCCTCCATGGCCCTTAATCCTCCTTTCTTCGACAATCAACTTGACAATGCTTCGCAGGAGGGCGAGAATCACTAGCCCACAAACGAGCCATGCTGCGTATGAGACAACGTAACCATCCTTAATGTGACTGAGTTTGCCCATGGCTGCAAGCCGCAAAAGTTTGAAGAGGTAGAAATTGAGCTCAGCAATCTGTGTGCGAAATCCAATCTTTAGAGGACTAATACTGAGGAAAGATTCTTCTTGGTTTCTGTAGCCGTTGATCTCATCGCCAGGACAATACCGAATGGTGAACTTGGCCTCTTCTCCGAGATATTCGGTCTCGAAACCCCGAAAAGCATGTAGAATTCCTGTTCATGCCGAGTGCTACCGTCTTATCGAAACAAGAGACGAAACATACTTCGACAAACGTCTCGGGGAGTGGGGTGAGTTGCAAGTCCGCGGTATAATCTGCGGTGTAACCAGTGACATGACTAGACCTCAACGGATGTTTCTCCTCGAGGAGGATGGCATGCTGAGAATCGGAAATTGTGGAATGGAGTTGAGCTTGCGAGCATGGGTCAGCCGGCAGACAAAGTTTGATATAATTGACTTCCGGTGTTATGCAACATACCTGCGGACTGCAGCGGAACTATCAGGCGACGGAACCAAGGCAGAGCAAGGGCCTCCTCCGGAGACGCTTCCCGGAGGATTCGAACCTTACGACGTGATCTGAATAGTGCGCTACCACTGATAAGAATTTCGCTCCAGGTAAAAAAAGAGGATCGTAAGAATACCTGCACCAAAAAAACCCGTTCTGAGGCTATGCCGAGCGCCAAAGCAGAAGATGTCGACAAACGGTTTCGTTGCACTTTGCCTGATTGGGCTTCATACTATCTACACCATATTGTGTCTTATTCGAAACATCATCGTTGCCAAGACTATTGGTTTTCCGGTTGTCTGGAGCCCCATCAGTCCCTTCAACCCATTCTGGATCATCTTTAACAAACGAGTTGCACCACTCCTTCAGCGCCTTCCTCCAGGCCTGGGCGATTGGACCACGTATAATGCTCTTGATTGGACGTGGGCTGACCGGACACATGGCAACTGCCAAGTTCATGACAAGCATGGCAACACCTTCGTTCACGCCACACCGGGAGAGATTGAGATTCACACTCGCGATCCTGCGGTAGCTATTCAAGTGCTCCGGAAGCATGCGAACGACTTTCCCAAGATAAGCCATTACGCCAGCAAGTGCCCACTATTTCGCCGGATCAGGTACTGCTATTCTGAGCTAACTAATCATTCTTAGAAATCCTAGATATACTGGGCACGAGTCTGGTGTCCTCAGATGGCGATGATTGGACTCGTCACCGGAAGGCGACTGTCGCTACTTTAAGTGACAGAACTAATCGTCTCGTCTGGGCAGAAAGCGTCCGACAGACTCAGCAAATGATTCACTATTATCATCGCACTTCACAGAGCCTGATTTGCGATCCTGTTGAAGATGTACGCGAGCTTTACCTTCATGTCTTCACCAGCGTTTGTTTCGGCTTTACCTATGACTTCAAGCAGCCTGAAAGAGACTGCATTCCAAAAGGGCACGAGCGAAGCTACAAGGACTGCCTCCACACCAGTCTCAAGGATATTCTCATCCTTCGGCTAGTGCCATGTTGGGCTATGAGATTTCCTGCCCTGCCACAGAGGATCAAGAATTTTCGAGATGCCGTAGCCGAAATGAGGCAGTATCTCGATGAAATGATCAATGCCTGCAAAGACAATATCAGAGGCAGCAAGAAAAAGACGCAGAATGACAACTTACTTAGCTTTATGGTGAAGAGAAACAGAGATTTGGAAGTCGAAACTCACCTAGGTGGATCCAAGGATGATGGGTCTCATGCCTTACTGAAAGAGTCCGAGATTCGAGGGAATCTCTTTACCTACTCACTTGGAGGACATGAGTCTTCTGCACATACGCTGACCTTTGCAATCTATCTCCTTGCAGCCCTTCCAGAGCAACAAGCTTGGCTTATGGAAGAGATCGACCAGGTTCTGGGTGGCAGGCCAGATTGGAAGTCAGCAGATGCCTTCATGGAGATTTTCCCTCGCCTAAAACGATGCCAAGCCGCCATGGTAAGCACGAATTCATCTCCGAAGCAATTTCCAACATACGGTCTGACACAATTATAGAACGAGACGCTCCGATTGTACCCATCGGTCACAGTCCTTCCCAAGTGCACCGGGTCGAAAGCAACGACTTTGATTGTTGGTAGCGAGTATCATCGCATCCCAGCAAACACCAACGTTTTTGTCAACATGCCTAGCATTCAGGTACACCAACCCATATGGGGACCCGATGCAATGTACTGGAAACCTGATCGGTGGATCATGACAAGCGATCGTATGAAGGGTCTGGACGGCGAACAACTCAAAGCACCTCCTGATGGCGCCTTTCTCCCGTGGAGCGAGGGGAAACGCGCTTGCCCGGGCAAAAGATTCTCCCAGGTTGGCTTTGTTGCAGCACTTGCGACTCTTCTGCATCAGCACGGACTTGAAGTCGTACCTAATCATGGAGAAGGCCTCGAAAACGCTAGGGAAAGGGCCATGGAAGTTGTAAACGACACTTACGCCGTCATGACTGTTCATATGCACAATCCTCTTTGTATTAAAATTAGGGTCCCTCAGAGAAGCTAGAAAGCAATATGGCTCTTATATGCACTATCTGATTTCTTTACTTGTTCCTTCACTTTGTTACTAGTCAATACGACAACGTAAAACCGCACTGAGTAGATTTCCTTAGATATAGGTATGTACTTCAAATAAATATCTTCACTATTCAGTACAGATACTTTGGCATCTTGAATCTTTCTTTTTCAATTCTTGCATCAAGTCGTATTTATCATTACAGATGGTTTTTCAATCGGGGATATTGACTGTATTACAATATAATACAATAAGTGCACCGCTACGCAAGTGTATGGTGTCGCGCTGTTCTTGCTCTAATTTTACTTCTCGTTATTTTTATCATAATTGTTAATGTTTTTAGGGATTGGCAAATCATTCTCCCTTCGTCGCGGTGACTTTTCTGCCATTTGCAGCACATCGGCGAGATTGTTCCCCCGACAATTTGGATCCTCACTACCAATCCTTGAAAGAATGATTACGTGAGGCCGGATTAGACCGGATTCAGGTCCGGGTTAAGGCTAAATCGTAAACGCTGAAGTCAAGCTTGCTCTATAAATCTCGGCTCGTCTGGCCAGTCATTAGATCCTTAGACACTTGAATCAGTCCATAATCAATCCATACGCGCTCGATAACGCCAAATATGTCAACTTTCATCACGTCTTCCAATATTGTGGCCACTATTGGGCTGGCCGCAACCATGATGGGCTCCATCGTCACGTTAAATCCAGAACTCGGTATCAAAATGTGGCACTTCGACATTGCGTCCTCCGAGGATTTCAAGGATCCAAAGTCGAAAAACAGGAGTCTGATCTTGGACGAGCTACGCCTGTTCGCCATACGCGAGTTCTTCATTGGAGCAAGCCTGTTTGCGGCAGCATACTTCGGCAACCACAAGACCTTAGCTGCGATGTGCTTGCTTGGGGTCCCGGTGGTCACTATCGATGGCATTGTGCAGCGGAGACAGGCACCTAAGGCGGATTGGTGGGTTCACTTTGCGTTGGCGCCGGTGTTCGCTGGTTTGGGTGTCGCGTCGTGGAGACAGCAGTGATTGATTTCGATTTCCTCGAGATGTGACTTTTGGTCACGAGGAGTGCTGGGGATAAAGCAGTGTGGTTGAGTTGAGCACGAGAAATCAAAATCGCTGGTTGGATTGGATGAATCTCAAGGTGAAGCTCGAAAGGATATTCGAGGTTTGACTTTTTCAGGCTTCACATCCTTCGACGTTCCCTGTAACCCCTATATTGCAACCTTGCCTAGAAAGCGAATCAAAATTCCTATCAAATGTTGCCTGTCAAGAACAGCTGTAGAGCTACACATCGAATAAAGGAACGGACTTGACGCTCATATTTACGCATGGAATTCGGGCTTCAATAAGACAAAGGCTCAGAAAGAACATCTTGCGCGAAGACCGGAGTATCCGTAAAGCGTCGGACAAGACGGAGCAAGAGTCCGGCGATCGAAGTGAAGCGTCGAAGGTTGACAGAATCTCATTCAGAGGTGGGAAGAACGGTGGAGCGATAACTGACGGAGCATTCAAAGTGGGTATATAAGCGCTAGTTTGGTCATGCGAACTTATATCTTCAGCAATGTCAAAGTCCTTTTCCTCCTCCGCTACGATATGATCCTGCGCTTGCGACCGGAATGACTGAAGTTCTTTTGCTTCCACCTCTTCTATTAGGCACGCTTGCGGTCCTCCGTTCATTGCAGTCTGCGGTGCAGGCAAAAGCACGGAAATGATGTCCTTGGGAGCCCATGTCAGCCACACCCAACCGATATCTGATATATCCTTCGCTGGCTCAGCAAAGATCTCGGCCATGTAACTCTCCTTTGTAGAATGAGGCAGGAAATCACGGATTGAAATTTCGATTAAGAGAAGTCTAATACCTGAACATTTGGCCTGTAATCCTATCCAAATTGCTTCTACCAATCCTCAGCCAGCTATCTAGTTCTAGCCCTAGGCGCCTTTGCTTCAAAAAGAAGTGTTGTCCCAACTATCTGCCAGTCTACATACTTAAAATCGGACTTGAGTGGCTCAATGATGTCAGCTGCATAATCGTCTTTGTTGTGGAAAACACCCAAAAGGTTGTGCCAGAACATGAGGAACCTTCCAAAACCATTGTGCTTCACTCCACCGCCTAACACTGTTGCACCAACCAGAACACCATCTGGTTTCAAGAGCCGATCTAGACCTGCTATAGCCTCTCCTTTTCGCTTGGCACTCCCAGGGAGACAGTGCAACAATAGCATACAAGAAATGACGTCGAACTGTCCGTTGCTACCCATATGCAGAGATGGAGGTAGTGAGGTGTGGCGATCGCCGAGCACGAACACGTCAGCTTGAGCTGTGTTCACGATGACGTTGGGATGTGCCAGTTGAATGCGGTGTTCAGCCTCGGCCAGGGGGTTCTGATTGATGTCGGCCAGAACGACTGCCGAACCAGGAGGCAGAGGCGCACTCTGCACAAAATAACCAGTGCCGACGCCGATATCCAACAGTCTTGCCTTAGATTTGACAAGGGAGAAAACGTGCTTGTTGTAGTGACCCGAGAGGACGCATCTAGGACATCCCCAAGCGAATGAACAATAGAAGCCGAGGACAAGGGTATCGTAGAGCCATCGTAGGAAAAATGGGAAGTAGATAGCGTTGCCCAGGGTCCTTGCAGACATGGTGTGAGAAGGCGGACGGAATTGTGGGGAATTGGAAGCTGTGCAGAGGTGCTTGAGTCGGTTTAGCAGAGTTGACGATGTTCAGGGGCATCTACTTTGATATGAAACCCAGCACGGAAATACTTCGTATGAACAGTTGCCCTGACACATCGCAGTATAAAGTTCGAGTTGTGGTGTTTTAGCTTAAATATTACTTCTTACTTATTACCGCGCGCGGCGACAGGAGACTTCTGTCACGTCGGCAAGCGGAAACCATCCAACATTATCAGTCGAAAACCCTGATTGGAACACATTGACTATGCAGAAGTAAAGACTGAAGACACCTATTCAACGGACCGACGGATCTATCCGAATGGTACAAGCCTCGGCAACTAGGCCCGGCAGGCGACAGACTTTCTCATTTAGGCAACTTTTGAATTTTTATTGCTCAGCGCCGGGTGTTCAGGCCATATAAACTTTTACTTCTATTCCACGCAAGTCGCTGCAAGAGACCAGTACGGTAAATTTGGCGGAGTTCGAAACTTTAGACTGCCAGTCGTAGTTTACGATCTCGATCGAGCAATTGAGACCCGAGCGCTCGCACCTCCAGTTCCACACTTGCCATTGTTGAGTCCGATCAAGGTTGATGAGATAGCCGCTTGAGTTCCGACCGAACATTTGCCCCTTCTCGCGAGTTTGACTTTAATGACTAAGCCTCGTCGTCTGGAAAGCGGGAAACCTGCTTCCGGACTCCTTCGGATGATTTGTTTGGCGGTTGAGTGATTGACAGCTGAACTCTGACCGGGCTGGTTGACGTCGCAAGTATTCGAAACCTTATGCAGCAACGGGTTCGTGAGTCCGTTTCCAAGACTCCGCCAATTCGGTCCTTGAACGGCCCAAACCTTCTCAACCTCAGTTAGGCCCTCTCCAGCCAAGGTAGTTATCTAGATGTGGTATGTTGTTATCAGCCATGTCAACAGTGATTCGAAACGCGATTGGATCTTTCGTGGTGGAGAATCAATCAACGAAGTTCTTGAGACTTGAACAGCCGTAAGCGAGGACTGACTGCAGTGACCAATTAAATTTCCACTCTTCCGTGGATATCATTCTTCCGTGGAATGTGACGTTGTCAAGTTTGCGTTAACTTCCGCTTGAAAGCCTTCATTGCCTCTTTTCGGTCATCATTGGACTATCCTGCTTCAAGAAACTTCGCTGAGAGCTGCTGCTAAACTAGTATAGAAAGGACCAGAACCAGTAGCATCTTTTTCATGAACAGTCCTGAATCTATTAGGAATTATTGTTTCGTCACTCAACTGCGGATGTCAACCCAGAATCAAGAACATCAAAGTCAAGTTGTCAACATGGATACAATGAAAGACCAGGTACAACCTATCGCCATAGTTGGTTTGAACCTCAAGTTCCCCGGAGACGCTACTTCGGCGGAATCCTTCTGGGAGATGCTTGAGAATGCAAGAAATGCATCAAGCAAGGTGTCCTCAACCCGCTTCAACGTCGATGCGTTCTATCATCCAGACCCTGCACGTCTCGATAGTGTGAGTTATTGCCTCTCTTTCAACGTATCATGACAACATCTAATCGCTTTGGAAAACAGATGCGTGTCCAAAAAGCACACTTCATGAAAGAAGATCCCCGGGCCTTTGATGCTGCCTTTTTCAACATGTCGCCAGCAGAAGCATCCATCCTAGACCCCCAACAGCGTGGGCTCCTCGAGGGCACATATCACACATTTGAAAATGGTATGAGTCCATGGATATTCTTTATCAAGGCATGAAACGCTAATTGAGATTTTATGGAATCATATAGCTGGCTTAGCAATGGAGAGAGTTGCCGGCTCCCGTACCTCAGTTTTCTGCGCTTCTTTCGGCCGCGATAGTGATGCTATAGTGGCCCGAGATCCAGAATTCCAATCCCGGTACCAAGCAACGTCTTCAGGGTCGTCGATGTTGTCAAACCGCATCAGCCATTTCTTTGACCTCCGAGGCCCATCTTTGACGGTTGACACCGCATGCTCCAGCGGACTGTACGCCCTTCACCTGGCGTGTCAGAGCATACTTAACGGGGAGTCCGACATGAGTCTAGTCTGTGGCTCCAACACCTACCTCACTCCCGAGTGCATGAGTTTCCCCTTGAGCAACGCCGGGTTCCTATCTCCGGATGGCCGATCTTATAGCTTTGACCACAAAGCCAACGGGTACGCCCGTGGAGAAGGATACGCATTCGTTCTTCTCAAGCCGTTGTCCAAAGCTCTGGCGGACGGAGACACTATTCGATCGGTGATTCGTGCCACAGGCGCAAATCAAGACGGGCGGACGCCGAGTATCACCCAGCCCAGTGCTGCCGCTCAGGTAGAGCTCATTCGGAGAACGTATGCTGCTGGAGGACTGGACCTTTCCGAGACCGAGTACGTGGAAGCTCACGGGACCGGCACACCAGTCGGTGATCCAATCGAGGTTTCCGCGATTGGAGAGGTTTTCAGACCTCATAGATCTACCCCGCTCTGGATTGGGTCTGTGAAGAGCAACATTGGCCATCTCGAGGGTGCTAGTGGCCTGGCGGGGTTGCTCAAGACAGTCTTCTCACTCGAGAAAGCCATCATACCTCCCATTGCCGACTTTGAAAAGGTGAACCCAGCAATCGACGTCGATGCGCTGGGCGTTCAGTTTCCAACGTGCTCTACGGCTTGGCCTGCCACTCCTTCTGGGATCCGCCGGGCTTCAGTAAGCTCGTTCGGATATGGTGGATCTAATGCGCATGCCGTCCTGGATGATGCATACAACTATCTTCGGATTCGAGGCCTGACTGGAAACCACCTATCCGTGGCCAAGTCGAATAACTCTCACAAGCCACATGTTGCGAATAGAAACACCTCAGTTGGAACATTCGAAGATCAGGCCCCAGACTCCGGCTCCCCTGATTCCGTTTCAGATGTTTCTGATGATAGTGGTGTAATTATTGGCTATGAAGGCGAGGCTGAAAATAGCTCCATCTCGCTTCTGACGTTCTCGGCCGCCGATGAAGATGGTCCACGAAGACAGGCCTCGGCGTTGCAAGATCACATCGCGACCCAACAAAACTCGCAGAAGAGAGCACAGAGAGGTTTTTATGCCGACCTAGCCTACACACTCTCTCAGAAGAGCATCCTCAGCTGGCGAGCATTTGCAGTGGTCAAGTCGGAAGCGAACATCGGAATCAATCTCACAGAGATTCTCTCTCCCGTTACGTCGGTCTTGTCATCGAAGAGGCCAGAGCTCAATTTCGTCTTCACTGGTCAAGGAGCTCAGTATCCGCGCATGGGTCTCAAGCTTATGCGCTACGAAGTATTCCGGCAGAGTCTGATGGGCTGCGATGAGTATTTGCGGTCTCTTGGTTGCGAATGGTCCGTCTTAACAGAGCTTCGGAAGGCCCCGGCATCGTCCAGGATCCAAAAGCCTGAAATTTCACAGCCCCTTTGTACCGCTCTCCAGATTGCCACCGTCGACCTTCTCCGAACCTGGGATATCATCCCACAATCCGTATGTGGCCACTCATCGGGTGAGATCGCGGCAGCGTATTGTGCTGGAGCTCTTGATCGCCAGTCGAGCTGGAAGATTGCATACTTCCGAGGCTTATTGGCAGGTAGATTGGCATCTGATGGCTCTCGGAGCCAGACAACGATGATGTCTGTCGGCCTCGGCGAGGCAGCCGTACGCCCGTACCTCTCCAACGTGCTCTCAGTAGCCTGTGTCAACAGCCCAGTCAATGTGACGATTTCAGGGCCGACCAAAGAGATCCAGTTCCTGTTTGAGAGACTGGAGAAGGAAGAGATCTTTGTCAAAAGGCTTCCTGTTGATGTTGGATATCACTCTCCAGCTATGGAAGTCGTCGCAGCCCAGTATCAAGATCGAATCCGTGACATCGGTGCACCTACTGACGTCGCCGCCGAAAGTTTGCGCAAGGAGTCCTCGGTGTCTCTCTACACCTCAACTGAGGGAAACCTCATATCTTCCGAAGCTGTTACGAGCCCTTCGTACTGGGTAAGGAACCTTATCTCTCCGGTTCTATTCTCGAGTGCTCTCGAAGCCATGACTACATCGAAGCATGGGGAGCAACACTTCGTCGTAGAAATCGGTCCGCAGCCGGCTCTCCGACGACCTGTGCAAGACACCTTGATTCCTCACCTCGGCAACAAGGCTACTAAGAAGTGGCAGTATGTCAGCATCCTGAAGCCCAACGTCGATGATGATCAATCATTGATGGAGGCACTCGGCGGTCTCTGGGCGGCAGGCATCCCAATTTCTTTGTCCAAGCCAAACCAGGAGTCGACTCAAATATCGCGGAAACCGAAGATCTTGGTGGACCTTCCTTCATACCCCTTTAATCGGTCTCGGGAGTTCTGGGAGGAGAGCAGACTGAGTCGCAACTATGCAAAGCGTCCGTACCGTCGGCATGCTCTTCTAGGTATCCGAGACCGTGACTGGAATCCCGAGGAGGGAAGTTGGAGGCATTTGATCCGATCTCAAGAGAACCCCTGGATCCTGGATCATGCCTTGAACGGCTCACCGCTCTACCCCGGCTCGGGTATGCTTGTCATGGCCATCGAAGCCGCCCGTCAACTAGCCACACCAGTCGAAAGTCGTATCCGCGGCTATCAGCTAGACAACGTACGCTTTTTGAGAGCCATTGATGTCGACGACTCAGAGCGCGGCACAGAGGCAAAGATTGTGATGCGGCGCCGTCGACAGGTCACCAATACAAGTGGACAACAGCTCTGTTACGACTGGCGTGTCTTCGGGACCAATGGCGACGACTGGAACGAGTGTGCGTATGGAAGCATCAAAGTCGAACTCGAACCGGAGCAAGGCTTGGGACCCGAACAGGCCGCCGCTTCTGAGGCACGTCGATTCCGCTTTGAGACGTCTATCAAAGAGCAACTCCAGGCAGACGTTGACAAATGCCGTCTGGTCGTGCACCCCAGCCAATTGTACAAGAACATGTCCAAGCGATCCGGGTTTGATTACGGGCCGTACTTCCAGTTGTTGAAGAATATTTCCTACGACAGGGAAGGTCATGCTACGGCCACGCTGTCAGCGAGAGATTACACTTCAAGCATGCCGTATGCTGGGGAGGACCCGTGCGTGGTTCATCCGAGCACATTAGACGCAGTTTGTCACCTTCAGATGGTTGCCCTATCTCAAGGTGGATGGAACGCCGTCCCTACGATGATGTTCTCTCATCTGCGAAAGTTGTGGGTGTCGCAGAAGCTCTTCGTGGCGCCTGAGAACCCCCAGCTGCAAGCTGCAACTCAAGAGACTATGCGCGCTTTCCGAGAAGCTGAGTGCAGGACACTGGTCACCTTTGCCGATTCCAACGAGCCCGTCCTCGTCCTGGAAGGTCAGCGCGGCACCGCCATCACAAGTCTCAAGTCAGCCAACGCTGCTACTACCTCACAAGGAGATTCGGGCCAGAAGTTCTACAGTCTCGACTACAAACCCGACCTGTCCCTCCTGACTGTAGATGCCAAGAGTCGCTACTTCGCGGCTGCGTTCAAAGAGGATACCCGATGCCGCGCCCCTCCGAAAGAGCTCATCGACCGTGCCGATGCTATTGCTCTGCACTTCATTGAGGCGGCTCTGGAGCGAATTGACAAGGAAGATAAGCCGCTTCAATTTGATAATCACTTGGCCCGGTATGTCAAGTGGATGCGGCGTGTGCACCTGAGTCGGGATACGTGGACGCTGGAGTCTCGAGGTTTAAGTCACTTGCGTATCCAGGAGATCTTGGATGAAGCCGATGGCGAGCCTACACAGAGACTTACCAAGAAGGTTGGCGAGCATCTGCACAACATTCTCAAGGGAGAATCAAACGCGCTGCAGGTCATATTCGAGGGCAATTTGGCCAACGAATTCTACCACTCTGACATTTTTGCAACGAACAACAGCAAGATGGGAGCGTACATCAACGTCCTGGCCCACGCGAATCCAAAGCTTCGTGTATTAGAAGTCGGGGCTGGAACCGGGAGCTCGACCGGTCGGATTCTCCCTTACTTGGCTGCGCAAGGGATTGAAGGTGGTCCTCCAGAGGCTGTACGCTTCGGCGAATACTGCTACACAGACATCTCGGCCGGTTTCTTTGAAAAGGCGCGCGAGCGTTTCTCTTACGCGGCAAGCCACATGACGTTCAAGAAGTTAGATCTTGAGAAGAATCCTAACACACAAGGATTCGCCGAAGAAACTTATGATGTCGTCGTTGCAGGCAATGTGTTGCATGCCACGAGCGACTTGATCCAGACACTTCGGTATGTCAGAGGTCTCCTGCGGCCTGGTGGTGTGCTTGTACTGGGAGAGACGGTCAACCTGGACAATGTTCGTGATGGCCTCATCTTTGGCCTTTTGCCTGGCTGGTGGCTACGCGAAGGACAGTGGTGGTCTACCAACAAAGAGTACCAAGACCAAGGCCCTCTTCTGACGGAAGAACAATGGACCACGGTTCTCAAGGAAGCTGGGTTTCCCGGTATCCAAATGGCTTTCCGCGACCATGAACAGAAGCCACATCACCGAGTCTCCATCATTATCACTACCCGCCCGGAGAATGAGAGGCTTTCAAGCCAGCCGCCTAAAGTCGAGTCACCCTATAAGATCATTGTAGACCCTGCTTCTGCGATCCAAACTTCTGTAGCCGAGTCGCTCCGAAACAGTCTTGTGTTAGGCCCTCAGCCTAGTGGGGCTGACATACTCAGCATGGTGGACGTGTCATCAGGAGATATCAAGCTTACCCGGAACAACGTAGTCATCAGCCTGTTGGAGCTAGATGTTTCAGTTTTGTCATCAGTCACCGCAGAGGAGTTCGAAGCCATCAAGAAGATTTGCCTTGATACCAGATACACGCTATGGTTGACATACGGAGGAGCTCCCAAGGTCACCAATCCCGCGGCCGAGGTCGCCATCGGATTCGGTCGGAGTGTATGCTCAGAGAGAGGAGACCAAGGCTTTGTGACTTTGAACTTGTCCTCCCCACCTGAGGGACCTACGGCTGTCATCAGCGCCGTCGACAGTATCATGCGTGTTGTTGGAAGATTGCACAACGCCTCCTGCCCGGGTACCGAAAACGAGTCCGAGTTCTCGGAAAACAATGGCTTGATCTTCATCCCTCGCCTCATGCCTACTACTCATATGGATCAAGCCCTTTTGACTAAGCAGAGTGGCTACAGGCTCAAGTCATTCACATTCAACGGAGATGGTCCGAGGCCGCATATCAGTATCACTATCGAAACCCCTGGGCTTCTTGACACCATCTTTTACGCAGAGAACTCCGAGGCGGGTAAGGAGCTCCAGGCAGGCGACGTTGAGATCGAAGTCAAGGCGACCAGTATGAACTTCAAGGATGTCATGATCGCTCTGGGGCAGATTCCCGGGCGAAGCTTTGGGTTTGATGGCGCCGGAGTGGTCTCTAAAGTCTCGCGAGAGAGTAAACTTCGCCCGGGCGACTCCGTGCTGTTCTGCAGCTCGACCGGAGGAGGCTTCGGAACATTTGTGCGCTGCCCTGAACTGCAAACAGAGAAGCTTCCTGTAGGCATGTCTTTCCAAGTGGCTGCAGCGATTCCGGCTGTGTGGTCCACAGTGGTGTATTCTCTCGACCACATTGCACGTCTCGGCCGTGGTGAGACTGTCCTCATCCACGCAGCTGCAGGGGGTGTCGGACAGGCAGCTGTGCAACTCGCTCAGTTGCGGGGCGCCAAAATCTTTGCAACCGTGGGAAGCCAGGCAAAGCGTGAGCTTGTCAAGCAGCTCTTTGGGCTTTCAGAGGATCAAGTATTCAACAGCCGTGATGAAACTTTTGCTCAAGATGTGCTTCACGCCACGGGAGGTCGAGGTGTGGATGTGGTGCTCAACTCACTAGGCGGCGAGCTCCTTCGTCAGTCCTGGGAATGTATCGCACCCTTTGGCCGCTTCATTGACATTGGCAAAGCGGACATCATCGCTAACAATACTCTTCCGATGGGTCCATTCAACCGAAATGTGACATTCTCTGCAGTTGATCTAGTCGTGGTTCATGAAGAGGCAAAGCCCCTTATGAAGAAGATCCTGCAGGACGTTACGAGGTTGTTCGAGGAGAATCCCCACCTCCACGAGCCCAAGCCCCTTCACATATTCTCGCCTTCCAAGCTCGAGGACGCAATGCGTTTCCTCCAGGGCGGCAAGAATACCGGCAAAGTCATCATCGACTACGCTTCCGCGACCGATACAGTTGAGTACCGACCTTCGCAGCTTCAGCACGGGTACAACTTCGAGGCGAACGCTACGTACGTCATTAGCGGTGGTTTGGGTGGACTTGGTCGTGAGATCGCACGGTGGATGGTCTCGCGCGGGGCTCGGAATTTGCTTCTTCTCTCCTCACGCGGTGCCGCAGGAAGGCCAGACGCTCTCAAGCTTATTGAAGAACTCGAGGCCACTCATGGAGTCACAGTGCTCGCGCCGGCATGTAACATTGTCGACCGGAGAGCAGTTGAGGATACCCTCCTGAAGGCATCGCGAGAGCTTCCACCGATCAAGGGCTGCATACAGGCCGCCATGGTTCTCCGCGATGACATGCTTGTCAAGATGTCTCATTCGATGTTCCATGAGACTCTCGGTCCTAAGCGCGCCGGATCATGGAATCTGCACCAGCTCCTACCCGACGACATGGACTTTTTTGTCTTGCTCTCATCATTCTGCGGCATCATGGGCAATCGCGGTCAGAGCAATTATGCAGCTGGAAACGCATTCGAAGATGCTCTCGCGCGCCATCGAGTGGCACAGGGCCTCAAGGGCGTCTCAGTCGACTTGGTACTCGTCGCCGAGGCGGGTTGGGCCAATGTCAACTATGAGTCTGTGACACAGAGCCTCCGCGCCGGTCATGACAATCTCACACAGGCACAGCTGATGGAGTTGCTTGACCTGCTCTGCGACCCAGGCTACGACTGCGCAAAGCCTGGGGCAGCCCAGGTCGTCAACATGGTGGATAGCGCGGCGGACCTGGCGCGCATGACACGGCAAGGTCTCTTGGATTGGATGCAGAAACCCATGTTCAATAATCTTCTCCGTATGGGCGAGACCGAGGATAGTGGCACTGGCCGTGGAACTGGTGGAGGCAGTGGTGATGGAAGCGACGACGTCAATCGCCTAGCTCTGGTGAAGGCAGCGCCTGACCTATCGACTGCCAGCGAGATCGTGACGCAGGGTCTCGTCCAAAAGCTGGCCAAGTCCCTGTCTGTGCCGATTGAGACCCTTGATGTTGGAAAACCAGCGTACGTTGTGGGTGTTGATTCCTTGATTGCGGTCGAGGTTCGGTACTGGTTCATGAAGCAGCTCCTTGTCGAGGTGCCCGTGTTTGAAATTCTCAAGAACCAGAGTATCATAGATTTGTGTCAGCAGGTGGCTTCCAAGGTCTTGCAAAGCAGCTCGAAGTAGACATGTGTGTTTCGAGATAGTTGAATGGGGTGAGAGTAATGGCTGCCGACTCAATTCAATCTCATACCTCTTCCGATAATCTTAATTGACATGTACTCACCTCAATCATCTTTCTTAGTGAACGTGGAAAGAGAATTCAACACACTTTCTGAGTCGCAACGCTGGCTCCTCACAGCCAGTTTGGCAGTAGCCAACTTGAGATCCTGGATATACGGCCAATTCTGAGAGCTTCCCGTTCTCAATGAGGATTGGTCAAAGACGGCAAAGTAAGACGACGATGTGACCTTCCTAATTAGGTGCTGGGGACCACTGGGATACTCATGGTCCTACTACGCCGCGAAGGATCACCAGTCGCCTCATAAAAGACAGGTTTGATCTCATGTTGCGACTGAGACTTAAGACGCCAATTGACTAAAGCTCAATCGAAACTTGCGACAGAACTCAATTGACATAGCCAATATGACACGACGTCTCATCGAACGACCAGCCCAGATCTATTCTGCGTCTTTGGGTGGCTCATTCAGGCCAACCTACGCCGACGCGGTTTCCGAACTGCCTGTTAGCATCTCCAAGAAAACAACTCTCACTATCATCACAACCTCCCTTCTCATCCCTGGCGACGGCGAACCCATCAAAGATGCCGCTCTCGTCATATCATCAAAGCTGATCGCCTGGGTCGGCCCGCAATCGGCAATCCCTAGAGAGTACACCGAATCTCCTCACAAGTCCTACTCCACCCCATACCTGATGCCCGGTCTCTGGGACTGTCACGCTCACTTTGGCGGAGAGCCCCCCGACGCAGGATCCAGCGGCGATCCGTACCAGGTCTTCATCACTGAACACCCCGCTGCATCCGGCGCCCGTCTCACGCGAATGTGTTGGCTGGCTCTACAGAGGGGATACACATCCCTCCGCGATGTGGCAGGCATGGGCTGCGAGATCTCCCGCGCCATCGAGGACGGCACAATCGTGGGACCCAATGTCTACAGCTCCGGCGCGTGCATCAGCCAGCTGGCTGGCCACGGTGACATCTTCTCTCTCCCGGCTGGAGATGTGCTGCTGAACCTAGGTGTGTCGCAAGTCACTGCAGGACACTTTGGCACTGCGACAAGCATGATTGTGGATGGTGTTGATGAGTGTCGCCGTGCCGTCCGGTTGCAGATTCGGCGGGGGGCAAAGTGCATCAAGGTCATGGCTTCCGGCGGCGTGATGTCTCGTGACGATAACCCGCTTTACGCGCAGTTCAGTCCCGCGGAACTCGAGACCATTGTGGAAGAGGCAAACAGGCAGAATCGCGTGGTCGCGGCGCACGTTCATGGTAAACCCGGCATCATGGCCGCCATCAAGGCTGGCGTCACAACATTGGAACATGTCTCCTTTGCCGACCGCGAGTGTATCGACCTGATCAAGGAAAAGGGCATCATCTATATCGCCACGCGCCTCGTGATGGACTTGCTACTCGGCACCGGAGGGAAAGGAATTCCTCCTACAGCTTGGGAAAAGGTGAAGCTGTGTGCCACGAACCACTTGGTCGCATACAAGATGGCCATCGAGGCTGGTATCCCGATTGCTTTAGGAACAGATACAGGACCCGGGTTCAACATGGCGATGGAATTGGAGGCTGCCGTGAAGGCTGGGATGAGCAACTTAGAGGCCATCAAAGCGGCGACCGCGAATGGACCACTCAGCGTCGGTGGGCAAGCGCCCAAGACAGGACAGCTGAAGGCTGGATATGAAGCAGATGTTCTTGGTTTGTTGGAGAACCCGGTGGAAGACGTCAGGGTGCTGCAAAAGATTGAGAATGTCGCATGGGTCTGGAAAGGAGGTTCTCTCTTCAAGGGGCCTGGTGTTGGACCCTGGGGCGAGGATCCCAGTCCCCTTGACGAATGGTCTGCTGCTACGTACATTCGTTCATAGTGCCCCGATAATGCCTTCTTTAGCTTTCTCATGATCTCCGTTCTTTTGCTCCATCGTGAAGGTGGCAGACTCTTGGTTGCGTGTGCTGATGTGTATACTAATTATTTCGAAATTTCCTCACAAAGACGGGTTGGTCTTGGTCGAGTTCACCGTCAGTTTCCTCATGGCTGACTTTGGTTGAAACCCGCGGAGGAACCCTCCAGAAGATTTCCAGCATTGTACGAGTTGTTGAGTTGTGATATGGTCTTTGATCTTCCCAGCCTGTAACCCAAGCAGCTTTCAGGCCGAACCTGAGCCTCTGATAACGACGAATATCCACGTCTAAAGACCCCCAAAACTTTGACATCGAGACAAAGGCATCACCAGCTTCAGCTTGTCGCTCATCTCATACAGGGCTGTTCCCGAAGCCATGATCCAATGCGATACCTCCCCCAAGAGGGTGCACTAATGCCGAGTTTAAAGGGCCTCATCTTCGCCCATCTGGGTAATATCGTCTTCTTCCTCATCTCAACCCCATCCAAGATTCTCACTTTCACTCTCACCAAAGAATCGCTCATCCAGAATTCAAAGTTCCTCGTCCAGCATGTCCACACAAAGAGAGGATACTCAAGGAGGCCTCGACATCTATCCCGCGAGCTACTTCATGCCTATCCGCCGCGGCGGCAAACGCCCGATCAAAGTCGTAGGCTACACACTCAGAGCGCTCGCCGAAACCTGCCGCAACGAAGAGAGATACAATGCCGCCCGCGAAGCTCTCATGAGCATCATTCACGTCCTTGAGGAAGAAATCGAGATGCTCGGAGTCGAGTCGTCTACCAGAAGACCATCTGAGCAGAGATACCTCAACGGCTTGGAGGATGCCTTGTCTACCGTCATTGGCGTTCTCAACTATTGCATCGTCAAGCCGGCATCTTCCTCTTCCCCGAAAGCTCATGTAGAGACGTCGCAACAGCTTCATCGCCCTTCGCGTCCCCCCGGGGCGAAGACTCTCGCAGAGGTGTACGCTAGCCGCCCGCTTCTAAGTCTGGAAAGCCTAGGACAGACCTCCGATGATGTCAAAGGCAAGGGACCGATGACACCCGATAAAATCGACATCCGCCAGGTAGAAAGTGCCGCTCGCTGGCTGGACTTCATCGTCGGCGAGGAGTATCGTATCCCACCGAGAAACTCACCCCATGGCATCTCCTCGACCGAAAGCGACGGCTCGGGCATCAGCACCCCCTCGACTACAAGCAGCGGCTCCTCGGCCCAGAACGTCCTGTCGTTCCCCTCCAGCCAGGATACCGAGAGATTCGTCCACGCCGAAGAGAACCAACTGACCCCTGATGCTTTGGAACTCATCCGCGGTATCGACACCATCCAGATCCTGTTCCAGTACGAGCGACAATGCCGTATCTCGGAGCGCAGAATCGCGGCGGAGCTGATCAAGTCGAACGTCCTCCGCCGGGCCATCTTCAAGGACCGCATCGGCCGCATGCCCAACTTCGAATACGCAAACTGCAAAGGCAAGGAGGATGCTGAGGATGGCATCAATGATCCGTTCTTTGGTCAGACGATGTATGAGAAGGCTGTGGGACAGGTGAAGGCTCTCTTCCGGCGCTGGGGTGCTACAGCCTGGCATGATGACACCGAGACGGAGGCGGATACGGAGACAGATATCGATAGTGACCTTAAGGAAGCAAGCCCGCAAGCTGTCGGAGAGCATACTGGCTCGACTAGTGAGAGTCTCATGGAAGAGGGCGACTATCTCGAGCCCAGCCTCGCATGCCTCAACCCGTATTCGGATCTCTCAGTTCCAACGGTGCCGAACCCTTCGTACCAGCTTAAATACCAGGGAACAGAAGCTTGTGTGCCAAAACTACACGTCCCCGTTTACCAGGGCTTGTTCATGACATCGCCGGACTTGACGCCGAAATGTGGAAGCTCAGATGATACATCCAACCCTCTTTCGTCCTCCGAATACCGTCCGCTGCCCAGTCAATCGGATCTTATTGTAGAAGCAAACAGCCCCGAGGACGTCTGGGATCTACTCTCATCTTCCCAAGACTCGCTGCCGATAGTTGAACAGATGCCCGCTTCCAGGGAACGAGAACGCCTCGAGCACCGCAAGTCGCCCTTCCTTCAATATTATGGCTTGCACTTCCCAAAGACTAATCTCGGAGAAGCCAGTCATGGGGCACCACTCGCGGCCTCGCGCACGAGTACGCATGGTTCCCAGGGAACGTCAGCAGAGCCAGATTGTCCTGCAAGTCCCGCAGGTCCTTCGCCTCCTTTCGAACCCTGGACTGTCGTGTGTCAATGCAAGGGATGTCAGGACCGGGCTTCTCGCGATCAGGTTTGAACAATATCATGTTAATTTTGGGGGGGGTATCAAATTTCGTATGCATTTGGACTAGGTTGTTGGATGCTACTTTGGTTTCTAGACTTTGGGGGGTTGTTAGTCGAATGTTTCTCCTTTTTCTTTTCAAGAATGCGATAGACTGATTACTCACGAAGCATGGCCATGACTGCTCCCTCTGCACCAATCCTCCTTTTTACCGTGAAGTGCCCCTCAACGCCATACCGGGCTTCCGCATCCCTCAACCTTGCCTCCGTATCTTCACCCAGCGTTTATGCAATGGTCTCCGTCTCCATATCTCCCTCCTCGGGCTTCTCGGCAGTCTCTTCAACATCTGTACCAAGAAAAGTCAGCTTCAGTCGTTCCTTACTTCCTTCGTCTCATTCCGCCCCAAAACCGTGTCCACAGAAGCACGGAGAGCACTCACCCTGCATGACAACCTCCCCCTCAGCCTCCATCTTCCTCCTCATCGCATGGGCAATCTTCTTCTCCATCTTCTTGGCCTTCTTCTTGCTCATGGGGGCGTTGGGTCCGCTGGTGGCCATCAAGCCGGGTCTCGCGCCGCGCATGGTATCCGTCCTCGCAATCTTGTGCTTGTTCGCCTCGGACTTCTTGCGGCGGGCAATCTTGGCGCCGAGGGCCTTGTTGGCCAGGCGGTTCTTGGAGGGACCGTTGGGGTTCTTGACGGACGGCATGGTGGCGGTGGTGTTTGGTGTCGTCAAAAGCGTTGGCTTATTCGACGTAGGGAGAGAGGAGGGACGGTGTCGAAGACGGAATGGCAAAACTGAGCAGCGGATGAAATGCGATTGACTGTCGCTCTGGGATTTTTTTAGCGGGGCACGAGGCGGGTTGCCCGCAGGTTCGGGGTCCAGGCCCGCCCCGCTTGCCCCTCGCCGACCCCACGCGCCTCACCGAGGTCGGTGTGCATCAAGGTGAAGCTTGACCTGGACATACCTTAGTACATAGAAACGGATCTGTAGCAGCATGCCGCTCGGCCATTTGGCAGGCCATGGAAGATTACATCAGGATACACTAAACGGCTTGTTGATGCATTACGGTATTTCTATCTGCCATATCTACTCAGTAAACTGTATATCGTGGTAGATCCGAGCAAATCAAGGTTCAAGATGTCAAACTGCAAATCGAGATTCTTGTCCTATTGAGACGCTTTCCTGCCCATGAAATGTGCTGCAACCTGGATCCAAACGCCGAACCTGAAATGCGATATGCCCTTCCTATCTATTCAACCAACGCCAATGAAGACTCCTCTTTTACATTCATCATCGCGCCACTCTGTCGCTATTCTTGCCAATGGTACTAGGACTGCTAGGGCTTCCCTCGTCATCCGCATCGTCCTTCAGGCCTTTGCGGGCCTCATCGTCGTCGTCGTCGCTCATCAGGCCCTCGAGCTCGAATTCCTCAGCATCGCGCACTTGACGAGTTTCGCCGGGGCGGCCGTTGGCCAGGGGCACGCCGTTTGCCAGGTTGACCTTGCCTTCTGTGTTGGTGTTACGATCGAAGAGGTGGATAAGCATCATGGTGAAGAGGAAGAGCAGAAATGCGAAGGAGTAGAGGATAAGGATATACGACACGTGGTCGAGGCCAGAGTTGGCGACAAGCTCCATCTGCTCCTCAGTGGCACCCATGAAGAGGAAACCAGAAGCGTACAAAAGCTAGGAGACATTAGAGGGTATTTAAACACAGAGTTTTTGGGTGACAATGACTTACGAAGACAGGGATGAATTGCCAGCTGTTGGTTTGGCGTCCATCAGCAGAGACACCAACGCCATCCTTGACAACGAAGGCAACCTCAATGACACGGGTAATGCCCACACCCATCAAGGTCTTGCCAAACATGCTGTGGGTCATGGCGCTGATGGGAAGGTCTTGGGGATGCGCAGACATGGCCCATCCAGTGACACCAATGACGAAGCCCGGAATGAAGTTGCGTTTGGGGTTTCCGTCGCGGTCCCGACTGAGCCAGATACCAACAAGACCAGCACACCACCAAATAATACCCATGGTTGTGTGTTGCCAGTCGTTCCTGACCCATTCCGTGCCCCATCGATGCTCGGTAAAGGTGTTCACGCAGCCCCATGCCGCAATAACAATGCTGTCAAAGAATTCCTGGGATCGGCCACTGCGTCGCACCCACAGCTGTCCAACAAGGAGAAGCAGGGTCAAGATGATTCCGTAAGCAATGAAAGCGCTACCCATGATGAAATGCGCCAAACACTGGCCGAGGTGGTCGCCCTGGCAGAAACCCAGCGAGGTAATGCCACCAAACAAGAATTGTGTCCAAGCCAAAACTGGTGAAGCCTTGCCCAAGATGCTGTGGGCAGGCTTGATGAAGCGGCGGATGCGACCGTTGATACCCTTCTCGAGATGCAGCCTGAGGTAGATACCCAAGCCGACCTGAGAGGCCATGATGATCATAAGCCAGTTGGCGAAGGAGGCATGGACATTATGGGCAACGAATTGTCTTCCTCCATGCATGTGGCCGAGGAAATATCCAACGATGGCGAGAGCGGAGCCGAGGACTTGAGTCGGAACATGCCAGCGGTTCTTGGTCATCTAAAGGGAGGTAATTGTTAGCAACTCTTGGGAAGTCCAAAAGTTGAAGACCGGGTAGAGTCGACACTTACTCCCAAGACCATACCGACGGGGAAGATGACCCCGAAGGCCAGCATC
Source organism: Colletotrichum fioriniae (assembly GCF_027942845.1). Taxonomy (NCBI): domain Eukaryota; kingdom Fungi; phylum Ascomycota; class Sordariomycetes; order Glomerellales; family Glomerellaceae; genus Colletotrichum; species Colletotrichum fioriniae. The sequence continues at coordinate 112,771 of NW_027076849.1, forward strand.
ATGATGAAGATGTGAATCCATAGTATTGTGTCCTGCAATTGTCGTCAGTTAGCATTTCTGTCCTTTTTGTTTCTCGTGTTTCTCGGAGGTGTTTCAAGAGGTCGGGTGGTTTTTCTTGAAGGCAGTCTGCCAGCAGTACTGTCGTTCAGTGAGAGGTGGTGATGGTCGCTTACGATGGGTTCCTGCGAGACGGTCTCGCCCTCTTGGATGTGGCTGACGCCGTGTTCGTGACCGAGAGCCATGGGGAGCGATGTGAGGATGTATGCAGCAGCAGCGAGTTTCTTGAAGGAGGAGAAAGACTTGAGCGGCAACGAGGCCGTAAAAGAGTCGAGCCGCGCCATGACGGGCGTTTCGAAATAGCAGAAGCGTCCCCTGTGCTGCTGGGCCTGGAGTGCTGGGCTTGTCGGGGCGCGCTGGAGCCAGACGTGTCACAGACTTGAGCCTGCTGGAGTGTTTGGAGCGGGGCGGGCTTGAGGATGTCGCAATGCAATTGGCGAGGTTCGGACGAAGCGTCGAGGATGGTGAGGTAAGGTAAGGTAAGCAACAATAGGGACCGGATGAGACGAGACGGGTGGGCGGTAAGGTACGCTGTAGAGCAAGCGAATGCCTACGGTGGAGTTGTAGCGTAGCGGTACTGGTGCAATGAGGCGCGTGGGGACGGTCGCGGGAAGGGGTCTGAGGGTTTCGATCGGTCGGTCGGTCGGTTAGGCCAAGGCTTGAAAGGTCGGTCGTTGTCGTAACCTTGGGTTAGGACAAGGTAAGGTTGGTGTGGGAGGGAGGGAGGGAGAAGCTATCTTGGGACGGCGACGGGACCCTTGGACGCAGGCAGTCCTCCTCTCCTAAGGTGGTGTTTGTCGGACGGAGAGGTTTTTGGTGGCGATATGTCGTGCAAATAGAGATATGTAGGATGCAAAAGAGAGAATTGCGAAAGAAGAATGAGGCTCACGGCTGGGCTTGAAAGAAAAGGAGAGACAAGCGCCAAATTGGAAAAGACCCGGTCGTCGTGTCCATTAGATTGTGGCTTCGCTGATGGACCGGACACTGACAGAGCCGACCTGGACGGCCTACCTTACCTTACCTTGCGCATACCAACGTATTTCGTACCTGCGAATACATGGAGACGAGCCGGAGGCTTCGGTAACGCCCATATTGCAGAGTGGGGTCTATTGTTAAGGTATCTTTACACACATATCTGGTAGAGGTGTACTTTGCCGGGGAATCCGTCACCCAAACTGCCCGCCCGTAGTGATGGGAGTGGAAGGGGCAACATTGACCAGTCCAGAGGCCTGGGCAGATTACGCGGGGATGATGCAAAGTACTCTGTCGTGTTAATTTGTACGGCGTTCTACATTCTATTTCTCACTGTCCAATTGAGCAGTTGTTGACTGCCTTACAGGTACCTGCCATCTGTTGCTGTTGCAGTTGCTGTTGCTGTTGCTGTTGCTGTTGCAGTTGCAGTGCTTGTGACTTGTCCGCTCCTTCTCTGCGACTCTGGGAATCTGCAGATGGGACCCGGAAGTGCAGGTGGCAGCAGCTCCCTCCTGCCCTGCACGTTCCCCATCCCATCCAGGTCCTTCCCATTCGTCAGCCAAGTACGTATTGCACTTTCCCATCGAGGCATAACAGCAATGAGCGCATTTCCATTGGCCGAGACAGGCATTTACCCCCTCTCTTCAGTGGACCCTCTCAGAAATGCCCAGCAAAGAAAAAAGTTATTCGCCCATTTTTTTTCTTTCTCCGTCGCCGACTTTCCGTTCCAGGTTCGCCGGTTCGCCCGCAACGGCACAACGGGCATCAGTCAGCACAATTCACCCGCACTGCACTCATGCTCATCTTCACACCTCAGAAGTACTGCGTACGGTACCCCCTCATCTTAGTCAATGACTTACTCAGTCGCCAATGTACCTGTCACGATGCTGTAGTCAGAAACGTCTCAAGACTCGCGATCAAGACTCAAGATAACCATAAAGAAACTCACCAGAGGACAGAGTTGCCAATTTGACAGAAGACCTCCCAAGAACACTGCCCCAATGCCAAATGTCCTCTTCTCCCCCTGCCAAGCTATCATTCTGAACCCGGCCCGCCTAGCAACCTCGGCCATGCCACGCTCAAGAGCTAAGATGCTGCAAAAATGCCCGTCAAGTCACTGTCACTCTCATCTCGGTCTCTCCCTTCCAAGTCCAGGCTTGTTCACCCCCTAAGCAATATGCATCGTGGCCCAAGCAAGCCAAGCTTTCCATTTCTTTTACCGCTTGCCAATGCTTGAGCTGATGTCAAATTTGAGCTTGGCCGGGAGCTGCCTCTCCTCGCTGCAGCCTACGACGATGTATCCGCCTTATGGATACGTGAGTGTGAGGCCTCTGAATGTCTCAATACGATGTATCATGTCATGTATTTGTATAGTACAAGTGGGCTTACACAAGTGGCATGCATAATCGACTATGTATGGCATAGCGCATCAATGTGAAGCCATCATCATCCTCACTCACTCAATGAGAAATTTCATCACATATTACCGTGCTACCCCAATAACTTCACACCCATAAAGTCCACCATCTGTTGTCCCTGGTCTAGGACAAAAAAAGGGTTCGAGCGGTTCGCGTGAGCATAGGTATGTGCGTGTGCGTCAACCACTTGGGATTGAAATGACACGAACCCTTCTCAGAAAAGCCTCTCGGGAACCTATTTACACGGCTGCCAAAGGGCTTGCTGGACATGCCATCAATGCCGTCTCATCTCTGGCCTCCAGGTACTCCCCAAAGGTTTACCAGAGCTATGAGTACGAGTGCAAACTCAAACCAATGATGCTCGGTTGCCAGTTCTCATCTCTGATGTAGGTTAGCATGGCAAAAGGGTTTGGTAGTGTTCGCTGCCGCTTCGTCGGCAGAATACGTAACCTCCCGAAGACCGCGTCAGCACTCCAGCCCATGATTCTCGGTCAGAATATCAACTGATCTTGGTCAAGGACGGTCGACTTGGCTATTCCATCCCATGTGAGCATCCTCGGTAGTTTACAGCAGCTGGCCCAAGGCCATGTGGTGCAAAATTTGCTCCCCATGCGTCGGGTCGGGGACAAGGAGTTCATTGCCAGTCAAAGCTCTCTCCTCAATCCTATCATTGCTTTCGAAAACGTCACGAGTCTATGAGGAATCATTTTATATCTAAAGTTCACCGCCGTCGAGTCTTCGAAAAAGAGGTCACAATCACTCACTGGTGCTATGTAACAACTCGTTATTAGTGTACTCTTCCTTCCTGGGCGCCACATATGATCTAGTGAGGTAATTGATAACTCGAGATGGCTATTTGCTCTCTCAGAATCTTTTGGTGTGAAAGATCATGTTCTCAATGCTTGAGGCCGCCTTTTGACTCCCATGTTCCAACCACCATTCCCATAAAGCAACATGTCACTCGTGGAAAGTTGCCGGTGCCGGGTCCCATCCACAATTGAAGCTTAACATGTGCAGGCAGAACCATGTAAATGCTTCCACCCAGCCACATGATGACAGGAATACTAATCCTTGGAACCGTAGGGCTTACACACATCCCAAAGCTCCAATGCACGACGCCGGCGCCGAGACCTAGACGGAGTAGCCCGAGCCACCGGAACCCTCGCCGGCCAACCACGCATCGCCAACGGCGCCTAGCGCCGCCGTCTCCCACGTTTCTTCACGAATCCCGCAGCCGCCAACCATGCACCTCTCGTCTGTCTGCCGTCGCATGCCTCGGCTCTTGCGTTGATCACTGGAACGATTACTATTCCTCTACTACTCCTCACAGGATGGCGCAATATCACCCACTTACTTAAACACCACGGAATGCTGCACCTATTCACATTCAGACTTCATTCCAGAGCTCCCGCTCGGTATTATTCATTGGCACACGCCTCGCTACACGGATAGTATATTCTCATGACGCTGGGCACTTTGTCCCTCGGATTCCTCAAAATCCCGCTTGAGATACTCATAATCTCTTTCATTAATCATAAAGCACGCTGATCCACCCATAGATAATCCTTTAGTAGGTGTAACGGAAGCCAGGCTGAGCACCCTCCTGCACATTCGGGTTAGCAGTCGCTCCTGATTCGAGAGTCTCGTGGAAAGCACTTACATCATCAGCCTCAAGCTCCTTCTCACCCCTGTCGGCCTTCTTGTTCTTGAAGTAGGCGTCCACAGTCAACAAGCTGACCAAAATGCACGTCAACAAGCTGCACGCGATGCAGGCGTACATGCCCGGGCGGTAGTGAGGCTTATCCTGCTCACGGAAGAGCAAGCTGCCTGCAATACCCCCGATACCACCAAACGAGACCAGAGTCGCACTGCAGAAAGCTCGCTTCCACTGACCGCGGATGTTGTTCGCCTGGTAGGCCATCACAGCGGGGACGTTGGAGTTGGCACCGGCAGTGGTCAGGAAAACACCAAAGTAGCGTACAGCCGCGCTGGAGTGGAAACCCATGATGGGAAGACCGACAATGCAGAAGAGCATGTTGATGAGAATGACGGGGCCACGGAACTTCATCCTGTCACCCAACCATGCGGTCGCGAACATGACGATACCGGCAAAGGCGTACGGAGGCGCAACGAGGCACTGCGCGGCACCAACGCTGAAGCCCATGTTGACCTGCAGAATGATGGGCAAGAAGTATGCAAGCGCGTATGAGACGGTGGTGGTGTTGAAGAAGATCATGGCGTAGGCCCAAATTCTCCAGTCTGCGCCGGCACCGAGGAATCTCTTCAGGTTGAAGGCGGGGATGTGGGCGTCACCACGGTCACGGTTCACGCGTGAAACGATCCAGGCGCGCTCACGCTCGCCGAGGAAACTCCAGTCCTTGCGCTTCTTGGAGTCGGGGAAGTCGACGAGAAGCCAGTAGCCTGCAAGGCCGAGCACGCAGGTGAGGGCACCTTCGATAATGAAGATCCAGCGCCATCCAGTCAGACCCTGTTGGCCGTTGAGCTGCATCAGACCGAAAGCGAGAATACCAGAGAAGGCGGAGGCGACGCAGCCGAGTAGGTAAAAGACGGAGTACCGCTTTCCGACCTCATCTGTTCATGGTCAGAAGTCTGGCCGTGGAGGCATCGTGAGCTGGGGGGAAACTTACATCTGGTGTACCATGTGCTGAGAAGGTAGACACAGCTGGGGAAGAAACCGGCTTCGAGAACACCCAGCAGAATTCTGCATGCATACAAGTGTGTGTACTTAGCCGAGAAACCCATACCGATCATCACAGCACCCCACAAGAGGGTGAGTCCACCAAGGTGAAGACGAGGTCCAATCTTGCGAACAATGATGGTCGAGGGCGGCTGGAAAATGATGTACGGAATGAAGAAGAGGAGGGAAGCAATGCTCTGTTGAAGTGAATGATCAGCTTTCCACCCTCATTGTCACATACAATCGTCGAATTCAACTCACGTATCGGTTGTCGAGATAGAGACCCAATTCCTTGGTCATGCCGGCAATAGCGGCCGCGGACAAGTTGGTACGATCCATCAATGACACGCAGTACATGGCGCCGACAGTGACGACGAGTCTTCGGTCGACACGGCGGATGATCTTGCGCTGCTCCTCAGTAGTGAAGCCATGGTCAATGTCGATATCGTGAGAGTCGTTGATGGAGCTGGTCCTGATGTGGTCACTGTGCTCGAAGCCTGCCTTCTCGGGATCGGAGACGGGACGATCCATGTTGGGCGATTGTGTCGTATATCGAGACTCGCTGTGAATAAGTCGTCGAAGAGGTGAATGACGAGGGATTGGTCGTCGAAGGCGCGCAAATGCTGCAGGTTGTGCGTCACTTATTGAGTTTGACCAAGAGAGGGGGTAAGCCGAGGGGAAGAGGTCTGGGCCTTTCTAATCAACGTCGACGCAGGACTGAGGAATGCCGTTCGAATAAGGATGTGGAACAAACAACCCAAAGTTGAGAGGGGAATCTCTGGAGGTTATCTACTCAAGAAACACAAAGATCCTGAGAGTAGCATCGGATGACACGACGATTCGATAACGATACGCACACAGCCTTTTTGTATCCGTTCGGGTCCAGCCCCAGTTCCCCGCGAAAAGACAGCAAGTCGACAACGACTACAACCCCCTTCTTTCTCTCACCCCTGCCCCCTGGTCCGTAAGACAAGACATACACGAAAGCAAACCAGGACGGTGGACCCAAAGATCCAAGAACCCAAGACCAGACATGGCCTTGAAGCCATCCAAACCACCGGCGTTCCTTTTCCCCATGTTCCCCAGAAAAAACCACAGACGAAAGGAGCCTTAGCAGACACACGTCCCCATATCTCCCCCGCCCTGGGATGGGGGGGACCACCCCCGATGCTGCTGTCCTTTTGCTGCGGGGGAGCCAATCAAACTCAAAACAAGACAAGAAGATACCGAGGGTGGCGGCAAGCAAGCCTAGGAAGAAGCCTGTCGAGTTGTCAACTTGGTCGAGGGAAGCCAAGACTGAAGGACAAGGGCGTGGCCGCAGTGCCGCATTAGGATGAGAAGTTGGAACGAAAAGCCACGGAAAGGGTGTGGTATGCGGCATCGGTTTTCCCTCTAGCCGTCAGAGACAAGACATTCAGACACCGGGAGACGGGTCCAGCCAAAGACGGTGATGGCATGTAGATTGGTATTGAAACGGCAGATGATAGAGGCACGCATGCCCGTGTAGTCTGCTGAATTGCAGAATTACAGAAACAGAGATACCTATTATTTGGTAATTTCCCATGCCTACCCATGCCTACAGTTGATATTGAGAGTAATTCTCAACACCCCATATCCCTCTCACTCTCACTCTCACTCACCTCTCTCGCTCAAATTCACTCATTTGACTCAACCATGCTCACCAAAAATATAGCGGCACAGCGTGCGGCTAGCCACAACAGCTCAAATCCGGGGTACCAAAGGTTCAAAGTGGGTTCGTCCCGGCCTTTGGCTGCGGGGTAAACGCTCGATGTGCGTGTGGAGGAAAGCTGGAGCCTCCACGTCCCGTGTGGGTATTGAGGAGAAGTCCGCCGAGCCTAGTGGGAAGAAAGCCGGGGAAAGGGGGCCCATGGCCCATCATTCATTCATCGGACATGGGTTGATGGGCTATGAGAGAGCCTGGGAGGGGACGTGTGTCGGTCATTCACTCTTTGAAATGTCCACTCATAAGAGAGAAAGACAAGATGAATAAAAAGGTCAAAAGTGGCCATGGTTCGGCCGGTCGACTCGGTACTGTGCGCCGGAGCGGCTTGGCGGGTATGCGATTGGATCGTCTGCCGGCGGATTGCCCAATTCGGTTCTAGACGCGAAGCTGAGACTAAGGCATGCAAGCCCACGCGATGAGACCCGAGAACGTACTAGGCGCAGCGCGGCATGGGGATGGGGTTGGGAAATCTGGCACTTCGCTGTTCTGGCAATAGGGACGAGATGTAGATGCTTTTCTCATGCCTCTCTCTCTCTCTTTATTTTTCTCTTCGGGTCTTTCTAGGATGATACGCGGCCCCGTCAGCAAGGTAGAAATAGTCAGTCAGTGAGTGAGTGAGTGAGTGAGTGACAGAAAGGGTGAATGGGAGAAGCAAAAGAAGATCGACGGGACATACGGAGGCGTACATGGGGAATGGAGATACGAGCCAGTGTTTATGGACACCGACAGGAAGTGATGTGCTTCTTCTTCAGGCTTGATGACACACTGCTCAGGGTATCTCGCAGCAAGAGTGACATAACCTTGTGGAGCGTGCTCCATCTCATGTCATGTCACCTCCAGACGCAGTAGACATGGGGAATACCCGTGGCCGTGGCATCTGTCATTTTCTTGACTGATACGTTATACCCATCTCCCGGGTGACTCGTCCCGAACCTGCACTGGAATGACGGCAAGAATAAGACACCGAAAGAATGAGACGGCGAACGAGGGGGTTTGTTGACCCTCGAACTCGAACGGCGGACGAACCACGGGTACGCACGCGCTTGCGAAAAACTGAAATTCGTTTTTTGGCGCCGGTGACTGAATCAAGTGTGCTGCCCACGAACCTTCACGAAATGAAAGCAACTTCAATTGCCGCGCTCCATTTGAGTCGTGTACTCCGTACCCAAGTCCACCGTCCCAGTCCACCTGAGGACTCAAGGAGGCTCCGAGGGCTTCGAGACCTCGTTAGACGCAGTCCGTCGAACCCGAGCCAAAGGACGCCAAACTTCCTAGGTGATCGAGAGACGCCGTCTGCCACCGGACGCCAAGATGCCTCCATCGATCTTGGCAAAAGCCGCGTGCCACTCACGACCTTTCCTATCCGGACATTTACAGCCATGTTGCCGTCTTGTCCGTCGTCAACAGTCGTCGAAAGCATCGAAGAGGCATTCCCAATCGTATTAACAGGGAGATGAGCTGTCGTTAACTCGCCTCCTCCTCTTCTCTGTGGCTGTTCCACCCCTGTTCCCGACATTGCGGTCTTCGTGTCTGTGAGTCTGTGACTGCTGTCTCAAGCGTTCTAGCGCACATCATCCCAACAACGTGTGAAGGTGCAAAGATTCCACTACCGTGACCGCGGTTCAGACATCGTCTTCAGTCTCCCTTGCGTTGGCGTTGGGGCGAGCATGGACCCTTGAGGACCAGGTGATTCGATGCCACCCTCTTCAATTTCGCCCTGCATGCCTCGCCGTGCTACCTACCTACCAAACAACAAGAAATAGTACCAGCCAAGCAGCATTGGCGTCGCCGCAGATACATCCCTCCACAGATCATGCACACTTTCTCCCCGAGTCTAGGTTCCCGACTCCTACCTATTGAGGATGTTAGGATGCATACACGCCACCACACCCTCCACGACCAACCGTCCACGGGCAACCATTATAGATTTCCCCTCAGAGGCTCAGACTAAGGTAGGACATCAAACTTCCCAGTCTAGACCTGACAAGCCATCCTTCCAACCCCCCTCCCCTCGGATCGAACCTCGGCATCCTCGACCCTTCTACGGCGTGCCATTGGGCGACGATCACCTCTCCTGTGTCCGATTGAACGAGAACTGAAGCTAATTTCAACGACACAAATTCCCGATAGTTGGGTTGAACCTACCTGCATCTTCGCCCGCCGTGCCACGCCGTCGGTTCTTGGTGGTCTGTCTGGTCTGTCTGGTCTGCCTGGAGCCTACGGTACAATTGCCTCCTTTCCTTTGGCTGCCCACCTCTCCCCGTGGTACCCCCCTCCATCTCAATGAAGGAATTGCGGCAGATTCGCAAACCAAGCCCAAAACGTGCAAAGTCGCCCAGCCTCCATCATGATCCCACAGATCCAACAAGTCGGCCAGATCCTGGCGATACCTTGTTGGTCAGGCTACATATTTTTGCTTGGTCTTTGGATGATGAACAGAGAGTTTACGAGTGGCCTGAAGAATAGGGCTGCATGTCTGCGCCGCAAGGCTGCATTCATTGAAATAGGAGACGACTGCAGTACTGCTTGAGACCGAGGAAGGATCATCACCGTAAAGTTACGTACCTTGCGGTGAGAAGCTGACGAACCAGAGGCTGTAGAATGGCCGAACTTCCTCGGTTGTCTCGGCCATCCAAGACTTGGGTGAAGTTGAGGGTTTTCAAAGACGCCAGATGGAACGAGGTATGTTTCTGGTACAATCTTTTCTATCCTATAGAGAAGGAGAGTGAATTTGTTTGCGTTCCTCTGAACTAGCTTTTCTTACGTAGCCATTAAGACTTTTGTTTACGGCTTTACTAGGAGCTTTCGTAACTCGTCAATATACAATACTACTACTTCAAGGCCTCTATTTGTACAACAATAGTATGCTAGCATAGACTCCGCAAATGTGTGCCCCATCTTCGACTGTCGGAGATCTTGTTCATGATCTAACTTCTACATGACAGTCCTGGTACCATGTTGGCAGACATCAGGTGCTGAATCCCACAACCAACAAAGCTTGGTAAGTAAGGAGGCTCAATTCTCTTTTTCGAATTTGAATGTTCCATATACCCTGTTGTGATGGCAAGAAAGATGTCAATACATATTCGAAAGCAAAGCTGATCGATGTCCCTATTTCTTGTAACCACGAGACCGCAGAGCCATAGACTAGAGAAGACCGAACAACAAAACTCTACACTCCGCTCCGATCGGACCGATCATTCTTACGATTGTGTTTATGATCAAGGACGAAAATCAGCAATGTCCTCCAAACGAAAAATATGAAGCCCTTGCTCCAAAATTTCGGAAGCCTTGGTTCCTCCAGTCTTTGCTTGCCATCCCTAGGTCAGTGCAACAATCCGGTATTGTACCGTATACCTCGGGTCATTTCTCGAATCTACTTCCTCACACCTCTCATTCGTACCTATTATCCTGCTGTCGTCATCTTTGTCGAAATATTACAGGCCATCGTAAAGTTACACCGTCATCCTCCAACTGTAGTTCACTCAAAGCCCCAAAGCCCTTCGCGACCACAACACTGGCTAACAATTCTGGCAGAGCCTAGTACTCGCTCAATACGATCGATACGCACCACGTCGAGAGTTCCATAATCGTCGTTCTCGGCTTCGGTTCGATGCTCCTCGTCAGAATCCACATGACAAGATTCTTGAGGCTACGTTCACAAGACAAGACTATACCATACTGGAAGATGACCTGGGGGATTCTAGAGCCAGCCATAGAGGCTAGCCTCCTCCTTCGATACGATCCAGCTCAACCGAATGAAACTGACAGAGAAATCGAGACTTGCAAAGAAAGCAACACCAGTGACCCCGTTTATAGGGGTTATCTGAAGCAGCAAGTAAGGGACCACAAAATCTACGACAAGAACGGCATCAACCGAGGTAGATTCTATTTAGTCAAACAATACCAGACCGCACTCTGGGGAACCGGTACTCAACTAGCGACGGCTCAAAATCCGCCTGCGGTCCATGCTAAGCCCGGAGGCTCGACTATCTTGAGTCGGTACTGAGAGACCTGATAGTTGTCGCACCTAACGACTACGGCGGACAAGAGCTGAATTGATCCAAGGGGGAACTGGAGAGAAAAGATCAGGCTAGACTGAATCAAATAATCCTCAGATTCCGTTGCAGCGTGTCATTTGGCTGATAATGCCTGACACGACACACACTGCATGATCTTTGAGTAAGTAGGATTTCGAGTGTTGAGGATTAGTACGATTTTGACTTGAAGGATCACCTTACTGAGCAGACATGCCAGCAGGAGTGATACTCTTGGTCTTAGGGGTCCCCTGGGCCAAAGTCTCTCGTGATTATCGTAGAACTAGTATACGAATACTCAAGAAGAGTATAGAGTGGTTGACAAACCTGGCCAAGCTTATGTTTTCAGGTGCTCGTGGGGTAGGGGGAATTGGTCCATGTCGTATCGAGCAGGCCTTTCTCGAACGCTTCGTAATTTCCCTGGAGATGCACGTGTTCAATCCCATGTTGCTAGCCTTGCTTAGGTTACCTATCTAGTAGGTATGCTATTGGTCCAACGTAGTAATCATACTCATACCAAGTAAGCAACACTCTCTGGAATTAGCTCTGAGTCCGTTGGTTCAAGTGGTATCAAATAGCCCTCGCTTCGTCCTCACCATCTTGTCTATGGCCTTATCTTGAGATACATCGAACGACCAGAGAGCAATCTTTCTGTTACAAGTGGTCACTCCATGATCCTCAAGAAAGCCTTTTAATGTAGCATCATACCACATACGATAGACCATTCGTGCACATAGCTTCTAAGCCAACTTGAACCGAGGCTTGTCTCGTGTCCTATCAACTGTAGACATGTGACGAACGTGCAACGGGCTGAAGACTCTCTCCATATACGCAAAAGCCATTTCGGAGAAGGCCAACAGCCAAGTGCGCATCTCTTCGGCAGTAACTTGGGGCCTTTTCTAGAAAAGAGCTGCTACTGCTCCGTAGTCCAGGAAAACTGCATCGGACGAGACAACTGAAACAATGGCTACCGTGGTAGATGTCGGAATATGTAACGAAGTGCGAGACTCGCCTGGTTCGTCAATCAAGAGAATCTATACTTACTTATGTCTAGGTACAAGAGAGAGACTAAAGAGATAATTTCGCTACAGAAGAGGGAAGTTTTCACTCGCGAGCGTGTCTCTCCTTTTTTTTATTTTTTTTATTTTCCGGAACTTCTAGGGCAATGCAAAAATGGGGTAACGGGGGTCATCATGAGAACCATTTGATGTCAAGGTGTATAGGCTTCGGGACTACTTGTCAACAATGGAACTCAGAACTTTGAGACGGTTCGGGATCGTCATTGAAGTATCCTACAAAAGGATAAGAGACAGTTTGACTAGTAGGCTGTATTCTTGGCAACCAGGGATGACATCTTCACCGCTTCAGTAAAGGGCTTGAAGATATTTCATCTACAGTTGCAGTCCTGCCAAGTGCTGGGCAAGAATCTTAGGAAAATGACGCCCAGATTGCCAAGGCAAGGTAAGGGCTCGATGGTGGCTAATATCACTGCCAAGCCATGGACTTTACAGTCACGCATTTACAAGGTCAATCAGACTAGTCAAAATGAACAAAAAGAAAAAGTTCTATTCATCGAACCAAAAGACACTAGAAAACAACATTGACCTCTGTCGGCCAGTCATGAAGCAGAATAGCTGCTGCCAGTGAAGACCCAACGCCATGTGATGGTGAGAAACACAAAAGAGCCTCATGCCAGTAATAAAATCTGTCGAGTCGTGACTGTATTAAACGAGGCACCGTGGTAACCTGCGTTGGATATCCTACACGCTCGCATAATGTATATCGCCCTAATCCTGGGCACACCCGTTTTTTCCACCTCAAAGCATCATTAGATGAAGAGACCGTTTACAGAGCAACCATGGCAGCACCGACGGCACCAGCGGCGACAATGTAGGCGCCGATGGCGAAACCACCGAAGTTGAACATGGGCTGGTAGGGGCTGCCGGCAGCAGCGTTGCCAGAAGAGCTGGAGCTGGGGTTGGCAGTGGAGGAGACGGGGGCGGTGGCGGTGGCAGCAGCGCTGTTGGCGGCAGAAGCGGAGGCAAGGGCGGAGCTGCAAGAGCTGTCGGCGGAGGAGGGGCTAACGACCTGGCCCTGGCCATCGTAGTCGCAAGCAGTGCTGGCAGACTTCTGGGACTTGTAGTAGGTGTCCATGACGAAGGCGAGCTTCTGCTCGTCAGTGCACATGGAGTAGGCGCCGTAGACACCAGTGGTGGTGTTGGTGTTGATGCCGCGGCAAGAGTCGGGGGAGGCACCGCAGATATAGCCGAAGATCTCGCCAATGGCAGAAGCCTTCAGGCCGTCCTTGGGGGTGCAAGAAAGAGACTTAACCATGCACTCGCAGAGGGAGCTGTCAGGGGTGGGGGGAAGGGCATCGCCGTGAACCTCCCAGGTGGAGGAGGTGCCAGGGCACTCAGCGGCCTTGTTGGTGGGGGAGTAGGAGTCCATCTGGACGGCAGCGGGGGTGGCAGCAAGAACACGGGAAGCGAGTTGGTCGTAGTTCTTCATGGTCTTGGCGACGCCGTTGTTGATCTCGACGAGACCGTAGTCGTTGGCCTCCTGGTGGTACATGTAGACGATACCGCCAGAGAAGACGTCGGTCATCTCCTTCTCGTACAGAGCAGTGGTCTCCTGGAAGATACGGCCATCGGCACCGTCGGGGATGTTGCAGCCGTACTCGGCGAAGAAGACGGGGACGGAGTAGTTCTTGAAGAAGTCGATCTGGGTGGTGTAACCGGCACCGGCGAGGGTGTTCTTACCGCACCACGAGTAGATGTTGTAACCCCAGAAGTCAATGGCGGTCTCCTGGTCACCGCAGTTGAAGTAGTGGGCCGAGTTGGTGCGAATGTCGGCGTCGTCGTTGGCGGCGTAGCCAACACCCATCCAGCGGTAGCCCTTGTCCTTGATGTGCTTCTTGGAGTCACGAACGGCGGCCTTGACGAAGGCGGAAGCCTCGGTGTTGGTCTTGTTGTTGGAGACCTCGTTACCGGCGAAGAAACCGATGGTGTTGTCGTACTTGGCGAGGGAGTCGATGACGGCGGTGTAGCGGTCGAGGAGCTCGGTGTTCCACTGGGCGTTGTCACGGTTGATGGAAAGCTTAGGCTCACCCAAGTCGGAGACGACGTAGATGCCAGCATCGCTGAGGAGCTTCATGCAGGCGTCGTGGTTGTTCTTGGGGTCAATGGCGTAGGTTCGGATGGTGTTCGTGCCGGCCTTGACCATGATGGGAACGTCACGCTTGCAGGCAGTCTCATCTGCGAGGGGATCGTTGTATTCGCCAGTCTTGGACTCACCACCGGCGGCGGCGGTGTCCTGCTGATAGGCAATACCCTTCATGTAGAACTGGGTGCCGTTCTCGTAGAAGAACTTGGAGCCCTAGTTTGAATGGTTAGTGCCATGTCAGCCTTGGTGGGGGTGTATGATGGTATCATACCTTCATGACGATAGGGTCGAGAGCAGCGGCGTTGCTGGCGAGCAACAGAGCCGCGGAAACGGCGGCGGCGACCTTGCCCATTGTGATGGTTGTATTGTGTGATTTGTAGGTGTTCGGTAGGTGTGGCCTGGAGGATCTTCTCGAACGGGGTTGTCGTCGAGGTTGTTGTCGGGAAGTGGGAAGTGACGTTGGTTTAGTTTGTCTTTCCTGAATATCCAATCCAAACGGTCTTGAAAAAGGTAGAAATAATTGGTTGAGCTAACGAGAGTGCGAAGTGGTTTGTTGTTGATTAAAAGAATAGGGTTTCAGAGACAGTGACACATTCAAAAAGGATGAATAGGGCCTTGTCTAATAATTCCCCTACAAGAAGAAACGATTGCGGATAGCAAGTGAGGGAGTGGACGGGTTTGGAGGAAACACGGAGAGGAGAAAGGAGAATCAAGAAGTCAGAGATTCTGTGACGGGAGGGAGGCGCGAGGTAGAAAAGCAGAAACACGCCCTGGAATGTGTGGTTAAGCCCCACCGCCCGGGTAAGGTACGAAGTACTTTCCACAAGTACAGAGGTACTTCGTCCATGTAGATGTATCTTTTCTAATGATGGACGGGAAGGGAAAGAGCGAGAGAACTGGACCTGCCCTGCCATCTGCCTGCAATTGCTACCTTACAGTGGAAGGAGTGGACTGTGGAAGGAAGGCACAGAGGATCGACTGGTGCAGTGGGTGGTGAGGCAGGCACCAGCTAGACCACCATGGCGTCGAGAAGGTAGGAAGCAACGGCGCGGAAGGCGTACCGTACTGCCCAGTAGTGTAAAAAAAGGTACCTTGAACAGGCAGGGAAAGAAAGACAGGGGTCATGGATAATCAACAGGGGCAAGAGGGAAGGAGGGGCAGGGGTGACCCCTTTCGGTTTATCCTTACTGGCAAGCTTCTTCTGCTAGCCTCTTGCTTCCTCCAATCCTTTCCCCCCTTGCCCTTCCGTTTCTCAGAGTTTCTCTCTCCTCTCCACTCCTCCTCTGTAATCTCTACGCAGTACGTACTCCGTACGGATATTTCTCTCTTTTTTTGGTGACCGTCCACTGTTCAGCATTCATCCAATTTCGCTCTCTTCCAATTCATTGAGCAATCGTCCCGTATTCGATGCGCAATTTGGATCCCCTCGTGAATACATACTTGCGCTACCGTCTCATCGTACCAAACACCAATACCTACATCTCTGCTTTTAGCAATTGATGCCGCTTATTGGATACACCATTGGCACACACATTCAGACAACAAGACCGCAGACACGAATAGCCGGCGCGAGAGCGAGGCGCAGCCGTCTTAGCACCATTCATCCATGGCCTGCATCTTCATTTCCATTCTTTGGACGAGACGAGCAAAAGAGAAGATGCGACGGTACCTGGAGTCACTGCGCGACACTATTGAATCACGAGGTACCTGCACATGTGCCAAATTAGCACTTGCACTCAACATGCATCTGCCAACCGAACCTACCTTACTAAAGGAATGTCTTACCTAAGAACCTTCTTCTCTACGCAAAAAAATAAAGAAGATAGACCAGAGAGGCGAGGGACGAGATACGTAGGTACCCTGGATGCACGCCGGGAACCGCCTGGGCCATGTTCATCTCGTTTCAAGGTTGTGAGAGACTTGGCACAGTGTAGAACGAGACCCATCCAAATCACCCTATGACGTCCGGAGTAAATCGCTAACATCTGCATAGGTCTCCATCACATAAAAATGTTATGGCCTCATCTTCACTGCATTTCTCCTCGACAGCCCTCCTTTTGACGCCGTCTCGAACCAACACAAACACACTGAGCCAGGGCACTACTTAGTTTTGCATCCCCCGGTTCACACTGTAGCCGCCGGGGCCATGGTCCACCGCCTCATCCACCAAGGCCGTTAGTGAAATAGCGAGAAATAGGGGCAATCTCCACTCAAGGTGAGCTTCGGCCTGGAGAACCGGCTGACCTTCCAGACCGGGACTTGCGGACGCCGGGCTCATCTTCTCACAGTCACAACCCAGCCGCCGCCCCTCGTCTAGTTACCATGTGCCATCACAGCTCATGGGTGTGCCACCGATGCACCCGCCGTGCCGCCTACCAGAACCAGCGAACCACTCCAGTAAAGACGCCGAGATGCTCTAGCACGCAGACTCACCAAATTGGAGGCTATCGTGTGCTGCCAAGCGTCAACCATCACCATCTTCGGCCTCAACAGATAACCCAAGGACTCTTCGACCTGGCTTGCCAAGAGGTCATTCACCTCTCAGCATTGGCATTTCTTGTCGTCCGTCCTCTGCGCCTCACTACTCAGCTCCCATCACGTCCCGCTGTCAAGTCCCGCAGCGCATAACCAGAAAGAAAGTCAATTTCACCTCACGAATTTATTCCCCTCCGCCCAGCCACTGCCCAGCGCGCTCTTCTCCCTCAGGTTTGCCATGGCAAACTCCCACCGACTCTGCCCAGTCCAATCCAAGATGCTTGAGACGAACACGGTAGCGATCTGAGAAGAATTTTCAACCTCATCTGCCAAATACGGATACCAGTCTTCTTGTTGGCACTGCAATCAACTTCCGGCATTGCTTTCTTGTTGTCTTCTCCACCGTGTCCAACTCGACTGTCAATGTCAATATCAGCCCCCGAGGTGTCACTCGCCAAAGGCCCAAATCTCCAGCGGGAACCACAGATAATGTTGCAATGGGCAATCCAATACTCTGTGCAATGCAAGAGCAGAACAAACCAGAGTGCCAGGCTCCCAGCAGATGCGTCGATGTCGACGGATGTACTCTGTACACAGTCTGACTGCAGCGGCGGTCCAGACCTTCAGGCCAATCATCCCACTATTCGTCTGTTCCACCAGTCATCCCACACCATCCATCCATAATCCATTAGGCCTGCGGCGCTCGGCTGTTGTTATCTCGCCGCACTCGAACCTAGACGGTCCGATGTTTCTGGCGAGTGTCCTATGACAAAGCACTGCGCAATCTTCTCGTATCCTTGCTTGACGGATGCCTCACTGCTGAGCAAATGCAAATCGAGCTGAGCTAGCCCACGCATGACAGACAGCTTCACCATCAGCTCGGGACGGACGGGGACCGACCAAATTCTCCGAATTGTCGATGAAGCAGCGCATCGACAAACTGTCAACCACAGCCCCAAGAGGCAAAATTTCCATATCGCCGCCAATACGAGGCTTGGAGGCACACCTACAGGCTGTGGGTGTGCTACTTCTACACAGTAAAAGCTTTTAGTTTTGACCAGCAGTGAACCAGCGCTAACCGCCATGTTCCCTGACTCGAATGGGTTTCCAGCACAGTGTCGGTGGTGGTAGCATTCATACTGCCCTTGGGACTTGGAATACAGCGTATGTATCCGTATGGCCACCTACTCGCCAGTTGCCAACTTGCAAGAGCAACAAAAATAGGACAGGCGAAGCGGGAGTCCAATCAACTCTCTTTTGGTGCGGCCTACCTTAAGTTGTTTACTCTCGGCCTAGCGCCAGGCTTAAACGACCCAGACGTCCAGAGAGTCTCCAGAGGGGAGCCAGAGGGACCCGGTCCGAACATCAGATGCGCTGCTGGCATTGGTCTAAAGCCCAGCATCAAACCACCAAACCCGGTCGTGCGAATCTCAATCTGGAATCACCTTCATGCTCGCCGCCCCGATTTTTCAACGACGGAATTGTGGTCTATTGTGGGCTTCTCGACACTGGTTCATCTGCCGCGCAGGAAGCCAATACGATGGACAAACGATTTACTTGCTTTTCCTTCACCCGTCTTGCGTCTCGTTTCTCCCCGTGAATGAGACCTTTGTCCCTTTTATCGGTACAAAGTACTGTACTCAGTATACTGTAAGACGTGACCCGTTTATCAGAATTCAAGAGTCACCAAAGTCTTGCTGATCGTATATTCGGATCTTCTATTCTATGGATTCCATGCGACGTGGTCTGCGG
Source organism: Colletotrichum fioriniae (assembly GCF_027942845.1). Lineage (NCBI taxonomy): Eukaryota > Fungi > Ascomycota > Sordariomycetes > Glomerellales > Glomerellaceae > Colletotrichum > Colletotrichum fioriniae. Next base: position 131,086 of record NW_027076849.1, read on the forward strand.
CAGTGCAACTCCAAACAAGCATTCCCTTCTCGTACCGCGTTCGTTTACTATTCTTGTTGACAGTCGACAGAAGATCGTTTCGGTGTCGCTCGCGCCTCGTTTCACACTCATTCGAATGATCCAAATCGCAAAGGGCGTCCATCCATCCCACCCGGCTATCATCCCGCGGCCACCCAGCGGGATCCCCGTCCGCCGTGTCCGCAGCTCCCACGTTCTCGATATTCTTTCCTTGGATTCTCGCGCCTTATCCTCATTCCTTGTGGCTTCCTCACAAGCAAGTCCTCGTTACCTATCTCCCCCCGGCTCACCCGACCAGCGACTGTCTCCTTTTCCTCCCGGCGTCACCAAAACCTTGAGCCTCGAATGGGCCCACTCTGGCAGGATGATCCCCTCAAGTCCGTGTCAAGTTGATGGGGAACCACTGAATCCGCCTCCAGCTGAACCATCTGCCACAGTGCCAAGAGATGGACACTGCGCTTTGGAGTCTGCGGCGCTGTCAGCGCTGATCGAGATTTTCCCAGACCCGACGTCATCAGTGAGTGGGCTGGTTGTCGATGCCAATCTTCCCATCCGCCCAAGCGGGTTGTTTCTTTCAACCTGGTTTACTGCGGTAATCTAGCCTTCCTTGTCGGATTGGTGAATGATGGTTCCTGTCAACATTTCGTGTGCCTGCTTGTGGTTCCCAAATGTTGATCTCGGAATACTCGAAATGCTTGATTCCTTCCCCTGGCGCTCCGTCGTCTATCGTCCCGTCTTCGGTTGTCGTTTGTTGTTGCCGTTCATCGTTAATCATTAGGCGCGTTATTCGTTTACTCGTTACTCGTGTATTGTTCGCCATTCGTCACTACCCGGTGGGTCGCTAAGGCCATACTGGAATGCAATGATGCATCCATGTGTCTGCTGGCCATGTTGCCTGCCCCATGGCATATCACCATCTGCCAGTGATCTTGAAACAGGCCTTCCCTACACCGTAGCAGACCCCATCCCAGACCTCGTACGTCTCGCGCCAGACGGTACGGAGCGGGTTGCGCCCCGATGGGCGGCCTGATCTGCCATTACGCTGGTATTGATTGACAGTCGTCATTGTAGCTTCTCGTCTCGGTCTCGTGATTTGCTTTGATCTTTGTGCTTTTGGTCCTCGTTTCGTTCCTACGATACGCAAAAGCTCACTTACTGTCACAGAATGAGCAGTCCTTCTGCTTCATTAAATACGTTCGGGCAAAAGCTGCCTCGTCTCACAGAAAGTCTGCCTACATCTTGGTGGCTGTCACCCATCGCCAAGGTCATTGGTCGACCCCGTCAGTCGCCCGTCTTGTCACCCGGCGGTGCGGCCGTCACGAGCGCTCCCGCACAGCCCGCAGCACACCGCACCGCCGCCCGCCTGACAGCAGTTCCATTCGTAGTACGGATTGCACCTGGCCCTACGCTGGAAGCTGAGCTTAATGGAACCAACCCGCCTCGCCGCTGCGGATGGCCGCTGATACTACTTACCTTACTACTCTACTACAACGTGCAAACTTGAACGCTGACCAAACAGAATACAGTGAGCAGCCGACCGGTAGCTGCCTAAAGAACACCCACTAGGGGCATCTCACGGATCCTAACGGCTACCACACGCGCTGATCAAGTGCCTATTTCGACTCATTTCTGACCACGGAGGACATCGCCTTTGCGCCCAGCGTTTATTCAGAATTATCCGACGGGCAGCCTATCAGTGACTCGCTCTTTCTGACGACAGGCACAACGCGACGTTGAATATCTAGTTGGGGGATCGATGGCTGCGGCGCAGGTTCATAACGGCGTCACTACGCTCACAATGACGGAGGCTCACTCATCCTCTCGGTCTCGTTTGATACCACGTACGGGATATCGAGCAACTAAGAGTCTGGGCACACGATGAAATAAGCCTCGCCAGCGACGGTTTGTAGATGTATGCGTGTGTGTCACACACTCACGTTTCCGTGCTAATGTCTCACGGCCCGCGGACACCGACAGCCCTTCGGCCCCTTTCAATACCCCGCGTGCTGTGTTCCCAGCCGGCACTTGCTATGGTTTGTCTTGCCTGTCGTGCATCGCCCACTCATCACTTCGCTCTCATAGGCCTTTTGGGAACGGATTGTGACGGTGAGTAGGAAGGAGGTGATCTGTGAGACCTGGGGACGGCTGAGGCGCTGGTCTCATCTACAGGAAGGCTCTGGCTGGAGAGGCAGTCGTTTCGCAATGTCACGGGTGAGCAAAGAGTCAACAGGCGGTGACTGGTATTCGCCACCGGAATTTACAATGCCATGTAGGCTGTTTAGAACGTAGGCTTGGATGAGTGAATGATACAAGTGTCTCTTGGCTACCTATAGTACAGATAGACTACTGCCTCATGATGATGGTATGTATTCCTCCTCGCTACCTTTGGGACAAGTCTTCTGATGGCTGTTTTCACATGCAGCTGATGGCCAATATTTGGCGACTGCTGCGATGTTCTGTCCTCAATAAACTTTTCCACAAATATCATGCTCGCTCATCTGGGCAAGTTCCTATACATATATCGTAATTCCCTCCGCCCCTATCAGTGTCTTGCCCACAGGCACATGATATTGGTCGTTCACAGGCTTTCCGAGTTCTCTGGCTCGGGTTGAGGACGATGTTCCCTCTGTAAAACGCAATAGGTGCGTCTCGTTGTGCTCTCGTAGCCTCGTCAGACGACAGACTCTTTGTCACTAGTCCACGCCCTAGATGAACATGATGATGTAGCAATCGCTGATATACTGGTGAGAGATGTCAGTGTTCCCGAGCGTTTCGCAGGTTGGAAAGGATGGAACGAACGAGAGTATTCGAAGCAAGTATGTTTGTAAAAGTCACATTTGTAACAATCATGTTGTCTATCGACGATCACCAAGCGCGGGGCTGCTCACTCGAGGCGGATTCTCTTGGTGCCTGCCCGGTTTGTTAGCATCATAAAGGATAGAGTACGAGTCGGGAAAAGGCGACTTACCTCGCTCGCCGCCGTCAGTGATTTTGATAAGGATTCTGGTCTCTCCAGTGGAAACCGCAATCTCGACAGGCTTGCCGTTGCCGTTGCCGGCCTTGCGGTCCGCTTCCTCGGTAGGCATGCTGTCGTACACAGTGACGATCGAGGACAAGCCAAGCTTACGGCGGGGCTTGTACGACTTCTTGGTAGGAGTCGCAGGAGGCGTGAGCATCAAGTCGTCCATCTTCTTGGTCTCACCCTGCTTCTGGAGGAACTTGTCATGATGTTCCCGGAACATCTCGCTGTCGACGTAGTCACAGCTCTTGGACTCCATGTGCTGGGTGAACGGATCATCCTTTTTCTCCCACGCCCACGCCTGCATAGTGCAAAAGTCGCAGACGACGATATCGCCTCCGAGTTTCTGGTTGCCTTCGAAGCGGTAGCCAGCGCCCGCCATGTCCTCGGCGGAAGGGAGGGAGTGAGGCCAACGGCCGGGTTTGCCGTCCATACCGCGGTCGAAGTAGGAGAGGAGACGAACGCAGAATTCATCCATGTTGATGTCGAAGCTTGAGTAATAGCTGAAGTAAGTGAAGGTGCTTGGACGATGCGAGTAGAAGCAGACCTTGTAAAGCCTGCGATGGTTGCTATGTGATCTGGCTGGGGGCTAAAGTGGTTGAGAAAGAAATAGAGTGGGTGATGATGGAGAAGCTGGTAATAATTCGAGGCGAGTGTTGCATAGAAAAGGAGGGATAATCACTTTGAGAGTAGAAGGAAGGAGCAGGCTGAAAATGGGAAGGGGGCTCTCGCCAGTTTTGTTAGTTAGCCTGCTTTCTGCGGGATAGAGACGACGCCTCGTGATGAGACGAGCAAGAGTGTGTAAGAATGCTCTTTGATATAGAGCGTGAGAGAAACAAGATGGATTCCATCAGCCCTGGTCGTCACCAAGATACTCGGGCAAGTAGCCCCCTTCCTCCGGGACCAGGGTCCAACTGCTCGCCCAAATTTATAACAACTCACAATGAGGAAGGTGTTGACGCACAAAGATACTAATGTTGACACTGGCTAGTTCTTTGTGGCTTCATTGCTTAGGCTTCTCGGCTTTGTGACTGAAGAGGTAAAACAAAGATGTTTGTAAAGCCGAGGCTTGATTCTTTTCAATGTAACTTTCTTTGTCAACGATGCCTTGAGTCTCGTCAAGGCAACGGAGGAGCTGTTGGTTGACAACCTCCTTCTACGCCAAATGATTCTTGCCCAATTTTTCCGATAGTCAACATGCTCATCTCAGATCATTCTTCCGCGGGACTTCATAATATAGGACCAACGATCCCGAATCCTGCTCTTGGAGTTGGTTTACCTTGAAGTGTTTTCGCTAGAAACATCATGTTCCCGTTGTCGTTGCGTCGTCCCCGAAAACAAAGGCAGAACAAATCATCATAGTCAAAGTATCAACGCAACTATACATGTATACTTGTAGCACCGTCGTCTAATTCATCATCTCCTGGTTGCTATCGGTTACCTCAATTGTTCCAATGCTCCAATTTTCGGGCACTAGCAAGTGGGAAATGTTACATTGTTCGATACTTCCAGACAAAATCATTCGATGATATCGGTGTCAACGCCTTAAAGCCTCCCAAACTTCATTCGCCTTCTCTTACAATGCCCGAGTAGCCAACAAACAGGCTCCAGCTTACAGGCTGCTATGAGTTTCTTAGCATGTATCAAACTGCACCAAAGGCCTCTCCTACCGCTGCGTAGGAGTCTTTCTTATATTTCAGCCAATATTCGATCGTTGCAGACCCTGTAACAATCACCATGTCCATATCGATGCTCTGTGGCGGAACGTAAACCTCAAATGTCGGGGCTGATTGTCCAATCATGCCGTTTAAGCTCCCTTCAGGATACCTTTTCCATGTCGCCAGCAGATTGCCCCCGGCATCTTTCAGGTACATCGTGTTCATGGACATGCTCAAATTGGAGACACTCCAACTGTAGCTCAAGCCCCGGTGGTCGAACCTATGAGAGTTCCCCATCGTGTTGGTCTTCATCTTGATCGGCACACCCCGTAGAATGACGTCGATCTTCGAGGACAGGGAATGATATTTTGCTGTGCCCAACGCTTCACCCGATGCCTGCGCGCGGGGGTCTGCGTGTAACACGGCGACTGTTTTGTTTTCTTTGTTGCTATGAAGGACGTAGAATGGTGTCGTGGAACCGGTTGCGAGATCGACACGGTCTATCATTGTTTGGGCACCACCAAGTCGTTCCACTTGGCGGAGGACTTCGCAGGGTGAGCCAGACGGCGTGGGTGTTGCGTCGCAGCCGGAGCTCATCATTTTGTGTGAATTCTGGTTGTGTTGATCGATGCGTCTGTCGACGAGGGAGACAAGTTCATACATTTCTGAGAAACTGTAAAGAATGATGTCTACGGGGTATTTATGTAACGATGGTGCAATATGATCTTGCTTTGTATGGCTTACTGATAGAGCTGGCTCCTACTTCGCTTCGATGGTAATCTGACTGCGATTAAGGTTGGGGGAAAAATAAGCATAAATACATCCTTTGCCCAGACTCGGAAAGCCTTGGAAATCGGCTACCCTGCCTTGAGCATCATGAGGGATACTTGGAACCCGAAATGGGCGGTTCAAAACGACTTCATGTTTCCCAATGCAGTAAGCCAAGATTCCATCTCGTGGCTTGACGTCGCTGATCTCTGGATAGCCGCTTTTGCTCGACAGGGCTGAGAAACTGTGGCGCAGGGTCTTCCAGCTCTCTTACCCATCCCATGGGTTCCGCAGGAGTCGCCGAAATCGCTAGAGGCCATGTTACTTGCTCATTCGTTCACAGAGTGAAGCATCGGGGATGTGGCAATCGGTCTCAGCGACTTGGCTTGTGGCACAGGATCCGTCAGATGACGTCTGGTCAGCAGTTCTTATGCCACATTTCTTAGCATATCTCATCTCTTAATCAGCTAAATGTGGTCACCTTCGGTAGTGCCACGTCTTTCTTCAAAAGGCACTCCGTCCTCGACTTCACCTCAAAAGAGTTGAAGCCCGAATATCTTTCGCTGCCTTTTTCGCAGAATTGTAGAACTCGTCTGGAGTTCATCATGCCTCAACCCCGCACCCCATAGTTTAAAAGCGCTTGCGGAGTCTTCCGCGACCTGTTGGGATGTCTACCAAATGGGGAAGTTTCCCCAGCCAAAAGACTTAGCGTCATGCGCTGTACCTCGCTTTCGTACTTGAAATGGCGGGCGGAGTCACCGCTTCCACCACCTTGGTAGCCCAATTTAAGGTAGTGGAATCCCAAATTTTGACGTTGATATTCCAACGTCACATCTCACCTTGAGGCTCTCAATCGACAGCCAACTACACAACAGCCAGGATGGTGCCACCAATCCGTACGCAAAAGGACGATAAGGCTATTGCCTTCGCCAAGACCCTCGAACATGTGCCTTGGTGCGACGACTATGAGAAGATGGTCTCAGGCATGCTCTACAGCTGCATGGCGCCGGAGCTAGTAGCATCAAGACACCGCGCCCGTCGACTGGCTCAGAAATTCAACACCTACGTTCCAGGAGACGATGAGTCTGCAGACGACGTTGCCAACAAGAGAGTGGGCATGATCAAGGAGCTTTTCGGCGCTATTGGAAAAGATGTCTACGTCGAGCCCAGTTTGCAGGTTGATTATGGCTGCAATATCACGATCGGAGATCGCTTCTACGCCAACTTCAAGTATGTGATCTTGTTATGAGAGGCCTTACTTTCCTTTGAAGCAGACGATGCTGACCAAGAACCTGCAAAGCTGCGTCATTCTCGACTGTGCCCATGTGACCATTGGGAACAATGTCATGTTCGCCACAGGAGTCAGCCTCATCACAGCAACCCACGAGACTGCCTTGCAGTCCAGGAGAGACAACATTGAGTACGCAGAGCCCATCACCATTGGTGATGACTGTTGGATTGGAGCGAATGTCACAGTGTTGCCGGGAGTCAACATTGGCAAGGGGTGCACCATTGGTGCCGGCGCTCTTGTGAATAGAGATATTCCGGATTACTCAGTTGCAGTTGGTGTTCCGGCCAAGGTCGTCAAGAAGGTAGAACCGCTTGCTTAGACAAATTTCGGGGGGAAAAATACAATCTTCTATTTAATATGTGTTGCGTGAAGTTGTGAATTAGCTCTGCCAACCAAAACCCTTTGACCTCTGCCCGGCTTTGCGAAAGTCCGCGCTGTAAGTAAACACCGCAACCACGTCTTTCTAGTATCTGCTTGCTTCAGCCGTGGAATACACCGCAGACCCTATCGGCTACAATAATTGCTGACTTGTCGAATGCCTTTGATTCGACAAAAGACTTACACATCTTTGTCTGACACAAGAAAGAGCTGTGACGAATCCAAAGCTAGGGTCTTCCAACCACCATGACTTGGGCTATGCTCAGTTCTTGTTCAACACAAAGCGTTCGACAAACCAAAGATTCGGTATCCAGGAGATGTATCCGGTGATAGACAGCGCAAACTTGACTTCCATCCCAGCGGCGATCATTAGAGGCAACTGCCACCGCAGCATCACCGCGGCATAGGTCAGAGCAAAGTTTCTCGTCATCCAAGCTTGGTGACTCTTGATGTCTCCATGCGATCGAATGGCAACAATGCTACGTCTAGCAGTCTCGAGCCATCCCAAGGCGAGGAGGCCAAAGCCAACCTTGCCCCATGTCAACGCCTCGCTGTTGAATGTGACGTAGAACGCTGCGATGCCACCAGTCGTCACGGCGAGGACGTAGACCCATCCTAACCAGCGATGAATCTGGATGTATTTCTGCCGTAGCTGCGGGAGGAACTGGAAGGGACCGAGACCCATGGCCACGAGGGAACCTCCGATGTGGATTACGCCTCCAAGCGAACTGATAATTCTCGCCTTGATTTGTGGATCGCCTGGGGTATTTCCAGTGAAAAATGCAGCGCCGTAAGCTGAAATAATGAATGATGGGATGGCCATGAGCCACCATTGAAAACTCGGCCAGCTAGAACGCGACTGGCGAGTAGTTCCTGATGTCTTCTTGATCGAGGCCCCATGTTCAGATTTGTGTGATTTGACAGTTCGGACATCCTTGGGATTCGGGTCCTCCTGGACTAAAGCTTTGCGGTGTGAGAAGCTTGAGTTAAGCATAGTGACGTGGCGATATTGATGTTGTCGTTGTAAGCCGCTGTCAAATGTCATGCGTGAGCCTAATTCTGTGAATGTGGTTGGAGCTTTCTTACAGCCGTTGTATAGGATTCCAAATGTGACACTAGATCTGTAAAGAAGTATGCTGAAGAGGGAATACTACATCCCTTTATAACGAAACTGTAGGACGATGGGTGGCTGTCGTGGGCGGCTAGCGGGGTTTGATGTTCACCGTAGTCCGGGCAGGTGGATGTGAAACCGCAAGGTAGTACAGTCAGTCGGCACTTACTGTGCGGTTGGCTAACGGAGTATTCTAGTATGCTACTTTGCCGCCGTATGTATTGAAGATAGTCTAGCCTTTGGCACACGTGGGGTGACGTCTTCCTCTTAAGACGAACCCTCCCTACGGCCGCTTGCAACACTCCGAAGATGTATACTGATTTCCCCACTTCCCGTAATCGAGCGGCATAACCAGCTTGTCAATCTATTATTCGTCATTGGCGGTCATGGGAAGCTTATGTGTCTGGGTTTCTTCCGTCTAGTTTAACAGATGGGTTTGGGCCGACTCCAATGATCCAGGCTCTAGTACAACAGGCCAATCAAAATTTTGTCATTCTCAGAAATCAAATAGAAGCCAAGAGTAGAGTGGGCGATGGGAATGCTGACGTGCCATTGTGTGACTCTAGCGCAGTCAATGTCAATGCTCGCTTTCGCGGGAACGGGCTATTCCTCCGTTTTTCGGCGGACGAACGGACTGTTCCGTGTGCCAGTGTCCTTACCTCGTCTTTTCTTCAGTAACCCGTGTCTTATATAATTCTGGATATAATATTTTCCTTTCAATTCCAGAGATCAAAGATCCATCTCCTCTACGCTGTCTTCGTGAGGCCTGTCTACGCGGTGGCGTCAGGACCGCCAGATCTCAGCGACACCAGATGCTAGTGGTGCTCGAGGTAAGGTACCTTGATTGGAAATAGACGGTTTTAGCATGCTTGAAAATTTCAAAAGAAGAAAAAAGCTTAGAGAATTGTTTGGATTTTATCTATCATCGACATGGATCTGAACAAGGAAACGAGTCATCGATCTTGCTCAAAGATGGTGGCTGGAGATAGACATCGTTCGTTGGTGTCGCGATTTCTATATGTGACTTACATTCGACCTCCTTACCACGGTGGCGCCTTTCAAGCTACCGTTTCACGGCGAATGGAAGTGTGTCCGTTACAATCAGTCCGGTTCAGATTGAATGTGGTCAAGCTCCCACAAGTCAATTACTCAATATTCCAACTGTAATCTCTAATGCGACGTTCGCCGGCCTAGGATCGGCACAATGTGTAGAAGTAAACTACAATTTGGTTTTATTGTTCATGGAAAGTCTGTCGTTGTTTACAAGGGCAGCACAAGAGCCTCAGTCCCCTCCCACGCGGTTCGGCTGACCATTTGGTCTTGTGCTAATTGCATGTTAGCTGTCAATCAATTGAGTCTAATTACTGAGGACACACTTCATTGCCAACAGCCTAAGTCTAGTTTTTCCTCTTCACTAATATGATGGGATAATAACTCCGTCAACAAATCGTGTTGCTGTTTCTCTGCAGCATGCTTTCACATGACTAAATGAAGATGTGGCCCGCCGTTGGAATCCACTAAATAAACTTGCCGGTGTCAACGTCTGTGTTGAGCCTCGACCTGTAACAATATGGCAAGTTGCCAGACAAGAGAAGCTTAAAGACGACGTCGGTCTTCTGAGGATTGCCTGAGTGCACAGGGTCGTTGTCGAGTTTTCCCATACAGGAAGGTTCAACAAGCTATGAATATCCAGTCTCAAGAATGCTGCACTCTTTGCTCGCTCTTGTGAAAGTCATTTCCACTCATCGCTTATGCTTAGTTCTGGGTTTCGTCAATGCCGATTTTGTGAAAACATGGGAGTACGAAGACAGGTGATGGGCGCCACATACTCACGGAACTGCCGCGTCAGTAACGGATGTAGTTCACTGTTCAGCACGGAACCTCGGCAGAAAGATCAACGGGTCACCAACTCGAGTCAATACCCTGCAGTTGAAGAATACGACAATCAAAAAAAACCGGGCACCGCCGCAGGCCCGCAGCGGCCGTTTTCAAACGACCAATGTGGCTGAGAAAATGACAAGGACCACGGCTATGGCCGTGTTTGCCTGTTTGGGCCTTTCAGTATAAGTCGCCGACAGAGTCTTGACCAGAATCAGTTCTGACGAGATCTGCTAGCAATACGAAGATGGCCATAGCTTACCTCCGTACTATGTATATCCGTAGCAAGGGCGGTGGAGTCGCTGGAAGCTTTGATCATCGGCCTTTTAAATGAGCGAGAACGACTCAGTATCTCCTCCTGTCGATGATTGTATAGACGACTAGGTGGGTTCCAGCTAGCCCGTGGCGGAGCTCCTTGAGCTTGACTGAGGCCTTCTGGTACCATATGCTCTAGTCACAATGGGCTGCACGAATTCACGCCATTCCCGAATTGTTTCAATGATCTTCGACTCCATTTTTCTGTCTGGTCCCTTTCTATAATATATGTACATGTATCATAAATATTCGTATGCATCGTATCATGGTATCTCTGAGCAACCTGTGCTTGTTGTACGCGTTCACTGAACAGCGACGGCGGTCTTGCCAGTGCCGTATCCAATGTTGGTAACAGGGAGGGTGGTCAAAGCCTTGACGGAGCCGAGGCCACTAGGGCAGGCAGCCTGGTTGCTAACAGCCAGGTTGAGGGTGCAGACCTCATCGACACCCCAGGTGCAAGCAGGGTTCTGGATGTTGTAGAGAGCGTAGTTCTTGGCAACGAAGCTGTCGGGCTCGGCGAGGCAGGAGGCAAGGTAGTTCATGCTGTTGGCAGCAGAGAGAGGGAACTTTCCGTCCTTGAGAAGGTGTCCACACTCGCTGGCATCGACGGCCTCCCAGTTCATGAGAACACCACCACCAATGGTGGGGTCCTCGGTGGCAGACTTGCCGGTGGTGAGGTAGTTCCAGGCGTCGTAGGAGATGTCGAAGGCACCACCAGATTGGTCAATGCGGAGGAGGTGAACGCTGCGGTCACCGTTGGAGACCTTAAGGCAGACGTCGTTGCAGCTAAGAGGGTTGGGCCAGTAGGCAACGCGGTTGGTGTCGATCTTGCAGCCGAGAACACCAATGGAAGAAGAGTAGGAGTCGTGGGGCGTCATGCTGTATGAACCGGACTTGCCGGCGTCCCGGATCGGGATGGTAGCGGCCGAGACCAAGGTAGCCGAGACGGCAAGGAAGGTGGTCAAAGTGGTAGAGAACATCTTGACTGAAGTTGAAGGTGATATGTGTGGTTCTTTCCGAAAAAGGATTGTGTGTAGTTGATTTGGCGGCCAGGTAGATGGCTGTCTTCAAAGATTCGAGGCTGAAGGTGGGATGGACTTTCACGTCAAGGGACAGGAAATTTGGGCTTGCGAAGGAGTGAAGCTACTGGTTGAGCGTTCAAAAAGAGTGATGCCTGATCTGGGAGCTTTCAAAGCTGGCCGAGGGAATGACTGGGGAAAGAAGAAGAGTTGAAGAGGGAGTGTAAGGATGGTGGTGGTGTTTAGAACAAGACCATCCCAGAAGAAGATGAGACTGGGGAGTTATATACAAAATATCATCCCTACAGGAGACGAGATGAAAACGTTAAACATCAGCCGGAAAGATGAGATGTCACTCACACGTGCTGGCCGTCAGTGCCTTGCCAGACTTGCTATTCCCTTCGGTCCATCTGCGGAGGCCCACGTAGCAAGGCGCTATGTCCCCACAGACGCCGCAATCCTCCACGATGACACTGCGCCTGCACAGCTGGACTTGGATCCTTTGAGTCTTAGCCTGGGATGGGAGGGGCCGAAGAGGACCGGAGACGTTTGTGTGCCTGGACTCTGGAGTCTTTGAAGAGAGTCAGCGACTCCAACGGACCCGCAGGGCAGGAGTTGGCGAGTCGGGTTCGTTGTTCAATCAAGACCTGCCATGAATCTGACAAAAGAGGCCGTGGAACCTTCAGAGAAATCTTCCCCTCCCCCTTATCACGCTGCGGTGTTACTGTCAGAAACAAAGTAAGAAACTTAAGTTTAGGAAGCCCTAACGGGAGAGCCAGTCGCGGGAAACATTACGCTAGGCAAGGTCCAAGGAAGACACATGGAGTTTGTCAGTTGGTTAGGCGCAGAGATTCAGCCAAAGTCGGAGAAAAGACCAGGAGAAAGACATGGCCAAGGCCCAACGAGGAAAGGGGGGTGCGCTCTGTCAGGGGGTGAAAATCGCTCATGGGTCGCCAAGGGGCCCGGATTAGGTTTAATGACAGGAACGGCTCAGGAACCAAACGCTCTTTGGCTCGTGCTAATCCATAGTTCAGGTCCCGACTCCCAAGTAGGAGGGAGCCAAGGGGCGGTACATCGGCAAGGCGTCGGCCACATCTCATGCCAGCACGGGAGTTGTGTGGGCGCTGTGCCTCTTGGAGCCTCGAAGGAACATTGAAAGAGGGGGTGTCCTCGGCGGCCAAGGCCCAAGGGCTGAGAAGGATGGCCTTTGAGATGACGGCGGATGCAGGTACAACGCAACGCAACGTACGGGAACCTGGGCGTACTGCCGAACGGGAGGGCAAAAAGAAACCGACCAGGCTTGACTGGTTCGAGAGGCACAGAAGGGAACCCGCCGCCACGCGGTTCCAGCCCTGACGCTTGACTCGGCGCGGAGGCGCGGACGGGTCACCCGCAAGGACCGGAGTCTGCTTCTGGCCAGTCGGAAGATGGGGATTCCAACCTAGAAACAAACCACGAGCCCACGACATGCGTAGTGTGCAGCGATCGACAGGGCGGATTGTGCTACGGTGCTAGTTTTTCACAAAAATGGTCCCACAAGGCTCCAATACCCGAGCCAGCTTTTTGCTTTTTGCTCTGCCGTTTCGGTTTTCCAAGAACTCCTCCAACAAGTCGCGAAGTCACGGACAAGTCTCACGGGTCTCCAACAGGCTCTTCCACTTGCCCCGAAAGTATGGATCACCGGGCACACAGAGTTGGAGCCAGTTGGCGGGCGTGCCCGCTTTGCCAACTCGCCAACACCTTCTCCGCGTTGGCAACCGGGCGGGACTTGACGGGTACGTGACGGCCAGTTGGCGTCATGTCGAACAACGGATGGAGGGGTAAGACGACCAAGATGTGTGTTGAGTGTTCTAGCCAGAAGTGCTTGCAGCTTGTACCCATCTAGCGGGGTTTACGTCGTTTGCCAATGAGAAACTTGGTTTTGTGAGCAGAGGGATAGGAAAATGGTAGAGGCTACTTCTTTTGACGAAAAGGAAATGCCTCACCGCGGCTCACCGCGACGGCGGCGAAGTGGCACGCAACCGGCTGGAATGCAGGCCCTTTCCAGTCGCATTCTTTCTTTCTTTCTTTCTAGACAATGCTTTGTAAGTTGCAACTGTCAGATTTTTTCCCTTTCTTACATCCTAATAGGTCCGAAAGAATCTTCATTCTGAGCGATTTATGTCCGTACCTTGCCCGATCCCGGCACTTTTCCGAGGTCCAAGAAGAACTTGGAGGAGGTCTAGGCCGTTTCCATCTCATGATATTTTCCATCACCGCACATGCACGGAGAATCCTCCGCTGCTGACTTCTGTCAGCGCCATTCTGTGCTACTTCGGCAGTTGCTGGCACCTCACCATGGGCTTAGTCATAATTGTTAAGGGCCCTTTGCCTGGGTAAATTGTTCTTCCTCTCAACAGACATCCTGAGGGATTTCCAATGCCACTATTTCTGAGTCATCCATAGAGAAATCACTCATGGGTCCTGAAGTCCGCGTGGCTGCTGCAAACGGACGGACCGGCGGCTCGACCAACAAAAGTCTCATTGAAACAAACTTCTGCACCACACAGACGGACCACTGAACAAACCAACAACTGCTTTTCGGCACTCTGTTTCGGTAAAACTTTCGGTAACACGCAAAAGAAAGAAAGATTAACAACCGGGGCTAACTAAGCTTAAACCAATGGAGCCCAGCCAAGGACCTGAGATCCGACGTGAGAAGCTCAGTTATCTGCAGAAACTTGCGATTGCCCCATCATCTGAGGCTTGAGCAATGAGCATTTCAGATTCAGCCAGTTGTTTTCGATTCTTTTTTTTTTTTTTTTTTTTTTTTTTTTTTTTATTTAATTATTTTCGCAACCATTGTTTCGACACCGTATTCAACTGAGCAAGTGCTAAAAGCAACACCCGGGTCAGTAGGCATTGCTGCGAGTTGAGCAAATGGCGGGGTTACAACGAGTCTCATGAGTGCGACATCGACTGAAGGTTGAGTGACCGTATGTGAGTTGCATCAACTTCGTTCATCGCACGATGCCGAAAACATTGCATTTTAAGCAATTTAGAGATAGTGGTTTTCTATTTTACTGTTTGGGATTTATCGCTTTTGCGAATTCTCAATCGATCATGACCAAGCGACCACTTGAGTCACCACCTGGGATCTGAGCTAACACCACAACCATGAACTGATCTCTAGCAATTTTGCTCTGGACTGGGTACCTCTCCTTTGATCGTCTTCCGTTCCAACATTCCAGACCATTCCCATTGGCCATTCCTGAGTATGGGAGATTTCATCTGACCCCCGTTAACGAAAACTTGCATCGACGCTGCTTCAGCCGAATGGTCAACTTTCAGCAACCCACCAAGAGCGATGTGGCGTCTTTCCAAGGCCTCCGTCGAGGCATCTTCTACGACCACACTAGAGACGGACAACTCCAGCTTCCCATATGTCTTGATAGGGCCTTGAATCAAGTTGACTTGGAGTATGTCTGTGTTTAGTGGAGGTGCCAACGAGGGACTCTCTCTGCGCTTTCTCGATGACTCAAACGCATACGCATAACGCAACAAGTCGCTGTCGCTCCAAGCCTTGCCCGCAAATGTCAATCCAACAGGGATCTTCTTGTCAGACAGTGTTCCCATCGGCACAGTGATGGCGGGCACACCCAAGTGCTTCAAGGCACGGTTGCCATTGGAGTATTTTAACCCGTCTTTTAGAGAATATGCCATGGACTCACGATTGTCCTCGGAATCAGCTTTCCCGACATCGCCATTCGTGGGAAAGACGATAACATCAAAGCCGTTCTCGTCCATCCAGTCTTCCAAGTCTCTCTTACGAGCCTTCTCGAGAGCGATCAACGCATCTGCACAACCTGGAAGATCGTAGATGGAGTTGGGCCGATTGCGGATGAAGTCAATCATCTCTGCGTACCGGACATGGTTCTGCTGCTCGGTGTGCTCCGACCGATCATCCAACGGCGCAAAGTCGGGGTTGATCTGGCGGTAGTCAACGCCTTCAAGAGAAGGGCACCCGGAATCGTTGTTGTTGCGCAGAAAGTCATCCCATGCAGTGGCAATCATCTGACACCTCTCAGTGTCAATCCAGGTACTCATGATGCCTGGCACATTGGCAGCTTGCCCGGGAAAGAGTTGTGTTGAGTAGTTCTCGACCAGAGGGAAATCAGTTTCGGTGATTCTGGCACCCAGCGTCTCAAGGTCAACTCGAGCTTGCTCCCATAACTTCCTAGTGGCTTCCGAACAGACAGCAGAGTATCCGGAAGAAGCTTGCTTCCCGATATAACACTTGGGGATAGCAATATGCTTCCCTTGCAATGCCTCTGGGTCTCTGAGGGATAGAAAGTCTCTTGGCCGGATCTCGGAGCTACGTGGAATAGGCACAACCTTCTGCTCGCGCCAAAAGTCACCTTTGGGGTGCGCGTCGTCGGCAATAATGACGTTCAGAAGAGCCAGCATATCAGCGACAGACTTGGTGTGAGGTGCGACAACATCGCACGTCGGGTATAACGGCCAGTGGCCGCGAGAAGGAATGACGCCTCTCGACGGTGAGTATCCCACTAGGGCATTGTGCGAAGCCGGCGCTCGACCAGATGAAACTGTCTCGCCGCCGAGGCCAATAGGGGCGAATGAGGATGTCGTGGCTACCGCGGAACCGTATGAAGAGCCTGATGCGAAACTGGTGCACAAGTACTCGGGGTTGTAAGGGCTGGTTGAACGGCCGTAGAGACCTCGCTGACTTCCTCCATCGGCCATGGGAGGCATCGTGGTCTTTCCAATCAGTACTGCTCCTGCGGCGCGCAATAGTTCGACGACCGCTGCATCTGAAGACGCGACGAGGCTTTCGAAGGCTGGGGACGCAGCTGCAACTGTGAGCCCCTCCACCTTGTAGCTGTCTTTCACGGTGAAGGGGATCCCTTCTAGTGATCTCCGGGGACGGCCTGATGCGCGGTAGGCGTCGGAAGCCTGCGCCTCATCGAAGACTTTGGGATTGATGATGCAGATAGAGTTGAATGATGGCCCGCGGTGATCGAATTTGCCGATTCGATGGAGGAAACGTGCGACAAGGTCTACGCTGGTGATTTGAGATTTACTCAGCGCATCCTGTAATTGACTTATTGACGCTTCAGTAATGTTGAGGGATTGTATAGCCTCCATATTGCTTGGTGTCTTATAAGAGACTTGCACACTGGCAGAGGCTTGGTATGACTTAAAACGCGCCAACTTGGTGAGCACAGAAACAGTGCATGAAGAGGAAATCAACATCCATAAATCGAACCCCACAGAGAATGACTTTATATCCCTCTTTGACCTTTAGCCTACACCGTCTTCATCGCGAGAGCCTCGTTTGCTCGCTCAACTACCAGGGCGGAAGGTCGAGACGGTGACAGTTAAGCGAAGGTCGAAGCGGGAACGGAATGTCGAGCCGCGAAACCCCCGTTGAAGACGCCAAAACGGTGCAGCCAACGCGAGTTGATTAGTCCGCGCTCCAATCCGACGCTAGCGGTTCTCCGGGCCTCGACTTGCACTTAGAATATCTTCGCATTTTCTCGGACATCGAGGCCATCCACTTCTTCTCTGAGATCATGTCAGCAAACGATAAATGGTTTCTGTTACAAATTGAAATCAGGCCAGTGGAAGTGTTGGTGGTTTGATCACGGCCAAGTTTCTGCGCAAGTATCACACGGCCTTAGGTGTGCATCTAAGGTTGCGAGGAGAGGGAGATTTTGACCTTTCTATCGGTCAGCGTTGATCATGGGCAAGTCCGGACTCAGGAAATCAATGAAGGGTGAGAGAGGTGGTTGAATCAAGTGACATGTAAGATGTCCTCACTTACTCACCGAGATAGAGCTGAGCCAGCGAAAGTGTGGATGACGTATGTTGCGTCTGCGACAGGAAAAACTTTGACGACGGTTTGTTGACACGATAAAACAATTCTAGCAGTTACAATAAGGGCTGTAACTTCTTTCAGCCCGATGCTGAAATACCTATGCATGTAGCAGCGTCTGGAAAAGCAGATCGTGGCACAAGTTGATGAAACGTACCTTGCTCCGAGGTAGGTAAATTCTCTTTACCAGCGATGAGCCTGAAACTCCTGAACATGACACCAGTCTTAAATCAAATGCACATGATGAGCTGCGCGAGGCTCATCGCAAGCATTATACGGTGGATGAAGAATACTGGGTGCTCGGCTGTGAAGGACTAGACCACGCACATGGGCTGCGCAAGGCCGCAAGGGTGACAACCAGGACACATGCTACCCCAGAGCCCAGTCTTAATCAAGAGGTACGTAAGTACATTCAACTAAAAACATCCGAATCATAGCTCAGTTGGTTCCCTATGCCCGGGTAGTCGGGACGGCCTAGCCCGTGACATCACCAATGGAATTGATGTCAGATGACAACCTTGCTGTAGAGGACAGGATGAACCACTGGAGTACTACCTCGTCCTAACCGTCAACAGGAAATTTCCTACATTGCAGAAGCTTTCCGTACTTTTAGAACGCTTAGTTGTACTTGGTTTACGCTTTAAATTCATGACAAGACTGTTCATATACCGAAGTACAACGCTATGAGAGGATAGTTGTCCTCTTAAGTCTCTGCAGTCCCGATATTTTATAGGCAGGGTTGTGTATTGGCGTGTTGATTGGTTTCTCTGGTTGTTTTCAGCAACGCTATGAGATCTTGATCAGTTACTAACCATTTGTATCTTGCAGCGTGTTACTTCGGAATCTAGAACCCGAACTTCAAACTACCTTACCTTACCTTCGAGTATCTTCTAATTTCTTGTAGGAAATTTTTCGAAAATCCCAAGACTTTCAACGAGCATTGGGAAAATTCCGAGCCGAATCTAAATCTCTTGTCTACTCCGTTAGCAAGCATCTAAACATTTGATCCTGTCAAAACATGAATGTCGCTCATTGCGGACACCCGTACTTTTCTCGAGTGTCCACGCGCCGGCAAGTTGCCGACAGACCCATTCTTTAGGGCTGGTGGACCAAGAAGCCAAGCAATGCTTGATCTCCTCGGAAGTGTGACCCGAGGCTTGTGTGCCGCGGAACGCGGTGCTGACGTTAGGCTTGGCACTAGCAAACGAACCAGATGATGAAGCAGTAACATGAGCGCCAGGGAGTTTTCCATAAGGTGAGAAACTGACATTATAAGTTACACAGAGAGCGGACTGCAGTTTTTACTGCCAAAGCATTAACAGCGAAAGACCGCATGTGGTCCGGTCAATGTTTGTCTTCTACCAGCATGAATCCTCCATGTACGGTAGCTTCTTGAACTTCATGCAACATCGCAATTTTTCGCCTTGGCTGATGTACGCTTTTTAGCGACAGAAACCCCTCGTTGGATCCCCGTCGGGTCTCGTATTCAGTCCACTAAGACTTAGCAAGAAGTATATCCTACAGCGGTTCCCGCGCACATTGTCACATTCGCGGGTTTCACTCTGTGCGCGTTATTGATCCCACCCCGGCCGAAGCAGCTGATTGGGACGACAGTGTCGATCTGCGCGAATAGAAAGGTGGGGTATGATCAGATAAGATGATCTAATCCATCAATTTCATCATTCCTTCAAAGCTAAAAGAGTAAAAACATCCCGTTGTACGGTCATCTTCAGCAACAGGCTTTCTTGGCAATAATGTAAGGTTACAGAGATGGGGAACCCCAATGACACCTTGCCCAGGTCCACCCGTGGAGATGGTCCGAACAAAAAAGGATGAAAAACGTTTCGCATCTCGATTTGAGTGGTTGCCTGTTGACGTTTTGGGGTATGGTGGGTGAGATGGGAATTTGCCAAGTGGGTTGATGGATGTCGGGTACGCTATCTGACGCTATCTCCCCGACGTTTGGAGATCACGAGTAAATCCTCCCAGACCCTTGTCCTTCCCTACCAAATCTGACTTACACGGGGCTTTGGTCTTGATTCTTCTTTCTTCGAGCCACTCGAAACGATCTCATTAATCCCAATCAAGTCACTGCGCTGTTTATTATTCGTTATTTGACAAAATTCACAGAATGGACGGCTTCAAGCTTCCCGAAATCCCAGCCTTGACCTTACAAGAAGGCGTCAAGAAGGACGAAGTCGACGCTGAAAAGATTTCCAGTGAATGGCTCTCCAAACTCGAAAAGCGGTTTGCGGAAAAGTCTTTCAGCAACATCTCCGACTTGTTCATCGACAATTGTTGGTGGAGAGACATTGTCGGCCTCTCATGGGATTTCACTTGCAAACAAGGTCAAGACAACATCAAAAAATACCTCGCCTCAGCGAACCATGGCCTCTCCGAGCTGCAGACGAACAAGCTTGGCGGGCTGAAGCCGTTGCTCCTTGACTTTGACGGCATGGTCTGGATCCAAACTGGCTTCACCTTCAAGACGCCGCATGGCGAAGGAAAAGGGTTGCTCAAGCTGGGCAACACTGGTAAAGACGAGTGGAAAGCGTGGACTGTATTTACGCAGTTGGAGAAACTTGACTTTCAAAAAGAAGTTGAGGAGCGACATGCGACTTCAGTTCCGATACCAAAGACGCCCGTTACCAATGGTGTCAGTGGTGTCAATGGTGTCAACGGAGTCAATGGCACCAATGGGCACGCACACTCAGAGTCTGAAGAGGATCTGCAGGTTCTTATTGTCGGCGCAGGTCAGTTCCCAGTGTTCACACCCAGCCCCTTGTTCCCTTCCCTTCCCTTTTCGCTAACAGAAGACACACCAAACAGCCCAAGCCGGCCTAATGCTCGGGGCGCGCCTCCAACACATGGGCATCAAAACCCGCCTCATAGAACGCAGCGCACGCCTCGGCGACTCATGGAGAGAACGATACCAGAGCGTCACGCTGCATACGCCGACCTACACCGATCACTGGGCTTTCATGAAGATTCCCGAGACCTGGCCGCGATTTTTGACGGGCGACAAGGTTGCCGAGTTCATGGAGCATTACGGCCAGCTGATGGGGCTCGATATCGCCTTCAACACGGAGGTCACAAAGGCTACATACGATGAAAAGAAGAAGAGATACTACGTCGAAGTTCGCACGTCAGAGGGAGTACGGACGTTGTCGGCGCGTCATGTAGTCCTAGCCACGGGCGTGTACGGCGACCAGCCCAAGATCCCGCAGTTCCCAGGGCAAGAGAGCTTCAAGGGGCAAATTTACCACTCAAAGTACCACAAGACTGCCGCCGAGATCCCTGATGTAACGAACAAGAAGGTCGTGGTCGTCGGCTGCGCCACCAGCGGCCACGATATCTCAGCCGACTTTGTCACGCACGGGGCCAAGGAGGTGACGATGGTGCAGCGACACCCAATTTTCTCCATCTCGCGTGAGTCATGGGAGAACTTCATGCTCTCGCTCTGGACGATCCCAGGTCTCAGCACCGAGGAGGCGGACATTGTGGGCAATGCTATCCCACTGGCACTGATTCGGAGAATGAGCATCGGATTGACGCAGGCGATGGCCAAGAATGACAAGACGGTACATGACGGGCTCAAGAAGGCTGGGCTGGAGATGAAGGAAGGAGAAGACGGGTATGGGTTGGCGGACTACCAGCTCATCAAGGGCGGGCAGTATTACATCGACCAGGGGGCGAACCAGATGATTATTGACGGCAAGATTCGGATCCAGAGGTGCGAGGAGGGCATCAAGGAATTACAGACGGACGGTCTGGTATTGGCGAATGGCAAGAAGCTGGACGCGGATGTGGTGGTGCTCGCGACGGGCTTCGAGCAGAACATCACTACAGTCGAGAAACTGCTTGGACCGGATGTCGTTCAGAGGCTGGATGGGTTCGCGAACTTGGATGCCGAGCAGGAACGCTCAGGAGTGAGTTTGATGATCTGTATGCTTGACGGAGTTGTGCTGACTCTTCTTTAGTGGTGGCGAGCCACCGGAGTGCCTGGTTTCTGGTACATGACTGGCAGCTTCATGATGTGCCGACAGTTCTCCTTGCCGCTGGCGCTGCAAATCGCAGCGGTTGAGAAGGGACTAAACACGTCATACTACGACTAGAGCTGTTGATACTTCAGGCCAGTCGTGCTGGGATGATTATACTGAGGCGTGAGGTTGACATGAGCCCTGGATGACGGCCGGGCTAAAGGGGAAGGGAGGTGTAAAGGAAAAGGGGGAAAGCTAGTGAACTTGGATGACCCCGCTGAGTCTATCATCGCGAACTTTCTTTCAACATGGAAGGTTAGACGGTTTCATTCAACATCAAAGATACCCAGGAAGAGAGGAGAAGAATACTTTTATAAATGCTGCCAGGCAGAATGGAGATGACCGCAAAGCTCCCCGAGTAACTCGGAACTCTCGGTCTGCGATAGATCCCAGACCAGGCACAAATATAATTTGCCAATTAACGCAGTCAAAGTCGACTTCAATCATGACTCAGTCTGGGAACGAAACGAAAGACATCTTCTTGGCCAAGAGGGACAGTCCCAAATTCTCGGTGTTCTTGTTACTGGGGATCAAGGTGAGCAAGGTGAGTAGGAGGTGAGCTAGGTGAAGTGAAGAAGGTGGGCCTCGGTCACAAAAGGAAGACCCATCTCACCGTGCCTTATGCTATCAGCACGTGATGGCGCGCCCGGACCCGATAAGGACAGCCTCTAGAGAAGTGTCCTCTAAATCCATGCGCCAAAAGGTCGGCCGGCCACCTTGCGAACCCCGGATCGACAGCTGGCAATAAACCACCATCTCGACGCAACAGCCACAACCACACCTCTTTCGCGATCGCAGCCCTCTTCACAACCGTTACTCTCCACGACTTTACGATCCCCGGACGCGGCCACCCGAATACCCCTAGTACCAAAGACACAACTGACGGACCCCCGCGACCTCGTGAATCGCACGAAACAGACAAACCAACAGAACATCACCACATCCACACAAACAAACCACCGCCCAACATGACAGACCTCACGCATTTTGACCTCCTTCCCCTCCAACTAGACCCGCAATCCAAATCCCTCTCCTCAACCTCGTCCTCGCGCGCCCTCGCCGCCGAGCTCTCCCAACTAAACGCCCTCCACCGCTCCCTCATCACCTCCGACACAACAACCCAGCACGGCGTGCCCCCGCCGCCCATGCCCGTGAACCCCAAACGCTCCGCCCAGGTCGCCAAGCTCCGCGACAGCGGCAACGCAGAGTTCCACAAGAAGAAGTACGGCGACGCCATCAAGTTCTACACCCTGGGCCTGCAAATGGCCCTCACCCGCCCGCTCTGGGAACCCTCCCAGCTCGTCCGCGAGGAGGTCTCGGGTCTGTACGCCAACAGGGCGCAGGCGCACATGGCGCTGCAGCAGTGGGCAGAGGGCTCCGTCGACGCCGAGGCCAGCGTCGAGGCGCGCAAGGTCGGCAACGCAAAGGCGTGGTGGCGTCGTGGCAAGTGTCTCATGGAAATGGGCAGGTTGGAGGAGGCGAGGGAGTGGGTTGGCAAGGCTCTCGAGTATGAGGGCGAGGAGGGCGAGCTCGTTGCGCAGTACAAGGAGATTGAGGCTCGTCTGGAGAAGGCGTAAGTCCGAAAAGGCGTACGACTCTTTCGAAAAGGGGGGGGTCGACCATGTTCTATACGAACGCCGAGGAAGCAAAGAGACATTCCACTTGAAGTACTCAAGGATGTTCATACACAGACACATCGATATGGCAACGTGTAGTTTTTTTAGAACGGGGTGTTCGGGAGCGAGGGGGCAAAAGCCTGGCCAAGCAGTCTTGGGCTTCTGTTTTGGCAGCGCATAATACCCATGAGAGAGCCGCCTCCTCGCGCACAAAGATGGAGAGTGCGGGTAGACGCAATGGTTTGGCGGCTTGAAGAATCTCCAGGCATCTTACGTTGGTCTTGGGCGCTGATTGTCTTATACTTTGACATAGGGCTTGTTTGTTATTAGCCACTACAAATTTCCCCAGCAATGCGACGTCCATCGTTTGCGACACTCGCGCCGAGCAAACATGTTAGGCTGGAAATCAGACGAGAACATATTGGGTAGATCGGGTCATTGAGCATTTCTAGTATACCATAGGTAAAACTACCTATACATCCCAGTTTCGTCAAGAAAACCCCTATGCCGTGATCCCAAGTCTCTGCGATAAGACTTAGCGAGTAATGCCTCTCGGAGTAGGAAATATGTAACGCAGCCGGAGCATCGCAATAAACCATTTAAACACTATGCATGGGATGCCATCATTGCGCCGTGAGCGCTCCAGTCATCCTCTGGATATCCCAACAAACCAAAATCACTCTTCACAACTTGTTTGTTTCCACGATGGCCCCATTCCCAAGTCTTAGTCCAAGTTCCGTATCCATTACCCCTCCGTATGTTCATTCAGAGGTGTATCGTCTGCCTCATCTCGTCGCGGGCGATGTTGTACGACGGGGTCCTCAACTACAGCGAGCTGTCTAGCCGGACAGCATCAAGTCCGAATCCCACTCTTGTCGTTCCATGTTCGTGTGGCAGATGGCCCGTGACGGTCTGGTTCCGATTGTTGTCTTTGTTTGGGTTGTGCGGTAGACATGGCCTGCCACGGCCATTTTTTCGAGGTCAAAGGTTGCTCGACAGTCTCCTACGCGGCCTGAGCAGGCTTCTCGTTCAGGGTCTTGCCGCGTGGACGCATGACGGCATCCTGGCTGCTCATTCTCCGGTCCAGCGCGCGTTCCAACTTGGCGCCGAGAGCAAGCTTGCTCAGATTCGCGCTCTTCTCCTCGCTCAGAGTGACTCTTTGGGAACTAAGGGCCTTGTTCTCCATACGGTCGAGGCCGACAGCGATATCGGTGATCTCGGCGTGAGCCGAATCGTTTGTCTGAATGGTGTTGGCAAATGAGGGCGCCATGCTATACGTGCTGTATCGCACAGAGGTACGCACCTGAGGGGGGGTTTCTGTTAGTACGGCGGTCATTTTGATATTTGGTTGAGGAGGACGGCACAGATGGAGGATCGAAGTGAATGGAGCAGAGGGTCGGCGAGAGGTAGGTAGTAATAGGATTGGACAGGAACGGGTCAAAAGGCAAACAAGATCGGATAGGTGGGTAGCTTGGGGGGGAGGACCGGGATTTGCGGTGTCCAAGTGCAAAAAGGGCAAAGGGGCGGTTGCGAGCGAGGCGAAGCAGGTGAGAACAGACGCAAGACAGATGCAGGTAGGGCAGTTAGGGCGAAAAAGGCAACATCAGGAGAGGAACAAACGTACAGAGGGAGCCATGATGGGACGAGAAGAATCGAGCGAGGTAGGCATTGTGTTGATTTTTTTTTTGGGTTTGGCGAGATCCCTGCGTAAAAAAGGTTCGTGTTGATGTGGTCGTCCAGTCTCAACTATGGTTCCAGTTTCCACAGGCCGGGGCTTGCTTCACGACTGTCGGACCAGGCAAGCAGGCGAGCCGAACAGGGCGAAAGGGAATTGGCACTGGATTGGATTTTGGCAGATTGGGATGATTGCAGTGAGGTGCAGGATTGCTGCTGGACACGGTGCTCTTTGCGGCAGAGGCAGCGACAGCGGCAGCGAGTGCGGTAGGAGGGGAGCGGTCTCCGGTGGACGTTGGCCGTGAACCGTGAATGTGAGGGCGGACGTGAGCGACTTTAGTCGTTCCTTGGTGCGTTCTCCGTTCGCTTCGGGGGTGTGCGTGTGGGCGCGTGTGGGTTGGACCGTTGGCTTCTGAAGATTGAATGGAATAGCGGTCGCAAGTCAAGTTTTGGCGAGCTCTGTGAGGTCACTGAAAGAGCAAAATTGCGGAAAATCAGGGACCTGCAGGCTTGTGCTAGGTCCTTGGTTGGCGGGTTGGCGTCTCGAGAGGAGCGAAGTTGTCTACACGGAGGCGAGATGGAGGCGACTTGTCGGTCGGGGGGGGGACGATCGATGGGTCTGCACCGGGGGGATTGAGCCTTGAGGTAGTATCGTGGACGTTGAACCTTTACGGTGGTCCAGAAAAAAAAGCAGAAAAAAGGGAGCGAGTGGTTGATTGATGACGGAGAGGGACTGGGTTAATTGGGAGGAGGGAAGACGAAGAGGAGAACGGAGGACGGAGGACGGGTCCATATGCAGATTGGGAAGTCGCGGCAGGAGCGAGGGGAGCACGGAAATAATATCAGGCAGGCACACTGCTGTGGATCTGCGCCTGCCTTTTTTTCTTTCTTTTTTTTTCTTACTGCCCTTTGCACTTTCCACGTCTTCTCCTAAGGTAAGGTAAGACTCCTGGAGACTGGAGAGCGCCTGCCCGACCTGGGGGTTTGGGACTGGACTCATGGACGGAGGCCGGGAGTGGACGGAGCCTGGGACGCGCTAAGCAAGGCCACCTGGAGAAGGCGGGCAGGCGGGCTAGGCCAGGCCAGGTCAGGCACACTTTCCCCTCCCTGCCTCCCACCTCTCACCTCTCACCTCTCAGTACAGTAAGGTGCCACCTAGCCGTAGGTACCTGACAGGAGTACCTACGTACGATAAGGTAAGGTAGGTAACCTCTTTCTCTCCTCCACTGGCTTCCATTGACTGTTCATTTCGCATCCAGGCTCAGTGCCCGGCACCTGGAAAGCACGGCAAGAAGATACATACTTCCTGCACTTTCCCTCTGAGACTTCAGGTGCGCAATGATTCGAGGTGATGATCGACGGATGTCAGGTTGATAAGGTAAGGTAGAGGCAGACACGGAGATAGTACATGACACAGGTACCTTGAAAAGGGGGTCAAAGGAGGGAGGCAGGACCTATTTGAGAAGGAGCGCCTTCATCCCAAAGCGATTAGGGAGAAAGCACGGCATGAAGTCACGATCAATAGGAAGGAGAATGACACTTGTGTGACTGTCAGACTGGTCTACACATAGCTACCTTAAGGTATCTATCTACCTTACTTACCGAAGGTAGTCACGTACCTGTGTAGGTAGATACGTAGTGAACGGATACTGGAGGAAAGAATGCTGGACTTCCGACTTGCACCTGCAGCAGGAGCACCTGCGCTACTGTCACTTGAGATGGGCTAGGCAGAAAGGAGGAAGCAGCCATGTGCAGAACAGGGATCAGGTCATCAGGAGGGGGGAGGGAGCGACAGGGGGCCGGCCCTCCTCCATCAGCGAATGAACTCGGGCCTCTCTCATGCATTCCCCCACTCTCAGGCACGGCGAGGGGCGTTGAGTGAGCCTGACAGCAGGGCCAATCCATGTCTCTCATGGCCATTTTGCCCGATCAACAACGTGAGACGTGCACCGCGACTGCGAGTCTGCGAGAGCGATGGGTGATGAGCTTGGTGAGGTGCAGACAAATACGGAGTATCCGTACGAGTACAGGATATACTACGCAGATATCCGTAGATGGAGATGGGTATGAGAGCATCACATGGCATCGCATCACATCACAATAAGCGCTGCAGCATTGGTCATACTTGCATTGCGGCACTCATCTACGAGATGGGTAAGATATCCGCGGTCTATTCTCAACGACTCTTTCCAAGGCGCTCTCCGGGACGCCCCTTCATGGCATCTTCCGAATCATGTCTACACGGGCCGCAGAAGAGTCAGAGGTTTTGGAGCTGTGCATAAGACAGCATTTATCAAAGAGTGTCATGTTCCTAGCAGACCGAGATCAGTTGACCAGGTTGAACCTGTGAATAGGCCATAGCTCAGTGCTTTGCTGATCTAATTTCTACCAAGCTCTACGTAATTCAAGTAGAGACAGGCAAATACCCATACATGTGTCGATGTGCGAATAGGCGTGACAAGAGTACCGGTAGATGGATTAACTCGTTGCATCCTTTTTGATTGTTCAGGTGGTACGGAGCAGTTGGGGCGTGTCTCAGCTCACTCCGAGTCTCACTCTTGATCTCATTCTCAGTCTCACTCATACAACACGAACAATGACGGTAAACCATGGCAGGCCCAGGCCAGGCCAGGTTCCTTCCCTCATCATGACACACCAACTTCAACCTAAAATGTTGCACTTGCCATTTCTCCCGCCTGCCGCTTTCCTCTCCCGTCTCCGTGGTCTCCGTGGCAAGGTACTAACTGTAAGGTACTTACTGTAAGGTAATCATTCATGTTGCCGTCCCTTCTTTTCGCGTCGGGTGTCTTGTTTCTTCCATCTCGCCCACAAACCTTGATTTCCACCAGACAGCATCGGGAGAAATCTCAATCCCACATCCCATGCTGTGGTGTACAGTACAGAGTACAGAAACATCCCGCTTCCCTTCAGGGCCAACCCGGCATCGGCACGGCACAGACTGTTCAGGGCCTCCCCTGTTCAATCTCTGCATTATTCCGAAGAAAACTCGCCCATTGTCTGGATCCTTGGCTTCGCCTTGCCTTGGGTTGTCGTCGTCGCCTCCGTCCCTCCTCTTCAGGCTCCTCTCTTTTCGACCGCATGCGTCGACGACCTGCAGGCCAACAGCTGAAGAAACATGTGTGCCAATCAAAGAGACCCCGACAGAATGCAGTCAACTCGCTTGCCAAAACCAGCCGCCCTCGCCGCCGCCTTCAAGTCTTCCACCTTCAACGTGTCCCATTCTTTATCAAACCACCGCTCTAGCCGACTTGCCAAAACTTCTTCGCCTCCTCAACCTGTAAGCAGCCTGCTCACCAACGGCCGAGTCTCGCCCACGAAGCCGTGGAATCCCCACAGGGGTACGGAGTTACAGCACACCGGCGCACAGGGAGGCTTGCTAGAGGCGCCGCTCAGGCGAATATGATCAACTCGAGTCTGGGAGGAAAGGGGCCAGATGCACAGGGATCGTGACTACCGACTTCGAACGAGAAACCAAACGCCAAAAACGCTGCCCACTCGAGCCGATCACCACGCGTCTAACAGTCGCGTTCCCAACCGTGAACACTCACACAGCAATGTTTACCGTCCGTCCGTCACAATCTTTTTTAAATTTAAATTTTTTTAATTTTTTTTTTTTTCTTTTTCGCATTGCAAGCAGCATCCAGTGTCAACCTTTCCAAGGGGTTTCCCCAAGGGGCCCGAGAGCCGCTCCGAACAACCATTCAAACTACAACAGGCAAATTGATGCCGCACTCTCCAGACTCCGAGTCGGCTGCCCATTTGGCCTTACACCCATTTGACCTCACCATTGTAAGGTACTTGGGCACCTCAGAGGGGCACTTGTCCAGGAACGCATCGCCTATTCCACGTGTCGGTTCTTGCGTCGATTGAGTTTGGGCCTCCCCCTCAAATCGAGCCCCGAATGGGCTACCTACGCCCAGAGTCATTGGGAGACGAAGTCGGCATCGCATCCGTCTAGTGACAGAACTAAGCAACAGCTCTCCCTCTCCAGAAACTTGGACCATGATTTAAATTGCGAGAAGTTGGCTTCGAGCTACCGGCGTAATCGTACGAACTGACGCCCACTAACTGACACCGCCGGCCGTACGTGCAGGCTCGGCCAACTACCAGCCAGTCTGCCCTGTCTCGGCCACTGTCAAACAGCCGGTGGCTTTTGATGTTGCGATTGTTTTTCGATTCGGCCTAGTCATTCACAAGTTCCTCGTCGGCTCTTGTCCACTTTCGTGTTTGAAGTCAATGCCGATCCTCTTGGCCCGGACAGGCCCAAAGACCCTGAGACCCCCCGTCAAAAGTCCTATCATATCATCATCCTCGGGCCTTGGGGCGACAAGTTCGTAGACTTATTACGGATACTTACAAACAGACTGAGCAGTGCTCCCGGCTCCGTCGACAGTGTGACACCGTATTAGTGCCGCCAACGTCAGCGCCTTCGGGCACCAAGCTTAGCTCCTCACAAGCGGGGTCTCTATCTTGGATATGGCGCTCATGATGGCTTGGCTTCGGGACCGACGAGCTCCACGACCACAAGGCCTGATTGAAAACGGTCAAATAATGGCGATTACGCTTGTTAGACTTGAATCCTGTCGATCGGCATCTTGCGAGACCAGCCACCTCCGGCAGTTCTCTACGATGCCCTCGTGCTTCTCGACCGGCCTACTGCCCCGGGAATGGCAATCATTGTCTGAGATGTACGCACACGAGGCTCGTCTCAGAGATTCAGACGGGCTACGGAGTATCGTCTTCATATTGGCCACCCTCTCGCGCCATCATCACCACTAGACTCAACTCCTCAGACCACTTTCGATGCGACTCTGGCCTGACCAAACACGCCAATGGCTGTTTCCCCTCATCCCCCGTCCTCCATCGACTTGTACCTTGCTGTTGCATGCACCGCACGTGGCAGACGCACCCATACCTGGCCGCTAAACTTCACCTGGAACTCGTGGACCACATGGGTTTTCAACGGACGACACGTTCCCATCAAAAAATGTGGCCAACCATATTGCTGCCGTTGTCGACTGTTGCCTGCCGTGGAGGATTTGACTTTTGCAATATCTTGGTATTTCTGAAGCTTCATCTCGAAATATGTTTCCAACGAATCGCGAAAGTCACTCAACAGACTTTTCATGAATCAGGCCCTGGGGATTGACCTTTGGGAGACTGCCAATCACTGCTCATCTCCCTACTCATTCGGCCGTAGAGCTTTCTCGGACATCACAATCTGCCAGGCCGGCCTGGTTAATTGAAGGTTTCCATTATCGGATTTCACTAAGCATGCTGGTTCCAATCAAGGTCGTTTCCGGGCAATCCCGTCCCATGGCTCCCATTTGACTTCATGCTTATACCGAATATCCGTACGAAGCTTTGTGGTTCGTCGACTTCGACTCGGTAGGCTGAATGCGTGCGGCTTACCCAGCGGGTCCAGAGCGAACACTAGAGACTCGAGTCATGGCATCGCTGGAGCTTCAAGTTGCTCCAAACATTTGACTGGGGCAACCACTACTGGTACAGTACTCCGTACACCGTACGGGCTGGAAAGCTGGGACAAACGGCCACCCACTCAAGCGGTCCGAGTCCCCTCCACCACGTGGTATCCCGCAGTCTGGTTACAGAATCTTGGGAGGCCTATCCACAGTCAACGCTTGTTCGGGATGAAGCTCGCTCGGGTCGGCGAGCAGCTTCGAGAGACGATGGAGCTTTTGCTGATTATGCTAATGGATTTGAACGTTGGCGAGTAATCAGAGTCGACGACAAGCTACGATTCTTTGTGTCCGACATTGATTTATCACCGAGGAATAAGTTCGACCCCTGTACGGACGGTAATCGCAACCATCATCTCCTTGACAAGTGCCACACTTTGAGAAGTATCATCGTTTCGGGGACACGGTCAGTGGCCTCGATGGACCCCTGAAGCCAACATCTCCAGCCGCACGTCAGCCGTGTTTGCTTGCGACGCTGTGTCGTGTCTGGTGGGCATCAACAAGTTTGTTGTTAGTACGAAACAAATTCGCTTGTGTGCTTGCAACTTCGTCCGAGTCAATCCCTCTCTCAATTTGCTCATCCTGATAAGTTCAGGACTTGTTATCTCAACGAAAGGGTTACCGGCACTGAGGCGCACGTCGCTAGCCGTCCTGGCCAAGTCAACTGAGTCATAACGAAGGGCGGTCAGCTAGCAATCCACGCATGCCCCATGGCACGTCTCACGAATCGTTCGAATCTGGTATTCCGCTGATCGTTCAGTGAATTGCTGTTAAAGGCTTTCGAGCGGCTGCAGAGATGAGAAAGAGCGGTTCGCAATACCGCGTCTATCACTCTGTGTGTCATGGTCCAGCTCGTTGTCAAAACCTCTCGCGGCAAGCTTGCGCATGGGCCATGGACCATGCAGCACCTCGATGCGCCCCAGCTTTCCGGCGGTTTGCTGCAGGTTGCGCGGGGCAATTGTGAGGTCTACGGGCATACATAGATGCATTGGCGAGCTTCACGGCAAGGACCCAAAGATTCATCACAGGTTGACGTGGTAATTACGCATCTTGATACTGATCCAGGTCTATCCTACTACCAAGTTTGCTCCCTTCCTTTGCCAAGCCAGGCTTCAGCTTTCACACGAAGAATGCAGCAACACCGGCCAGCTCGTCGGGAACATCGGTTCAGTGGCTTACGCTACTTCAAACATCTAGTATAATCTATATTGTATTATTTCAAGGTGTTTATCAGGGCACATACTACAGACTACAAAGAGCCCGTGTTTGACAGTTCCCTTTACTGAGTCTCCTGTTTTACTGGCCAGTACCGAACTTGACCTGGGCCACTATTCCAATCCACCCCTTCGCTCAGCCTCTCCTCATTGCCACCAAACCATCTCCATGCTCAAATGACCAACTTCGCGGACAATAAAATACTGATCCAAACCCTGACTGTTGAACGAAATTAAGGAATATAAGGCAGGAAAGGGTGAAACTCCGGCTGAGGGTGATATACCAGTGGCGGTACGTGGGACGTGTTATTCACTGGTGGTAAGAAGATGTCTCCATCGGACTCGTCGTTGCCATCGGACATGAGCGGAGACATATTGAAGTCTAGATTGAGCCTATTCCCCAAAGGCACTTCCACGGGCGCATAGATCGGCCCATCTTCATCGGGACGAAGCTTCACGAGAGCCAAATCCTCCTCGGAAGTAGCCCACTCGGCAAAGTGCCCCTTTAGCGTCCGGATCCCGCAGGGAAACCTCTCCTTGGAGCGTCTCTCCCTCATGAACATGCCCACCTCATTCTCGGCCTCGGGCAGACTTCCCGGGTCCTCCGCGGCCCAGACTTCAGCCGTCTCGAGGATCCGTTGCCAATTCACCTCAAAGTGGCGGGCCACGACCTCGAACCACGGGTTATACTCGGCAGCCGGGTTGGCGTTTTTGCGTAGATGGAGCCAGTGACTCATGGCGTAGAGGAGGGTGTCGGCGCGCATCTCTGTCTTGTATACCAATGAGGCTGCCGGGGAGAATGTCTGGCTGGGTTCGTTCCAGACCGGGTCCGGGCTGAAGATCATGGCTTGGATGGAGACGAGGAGCTGGAGGAGGGTGGACTTTTTAGGATCCCAATTTTCGGTGGCGCTGCCTGTCCAAGTGCCGAGGAGGGAGAAGCAGACTGTTGGCAAAAAAGGTTAGCTACGGACTATGAGAGTGCAGGTGGGAAATAAAGAGGGAGTTTAGTACCTTGGCCATTAGAGTACAGGTTCGGGTTGAATTTCCGACGGCTATATGTTGTTCTGAAAACCATCTTGGGTGGCCTCGCTGGGTAATCGAGAGGGCAGAACAGGTCAAATTCGAAGAGCCCATTCTCATACGGCGTGCCTTCCGGTCCCACGATGAGGACCTTCATGGCGTCCAACCGCGTGCCATCGTGGCGAACAAAGATGCCGTCGGGGAGCGTGGTACGCAGCATGGAGAGCTCCATCACGAGCTTCTTCATACGGTGGGGGGCGGTGGCCTCCGAGTCCGGGATGGGAATCTTAAAGTCACTTCGCCATCTTTCCGACTCCATCTCCTGTACCTTGCTTTCGCTGAGCCATTGTCGGGCGGCCGCGAGTCTCTCCTCCTTGCCGCCGGGAATGGTAGGTGGTTCTGCCACTGACGAAACAGTTGATTGTGAGTAAGTCAGAGAGGGTGGGTTGCTTCCTTCGTCAATAGTCACTTCCCTCTTGTATTTTTTGGGGTCCTCTCCTTCGAGTTGTTGGGAGATCTCGCAGATACGGTCGCACATGACGATCGTCTGCGAAAGACCTCGGGGACTGGGTTTGTAGAGTCGCTTCACCGATTCCGCCTGAACCCTCAAGGCAGAAAGTAGACTGACTAACGACTGGAGCGTTTCCTGAGGCTGATCCTGCTTCTCGTCAAGCTCCACCGCTTTCCCCTTCCCCTTGTCATTGGTACTGGAGCTTGAAGGCTTGTCTGGCACCGGGAGAGGGCCATATCCGAAGCAGACCGGGAGTAATGTGCGAGCGAGGGGATAGCTGATTCGAACATCACAGACCAGCGGGGCCGTGGCAGGATGTGCTGAGAGCACGTGGAGGAAGCCGAAGAGGGCCTGGTACGGAATTCCTTGCCGCATGATCTCTTGCATGCTATCATCCCGGAGAAGCTCTGCCATCCTGACCATTAGCGGGCTTCGGCGAGCCATGACCATTAACAACGGTGGAGGGTTCCGATCAAACTGGGAGGACATGGACGTTGAAGGCCATGCTATCGAAAGCGCGGCGAAAAGTCTGGGTAACAGTGTCATGCTATTCTCAAGGTCTTCGCGACGAATACAGGCGAGTTCATGGGGCTTCTCCTTCTTTCTGTCGAGCTTGCCCGTCGCGTAGCCCGTACCTTTGGATGTGCCTTGGTCATCGCTAGTCTTGCAGAAGCGCTTGAACCTCGACTCAGACTTTTTCTCGGCTTTGGGAGGCTTCTCAATGATCCAGTCTACTTGGGAGTCTTGGAGGATGGAGACCTGGGGGTTCGCAGCGTGGGCGGTCGGGCCGCAGAGGAGGGCAAAGATGTGGAAGAGTCGACCCGGGGGGCAGCACCATTCGGTTGACTCGGAGCTGGCGAATGGTGTCCTTAAATTGTCTCCGATTCGGGAGCACCCAAAACAGTAAGAAATTCCGCATGAACATCTAACATAGTGGCTGCCCACTGCGATAGTCTTTCGCCCTCGAAGAATGTCACCGGCGTGTTGGAAGATGGTGCTGCTTTCAATCGCGACGCCACGCTTGCATCTTGGACATCTACGGCCCGTCGCAAACCTGATGAAGCGTCGGAGGACTTCTTCCTCTTCTTGGCACGATGGATTAGGAGACGAAAATTCCTGGATTATCGAGACGCTTGGCTGGTAATTGTCCGAAGGTCTGAACCAGGTTGGAGGTACGCACGGCGAGATTAGGGGTGTTGGTAACGGCTTTCGAAGCCTGTTCGGGGCGGTGCCGTGGTTGTAAGCAAACGCCGACGCAAGCACCTCCGGTGTGGGTTGATATGCCTGGACAGCAGTAGGATCGAAAGGCCGAGGTGTCACCCATTGAGTCGGCATTTCATTATTAATATAAGAATCTGGGGCTTGCCACATTTGTCGCTTTGAAGAGCCCAAGACGGCGGCCCGATCATCTGGCAGGATCCGTAGACGGGCAGAGTAAAGGTTGTTGTCTGCTACGTTTGTATCCTCTCCCGGATCTAACCATGAAGGTCTCATGCCTGCGCTAGAGGTCAAGGGTCGAAAGGGAGGGGATCGCGGATCCAAGGGCGCTCCACTGCTCTTCCCCTTTGCTTGAACCTTCTTCTTGATCGTCATTAGAACTCTTGACCGTATTGAATGCTTACCGACTCCGGAAGATGGGGCTGAATTATCCAATTCGTTCGTGCTGCCAGCTTCTGGAAGGCTCGTGTTGTTGGGTTGCTGGGCTTCTTGGCCGCCGAGAGTGGTATCCTGTTCCTTTGCGCAGATAACGAGTCAGAATAGTTACACCTAGGGAATATACTGAGGAAGCTCTTGGGGTCTATACGGCGAAGAATCCCTGTGTCTTGGCTTCTACATCGGAACCCGATGGGAGGGCTGCCGGAATGTTTCCCTTCGTTGCAGATTTCTTCTCCTTGTGTCGCTTGCGGAGGGCCTTGAGAGGCCAAGAAATGCGATACAACATCCAAATAAGTGTAAGTGTAAAGAAAGGGGTGAAGAGAAGGGCTGTCCACATCTCTATAGGCTTGATGGCCTGCGTGATCGAGGGTCGGGGGTACGTTGGGATGAAATTAGTCGCATCGAGGGATCAGAAAAGGAGAACAAGAGGAGAGAAGTGAAGGGAGGCGCTCAGGCGGCGGGCTTTTTATAACGGCATCGTTCCTATCAAGCAGCATTTGGTCAACTGAGTTTGTGACCAGCTCGAGTACCCAAGGTTCAGTCCTTGATCTCCAGGCCCAAACGGATCAAAAGACACCGGCACGGCGTTCCGATGCTTTTTCTCTCTTGCCGGTGGTTGGCCCACACACAAAGCATAGTCCTTCCGGGTTGAAGACGGACTACCCGAGCAGCACGGAGCAGGAGAAGCAAGTGGACTCCACAGTTTATATAAGGTTCATCTTCAAGGTAGGTAAAATATGTACACGAAGATAATATGGATGCGACGTCTTGAGCCTTGCGCCATGTATGTAGAAGAAAGTGAACAGCACTTAGAAGGCTGGGTTGGCGTTTACGAGGAGCTGCTCGAAGTAGGCCTGGAACCAAGTTCCGGCTTCAGGAGCGGGCTTCAGGGCGTCCTCTTTGCCACAGTTGTAGTCGTAGCGAGTGGCAGTAGTGAGGGAAGTGCCGTCACTCTCACCACCAGGCTTCACCCAGACAAAGGAATCAACAAGAGACGAGCCTGTGTTGGTAGAGGGACGAAGGCCAAAGCCGGTGCCGATGGCATTGCACCAGTCACCCCAAGCCAACTGGCCAGTGGGCTGCTTACCGGAGCGGCCTTGGTCAACGATGAAGTGAGCGTCCCATCCCTGAGCGGCGAGGAGGGGCTGGAGAGCCTCGACGTAGTGCTTCTCATCATAGTTGGAGTTGCCTAGGCCAGTTAGGTACGGAAATGTTGGAATGACGGACGGGTACTGCTTACCTGAGGTGTAGGAAGGCGGGGAGCTAACGCTCCATGCGTTGTAGTTGGCAACATTGGTAACGATTCCACGGAGAGCCTTGGGGCTGCCGGCATCCTTGTAGACCTTTGCGTACATGTTTGCGGCGGGTCCCAAGTTTGCAGCCCACTGAAGAAGTATGTTAGATCAGAAGAACGTGTATGGAGCGTGGCGCGGTGAAAACTTACTCCTAACCAGCCCGCGTGGCCGCCATCAAGGTACATGGCGACATTGGGCAGGTTGAGCTGAGTGACAGCGTAGTTGGTGCACTCGAGGTAGGCGGCCTGCGCACCGGAGCACTTTGCAACGTTGAGGTTGGTGACCAGGTTTGCCAGGGAATCGGGCTCTGTATTGAAAAGTCAGGAAACATAGTTATTGACGAGTGGGAGACAAGGTAGTTACCGATGACCAGGAGAATGCGAATGTCAGAGTACTTGAGAATCATGGTGCGGATGGCGTCGATGTACTCCTTGTACTTGGCAACGCCGCCGTCAGCAATGGCGTACTCGCCGTTAGAGGCGGCGGCAGCGCAGTCGCGGTCGGGAAGATCGTAGACGACGAACTGGCCGGCGTAGTTTCCGCCAGCGGCGTTGGCCTTGCGAATATCGGCCAGTGTGGAGTCTACCAAGGGAATCTTGGCGCGGGTGTCCCTTGATGGTGTCAGCACAAGGCGGCCTTTAACACCGAAGTCTACAACATGGATGACTTACATCCACATGAAGGTAGGGACCTTGGCAACGGCAGCAGCCGCCGTCTGCAGAGCAGGGCTCAGGGACGGGATGGCCAAGGTCGTAATCTCAGAGGCATAGTATGAGTTGGCCCAGAGGTTGACGCCGGCAAAGGGGTTGCCCGTGTAGGTGGCACCACCG
Source organism: Colletotrichum fioriniae (assembly GCF_027942845.1). Classification (NCBI taxonomy): domain Eukaryota; kingdom Fungi; phylum Ascomycota; class Sordariomycetes; order Glomerellales; family Glomerellaceae; genus Colletotrichum; species Colletotrichum fioriniae. Next base: position 167,773 of record NW_027076849.1, read on the forward strand.
GTGACCGCGGGAGCGCTAGTTGTGGCAGTTCCGGCCCGCGTGGTAGTGGTGCCGGCCCCGGCGGTTGTCGAGGTTCGGGAAGGGCTGACGACCGCTGAAGAACTGGAGCGGACAGTCGATGAAGCGGCGGCAGAGCTGGAGGCTGAGGCGCTGCCGGGCAAGCACTGGCTGTAGTAGGCGTTGTTGACGACGCAAGTGCTGCCAGAAGCACAGCACGTAGGGCCTGTGAAGCCTTGGCCACCGCATTGTGCCCTTAGTCGCCAGTCAGATTCTCTCCTCGTTCGAGCTGAGTATCCTACTTACCAAACGGCTCCGCAAGATTGCCTCTCCTCGATGGGGACGGCAAGAGCAGCAGTGCCCAAGAGGGCAGCAGTGAGGAACGCACGAGCAGCCATTGTTGCTTCGGTTCTGTATGATGTTGGCTTGACTCTGGAGAGGTCGATATCCGTGGGTTGCAAGTCTGGAGATTACGATGAAGGACCTGGGAGATGGTCCTTTTATCATGTTGCAAACCGTAGTTGAGGACTCAGATCTCTTGAACACACCGCTTGGCCTTTCGGAACGGCGGGATGGACGTGTCCTGGGCCTATTCTGGGCTGCCGGCGGGAGAGAGACATTGCCCCACGATCTCGGAGTGAAGCTGCGGCATCTTGAACTTGATTACTCCTTTGAGAAAAGCGTCGAGGAAGAAGACCAGGCCGAGGGAGCCATCGTTACCATGGATCTATGGGGTTGTGGAAGAGACATCCGAAGCACGGGTCTCGAACCATGGAATCGCCTGGTTGACGGCATGCTGGACAAGGTCCTTAAAGCTGGGCATGAACACATGAATTGCTGGCGGTTGCAACAAGCTACGGCCGCCGTCGATATTCAATGGCGTCGAGGAGGAAAGTCCGCCAACCAAGGTGTGGGCAAAGTGCGGGTTGGATGTAACGGAGTGTAAGTCATCTCGGAGGCGACGCTCCATATTAGCCACGAAGGGAAGAGCGCGTTGGTCATGGGGGCGTGATGGATGTGGGGACCTTTGAAGAGGGTGCCATGAGGGGTCGGAAAGGTCTTTGAATCGTTCCGGTCAAGTTGCAGTCCAGCAAACTCTCGATTGGAAAAGCGGCTTCGTTGCCCGAGATAACGCTGAGTAGAAATGGCGTGCCTAGGCCGTTTAATTTAAAGACGGAGGATCGCATCGCGAACGTGTCGCAAGGCGTATGTAAAAGACAGAGGTAGCCAGTCACGGGATGCGAAGTTGGCGGATCGAAAGCCGAAGCGAAAGTAGCTTGGCTCCAGGCACAGAGATAGGTACCATCAGCGAAAAGAGAGACAAGCATGGCGAGTAGTCGGAGCCGCACCCAAGAGGCAAGAGGCAAGACGCAAGACGCAAGGGACGACAAGCGAGTTGGAGAAATTGGGGTTTGTGTGGTGGTGAACCGCGTCGATGGTGGTGCCGTGGTACTCGGACCTGTCTGGTGTTAATGAGGTTAATGAGTGTCAAGAGCGGAAGCAATCAATACTGATTGCCTACCTAATAACCATCGGCCGTGAATCTTGGGTTCCCACGCCTGCGGGAACGATCCAAATTGACGTTTCGTCGAGCCTTGACGTCCAGCAACCTCATGTCATTATCGCGGTGGCGGTTGGTGTCCGTTGTGAAAGGCTTCGCTTGAGAGTATACATAACATATGCAAGCCATTGATATCCATAAAGTTGACGTGAGGAGAGATTACCATCCAAAAGTCGTGTACCGTCAGCTATGTAGGTAGTTGGTGGGTGGTGACAAGAGCGTGTCGAGACAGACTCTTTTCTTGGTGGTGAGATGCCAAGGGTTCATGGTACCGACGCGCATCTTTCGGACGCACAGCCACGTGCTCGATATCGTATTCCATCCGTATCACGGCCTAGAGAGTTGAGACAGGCATGCTGTTGCAGACGAGGATTGTACTTCATTGTCTTGGGAAGAGCAGACTCATTGTGGCCGTGGTTGTGGTGGTGGTGGTGTAAGAGGATGAAGACAGCTGGGACAGAGGTGTCAAGAGGTGTTGACACTGTCCGTAGACACAGTGCTTACAGACACTTCAACCAATGGTGGAGCTCTTCTTCTTACCTTAGGTAACGACCGACCGTTTCCCGTCAAAACGGGTGGATGGCCGCACGTGAGTGGATCACGTAAGTGGATCACATAAGTCAAACTCCAAGGTGCTTACCTAAGACGAGAAGCATGGACCATTCTGCCCCATACCGCACGGAGCGCCGGTCCACCGCGAGCCTCACCGCCCGGACCCTTTTGGGGCCTGGCAGAATTTCCCGCCGGTCCCGAAACCGTTCCCCCTCGACCAAGTCGCAAAGTGGAAGCTCCCCTGACGGCTGACCGAGCCAATTCCCGCCGCTGTCCCCGCCGTGTCCCGCCCGCGATCCTTTGCCTCGAGAATCACCAATAAACCCATCCCACCAGCTCTACTACTGTTCACCACCACGCGCCCTTCCGAGTTCCCGTCCGCCCGTCAATCCCCGTGGTCGCTCCCCTCGCGCGCGAGCCCTCACTCCTGTGATCCGCCACGATGTTGTCCGGAATCCTCATCTTCAACCAAAAGGGCGAGAACCTCATCTTTCGCGCCTTTCGCAACGATTGCAGGCCCAGACTTGCCGACGTCTTCCGGATTCAAGTGATCTCGAACTCCCAAGTCCGGTCCCCTATCTTGACCCTCGGAAGCACCACCTTCAGCCACGTGAAGCATGAGAACATTTACCTTGTTGCTATTACCAAGAGCAATGCGAATGCTGCGCTGGTCTTTGAGTTCCTCTATCGCTTAATTGCGTTGGGACGGGGCTACTTTGGCAAGTTTGATGAGGAAGCTGTCAAGAACAACTTCGTGCTTGTCTATGAGCTGCTCGACGGTATGTGCCACACCAGCTCAATGGACTGTGTTATTAGTGTGCTCTTCTAACGCTTGCCCTACAGAGATCATTGACTTTGGCTACCCTCAAAACACCGAGACCGACACCCTCAAGATGTACATCACGACCGAAGGCGTCAAGTCAGAACGAGCCGCCGAGGACTCGGCCAAGATTACAATGCAGGCGACTGGCGCGCTCTCGTGGCGCAAGGCAGATGTTAAGTACAGAAAGAACGAGGCCTTCGTCGACGTGATCGAAGACGTAAACCTTCTCATGTCCGCCACGGGAGCAGTCCTCCGCGCCGATGTCACGGGTCAAATCGTCATGCGCGCCTACCTCTCTGGTACCCCAGAGTGCAAGTTCGGTCTCAACGACCGGCTACTTCTCGATAACGACGGGCTCCTGAGTCTACCGAGCGGAAACAGGATGGGAACAAAGGCCACCAAGGCCGCCGCCGGCAGCGTCACCCTCGAAGACTGCCAGTTCCACCAGTGCGTAAAGTTGGGCAAGTTCGACAGCGATCGCATCATCTCCTTCGTCCCGCCCGACGGCGAGTTCGAGCTCATGCGCTACCGCGCCACCGAGAACGTCAACCTCCCGTTCAAGATCCACGCCATCGTCAACGAGGTCGGCCGCACAAAGGTCGAATACAGCATCGGCATCAAGGCAAACTTTGGCGCAAAGCTCTTCGCCACCAACGTCGTCGTCCGCATCCCTACACCGCTCAACACTGCTAAGATCACGGAACGGTGCACCCAGGGCAAGGCCAAGTACGAGCCCAGCGAGAACAACATTGTGTGGAAGATTGGGCGGTTTACGGGACAGAGCGAGTTTGTCTTGAGTGCCGAGGCCATCTTGACGAGCATGACGAACCAGCGCGCGTGGTCGCGACCGCCCCTGAGCCTCAATTTTAGCTTGTTGATGTTTACCAGTTCAGGCCTCTTGGTTAGATACCTCAAGGTATTTGAAAAGAGCAATTACTCAAGCGTCAAGTGGGTGCGGTACATGACGAGAGAGCGGGGTCCTATGAGATACGGTAAGCCTGGCCTTTTCTATCATCATTATCATCATCCCATGTTCTAAGCCCTGATGCTAATCATCTCACAGTTTCTAGCGGGGTAATTATACGTGTATGTGTGGTTTTGAGCTTGCGTGGTATATGCATAGTATGGCGTCAAAAAGGTATTCCCAGTAGAGAAAAACTGGTGGGCTTCAGCACGTTTTGTCAATGTTTACGGCGGCCATATTGTTGTCAATAACGTCTCTTCGTCCAGAGATTATAGTAATACAAGGTCTCCCTTCCCTAGCTCGCATCCTTCTAGTCGTTGCAGCATGTCTCGTTTCGACGAAATCAGCTTCTCGTTGCCCCACGTCAGCCGATTCAGCCGATTCAACCCAACTACTTGGTCCAGCTGGAATAAGCGCCCCCTCGTCCGTCAGCTTATCTCGCCCTTCTCGCGCCAAAAACGTCTCTTGTTCTCACCCGCATCGCTAGCTTGACTACCGCAAGCTCATGTTCATATCCTCATTGGTTACTTCCTCCGAACGGCCGTCCGGATAACAGTCCATCATAGTCGTGGTGTCCACGCCCTCCAACTCATCGTCTTCCACCAGCAACACCCTGATTCCTTCAAAGTCCTGCGTATCCGCGTCTGCCTGCTGGCTCCTAATCATCTCGTCCATGACCCTCGCAAACACGTAGATCGGGTGCTCGTCAGACCAACCCATGCCCTCCAAATCGAACACCTCCCGGTACGTCTTCCCCACGCCGTGGATCACGTCCGCTGTCCGCGATCTAGCCGCATCTTTGTGTCGACTGTGGAGCTGGTCATATAGATCGCCGCGGGTCTGGAGCCGAGATCTCGTGATGTCCTGCTTCTTGCATCGGACACATCGGCCGTGGCAGTGGTCAACCAGATACAGCACTCGGAGTCCCCGTTGTATACAACACGCCAGATACGCCACCTCTTCGAACAGTACCGCCCCAACCGTTGCCGGCGTCCACGTCTCCGCAATATCCAAAGCGATGAGTCGCGCATCACGTAACGTCTCCGCGATCTCGGCGCTCCATGGCCCTTCGAGCACCTCGGTCAAGCTGTTCACTCCCGACGCCTCATATTCGCCAAATAAGACTCCGTGGCTGAGGTCTGTGAGGGCACCGCCGTCTCCGAACCGCAACAGCAGCACGTCTTCTTCGTTGTCGTAATGTATCCTCTGGTTTCGACCGGGGAGGTAGACTGAGTTCGTATTCCTCCCCCTCAACCGCCTCTCCACAGCCGCCGAGGCTTCAGAGCACACTAGTCGCATCCTATGTCGTTGTTTGTAGACGGATGGATCGTGCATGTGTCTTGCAATTCTCGTCTGCCGCGCAATTTCCGCCGGCCCGGTTTCTAGGGCGTCCAAAAAGACGCACTCTCTGTACTTTGTCCATCTAGCGTAGTTATCTTCTATAATTCTGCCGTCTGCGGATTGGAAAGCCCGGCTGCTTCGATCAGTGCCGCGCCAGGACGGGAAACAGACATCAAAGATGTGTATTGACGGTCCGGCTGTTGCTTCATCCCAGATTTTGAGGCGGAGCTCGGCAGGGAGCTCGGCGAATTTTGTGAATGGCATCGTGGGTGACTTGAGACGGTGCTGCTTGGTCTCGGACGAAACTTTGGCTTCGGATCGTGATTCTCGTAGGGGTTTATAAAGATAGTTCTGAAGGGCCCTCATCGAACTCGACCCCGGGAACCCCGTCGCTGGCGAAAGAGTTGACCACCCAGACACCCACTCAACAGCATCCACTGCCAACTCACACATCTTATCCATGCTTACTCTCACCTTACTGTCGTTGCTCTGATGTTGCGACGTGGGATGATGAGACTGGAAAACACAAAGCAAGGCTGTTCTCAACGATGTTCCTTCGAAAAAGGACCGCTCACTCGTATATCTGTTCTGGGCGTCAGCGCTTACATGCGTTTTCAACAGCGCAGACGCAGAACGCCACCATCAGATTTGGCCGTTGGTCGTCGCCCGTCTGATAAGCCACGCGACACCCGCGCCGCCGGGTCGCATAGCACACCAAAATACAATGGCAATGTGCCCATTGGCCGGGTTATGTGTGAGCTTGGCGTTTGATGGAAGATTGGCTCAACGGCTGCATGGGTCCGCCTAGCCGGGAGAGCTGAGGGGATAACAAGAGCCGATCTACGGTGTTTGCTTCGGTGGCCCGGGTGGAATGACCTTTCTGTCGATACCATTTGCCTTGCGCACATCAGCCACTGCTTTTAGTTATCTGGAGCCCTGGATATCAATCATGTTGCTAATTTTACTGATTTCTTCTCGACAAATCTCTCTTGCTGACTCCTCAGCATGCCCTTATACCATATCCTCTTCCTGGCGCTTACCCCTTCCATCGTCCCCCTCATCATCATTAGAGCGTCTCATCAAACTGATGAATGTTGTTGTCCTCTCAACCTGCTCTTTCTTACTTAAACTCCAGAATCGTTCTGAAGGTTGGTGGCATTGGCGCAGGCGGGGTAGTCCGGGTGCTCATCGGTACCCAGGTTGCCAGGCCAGTAGTTCTTGCAGTCATACGCCCAAGTATTCCAGCTTGCACAGAGACTATGGGCATTATCCAGAGCCTGAGAGTTTCCGGCTGGCCAAATAACGTTGGCGTCGGCCTGTCGTTCCATGATTTGTAAAGACAAGCCCGCAGAGGCGTGGCCCGCAATATGGCAGTGCATCAACCAGACGCCGGGGTTATCTGACTTGAAGGCGATGACAGCGTAGCCGTTCTTGGGGAGAAGTACCACGTCCCGACGGGGGGGATTTTTCGTTTTGACCATGTTAGGATTGAAGTCTTCCTTGCTCCACAACTTGTTATCCTCTTGCTCGATGATGGCAAAGTCATGGCCGTGAAGATGGATCTGAATGCGGTCAGTCTCATAATGCTGAATAAGGGCACTGCTACTTACGGGGTGAGGACCAAATGTTGGGTTGGTCGAGTCGGTGTTGTTGGAGTTAAGAACCAGATAAACCTATTTAAGTTGCTGGTCAGTGACAGATTCATCTGGAGATGATTTGAAACACGAAGTATTTGTTGGAAAGCCAGTGTACCCGCAAGCAAACTTACCCAGTCATCGGCGGTATAGTTCTCAGGCACAACTACCCATCCTGTCGGCCACTCGTCGCCAACGTTGTCGAGATTCAAGAAGGTAGGGTTACCATATGTAGTTTGGAATGGCCGCATCTCCTCACTGTCAGGTCGCTCGAAGGAGAAAAAGGCTGTCGCATATGGTCCACTTTTCATCGCTGCGTTATGGAGGTCCGCAATGTCAAACTGCTCCCCAACATAGCCGTTTGAGGGGGGTCCAACCATCCAGGGAACAGTGGGCACAAGCTTGTCGTTGACCTCCGTGTCGGAGACAATGAGGCTAATGTTCCAACCCGTTGTAGTGGGATCAGCTGTACTGGATCTGTCGTAACGCAGGATGCCAGTCTTCATGTAGTTGTGCACATCCACAGTGGCGTTGCCTTCTGATGTCCGATTTGTGCCTTCTTGCAGTGGAACCTGGGTGCGAATCCAGAAATTGCCATCCTCCGGTAAAGGATTGGCATCGGGGTTCGAGCGGTCAGCCACCGGCTTTGCCTCGACGATGATGTGATATCTCTGTCCGATGGCGATGAGGATAGAAGTAGCGTTGAATGGCTCAACGGGAACGAAGTCTGCCTCGACGACGGTGAAAATATGGTTGTCGATGGAGAAGATAAACGTTGATTCATAAGCAGTGTTGACAAGGCGCAAAAGGTACCGCTTTGCTCGCGTCAAGTGGTTGGGCTCAATGTCATCGAACCAGATCTCATAGCCACGGGGAATCTCTGTGATGTTATCAACACCTCCGCCAGTGAATCGAGTGATGTTCCCGATGCCACCCAGTAGAATGTCTTGTCCCGTTGCAGCTGTGTACATGTTTTCAAATGCACTATTGTTCGCTGAAATCCATCAGTTAGCATCAGCTCGGTACAGCCAGACAATGCGGACAACAAATGGTTCAGCCTGACTCACCCCAATCAGTCACCGAGATTGGCTCGATAGCCTCGTCGTACGGGAATGACGTTGGTCCGTGGATGGTCTGGATTGAGGTGGTCAGCATTTAAGTTTTGAAGAGACTGGAGCTCAAGAAATATGACTTACAATGGGAGCTTGCAGTCCATCGGCGTACTGAACTGAGTAGTGGCTGTGATACCACGAGGAGCCGTACTGTGTGGCATTCCATCTGTAGACAAAGCTGGACTGTGGGGCGATAGGGCATTGTGTGATTCCGTTGACACCGTCCATGTGCATTGTTTGATTCTGCCTGATGCCATGCCAATGGATACTGGTTCCGTTGTTGACGAGGAGATTCTGAACGTGGATCTCCACAGTGTCACCCCAACAAGCCTCAATGAGAGGCCCAGGCCAAGTGTTGTTAAACAGTTTTGCTTCGGTGAAATTTAGGCCGTTCGCATTGATGTAGCTATCCGTAACGTTGAGGTAGTAAACACGAGTAATACCTTGCGGCATCTTGTCCTCGTAGTCGGTCGTGATGTTGTATTCTTCTCCGGTATCCGAGTTGCGAAGCCAGCAGCTCCGGTCCTCTGCAGTGCCGCATGGCTTGAAGCCTTTCATCTGGCTGTAGTCACAGACAAATTTGTCAATGTTGCTACCAGGAGGCGTGAAGACGGGGCTGCCATGTCCAGCGGTATCCAGGCCGGTGTGAGACCAGCTAAACTTGGCTCCTAGGTGGTGTTGAGATCCATCCCGGAAGAAGGGTGAACCGAAAAGTGAATTCGCAACATCAGTTACGATGATCCAGACATGACGAAGGGCCAGCATGGTGGCTTGTTCGCGAGGCAGCTCGAAAGCTGGCTTACAAGATAAATGATGAGAACCTGCTCGACATGCTTTGCTTCAAGGGAGTCATGAGAAAGGGGATTTGAGCATTTTTGAGCACGATTCGTGTCGCTACGTTATCCTATCAGAAAGCCTAGCATTTTGCCTTCATAATCATTCGCGGACCATTCAGCCCTTGGTCTCTTGATGGCTGGGGATACTTACGTTCGAGGCCGTGATGACTTTGGACTGGAACGGCGTGGCGTTTAGACTCAGAATCGCAACCGGACATGGAACGCGAGTTGATAAAAATGTTTGCCGCCACGAAATTCCACCAACTTATCCAAGGGATACAATACGGTGATCTTCATTCGAATCAAGATCTTCTAGTACGACTGGAAGAATTTCATAATCGAACTTGAACCTACTTGATGTTGATGCTCTAGCCGTCCGACTATGTAACTCGGCATTCCTGTCTCCTGCATCTTTGGAAGGGCAGAGGCGATTGGAAAGCACCGCTGGGGGATCTCGGAAGAGCAAACACTTGCATGAGGAGAAATAAGAGTGATATGTGACCGAAGCAACAGCCCGCTTTTGATGCTGCCAGCCGCCCGGCCCAGCCCAAGGAACGGGCTGGCAAGTAAGGGGCTAGAAGTGATTGGTCGCTTCCCGCTCCGTATTGAGACAAAGCCATAATTACCAGGTTGACGAGCGTGATAAGGTTCGAACCGTGGATCACCACTTGACTGGATGCGGCAAGACACCACCGGCAACTACGGGTGCGGGTGAGGGGTTGAACGGTCAACTGCCACTGAATTCTCGTGGAGCGGCTGAGGATTTCCAGCTCCTCGCGCTTGTTGTTAGCTGATTCAAGTTGGATCACTCGAAGTATGCGGGGAATAACGTGGTGATTGGCGTTAACTATGAGAAGTCCGGAATGCAAACGGCTCATGGGGAACTCCCTTAGCTTGTGATCATGCCATTCCATGTTAACCATGCTGAAATTCGGGAAGAGCATCCAATCATTCAGCAAAGACTAAGACGATTGCGATCAAAGCGGTGACTTGTCTTGCTCAGTTCTCTTCTATTGAGAGAAGACTAACAATTCCCGTCTCACTTAGTGAGACCGCGAGAAGCTCAGATGTCTTGGCGTCTTTTCAGCCTCTCTTCACCTGTACAAGGGCATATGATAATGAGAGATGACCAAAATAACTGAGTACATCTGCAGTAGAATGCGGGAATATTCCTTGAGGATGGTTCATGGGCTGATGCTACATAAACGATAGTTTTTGTTGAAGGTCTTATATAAGGATTGGCTATTCATCGCTTGTTGTTTCAATAATAAGCTTCGAGAGAAACGGAGGCCAAATACTCTGCAAAATGAGGACCGAGTCACATAGGCTACTAAGCATACAATTACGAAAAGAATAGTGCAGATGGTCAGCATTTCGAATCGTTCAGTGACGAATCTTCTTTCTTTCCGAGCACTTGGCCTCTCGATGGCGGCGCTAAACGTCGTTTACTGAGACATGGGCTTCCAGGGCTCCCACTCGCACAGCTTCGAATTTTTCAGATCTAGGCCTTTTGTGCCACCATGAAAACTTGCCTCAATTTGTTCCAGACCTGTCTGTGTTACGGCTTGTGTGGAAATCTGGAGCCCAGCATCGTCCAAGTCCAGCTTCAACTGCCCATGAAGTGCAGCAGTCTCCAATATCTCCGGCCGTAAGCTCTGAATCAGCTCCGAGTGAATCTATTGAAGATTTTCACGGCCACATCAGCTCCAACAGTTCTTTTTCTTGACAGAGATCCACCTTAATGGGGAAGGTCTTGCGCTTTCCCAGCTCTGCTGGTAACCGAGGAGCCAATGCTTGAACCCTGTGTAGCCGACGGAAAGGTACAGCCGCATTGCAGTTTCGGTAGGCGGATTTGCTCTCGTATGATATATCTCCGGCACGAATTCCCAATTCGGAAGAGTATTCCGACCCGATGTCTAACAATACGCGAAACTCCAGCGCCCTAGGAGTCCATCAAAACGACTGATCGATGATAAGACCAATATATTTTCGTCCATTGAGTGAGAGAAGCCCGGCCCAGGAGGCTTGATATCCTGTTGCAGCCACTCCGTCGCTGAAGAATCGACTTCCGGTCCCTAGGAACCCGTGAAGTACGCCAGGAAGCCTCCATATCAGCCATGAGTGGCTTTCACTCTGACCTGCATGACTTGACAGACCTTGATCGCACTTCCTGCTGATCACATGCAGTGTCACCATTTCAAACAGCCACAGAAGCGGCTGGGCCTTGTTATAAGTGGTTGATCTGACGTGCCTTACAGTAGTCTGCCCTTGCAGTAGTCTACCCTTCTGCGTCGGAGCTGGCCGAACGTTTTCATTGGATACCGTACTTGGTTTAATGTTGGGACTTTTGGCGAGACAATATTTTCGGGGTTCCGCATTACTGAATGAATGTGTTAGCTGCTACATGTCACTGTTTTTGCGAGAGCTCTCGTTGGTGACTCTTGCATATCGAAACTGTTGGCGGTCACTGATAATAGCGCGACAAGCACGCAGGAATATTCCAACAGAGTCAAAGATGTGCTATCTAAGGTATGACACGCTTCTTTGGCGCACACTCCTTTGACTGGGGCACACAGCTGCCGCGAGTTTCGGGCTGAAGACTGGGGGATAAGTTATGTGTGACCCGATTAACCGCGCCAAACGCCGGTGATGCGTAGGAGTTGGCCGCCATTAACTTGACTCCTGCTGGAATCTCAACTCCGAGTCCGAATCCAAGATTACACTACATCTTACAGCTCTCGATGAGGCAGAGCCAAAGGGAATAGTCGGACGCATTCTACAAGCCCTCTCCTCTGTATATCATTTCATCTCATTTTACTTACCCCTCTTTCCTCCTCCAACAAGCCGACGTGATTGCGAATAAGATGCGTAAGGTCATCAATCTCTTACACTGGCATTGACCGCGGGGGGACTAGACATTTTCTCATGATTGGAAACAAGGGTACTTTCGTGGAACTGAGCCCTGAAGTCCGGGATCACACGAAAATGCTGTACATCCACTCTGTGACAAGGCAATTCTGGGGTACATGGTGTTGTCCCATATCAGCTTCGAGAAAGGTGCTCGACAGACATTAGGGGGTTTCTAGAACGCCTTCGAATATCACGATGATGGGCGAACATCATCGCTAGTCCCGTCAGCCTTGGAGCTCGGAACCAGTAGCCCGGAAATGAGAATGACAACTCGTGGGAGCCAGGGTGATAGCGCCTTCGTGGCTGATTGCCATGCCCATCTCATGTGGCCTCCATATGGGCGACGAAAAGGCAATCTGCCCGAAGCTGTGCATTGTTACAAAAGTGTGCCTCTGTGTCTCATTCCTCTTGATATCATTGGAACTTCACATTGAAGAGAACCCTGGTTGCAAGACCGGTAAGCATGCGCAAGCCACGTGCTTCGCCACTCTCCGGAGGGACAGTGAGAATTGCGACCCATGGGTTTGACAATGGCGGCCAATTATTGAAGCCTGAAAGAGGAATCGTGCCATTCCCCCAGGGCCCGCGAGGCAAACATCAGAGAAATGAGGTGGTCAGGTCCCAACAGCGTGGTAACGACGAGCCGGGGCTTTGAGATGGACCAGATGCCCAATACTCGAGGTTCAGCGAGAAGCAGCTGTGAACTGCGTCAAGGGACGTATGAGGAGTCCTAATGGTAGTATAAGAGGATTCATACCTGCACCCAGAAGTGTCGAAAACACTCGGCAACAACAGCATCAAACATCACGAGGTACCATCCTAATCAATATCAAACCGATCTACTGAGTCACCTGGCTTTCTCTTGACAACTCACTGTTACCTCGTCTGGCAGATGCAGGCTGCTTGTGATAACCAATTTTATCGGAATTCTGTTCATAAGTCAGCCCAAACCGACACTCAGCTCCATCATACACAATAAACCCAGTTCGCCTGGAGTCCGCAATTCCTCGAACCGTCTCTTGGCTCCCACTGCTTACACAAAACATCTGTTCGGGGCTCGCATCTTTGTGCCACGTCATATTTCGATCAACCACGGAATTTTCTGTCCTTGAGATCGGTCTCCGCATCTTGTCTAGGACTCCTTTTCGTGCCTGTTCTCGACATTTTCGATACCTTACTACCACCAACTACCTAAACGGGGAAGAACAAACGGCAGCAGCCCTTGTGAAGACTACCACTACCTTAGAATCTCTCAGCTCAACTTTGGGACATCAACCATGTGCACTTGGTCCTACCTTCACCACCATCACGTTCAGCCGTGCCCTCGGCCGATTGATAATGTCTTCCACTGGGAATTTTGCATGGACGCTGGAAGAGATTCGGATGGCAGTTTCCAGACTCCCTGCGAAAGAGTCACTTCCAATGCGGTTCAGAACGTTGATTTTGATAATCCTTGCGCAACCGGAGGCTGTCTGATATCTCCCGATTGCAGTGCCGGCAGCTGCCGTTTGCAAGAATTGAATGGCTATTGGATCTGTTGTCAATGCAGCAGAGGAAGCAACACACTGCGCTGGTGTCGACACAAAATGAAGAAGAGTCCAGACACTTTCTGCTACCACCGAGTCTGCAGAAATTGTACGGCGGACACCAACACCTGAGTCCTGACGAACGCGCTAGGGCAAAACAAGTTGATGGGTACCGCACAGCCATTGAGCTCTATTGATAGACGACGACGTGGAGATAAGGAAGAATACACGAGTTCGCAAAAGTGATTTGGAATCTTTCAACAGACCGACGGTTTTCTATTCCAGAAGTGGCGCCATATCTCACTCAATGCCCGCTCACCAGCCGCCACATCCGAGTACTCGGCTCTTCATGGGCCGTGGGAAAATGGGCATCAGAGTCTAGGCTTTCAGGCCCTAGTCCAGCAGCTGACGTCGGGTCGTACATGGATCGGGAGTAAGACCAGTCAGATTGGAGAGAACATCAGGCAGGGGGTGTTGTCATCGGCCGAGAGCGCCTCCTGGCGATCAACTTGCTTCCTGGCTGATCACCACGAGCCCAACTCCACGCACGAGGCTGAAGGAGACGAAGAGGCTTGAGAGCCTTTGCGATACATGAAGCAATATAAACCAATCGAGATGCTATCTTTTCTACTGCGTGTTTCACACAAATGGTTCGCACATTTGCCTGACTAAAGTGTCTGTTGCGATTTTGTTCTCACGGAAAGCAGATACGGATCAAGCTCCGGGATTCAATGCGTCCGAAGTCGGTCCCTGATACATATCAGAGACCTGGCTGCCACGTTTTCCTTTCAATAACCCTTCAAACTATTTGATCTTGGATGCATCTTGCGAGTCATTTGCTCGCCTCTCGCCAACAGGCTGCCAAAGTCTTCGCTTGGAACCCGATGCAGTGGTTACTGATCGACAGGGGAAGGGAAGGAAATCGTGGCCGCCTCAACATGCTTACCGACAGTTCGGATCAGATCGCCGAACCTTCTTTTTCTGTAGATTTCTATCCGGGGATTCTGAGTATATAGTTTAGGATAGAATCCCCGGAATTGTCGATGAGCATTTTAGGAACCAGAAATATCATCGGAACATCAAGCACCACATCGTGCCTGTGGCTCTTCAATCTTCACTTGACTGTTTGATTCCAGCCCCTCTATCTTCGTTAACTACCAACTGCAATATCCTCATATTTAAAGACACATTTACGTCCGAATATCTCGAAGAAAGACATCATGTGCCACACAATAGCTTTCAAGTTGCCCTGCGAGCATATCCAGACTCAAATCGAATATTGCTCCAAGGCGTCGGCATCCTCGAAAAAAGATCCATCCAAGCGCAAAACTTGCAGAGATGTCACTCAACAAAACATTCCGTACCCTCCTCCCCCAGGCTATGACCAGAGAGCCTTGCCGAAGTGCCCTTTAGCAAATTGCCCATATGAAAGCCGCAACAGATGCTGGAACTGCTGCTGGTGCGGCAAGGGTTGGAATGATGGAGGCAGATGTAGTTGCATCATGATCATTGACGGAAATGAGTACCGCTGCGAGCATATTTGCTGCTCAACATGTACTGCCGCCTTGGATGGTTGAACATTTCCAAGAACATCATGAAATGATTAATCAGGTGGCCTATGGAAACAAACAACTTCTTGGAGCTTAGGATATGATGGAAAAGAAGGATAGAGACTCAGTGCTAGTTCCTCCGGTGACTAGACGCCAGGAAAATCTATCTTTGGACGAGCTCAACCCCAGGAAGGGATCATGAATCAGTGGTGGTTGCAGAAATACATAGAAAGGATGGGTTCCACTTGTTTCCTCTTTAAAATTGTCGCAGTAATCGAGTAATTAAGCCAGCAAGATCTCATAGTGACACCCATCGCCATCGTCGGTGGCCATGGGTACTTGCAGGGGAATCTCAGACAGCTGGATTGTCTTACACATTGTATAATCTATCTCATTTCTCAACTGATTGAAATCCCACCATATCCTTTCGCTGTGCCGCGTTCCTGCATGATACTTGCCCAGATTTCGTATCTGTGAGTAGTTTAACGTGATCTCGAGATCGTGATCGGATGGGGTCCAACTTGGGTCACATTAAGCAGCTACCCAGCTCTATCTCCAGATCCTGCACTCTTGCATTTCGATCCAGCCAACAACCCCTCCCAACTCACGCCACTTTGTTCCCGACCACTCAGATTTTGAAGCAGCCGATTGGCGAGGCTAAGTATCGGGGCTAATATCAGCCCCGAAGAAGGATCGTGATTATCGTGAAACCCCCCATTTAGACTATTACAAGTCAGTCATGCGTCAAGCTTCCTAGCGAGATCTTACGAACCCAGGCACCGGGAGGACGGGCTCATCATCCGCTGCTTAAACCACTCGTGGAGGAATTCATTCCCATGGGTCCGATGTAAGACGCGTAACACAGAGATTGATGACTGTGGAGATCGTCGTGTTGCAATAATGGGTGGACCGGTGTGACACAAAGCTGCGAGTTCCCGTCGGAGACTTCACCCAGATTTGACCAGGGCGTGTTGGGAGACTCTCGCCCGCAAAAGTCGCTTGTTTCATTGGCTGCCTGACTTATGTTTCCGCACCCTCAAGTATGGATGCAACACACATCACCCACACCAACCAATCCATCCACCATGCAGCCCGAGACATTGAAATCTCAGAAACAGTCAATTGGGGCCATGTTTGACCCCGGGTTCCACGACCCTTACTGTCGGTGAGCGAGGAGTGATGACAGATGAGATGCGAAGTGAGGGTGGTGTTCGAGATGGTTGGTAAGAAGTGAACATGTGTCAGTAGCTATGAGAAAAGAAACCAAAAGAGGCGTTCATCGGCAGTAAGAACGGAATAGTGATCATGGAAGTACGGTAACTTTGTACAAATTTTGTCTTGTGCAAGCAGGAAAGCCTGAAAAATGAAGTATATAAGATGCAGCGAGCTGCTTGGGTTAGCGAATTTCAGTCAACTTTGAAAATTACCGCCATAAGTCGTTCGTTATATCACTACAGTGACTCCTTCATCTTGTGTCGTCTGGTATCAACAAATTTGCACATTGTCATCCTTCACCATGTGTCACGGCCACCCTCGTCTCCACCCTTGCTCGCATACTTCGATCAACTGGCACTACTGCCCTTCGGCCCTCATCGATCTCGAAACAGGTGTAGAGACACCATGCTCGCATCTGAGTTATGCAACCGCTCAGCCCAGCAATGCCGACTGCCCTTTGATCAACTGTCAGTTCAAGGCGATGGGTGGAACCTGGACATGTTGCCAGTGTAACCAGGGTCCCAATACCCAGGGCTGGTGTACGATGCCAAAAGCCTCGCCGGGTTACGGCATCGCCGCCCCTGTCAATGAGTCTCAGACTTGCGATCATGGGTGCTGTGCGGAGTGTGCACGTTACCGTGAGTCTAATCATCCTCCGATTTATACCTGCCAACCATGAAGCTGATCGATCGACCTAGTCCCAACACGAACGACCACCCCAGATATGACATTCAGTGAGCTCCGCCAAGGGACCGCTAGTCGCAAGTTTGGCTATGGCTCTTCCAGTCGCTCTCACCGACGAGGTTCTGCCTTATCCAAGATCAACGGATTTTCCCCTGTGGATGAGAACGCAGAAACTGTGTCATCGTCCGCGTCAGGCTCATGTTCAAGAAGCAACAACTCGTACAAATCATCTGCATCCGGCAACACCTCTTATGGATCTTTGACTTCGGCAAGCCGTGGCGCGGCTTACAGAGTTGATTTGGAGTACAGCTCTAAAAGGCACAAGTCATCCTCCGGAAAGTCAAGCAAGAAGGGCCAGAAGTCTGTAAGGGCACATTGATGTGGGGTGGGTGAGTTGCGTGGGTGCTATCAGGGGGATTGCTCTAAGGGAAATCAAATTGTCACATATTTCCTTTGGGAATCTCTGTCGACTTGAAGTGCTCACTGCTATTCGGTTATCTTCGCCAACGCGCTTGTCAATGGTCACAATCTGAGCTTACAGATGTGACCTGACTCCCGAGGAACCTATGAACCGGAGAAGTATCGGTTCATTTATGTGTGTGTAATCTTAATCCGGTTGATCAAGACGAGATCGTGGTCCGTAATGATAACATTAGTAAAATAACTGCCCGCTGCCTTCTATTGTCTCCCTTCTGAGTCTGAGTCTGAGAAGAAGAACAAAACGAAGAAGGGAGAAAGCAATATGTCGTTTTCTAGTTTCGAGAACCAGATCACCAGTACCTTAGCTAGCTTGTTCAGATTGGATTCGGCCCCTTCGAAAAAGCCGCATTGTAAAATACAGCAATGAATGATTAACAAACCCAGAGTTGGAGATATGTGCTGAAGAAATACATACTGCGCAGTACCAATCATTTAGCTGCACCGCCACATGAGGCGCTCATACCTTGATGGGACATTACCTAAGCAGTCCGGAAGCGGGTGTGGGTTGATCCACCCCTCCGAGCACGTGCCTCTGGGACTGGACCCGCAGTTCCCACGGAAGCTCCCGCGAAGTCCCGCCGACGAGCCATCTCATCTGCCTATCGCATCACACATTAGCTTCACCATCGGAGAGAAGAAAATCATAAGAGAATCGAATATCCATCGTTAAAACATTTACAATGGTCTGTGGATCCGGCTGTTGCGGCCCTCCACAGGAACAGGCTGTCGCAAGAGATGGTCCGTCTCCGGTCGCCTCGCCCCAAGGTAAATTAGACCGCGACGACCCTGGTGTTGTCGACACCTGCTGCGCGATTGAAGAGGACGATTCGAATGTTGTTTTCGAAACGAAGGTGGACAAATGCAAAACGACCGATCATGGAAAAGACAAGGACTCCAGAAACACGGCCATCCGCCAATGCTGCGCCGCTTCCAACGACGGCAGCATCGACTCAGCACATGCTGAGGATGACTGTTGCACTCCAAAAGTCAAGATTGATGATTGTGTAAACGCTTGCTGCGGATCTAACAACGAACACTTCGCTGCCATCAGCACTCAAGCTAACAGCATCGCCGAGCCTGCCAACGAGTCCGCAAAGAAACTTCCTAGCGTTGGATGCCAATTTGAACAAGATCACCCCGCCTCGGAGTCAATTTTGGAATCAACCAACACTTCCGAGTTCAGCCAGGGATTTTGTGCTCCGAAACCCAAGGACTGCTCGGCCGGATGTTGTGGCTCAGCGAGGAGCAAAAGACCAACCAACAGCCCTGAGACCACATCAATTGGAGCAATCGCGGGCAAGGCAATTTCCGTGACCGAATCTGATGGTGACAAAGCTATTAAGATCTGCTCAGATGATGGGGAAAAGGGCTGTTGCTCTTCTGGTCCTACACCTGAAGTTCATGGCGAAAAGACACCCAGCTGTTGTGAGGGCAAGACGTCCCCTTGCTGCGACTCTACTTGCATCGATCGCCTCGCTCTGCGCGAATGCGCAAGCCGAAAGGCTTCAAAGCTTCGTCAATCGTACCAAGGTAAATTGCCGTGCAAAGAGTTTATTGTTTCTAGCTGCTAATATTACCTACACAAGCCTCCGGTGACAACAATTGCACCGGTGGCCAAGACGGCAAGGCGTGCCGAGGTCACTCTCGAAGCGTACGCGAGATTTATCAGTCAAAGCTCGATGCGCTGGGCTGTATCTGTCGTGCACTTCTGGCTCTCGGTCAGGAATCTTGCTGTGCTCCCCGTGAGCGCTCCTCCATCGAAAGAAAGCGATCTTCAAGGAAGTCCTCGTCTCTTCATCGCATTTCGGCTGACTCCTGCTGCGCTTCCGTGGTGAACAAATCCGCTTTCCGTCCGTCGGCAAGGAGTTGCGGCAAAAAGACAACTCGAAGTTCAACCTTTGGCAACGAATCAAGTGCACTTAACGATGGTTGCTGCTCGAAACCTAAGTCTCGGAGCATTGTTCGATCATGTGCCAACTCCTGTTGCGACAAGTCGCCGTCAAGACCTATCAACCAGCCGCTGCCGCCTGAGTCGAAGGATGTCAACGAGGATCTTGAGCGGGGTCTGGTTGGAAAGGAACACGTCGTACTGAGCATTTCTGGCATGACCTGCACTGGATGCGAAACCAAGCTCAGGCGAACTCTGGCCACAGTGAACGCAGTCAAAAACTTGAAGACTAGCTTGGTATTGGCTAGAGCCGAATTCGACTTGAACATTGGTGCCGGCTCGGTGGATGAAGTCATCAAACATCTCGAACGAACAACTGAGTTCAAATGCGAAAAGATCACCGCGCAAGGTGCTGCCAGTGTCGACATCATCTGTCCTGGCGATCTCCAAGATTTCATCAATCAGCCGTGGCCCAATGGTGTCACGGATATTCGCGTTATAGATAAGGCCAGTGTTCAAGTAGAATTTGACGCGAAGGTCGTTGGGGCCCGCGATCTGGTCGAAACGGGCTGGAGAACGCCTGTTACGCTGGCGCCACTTCGAGCGGACCCTTCGTTGGAGGCTGGAAACAAGCACATTCGCAACATGGGATGGATCACTTTGCTTTCAACTATCCTGACGATTCCCGTTCTAGTTATGGCCTGGGCACCTCTTCAAAAGAGAGAAATAGCCTATGGCTCGGCATCGCTGGCCTTGGCGACGATTGTGCAAGTTGCAATTGCTGGGCCCTTCTATCCAAAAGCTTTGAAGAGTCTGATCTTCTCAAGAGTCATTGAGATGGACCTATTGATTGTGCTAAGCACAAGTACCGCATACATCTTCTCCGTTGTGTCATTCGGGCTCCTTGTCTCTCAGAAGCCCCTTTCGACTGGGGAATTTTTCGAAACGAGCACCCTTCTTGTAACGCTGATCATGGTCGGTCGGTATGTGAGCGCTCTAGCGCGACAAAAAGCCGTCGAATCCATCTCGATACGATCTCTTCAGATCTCGACGGCTCTGATCATTAACTCAGTTGGCGAAGACGAGGAGATAGACGCCCGTCTCCTTCAGTATGGAGACAGCTTCAAGGTCGTCCCAGATTCTAGAATTCCTACGGATGGGACAGTTATCTCAGGTTCCTCGGAAGTTGATGAGTCAATGATGACCGGAGAATCAGAGCGCATCGAAAAGTGCACCGGATCTTCAGTCATTGCTGGCACTATGAACGGCTCTGGCGCTCTTACTGTTCGCCTGACTAGGCTTCCCGGCAATAACACCATCAGCAATATCGCGGGAATGGTCGACGAGGCTAAGCTTTCTAAGCCAAAGATCCAGGACATTGCTGACAGAGTCGCTTCATACTTCGTACCGGTAGTTGTGACCATCACCATCATCACTTTCTCGATTTGGATCGCTGTTGGCATTGCGGTTCGCAAGCAGAGTGGCTCGGAAGCACTTATCCAGGCAGTCACGTACGCTATCACCGTCCTCATTGTCTCTTGCCCATGCGCTATAGGACTCGCAGTACCCATGGTCATTTTGATTGCGAGTGGTGTAGCTGCCGAAAAGGGCGTCGTCTTCAAATCTGCGGACAGCATTGAGCTTGCCTACAAGACATCGCACGTTGTCTTTGACAAAACCGGAACTCTCACAACTGGAAATCTAAGAGTTGTGGACGAGGCATACTTTACACAAGATCAAGAGACCATCAGATCGGTGCTTTTAGGCCTCGTTGGCACTACTAGACATCCAGTCTCCGTTGCCATTTTCACTCATCTAAAAGCACATGTTGATACATCTACAGCTGTTACGGATCTGAAGGCCCTAACGGGCAAAGGTGTGGAGGCGAAACTCGACGGAGCCACTCTTCGAGCTGGCAACTCGCGTTGGCTTGGTCTCTCTACCGACCCCAGAGTTCAACCAGTTTTATCCAAGAGCTATACAGCCTTCTGCCTCACTGTGGACAACTCCTTGGTTGCCGTCTTTGGCCTCGAAGACTCTATCCGCACAGATGCTCTTGAAACAATTTCCAATCTACAGGCTTCCGGCATCTCTGTTCATGTCCTCTCCGGGGATGATGATGGTGCCGTTCGAACAGTGGCTTCACGATTGAGCGTCCCACATCTCAATGTTCGTTCCCGATGCACCCCTAGAGACAAGCAAGAGTACATCCAAAACCTACTGTCTCAACCTTTGTCGGACCCCCACCGAGTCATAGCGAAGAATCCGAAAGAGCCAGTCGTTATCTTCTGTGGCGATGGAACTAACGACGCAGTTGCGCTGGCCCAGGCCACCATTGGCGTGCACATGAGCGAGGGAACCGACGTCGCAAAGTCCGCCGCGGACGTAGTTCTCGTGCGTCCGAGCCTTACGGGGATTCTCACCATCATTGCCATTAGCAAGAAAGCTACCCACAGGATCGCCTTCAACTTTGGCTGGAGCTTCGTATACAACTTGTTTGCCATTCTCCTCGGCGCTGGCGCGTTTGTCAACGCCAGGATTCCGCCCGAATTTGCGGGCTTGGGTGAACTAGTCAGTGTCCTTCCAGTCATTGCCACCGCGGCACTTTTGCGATGGACCGCAATCTAGCCGTTTATCGTTACATGCCAGACCAAGGTGGGCGATGCGCTCCGGAGAGGGCGGGTGATGCTCATGGGCGGGCGCTTGAGGATGTGCGTCGGGGCATATTCAACATTTGCCACAAAGATAGTCTCTCGTTGCTTTTGGATGCTTGGAATTTTTGTTTCATTGGCTCTTGGTTTCTTGGTATCGCAAAGTGTTGCCACTACTGGTCTGAGGATCGAGTTGAATGCTCTCTTTCGCATTCGTCTGCAAGCACGCGTGTATCGTGCCCTTCTCCGCTAACCTCCGGCCAAGGAGTCGTAGAAGTACGGCTCCGTGTGCCCCAACGCAGTCTCAGCTCTCAGATCTCACTTTTGACCGACATGATCTATCTGTAAGCTACTTACACAACAAGTGTGGACCAGGGGGTACCTTATCCGTTCTCGTTAGATCGTTGGCGTTTCAATGTACAAGGACTGTCAGGGTGCAAGGTTGACAGTCTCTCATTCTTCCTGCCTCAGTTGTCGCGGTCAACAATGGGCAGCAAGACACTTCTCCACCCTTGATGTGAGATTCGGTAGAAACAGCTGCATGTAGGGTGTACCCAGGTGACTGGAATGCCTAGGAACGTATGAGAAACCGCAAGTCAGCTTTGCGAGCGTGAACTTTTCACCGCCAGCTTTGAGGTCTCTGTCTCTCGACGCCTGATTGCTCGAGACTATTCAATACCTTGGTGACGCACCTGGTTCATGAATATTCGGGCGAATCAAGAAATCAAGGCGGTCTAGTTGACAAGATGTTCGTACTTCTGATGGCAGAGTGAGTACTTTACTCAGAAATTCCAGACCCAATCAGTACTATATCGTCACTATGCTTCAGCCAACGAGATCCTCCCAGTGACGTCTGATCCAGACGCTAGATTGGTTTAGAAGTCGTGCATTTAGGATGGGCGAGAGAGTCAAGGGATACATCAAGGCGAAGAAGGCCTCTAGAACCACCATGCTGCAGGCAGATCGAGGCGTGCTGCATTCTATCTGCCCTGTCAACCAGTCGGTCTGCTGGCCTTGAATGGGTGTCGCGACACCATTGAATGTGCCATCTCACCGGTGTGGGGGGGAACTCCATGCAAGCTGCAAAAGAAACAATGACATGGGGGCGGGGCCGCGGGGACGCTGCCGCAACATGGGACGGTATGACGGACCAGTCGTCGGCAGACCCCTGGGTATTGCCAGCTGGATATCTACCTGTTCACTGCATCTTTATCTCTTTACTTCAAATGGACGATCTCGTCATCTCTTCGCGATGCCAGGTGGTTGATTTTCAACCCTAGACTTTTGTGTGGAGCGAGCGTACGTATTCCACGCGTGAAGGCCATAGATAGTGCAGTCAAGTCCATCGACCCAGAGTGACACGCATCCGAACACTTGCAGCTCTCGGCATCTTGGGTAGAAAGCTGCACGGTACCTCCATACATCGCAGAAGGAGCTGCGAGTAAGGCTTTCCCTTGATACTCAGGCATGAAAGAGGCGCGCTTCCGGGGAACGTTCCGGACGGATTGATCGCTATCCACGATTTCATTTCTATTCATGCCGTGGTACAAGAAGGATTAAGGTCAGAGGAACGTCAGGAAGCTCTTGCTTTTTCTGCCCACCCATGCCCCGCGTCACGGTCCGTGACAACTTGGGAGCATGCAATCCAGAAACACCGTCTTTGCCAAGAAGGATACCGACGAGTGTGATGCGCCATACGTGTGTCTATTGGCTCTAGACGGATCTCCGGCAGTATATGCGCGCAAAACTCCCGATCAGACTGAAATGTGTAGACATGTTGAGCTGCTGCCTCAGGCTGCACGGCAGTACAGTTACGGCCGTTGCTCAGCGCTCATGTCGTTTATTGTCTCGTTCGCGTAATAATTCCAAACTAGGTTGGCATTGAGAGTCGGGGAGCTGGACTTACCTCCGTTGAGATTTGGTCTGTTCAATCAAGCATAATTTCGAGGTCATTGATTTCGGCCGAGATGGCCACAGTTACGGGGCCTGGCTTCGGGAGTTGAAAGCACAGAATGGGCCTCGCAGTCCCAGTTTACGAGAGCAACGTTGCTGCAGTCAACTTGTCGTCGATGACAATAAGATACCTGGAAATAAGTTCTCTGGATACTTTCCAGGACAGAGAGGGCCTGGTTTTGCGTCTCCTCGTAAGATAGACGTTGGCACCGGTTACGATAATGCAAAGGCACAGAGAGTGCGGATATCAACTTGAATGATGCAGGCTTGGCACCTCTGATTCAGGCTGGGGGAAACATCGCAGCAGAAGAAGAGAGATCAATGATCCTAGCATAGCTGTTCCCATCCTGCATCAAGGGCACCGCCAAAGGCACATATCTGATAGGGCTGCAAGTACATGTAAGGATCCAAGTCCGGATAAGAAGGCTTTCGAATAAGGGTGATGAATGCAGCAAGAAGCAAGCCATCCGGCCCAGCCGTGTTTGGCGTATGCTTTTTTGGCGGTAGGCTCTAGACTCAACGTGGAGGATTCGCGGCTGGTGGTGAAATAAGCAATTCAATGTGCCACCAGGGCCGCCCCGGGCCTTCGTGCCTCGCCCCGGCCCTCACTTCGCCTCTCGTCTTAGTGCCATCCCATCACCTTGACAGTGGACATGTGTGACACTGATGTTGGCAGGCTGGGAAAGGAGGAAACAGACCCATCCCTTATCCGGACGTGAGATCCTACACAGTGTTTTCTCCTACAGTGTCTATTCGACATCCAGTCTTAGGCAGAAAAAGAAACCAAAGGTCCGAGAGGGGGAAAGAGGAAAACACGGCTGGCACCGCTGGTATAGGTCTATGGCGCACTCCAAATCCTTGGGCCGCCATAAAATCTTTGAGACGCGTTAATGTTCTTGGATCTGTACACCCTACCGCTAAACAAGCCAACAAACTACAAAGCTCCCCCTCAATAGCCTCAAGGATTGGTCTATTCTTCCACGCTCATGGGTAGACAGCACTGAGTCTGCAATGAGTGCTGTGCTGTCTGTCTCAGCCCCTTCAGCTAAATGCCAGTGGCGCGGTGACGACAGGGCGTTATCACAAAAGCATATCTCCACCACCCAAGCCGACAGGAACTGGATGTTTCTCCTTATTTTCCAGTCAGTTGTTGGCTCCCTTACTTGATAAGGCCTCATCATTCCAAACAGCGTCTCAGCCAGCATCTGCATGCAAAGGCCTTAGTAAGTCTCCGTGATATCAATGGATTGAGACTTGACCCCGTACCTTACGATGAGTCGATGCCAAGATCGCCCTCGCATCCATTCCTCTCCAGATCAGTGTAGCGCGTCATGCATACTACTTAGTCCTAGGAAGGGAAATTGTGAAGAGGTAGCTGGGAGAGGGGCTCGTTTAGAACTTCAGACAGCGGTGACTGGGTGTATTCAGTGCACTAGGGAACAAATTACCGTCAGCATGATAGCATCTGCGACGGCACTGCGGAAGGAAGTTGAGTTCTGATTTATGACACAATTGGCCCGAACCCCTCTAGGATTCACGTGCATTAGCTTCGTTCCCATGAGAAAATAAGCCTCTTGAACAAGCAGACCTTGCGCCGGGCGCGTATTGTCTTGTTCGGAGCAATCCGGCTTCCTTACTTGTACTCTCACATTGTGTAACTTCCCCCTCTTTGCATGCCGGCTTCTCACCAAACGTGGAACAAAGCTCATCTGCATCAACTTCAGCTTCCACATCGTGGACTTCCACTGCCTCTGGTTTCTTCCTTCTTTTGGTTTTCAGGGTCATCAGGGGTATGGGTCAGATGCTGTGCCAGGTCGATCCTCGACGGGGCGAACAGCATTAAGATTACCTCGCAGAAGCTTAGCCCCGTCCGTCACTTGGTTTCCTCCTGGGCAGACACCACAATGTAAAACATAGAACTTGCTCTGGCCTTCTGAAAAAGCTCTGACTGATGGTCAATTCGGGCAGAAGACATGAGTTTCGCCAAATCTCAGGGTCGCTTCCAGGCCTCCATCACACATAGCTTGTAGGCTAATCAGTCACAGGATGTTCCAAAATCAATGCGGTGAGCCAGTTAGGATGTTCAAGTATGTCAGTACTCGGGTACTCATGAATTCCACTTCCCCGAGTCCATGCGCTCTTGCGATAAAATTCAGTCCATCAGTATCCAGGCTGCCGGCCTACCGTCCCGGCCTCCTGGTGTCTACGGATAGGCACCAAATACATGTGATGATCAAGATCATTCTGACCGCTTTATGTTTCACCGCAAGCCACAAAGCTAGTAGAAGTCTTTCTTCAGCTGCCGGCTCTTGAGACAGTCTACTGCTGTGCGACCCCGGCGCCCCTTGATCCTCAGTTCGTATCGTTCGGAACCTTCGGCGAAACCTGTCATACTATGAGCTCTAGTGGGTGAAGGGTCCTAGACAGTATTGCACACATGTACTTACGGTGTCCGGGCTTCCGCACCCGTAGGGCTTACACAGCAAGTATTAGCGCCCCTTGGGGTGATGCTGTATGGGTGAGAATAGGCTCGTGGGTTGAGACTTTGGAGTCTCAATAGACCATAGTAATGAGTAACAGGCGAAGTTGCGAGCTGGAGTATTATAGGCTATTATGTGGTCTCACACATGCATTGTTGTCTCTTTCTCGTGCTATGTATCTGTAGTCGCTGTCTAAGATTCAGCGTCTTGAAGCCTCAAGACAAAGGCGTGACAGGGTGTCGGGTAGGGGCCGAAGAGCGCCATCAGATCAAATTCAAGGGAAGAACGTTTCGTTTGAAGTAAGCTATTCACCTCATACCTTGTGGCATCCATGCTGAACACATATAAGTTTGCATGTTGTGGCTGGATGACTCGTCGCAGATCAGATCTTGAGCGAGGCAAAGTCAGGTAGGTCAAGAACGCTCGTGAGGAGTCTGCAGTCCGATTCTTGGGAATTTTCTAGCAATTTTTCTTTTCGCGTTAAGATCCAGATGAAGCCAACGAGCTTAGTAGACTGGGGGTATATGCTGCTTTGACGAGAGCACCAGCTTCAGTGCCTCGACTGAAGCAGACACAGCCCAGGAATCGGGGGGTCCGCCGCAAACCCTCAAAACGAAATACGGGGGGGCGGGCGTTCCTCCATGCTCCATATACTCCATATACTCCATATAGCCACTTCAGACCCAGCAATCATTGGTGGCCACAGTACGGAGTAGCATGCCTCATTTTGAGAACATCATCGCTCATACTGCCTCGGCCGTAGATATGTTGAGAAGAGAACGGATCACGCCTCGGTGTGCTTGTTCAAGAACCTCACACAAGTCCTCGTGCCTCCTATATAACACTACTATAGGTGTTAGTCCAGCCCCCGGTCTCTTAACGTTCTCAAACTCAAAGGGGTTCAACTCAGCTTCTAATGCGGCCCAAGAGGCCCCTCTAAAAGTTCGAATGATCCCAGGCTCGGCCCGCTTGAGTCGTCTTCCCTGAACCGTGCAGGCCGTCAGGCCGTCAGCGACTTTTGTGGAGCGAAAGACTCTCGATGGAGATAAAGACCATTCCCGTTCGAGCATCTACTGGTAGACGAATGATTAACTTCGTGAAGAAAGTCGCCAACCCTCAACGGACGTAGGTTGAAGCTTTGGAATGGGGAGCTACCCCCGCCCCTCCCCTTTGACTCCCCATTTATTTGCATTCGTGACATGAGACCAAAATTGGCGCCAAGGCCATACAGTAAGTAGATGGGATACTATGACGGGGTAATGACGATGGAATCAAGACAGTGCCTTACGGATTTTGATCTTTTAGGATTCTATCAATCATGATCGCCGAATATTTCTCCGAGGCCACGTTCCTGGATATGCCCCCTGTGAAATCGGTATCATCGAACGCTACCTTTGAGGCATTGTGTGATTTATGTCCACCGGGTGATGGTTATTGGGACGAAGAGGGTTTTGATACAGATCTCACTAAGGAAATCTAGCCAAGTCTCATTAGTTATCTTGGATCTGAGGAGGGCTCTGTCTCTACCCATATTAACGGATTAGCCCTCGCAGTCTCAGCCCGACAGACACACCCTTACAATATCCACCTGTTCCCGCAGTCCATGGTCTCAAATCTAGAACCTGCTAGCGCTCAAAAGCATTTTCCTATTTCGTTATAGCGACTTGGCATTACATTTGCGCCTCCACATTGCTTCCAGATCCTTCAGCCTTCGTCCACGAGCCGACAGGTCCATCGGACCGGGGAAAGGCAACAGACCAAGACAGACCTTCTCCAGACGGCCTAGACCAGATGGAGAACAAGTCACACAGTGCGTAAGAAAAAATTTCTCCATAAACGCAAAGTATCCCTTGACGGCGATCGAGGACGGGCGGGCGGCGGCCCCATGCTCCTTGGACTTCATCCACCCTCGGCGAGGATTGAGATCCAAGTCAGCCAGGTCACTTTTTGTAGTAAGTTGCAGACTCACATGACCAAGAACGTGGTAAAAGTCTGCAGTAAAAGATGTCTCAGCTATTCCAGGGATTGTAAACGTCTGTGTTTCCCCGTAGAGCACCGAATTGGTTCAACTCCGGGGTTCAGAGTGTTTGCTCCCTGATGTGGAATCAACGGCCGGATGATGTGTCTGCACCCTATTATCGCCTTCATGCAGCCCATTTGCCGCAGGATCTCGAATCCTCCACAGGCTCAACGCCCACGCACTAACCCCAGTCGCAAGATTAACGTACGCACGAGCTCAAAGATGGCCTTGATAGGGTACAGATTTCCGGTAAATCCGGGTCAGCTTTGGATTTGTCCACGTCCTTTGGCACGTCACTTAATTCGAAGGCTACGCCTGTGGTGGGCCTAAAGTCCAAAGATACGGCAGTAGGGAGCGCCGCCGGCAATGCTTTCGCGCCGTCCCCGTCAGACACAGCCTAGACAGGTGAACATGTTGGGTCAACCGCTGGATGATATATGACTACAAACAGGGATGTCGTTGCATGCCCACAATCCGCAGACTGGAAGAAGAAATATATCCCCAGATGCTGGGAAAGACAGAGAAGTGGTGAAATATCATGGTTGGTCTTAAAAGACGATGGTGTAGATCCTTGAAGCGGGGAGTCGCCAAGATAGCACAATGTCATTAAAGCGGAATGGGAAGCCGCGTTATCTCGCCATACACGTATTGTTCAAAGAAATATAGACTTCGGGCGCTTAAGGGCGATAGTTCTCATCGGTATCTTACCTTTGGAGACGCCCACTTGTCCGACCAGTATATTTTCCCAAGCCAATCCTTTTTCAACATTATCCCGAGCAGCATCAAATCACGAGATCTGACAGTTGCTTGACGGGTGGGAACACAAGCCAAGTGCGCCTTACCCTTGTCGTCGAATTCTCCCGGTCATTCGATTGAGAACTCGGTTTGCCTGTGCATCGCCGGTTCATGCCACACCCAAGAGAATCACTTGCTCTTTGCGATAACTGCGGTCACACTCGACTTGATAGCAGAAGATGGAGGATTCAGGAACTCAATGGTCCGAGCACTGTGACCCATCAGTCTTTGTAAGCCATTCATTACCCGGCTCAATAACTCTCGCAGTAATTCTGCCCATGCTACCTTTCCCTCGAACCGTGAAAAGACGGTCTGAGTCAACCGAGTAGGGAGAAGAGAAATGACTAATCAGTATTCAGAACACCAAGACTTTGGACGATGTTGGATACTCTGTTTACTCGGCACCCTATGAAGGCCAACACAGAGACTCGGCAATTCAGGGCCACTGGACGTATGGCCCTCTTGAAAATCAAAACAGTCCGCAAGGTTTCTACCAAGTCGTCAGCGGGCTTTACAATGTCGACGCGCCACAACCTATTACCTGGACTGCAGCTCCATCCTCCCTCGATCATGGCTCCTCGGGTGGGATAGTTCAGCAAGCAAGCACTCTTCCGACTAGAGTCCCATGGCCGGTCGTTCCGATCTATAACTGCTTCGCTCAACAGAACGATGATACTCGGCCGCAAGAGAATCAACCCATCAACCGAGTGCTTTCTCTTCCCGGTCAACATTTCAACAACTATGGGCGGATGAATCATTGGGAGGCTCCCGAGGAGCGCGTTCCAACTACGATGCAATCGCAAATGCCATCTCCGCCAAGATCAACGACTTTATCGTACGGCTCTGCTAGCCCAGAGGATGTTGTTTCGCCTCAAGAGAATCTCTTGCTCCAGCGCGGTTTTCCCTCCTCAGCGGAGGCCCCTCATCCAGCTTCGATCGAACCGACTTCGCGTGGCGCCGTGCCTCATCGGCAACCTGAGAATTCTCCCCTACCTAGTCCGCAAGATGATATCCGAATTAACGACCAAAATTCGCGGTCCCAGAAGCAAGCCAGGAAGCAGTGCTTGAGCTCTCCGACAGACAAGGCCAGTCGGCTTGAGCAACCAAAACAATCAGGAAACGCACGTCAAGTCAAGTCATTCGCAGACGTTTCCTCGAAACCTTCTCTTTACAAGAAGACAGCGCAGAACGCGACGGCAAAAGTTATCGATGATGGCGGTCGAGTGTTGGATATTGTCCCCCGGCCAAAGGACACCGAGTCAAAAATCTCCAGTCAAGCACCAGAGCCAAAGTCAGCCGGTCGACGGAAACGCGTATTGACAGACGAGGATCGGCGTGCCGTGGCTGACACCCGCAAGATTGGCGCGTGTATACGATGTCGTATGCAGCGTCTCAAGGTGAGTTAGCTGAGTCGTCTTCCCAACTTGGCATCGACTATTAGAATTCAGGAGGTGGGACTCTCGATATTGACCATGCGGTGTTAGTGCGAAGTTGACACGGAAAATCGCGATGGACCCTGCCTGACTTGTGCGAAAGTCGACTTGAGTTCTTCAAAAGTCATTCACCGCCAGCCGTGCATACGAACAAAACTTGCCGACGTCGTCCTTTACAATGCCAACTACGCTGGAATCGAAACGAAGCTGGGTCTTCCCGCTAAGATAATCGATATCGAGAACTGGGTCGAAGAAGTTGAGCATGACATCCAACTCGTAACGCGGGGGCTGTGTTCTGTACCGATGAATATCCGAGTTCGCAAGTTCGACAAAGACTGCATGCCGGCGGACCAAATCAACTATTTCTGGATGAACGAAGCGAAGGGCGAGGTCGAAGAGACGAAACTCGAACCGTACGCTCTTGCCAGCGTGAGCGCGTCGAGGGAGCAGCTGGAAGCTTACATCGAGGCCAACGCGGTGAAGGGCTGGGAGGAGCAAGCCTATCGAGGAGATACCGACCAGCTGATTTCGAAACACTACAAAGCGGCATTGGAGTACTACAACGATTGTGATCAACATCCCATCGACCGGCGTCTATTGCTGAACTTGTTCAAGTTCTGTTTCGCCCAGCGTAAGTGCCTTTACTCTTCTTAATCCGGGTTTCTGCATCAATTGAGTTGTTGTCAAAATGCGGCATTTCATGTTCTAACAAGAGTTCTTCGCCAGGAATCATGACACGCCCATCATGGATCTATAACAAAGATCCGAAGAGTCAAAATTGCCTAGGCATGACACCAGCCAGAGACGAATTTCACCCTTTGATCGATAGAATTCCCGCCCCGCCAATGGCTACCTCGCAAATTCGTTCTATGGCTCATGTACGACTGATCAAGCACCACGAGCATATTCTCGAAGACCTTGAGAAACTCTGCTGCAAGAAGATTCGAACGTCTTTCTTCACAGTCTATCTTGTGACATTCATCATGCTCCACGAGCTTGCTGCAACGACGGAACACTACCGGCAAAGCCCCTTCCTCTGCGCTGCAAAAGAGGTATTGCGCCATTGTCCCTACAGCGTGAAGGCTCTTTGCTGATGAAGACTGCAGAAAGAAGATAAACAAAAGTCCTACCGGCAATATCTCGAAGTTGCGAAGAAGAGCGCAAACATCCTTCTGCTTCATTGGCAGTACTATCGACGCGCCCCCGAATCATACTGCGCTGCCGACGATTTCCTCGGAGACCATGTTGCCCGATGGTTTTGGACTGGCTTGGAAGACAGACATGAGGGGTTTTGCAGGCAGATATGGAAGGACATGAAGAAGGTCACGGATGATGGTAAGTGAAAATGGGGTCTCTACTTACGTATCAGCTCGACTAACTCTTTGGCAGGCCGTTGTAACAATCACACGTCCCCTGGAAATCCCTTTTACTGGATTTCCCAGATGTTCGATAGCGATTGGAGTCCGAAGAGTATATGGGATCGCGTGGATAATATTGTTGCCAAGCAGGAACCACCGGTTGAGCCGGCATTCAAGCCGCGGAAAGCGACGAAATTGCGATGAGTATTTTGATGGAATGGAGGTGCGCTGGTGATGATTTTGCATGGAATACACGAGGAAGAACAGGACCAGTCATTTCCGTGGGAATTTACGTGCATTTTGGACATGAAGCTATAATGGCATGAGTTACGACGATGAAGATGATGAATAGAACCAAAACCCATATTATCCACATCTGATTTGAACGAAAATCCTATATCAGGCTCTGAACCTAAGACATTGATACTGGGCTCTACGAATAAGGTGGTTTGTTGTGTTGTTGGTTGGCTTTTTAGACTAAGTAGGTATGTTCCAACACGAATACAGCGTGTGTGACAGGCACTCATGGCAATGATCGCACACGAGCGCTTGAGGCCAATGTATCAGCATTGCCGCATGCGTACTATCCAGAATTATCCTAGCATACTATAATGACTTCATCTAAGTAAGGTACTTGGCAGATGTATTCTTGCTTCCCCTAACGTGCTGTCCTCCTCGACCGCCAGAGACAAAGCCGCATCCTAGCTCGTCAACCTCGTTGAAGCATACCTAGGCGGACGACTGCGACGTGTTTGTCACCCGTGTGCGATTCACTCGTCGCTGGTCAGTAACCTCAGAGGCATCTTCGGGACGATTCCCTCTAACATGATGCCTGAAACCTACATCAAAGATATCATGAATACGTATCATGGTTGACAACTGCTAGCATGGAAATATCTGTTGTGATCGAATTATCATGTCAATCATCTCGGAAATCGCACTTCAGATAATCCTTTCTATGTCTGCGGACATGAGACTTCAAGCCGTCGCCAATGGCCCAGTTTGATCTTCGCTCGGTTGAAGTCAGAACTTTGATGGCTTTGAGCAGCGCATCTATGGTGAAACTCATCATGAGTTTCTCACTCATATCACTGGAGAGACAGTTCTCGTACAGCTCGGCAAGCGAAGCACTGGAGACGACCCGTGAGATCCAGCTGTAGTGACTATTTAAGGTATTTACAAGTCACCTGAAACTCATGCTAGAGAACATTTAACGGCACAGCGTGCGACAACATTAGAGCGCGGCTCTCAAGAC
Source organism: Colletotrichum fioriniae (assembly GCF_027942845.1). NCBI lineage: Eukaryota > Fungi > Ascomycota > Sordariomycetes > Glomerellales > Glomerellaceae > Colletotrichum > Colletotrichum fioriniae. The sequence goes on from NW_027076849.1 coordinate 200,791, forward strand.
TCGTGCGGCCGTCCGTCTACACCAGAATGCGCGTCTTATGTTCCGGCACGCCGGCAAGTTTGCCAGTACCTTGCGAAGCAAGAGGCCAGTTCCTCTCTCAACTCGTATTGAAAAACGAAGCAACCTTCTCAACGAGCCTTATGCGCTGATGCTATCATCACGTCTCATGAGCCTCGCAGACATTTAGTCAGGTCTGGCAACAAGAAGTATCGTTCAAGGGAGAGAAATATCAAAAATCATAGCACAACCTGGTTTCGATCCAGGGACCTCTGGGTTATGAGCCCAGCGCTCTACCCCTGAGCTATTGTGCTTGGGGTAATCTGTTTGAACCCAGATGTTCCGAGCAGGCGAGGTTGGAACTCATCGAGCCTTGGACAAATGTAATGTGAGTCATCGTGGGTGGATTTACACCCCACCAAACGCGATGGGACCGTTTATTCTTAAGCCGTTGCTTTCCGAGAGAACATCACTACAGCAACATCACTTGATGAAAGAAAACATGAAAAGAGGTCAAGTATAATCTTGCGCAGAATAGACAATATCTTTTTGGTCTAGATTGTGATATCTATGTAGCTAGTGGGCGGGCCAAAACGCCATGGTATATTCGCAGGACATGATACTCATGAAAAATGCACAGACTTCCATTTCCTCTCACCACGCTCAACGCGTTTAGAAGAGCCAGGAAAGGAAGGTCTTGTAGAACCAACCGCCCTTGCCGCCCTTGCCACCGTTGGCCTCCTTCTGGGCAGCCTTGCGCGCGAGGAACTCCTCCTCCTCGCGGTCGATGATGTCCTTTCCGGTGTAGAAGTCGGCCTCGTGGGGCTTGACGCCACGGGTCTTGTAGTAGAGCTTGTGGCCGAAGATCAGGATGAGGTAGAGGGGAATGCCGAGGTAGCCGGTGATGAAGGTCTTGTACTTCTCCTTGCCAAAGTCGCCGCCAGTGAAGACGTCGTAGTTCTTGGTGAGGGCGATGATGATGCAGAGGAACAGAGCGCCGTACGAGCCCCAGATGCCGACGGGGGCGACGTAGGGAAGGATCTCGTCGGGAATGTTCTGGGCCTTGCGGGCCTTGCACCACCAGATGTGGGTAACGAGGATGGAGATCCAGGTCAAGAGACCGAAGATGGTGGTGAGGTTGACGAAGTAACCAAAGACAGCCTTGGAGTCGTTGGAGACGTTCATGAAAGCCAGAAGGGCGAACATGGCGGAGAACCCGAGGGCGTAGATGGGGACACCACGCTTGTCAGTGCGCTTGAAGATGGCAGGGGCAGAGCCGTCAGAGGCAAGACCGTAGAGGGTACGGGAGGCGATGTAGAGGTCTGAGTTGGACGCAGAGAAGACGAAGATGCAGATACAAGCGTTGATGATGTGGGGGATGACCTTGACACCAGCGAGCGTGGCAGCCACGACGAAGGGGGAGGCGGAGGCACCGGTCTGGGACTTGTTGGCGAAGGCGAGATCCGGGGAGTTGTAGGGGACGAGCATGCCGATGAGGAGGACACTGAAGCAGTAGAAGAAGAGGATACGGTAGAAGGTGAGCTTGATCGCGCGGGGGATCGTCTTGCGAGGGTTCTGAGCCTCAGCGACGGTGACACCGACAAGCTCAGTACCGAGGTAGGCGAAGGTGGCGTTGACCATGCAGGACCAGAAACCGTAGAAGCGGCCGGCATCACCAGTGTCGATGTACTCCTTGAAGGCACTTTGAGGTTGTTAGTCTTGGAGATGAGTTGGTCTGGAGGGTGTAAGTGAGACATACCCAGGGTTCTTCCAGTAGCGGAATCCCTTGCGGTCGTGGTCGGGGCCACCGCCCAGAGCCAGGACGAGAGAGAAGATGATGATTCCGACAATGGTGACGACCTTGAAACTGGAGAGCCAGAACTCGAATTCACCGAAGAATCTGATACCGAAGTAGTTGATGCAGACAATGGCGACGAGGAAGATGGCGATGAAGACACCGGGGTTGACTTTTTCGCGATCTACCCAGAACTGGATAACCAAAGCAGCCGCTGTAAGCTGGTTGGGCGTGACGATGATGTACTTGAACCAATAACTGGAAGGCAAATTCATAGTCAGCACATGGTGCGGAGAGAGAAAAGTGAGGTGAGAGGGAGGGGTTATTGCGACTTACGTCCAGCCGAGGGCAAAACCGAGCGAGGGGTCGCAGAATCTCGAGGCGTAACCAGTGAAGCCAGAAGAGATGGGCAGCCAAGCAGCCATCTCACCAAGACCAGCCATGACGAGGAAGACGATGAAACCGACGAGAGTGTACGAGATGAAGACGGAGCCGGGGCCGGCCTGGGCGAGAGCCTTGCCGGTTCCGACAATGAGACCGGTACCGATGGCACCACCGATGGCAATCATGGTGATGTGGCGGGCCTTGAGACCACGGTGCAGCTTCGTGTCCTCGCTGGTCTCGAGACCGCGGATGTGGACATTCTCCTTGAGGTTGTCGTCGTAGGTCTGTGTTTGGTAGCCCGTCTTCTCGATGTCGTGGCCGCCGTGGGCGCCCTCCGAAGAAGACGCCCTCTTGACAAGGCCGTCGCTCATTGTTGTTGTGTGACGCCTGAGTGGATCGTACACAAGATGGGAGGAGGCTCTACTTCTGGATTTGGGCGAAGACAGAAGGAGGGGAATTGACAAGTGAGAGCTCTAGGAGCGAGAGGGATGGGAAAGAAGGAAGAGGGAGAGGAGCACGACGATGTAGGGAGGGGGGTTCGAGGTTCTTTAATTAAGATTTCAGCGCCGGCTCGCGGGACCAGGGACGGAGGCGCGATAGAGAGGCTGCCGCATGTGAGGGAAGGGTATCCGTCCGTAGGAAGCAGCTCGCATCCCGTTTCGACTGACACCCGGCGGCGCCATACCAGCGGGCGAGGCAAGACAAGCAGATCAGAGCTGTCGCTCACACATACATCCCATGTCGCTCGCAGGTTCGTGGGCTGGACCTGGCCTAGCTTGCTTGGGGGTCTTGATGGATCCTGCAAGACTGGGGCACTGGCGTCGTGCGCTAAGATACACCCGTAAAGGATCCCTGTAGGCGTCGCCGAGTGGTAGTTGGAGACGGATGGTGGTTATGGAGTTCTACATTGTTTTGACTGTTGGTATTACCTTTGGATGTTGGTCGCACTATCTTTCGGTATCTCTTTTGCGTTGCGTGTACATGCGTGCCCACAATGGAGACTACGGGGACTAAGGTACCCGCACCACGTTCGCGGTTCTTCGCAGGCCAGGCCAAGTGATTGTGGAGAGAGAGAGAGAGAGAGAGAGAATGGAGAGTAAAGGCCGTGTCTTACAGGTAGCTTCTCCATTCTCTCTGCTGAACCCAGTCCAGTCTCTCAGACAGGGCCTAGCAGCACCGCACTGGTTGAAGGAGGGCAGGACTGGAGGATGAGTGAGGGGAGGGGGATTGTGGTGGAGAAAAAGCCTGTCTACCGGGGTATGAATGGGCCAGGAAACGACAGTAGGACAAGGATAGGCTGATTCTCTGGATGGAGGGGGGTGCGTGGCAAGGGTTCACTTGTCTTGCGGAAAGAAAGTATGTAGTGTACATACAAACGAGGGCAGCACAGGCAGTTTACTCAGTTGTGGTTTGTAATATCTGTTGGCTGTGATTGGGCACTTGAAAGTTGCGTGTCCAACGCCGTTCAGCCTTGGCGAGCATCATCAGTGCAGCAAGATGGATGGGTGGCGGCGGGCAAGTTTGGAGAAGTGTGACTTGGATGTGCGGAGGTAATGGGAAAGCCAGAGCTTCACCGGGGGCTACGCAGTAAGTTGAGATGAAGAGAACAGGAGAGAAGAGATACGGATACACTTGGCAGCCAAAGTCAATCCTTAACGCGGAGTATCGTCAACCGCCGAGCATGAGTCGTGAATTCAAGTCAGCTGTGCCTAGAAACTGCCCAGCTGCCCAGTCCTTCGCGAAGCCGGTTCACGCCAGTCTTACTCGCTAATAGGAAGAGTTGGGGAAAGCTTAGACGTGACAAGCAAAGGAGGATGAGCCCCGAGGTGCCTGACCAAGCGAGACGGACCCTGGCTCAAGATGGGCAACGATCGGTGGTACCAAGAAAACACCAAGACAATGGCTGAATGCGCGGGATTCCTTCGACGGCCGTACGCAGCAGGTGGATGTACGACGCGCCAAATTCCAGTTTCTGCCTCTTTGGTTGCAAGAAACAATTCTAGAATAACGCCCGCAGACTGAGCAAAGCCTCCAGGTGGTTCCCTCCAGTAGCTTGAGGTTTACTGTACTCGAGAGATTTGACCCAGACTGTCAAAATTTTCACCGTAATATTGGCGGTACGGACTACGCGATGATGCTTATCTCTGGGGCAAACTCAGTTTACCCTCATCGTTCCTCTTTCTCCCGATTTATCGCCAACAGCGGGAGATCAACAGACCTTTCATCATAATCAGGTTACAAGTCTTCCGACTGCGTGATAGGTACTATAGGCTCTCCGCCCGACCACCCGGTACGCCTCTCTCTACCCTAAAATTTAGCACTGCGCAAGGCAGAGTGCGAGAGAGAGAGACACAGGCGGCGCGTGCGAATATGCAGAATTCAGCTGTTTCCGTCCCACAGCGTGGGTGTCCCGGACCCGGATAAGGCACACGGAATAAAACGACCAGACCCAGGCGTGCCAGAACAGGGACCAGCACGACCAACACCACCATCTCGACCAGCTCTCGTCAAGTCACAGAGAGCCAAGAGATAGAAGACTCACGCGATGGCCATCTACTCGGGCAATCTGCGGGGGCACCCTCAAGCCACGATTCATACCCTCACGCCAATCATCGCCGATGGCTCGTGCCCAGATAGGCTGTTCGCTCGCTGAATCGATCCTAAGTTTTCCGTACTCCGTACTCCGTAGGTTGTTGCTGCTGATGGGCAGAGTGATTTTACCTATACTGCTAGCAGACTGGCAGCATTACTGGGAGAGCCTAGCGGGATTCCTCAAGTCGTCAACCCTGCAAGGGAACAAACCAGTCTTCACGACTGGAGGCACTGATAGATATCGGCGTGGCCGTCTCTGCCCAATCTCAATGATGTGAATGTAGATACCACTACTGCATGGAAGAATCGACCGTTCGTCGCATCACTAACAACTGACTCTCTGACAGCTCAACACCAAGCGGTGGCTGCGTCTGCCAAAAGCTTAGAATGCGCGCCACTGCGCCATCTGCCCCGTCGTGCCCGTGTCCAAGAGCCCGCCAATGGCTTGTCCATCTCTTGAATCTCTTGTTGCTTCTTGGGGTCTCAACCTCTCGCAAACTACCGGTACCCGTTGCTCGGCAGAAAAGATGTGGATAGAACCGTTGAAGGAAGTCCGTCTCATGATTCCCATTCTCTGCCCTTCACGATGTGCCCCTCCACGAGTCCACAGGAACAAATGCCCAGACCAGAAGAGAATAAACGAATACGTACATGTTATGTGAACCTCTTAGGTATTCAGCTTCATCAGCGGGTCGCCAAATAAGTCTAATCGCGACGCTGACACTAACGTTTATTGATAATATTCGTCCGCGTGAGCATTCCATCTTACGTTCTAGAAACGCGCTGCATCTTCCCACCCATCCCTCCCAGACCTCTCTCACCAAGAGCCCCCAACCACCATCTTCCCTGCCGCCCTCCCCCCTCCATCGCTTCTCCAGCTGTTGCCTCGTCCACTCAGAGCCTGGATCTATCTCCCCGCCAAGACGTTTATCTCTGGCCCAAATAAGCAGGTCCTTATCTCCTCCACATGGCCCCTGTACCCCTCTTCCCTGCCTCAGAGTGGGAACTTGGGAAAGTTGAGCATGGGTTTGCCCGAGCTTATCCTCGCCCTTGGCTGACTTTGGCTTAGAATACCGATGGGCCACCTCGGATGGCTTGGGACGGTTCGGCCACTTTGCCTCGTCTAGTCAAAGTCTGCCAAAGTCTGCCAAAGTCAATGGCTGGAAATGTCTTGTCTTGGATAAGTCGTAAAGTTGGCTCACGTTCCCGTCTGGTTACCTATCCGTACGAAGTACTGCGACAGACAGAAAAATCTTGCTAGCATATTTTGTTTCTTGGGAGCCGGGACTGAATGACCACGGCCGCATTAGCCCCGCGAGACCCCGTCGATTTTGCTCCTCGGGCACTTGGCCGGATGCAAGTCCCCTGCCCACCCATTTAGTGTGCGTCGTACGAATGGCAGAGCGTCCTGTCCTGCGGGAACCATTCCCAAACAGTCGGCAGCGTCTCTCCCACATTCCAGTCCAAAGGTCTATTCTGCATTTCTCGGGACTCTCTGCGCAGTAATTACACTACATGCTAGCTGGGGCCTCTGGGCTGACTGGGAAAGGTCAGCACTTCTCAGCTGCATCCGTGATGCGATAATGAGACTATGTCTGCTCTTCCCATCAGCATAAACTGGCAATGCGCTGGAATGGCGGCGCCAGGGCAGATTTGATGTCTGACTGTCACCACGCAAACGTGGAACACTCAGCCGGATCGCATACCGAAGAGGATCGTCGCACTGCTTCCCTCTGATTGACGAAAACAGGCCCAACAGCGCCAGATGCGCCGTTGAACTCAGACATCCACTCGCAAAGTGCACAGCCATCCTGGGGGGAAGACTCCTCAGCCTGTGGTGCTTGGCGATCAGTGCGTCTTTGACAAGTTTAGGGTCTGCCACCAGGTAGGTATTCCCAGCTTGCCAGTCGAGAGACAGTCAATAGACAGTCACGCTGTCAGACATCAGACTGTCAGACGTGATCCATCCCGTCGTCCCCCAAGGTCCCCAATCCTCCGCAGTGCAGGAATATGTACACGAGTCCCCAAGTCCCGGTCCCGGTCCCACGCGTTGGTTGAGAATGCAAGCAGCCGACTCGAGGCCGGCTCGTCGTCATCTAAAAGGACCCAGCTCTTAATTCCCGACGTCTGTTCAGGCACTGCAAGATCTGGGATAGCGGGCGGGACAGAGCAGGGATGCTGACTTTGGGACCGTCGGTGAGCAAGTTGACGGCTATTGAAAGACTCAAAGTCCAGAGTTGTCTCCTCTACACGGAGCAACTTGTGACGAATTCCCTTCCGTCACCGCGAAACGGGTCTCCAAGCTACCGTCCAACCAGACGGTACGATTCGGTGCGATGGTCCCCCGGAACGATGTGCGGGCGTCTGATATTGGTTTCCTTCTTCTTCCCCCCTCCTCCCTCCCCGAGAAAATCGAAACAGCCTCCGCTCCGGCGCTTCCCACCGTTCCCCAGAAGCACGAGAAGTAATCAAATCGCGCCATTCCCAACGCGCCCCTAACCCGAATATCGTGCCGGATCAGCTTTGCCAAGAGCCCCTAGATGCGGTATTTTACCCATCACTGCTCCGGCGACTCGTATGCGCGCCTGGATTTGATATCGTCTCGGCCTTGGCCCGGCTAGGCGCCTCGGACAGTCTCCTAGGCCTGCTAGGCAAACCAGTCTGCCGGTGGCTTACTCTAGTGCTGTGTGTGCCGAAATCTGCAAAACACAAGCTTCAGGCCGCACTAAGAGGTTCACTAAGCATTCGCAACGGCGAGAAGACCGCGGAGTTGCTAAAGACTCAAAGTTCCTTTATCAAAGTAAGTAGCCATTGCGGTCAACGATTGCAAACAAAGAACCGCGATGGAGAATGCTGGCATGGTCAACGACGCGAGGTAGCTGTTGCATCGCAGTTGAATCGATCGTCGATGCAGCCCAGCCTCTGCAGCCTGAAATAATTGCGAGTCTCGGGATGCTACCCTGCCCTTCCCCTGCTCACGGTATCTACGACTACTCACGGCCACCACTTCAAAGTTTTCCTCAGTGCCTGGAGCCTGGAGGTGCTAGGTATCCCCTTCACTGGCGTCTTCTACGCATTTTCTAGCGTTTCCATGGCCGCCATCGCCGAGAGATTAGCTGCTTGCCCCTGAACCCCTCGTAAAATAACCAAAGTTCAGAGTACAAAAAATGAAGTCCCTCGAAATTTCTCTGTGTGTGTGTGTAGTGGGCCACTTTTCCCCAGCTCTTCCACATGATCTCTCACGAATCAGTGATGCTTCAAACTGACCAGACCCCAGATAAGACTAACTAGGGGAGTAAGTGCAATATGGAAATTCCCATGAGCATTCGGTAATTCCAGGCCTTCTCCAGGTATTCAATAGCTCTTGGAAAAGCTTGAGACGAACGCACAGTTGGGGAAAAGGAAGCGATGGGGTAATGGATTGGTACTATGGAGTAAATTTCTCGTAACAGGTTGGCATTCGAGCGGAACCTCTTCTGACGCCATTCATTTCTCCCGCAGACACTTTGGCCGCCCAACGATCAGAAGTATTGTACCATCTGTTCAATGGAGGATTCTATTACGTGAAATGGCGGGGAGACTCATGAATTCGTCTCTTGGCTGCTTGATTAACCTGGGGTATGGGGTAGCGAGGGAGGGGGTTCAATGGATGAACCGGAGGCCGAGGCTCTGATTCCTGATTCCTGACTCCTGACTCCTGAGCAGTGAGGAGACCGTTTTGGCAGACGCCGCGCAGGGCGCTCTGGTGTCACAGTCTTCGCTTATTGAGACACAGAGGCTCACTCGTTTTCCATAGGACCATGGATGGGCCCTAAATCCTAGAGTAGAGCGCAAGATACGGCGGTCAAGAGAAATTCAGCCTCGGCCGCTGCCGCCTTACGGGGAGGGAGGCTGAAAACTCCAGCTGAAGTCAGCCTATATAAATGTCTTGCCTGCGGCCCCCAACAGGACACGTTGCGAAGCATAAGGTTTGTTAGCGGTATGCAAGACAGGTACGGCTTTCTCGTGGGCCTCATTGCTCTCACGGCCAGTTCCGTTGCCGGCCAGCTGTGGAAAGTTAGTCGCTCATGCCGAAGGGGACATGTCGGCTCTCCCAGTGCACTACAGTTAGCATTCAGGTGGCCCGACGGCTCCCGCAGACCCCTAGCAAGTGGTTGGGCTGAATCTAATTAGGATGTGATTGACTCAGCCTCAGAAGCGTAGCATGCCCAGACTAGATCCGCAGACTGTTGAAGTATGAGCGGTCATGTTTGCATGCATGTCGCATTCGTCTGGCACGTGAAGAAAAGGACGGATGGCTTCGCATCTGGCAGGGAGTATCATGTCACGGCAGATAATCATCCTACCGCTATCGTTACATATGATACAATGTAATATGATTCTATTGTCGTCGCCTAAGCCTCAGCCTCTATCCCGAAGCTAGCCAGTGTACAGCATGCCAGCTACGCTCGCAGACGTGAGGGTTGAAAGTACGCCGGCGAACAAGGCAGACAGGGCGACTCGTGACACATCTCCGGCGCGTCCGGGAGCAATTTGTGAAAGAACACCGATCTGAGTGCCCAGAGAACCAATATTGCCGAAGCCCTGTGGTATTTGGTCAGTTTCCTAATCTGTATAGGGTTGCAACTCTGTCAAGAGTGAACTTACGCAGCAGGCATAGGTTGCAATGAGCTTGGAGCGAGGTGACATGGAGATGTAGGGCTCGACCTTGCTCGACAGAGAGTTGAAAGCAACGTATTCGTTGGTGATGATCTTGATTCCAATGAGCTCTCCCACGGTGAGCAGGTCCTTCTTGGGCACACCCAGACACCAAGCGACGGGGTAAAAGACGTAGCCCAGAACAAGCTGAAGGGTCAATGGGGGATCATCGATGCCCAAGAACTTGCCGAACCAGCCGAGGATACCGTTGATGAGGGCGACGAAGGAGATGATGCAGAGCAGAGTGGCGACAATCATGCCAGCCACCTTGATGCCGAACCAAGCTCCGTTAGCGAAAGCGTGGATTGCGTTGGCAGCCTTTTCTTCGTCATCCGGAACCGTGATACTGCCGCGAGTGATGCTTTCCTCCGTCTCTGGGTAGCGGAGCTTCGACACTGCAATACTTGCCGGAATGGACATGACGCATGACGAGACGAGGACTTGCGCGTCGAGGCCGAGGCCGATGTAACCGACCAGCACTGATCCCGCGATAGTCGCAAAGCCACAGGTCATAACCTGATGGATCTCGGCCAGAGTAAGATACGGCACGAAGGGCTTGATGAGCATCGCCGATTCACCTTGCCCGACGAAAGGGGTTGCCGTCGCCACCACGGCCTCGGCGCCTGAGACACGAAGCGACCAGAAGAAGAAGACGGCAAACTTCTGAATGAACCATTGCAGGAACCCACAGTGATAGAGCAGTTGAACGAGCGAGATGAAGAAAATGATGGCCGGGATCACAGAAATGAGAAACCAGGTCAGAGCAGATACTTCAGTCGACGTCAAGAACTCGAGACCCTGCTTTGCGAAACCCAGAAGCGTCCGGGCCATCTCGGAGATGAAGGCAAAGATGTCGTAGCCGACGCCCGTCTTGAGCACAAACACGGCGATGATGAACTGCGTGAGCATCCCGCCGATGACGGTGTGCCAGGGGATTTTCCTCCAGTCGCGGGAGGTGAGGGTGAGAAGACCGATCATGAGAAGCAGGCCAAAGAGACTGATGGCGCGACTGGCACGAGTATTCTCTCCTACTTCCTCCGGGACCATCGAACCGACCAGGAACACGCCAATGGTGAGAAGCGCAGCAAGAGGCTGGTGCAGCTTGCTGGGGATCATGTCGTACGCTCTGCCAACGGTGTGCTTCCAGACGAAGCGCAGCGGTACCATGACGGCAGCGGCAGGGAGCCACAAGGTGACGATGCGAATCGTGATGGCGAGATAGACCAGGAAAGACTTCAACCAGCCCATCTTATCGCGCTGGAAGACGAGGCCGACGATCCACCATCTGTCCGTGTTTTTTTCGGTCAACCGATGCCACCAGACTAGCCACCAAAGGAGGGGGGCATCTGAGAGCATGAGAGAGGTTCTCAACTTACGCTGTGAACAACATCCATACAAACACATGGATCGGCAGCCTGAACTTCCTGTAGAACCGGACCACTTTCGCTCCCTTGCCCTTGGAATCTCTCATCGAGTCGGTCTGGTTGGTGCCGACCTCCAAGTCGCTCGTGTCGACAACTTCTTCTCTGTCGCGTGACGACTTGCCCGTCTCGTCGCCCTTGGGCGGGAGAGAGCGAATAGGAGTACCCACATCCGCCTCGCCGCCGGGCCCGATCTCGTTCTCGGGCCCTCCTCCTCCTCCTCCTCCTCCTCCTCCTCCTCCGTGCTTCTCGGACTTCATGTCGGTGCCAGACAAGTCCTCGCCCGGCGCTGCTGCAGTAGTAGGACGCATGGTTCGCTTTTGGCTTGTGTGCCGTGCCGTCCACTACGCACGGGAATGGTGACGAAGTAGGGGGGAGGTTTGAACAGGACGAGCTTTTCAGGGACTGGAGCCCCGTCCAAGAAAAAATTTGGCGAGTTGTGGAGAGGAATTAGCGGAGCCGGGAGGCGACGTCTTGACCGTGTGGTGATCCAGCGGGAGATGGGACGATGATGCTGGGAGGGGTGGGAGGTCAGTGCGAGCTTTTGCTGCGCCCACCGGACGAATATCAATTGAGATTAATGAAGATGCTGGGACTTTACAGTACTGTAAGTCAACGAGCAAGATGGTAGGCAAGATTGGATGAGACAGGAAGCTTAATGCGGCCTGATAATGGGAGCTTTCTCCGGATCCTCCAGCTTCGCGAATGATCGACGATGTTGCACTGTGGCGGGATGGCGGCGTACTGCATGTGCCCATCGCCTCGCCTGACAGCGCGTTCGGGTTTGTCGAGTCGGCCCTTTCTCCGTGTTCCCACTTCGATCCCTTGGCTTTCTTCGGGTTCACTTGAGCGCCACCCAAACTCATCCTTGGGAATCGCGGCGACCTCCGTGGTGCACGGTGATGTTCACCGGCTATCATACGGATACTTTACCGACAAACAACACGTGGCACCGTGTCTAACCGGTGATTCTTATTACCTTCCAGATACTACTGTTGCGGGGAAGCTGGCGTTGGCGTATTTCTCCACGAAATGGGTTATGAGGAGCTAGAGGAAAGAGGCCATTGAGCTACTCGTTAGAGCTAGATGATGACGTCGATGTCTTGGTGAAACCGTATGATGTCAAATGTGAAAATAAGGTGCGGCTTAGATCTTGGGACGAACTGGTAGGTTGATTGATCTGTTGACACAACGTAGACTGAGTCAAGGCATTACTGCGAATGAACAAAGTAAGAATGGCGAACTCATCCATCTTGCGAGCTGTGATCATTGAATGGCACCTAGGAGTGCTAAGTGAGGTGTAACTTTGTTCTGAGAACCTCAAAAACCTAGTCAGCGGCTCTACTGTATCTAATGTGAAGACCGAGGGCGGACTGAAATTCCCAATGGCGATGCAAATAGAGTTTCGGGCCCCTGGACGGCATAGGCACATCATCGTCTCGGATAACCCGGCCGGTATCGAGAGAGGAGTCTCGGTGAACATCGCTCTCATCAGCTGTCGTTAAAGCTCAAGGTCATCAACATATTCGAAGGAATATTGGCAATATACAAATCTTGTTGTCTTTCTCTCTAAAGCCTGGCTATTGATAGTCAAGGCGCCGGTGACCGATGGAGTACAGGTCCATGGCACTAGCAGAATTAAACGCTAATAATTACATTTGCAATAAGATACTCCTCTAGAAAGTGAGAATAACCACCACTAGTATCCAGCAAAGTCGCCAATCTCGACGTTGGGCGTGATGTAGGGCTGGATCTTGTCCCTCGTCTTGGTCCTCTGCTCATAGGCATAGGCCAGGCCGATGAGTTTCGCCTCAGAAAACTTTGCGCCGAGGAAGCTGATACCAAATCTACGAACGGTCAGTGTTCACCATCAAGCCTCCAGGTGTACGGTCTACTTACGGGACATGAGGGCCAGTGTCGACGAGGTTACCCCTTCTGTTCTTGATCACCGTGGCGTTGGCGGGATAGAAACCCAGAGGCACTGTGACCACAGGTGCCCCGACGATGGCAGCCCAGGTGCTGGAGAAGCTCGTCGGCAGGATAACGGCGTCGAGATTATGCCTCTCCAGTGTGCCAAAAAGCCCGCCCTCGCCACCGAGAAATGCGCTTTCTTGCCACGCAGCCCAGAATCGTGGGTCGGTGTTGTTGAACCCTTGGTCGTCGAGAGCATCGTCCCAAACACCCGTGTTTCGATCAGGATAATCCTCGAAGTCGAATGATTGTGTAAATTCACGAACGTCGGCCAGAGACTTCACGTTGTTAGGGTTGACTGTGAGTTCGGCGAGGTACGAAGCCAAGTTCGAGATGAAGTCTGCGTTCAAGACGATGGTCTCGGAGTTTGACGTAGCTAGCTGCTCCGCGGCGGTGAAGTTGGCATTATCGACAATGACGGCACCCGCCGCCTTGAAGATCTCGAGAGTCTCCTCAAAGGCGTCCGTTTCAGTCCCTGTGGTGTTGTCGGAAAAGAGTTCGATGGCGTTGCGAGGGATTCCGATGCGAGCTCCACGCAGGCCGTACATATCGCAAGCGGCTGGATAGTTCGGTATCTCGCCATTGTTGGGTATAGCCGACGTATAGTTATCGTTGGGGTCTGCGCCGGCGATGGCGTGGAGGATGTAGGCGGCATCCTTGACAGTGCGGGCCATGGGTCCGATGGTATCTTGATGTTCACTAATCGGTATCACAAGGTGGCGGGATGTTAGGCCAACGGTCGGCTTGATGCCGACCAGATTGTTACGCTGGGAGGGCGAGACAATGGAACCATCGGTCTGATCAGTGTTAGTAAGACGATCTCGTGCACATGAAGCCGACTCACGTACCTCGGTGCCCAGAGCAGCAAGGGCGAGGCCAAGATCTGAGGCTACACCGCTGCCGCTTGAGCTTCCACTCGGATCTTGCTGGGGATAATAGGCAGCGTATACCTGACCTCCGTACGCAGACCATCCGTTGCTCGTGTTATTGCTCCTAAAGTTGGCCCACTGGCTGAGGTTGGTCTTGCCGAGGATAATTGCACCCGCGTCTCGTAGCTTCTTAGCCATGAAACTATCTTGAGGGACTTTGGCACCCAGCAAGACCCACGAGCCCGCAGTGTTGTTCATCTGGTCGGCAGTGGCGATGTTGTTCTTGATGAGGATGGGAATGCCGTGGAGCGGACCCTTGATCGTGCCATTGGCGCGCGAAGCGTCTAGGTCGGCGGCAATTGACAGAGCATTCGGGTTCACCTCGGTCACGACATTGAGGGTACTGTTCACTTGGTTGATGCGACCGAGATAGGCATTGACAAGGTCAACGCTGGTGAAGAGGCCGTTTTCGAGGCCCTCGGCCAATTCGTCGAGAGTCACATCTATCAGGCCGGGAAATGGTACACCTTTGACTGCAACTCAAGTCAGTTGATAGACTGGCATACAGTTGATGATGACAAGGCTCACCCGTCGTCAAGCAGGTGGCGATGCCAAAGATCCTCAGCCAGATCAGTGCGAAGAATATCACCGGACGATAGCTTGCCATCATGCAAGACTGAGTGAGATCGAGTCTCGCGATCATTGGACTACAAATGGTCGACTTAATCACGAAGTATTTACCAGGTCGTTCAACTCGGGGTTGCTTTCATTATAAGCCCAACGGTCCGAGCCAAGATATCTTCGCGTGCATGCTTAGCTCGATGCAGAGGTGCATCGCGTAGAGTAGTCTGCCGGCACGGCCCCGGAGCCCGGCGAGAGTGATAAGAAACGGCCGGGATCGCGTAGCTTTAGTCAACGCGGAATGATGGCGTTACCAGCCAAGAGAGGCAGCTCATTTTGATAAGAACCCGGGAGCCAAAAGTCATGACGTGTACGGAGTAGAATTGGGGTATGGAACGTTTTCTCCCCCTTGTAGGTACGCAGTGTTAGTCATATCGGCAGACATCAATACCCCTCAGTTATTGACAAGGCATTCGCTTAAGGTAATGTACCGCAAGATGAAGTGATCAAGCGGTGGTAGCACGGGATGTTGCACCAAGCGGCTGGCGATGCAGCCACAAAACCGGTGAGAAGTGAGGGGCACGGAGGATCCTACGGAAGCACGAGAGAGAAGGGGGAGAGGCGCGGGGAACAGGTGCCGGTCCACCGGGGGCCCACGGGGGGAAAACCCGCTGCCCTGGTGGAGACATGTGTACGTACCTCCATCCGCTGCCCCGTGTTTCTCCGGCTTATGTCAGCTTACATAAGGCACCTTCACAGCACCTTCACACACATCGGTTGATCTTCGGCCAAGTCTCTCTATCTTATCAAACTCCGACCTTTTGCCGGCCAGAGGTTTTCCCGCTCGGAACGACCGGACAGCGTGATGGCTTATGTAAGTGCATTATGTAAGTTGAGATGGGGCCCCTTTCGATGCTCGGACGCGACCTCGGTCCCCGAACCCCCCCCCACCACTCTATGAGGCCATCAACACGACTCGGACAGCACTGAGTTTGGCAAAGCATTCGTCACCTCATCTTCCTATCCTCTCGTCATATCCCGATTGAGCCTGTTCCATAATCCCAAGGCATGTGGCCCACGCATCGTATGTCCAGATCCTGACGTCCTGGCTCGCAGCTCCAGGTTTGGAAAGTTTATCTGTTGCCTGTCTTCCCATACTGACCACTTAGTCAAGAGATTCGAGAGTCAAGACTGCAAGAACAACACGCATTCTAGAGTTCTGGCCAAGACTGCAATAGACCAAAAATAGGATCGTGCCAAGAGCCATTTGCAACAGCTCTTCTGCAGGTTCTGCAACATCGTCACATACCTAGTCTGCGCCACAGAGTCTCATACCATCAGTTCCTGCACGTTGCGAGTCTCAAAGATCTGCACAAAGATCGCCTACGCAGAAAGCTTCTTTTGCAGCGCGCACCCGCGGAAACATCCAAGTTGATTCTCCGCGCTTCAATGGACCAGGCCGCGTTTGCCAAGTTGACACTGCCGAGGCGTACAACAAATGCATGATATTCCCGGCAAATTAAGCAACTTTGCCTGCGGCAGCGGCGGAATTTCACCCAACGGGCTATCAAAGAGACAATACGGATATCACGAGACAAAACGGCGTGGAGCTGTAATTGGCCGAGCCATCGTACCTGCATATCCGCCTCAATAACGTCTTGTCTTCTGATACGCCACCCAGGCATGATTCAGTCTGGTCTCTTCAGACGATGATAGCCCCAACTTTTTGAATGAGTAACCAGCCCGTTGTGCCAGCAAAGCCAGCGTGCCAGCCCCGTAAACAAGTACCTTGGTTTTCCCACGACCATCCAGCAGGCCCTACGGAACCAGAGGCGCATGAAACGATACCTGCTGGACGTGTATCCTTGTGGATAACTCCCGATTCTCTGGGAGATCGTCGCTGGGGAAGCAGGCCGCTTGGCAGCCCACCTTACCCGCGCGATTTCATGCACCAGATTCGTTCGCCACGCATATCCACTGGCGGCTGGTCGCCGCTGAACGTCCGTGAGCGACTGCCGCTTTGCCCATCCAAACTGTCAACATTCCTTCGCATGAGGTTGCGCAGAGCACCCGATCTTGTCATCTGAGTGGGCTATGGTGCACCACGGTTCGCTACGAGATGCTCTTTACCACTGCCGTCTGAAAGGATTCTCCGTCGTTCTCCACGCCAGCTGTCAGGACGTTTCGCTGGCATTCAAGTGAGAGAGCGCCAGTCTTGGCGTACCATGGTAGTGTATGATGTCAAGGACGACTTGAAAATCGACGTCGGTTTTGCCTATGTGGCTCGTGATGCAAGATTGCATCGTATTGCGTTTGCTGAAAACTTTGCTGCAGAGCCGCGGACTAGTCTAACTATGCTGACCTTAATTCTCACTTTTTCCCCCTTCCTCTTCACAACGTGGGTTCTTGGATGAAGGGCCAGATCAAGCAGAGAATTACGTTTTTCTCAAGCATGGACTGAGAAGTTGAGTTTCGCGGCAGGCGACGATTTACCTCCCAGCCTGCATGTAAACCAACCACGGGCCACGCACTAGACCGTCAGGCTTTCAAAACACTTTCGAAATGAAGCTAACACAAACTCGCTGAACTATCGTCAGAATCCAGGGAATCGCAAGAGGGCAAGGTTCCCGAAGCTTCCAGCCTGCATTCGGGCGAAGTCGAACCGCCAGTGTGGTCTCGAGCAGACGACAGCCACCCCCTGGCTTCCACGACCTGGTCCCCTTCGTACCTTTGGCGCCAAAGGTAAGCTTAAGACCAGGACTCCGCTTGCCGAAAGGGCAGAAGGGAAGAGGGGCACTCCAGGTCGAGCCTCCAAGACACACCATCTCAAGAGGGGGACTGAAACGAATCGACATCGGACGAGTTGGTCCATCTCGCGTCTTCTTGCAGAATTCTGCTCAAGGCTTACATCAGACGAGGACAGCCTCCACCCACGAAACGCCGCAGCGAAACGTCTCTTCATCCAAGAAAGTTAGGAGAATTAGCGACGCAGGGAGATGCCTCCCACCCTGAGAGAACTCAAGGCGAGCCAGATGCAAGGTAGTATCCTTCCACTCAACGCCGATCCGGCTCTATGCGGTGCGTGGCTCTCGTGGGGTCGGTCACTTGGAGCCGTGAACTCTCGATGCTGTCGTCCTGGAGAATGCGATTGCTAGTTTCAGGCACTCGCGAGTCGCCCTTTCCGTGAATGTTAATCTGAAGTCGCGGCCAATGGATCGACGCCCACCCCTTACGGCTGGTAGAATGGACGCCATTCCAAGGTTTGGACGAGCATTGCACATCCCTGAGCTCGAGCCGGAATGGACACTTGCTCTTGTTGACTTATCGGAGTATTAAAGAAGTCTTCCATCGCCAATTTCTTGCATTGAGAGGCCAGGCAGGCTCCTCAGTTTACGCCGATACCCAAACGGCAACCTCAGATACGAGTACTCCCCTCCTATCAAGCGCCAAGCTTGACTTGGTCACAACCTCCTCCAATCATTTGTTGAGCAAATATCACCATTCACTATAATGAGATACTTCACGCCAGCCCTCCTGCTCGCCTCGGCCCTCCTCGTCGGCATCAACGGTGCTCCGGCGGGGACCGATGTTGTCCAACGGGACCTAGGGTACGCATAAGCCCCTCGTCTTGAAGATCTGACCTTGAGGAGGATGAACTAACAAGAAGCAGCGAGTTGGGCGTTCAGGCGGACGTGCCGCAAATTAATGCCCCCGTCGCTGTCGCCGCTGTTGAACAGCCCGAGACCGCGCTAGTCGCGGAAGATGAGCCGCACATCAAAGAGCGTCAAATTCTGAAGAAACTCGCCAAGCTCCTCGGCAAGAAAAAGAAGAAGAAGAAGAAGAAGAAGAAGGCGAAGGCCGCCAAGGCAAAGGCAAAGGCGAAGGCGAAGGTCAACACTCCACCTCCGGCCAAGGCGGCACCGCCTCCGGCCAAGGTCACGCCGCCGACTCCGCCTGCCGCTCAGCCTCCCGCCGCCGCCCCTCCTCCCTGCTACTCCGCCCAAACCACCCGCCGGCGCGCCCAAACCACCCGCTGCGAATCCCAAGAAAGCCGGCGCCGCCGCTGGAGCCGGAGCTGCTGCGGCTGGAGGAAACGCTGCTGGTGCTGCCAAAGGTAATCCAAACCAAGGTGCTAAACCCGTCCCACCTGCTCCCGTTCCCGCCGGCGCAATTGCGGCCGGTTCAAAACCCAAGCCTCCGGCTGGAGGAACGCCCAAGGCGGGCGGTAACACAAACACAAACAACCCGAAGGATCCAGCCCCTGCCCCCGCTGGAGCTCTCATGGCTGGTGCTCTCGCCGGAGGTGCAACAAATGGGAACAAGCCTGGTGCTGCCCCCCAGACACCGCCCAAGCCTCAAGCTCCTCCTCCCCAACAGCCTCAGACGCCTCAAAATCCTGCACCGCAGACACCACAGAATCCTCCAAAGCCCCAAGCACCGCCCCCTAAGCCTGCTGGAAGTGGTGGTTTACCCCTTGCTGTTCCTGGTAGGAACTCTGTATGAGAGCTTGTGTTGACGAAATGGTTTTTGCGCAGTTTGAGTCAGCAATCGTTCGGAGATAGCGAACACACGGGACAAACTTCAATCGACAAGACACTCATTTTCATGCCTCGTGGGTAACCTAAAACTCCATAATTCAATAACTCTATTCGGTGGAACATGTTGGTGAGAAAGTCGTGGGCATGTCACTCGGTGAGACTACAAAGGCTTTGGCTTGGCTGGGAAACCCGAGTGTGTGTACATAGGGATGACAAAGACACGAATGATGACTGGACAACAAGTCGGGTTCTATACCGAAAGTGCAAAGTGCTCCAAATGTGACAAGCATGATCCTCTAATGTTTGTGCGGTGCCTGGTGAGTTGCTTGTAGCCGAAGCTTATCGT
Organism: Colletotrichum fioriniae; assembly: GCF_027942845.1. Classification (NCBI taxonomy): domain Eukaryota; kingdom Fungi; phylum Ascomycota; class Sordariomycetes; order Glomerellales; family Glomerellaceae; genus Colletotrichum; species Colletotrichum fioriniae. The sequence continues at coordinate 220,023 of NW_027076849.1, forward strand.
CCTGATGCAAAGTTACGGCCATTAGAGTAGTTTCAGCTCGCCAATAAAGCACGGTTACAAAGTTTATTCATGACGCAGGTGTGTCGATGGCGACGCCTCTGCCCAAAGTGAGCCTCGCAATGGTGAATGCGACCGTCAAGAGTGGTGCCTCTTAGTCTTCCAATACCGTTTGAGATGGCCACGCTCGATCCTGGAGCCTGGGCAGCATCTCTCCCTCCTAGCAACCACCCCTTTCGTATCACCCGTTCGGTACCGTTCGGTACCATTCGGTGGCCAAACTTGTTGACAGAGTTGGCCCTGCATAAAGCAAACGGGCAAGCTCTCTCATCGGTAAAGACGAGGGGAATCTGAGGTCACTGGGCAGAAACTTCAACCGGCGGTTTAATCAACCCAGCAGCCTTCGGAGATGCGAGATCCTCGGAGTTCCGCTACTTTATCAAGCATGATGATATCCATATTTACTTCCCAAATATGGATGCACGCGGAAGATTCAACTGAACTTGAAGCCCATAGGTAAAGCTTTAGCCCGCTCGAGTCAAACTGGCAACTATTCTTACTTTCTCCGAAGAATCTGATCCGTAGACAGTCGAAGCGATAGCGAGGCTCGAGGTTTATCGAAGGACGAATATCCGGTGGAGTTTATCTAGTTGTATGTGGCTAAGATAACCATTCCTCCCCGAGAAGCTTTCAAATTGTTCAAGTGGTATAAGCCTGGTGAAATGAGATGGGAGTATTATAGAATCTTCCAATTGTAAACCCCCGAAGCCCCCAAGCCTTTTAGTGATGGACTAAGGCAAGAGCGTGCGCATGTCAACCAATAACCCAATGTTGCGAAGCACTCGAACTTTGCGGAATCGAATCAGTTTGCGGAGGAAACCACGCAGTCTTGCGTGGAATTGTGGCTTATCTTGCTCGACTATGCCGTGATTTAATATGTCAAGCACAAATGGAGGGCCGATGACAGGCTGATCAAGCAATGCAGCGCAGACCGATCGCAGTGTAACAATACGTATTGCTATTATGGCCCAATGCGTCTACCTGACAAGTATTTCTGGTAAACAAGGGTTACCAAGACTTGCAGGGTGCATCCCATACTTCCATGGTGGCAAAAAGCAAACAATGCACTGGCAATCCAGGTGGTGCTACCCACCATAACCATAGTCCCAGAACTCAAGTCGTGACTCGAGCTGTCTACAAATCGTAAGCGGTATATGGACTACACTTTCGCGACTATGAGTTCCCCAGCAGCCACGAGCGAGTAGCGGAAGAGACCTCATATCAAAGCATCGTGCACCAATTCCATTGTAGTTAAATGCCTTAGGAGAGGGTCTGAAAAGTAGCCAACGAGATTTGCCGGGGCCAAGTCCCATTCGACCTTCCCGATACTGAGATCGAACATCCCAAGAAAAAGATTCCGAGCACATTCCCGGAACGTATACGAAAGAAGGGCACTGCCCGTAGAATAAATCAAGGGATGAAATGCGTCTCAGGATCCGGAACCTCCATTCGATCAAAGCCTGGTGCTGCGTCGTGAAACCTCGTAGAGAAAGACATCCCTCTTGCGCCCCTTGCCTTGTCCGACGTGTCAATTGTGTTGGAAGGGGACTCTCTGGCCCAGAGCGGTAAAAGAGTTCAGTGCCATTGACAAAAGAGTGACTATTCGAGAAGTAACGGGAAGTATAAGAAGATGGTAGTCTTTAAGCTTCGTCGAGAACATCACGATCCTGTTACAGGCTACTTTAATACCCATTGCGGTCTCAGTCTTAGGCAGCTCTCCATCGGAAAGCCTACAGTCTTTTCAAGCGTCTTCGTCCAACTGCTGAACAGATTTGGGTCGCACAACATACTGGGTAATCGGCTTCAGCGTCTGCAATATGCTTCCGCCCGGTAGCCCAGGCCGTAAGATCCTTGGATTCCTCTTCGGCATCAATGACAAGATCTAAAATCTGATGTGGTCCCATAACAAAGGCATCCCAACGGAGCATGTCGACCACACTCTCGTTACGATTATGCTGGGTGATGAAAGCGGAGCAGGCGGCCATCAACCCCAGATGGAACTATACGACGATCTTGGCGCAATGATTGGACATCGCATGATGAAGGACGGTGACCGCATCGGGCAAAACAACAACCTGGACGATTCCATTTACAAGATCGAACACAACGTGCACGTAGACAAGATGACAACACCAAGGTACATTGTCATCAACCAGTGGAGTTCCGATGCCATCTGTGTCTCGGCGATCCAGGTTTCGAACGGAAAGCTCTCCTCCGTCTTTTACGGCGACCTTGGGGCCCTTTGTGGACAGAGCTGGTTCTTCAGCCGGCGTCGGCTTGATGCAAAACTCATGCATCCAAAGTGCGTCTGGCTGGATGAAGACCATACCATCGGTTTCAACGCGCGAGCCATGAGCTTTCATCTCAACGATATGCTTGGAACGCCAGATAAAGTCAAGATGTACAAGGAAAACCCCCAGGAATACTTGTGTAAAAGCACCCCTCGCTTCTCGTTCTGGTATCAACTTCGGCCAGGGGCACACCTGCCCGTCTTCAATCCTCCCCTAGAGCACGAGCGAGATGCAATCACCGGACAAGAAGGCCGGGACAAGGACCCAGAACGCGCAGTTGACAAGGTCAAATGGGACAAGATGGCCGACCACGACCCTCAGCCTATTTCCAGACGTTTCATGACGGCATCTGATCGAAGGGCTAAGAGAGAGAAGCTGGCCAAGAGACAAGGCACAAACCCTGACATCACTCATCTCATCATCACCCGCGCCGAAGAACATGCAGCGTCCTTGGTTTGCAACAGCACAACATCTTACGGCCACGATGTTGTATCTCTTCACGAGAAGACTTACTGCGATATGACCGTAAAGAGACTCTACAACCTTTGTGACGACGTTTTGAAGGAGAGCTGTTTTGACGTGGAACGAAGAACTCTGATAGGCCGCGGAGGAATCAACGCTCGTGGCGAAATATCCGCTGTCGGCATTCCTCAGAAGCGATATAAAACAGCAGCCCACTGGGAAGAATGATCTCACCTCTCCTTAGAATCTGTGGAACTGATCTGAGTCCCCAGAGTCATTGTACAATCTTTTTTAATTCTACTCTACCTTAGTAACCGAACCTTAAACCCAGACTGTGGGTCTTTTCTCTGATAAGGACTGCTGCTGAATGAGATTATGGGGTGAGGGCGGCAATTAGAGGCTGTTTTGCTAGAACTGGACACGTCCTCACTCATCATTCAACGGACTTCTATCATCAGGCACTTTGAGAGATCAAAGCCCTTAAAATCAATGAGAAGTCCACGATTCACCTGCTGGTAACTCTATTTATCTAAGCAAGAGAGCCATTCGCAGAGTCTCGATTGCTAGATTCATGGCAACTAACTCAAGCCTTGGAGGCGTATTATTTTCAAGCTCGTCCATCCAACTGCCACCTAGGCATATACTGTTTCGAGCAGTGTACGCTGCGTACATCGCTAAAGAAACAGCGCCTATGAAGAAACCTTTGTAGTCTGAGTCAACCTCCTCAGAGATGCAATCTGGCCTTGGCAGAATCCCACAGCCTGCTGCTTAACGCTTTCCTCATGCTGCTCCTCAACTCGTCTGGCCCCAGATACCCAGGTGACGGTCGTCTCCTCTGGACCGGAAGGATGAAGTTGCACGGCCGCAAGGACTTCTCTCGCCGGACTCAAGCTCGGCTCAAGCACTTCGTACTGCAGCTTAAAAGTAATATGGTCGCACACGACAATGCGCTCGTCAAAATAGGCTTCGCCAAAGTAGACGCGACGGACGGCGCCCTGGCCGTATCCTTCCAGGACTGCGGACCGGGTGCAGCCCGGGATCAGGACCCGCTCGGCTCCGATCGCTGACAGAAACGGCCAAATTTCGTTGGCCGGAGCATTGATTGTCTCTGTAACTGAGGCCAGGACAGTCCTCCCATCTAAGTCTTCGATTGACATTCTCAGTCTTGACACCGGGATATTAGTAGCCGTAGCCAATGGCAAAATATTTGTACCACAACTGAGCATGTGCACATACCTGGTATGTTTGTTATCTTAAGATCCTCGTGGAGGGTGCAATTATCTCTGTGATTCGATGATTTATGTCTACAGCTTACTTATTCATTCGCATGTTCTTGTCCAAATGGTTCTGGATTATATCTATTTCTTGGTTTTCTTGTCGCAGCGACATTCGACCGTCGGACGGACGAAAGATGAAATTTGTAAGCTCAAGAAGCCCTGCATGTGGGGAGGCTATGAGCTTTTCGGCCTCCTCAATGCACCCCGAAAGCGAGAGCGAAAATTCACGTCAAAATGGCTTCACTCTCAGACTTCAGTCGAGCGACTCCGTGTTTCTTTAGAATAAACCCAGGAATCAGGTTTGGCAGAAGTAGTTGTCGGCAGGGGCAGATTCTTAAACATCCTGCATACAGTGTTGTCGGCTATATAAACTTGGACGGCTGCCATCATGGCTGCAATGGACTATAAGCTGGGAACGTGATACATCATCAACGAAGAGAACGCAAACATGGTCTCTGAGAAGAGGAACGTTGCCATGATATTTGGGGCTTCCGGTATTGTGAGTCTCCTGAGTTGCAGTTTTAGTTTCTTTTACCCCTATGCTGAAAATTCTAGTCCGGCTGGGCTTTGATGCGCGAGTGTCTTAGCTACCCATCAAATACCACATTCAATCGAGTCATAGGCTTAAGCAAGAGGCCCATGAGCAGGAAAACAGCGCGGTTGGGGGACGATCCGAGACTTGAAATACATACCGGACTCGATCTTACCGATGCCGACTTGACGCTTCAGAGACTTGAGGCTATACCAGAAGTTGATGATGTTACACATATATACTTTGTTGGTGAGTGCTACTTCGTCAGCTTGAGTAGCAAAGTACAGAATTTGTAGATGGATCGGCTAAGAACATTTTCGCAGCGTACACGGGCCATGAAAGTGATCCAGAAAGCCAAGTCAAAATCAACGCTGCGATCGTCGACAACGCCCTGGTAGCCGTCAAGAATATATGCCCGAAGCTAGAATTTGTTTCCCTACAGACAGGCGGAAAGGTAATCGAAACTCTTGCCTCGGAAACTGATCTTTTACTAAAGTCTTCCTAAGGGCTACGGAATAGTAGGATACGGCTGGCCTCCCGCACCGTGGAAAGAAGACCTGGCCCGCTTGCCAGAACCATACGCATCCAAGATTTTCTACTACGCTCAGTGTGATGTGGTAGCCAGACATGCCGCGAAAAGTTCGTGGAAATGGGCTGAAGTCAGGCCGTCCTTTCTCGTGAGTTTTCGGACAATAGCCGCGCCTCAACTCTCTCATTCTGGCCACATCTGACAAGGCCTACCATCCAGCCTGGATTCGTCCCCCAGTTTAACGCCATGAACGTGGCACAGAGCTTGGGGCTGTATCTCTCTTTCTATCGTTCAACGCACGGTGACGGAGCGTCTTGTCCCTTTCCGGGAACTCAAGAGTCCTGGACGGCACTGCACACCGATTCTTTCCAAGACCTGGTAGCCCGTTTCCATATTCATACCTCGTTGCACCCGGAGGAGACTCACGAGCGGTCGTTCAATATCGGAGACGGCGATTCTGTCTCGTGGGAGATGAAGTGGCGATTGATTTGCCGCTATTTTGGCCTCAACGGAGTTGACCCACAAGGGCAGCTCACCAACCAGGTATTTGGCATTGACTGGCTCATTGTTCAGAAAGACAAGTGGTCGGACTGGGTCCTCGCGAATGGCCTTGAACGAGGCTCCCTCGAGAATGTTAATTGGGATATACTGGCTGCCACTCTGGCCTCGCCGATTCGTATTGACTATGACCTGACGGCATCTCGCGACATTGGGTTCACTGAGATTCTAGAACCCGGGAGAGGCTATATCCTAGCTTTCGATCGACTTGTAGAAGCAAAATTTCTGCCTTGTTACTAAAAAGCTGAAAGTCAGCTCGGCTAGCTGGGCATGGTGAAGACATCATCCCGGCCACAAGAATTCTCAAAAACTTCAGGGAAGCGGATCCAGAACCCTCCGATCTTCAGCTGAGATCATCATAATGAGCGATTAGTAGACCGATATAGTTATGGATTAAATTCACATAGTCAATCATTCGAAAATGCTCGGACTTCAAGACAACCAATTTCACGAAGCCGTGAGGTGATGTTCGCTTTATGACCGACCTAGATGACACAGGAGGAAACCGAAGGGCGATTAGCGATGGAAAGACGATCGCTGCACACTAGAGGTACGCATTAACTTAGTGAGAAGCAGTAATGTACATCGGAAATCCGCCTCAACAAGGGGATTGTAACCTACCGCCAGCTGGGTTGTGGCCAAGTTGGTGTTGAAGGTTAACTTTCATAGAATTGAGTAGAACTGGAAGAATCGTGACCCATCCCGTAGATGAACAGGGAATATACGGAAAGAGTTATATAGTGATCAGGCGCTCTGAGAAGAGATCGAATGCTTTTCTCCTAGTTTCTGGACAATTCAACGTCCTCCCCTATCTGCTTTACTTCATACAGCGCTCATAGCCTAGGCTCAGTCATGCAATCGCCTTCTTACCGCCATTGACTAAGCTCATACCGATCATGCTGTTGAACATAACCAAAAGCAATAACATAGCTTCTATTTGGCGACAACTTCCGTGAGGATAGAGTGGCAGGGCTGCTTGTCGAAAATATTTCCTTTGTCCTCCGTTAAGAACCAGTTTCGAGGCATTCCACTCCCAGAAATGGAGAATAAGAGCCGGAGTATACTATAGCTCATTTTCTAGAGCCTCCTGCTTTCACGAAAAACGATAATTTCACCGTACCTGGTATTATATTACAGTGCTCCGATTATGTAGACTGACCTTCCGAATAGAGTCTTCCGTGATCGACAATCCATTGAGTCCTACTACAGGTAACTAACCTTTACTCCTTTGTCTCTTATTCTCACGAACCTAGTGTAGGTCGACATGGATGAGAAGAATGCTCTGCACTTTGTCCAACACAACACCAGTAATTGCATGCGCTAAGGTTTTTCCTTTTGTACACGTAAGGAGATGCTGATCAATTACTGCTCGCTGAATTATATGCAGAGAATATAACCATGTAGCCTTCCGTATCATCCTGTATAAGTCATTTACGCTGATCCAAGTTGTCAAGGCCATGAATCGGCCTTGAAGCAGGGGTCCCCGAGATCAACAGGCTCGGGCCGAGGGCCCGCACCCACAGCACCTTCAGCTAATCACCGCGAACTCTCGAGAGACGCTTGTGAATTGGTGGCGTTGAGCCAAATAAATTGTGAAAGTTCTGGTCGGTAATAGGCTCTCGATCATCGACGAACTGGTGATCTTCGTGACAACTTTCTTAGCCTTTGCTTGGTGCTTGAGAATGACTGCAGATTTGCACCTTCACTTGCATCTGCCAGAATGACGGGATAGAGCATGTTGCCATCCAACTTTTAACGTCAGATAGCCTGAAAATCCTAGCCTGTTTCCCCATCATTTTGACGTGTGCTGTCTAATCCATCAAACTGTGCATGTACCAATGGGTAAAGAGCCGAGAGCCCACGTGAAGACGGGTTCTTGTACCTGCTTGCCGAATCGTAGCGCAATTCTTTGCTCCATTGGGAAAACAATGCGGCGTCTTAGGCATGAAGTACGGACCACCGAAGCCAGGCGTTCGAGCACCATATTAACTTTCAACCGGGGTGCACGCTGTACGTCCACAGGTTTCAGCAGAAACACCAGACGACTTGCTACAGAAAGGATCGCCACAGAGGAACTCTGTCTTCTCAAGCAACCAGAGAGATCGACCCACAACCGGACATAAGTGACAGGCCATCCTAGTCAAAGTGACGATCGTTGAGAGTGGCCGGTGGCAATTGATGAGGACAAAAGTGATGATGCCCCAGCCATGAGGCGGAACCTTCGCCCGATGAAGTAGCCGAATTAAGAGAATGTAAGATTCAGGCTTGCGAATTGGGGTGTTCGTAACCCCGCCTCATCAAGATGGTATGATGAGCTGTCCTGGTTTAAGTCTTGATCACTAAAGCAACTGTTGTTTATGTTCCTGAGGGCTACATGTACGCACCGTAACCGGTGAAGGCCGCTCTCTCAAATGCCAACGCTAATGAAAATCGTTCCTGCGCGGTTGATGCTCCGTGTATGTCTAGAACGCCTCGCTCGGAAATGCAAGTCGATGTCCCTCGTGAGAATATCCCAAAGGAAAAACAACCTTTAGGCTTTTTGCCGGTCCGGATGATCTTGTACACCCACCTTTGACCTCCTCTTCTCTCTCTGAGCCCGCCACTTGGGCCCCCAGAATTGATTGACAACCTGAATGGGAGACACAGCTATGACTGCCATGCCGAGGACGAGGAACGCAGTGCCAGGACCAACAGCGTTGAGCATCTGCTCTGCGAATGCTACGCCCAGAGCTGCCAGCCCGCAGCGGACCACGTTGTTTATGGCTGTGGCACTCGCGCCTTCACCGGGGCAAAGGTCCGAGATGATGGTCTGGTTCAGCGCAAAGATGGCGTTCGCCGATGCGGCAATTAGAAACTGCATTGTCAAGGGCAACGCAATCCATCCCGGTCGGGACGTTGCCGTGGGATACGCCAGAGAAAACCCGTAGCCGACGATGGAGGCAACGAATAGGAAGACTATCCACGGGAGGCGTCTCAAGCGGGCCTGTTCTAAGGGGAAATCTGGCGCAATGTCTTTGGGTGACAGTTCCTCGTCGTAGGGGATGTTGTGGGTTTCCTTGTATTTGGTCTCAACGGCTTTGTAGTCCCGAGTCAGAAGTTTGCCCGCAAACACGGAGCCGACAATGGTCCCAATTCCTACCCACACAGGTCAGTCACGCCCAGGCAAGTCCCGTTCCCATCGGAGTTCAAGCCATCCAATCATTCTTGAAAGTTCGGAAGGAGTGCTCTCGACTGACCGTTGGGTATGAATGCCACACCAAGAAGGAGTTCATTTAGTCCGAACCGCTCCTTAAACAGTGGAGTTGTGCTAGTCGTTACCATGTTCCAGATGGCATAGATCACACCACCCCATACAAGGTTGATCACCAAGTCCTTCTCTTTGAAGAGCTTGAATGGCCTCAAAAAGGTCCAAATGGTCATCTTTCGATTCAGAGGTCCATCTGGATCCTCCATGTACTTCGGCTCCTTGGCCACATATCTGTAAAGCGGCTTATAGATGATGCCGTTCAGACGGAGGGACCCATTGCCAGCAATAGTTCTCAAAGTCTCTGGTAGAAATACCATGATAGTGATGAGAATAAGCGACGTGGCGATGAGCAAGAAAACAAACACGGATCGAAAGCCCAAGGAATTGGCGAGAGCACCTCCTAACAGCGGGCCGATCGCTGTGCTGAAATTTCGGACTGCAAAGAATTAGATGCCGCTCAAAACACCCACGGGGAGTACGACGACTCACTCGCTTGATAGAAGCTGATGTATGCACCCCTTTCGGCCGTCGGAGAGATATCCTGGATGACACCATTGCCTGTTACACACGTTAATTAGCTACCAACTTTGGAAACTGAAGAGAAGGCTGAGACGAAATACCCACCGATACTGACAGTCGAGGCACTTCCTGCAGCTTGGAGGCCACGGAAAATGAGCAGTACCGCGTAGTTTGGCGAGAAGCTCAACGCGATATTGGCGCCAATGTAAACTCCCATGGAGGCGATGTAAGTTGGCCGCCGGCCGAGCGTGTCAGACATGGGGCCCCATAGCAGCGGTGTAACGGCTTGCATGATCAAGTAAGACGTGATTGTGAGTGATACTTGTGATGCACTAACCATCAGCTCCTGAATTGGTGTGTTAGCATCTGCCGCGCGCGCGTTTCGTTTTGAAGGAACGGTGTAAAGTTTCCACTCACCCTTGATATTGCATCCAAGGAAGGGTTGTAAATGTTGGACGACAACCCGGAGAAAAGACCTGCAGAAGCAATAATGATGAGAATGAACCACTTTTGTCTCTTGGTAAAGACTGAAAACGGTTCGCCATTGCCATCATCCTCGTCGTCGTCTTGCTGGTCCCCAACCTCATTGGAATCATCGAAGGGATTCCGATCTTGGCCTCCACGTCCCTCATCATACTGATTGTACTGAGAGTCTTCGAACGACTTGGTGCGGAGCTCTCCAGTGCTGCTGTCCTTCTGCCAGGTCCTCTTCCGGATGGGCGGCGGCCTCAGCGGCAGAATGTTACGGCCGCGCGGGGCTCCCAGTCGGATGCTGGTGCCGGCCCGAGATAACCGAGTGGGAAAGGCCTTTTCGTCATGGTATCGGTCCGGCATGTACTCGTAGTCATGAGCGAGAAAGTTGTACGCTGCAGCTGATGCAGCAGTCAGACTTCCGAGCAGTCCCCTCCTCACGTCTGGTCGCGGCGGCGGCTGCGGCTGTAGCCGATTGGGATTCATAGCTTAATTTGACTCTGGATCCCTTTTCTAGCTTGTCAGTTGAAAATGAAAGAAACTAAAGTATGGAAGACCAGATCTTGGCCCCGTGGACAATCTCTACGCTCGGTTATCTCATGCATATAAAGAACAATACTGGCCAAGTCCACCGGCTGGTCTGGAAGCCCAATTCAGCTTTCACCGCCACGCTGTGACGCAGCCAGCTGGTATTCATCATCGTCCTGACGTCAATTAGAGATCGCGAACACGGCTGAAAGAGCTAAATTGAATTTAGATAATCAGCTCGAGAAAGAAACCTCCAAGTTGATGAGAGGAATAGGTTCACCCTCGTACGAGATGGTCCGGGGATGCCTGCGACTCACCGCACGGCCGCCCACCCCCAAATGCATGGGAAGCGCAAGGAGGCTCAAGAGGTTACAGAAAGTGGTTTCGCAAAACACTGAAGCCATTGGACGTCCCATCTTCTAGACCACTTCTGCCTCCTTTGTGAAACACCGAGGCTGCTTCGACGCCGTGTCGCAGTCGTCGCCCACAACGAGTCTATGCTTCAAAGTTTATGGCTCTCCGACCCCCTTCCACCCCTCCCCTTCTCCTCTCAACACAAACGGTAGAGGAACTCTAAGGGCAGAGGAAACAAACCAGAGGAGAGAAAAAGAGAGGGCCGGGGAACGCACGTTCACCCAATGGGCCAAAGCCGGCCCTCAATCGATCACCTTCTTTTCCTCTTGTCTCCGGCAACCGTGTTGATGACACCCAATTCCCATCATGTCTACCCGTCAGTCGGAAACTTGACGCCCACTTGCTCCTTTGGGACACATCTCAACCCCGTAGACCAGCGCGAAAAGGCCCGGGCCCGAGTGGCGGCACCTCGGCCTTGAAAGTTTGACACGAGCCAGAAGTCAAATGATGGATGGAACTAGCAGAGACTGACAGAATGGACGAGCACAAGGCCTGAATAAGAAGTGCATGGGTTCCACCTCGCTCGCTACCCCGGCCGCTGCCTGTCTAGTATCCCAGGACCCTTTCTCTCGGTTATTTACAACCGGACTAGCACGACAAGCGCATCTGTGATACGCTTGACAGTGCCTCACGACCTCTCGGCTCACCTACCGGACCAGAAATGTTTTAGACCGTGAATCGACGTACCGAATAAAGTAGAAGATCTACTAGCCACTTCAGCAACAACATCTTCGGCGTGGAGGGTGAAGCAAGTGATGGATATGGGAAACCACAATGTCGCCAAGCGCGATGAGGAAGAGGAGGAGATTCGAGATGTACGCCGGCAAATGCAAGATGCCGAAGCAGCCAACGCTCAAGCAGTCGCCGCTGGTGCTGCAAAGCAAGCAAGCGCGCCCAACGCCAACGCGCTTCCTCTCGATCCGAATCAGCTTCTCTCAGTCCTAGGCCTCCTCAGCGGCCAACCTCAGGCTACGCCGGGAGCACCTGGACAGCCCGTGGCCACGGGGCTGCCTCCGAACAACAATGCCAACGTACCAACGGTCACCATCTTCGTGACGGTGACGCCCCCGGCTGCGACACAGACCGTGATGATCATGGTACCGACAACAGTCACGGTGACTGCGACACCGGTAGCGCCGCCTCCAGTGAATCAGCCTCCTCCTCCGCCACCGGCTCCGCCAGTTCAGACATCACCACCGCCGCCAGCACCGCCGATGAGCACTCCGCCGCCTCCTCCTCCGCCGGTTATCGCGCCCCCCACCGCCTCCACCACCACCACCTCCAGCCAGCGGGCTGACTATGCCTCTTGTCGGAGCCAGCCCATTCCCGATGCCACCTCCTGCGGCATCTGTGTCTGCCCCCATGTCCTCAGCATCATCAACGGGAACTCCCAAGGGAGCCGGCGGTACTCCCACAGCTGTAGTATTATTGGGTGTCTTTGGCGGTGTTGGTAAGTTGACCTTGCTGAGACTTCAATGGTGAACTATCCGCTAACAGGCAGCGTAGCTGGTGTGTCACTCCTGGCAATGGGAGCATTTGTGTACGGTTTGATGAGAAGAAGGAAGAACAAGTCTGAAGCAGAGGTAAGCATGTAATGGATTCCTAATTCCAGCTAGGCGCTGATCACTTGTGTTAGACGGCGAGCGTCCAGAGCATGCAAATTGGAAGGCCGATGCCCTCTTGAGTTCTTCAACAGAACCAGTGAGGCATGGTGTTGTAGACTTTTCCCAGATTATTGCCGGTGTTCTCAAGGCAACTTCATGGTCTAGAGTTGATAGTAAAATCCGGACATACCCCAACACCTCAAAGGGTAAACATTTTCGGTTGCCTCGAGCGAGAAGGGAAGGCTCGTAGCTGCCGGATTTCCGCTTCTCCCATTCCAGTTACTTCATGTAAGACCAGAAGCGTTGGAATTCTTTGGAATACAATTATTGTCTATTGTTTAATATTATACACTCAAAAAAAAATTGATCCTCGTAGTCGTGATGAAAAGATACACTCACCGCATAACTATGCTGTTGGCTGAGCCAAGCCGTCCCAGACCTCTTTCAACCATTCGGCGACCTTAGCGGCGATGATCTCGCTGTTCTTCTCCGTAGTGCAAAAAGCGTGAGGAAGTCCCGTGTCATCAATCTCAACCCTCGCCCAGCCGTTCTCGATGTGCTTCTCTCGGGCTCTGATGAAATGGTCCCGGAAATGATCTCCAACCCAGTGGTCCTTTTTCGCGAAAAAGAAGAAGAATCTAGGCGCTGCTCGCTTGCCGTTCCCCACATCGTCCTCTTCAACTTCCCAGAGCTCCTTATCCCACTTCTCCTCGGTAATCACTTTCATCTCATCTTTGCCCATGTGAATGGCTTGCCATACTCCGTCCCGACTCTTCAAGAAACTGGTCGTGACGTCTGCTGCTTTAGGGCCCATGCCTAGGACATTGCCAACGAACCACCGAAGCGCTACCGCCGGCCAGAGATTCAAAAACTTTTGGGCAATCACGTGTGCGGTATTGTTGAGGAATGGTGTCGTACGAATGAGTTCCATCTGCTTTCCGCTTGGCGATTTGGATATATGTGTGACTGTTGGGAAGAGCAGCATGCCCGTCAGAAGTTTGAGATGGGGCGCGCGCGAGGGATCCTTTAGGTGCCTGTGGAAAATCTCAAGGGCAATGTAGCTACCGACAGAATGGCCCGCGATCACGACAAAATCATATGGCTCGCCCTTCTTGCCCGGCGCATTACGCGAAGAGTCTGTCCGCCGCAATGATGCCAAATGGTCAAAAACAAGCTCAATCTGATGTTCCACATCATACGGCGGGCTGTCTTTGCTGAACGGCTCGTGGCTGTCATCCCTAAACCCAAAGAGATCGCGGCCGTGGACGTGAATGTGGCCGTCGGCCCAGCCAATGCGGGCCTTTAGCGCATCGAAGAAGTCGGTGTAGTAATCGACGAGCCCTGGGTTGCCGGGAATGAAGAAGAAGAGGCCGTGTCCCGCCGCCGCCATTGTCTGTGTTCGCGCGTGTGTGTGTGTCCGTAAGAGTGTCTTTTTTTTTTTCTTGCGCTTTGGTGAAGCCGTCTTGCAACACAGCACGGCCCGCACAGATTCTGTCGGCTCTGTGCCGAGAGTTGACGTCGTCTGAAATCGAGAGGTTCCGGCGACGCGAGGTGGAATCTTTGGAAAGGAGGTTGAAGGACGGGAGATCCACCTCGGCAATGAATCGCGAAATTGGCGGGCAGTTTCCACGCGTTGCATTAGTGTCGGAGATAATGCTCCGTCGGCGTTTATCTTCCAAGGAACTCGACGGTACGTACCTCGATTCTGGTGATGGCTTCATTTCGCCGAGCGCTGTGATGGCGACTCCACACATCACACTTTTTGGACTAAAATCATTCACTCAAGGACATTTCATACGTAAGATTGAGAAAGCCGAAAAATATTCGAGTAATGGTCGCCGAAACTGAAGGGATTCGAATCAACGGCTCAACGGCGTGCTTCCCTGCATGTATTCAGAGAATTGTGTGACAAATTATATCCACGTCGTGTATCATTCCTCAAGAGACAGAGTTACGGTGCTACCTTCTATCAGCTAAGGTACTAGTACCTTACATTAGAACTTGAAACGGAAACTGGGATGCATCCACCCCAGTCTAAACTCATGCTCTTCTGCTGATAGGCCATCCCTTTGACTCTCGTCTAGCCGAAAGCCTCGCTCTCCTTGCGACCGTTTCTTGTTCTCGCGCTTCATGTACAGGGGTAAGATAATTCCTATTACCAATAATCCAACCAGACAGCCAAAGTTGATGAAGTGCCCTTTGAGATATCTAGGACATGACAGAGTCAGTGAGGGGAACCGCGCAAGTGTGTTCATAAAGACAACTTACCGGGGTGCTTCATCTTTAATGTAGGTAAAGGAGGCGAGAAAAGCAGCCGAGTTTCCAATCGACAGTAAGAAACCCAGAGCAACGGCACGGACATAGTGTGGGGATGCGTTGATACTCATCCAAGTAAGCGCCAGAGAGGGTGTTGCGTTGACTGACATGGCGACAAAGAATGAGCCTGCATACTGAATCTTGATATTCATGTAGGATGGTGCCGGACCAACATGGGCCCCAACAATCATCAGGATGTACCCGAAAATGCCAGTCATACTGCAGACATTCAAGGGCAGTGCAGTCTTTCCAGACCGACGACTCCAGAATGAGATGCCAACAGTGAAGATCAAGGCCGCAAAATTCGGTGGGGCCGTCATCAATGATGCCTGAAGCTTCCTATATCCCATAGCAGAGATGATGGTTGGGAAGAACATGGAAAAGCTGTAGATGGCCTGGATGGAGCAGAAGCTTCCAAGAGCCATCAGAATGGTGATGACATTACCAATTGCTCCTATAATAGTCTTCCAAGTCAGAGGATCCTTCTTGTTCTGGAGCCTCAGAATGCCACTCTGTTGATCTTCTCCTGTTGATTCTTGGTCGGATAGGCGAGGATTGCCGAGATAGTGCCATCGATCTTGACATTGCATCCTCGCAACAGCGAGAGTCTTTTCAGTCGGAGACAGAAATTTGGCGTCAGCAGGTGTGTGCGGCAAGATGAAAAGCAGCAGGAGGCCCAGCAAAACGGTCAAAACCCCCTCAATGAAGAAAATCCAAGGCCACCCGTCATAGCCGCGGACCTTAATCTGTCCAAGTCCAGCAGCCATCAAGCCACCGAGGAACACAGCAAGGGCGGTACTCGAGTAGAACAAGCCCACGCGAAGGATGAGCTCATCGGCGGTGTAAAAGAAGCCAAGGTAAATCAAGACACCACCGAGGAAAGAGCTTTCAGTCAAGCCCAGGAAAGCACGTGTAATGCAAAGGCCGACAAAGTTGGTGATGAAGCCGCTGAGAGTAGTGACTATTCCCCATGAAATGATCAAGGCCGGCAACCATATCGCGCCTCCGACACGGCGTACGGCTAGGTTTCCTGGAATATTGAACAAGATGTTAAGGATGAAGAACATTGCCAGAGCTGTATTGAATTGGTTGCCAACCAGCTTGAGGTCTCGTTCGAGTCCATTGATGCGAGCGAGAGCGATGCTGCTCTTGTCGAGGAAGAAGAGAAGGTGCGCAAGGAACATGGCAGGTACCAGCCTGTGATCGAACTTGCGGACAAGTCTCGACCGAATCTTTTCATTCTCTGCAGCATTCCTTGGGGCGATGGAATCGGTATTGGTGTCGCTTGTTATTTGTCCGATAGCATCACCGTACTTCTCCTCATAAGAACCGGTAGCATCAAGACCAGCTCCATCGATGTTGCCATCTCTGTCTAGGTCGTGGTCTGTTGGCGAAGGTTTGCCGTCATTTGGGATTCCAGGAACTCTCGCCATCTTGAAAGAGGACTGTTTACGTGAAGAGATAGATCGATTGAGAGATGGTTCATAACCTGGGTTGTTTGCTGGTGACAAGTCTAGAAACTTGAGCTTGAGGGGGTAAACTCGAAGTCGAAATTGAAGTGATTCCACGGCCTTGATAATGAATGGGGACAATTGCTCCGAGTTTGGTGACACAACTCATCCGAGAGGAAAGGTTGATCGGGATGTGCTACTGCCGCCCCTTTTCATCAACAGAGCAGGAGGGCCAACAGTATTGGCATTTCGACGCGACCAACCGGGTCTGTTGGCCGCCGCCGTGATTCTTCTCTCATTGTCTGAATACGACCAACCACATGGCCTGTATCACCTACTTGGCGCATCTAGGCATCAAGGGTAAAGTAAACGCTTTCACTTCATGACCTGCCCGAACAAGGGAGTAACCGAAGCAGGTCGATTACTACAACACCAAACACGCAGACACCCCTGCCTGCATCCCCTGTCAATCACGGTATTATATCTACGATCCAGGTACCTCAAACACTATGACACTGCACGATAAAGACACCAATAGAGATGACCTTCTCTCACCACATTTCGCACCTTAGTTGGTCAATATACGGGTAGATGCATGTCTGAGGCGCTGCAGTGATTGGGAGCCAATATTTGTGCGACATTCTTGGGGGACACAATCGGGTAACTGCCTTGGCCTGTGTAACACATATTCTGACTCTGTGGTAGACCACCCCTGTGCTTTCTTGAGATACATGGTAGAATAGAAATGATGTGCAAATGAAGTGATGACCGAATTTGAGAGGAATTCGTTGATAACCACCCATCTTATCACATGATAACAGATGGGTTAAGGTACGAGTTTGACGCAAGTTAGACTAAATGATCTGGCGTAATTGACCTCTTTGTTTGTGGTACATCTTCATTTACTATCAAATCTGTTGTTGGAGTACGTTAGTTATCAACATGCTCCAATGATTCACCGCTGTTTCGAGACTGAGACCTCTCCTTTGTTGGTGCCACAGGATATACATCTCTACTTGGCACGTTTCCTGGTTGGCTATTCTCAAAGCATCCCAGTACGAAATTCGATATTTCGAAAACAGAATTTGAGACTGTCTCTGCCTCATGCAATCTTCTAGGCTTTTCTACAATCCTTGATCAACGCTGGGCACCCGGGCTGGCTTGATCGGAAGCGACATCAATTTTCGCCTAGAATTGAGTTGGGAAACGTTACACGACGAGCTGCTGGTCCCGCGATCATGGAAGCTGTCTTGACATTTGAGATCGTTATTCTTCTCGAACGGTTGCGAGAACGATTGCCTGAGACCACAGATCGCGACAACGTATTCTTCATGCCCACATCGCAATGCGAAGCGCCCTGCATCGACAAGTTTGAAGGCAACAAGACTTCGACATTGCCATCTTCCTGCCAGGAAAACAGGCAGCGGCTTCGAAATACCGATACTCATGGTGTGTTCAACGAGTGCCAACCTATTACCTAGACTGTTGTTGATTGCTTATGTTCATGATTGACACTATTTCCAACCCCAATCCTTACGAAGTTCTTCGGAAGCGACAAAACCAGTCTCTCGAATTCCTCGATCTTCCAATTTCCTCTGTTAAGCCGTAACTTTGGATGCATTTCTGTTTTCACTCCGCACACAGTTCCCGAGATGAAATTGAGGCAGGATTCAAAGCAATCAGAGTCGAGCGTGGTTTTGCTGGCTTGGATTTCCATGCGGTAAATCGAAACTCCTATCTTATCACCATCCTCCTCAATCTCGTAGTGATCATTGTACAATTATTACATAACGATGTTCCAGATTACTTGCTACGTTTCTTATAATAATTGTCATTGGCTCTGTGTTCTCGCTCAAACTTTCGGGGCCTTGCTGGTCGGAATGGGTGTAGACGCCTCGGTTTCGCAAAACGACGCCGCAACTTGTTGCTTCCCCAGTGACTCGGCCCAGTGGAGCAAGTCCGATCGCCTTTTCTACCTTAGCTAAGACTGGGCCGAGTCAACTTTGAATGGGTGTGTTTGACACCGCTAGCGAATCATCAACGAGGAAAACCGCCTCCTCGCCTCGTCTACGTGTGTTAGTCAGGAATGTTTCCCACCGATACTCCGCTAGCGCTGCGCGTCTGACTCCGAGAAAGGATCCTTGGGACCCCAGATGCCCCGGATAATTATCGGCGGAAGCTCCCCCGCCCCCAGTTCTCGGTCAAGCAAAGTTACCAGACCGCCTTCGGCGACCTTTTTATCATCATGGTAGTCGTTCTTCTTTTCGATGAGATTTCTTGATGATTCTCATCTTGTGTTCTGTAAAGGCCAATTCGTTTGAACACAGGTTTTAGAAGATCTGGTTACGCTGGTGACTGGCCAACACCCCTTCAAGATGTCGCAAACCGCCACCGAGGCGCGATCTGAGGCGCAGCATCAGAAAACCTTCACTTCGGAACCCTATGAGCTTGGCAGACTGAGCTCAAGCGGTCGCGCACTTGGGAGTGCCTCACCGAAGAAAGACGGACCCGAAGAACATCAATCGTCAGATGTACCCGACGACACCCCTCCAACGAATGCTCATGGAGCTATCGAACGATGGAATTCGCCAAGGGGTAACATGGGAAGACTGGGCTTTGCTTTCTTCTCGTTTGCCATTGCCGGCATGAACGACGCAGCAGTCGGTGTAAGTGGTCATCAATATGTCGACAAGTTGTAAACAGTCACTAACATGATACCATCCTTCAGGCTTTGATTCCCTACGTACGTTTTCTTTCCATGCGCTTCAATGTTTGAGGATTTGCGGTGGACTTGTCAGTCTAATTACTCTTCAGCTTGAAACCTACTACGAACTCAGCTACACTATCGTCTCGTTGATCTTCCTGACTCCTTTCGCCGGTTACTCGGTTGCGGCATTTACCAACGCTAGGATTCATCAGAAGTTCGGTCAAAGAGGCGTGGCCATCATGGCACCTCTCTGTCACATCATCACATACGTCGTCCTGGCCCTGCATCCTCCTTACCCAGCACTCATCGTGGCCAACATGATCAGCGGATTCGGCAATGGACTGACTGATGCGTGCTTTTGCGCCTGGGTTGGCGCCATGGATAAGGCGAACACAATCCAGGGGTTCCTGCACTCTTTCTATTCCGTTGGAGCTCTCGTGTCTCCACTGATCGCTACTTCGATGGTGGTAACTGCCAAGTTGCCTTGGTACAACTACTACTATGTAATGGTGAGTCGAGTCCCATTTCGCCGGCGCCTTCGGCAATACATGTACTAAGAACTCTCAGGTCGGTGCATCTGTCCTCGAACTCGTCGGTCTCACTGTCACCTTCTGGCAAAAGACCGGTACCGTATATCGCGCAGAACACGCGCACGAGAATGAGGGTAACGGGGGTGCGGGTACTAGAATTGCACTCAAATCCAAAGTAACCTGGCTCTGTTCCGTGTTCTTCTTTGCGTACATGGGTGTCGAAGGTAAGACTTTTCGTAGACATGGCGTTCGAAAGTTGCTAATTCAGCTTCTTAGTTGGTCTCGGAGGCTGGATTGTTACATTCATGCTACGCGTTCGAAAGGCATCCGCCTACGCGTCTGGTATCTCTGCGACCGGCTTCTGGGCAGGCCAGGCCCTGGGACGTGCTACTTTGGGCTTCGTGACAGAGCGTTACGGAGAAAGGCTTTGCATCAGCATTTACATCGCCATCTGTCTCGCTCTCCAGCTTCTTTTCTGGCTCGTCCCCCAATTCATTGTTTCAGCCATTGCTGTGGCTTTCCTCGGGTTCTTCCTGGGGCCGATGTTTCCTGGCGCAGTCATGATGACAGCCAAGCTACTCCCGAAGCACATCCATGTCAGCGCTATTGGTTTTGCCATGGCCATTGGTGGTACTGGCGGAACGGTCTTCCCGTTCATTATCGGCGCGATTGCGACGAGTAAGGGTGTTGCTGTACTCCAGCCAATCGTTTTGTCGCTCATCGCAGTTGTGGCTATCGTGTGGCTTTGCTTTCCTCGCATCAAGAAGCGGGATGAGAACGTTTTGACTGATCTGTAAATGGGGAATATAACAGGGCGCTGCCCTTGATTGCCCGTACAATTCCCCACTCAATTTGTTGCCGATCCATCGATGAGCCTCTCACGTGAATGATAGACGGAAGATAGAACTCAGCGATGGCTTCATTAGAGACAGACTGCAATGGGAGAAAAGCTGGGAGAAAATCCTGTTCAGTTTACAGAGTAAACGGCAGACGTATATACAATGCCTCCAAATAATCCAGCTCTGGCGCACAGTTTGGCCCCATATGTACACAATAGGGGCGTACATCAACAGACCAGCGGCGTCACTCATATATACTGAGTCAAGTATGTACAAAGAAATATCAGATCGCATCATAATTACGACATCCAAATCGGCTGATGACCCAATTACAACTTTTGGCCAGCAGCGCCGGGGACGGAACCGGCAACCTTGCCGGAGCCGAGGGCGGCAATCTTGTAAGGCAGCGAGGCAGAGGTGAGAGTTCCCTTGGGAACAGAGTTCTTGGAACCACCGAGGTCAACGTCCTCAGCAACCGCGTAGCCGGTCTCCTTGGAGTCGGCGAAGAAGATGGCCTCGGTGGGGCAGCTGTTGAAGGCGGTGCTCTGGACGAGGACCTGAGCACCCATGCGCGAGTTGATACCAGTGAGCAGGAGCTTGTCGTAGTAGGAGTTGACGACGTGGACGGTGCCGAAGCGGACGAGAGGAGTACGGGAGTTGATGTTGGTCCAATGGTTGTTGGCGTAGGTGACGTGAAGCTTGCCCTTGTCCTCGCTGCCGTTGCTGTCGGAGTGACCAACCAGGGATCCCTTCCACTGTTGGCGTTGTTGTTAGTTGGGAACCTGTTGAGAACCAAGAAACAGAAGTCAAGACCAGGACAGGACTTACGTGGTCGTGGAAGTAGACGTTAGAGACCGTGATCCAGTCAGCACCGTGGGAGATGTCGAGGAGGCCATCGAGGTCATCCTTGCCTCCGCTAAGATCACCAGAAAGGTCGCAGTGGTCAACCCAGATGTTGGTGGACTCATCAATGCCAATGGCATCACCATTGCTAGCTTTGACGCCGCCGATCTTCAGGTTGCGAATAATGACGTTCTTGACCTGGCGGACGTATAGACCAACGTTTGTGAGGGCTGCAAAAGTATTGGCATTAGTATAATAAAGCCTCCGAGGCGTTAATTGTAGCCTGAAGGATACTTACAGCTGCCCTTCTCTCCGATGATGGTTTTGTCAGAAGAGACGCGGACCTTGGCGCTGCCGGAAATGGCACCGGAGATGACGATGGTAAGAGGGCCCTCCTTCTTAGCGGCAGCAACGAGCTCATCGACAGTCTTGACAGTGATGCTGGAGCCACCGGCACCACCAGTGGTACCTCCACCCTGGGTGCAGTAGCCGATGTTGCAAGCCTCGGCGGCCTGGCGGAGAGCAAGCTCGTTGCGGGCGGTGACGATGCTGGCAGGCGAAGCCGCGGCCAGAGCGGCCATGAAGGTGACAGCTGAGAACTTCATCTTGGTAGTGTTGTAGAAGGTGATTAGGCTGGTTACCTAAGGAATGAACTGATTCGGATGAAATAAGAGGTGAATGTCGTGAAGCGGGTGACTAGCACTACCGAAGTTAATGGAATGGGATGAACAGCAAAAAGAATGAAAGACTGAAGAGGCGCGATGGAAAGAAAAAAGAACCGGTGGTCCGACCTGTCGACGGTAGAGACTTATATATGAGATATAAGCTCCGAATTCCGCTTCTAGTTTAAAGTGAGGGAAGATGGTGCCATTGGTGATTGTGGGAACTTGGAAGGAGGCCGGTCCACGACTCCACGTTGACAACTGCATTGCTGGGCGTTTCCAACTAAGCGCATCCCTTGACCTAACCGAGGCCCTTGTTTATTTCGCCATCTGTGTATTCTATGATAATCTTACAAACATGACAGGGCATCGGAGAGACTGGATGAATATCCCGTCGACGAAGACGCCTTGGCCGACGGATACAGCAAGAGGTGATTGGCCGCTAGCGACGCCGTTACATTGAGATGAACGGCGCGAGTAAGGAAAAATCATGTCTTGGCCCGTCCCAGGGCGACCAGGGTACCAGAATCAGACGGCTGGGCGCAAATTCACTTCCTAAAAGAACGTGAGAGAATGATTCCTGTCTGGTACTGCCCCGGCTTCTGGTGTGGCCATGTGTGGTTGGGGAGTGCAGGGGTTGCGAATAGGCTCATTCGGCTGTCGCTGACAGGGCCTAGCTGAACCCACCGAGGGCAGAAGACCGAACTAGTGCCGCCCTAGCTGGGCAGCCATCCGCAGTAACGCTGAAGGTGTGACCCTGCGCTAGAGTTGTACAGCTGCTATGTTTCGGATCAGCAGGGTGAGTGGCTTTTGCGCGCGGCATCCCAGAGATAGATGAACGCCAAGATGCTGTATAAATGAACGAGGACTGGTCGTTGGAGGAATAACTCAAAGCAGAGCTTCGCCGTGCGCGCGGCGGATGGCGTCGCCTATCTGAGCAGATGCGCTGCTGATCTGATGGGGGGCATTGTCATCATGAGTGTGTCGGGGTGACCCCTGGCCTAGTTGCTCACAATGAGTTGCTAACGAGTTCAGACTTGAGTGACCGGCTCCCACCTCTTTACACCTTTTACCTCACGTTGAAAGCCCATTTTACGGCGAGTTCTCAACTATAGAGCAACACTGATGCGAAATGAAACTTCTACAACTCACTTCCTTGTAACTTTCCGGCATTTTGCGATCACTTAGCAGCGAACTCTATAACTCTAAGACAGTATGCCCGTCATAATGAGGGAAGTGAGAGGGGCGGTCATTGACCTGTGCATCTACCCGCAACCTTGGCATGTTGCACTATTGAAAAGGGGGATTAGCTGCCAAGACTGCGAATATTGGCATTCTGCACTGCCAAACTCTGCTTTCCAATCATCGTGCGGTTCAACTGCCCACTCCACCATATACCAAGCACGAGAACAAAAGGCAATGACGGTCTTGTGTTGCCCGTTCAAGGCGAGCGGTTTCCGTGGCCTTCTTCTCGCCTCTCACGAGTCACCAATGCACCAAGGTCCTCATACCAACTGAGCCGATGGCGCCAAGACGTTTATATCGAGTGAACCTTGGCATTCTACAACGCAGGAGATTGGGACCTGAACTTCAAACGGCTCGTATTCGATCAGCAAGAATCCACAATCAAGGCCAAAACACCTGGCTCTCTCAAGAGAAAGGAGAGAGCACGATCCGCCAAAACGAAAATCAAACTGGTAACATAGACGTATGCCGGAGGGAGATTCTTGTCAATGATTACAACTCGAAGTCGTTTGCGATGCCTGGCCAGATCCAGCGGATCAACACTCGCTCCAGGCTTTTACCAACTCCATAGCGTCGTGCATATCTTCTGCACCAATCAATACCGAAAAGGTCAGCATCTGTGGTGACACCAGCTCGTCTTAGGACCTCTCTGCCTAGCGACGACTACCGCAATCCTTCATGATATCGACCGGCGGTTGCATCCTGCCGAACTCTCCAGATCGCCCCGGTCATGTGGCGATCTTCGCGGCCGATTCATTTTGCACGAATGAGATCGTTTCCACTGTTTCCGAACGACCATACGGAAAAGCCACCGAGATGTCTTGAAGAAGACGGTGGGTTAATCAAAGCTAATATTACATCCGTCTACAAATTCCACTCCATTGTAAGCGATTCCCGGCTAGTTTTAACTTGCTGCATTAATTCGATTCAGGAACAGTGTCCACGTTGGTCGAGGTCAGAAGGATGACCTTGGACGATGGGTCAAGACCACATGCACCGATTACAACCGCGCCAGCTATATTCATGGTCTTGACCTGCATCTCGAGAGACATCAGATGATCATCAGGAACGAGGTTGGCGCCTGGCTCAGCCACATATTGCTATGAGCTTCGAGTCAGTTGCCACTCTACTAACAGGTTGAGCAATTGTCGGCGGGCGGGCAGACCAGCATTCAGGATGCTTGCCACAACTTTGAGGTCTCACGACTTGGAAGCACACTAGGTCTAGGAATCTTGATATCCCATCTACAACGTAGGCGGTCCTTGTCACTTAGTGCATGCACCTTGCTATCTTCCTGGACCTTGCTAACAGCTCGTCGCTTTACATACTTCCAGAAGTACTATCTCGAGCAAAAACATTCCCCAGTCTCCGAATGACTAAGTATCGATTCAATTCTTCCACCTCGAAAGCAGGCGAGCGGTCCGAATTCAGAATGGTTTGATGTACGGCCCGAGTCTTTCGCAATCGTTATACTGGCAGTACACGTATGGACAGCTAAACAGGGATGAAGTCATCCTATGCTCAGCAGTACTTTGCTCTATCGTCCGGCACTATGGAATATGAGTGCCTCGACATGATCATTTCCCCTTCTGCTCTTGTTAAGGCTCATCACTGATTGCAAACAACCCATTCTCTTTCGGTCCGCTTGTCCCCTACCTGTCCGTCTCGTACGCTATCAATTCGAGACCCCCGCTCGGAGAAAGATGAGGCAGAGAAGTGTCTACGATCTGAATGTCCGGTCGTGGGCAACCGAGAAGCAAAGGGCTAGAATAAGAGTTCCGAATCCTCTAAATGCGCCATCTTTTATCCAAATCTACCACTCTATTAGATCCTGTTGACTGCAGTAAATATTCCACAAGTCGACCATTCAGTATACCACCAAGCTGGTGTTAGATAGGTCCAGGCGGTCGAGCTTGGCCTTATCCTAGATGCCCCGAATTGGACGTCGATAGCGACCTGGCGTATCGCAAAGTCGAAAGTCCGAGCTTCAGCGCCGCCAGTAGGTGATTGCCTTGCTGGACACGGCTTTGGGGTAAGGATTCCTTCACCAATAACCCATATTCAACCTTCAGTGTCAGGTTTACGTGGTACTGCTATCGCAATTCAGTATTCCTTTGGTATATGAACCTGAAATCTTGAACGGCCGAAAGCAAATGGGCGCCTTTTCTTCTTAGTTTCTTCACGTTTTTTTGGTGCAATCATAAATCGTAATTTAAGTTATCAGTGTTTCCAGCGTTGGTGACGATTGTAGATAGCGTAGGGAGCGGACGACATAAAATGCGGGGTCGGTCCGGCGCCGGTCACGGGTCTCACGGCTTGAATCGGCTGACCCCTGCTTCCCCTCACATCGCTGGCAGTATATCATGACGAAAGAAAGATAAGGATGGTGTTGATATATTACCCTTCTTGCTCCCACGGCGCCTTTACATCACAATACACCTCCTTAATTTTTCTATCTTTGGTTTGGGAGAGCACGGCCATAGACCCCATTTCACTTTGAACCTGATTCTTCCCAATCAAACATGTCTGATATCAAGAAGTATCAGCTTGGAGATTTCCATCTTCAAGGCGGTGGCTCATTGCCCGGAGCATGGATTGCATACAAGACATTCGGTGAACCATCCCTTCCAGCGGTTGTCTACCCTACCTGGTACTCCGGCGCGATCGCGGATAACGAATGGTTAGTGGGAGATGACAAAACCTTGAACCCGTCAGACTATTTTATCATCATTCCGGCCCTGTTCGGCAACGGACAGTCTATCAGCCCTTCCAACTCAGACATCAACCCATTTCCCGACGTATCTTTCTTCGATAACGTGAAGGCTCAATACGAATTGGTTACCAAGGAACTCAAGATCACCCATCTCAGAGCCGTCCTAGGATGGTCTATGGGCGCGGCTCAATCTTTCCAATGGGCGACGCAATATCCCGACTTCTTGGATATTGCAGTCCCATTTTGTGGCGCCGCGAAGTGCGCCCTGCATAATCAGGTTTTCTTGGAAGGCGTCAAGTCGGCGCTTCTCGCGGCAAAGAAGACTAGCTCAGCCGGTAGTACTCTAGGACGCATTGCATCAGCCGAGGACAAGTCTGTTCGGGTCTGGTCAGACGAGGAGAAGCGAGTTGGTCTGAAAGCTTTCGGTCGTGGGTACGCCGGATGGGGCTTCTCTCAAGCATTTTACCGACATGAGCTGCACAAGAAGTTTTACGGAGCCAAGGATCTCGAAGACTTCATGCAAACGTTTTGGGAGAAGTGGGCTCTTAGCAAGGACCCGGAGAACTTGCTTGTCATGATTCATACATGGCAGAGTGCCGATGTGAGCAACCAAAAGCCATACAATGGCGATTTTAAGAAGGCCATGGCGAGCATCAAGGCCAAAACTTTGGTGCTGCCCTCCAAGACTGACCTCTACTTCCCGTAAGAATCTCACCCTGAATACCGCCAAAACTATTGCTAACAGCTATAGGCCCGAGGACTCCGAGTATGAGGTCGAGTGTATGAGTGAAGGTGTCGGTGAATTGGCTGTGTACCCCTCCATCTGGGGCCATTGGGCTGGAGGGCCCCCAGGGAACTTTGAAGATGTCAAGTGGCTAGACGACAAGTTGAAGAATATTTTTGCTACAGCGCCAAAGCGGGGATAGAGAGGTCTAGGATTTGAGTAAGAAATATGCAATGCACGGCGTCATCACCAAATTATGTATCTCGCTGATAGTAATAGTTTCTTTGTACGCTTTGGCAAGAAAGAAGACATCAGCATGTTCCTAAATCTCGTGGCTTCGAGCTAATCCAAAAATTTACTGACAAGACGAAAGAGACAGACATATATTATTCTTAACAGTAGGAAGACTTTCAAATAGTCGCTTTCCAAGATCTCTAGACAGCAGGACTTCCTGTTCTCGTTCCTTCACTTTCGTAAGGCTGGCTGAACAGTTATGCCCTCAAATTTCTGCCGAATCTCTGTAGTTACACCGGACATATCGCAGAGATCTTTATCATGCAACAAGGCCGAGCGGGGCACCCAGCTTCCATGTATACCATTGCGAAGCCGAAAAGGTAGTTCAATGATTGCTACAGGCCCAGAACCAAGATTTTTGGCGTCGAGAATCAGGATGCAGGAGAGTCTAACATCTCGTCTGTTCGCGATGGTCACAAGAAAGCCGTCTCCTTCCGCAGCTATGAAGTCGTTAGCGAGTCCTTCACCCGTGCGATATCTGTTGCTCTATGAAAGACTTACCCTCCGGGGACCTTGGTAAGAACGCTACCTCATGCAGAGAAGTATGTTCTCCGGCAGACCAATGAGTATACTTCCCGGTGTTGATATCTGCAGCTGCAATGGTGTTGTAGGTCCCACCGACAGGGCTGTACTTGGCCTTTGGATCGTGAACGCATAGGAACAGTTTGCTGTACGCTTTGGTTGCGAATCTTTCGTCAACCTTGGGCATTTCACCATCAAGAGCGACTAGCTCGGTCGGTTCAACCTGGAAGCTTGTTGCATTGGGATCGAGCTTCCAGCGCACATAGCTACTGGCAGGTTGTCCTACCGCCGCCTTGCCGCTGGGATGAGAAAACGGGTCCTCGCCTCGTGGGCCAAAGAACCAAAACTAGTGCACGAGTTAATAACGCTTTCGGGAGGCAGTCATATAGAATGCGCACCTTGTTGTGATGGGTCAGGGGTGCGTCGAGGTAAACACATCCGTCTTCGCCTTCGAATGCGTTTCCGGTGTGCCCGTAGAAGGCGTTCTTGAAGTTGAACCACCGAACGTCTACAGGTTTAGGGTTTCGCCGCGGCAGAAGACCAAACGTTAGTGGCTTATCCTCGGCCCATGCGAAATGCTTCGATCCTTGCTGTAGTATTTCAACTGGCTGTGTCTCAAGCGGAATGAGTACGAAGACGATCCAATTTTTGGTCGCTGCCATATCGTGCATCATTCCCACATAAGGCGTCTTGATCCAACATTCTTCAAGCTTCTTCCCGTTCTTATCGAAGAGATAGTATGCGACATCATTTGTCGCATCACCTTTGGCTTCATAGCCCATGGTGATCAGCTCTCCGTTATCAGGGTCAATTTTTGGATGCGCGGTGAAAGTTGGAGCTGAGTACTGCCCATGGAAGTCGTAAAGTCCTTCATATTTGAATCAGTTGCATGTAGAAAAAAGGTATACAGTGACCAGTTGGGTGATTAAAACCTACCTCTGGTCTCAAGCGAGTCCGGATCCATTGCATACGGCCGGGAGTCTTCTTTCAACGCTAGGAGCTGATTTTCGAAATACACGATATGAGTATTCGCAGTTGAGTGAACCTCATGCTTTACTCTCGGGTCGTCCGAGTAGCGGTTTCGATATTTACCAAAGACTGACTGTCTTGCTGCCCTCTCAATGTTGAACTTGGCAGTGCGCACATACTTTTGCTTGAAGTCGGCGTGACCGTTCCTGATCCGAACTGCATCTATAGCGCCATCCCCGTTGATGAAAACATCGTCTTCATAAAGAGGGGCCCAGGACCAGTCGGGCATGCAACGGTAGTATGTTCCGTCGATCTCTTGGGGGATCGAACCGCGGACTATGCAATTATAGAC
Source organism: Colletotrichum fioriniae (assembly GCF_027942845.1). NCBI lineage: Eukaryota > Fungi > Ascomycota > Sordariomycetes > Glomerellales > Glomerellaceae > Colletotrichum > Colletotrichum fioriniae. The sequence continues at coordinate 248,679 of NW_027076849.1, forward strand.
TTCCGCTTCGAAGCGGCAAGGTGCTTCTGGTCCATCAAAGAATGGTGTTGGAGGGAAGTTCGTCTCCTGCTGTGCCTTGAGACACTTCGAGCACTCAGAAAGGTCAGGCATTTTGCTATCTTGATCTGTTTCGACGTTGGGGTTGCCCAAGAAACTCGTTTGTCTTTTGATGGATAGTTATACTACCAGACGAGTTCTTCGGCTAGCCCGGCATCATTTCAATAAATGCCTTCGGGTTTACTACTCTATTTCTGGTAAACGAAACCGACTACGGGTAGTTGGAATCGAAACAACATGATCGTCATCAAAATGTGCAGTAATCCATTCCACCTCCTTTCCTCCTTGATGCTCTAAACTCTGTATCATCTGCCGAACAGTGACGCTGTCACACTTACCAACGGCGACCGCTGTGCGGAGATAGCGGGGGCGGAGACCGAGACGGGATTGAACTGCCGGTCGACTAGGGATGCCAGGTCAAGTACAAAGGTTCAGTGATTGGTGGCCTAGAACGGAGACCGACCTCAAAGTTTCAGCTTTGGCCGTGCGTTCGTTCGATATGATGACCAGGTAGGTAGGGGGACCTTATATATCGAGTGTATTGACCTAGTTACAAGGTGGTTATGGACGACAGTAGAACTTCAACAACTACAGTACACTTCAGTCACGAGTTGGCAGGATTACTATTCCTTGATTTATTTGCAGACACACAGCCAAGTCCCAGCCAATCATAAGATCCAACCAGTAGTGGTTATGACTTGCAGCAAGGACTACGTTTTCAAGCAGATTAGCGAAACGCAGATTAAGGCAACGGTTCACTGGAAGCCCACAAATAGCGAGGAGCCAAAGGGGCTCGGTAAGTCCTGAGTCGATCGCGTCAACTACCTTTTGACTGAATGTTCCCAGCTCTGGCCTTTCATGGAGGAGGTTTTGTGATAGGATCCAGGCATTCGTTGCCAGATGTTGAAGTTGGCTATCTTGCCGATGCAAACTTTGTTGTCGTATCAGCCGACTATCGACTTTGCCCACAAGTTTTCTTGCAGGAAGTGATCGAAGATGCTATCGACGTTTTCTCTTGGTGCAGGACAATGCTTCCGGCAAAGTTCGAAGCGGACACTAGTATTAGGATTGACGCACGAAAGGCTGTGGTTTTCGGCCAGTCGGCCGGGGCTCTCTTAGCTTTGCACTTGGTGAGTTTCCGATGGTATCGACCTCAGACCATTGCCTCAAACTCAACACTTCGTGAACAGGGTGCTCTGGCGGAACCTCCCCGGGCAATTCTTGACTTTTATGGCGTCAAGTACGTCAGTGATGCATTCTGGCACACGCCTTTGCCTGCCTTAGCCGCAATTCCGACACTGCCACAGGCTTTAACCGATAAAATCTTTGAAGAACCGGTCATGACGACTACTGCCACGTCCCTTGAAAAGGCAGCTGCGTCTCAAGACGGGGAGAGGAAAAGGGGCATGCCAGCACCCGATCTATCACTTCCCAGAAACGCCTGGCTATTCACAGCATTGAAAAACGGCACGCAGATGAAGACCATCGTCAAAGGTGACGATTACGATGGCGTCGACCCTATCAAGAGGTTTCACCCGAAATTTCCGCCAACTTTCTTTGTGCATGGGGACACAGATGGCCTGATTCCCAGTGCCTTCAGCGAAAAGGCTTGTAGGGAGCTGAGCGAGCTGGGAGTGAAGGCGCGTATTTCTTTAATTCCAGGCCAATCTCATGGCTTTGATGCTGGCTTAGATGTGAATGACCCGGAATGGCCGCAGGTCCGCGATGCGTTGGACTTTCTCATCTTCTATGGAAATAAAGCCATCTGAGGTGCACGCATCCCGCTAGAGATTGAAATCGAAGTTAGACTCAGAGAATCCCAACTGTTCCCACAAGTCCAGATTGGGTAATCCTGTTTCGAAAGGAATGATAATGTTGTCAAACGTCGTCGTTTCCGGCCTTGAAGAGATTAGAAACTTAGAAAGTCTGCTGATCAGGAAGACAAGCTATGGAACTCACTGGTGGTGCTCAATGTCTTCGAGCACTTTGTCAAAGCACTGGACGGCAAAAGCGTGCAATCTGTCCGGAAATATTCGAAGTAGGTTCCTCATCTTTACCACCTTGTCTCGCAAATCGACAGATGCTGGATTCTTGATGATTCGGATCAGAAGGACCAGCCCGCAGGTTACTGCATGGTACGAATCAAACCAGAAGTGGTTGGTAAGTACATCCTTTTCGTGCATCTCGACAAGTATCGCAATAGTCTTGTTGTTGCTCTCCTCGCAGATGTTCATTCGATGGTTGGCTTCGGACCCGGAAAAGGTAGCATTAAACAGGTACGATTGAGTCAATAGGACGATGATGCAATGGTATCTCAACCGCAAGTACAGCGTGGCGCGCAACAATGATGGCGGGATTGCTGCTGCAGGTATGGTCAGGTGCTGAGGCAGGGTCTCCCACCACCCGTAAAGGTCTTGAATTAATTCATCGATATCATTGCCATTGTCGCGACGCCTCTCGGAGTTGCACTGGAGAGTACGAGACAGAAGCCGTGTAAGGCGTGCTGATGCGAAGGCATACATGGGCGGCATGTTTGGGGCTCCGATGAGATTCTATATTGCGATGTTAGTTGAAGATCACATTTCATTGACTTGTGTTGGATTACATCTGAAGGCGAATCGATATTGCTAAGATCAACGGTGATTCCTAACGATCTCCCCAGAACGCTGGTGAACCACTGGTCCAAGTCGCATAACGACCACCAAAGCTTGGTTTTCTGTTCCGCCCACAAGGGACTTTCGTCGTCAGTTGTTACATGCAATCCTAGTGACTGGGCAATTCTGATAGCGCTGCCGAGAACGACCCAAGAAGTGTTCCGCTGGTTTTTCTTTAGCCTGTACAAAGCCTGAGCCCAGCGAGCTGCATTAGCCGAGGTCTTGATTAGTGAACTAGGAGAGAGCAGCGTTGTTACTGACCATGACAATAATAGCCTGGATGCTCTCAATACTCCCTTCCTCGATGACACTCTCCATTTTCTTTGACGCAAGTTCAAAATGATGTGGATCGTCGTCAACAAGAGCAACAATGAGCTGAATCATGGCCTGAGTTGACACACTTGTGTTTGCGTTTCCGTGGGCTCTAAGTATTGCATCAAAAAGCTTTTCTGGGCCGAGGACGTAAAACACGCAGTTGATGAAGCGGAGAAAGACGACGCTGCATCTTTCGCATGTCTTCCTGTCGGGAAGTGCTGCATCGGGTTTACTTGACAGCGGTTCGCCTTCACGTAAGTCAAAGGTGCCACTGGGCTGCAGCGCCGCCAGTCGAGGAAAGCTTTGTGTGATGCACAGGCTAACTTTGGACTGAAGGACAGCGTAGCTTGAGACGCCGTTGAATCCTGGTGAACAATGGGTCAATCAGCGATTCCTATTAGATCCGACTACCCGCTTACTCACTTCGCTGGCGTGTTGCATCTGAAATGAACGAGCCCTCTGACAACGGCGATGCTGAGTCCTTGGCAGTGACACTCGGTAGTAAGTGCCCGCCATCAACCGTCGAGCATGACGAAGTATTCGCCGATGGGACTTGCTGTGCAAGCTCTGTAGGAAAGTCAGGTTCTTCCGGTGCCACCTGAAGCGTGCTGACAAAAGTGCGCAGGCCTTCAACGCTTAATGGGATACCAGGGGCATAGTGCCGGACAATGGCGGCCATCAGTTCGAATTGCTCCTTCGAAGTGTGATAGTAGGGCCGGATGCTGGCCTCATCAGTGACAATGCAATCTAGTCCGAGTCGCTCACACCGGTGACAGGATCGGGATGTCGGTTTGTCGCACTCTCGTAGTCAGCACGGGACTCAATCACTGACGTGGCTCCGATTCTCACTTTGATCTTTCGCCGTCTGCAATTTATGCAGCTGGAGGGCAGCCGACCGGCTCGGCGTGTTGTCGTACTCATGCTGGCAATGACGGAACCACGTCAAAAAGAGGCACGTTTGCGATTGAGATGATTTCAATTGCCCAGCGAGCAAGCCATCATCCCCAGGCCACAGTATCACATCGAACGCGAAGGGCAGGTCAGCAGCCTTGGAGTCATGAACATTGTCGTACTCAGAGGCAACACTTGAATACCGTGGGGACCTGTGCTAGTCTGTGGTCCCGGCGTTGTAACTGTAATAGCAAGGACCATTTGGAGTGCTGTTAGGCACGAAACATTGGAATGTGTCGGCTAGATCAAATTTGCTTCAACTTAGTGATTATGAAGCTCATTACGAAGGCATAAGCTTCCCGTTCTCTATACCTCACGATGTATAGCGTCATGATCTCAAAACATCACAGGTGATTGGGGAGCTGCATGGCGGCGGTAGACGGATAATAGGGTGCAAACAGCATGGGACAGGTAAACCCCACAGCGGTCACCGCTCCCCGTCCCATGTCACACATTATTAGAGTTCGGCAGTCGAGAGCGGTCTCCGCGCTGGACACCCACCGGGCCACCGGTGACCGCTGATGCTCCATCTTTGTACTCAGACGCTATCGGCCATCCGGGAAGACTCAGTCTTGCCTACGAGAATAAGAGAGACTGCTGACGAGAAATGATAAATCACCGTATCACGGGAAGGCAATATGTTGTCTCTCAGTTGCCACGCTTCGAATCGGCGCAAAGGATTCAACACCAGCGAACACGACTCCGAATGAGCCATGGAGACTCAGGGTGCAACGGCTAATTGGCACTTTTTAAGCCCCCGAGTCGTTGCCATTACCTCTGCAATCCTATGTTTGGTATGTCAGACTCGCATCGAGATACCTGCAGATCATCGCACTGACTCTCGCAGCTGGCCATTCCTCTCATTTACAATGTGCTCTTTCACCCTCTTGCCCGAGTCCCGGGGCCTTTCTTGGCCAAATTCAACGACTTCTGGCACGCAAACCAGCTATACACAGATATGAGACATGAAACGCTCTGTAAACTTCATGATAAATACGGTAACTACTACAATCTATCGCTCTTAGTCATTTTGGCTAACGTGGATGGCTAGGTCCTTTGGTACGCCTGGGTCCGAGCACTATCTCCGTAAACACCACGGAAGGACTTCAGAAGATTTACTCGGCGACATCACCAATCGACAAGTCGCCATTCTATCAGAGCTTCACCCCAGGTTTTCAAAGTAGTTTCTCTGCGTTAGGTGCTGCATACAAAGAGAAGAAGTCCATCCTCTCTCAAGCATTTTCCCAGAAGAAGCTGGACGCTATGGAACCTTCATTCATGGGGCATATCTGGAAGCTTTGTGAGGTGATGAAAAATCAAAGCAAGGTAAACTTGGATGATTGTTTATCAGCTTTGACAGTTGACATCTTATCGGACGTTTGTTTTGGCGAAACGTTTGACTTGCTTCGTAACCCCACGGAGAAGGCCAAGGTCAGCGATGGCTTAGTACAAGCGGCAAAATTTGTTTCACTGGTACAAATATACCCCTTTCAAGTATTTTCAAAGCGGTAATCAATTTCACTAACATGGTTTCAGGAAGGTACGCTTTGGAGATGGCCTTTGTTGCAGCAAATGATTCGAAAGTTTTCGTACGGCTGTACGACCCGGGGCTATCCAGCGAAGGTGAGTAATTTTGTTTTTTCCTTTTTATGTAACAACTTGAACTGAAACGGACAGATGGCGATTGGCGCCATGATTAAACAGAGACAGAACCCTTCCGGCAGGCAAGACATATTCAACTACCTCCTTACTGCTACGAGTCCCACCACCGGCACGCCGTTTCCTGATCGCGAGCTGTTCGGTGAAGCAATCGTCATGTTTGTTGCAGGGTCTGATACGACGTCTACTGCTCTTTTGACAATATTGTGGCACCTATTGGCCCGTAAAGAAGCATACGACAAGCTGGCCTCGGAGGTCAGGTCTAGAGTCACGAGACGTGATGAGTTGAACTACCACAACATTCAGCACCTACCATATCTGAGAGCTGTGATAGAGGAAGGGTTGAGAATATTTCCACCGAATTCAGGTTTCATTCCAAGACAGGTTCTCCAATCGGAAAGAGCCTTTGTTCTTCATGGCATAACTCTGCCAGTGGGAGTAAGTTGAAATCGTCTACCTCGATCTCAAGAGCGCAGACACTCACATCGTCCCTTCTCAGACGGAAATAGGCGTTGCAAACATGGCGATGCATAGAAACTCCAAGTATTTTGAACGACCCAACGACTTCATCCCAGAACGCTGGATTGGCGATGGCCAGTCCGCGGTAAAGGACAAATTGGCTTTCTCTCCCTTCTCCAAGGGCCCGAGAGCATGTCTCGGAAGAACGTAAGGGATCCCGCTTTAGCTTCTAACAGACCGTGACTAAGCTTTCATCTAGAATGGCCTATATGGAGATGTCTCTAGCTTTGGCAGCAATGTTCTTGGAGATGGACATGGAGTTTGCGGATCCAGATTTTGAGGCAAGGCACGGTTACACAGCGACGGATTCTTTTGTTCTCGTGAGACCGAAAGTTAAAGTTCTCGTAAAATCTCGCCGTTGAGAGGACGCAGTCGATTTGAGAGGTATTCGGGTCTCTGCTCTGGTGGCAAGCAGTCCCTCTGTTGCAATCTCGGCAAAACAGCAGGGGCTGATGAAGCCGCTACTGGAAGAAGGCACAGGCCATAAATCATGTTCACAAACCCGTGCAGTAGAAACCCATTGGGTCCAAGATCGTGGTTGAAAAGACGGGAGTAATTTAGGCTAAAGGGGTTGATCTCATTCACCCCTGCTAATCTGATCACGGCATTCGGCTAGGTCCAGAATGCTCCCCAAAAGCGATGATCGACATTCCTGATGACCTAAGATTCCATGCACAATAGTCGTAAGCAGTCACCAGGGACAGCAATGAAGAGAACAATCTGGTGATGTAGAATAGAATGGCCTTGTGATAGTAATTATAGGAATATCTTGCCAAAAGCCCACGCCAATATCCGACATCAGTCGCCCATGTTGAATAGTAAAGAAAATGGTATCTAGTAAGTAAAGAGTGATATCTCCAACGCCAACGTAATCTCTGGGCTTAACAGGCCGTCTCTGAATGATTCAAAGTTTCTCCGTATCAATACAGCACTATCTCTGGAGGAACTAGCTTATGAGAACCCCCTTGCCTCAACTTTCTGTGAAGAGACCTGCACAATATCGCACTTAACCTCGATTGGCGCTCCTGGCTGCAGCTCAATCTCGTCCTCAGAGACTCTCCTTCCCGCTTCGATTCTTGTTTCGACTACGGCGTGGTGATTTGGTCTATACCCGCCCAACTCGATGGACTCCTGTTGCCGTAATGGAGACGGCATCTTATCGGTCTGACTGGTGAAATCTGGGCTGTCCCTCGAGGCTTGGATAGGTAATCCTGCCTCGCGGCTCGCATCAGAATGGCTTAAATCGTAACTGGCGATGCCATACAGATCAGCCTTGCTATCCGCTGAGCCAGTTCGACGTTTCGAGTAGCGGGCAGAGTAGTGGTTTGGGTTGCCAAGTGTACCACCAAGCTCGGGATCACGGTGGCGTGAGGTACTTTCGGTGTTTTCAGAGTAGTCTCCGTTCTTGTGGTATTTCGAGGACTTGGCAATACGGCTCGAGAGAGCGGGAATAAACCGAGAGACCAGGGGTCGGAACGTCGGGAGGCAAGCGCAGACGAGGCCACAACAGAGTTCGCCGATGGACCAGCCGGCGGTTTCGACGTTTTGCCAAGTGAAGTCTTCTTCAAGCTTGAGGAATCGGATTCGAATGAAAGATATGGTACATGTGCTGTCAAAAGATTAGTCAGAGCCCGACACGGTCGTGCAATCATGGGATGGAGACATACAAAAAGCCCAGGCAGAAGATACCAAGCAATACATATTTCTGGCCACGGGCTAGATTCAGTCGATGAATGACTGGCAGCGGCAGCACAAACACAATAATGTCGGTGATGATATTTCCTGCCGCGTTGATGTACCACTGGGGGTAGTTCGGGATGCATTTGCCATCAATGCTCTTGTCCCAGAATGCCGGGATAGGGGTACAGATGAAGATCTCGACAAGGATCTGCGAGATGCTCCATGCGCCGACTATGACCATCGCCGCAATGAAGACCTTCTTCATCTTTTGGACTGCCAGGACTCGGTAGTATTGAAAGAGGAAAGTCATCTTGATACCGGCCAATGCTGCATTGTAGAATACGATGGTGACGTAAAATGTCTTCGAAATGTCAATAGATGTACGGAGTAAATAGTGTCACGTCTTAACTGACCCTCATGTAATTTTGGATTTGTTCCGAAGTAAGAAAGTAAACATGATGGCCGAGGCCATTCCTGGTGTCTTCGAGATGTTAGATACCGACAGGTGTAGTCGTAGATATGTGTGACTTACTGAGTGCGACGGCCAAGCCACATCCAAGAACCAATAGCTACAGAATACATGGTCAGATCCAGGTTAAAGGGATGAAGAAGACTTTCCAAAACTTACAAAAGCAAAGACCGATGCCCAATCGTCCATACCAAATTGCCGTATCACGAATATTCTGGTGTACACTCGTATTGATACAGCCAAGAAGGCAACTGAGAGCACAAAGCTCGTGACGCCGACCACGATCGGTACCCGTGAATCGTCCGGGCTCATTCCTGGAGGGACCTCCATGCTGCCTGTGAACTCCCCTTGGACAATGTTGACAGCTATGCTTGGTTGGTAGTGGGATTAAGAAGCATTGGTAGTCCACGAGGACTGGCACGTGGCAATGCGCTTTTCGTTCCTTTCCACGGCGGCTGATGATGGGGATAGGTGTGGGACGTCGGACGAGGAAAAGCATGGGAATCTAAACGCCGAGGGATGCTGTCTTTGTATATTGACGAAAGCTTGGCTATGCCAGCCTTGACTGGTCTTAGATCGAGGGGGCACCTTTGCGCGGGTGTGGCTCGAGAAAGGGGCAGAACGTACTCCGTAGAGAGGGTGTGAGACATCGACGGGGAGGAGCTGCCCGCAAAGACTGCTACACTAGCACGCCTCGCACGCTCGAGGGACCCTCAGGATTCTGATATTCCGTGTCTCATATGGCTTAGACGTGGAGAACAATGTGGGATCGACGAATCTATTTCCAAGGATATTGTCGATTGCCTTTGGGCAGAAAGGACGCAAGGCAGTAGCCGTGCGCGCGGTAGACTGCTCGGAAGACAGGAAGACAGCTGGGCAGAACTAGCACAACGGTTGTGGCCTCTCTCTGATGACACCCTTTGTGCAGTTTTGTACATCTGCATGACGACCTAACGAATTGGCAAATGGGGAGTGCCACCTTGTTTACTAGCGGAAAAGCCGTAGCGTGTAAGCTATGCCGGGACGGCTCCGCGTGTCGTTATGAAGGTTAAGACGAACTAATGGGCCTTCGATTCGTCATGTTAGACTGCACCCGGAAGGTGGGAAAAAGGAGAGGAGGGTGGCAGGCAGTGGACAGTCTGCGGTGTTGGAGGTCTGCCAGCCTAGGGACGCAACGTTATTCTCGACGCGCAGATGACGGCAATCTCCCGGCTTTGCTGGTACGCTGGCACGCTGACGGCGCATGGATTTGGCGGCACTGCATTCCTCTTGTCGCGGGCCAGGGCGGCAGGCATTCTAGGATTTCTGCCATTTTGGAGATGCCGCGATTCAGCTGCCATTGATAGAGAGACTTGCAATGTCTCAGACCACCTCCTGGCATGTGCAAATATGGAGCTGGGAACTTGGGAGTCGGCCCCGAGTTGGAGTCAATGTCTGTGTGTCAAAGAGATAGCCCAATGATGATCGGCTGGACAGGGTGGTAGGCTTGAACCCCGGGTATCCAAAGTCGTATACCGTCCCTGCTAGCCCGGGAGAGGGACCGGGGTAACTCCTGTCCGCTTCTCGGTGAAAGAGGAGACGTGTAGGTATCGCGGGGATTTATGTCGCCAGGGTCGCGGCTGACTCGCATTTGAAGGTAGCGGTGGTTTGTTGGCGCAATTGCCAGGCATCGGCGATCACTGCTGACGGGCAGGAAAAAGAAATTGGGCATCAAATAGACTGCGAAGCCTTCTGCCGGGCCGAAGACAGATATCGAATAAAACCATGGACGAATGACCTTGACTAAACCATCTGTTCATCTGATCGGCAAACTGACTTTGGCTTCCAGAATCGGGTGAAACAGAGACAGTTCAGAACTCCCTTTTCGCAGGACCAGCCAGATCAAAGATGGCTACCCTCTTGCGTAACAATGTGCCAACAGCGGCTCGCCTACGGAAATCACCTGGAAAGACAATAATTATGACCGAATCTCTTTCCAGCTTGCTCGCTCTCGTACAAAAGAGGTCGCATTTTAGGACCTCTGGCGTCTCAGCCGCGATCTCACCGGTGCCGACTATTCACCACTCCGAAGGGCTATGGGGGGGGCAGATTCGTTATTGCAACTCAACCGAGCAAATTCGGCGACGGCGGCCGAGCCGGTGAAGAGGGACCCACGCCAGTTCCTTGTTCTTCGCTCTCGTCGTCGAATCCAGCCTTTCCAGCTTGGCGTTGAAGGACCCTGGCACGCCTGGCAAGCCTGGCAGCCTCTTTGAAGCGTGGATCTGGTAAATCATGCCACTCAATGAATCGCATTGGTCAGAACCTGGCAGACGAGGGTCTGAGCGTAACCACGCCGTCGGAGGGACGAGCCGGGGGGGAAACGGGCAACGAATACTCTTCAACGCCTCTCGACTTGATTTGGACGACCGTCAATACAAAGGCCCGTTTGGCTCCAACGTTTGGCCCGACGATGGCGTGTCTTGTTACGCATTGTTTGTTCTCTTCGTACCATATTCAAGCCACAGCTGCGGCAACGAGAAATAAACTTCAGCCCATTGCCATTGGGTGAGCCAGTGGCGTTCCCCACGGAGTGAAGGATCAGCGGCTTTATTGACGGACAAGGTGGGATATGGAAAACCTGCTGAGAAGTTTGACAGGTACATCTTTCTGCAGAGCACGGTCCCGGTGTCAACCATGCCACCCGAAGTGCAATACAGATAGACGATGAGCATGCTCAAAGGAGAAGCCTGCCGGGAGCATCAGCACGACTATCCGGGCGAATTGCAGATAGGAGAGATTTCGAGAGGCACCCGGAGACCGGAACTAGCCCCGCTCATCACAGGGACTATGGAAAAGGGCATCACGTCAATCCGTCGCACGGCTGAAAAGTTCATCGTAAAGCCCATTGCAGCATTCGTCCCACGACGAGCTCCTCAAAGACACACAGCCCCCATCCGCTCCCCCGCCGCCAGTCATGACATAAAGTAACTTGACAGTGGGGAGGTCCGAGAACTCATCATCACTACGATCCTACACACCTAGTTCACAGGAACGAGTAAGATATTCTATCGAAGCAAACAACACCACGTCGACTTCGATCTTGCAACTTTGCAAGTGGGCTTTGTCGGTGCGCAATGTCCACCAGAAAAGGTTCGTCTCGCGAGATCTACTGGCTCATGAGGATTGGAAGGGGTCAAAGCCAAGCTCCATCCGGACTTTGTTTGCCAGACTTTAGCGCCAAGGGTCCTGCTTAGAACGTGTTTTTTGGAGACACGCGGGGCAGTACAGGGCAGTGAAGATCGCTGCATGAGGATGCCTGCATTCTGATGACTCCATCACTGCTGAAGAATAATGACAAACCGTCAAACGCGGTCCGGATCCGACCCGGCTTTTGCGGCTCGTAGGACGTTTCTCAATGATGTGAGACGTTCGAATAGGTTGCAACAATCGTCCGACACAAGCCCGGAAGCAAATTGGGTCGAGCTCCGCAAGTTCAGGCGATGTTTTGGGTGAATGAATCGCATCCTAAAATTGTGGGTGTGTTTGTTCCCTGTGAGTCGTGACACCTCTGTCAGTGGGGGGCATCTCTAAGAACCCATGGTCCATGTGCGATGCAAGAACTGTAGCAGCTGTCGAAGGTGTCTCTGCATCATCACCTGCATATCCAACTTGGCCAACTTGGCAGGGGAAGAACTGAACGCTCATCTGTTCAGGTAATCCACGTGCTGCTGCTGTGGTGCGTAGAGTACGCATGGAGAAGTTCCACCGAGTAAGGTAGAGTAAGCTTACACGAGAGGGATCCAGGAACAGAATGCTTATCCTGTGGATTCATGCAGTTACGAAACGTGCTTCCTTCGAGCGGGATGCGTTTGTGCCTTGATTTCGTTCCTCCTCGACACCTCCACTTTGCCCCTTCAACATGATTCCAAGCGAATGGTAGCTATCGCGGTGCAACGCCTACGGTAGATGAGGGGATAAAGCAGCATCGTGCTGGGTCTATCAGTCATCATTCAAGTCAGGTTGTGCACACCCTCGTATTGAAATGAGCGGAGAAATTGAAGATTCCGAATCTCCGATGAGTTGCACATTTGCGCCAAATAATTCAAGACTCCAAGTGAATATGCCTGATCTCCAATGCTCCCGTGGTGCTGCCTGCCATCGTTCAAATCTCTGATGCTGGGATACCCCAAAGAGCCTCGAAATGAGCCCAAGACGGCAGTGCGTAAGGCTTCGGTAGAGCATCGACCACCAGGAGTCATCCTCGGCACTCGTCTCTTTGGGTGTCAATGGTTTATTTATCAATTCATCAATGTTCCCTTTCATCGTGTTGATCGTCACCGCGTAAATCCCGATGACATATGAGCCAGTTGTAACGATCGTTGGCAAGCTTCACTGAGGCCCGCGCATAGAGTTCATCTCTTCGATCCGGAGTCCCGCGGGTGTATCTTCTTGGCCGATGTGACGCTCAACGGCGTGAAGAGGAGGCTCACGGATTGTACGGCCCAGTCTCTGTTGCTACCTGTCTGTGATAACGTTTGCAGGTAACATGCTCCGCGGACAGACTCCGGGCAGTACGGCAGCTGTGTTGTTGAATGTTCTCGCGCTTATGGGAATTTCAAGAAACACGAAGGTAACACAACAATCAATGACTCGTTGGTGGCCCAAGACTAGGTGAACGTTTCCAGAGAGGGGAAGCGCGGAAACACCCTCCTTTTTGAGGATACGGCTGACTCCCTGGGGACGGACAAGGAATATTCGCTTATTCTTCGCTGAATTCCACCGCGCGAGCCAGAATAGCCTGCTGAAACCCCTGGCATATCCGCCTGGTGTGTCACTCGTCATCCATGGCGGGTCGATCTAACGGGCGCTGCGCCGGTGACAGGCCCTTTGTAGTGGGGTAGAAGGATCGGGTTCCTGGAGCGTAAGGGGGACAGGACGCGGCGAAGCCATAAAGATCGATTCGGCTTGTCAAGACGACTAAGCTGGTGTTTTTGGATCCTCCTGTCTTTGTTAGCCAGAATCCGATGGCATCAGGAATCTAATCTGCTATCATCGTGGAGGATCAGCATGCCTGTTAATTTACGCCCATGATGAGCTGTCCCACGCAACTGGTAAACTTTAGTCTTCGTCAGGTGATCACCCTCTCCAAATCTTGGGGAGACTAGGGTGAACGATGCAATCAACCGGGGAAACCATCGCACATTCGAGGAAGAGTACGAATACCAACACGAAACCGATTATTTCTTGCAGTCTTGCATCTTCTCATTCATATACGGATAGCAAAACTCCGACTCCAATCACCCTATTGACGAGTGAGTGAAGGATGCTATGAGGGATTACGTATTCACATTACTGCAGACCCGCCCAGCTCCGTCACGACCCATTCTAGTGCAGCAAATCGCACCCGACTCTTGAATCTTACACCATGATTTGCACAACGCTTGCCGTGAAATCAACCATTCGCAATGCAGATCTTGTGGCTCTGGCTGGCTGGCCAAATGGTAAGGCGTCGGACTCCTAATCCGAAGATTCTGGGTTCGAGTCCCAGGTTGGTCGTTCATGATGTATTCCAAGCAGCATGACCTTTTTTGCTGCTCAAACTCACCTTATTGTAGACCACCATCTTGTTTTGTCTATGTGCTCCTTCCTTCCTTCATTCTGCGACTTGTTAGACGTAAGCTGTGGTCATCTGTGTGCTGAATTTATTGCTGAAAATAAATCTTCTTCGGATCCTTACATGACCAAGGCTCTTGGATGTTGTCCGACTCCCGTCGTAATCATCAAGTTTGTTTATTTCTGTTATAACACCAAAGCCCAGACATTACTGAGCAACAAAACTGCCGAGATAGTCGGCCTTTCCAACCGGAACACCCTTGGATCTCAGAATTGCGTATCCTGCATTCAAGTGGAAGAAGAAGTTTGGAACTCCATGGCTCAAAGCTGCCTCCTTCGCGGTTACCTTCAATGTCTTGCCACCAAAGATAGGCCTAGATGATGTTAGAAATCTCTTCCCTATATCACTATATCGTTCCATGGAACAAGCACTTACAAGTCAACCTGGGCGTCAGCCTTGGCATTTACAGTCGCCGCATCGACCTTGCTCAGGAGGTCCAACGCATCCTTGATGCGCTTGTGGAGATCCGGGATAGTCTTCTCCGTGTTCTCGTACGGCTCCAACTCAACACCAGTCAAACGGCTGATGTTGGTCTTGACAGTCTTTGTCGCATTCTGGACCTGAAAAGTGAGGGGAAGTTGGTCCTCAACAAGACGAGCCTCTGGGTAAGTGTTGACATCCACATTGTTGGCCTTGGCGTGCTCCTCAGCCTTTGTCAGGATGTGATCAAAGGTCTTGAGACCCTTGGTGAAAGTGGGAATGACTGCGTCGTAGACGGTGACTGATGCCATTACCGCGATGTTGCGATGTTTAGATGAGGGGAAATTGAGGAGAATGCCGGAAGTCTCGGGAGATAGAGCGGGAGCTTTTATAAGAGTTGATAGAGTTCAATTGTCTGTGTGGCTGGATTCGAAACATTCACCATGAGACGGACTTCGAGGCCGTCTTATACAACTCTTTAGGTCAACAAAGCGGTACAGCACAGATTGGTAAGTTGTGCAACAGGATTGCGTGCTTGGTAAGCTTTCTCATCAATGCACCTGCAAGTCAATCTCACAACAAGCGGTCACCGCCAGGAACGCATCTGTAATCACGCAGATCCCGCGCCTTTTGGTTGGATTCCTGATGTCGCGATGGTCTGGGGATGAGGGGCTTCCCCTTGGCTTTGCCTTTTACGGGCATTTGTTCTGCGGTTTTCACCATCCTAGTGGAACGTCACGTTATCGGTTCTCAGATGGCGTCATCAGCCTCTTCTTCCAACCCCACGAAATACGCTACGCGGGCTGCATGGAATAAAATAATATGAACAACAACATGACTCTGAATTGATTAACAATAGTTTGCCCCAATGACGTCGAATCATCTTGGGCAGGGGAAGTGTAGATGCCGGTACTCTTAGTCCGAAGTCGGCATGAATCCTCAACCACGAAACCCGTGATGGCGAGTATCGTCGAATAACAGGAACGGCAGTATTGCAAACACCAGTAGACTGGGATGATGCGACTGCATCTAACTGCGGTTTACTACGTTTTCATATCAAGAGCGTACCACTGGCTCATATGATAAATTGTTTGCTTGGTTGAGACATTCTCCCTGATCCAGTGGCGGCAATCAATATTGCTCTCTGTGTTCGACGTCCCCTTTGTCATAGTAGCCCTATTATCCCAGATCATTTGCACCGTCGAAGTCTGAAGGACGTCAAGTCACAGACCTCGGATACTTATTCCAACGCACCATCCATAAACTCAGGAGAATTTGGGGTTTTCATTGCGATATGGGTGTTACTTCAACAGTGTTAGCACCCTGTGACCATTCGACCCGTCTCTTACGTTAATCACGTAAACCACACTGAATGAAAGATCACGTTCTCAAGGCAAATCAACTCGCAGTATGGTTATCATTTGCCCACATTCCCTAGCTTCTAAATGCTTTTTGTACCATTATCTGCCCCATGGCACATTACCCGGAGTTAGTGATGCGGCACAATGAAACTCCAAGGACTACACTCAAATTTGTAGGCTATCAATTTACAATATAGTAAGACTCAGCTCTTCTGAGCTAGCAGGGATGAATGACTTAACCTATAAACGATCTTTGAGTTGTGGTATTGCAGATCAGCCATGAAAGATGGGTATCTTGGAGAGATGAGACCCTAAGTACATCCCGACTCTTTCTTCCCGGCTCAAGCAGTCTTCTCTCATGGGGCAAGTCGATTGGACCCAGGAACCGAATGTCTTTGTAGGAACTATATCTAGCATGAGAAGACTTTAGCTAGGTAAGTTTCGAAGTGCTATCAGTCTTAAACGTGGACATCTGAATACCGATCTGAACATGTTTGAAATGTAACGTCTCGTGCATGGATACTCTTAGGTTCTACGAAAGTATCGACGCATGGGTGATCACTCCGTGTGCTAATGGAAGCCAGAAGAAATATTTTGAAGCGATTCTTCACCTCCCCATTCTGTTAATCGCTTACAATAACAGGTCGCGCCGCACACACGCATCGGATCAAGGATGTGAAGAGGCAAGTGCAGACTGTGGTGAGGAGATAACGCGTTTTTGACAGCCACAAACAAGTGCATATTGTGATCCAAGATCGAAGTATCCCGCGTGGAATAGCCGGGTGTGTCTATGACGACTGCTAAAAAGAAGATATTGCTCCCGCGTACCCTATGACAGCCATGTTCAGTCTCGTGGGGGGTTGGCTAACATCTGCCGAACTTACCCCTCATCTGAAATTGTTCAGCCAAACACCAGCCTTGCCAAACCTACCAATCCATGGAGATGCGCGGGTTACACTATTCTTTTCGGCTTTAAACCCGGCATGGCGGTCATGTTGGATTGCCGTGAGCCGTGGGTAGCGTCTCGACAATTCTAGATGTTACTGCCGTGGGCATTTCTCCCTTCAACCACGACAGACCTAGCTTTCAGGAGTTGGTATAGGCAAGCTCAGGCAACGTACGACTTTCATCGAAAGCACAACACTATCAAATAATTCACAGAAAGAAATCTTACAGAGACTCGAATCCCCTCGTTCATTCATCATGATTCAAAACGATGGTGTACCGCAATGCACAACCAACGGCGACTCCCTAGGAGACCTGCAGTGAGTTCAACTCTGTATCCTCTCACTTACCTAGTGAAAGAAACATGCTTAACGAAACTCGTGACAGGGAAGAAGTAGACTACTCATGGGCGGCTCCTCTTCTTGAGCAGACCATTGACGCTGATCGTAAAGTGCGGGTCGTTTGCGTTGGCGCAGGGTTCAGTGGTATCGGGGCATCTATCCACATGCGAGAGCATATCCGAGACATTGACTTCCAGATTTACGAAGCCGCAGACGACGTCGGCGGAGTATGGCATCACAACCGATACGCCGGTGCCGCTTGCGACATTCCAGCTCACAGCTACCAGTACTCCTTCTGCCAGAATACCCAGTGGTCGGAATTTTATGCGCCTGGTCCCGAGATTCACAGATACTTGAAGAGAGTTGTCGATCACTACAAATTGCAAAGCCTCATTAAGCTGCGTCACAGAGTCGTCGGAGCCGAGTGGTCCCAGAATCGCGGAAAGTGGTCCGTCAGAGTATTAGATCTAGACAACAATGAGGAGAAAGTAGATGAGGCTGATTACTTTCTTTACGCTACTGGTCTTCTATCAAAACCAAAATGGCCAACAATTGCGGGTAAGTTTTTGTCGCATATCTGAGAGTCTTTAGATAACTCCAACGAGAGCCAAAAGGGCTGGGTTGACAGATAATGAATAGGCCGAGAAAGATATAAGGGCATTCTACATCATTCTGCAAATTGGGATGCTGCCAAGGAGGAAGCTCAAGAAGGATTTTCATGGAAAGATAAGAGAGTTGCTGTCATTGGCGTAGTGAGTCGCAGACACAGTCGTGATAAACAATTCTTCGGTTTTACTGACCAAATTGTGTCTGCCTAGGGGTCTAGTGCAATACAAATCATGCCACAAATGCAGAGGAAAGCGAAACATGTTACAAATTTTGTAAGGAGTCGAAGTAAGTACACCAGTATCCTTCCGTACGTGCATGTAAGGTATTTTTGACGACTTACTTATTAAACAATCACCATCAGCTTGGATCTCGTCTACATTTGCCTCAGCCTTTCTTGAACGTCTCAATGAAGGTGCAGGCGCCAGTAACCGTACGTCGGTCCCTTGCAAAATTCAGAATCTCGAGCCCTGTGATGCTGAAGCCACTCAGATGTGTTCTCTCCCGAAGAAAGGAAAAATTTCACAAATGAAGCCTTCTACTCTCAGTTCCGCCGAGAGTTAGAGCGAGGCCTCAACGCCGTACATAAGATCACCGAACAGGGCCAACCGTTGCAGCTGGAAGCTCGAAGAATCATAGAGGAAAAGATGCTGGAGAAGCTTGCATCCAAACCTGAGATTGCCGAGAAGCTTATACCCGACTTCCCAGTTGCCTGCAAACGCCTCACGCCAGGACCGGGTACGTTCACCAAAATCTCATTCGCACAACCCCTTCAATCATCTTGGTGTTACTGAGAACAAGACTTAACTGACATGACGGTTCCTTCCAGGTTACCTCGAGAGTCTGACAGCAGATAATGTTGAGTTCTGTTCTCAAGAGCTAGTATCCTTCACGGAGAAGGGTCTCGTAACAACAGATGGCCGCGAACTTGAATTCGACGCAATTATTTGCGCTACTGGCTTTGTGAGCTGCCTTTGCTGTTCAACGCACCGTCTCGGGATTAACAGACGTGAATAGGACGTTTCTGTAGTACCTAGCTTCCCGATCTATGGCTCAAACAGCATCAATCTGCAAGACATGTGGGCCAAAGACGTCAAGCAGTACTTGGCTGTTTGTGTTCCTCAGATGCCTAACTTGTACGCAACCAATGACAGTTCAATGCCTTTAGATGTTGCATCCACTTACCTATTCGACAGCTTCCCAATCCTAAGCGCTCAGTCTGGCGTTGGATCAGGTTCTTTGCTCATCCTGATGGAGCAGCAAATTGCCTACGTCACTAAGTGCATCCAAAAATGCATCCGAGAAGGATACAAAAGCATCGTAGTGAAGAATGATGCTGTCGAATCATTCCTTCAGTACGCAGACAATTACTTTGACAGAACTGTGTATTCAGGTGAGCCGTTTGTTACTGAGCTTACTTTCACAACTTGTGAACTGCTGGGATGGAGACTGACTCCATCCACGATGGTTCTCAAAATCCAGGCAATTGCAAATCGTGGTACAAGAACGGAGCTTCTGGCAAGGCCAAGATCAGAACATTGTGGCCTGGGTCTTGTCTACACGGATACACTGCTCTGCGTCACCCTCGATGGGAAGACTTTGACTACGAGAGGGCCGAAGACTACGATCATCGAATGGCATGGCTTGGTAACGGAGATGTCCGACCAGATCTTGACCGTGTATTCTATTTGGACGAAATTTGGGCGATGCACAAGGTTTGTCCACAACAGGTTTCGACACATCTACCACCCCGTTCCTTTACTGACTATGACGATGGTAGGATCATCCAATGTTCAATGACTGAAGCTTTGGGTAGGCATATTATGCGGGGACTTGCCCGCATACGCCCGCATCTAGGCATGTGTCAAACAAAGTAGAGTTTGCCGGTGGACTTAAGGTTGTTTCATGACAGGTTCCAGGACAAACATGAAGACAAAGAAACTTCCGGGGAAACATGAATTTGTGTTAATTAATCAGAGCAGGAAAGTTTCGCCTGCGACTCCGTCTACATGCGGGTGTTTATGGATTCCACGGGATTAATTATGCCGCTCAGGGTGACGAGTTGTTGTTTATCGAAAACCAAATTAGCAATGAACATCCCAGGTCGAACCTTTCGGGCCAAGACACAGTCGTGGCTCAACTGAACAAAGCCTCGAAATTCAGAAGAAAAGTGGTGATTATTCAGCGTATTACAACACCCACAACGAATCTACGGTAATCTATCAACAAAAGTCCTGGCGCTCATTTCTCTTCAAATCAAGCCTTGACACACTCAATGACCTGCATCTTCATGTCCAGGCCATGAATCTTCTCAATTTTAAGCCCAGACCTAGCAACAAGCACCTCCCAGTCATTGGCTGTCCGTTCTTTCCCCCCAATTCCGAGCATGCTGAAGTCTGTCATGGCGCCAATGGGCGGGGGAGGGCTCGGAAGGACGTATTCAACGATGAGGACCTTGCTGTCCGAACTCATGGCATCCGATAGATGCGTGAGTATCGTGGCGCAGTCTTCGTCTCCATAGTCGTGCAGACATCGCCGGATCCAATAAATCAGTGCGTCTGCATGTGTCAGCTGATCTTCATGAACACGTGAAAGACTTCGAAAGCATGTAAACGTACTTTTGACAGGTTGCGCTTTGTGGAAATCGTGTACCTGGAGGTCTATCCCATCGAGCCCCGAATCTTTGAGTTCGACAACCTGTTGGATCACCTCATCTCTATCCTGCAGAATGATGCGATCGGCTGGAATGAAAGGGTTCTCCTTCATGATCGCTTTGATGGCGTGGCCCTTGCTGCCACCCACATCCACGAGGAGCGGCCTGTCGTGCTGCTCAGACAGCTTCGTCTCCACCCAGCTAAAGTCGTAGATACCGGCTAGAGGAATGAATGACTGCACTGTCTCCATTACTCCCATGAATCTTGTCACTTGCTCCGGGTTCTCTTGGTGAATCTCCCAGATTTCCTTTTCGGGCTGACCGCGTGAAAAGGCATACGGCGTGTGTCGGCGAGTGGCCGGCTCCCGGCGGCCATACTGTGCAAAGTACTCAGGTAGCTTCAGAGCCGTCATAACGTGCTCCTCAAACCTGGCGAACATGTCAGACAATTGATCATTGAACGAGGAAGTCCTCTTGAGTCTCACATCATGTGTAGCAAGAGCTCATTAGGCGTCCCGGGAAGGTACTGGCGGGATTTCTCTGTATGCGCGATCTTGTCTTCATCAACCTGACGCAGCATTCCACTGGAAACAAGCACCCAAGCTAGCCGTCCTTTTCCTTGATGTCAACATCAATGTTCATCGACAGGTTGGGTAATTGGGTGACTTACGAAGTAAAGGCTCATCTGCGCACAGCCTCTTGGCCAACTCAGCATATGTGATAGAGTCTTCCAATGGTATCATATCCAGGGCGTTCCAGTCAAGGAGCAACTTCAGTCCAGTCAGTTCCATGACATTAATCAT
Organism: Colletotrichum fioriniae; assembly: GCF_027942845.1. NCBI lineage: Eukaryota > Fungi > Ascomycota > Sordariomycetes > Glomerellales > Glomerellaceae > Colletotrichum > Colletotrichum fioriniae. The sequence goes on from NW_027076849.1 coordinate 269,765, forward strand.
CCGGTCCATCCAGTCAGGTATCGGTCCTCGCGTTGCCGTGAGTATCTTTTGCGCAATGTCGACGGCGGCGCTGTTCTTTTCAACATCATTTGAGGTCGAAGATGCCAGCTGCGAAAGCTGAGATGCTAGCGTGTTGAAGGTCTCGGAGAGGTCACTCATGATTGGATTTGCGGTTGAGGTGATAAATTTGAATCACTGCGAAGTGTGTCTGTGAGTGTTTGAATCAGGACTTGATGGCGAAAATGTCTGGTCTATCAAATCCCTCCTTCAATATATATCTACACGCTACAATGCAAAATGGCCATCTCAGCTAAGGTCCGGCTTACAGGAAGCGGTGATGAATTTACCGAGCATAATCACCGAGTGCCGGGTGGGTCTCAGGTGGCCGGTAATCGCCCCCGCTCTGCCGTTATCCCCGCGCCGAGAGCGGGGCCGAATCCTTCGGGCTTTTGGCAGGGGGCTCGCTGCCTCCTTAGTCGCGAGAAACACCCGGGCAACCCCCGAAAAGACCGTAGGGCCTTCCCGGAGATTTCCAGTTGTGTTTTTCAGTCGAGACCCTCAGCCTCCCCAGCTCCAGTCAGCTGAAGTGCGAATCGCATTCCGCGGATGGTTGTCACATCAGCTTACTCAGTCGTTTTCGTCCCAGTCGTTGGCCGCCTTTGCCGCCATTCCGGTGCGGCGAATTATCGCACTCGCATCGGCATCAAGCTCTCGACTCGATGTAGGTAGAGACATGACCTGAGAACGGCACTACCACGGCTCTGTCTGACAGTCTTCTCGAACAATTCCCGCGTTCCATTCTGTGCAGCGACCCTGAAGGGAACGGAAAGGCCGTGTTCCCGCGCAGTCTGCAACTCAACACCAAACCCCAAAGCCGCGTTTGCCCATTTGCAAAACCCCCCCTTTTGCCTCTTGTTCCGATTCCAGTCGACTCATGAATTGCCAGAAGAGGGAAATGGGTGGTCAAAGGAGACGACGCATAGTCCATCATGCAGGGTCATTGGGCAACAGAGACCGACGGGGCCAATCTGTCTCTGTCTTGGCAGTCTCTGCTCTGTTCTTCCGGCTTTCCTGTCGTGTTCCGGTTCGATGTTTGTCAATGAACGGAGGGGCCTTGCGCCGCTGGGTATGGGTGGCAGCCGATCATCCGTCACGCCTTGTCAGCCGAGTAGGCCGTATGCGACCAAGACACGCCAAAACCGGCGGCGACATCATCGCCTCTCCAGCCGCACAAGGTATGAATGACCAAAATGATGCCGCGTATTCCCCAGATGAAGAATCTGCGAGCCACAAGAGGCAATACCCTGGTGGAGACAGAGATGCCCATACTGACCTTCGTTTTCGTGGGGATCGGTAGTTTCCTCATACATCTTACCCTGTTTCCCTTAGTGCTAAGGTTAAATCTAGTGGCTTTTTGGCGCAGAGCCGTGAGCCGTGAGCCGCCAACTAGTGCTTGGCCTCCCCCCTCGTAACCCTTGCGGCGATCTAGAGCCTGACCCCGTTTGAACCTGTTTGGAGGCCATCCCGGTTACGCGAAGCCCACCAACCTGGAGAGAGTTTCTCCTCTACATTACCCGAATAGGAAATCCATACATTGGTCATGGAGACCTTTCCCTGGCTTGTGCACGGGAGGCTGGGTGATAGGCTCTGGGGTGATGAGTTGTTTGCTGCATTTGAGTGCCCAGATCGTCGGCAAGTCCCTGTAAGCCATCGGCGAATGACAGATGTCGTCGCGCCTGAAGTTCTTTGACTCTCTGACTCGAATCGTTGGTGAAGGCGTGTGGTGGTGCAGACCAACCCCAAAACGGTAAGATGGTGAGAAGAAGACAGAGCCTCAACCCTGCGGTCTTCCCCCATTGCCACACAATGTCCGGAGGGAGGTCCTTGGCATGGGAATCTCAACGTCTCCAAACGTCTCACGATCTTGTGAGCAAACGTTGCCGCTCAGACATGGGGCTCCCTGCACTTTGCCAAAAGAGTAGCTGCAGTCGACCTTGTGAGACGACTTACACGGCCGAGTTTCGTTTCATCTGAACTTCAACGCTCGCAAGCGCGCACAACTGACTATTTTCCTCCCCACACCAACGGCTCACATAACACAAATTCACACACACCTTGACATGGCGCAATCCTGGATCCGTCATTACGCACCGGCAGAGGGGCGACATAATGGCCAATACGCCATGGAAGCTAGTGCTGCTCCCCTCAACTCAACGACGACAGCCAAGAAGATGCAGCTGACTTGGACGTGAAGACTGGGCCCAACGTGGCACGTAATCCGTGCCCCTCCTCCACCACAGAAACAAGGGAGGGCTCTCGAACACCTTGAGACGTCCGAAGAAACTGCCCGCAAGCCGTGGTGCCGTTGGTCTGGTGCGATAATAATATCCACACCTCTATGGTTTCCATCGTCTCAGGCTTCGGGGGCTGTGCGTATATTGGGCCTATCTTGGTGCAGGGGACTTAGAGTTGCTGCCGAGGTGAACTCACGAAGATGTGCTTTACTGCTTTTGCCCGTGGCACATGAGGTCAGCGCGCAGCCATCCGGTCACTCATATATCAGCTTGATGGTTCCCGGCTCACAATCGGGGATGAAAAAGCATCCTCATCCATCAAACCTTGTCAGCACAGACTTTTCCAACGCTCTTACTTATATACTCCCGGGTTGGAGACTTGCTTCTGCACCTTACTCTATTCCCTAATCATCTTTTGATACCACAACAGCTCACTCTGGTTAGTGACTTATTACCAAAATGCAGTTGACCAAGACTCTCCTCTTCGCCCTCGTCGGCACCGCTTTCGCCTCCCCCATCGAGAAGCGTCAACTCTCCGTCATTCAGGGCGCCGTTACCTCCGTTCAAGGAGCCCTCACCAAGCTCAACACCGCTGTCCAGGTACGTTGGTCCGAACATCGGGCATATGGTACCGTTGGAAAGCTTCGGCTTCGATCTGGTGTAGAGATGGGATATGCAGGAATACAACACGCCGGACATTTGACTAATATGCATGCTTTAGGGCGTCGGCAACGATGTTGCATCCGCACAACCCATTCTGGCTGCCTCCACCGAGGTCCAGAACACCCTGTCAAAGGCCGCCACCGATATCCAGGGTGCTCAGCCTCTGCAGCTCCAGGAGGCTCTTGGACTTCAGCAGACCGCTACCGATCTGACCACGTCCGCAACCACCTTGATTGACACTCTCGTCTCCAAGAAGCCCAACTTCGACCAGATTGGTGTCTCCAGCGTCGTCCTCCAGAACCTCCAGCAACAGAAGACAGCCTCCGCCAGTCTCGGAACCGCCATTGTCTCCAAGGTCCCCGCTATTGGCCAGGGCATCGCACAGCAAAGCATCGACCAGATCACTGCCGCCCTCGACAAGGGCATCCAGGCCTACTCCGCTGGTGGTGCCGCTCCCGCTGGTGGTGCGTAGAGCACCCCCTCCGTCGCGCGCCGTCCCCGCGCCTCCCCCGTTTCCGTCCGTCCGTCCGAGAAATTAAACATAATCGAATACTAACCATGGTACTCTTGCTTTCCAGCCAAACCTGCGACTAACACCACTGCTCCCCCTGCTGCTGCTCCCGCTAAACCCAAGACTCCTGCCGCTGCCCCCGCTGCCCCGAAGACACCCGCTGCTGCTCCCAAGGCCCCCGCTGGGGGTCTTGAGGGTCTGCTCGGTGGTCTCCTCGGTGGCGGTGCGGGTGGTGCTGGTGGCGCCGCCGGCGCCGGAGGCTTGGGTGCCCTCCTCGGAGGTCTCACGGGAGGTGCAGCTGGCGGTGCGGCGGGCGCTGGTGGCGCTGGAGGAATCGGTGCCCTTCTCGGTGGTCTTACTGGTGGTGCGGCTGGGGGTGCGACTGGGGCGACGAAGGCGAACGTGGTCGATTTGGCAGAAGACGCAGCAGAGGAGGACGAGGAATAAAGTACAGACCGGGATACTCCTTACAGCTTGTTTAGCCTGTAGCAAATCATCATTGAGGCTTTCTTTCATCAAATCAGCTACCAACCAAATCGTGACTTGCATGAAGTTGTCCATTATGCCAATTGTGCCTTCAGTACCTGGGCCATCAATTGTGAGGCACTCTACTGCGATAGTCATCTTTGCCACAACACTTACGGTCTCGATATTCAACGTCTCAGAAGCAGGGTGGCTAGGATGTACGATAGCTCGCCAATCATGTGCACATAGCAAATCTCAGCGGCCTTCCTCGTAGTGGATCAAGATTGGTACCAAAGGCTGTCTTGGACGTTACCTGACGTGGGCAGAGCATTGCCAGATTCCCCGGATTGGAGCACTTAGTGAAACATATCTAGCGTCGATCTTACGATAGACCTAGCCGCAAAACCTCACGTCGCAGCGGCACAGCCAGGTTTCGTAGATCTCTCCACTGAATCCTCGTTTACTTTTCTTGATGAGAGAAAATCATACTACGCAAGCCTACCAGGCTTTGGGCCCCGCGTATTGGCTAACTTGGCGAAACCTTACTAACGTATGTCAACAGCCTATAGGGTTGTCATGCGCGGCAGGCGAGTCACCTTCCCGAACTTTTATCTTGTGATGCCGCGGCGCCGAATGGTGGTTTGACCACCCACCCCTGATAGTAGATGACAGTTGTTGGCATTTCAACGTCAAGACAACCCGTTATGATATGATCAAGAAGAACTTATGCCGTTCGTCTTCCCCGCATAGCATTCTCGTGACAGAACCTTCCCCGCGTGGGATCAAACCCTTTTGTTAAGTATTCCTGTCTCTAATAACCACAACGTCACTGCCTACAACTAAAATGACGTCCCCCAAGAAAACGTGCCAACCGATCGACCTCGCGCTAGACATTGGAGACGGCGTGTCGCCCAGATCTGGTCTGCGCTTCGGAGGATTGGCGACGCTCCCGTGATTCCTGGCAGCTCGATGTTACATGGTAGACCTTGAACACAATATTGACAGGGCGGGAGGGCCAGGGTCCCCAGTCGACCGGGACGTGTCTCTGGCACTCGGAGCCGCTAATCTGTTGGCCCAATCGCATCTCGATCCTGGACTATGTCAGTTGGCCCCTGTCTTCTTTCACGCCTTCATCTTGTGAGCAACCTACCTAGTGTCTGAGTCCTCTTACGACAACCCCAGGGAGCAGTGTTTGATCCTCGCGATCAACATCATGGAGTTGGTTAGTCTCTCGGGGCTCAGCTGTTTCGACGATCGAATCCCACGACGCACAAGTATAAGCGTGAAGTATAGGCATGCTATAGGGTTATTTGAAATGGATTAATATACCTCCTACGTTTACTACACGAATATTTGGTATGAATAGCGGAATCTCCTGACATTCGAAATAACGTAGTTTCGATGTCATGAGACTCTGCTGACAATGTGCCTCGGTCCTCCAGATTTCTGGCACAGTGACTTATGTGTTTCCGTCTAGCACAGGTTTTCAGAATCCAGTTCAGGCTACAGAATGTGAAAATTCAAATCTACTGTGGTTTAGAGTGTGCGATCATTACTTCTGGAAGGGGAGTCCAAGACTTTGAATTATTCCAAGGTCGAGTGACTTCCAGCTTGGCGAAACAAGCGCACTTGCGTCAAGAACGTACAATATCCTCATCAGAGATGAAATGTGAACCTCCCGCACACCGGAACCCCATACTCTGCTTGATCCAATCGAAATTCATGGGGCATCGACCCATCATCGCAGCTTTCTTACGCTGCTCTTCTTCTTTCTTCCGTCGCTCTTCCTCCTCAATGAGCTCTTTGAGAATTGCCTCCCTGGCAGCCCCAACTGCTCTGCGCTTCTTCTCGAGCATTTCTCGGTACTTTGCGTCGTTTTCCTCTTGAGCCTTTTTGTCTTTCTCCAATTGTTCCCAGACTTCATCGCTGACACCAGCGTCGCGTATTACTTTCCGACTCTCGTCACTGACTTCCATTACCGGACTCTCGCGAAGCGTTGGTTCTGCCTCCTCTCCAGTGGCTTCGACGGCGGCGGCGGTTTGTTCACAAGCTGTTGATTGCACGCTTTGTGTTTGAGGGGGCGATGGCATCTGCTGGAACAATTGGTCGAGCTTGGGCACGCCATGAATGGCCCCTGCCTGCCTCTCCCGGCTTTCGCGTTCGTGAAGCATCTTGAAGAATTCTTTCTTTACAAGATCTTCATCGATTGTCACCTGGCCTTCGCGGCAAGACTTGATCGCCGTGCTGAAAATCGACTTGGCAAGGCTTTCAACATCTCGGGCACTAGCCCATCCGGCAGTTGTGGTGAGTTTGTGAAATATGGCGACAATGTCTCTCTTGAAATCGGGCGATGGATTTGATAGACAATCCATTGCGAGATTATTAGATGGATTCTTGCTGTGAAGAGTCCGCTTTTGCTTGAGTAGAAGCTGGCGCAGAAGCTCGTAGCAACTCTTAGGGCTTAGGCTGTGGAAGTCGATAACTTCTGGAAATCGACTTGACATTCCCGGGTTGACGGAAAGTAGTCGATTGATGTCCTCGTCGTAGCCAGCCAGAATTATTACAAGGCGATTCTTGTATTTGTCCTTCGTCACCGAGTCAACGACCTCATCAATTGCCTCTTTGGCAAAGTGTCCTTCAGCAAGACGATAAGCTTCATCGACAAACAGCACTTTTCCAAGAGCCTTGTCCAGAAGTCGCTGCACTTTAGGGCCGGTTTGACCGACGTATTGGCCGATGAGGTCGGATGCAGAGCAGTCGATAACTTCTGCCTTGGCCAAGAACCCCATGTCGTAGAAAACTTTGCCCATCTTTCTCGCCGTTGAGGTCTTTCCCGTACCCGGAGGGCCACGGAAAAGGAAGTTGAAAGGAATACTCTCCTTTGGGTCCATGTTCAGTGCCTTCATAGAACGTACAGTCTCCTGATATCCCTCAAGGGTGGCAATAATCTTCTCGTAACCAACCGTCCCCTCAAAAAGTTTGGCAACATTGGTCTCAGCCCGATCTGCGCGGTCAAAGTCGTGGTCAAAGTCCAGAGCTTCCAACGTAGAGACGTGATGGCTTTCTTTAGCGGTTAGTCGTCGCTGATGACGTGCCTTTGCCTCGTTCAGGAGAATGTCCACTTCTCCTGCGTTGCCAAAGTTTGGCCGGTTGCGAGCCCTTTCGAGCATCTCTGAAGCGACTTGCTTGGCCTGATCAGTGGCAGAAAACCCTTGTAATTTGAGTTTGAGCTGCAAGATCTTCCGCATATCTGCCTTCTCGAAGTCTTCGAAGACAAAGGCTGACGACAATGGAAATCGCCGACTCAAGCCCGGGTTGACGTTCTGCATCATCTCCTCCATATGATCCTTATAACCCAGAAGAAGCACACATCGATCTTCTCCTGGAACACTTTGGACCTCGGCAACAATGGTATCTACGACGGCAGTCTTGTAGGGGTCAGAACTGCCCCCAGCTGAGTTACTGCTCCCGTATAGTCCGTAAGCCTCGTCAATGACGAGAACCTTACCGATAGTCGACGCTAATATGCCTTTGGTCTGGGACTCGGAGCCTCCTAGTGCAGCACCTATGAAGTCCGCCGGATTTTTGACAACCACTGTGAAGCATACATGTCAGCATGAGAATTCCGTAGGTAGGCACACCAGCTTACCCTCTCCATTCGATAAGAGACCTAAGTCAACAAGGATCTGGGCGTACAACTTGGCGACGGTGGTCTTTCCCGTTCCTGGCGAGCCGAGAAAGACTTTGTTGAGCGTATACTCGATGATGGGTTCTTCCGCCAGCTCGCGAACATAGTTGGTCTGAATGCTATCTATCAAGGCTCGAACCGATTCTTTGACTGAGCCAAGGCCGATCAAGGTCTGCAACTTCCTCCAAGCTTTGCTGTGCCCGAGGGCAGCTGAAGGTTGAGGTCCAACCAAATCCTCCATTGTTAACAGGAGATCGTCCGGGTTTGCGCCCCCTAGACGAGCCTTTCGAATGCGATTGGCCTGCCGGCTGGAGACAATGGAAAGGAGATTTTCAATTGCTCGCGCATTGCCAAATCCTTCCTTTCCGCGCCCTCGTCCAAGTCTACGACATGCGACGCGGAGGTGGAGATCATCTTCCCACTTCATGCGGCATCCGTACTTCTTGTCAATCTGGAACTGAAGGATCTTCAAAAGCTCGTCATCGTCGTAGTCGTCAAACTTCATCGAAATCGGAAACCGGCTTGGAAAGCCAGGGTTGTGCGCGAAGAAAGACTCCATCTGTTTGTTGTACCCAGCGAGAATGAAAACAATCTTGCCGGTATGGTTCTCAACTTCCGCAAGCAGGAGATCAAGAACCGCGCGGCCACCAGGACTATTGCCTGAGGAGAGTTGATAGGCTTCGTCAATAAAGATCACTCCGCCGCCGTCATTCAAAACGTCATCTAACAGCTTCTGACAGCCAGGCACACCCAAAGACGCCAATTTCGAACCAGACGTCTCTTCGAAGCGACTGCCGGCTATGACACCCACCGACACCAAGAATTTGGCATAGATCCGTGCTACGGTGGTTTTTCCTGCGATCAAATTGTCAGCCGCCGAGCAAGACTAATTGTGAAGGTAATTGAGTCTTGCCTGTTCCAGGATTTCCATAGAGAGAGCAGCCGAATCTCTCCGTGGACAATGAAATCTCCTGTCTCACTGCCGTGTCGACTTTGGACTTGATAGAGAGGAACTCCTCTTTAATGCTTTCAAGTCCGATCATTTTCATGAGTTGATCCATAGCATTGCTGCTAGCCCCGAACTTCGACTTCAAATTCAGCCACTCCTCCTCTGCACTTCCAGGTTTTGGGGCTGGGTTCGCTGTAGATTTTCTTTCATCTGGAAAAGCACCTGGAACTTTCTTGGGAGCTTCTCTGGCAGTCTTCATCGTCTCAGCACGAGCCCTCGTCTGTTGCAGAGCTCTCAGTTCTTCTTTGCGTTCTTTTAGAGTCTTGTTCTGCTCCAGGTCCTCTTGTTCATTCTTCATCAGTCTTCTCTCACGATCCAAGTCGTCTTCCACCTTTTGTAGTTCTTGAGCGTATCTCTTTTGTGCCATATCGCGTTCCACTTCCATCTGCAAGTCGCGCTTCAAGCGCCTCCGAGTGTTCTCATCCTCCTTGAAGCATGCGGCGCATTTTTGGGTTTGGTTGTTGCAGTCTACGCTGTACTTATGCCCCCTGTCGCAGTGCTTTGCGAGCTTTGTGTGACAACGGATCTTGCTGTGATCACTGAGTCTATGGCAATGGTGAAGGCACTTATGTATGTTGCAAGACAACATGGCGTTACTGCATGCAAGTTCCGTCTATTAGCGTGGTTCCTGCTTTTACGTCAAATTGAGCTTCTTGGTGAGACATACCAGGCTTCGTCGCAGCCACCTTCAGGACACTTTACATCAAAGTCATCCGGCCTTTTGAGCAATGCGGTCCTGTCAGGGTGCTGTTGACAGCGAATTGCGAACCCATCATGTAGATAATTCTTCTCTTTCAGTAAGGTGAAGAAAGGCAACCAGACTGCTCTTCCGTGCCCAGATGCCATGAAAGTCTCCATATTGCCTATGAGAATGAGGCACTCTCTTGCACGAGAACACAGAACGTTGAGCCGCTCGGGCGCCTTCATGAATCCGATGTCGCCATTGTTGTTGCTCCTGGTCAGAGAAGCAATGACGATGTCGCTCTCTTCGCCCTGGTAATTGTCTATATGCAGAAATAGGTAGGTAAGGCGTCAGTCTTCAGACTTCATTGACTGAAAGTCTCTTGAACTCACCGATAGTCGAAAGTTTGATTCTTCCTGATCCTGATCCGTCAGGCACTTTTCCCGCGGCGGCAGTCATGAGTCCCGCGCGAATGAGCTCAAACGAATCTAAATCATTGAGCCAGGGGTCATTCTCGGAACTCAAGGTTTCTCTGAGTAGGCGCAATTGTCCCAGATATGGCGTGAGAATGACGAGGTTTTCAGTGCGATATCCTTGCTGCCCAAGGTATTTGACTAGCTTCAGAACCATTCGCGCTTCATAAAGATTACTCTTGCTAGAGACAACACCAACATCGCGGCGATCGGTAATATCGCCAGCCAGGTCTTCCGGGTGGCTGTGGTTAACGAAACTGACCCTTCCCTGAAATCCCCTAGGAGGCTTCCGATCCTTGGTTTTGTCACCGTCCAATAGATCCGGGTATGTCATCTTCCGAACGAGATCCGAGATATCGGGATGCATGCGATGCTGCTTTTGGAGTGTGACGTGGTCGTGTCCCTGGAGAATCAGTCGTTCAAAGAGCGAGCGATTGAGATCGAAGCCGTCTCCTTTTTCGACGCTTAGAGCATAGTTGTTGATCTTGGGTCGCAGTTGTTTATGGTCCCCGATTAGTAGGAGCTGCTTTGTGTCGCTGTGCAAAGCAGTCAAAACGTGAGCCTCGAGGATCTCACCAGCCTCTTCAACCAAAACGACATCGGGCTTTGCAGCCTTGATCAGCGACTTGTACATGGCAGCCGCGGTTGTTGTACATCCGATAATCCTCTTCGTTTGCATAAAGGAACATTTGGACTCGTTGAACAGCCTGTCCACTTGCTCCTGGGCGTTATTAAACCTCTTGATGAGGTTCTGGACTGCTTCGATTCGTTCCTTGCGAATGCACTCGACCCATCGTTGGATATGTGCAGATTTCTGAGCCATTGACAAGCACCAGATATTCTGGCTACCAGACGAGACGAAGTGTCGGAGCTCACCGGCATCTTGTCCCGTAATCCACCGGCCCAGCAGATAGTCGGGACCCATGGCCCTGTTACTCTTGCCTGCTATCTGGAAGCCTCTCTCTTGCTCGGGCAAGAGAAAAGCTTCATAAAAGGGCTGGTCGTCGTCGGAGAACTCGAGAAAGCTCAAGAGCTCTAAAGAGCCAACCTTGTCCCGGACGAGAAGGTCGCATGCTGCCTCGATCTCTCTTCGAACTTCATTCATCTCTGCTCTCATGCCGTTGATATGTTCCCACGTTGCATTAGTTCGACGGTAGGCGTAACTTCGCAATTGCTTCTCCAGTGACAGTGCTGAAGTTGATTCCGTCGACTTCGATCCTAAGCGCACCATATCACCAGGTGAGATGCCAATTTTCATCAGATCCTCGAGGAACTGGTCCAGCGCATGATTAGTGTAGCTAAGCACTAGAATTCGCTTTTCCGGATCTCCAAGCAGTATCTTAGCTGCCAAAGCGCCAACGAATGACTTGCCAGTTCCTAGAGTTCGGTTAACCTTGTACATATTCAAAGTATAATATGTTTGTCTTTAGTCGGCAAGACTAGGAATCGCGTACCAGGAGGGCCTTGGATGAGTGCCAAAGGGCTCTGTAACGCATGCAGCAACGATTGAAGCTGAGAATCATCGAGACGAAAAGTCTGCATGCCCAAGGAAAAGCAACGTGATCCATTTTCCATCAGCTTTTCCAGTCGTCTCACGTATTCTTGAACGTAAGAGGTTTGCTGAGGTGAGCCTTGTAATTGACTTTTCTCATCGCTAGGGAGCCTCAAAAGCCTGTCACCGAGAGGCAACTCTGTTATTTCCCGAAGACACTCCAGAACGGGCTGGTATGCAAACACCGGAGTATCAACAAGAACGAATCTGAGATTGTTTGACGGTGTGAGTGCCTGCAAAGCACTTGCAGTAGCTTCGCTGCCAGTGAACTGTAGGGTAAGAACGGGGGGTTTCTTCAGTAGTTGGTCCACATCCCGTAACAGGAACGCGAAAGCGACGATGTGATCTTCGCCACATAAGGCGCCGAAAGACTGGTGTCGAAGGAAATTTTTGTGATCATCAAAAAAAGCCTTGCATTGAGCCGGCGATAGGTTCTTCATGAACTCCAATCCCCCAGAGCATGTTAGCGCGACCGCACAAGCATGGCTTCGCCTATCATCGCCGGTGTCAATCCCGACAGGCAATAATCCTGAAAGTATCTGGGCCCTCTTCTTGCTCTTCTTTCTTCCCATAGCTACTTTCAAATCATCACGGAGTTCGCCCAGCATGTCTTCACGAAGAAGGCGGAACTGGTTATCCAGATGAACACGCGGTCGCTGAACCTGATCTGCAGTAGCAACCTCGGCTGCCATTCGATAGAAAGGCCTCGCATTGGAGTAGAACTCATCACTCGTTGGAAAGATTGAAACATCTCGAAAGTTTGAAAAGTCGTTGTCATGGCGGCCACCGGCTGTCTCGAGGGTCTTATCGCCAGAAGACGATCTGAGAGCGAGTACTTTTCTGATCCTGTAGACGAAGTCGCGAGTCCCATGGTTCCGAGCCTCGCGAAAAGGCTTCTCGTCCAAGACGCCCGTGATGTCCTCTACGATGGTATCGATTGTGATTTCAGAAAGACCGGAAAGCTCGAAGCAGAGCCATGCAAAGACTTGAAGCTCGTCTTCGGTAAGTTGAGACTCTCGGAAAGCACTCAGGAGGTTTCCCCAGAGAGCCGGGGGGTGGGCGATGATGAGTAGGACTTGGTGAAGAAGCTGTCCACCATACATCATCTTCACTGCGGGGTCGCTCAAATAGGCAATGAATGGTATAACGTGTGCCCTCATAAAAGAGATTGACGAATCGATCCGGATGCTGTTGCTGATGGCATTGCGTGCAACCTCGCTGGCCGTGATGATCTCCAGGCAGGCGGCGGGAGAGGTGTTCGTTCGAACTGCCTCGAGGAACAGACGTGCCTCGCTTGCCGTGTAAATTGCTTTGCCGCCTTTGGTGACATCTCTGAATACCTTCAAGAGGCGGGAAGCGCGAGCAGAATCAATCTTTGGAGGGGCCATGACACTCTCTGACTTGAGCAGGACCATGATTTCGTGCGTAAGGAATTGATGGAAAATATTCCAATGACTCAAAGAATCTTGAAATTTGGATTCTGGAGGCAGATGAGTTTTTGCAGTGAATAGATTCGGAAACTGATGGCTGGGCCTCGTTCTCAGTGCGGTTTCCTGGCCGATCAACCAAGAAGTTGTCACATGCCACGGTTGGCCCAAGTATATGTAGATAAGTACTTAAGGTTAGGCTTCGACGTTTTCTGTTGGGAGCCAACACTTTGGGGACGTAAGATAATAAGAAAGTAGAAATACCACCAAGAGTAGGCGTTCGTCTCGAAGATTGGGTCGCGAGGTGAGGGGTTGTAGGCCTCCGGCATAAAGGCTGCAAGAGGCCGCCTCGAAGCTCGATGACTGGTTCGCCATCCACAGAGCGAGCCGCCATTGAAGAAAGGTCAAAAATCAATATGATTTCCAACTGCTCCGTCGTTTCTGATTCTTCCATCAACCTCATTGAGTTGTCTGACTCTTCAAAGTCCTCCGTTCTGCACCATGTATCGAGGACAGAAACATGACCAGTTTCAAAGAAGCCCGCGATGGCGGCGACCAGAACCTGCGACGACGTGGCCGGCCCCACCATTCGGGCCACTCGTAGAGACTGTCAGTGTAGCAGAGCTATCGCAACCTGCCTTGGAGTTTGAATCAACTGCCCGGGTGACGGGCTGCCAGCTTATCGCGTCGTATAACTGGCTGGACAGGCCATCGCCGTCAATTATCGTCCCAGGTACGTAATGCCACTGTACTCGTCTGAGGACATAGTAGTAATAAAGTCAGGTGCGCCACCCAGATGGACACCCCTCGCGGAACCACGACAACTGTCAGAAGACGACGGTGTCTACTATCGTGACAAAAACGCTGCCCGATACCCAGCTCATCCGATGGAGCCAGCCATCCAAGCTGTCCTGATGGCGCACACCAAGCCCTCTCCCATTCCCGTTGACATCGTTGCCTGTGGTAGTACCATCGGAAACTTGCTACGCTTCATTCGAGGTGACGAGCGACCCTTTCGGATGCTCCTCGAGGTGGTTGGCGACGCTGTCCACCTAATCCGTAGGGAAAACTCCCCAAAAGAGACAATGTCCGATGTCAGGGGTTATGGCCACAAGTTTCCAGAGGCCTATACGACTTGGGATGCTGAAGTCCGCGGTTCAACATCCCACCAGCGGATAATCCAATACGACTTTGGGGGTCTTCATTGCATTGTTCGTCATGAGGGTGATGGCTACCTCAAACACAAGCAAGGGCCGTCTATGAACGTTTCTGGTCACACCTTTGCTGAACAAGCTTCGGTCGACGGCCTAATTGAAGAACTCAAAGTCAAGGAGATGGCACCAAAGAGTCCGCAGAGCTCGCATCAGCAAGTACAAATGAAGAGTGGCGGGTTCGAGGTGCCCCAATCTGCTGTTTTCGATCTGAAGACTAGGTCAGTCAAGCGCAAAGGCACTGATTTTCTTGGCGAGGAACTTCCACGGCTATGGGTTGCCCAAATTCCTAATTTCATCCTGGCATACCACGATAGAGGTACATTCAAGGATATTGAGGTCATGGATGTAACTCAGCAGGTTAAAGCCTGGGAGACATCGAAGAACCAAGAGCTCTCTCGACTAGCAGCGCTCCTGTCTCACATCGTTCGCCTTGCTCGTGCGCGGAGGAATGACAGGCTTGAGATCAGCCGCCAGCAGCTAAACAAGCTCGAGATTCGGATTCAGTGCTCTGGACTGTCTCCGGCGTTCTCTAGTGAAGTCAATGAAGAATGGGCAATGTGGCTAGCTGGGGATACTACACGGGATGGCTTGAGTACGGACGACGAGAATGGACTCCAGTGGAGCGATGGCGACGGTGATTATACAGCCTGTTCCGAGAACTGTTCATACTGTGGAAAGTGCACGTATTGATAGTGGCATTTCCGTCCAGACTTGCAGACTTGATAGGTATATGAAGGCTCTGGTAGTTCCTTTCCAGTGTGCTACGATGATTTAAAGACCCGTGGAAGCCAGTGGTGTCTCCTTCTGCCGGAAGAATCTAACCATTAGGCATTTCAAGCAGATTCGCCCTCCATCTTTGCAACTCTCTATGAATAGCGTCTACTTGCTCAGTGGCAGGCAATGTTTCAGCGGGCGAGAGTGATCATCTTAGTTCTTCGCATTCGACTAAAATCTGAGCGCGTGCCTGAACAACAAGGTAGAAGAAAGCAGCTGGATGCCTCTTATGTGAGTCACATCAACCCAGTAACGGGCGGCAGACTCCGATATCCGATTCCATTACTCAACGATAATGCCTTGCCAATTGCTGAGACCACCGTGCCTTCCATGGAGTAAACTCTCATCCCGGTAATTTTTGCAGGTAGTCTGTCAATTTTGTGCTTGCATAAACCGATGTGGTCATTCTGAGCGCCCATATATCGAGTATTAGCCAGCTTCGATCCCTCACATCATTCTATCTTCATTAGAGGATAAGCTTCATCCATATTCTCTCGAAAAATCACAGACAACATGAGTGACCCCCTCATTGCCAGCAGCAAGATGTCTGAAGCTACAAACCCCCCACGAGGTATCACGATATGCGTGTACTGTGGTTCGTCGACCGGCAATGACCCTGCCCACTTGCAGACTGCGCGGGATTTGGCGAGGCTCATGGCTACCAGAGGAATCAAGTTAGGTGAGTTCACAATTCTTGAGCCGAAGCCGGACTTGGTCTATGGTTTCTAATCATCATGGTAGTCTATGGCGGAGGGACCGTGGGACTCATGGGGGAAGTGGCCAAAACCCTGGTATCACTATCAGGTCCCGACTCAGTACACGGTATCATTCCTGAAGCACTCGTCAAGTTTGAGAGGGACGATACCTACAACAGCGTTACTTTGGGGAACATGCCCATTCCGGAGGAGGCAACTTACGGTCGCACAACCATTGTCAAGGATATGCACACGCGCAAGCGCATGATGGCGGAAGAGGTGATTGCCGGAGGGCCCGGATCCGGCTTCATAGCCCTGGCTGGTGGCTACGGCACCATCGAGGAGATCTTGGAGGTTGCGACGTGGGTTCAGCTTGGGATCCATCAGCGCGGCGTTTGCCTGCTCAACATCAACGGCTTCTGGGATGGAGTATTGGGCTGGATTCTTCGAGCTGCTGAGGAGAAGTTCATTCAACCAGCTAACGCGGGGATTGTGGTGGAAGCAAGCACCCCTGCTGAGGCTATCGACAAGCTCGCCGCATATGAGGTCCCCGATTCCATCCTGCATCTTGAATGGGATAGGGTCTGAACTCAGCCCTTGCAGACGGAGTCTGTAGATCTGGCTTGTCGGTGATGTAAGATAGAAGAACACCTAGACCACGTTAATGTCGCCTCTCCACCCAATGAAGCTCTCCATAGCCGCTGCATTCGCTACTCTTGGGAATCGAAATGGCTGTCGTGTGCAGGCAATGAGAATGTCATCTTGTTTCGTGACGCCACTGAGACAACCTCCAACTTCTTGTGCCTCGAACATTCCAACTTGCGCTTGACGTTTTGGTAGCCAAGCTACCATAGGCACAGATTTCGACCATTCTTCAGTACCTTAGTCTGGCTTCTTCAACTCCTGGTGATACTGTAACCTGGTGAGCGCTGTTTCTGCCCCAGGTATCACTGCACTATGCCGCCCGCAATCACCCGGTACCGTTCGGTATTCCCCGGATTCGGCGTTTGAGATTTTCATTCGGTATTTGAGTCTGAGGTTGACAACCAGGATCTGCGACTCAGTGCCATTCCTAATTACCTCTATTCACACCGAGCCATCCTCCAATATGGCCAACCAGCTCTTTGAGAGCCAACTCGTCAGCTTCATTGTTGAGCCTGACTGCCTTCCTGAAGCCCATGCAATAAATCGCACATATACAGCAAGTCTACTGGCCCATCGTCTCGGCACGAATATTCTCTAGCTCCAAGGCGGTCATCCAGCTGGGATGACGTGCTTACGTGCCATATGACCATGGGACTGTGGACCTAGAGACCTCCCTCCGTGGGACTTCCGGGTGGCTTGAGCGATTCAATCATGGCAAATGTGCGGGATATGGAGTGGCCCGTCCACTGGACCACAGAGCTCCCCGCCGCCTCCAGTGGCTTTACTTTTCCGGCAAACGGTTCCTTGAAGAGTCGGCGAGAAATTGTGATTTCCAACGGGAATAGTGTTCTCGTGAGTTTTCTGGAAACATTATCTGGGTACGCAGAGGCAGTGCCAGCCGCCGTGGCCACAGGTATCATCGTGCGGGAATGGGAAGACATGAGCACATATACCCGAGCTGCCGCAACTGAATCGGCGAAGATGTTGAAGTCGCCGTTCAGGGTGATGTTTCCTGGTAGAATCTGACCACACCACGAATCGAGCAACGGAGTAACGCCTCGGGAGGCTTCACCGAGGTAGACACCCCCTCTAGCATCCAACCAGTGGCATGGCAAATGACCGAAGAGAGGCTGGCCATCCCAATAACCCCCCTGTCACTTCATCTGAACTTGGAAGCCATTGAAATATCCAGCGCGTGGTATACTGACGCATTGGATCAAAGTAGAAGGGATGGTCATCTCTCAATCCTACTTGCAAGAGTCGCCGCCGAGGTCACGGGTTCTACGCAATGTTGCACAGGCTCTGGCTGCTCGGTAATATCTGAAGAGATGAGACTTCGGCCACTCCTGGCTGCGGTCATTTTGAACAGATTTCCGGTCCTATGGGTACGGTGTGGTCAGAGATGTGGCAAAGAATTTCATCGCATTGTTTTGAGGGAAGCCTTGACGCGCGGGACGTGAGAGCGCGTTTGAGTGGGTCAAATCAACATCGACAGGTGGGGCCGGCAGGGCAAGGTGAGCAAGGTGTAGTTCGGTGAGAAGGAGCTCCACCGAGATGTTCACCACTTTACCCCGCCATGTGGGTGAGCAGAATGGCGGGGTAAACTGATTGGAGAGTCAACAGCTGATGCCAAGGAAGCAGGCCACACTTTGGCTCGTAATATTCCCGTTCCATTCCTCTCATGTTATGCGTCTTCCGTCATTTGCGGATTCGCCTTACGAGCTGTTAGGGGCCTAGGTCCTCATTCATTATGAGAGAGCCCAACCGCTGCCGGGTCATCTGGCCCTGCTTTCCTAATCAACTCCTATATGTTTTACTCGATTATGCTGTTTGTAGAAGTCAGCGGGATGCTCCTGTCGCTGAGCCTAATCGGCCTACGACGTCTGCCGGTCTCTGGCGGCCTCCCGCATGCGAACCGAACCAACCACTATGAACTTGACTTGTCTACACGCTCCTGCCAAAACTCTCATGAATGGCTGAAACATGGAGTCTGATAAGTCAAACAGGTATGCCATTCCATGTTCATCCCTTCAACAAATGGATGCCTGGACATATCAAGGTTGGGACATTCTCCATGCCCTGGGGCTCTGGGGGTTGTTCTAGGCGTGATGGCAACTTTAATTTCCCATCTCGACACCCTCATCTACCGGTGGGAGGCTCCGGGCTTACTTCCAAGGTCTTGGAACGATATTCGGGCTATTTTCACTCACTTTCTGTGTGATTTTGCGTTCTCTCGGCTTGTGAAGAGGCATTTCTCAATCTTTTTTCGTTTCCAATTTCACCTTTTCAATTTCAAGAACAACTCACATAGTGAACAATAGCTTCATCAAATTCAACCAAAGCCGCTTTTTAATACAAAAACCACTCGAGCGTAAGGTTCGACTTGGTTCATTACTCCAACAATCGTAGTACGAGACGGCTCAACAGCAAATAGCAAATAGCCACGGGTCAACGTGGCGGACGAGCTGCGGCAGTCATTAGGCACGGCCTTTGGGCCATCACGTGTGACGTGCAGCAAAGCAACTCGCCCATCAGTCGTCAGCTTTTTCAACATCCTGGCCCGGCCGAATTCGTTGGGTCGGGGCTCATAGTCAGATTTTTATTTTGAGTGCAACTGTGACGATATGAGAAGTAGGGTCAGTATACACACATCATCAACACTACCGTTCTCTTGTCCAGATATCCCGTCCGGTCATCGGGTAGCCAAAGTGGGGCCGGCCGTTTCTCCAAATTCATCGTCAATGTGCCTCACCTGGAAGTAGAAATACTCGTCCAGGGAACAACGTAAACAAACAGAATAAGAAGGGAAAGAAGGAAATACAAAGAAGGAGAGAAAGAGACAGAAAAAACGGGCGTACGCGTCACTGGTAGGAAAGAGCAAACGGCCAAACGGGGGGCGCGCGTCATGAGATGAGAGACAATCGGCTGCAGGATCCCCTTCCTCCGCTGCCTGCCGCTGCGCTGAATTCAACCTGCCTTCACTTCACTTCACTTCATCTCACTTCACCTCTCACCTTCGCAGCTGCCCTGCCGCATCAAAATCTCACCTTATGCCTTCCAGAACCACTGACTTCTCAACCTGCAGGAGGCAACTCACTCATTTTGGTTCTTCAAAGTCTGGGAGTCGCGGCTGGACGACGCTCATTCATCACCGCCGTAACCGCTGCATATTCCTCGTCATCATTCTTTGGCGTCACCGGCTCATCGACTCAGCCTGATGAATCGCCACCCACGATAATTATCCCCTATACAGACCTCAACATCGTGAACCAAAACCAGTACGGTATCGTCGGTGACCGGGCCATCAATCAAGATGGCTTTCTATCAGCAACCCCAGAACCCATATGGGACCCCGTCCCTCGTCATCGAGCCGACCCAGAGCTACCTCTACCACCTGCGGTCAATGGCCCATCGGAAAGATATACTCATCAAGAGCGGCTTCATCCTCAACCCACTATCTGAGAGAGATATTGACGATAAGAAGCGATGCCGCAGATGCAACCTCCGCTGTGAGTATCTGTCCATCGGCCTCTCTTCTCTCCAGGACCCCACGTCGCTTCTCACCATCGCCATCACGATACTGACTCCAAGGCAGGCTCCAATAATAGGAACAAATTCAAATCGAATGGGAATGGGTCACAAGCCGATGCAAAGTCCTCATCCGTCCAGCCCAAGACCAAGACGTTCATCAGATCTTCGTCCATGGCCGATGAGGAGCCCGAAGGCGCAAAGGGGGACGAGAAGCCCGCAAAGCCGGTCCTCAAGTGTCAGTACCACACCGGCCGCGTTATTAATATGGTACCCTTACCCTCCGCCTCATTTTTGTTCTCTTTGTCGGACCTAGCTGACGCATTTAGCGCTGGAACTGCTGTAGAGTTCACGTTTCCGAACCAGGCTGCACGTACGCTCCAGAGCACCTCGTCCGGAACTATCCCTCGGGCGAAATCCACGACCGCCACCAATTCCACAAGACTCCGACCCACGCCCTCCTGGACCTGGGAATCGACACCGTGCCGTCCGGTCAGAGGGCGCCGCGCCGCGCCGTCGCCATGGACTGCGAAATGGGCGTCGCCTACGACGGCGAATCCGAGCTCATCCGCGTCACCCTCGTCGACTACTTCACATCAGAGATCCTCCTCGACAGCCTCGTCTACCCGCAGGTCCGCATGGCGCACTACAACACGCGCTTCTCGGGCGTCTCCCGCCAAGACATGCAGGCTGCGCGATCAAAGGGCAAGTGTATCACCGGCGGGCTGGCCAACGTCAGGGCCGCCGTATGGGAGTGGGTGAGCGCCGAGACCATTGTTGTTGGACACGCCGTTCACAATGACCTCGCGTCGCTGCGTTGGATTCACCCAAAGGTGGTGGACTCCTTGATTCTCGCTACTAACGTGCGGGCCGAGATTGAGAGACTAGAAGCGGAGGAGGTGGAGAGAGCCACTAAGGAGGCCGAAATACTTGCGGCTGAAGCTGCTGCTGAGGCCGTGGCCGAGGGCGGTGTCAAGTTGGAGGAAGAAGACCTCATCTCATTCGGTAAGCCCGAATCCTCGGAAAAAGCCCCGGAGGGAGGAGGTCCCGCCGAGAAGAAGCCCCAGAAGCGCAAGACTGGCGGACTCTCCCTCAAGGCGCTGACATCCGAGATGCTTGGTCGTGACATCCAAAAGGGTAGGGTCGGTCACGACAGTCTGGAAGATGCCTTGGCGTCGAGGGATCTGGTGCACTGCTTCGTGGCCAAGAAGCTTGCAGAGTCGGTTCAGGACGGAGGACCAATCATTCCTGGTTTTTGGTGATGGGAAGGAGAATGGGGCAGATATGCTTCACAGCCATTCTGAGTGTATTCATTGTCTTTCTACTTTCTAGGGATGGAGAGGAGAGCGATGCAATTACCATGGCACGGGGGGTCAGGAGTCGAACGGTTCACATCGTCATAGCATAGCACAGCGAGGAGACAGCGGCTGTATCAAATTAAATGTTCTGGGATTCTTCCCATAGGTTGACAACTTCACCAATGCCATTCACACCTGCGATTCACCTTGGAAAGTATTTTTTTATCGAGTTCACCTGAGAAGAGAGACCATTCCATACAGTCCGAACACGGGTTTAATTTCATGCCAATGCTTTGCTAATTTGATACCGCGGCCTCGAGGCCGAACTAACCTTACCCGCCCCTAACAGTATGCCGTGTTGCTCCCAGTCTCAGAGAGGACAGAGTGTAATGAAAATCCATAGTCTACCGCCGACTAATGACAGGTCAATGAGAATTGGCCTCCAAGCGGCCAACGTTTGTTGTGTGTGGAGAGGAGCCCTTGATCTCAAGCCTAGGACTGCCAAAACTGCCACAACCAAACACAATCATCCATGTGATGGATACTCTTGTGCTTGTCACACGCATCCTTTCAAGTGTTGCCAAACAATGCCAAAAGGCTACATGGACCAAAAAAAAAGTCCAACCAAGCTTGAAAAAGGGTCACCGACAACCTTGCCTGTTCCAAACCCTCTGTGTACCGGTGTTTTCCCCGCGCGCTCCTGGGTATATTGTCGTTGCGTATCTCATGCCAGCGTATCATAGTCTCCAACCGCTTCCCCCAAAGGATATACGAGCCTGCTTCAATTGCCCTTTCGCTTATCAATGCTGCTGTTGTCCGTTTGGTGTGGTAGGCTCAACCATATCCGGGTCCAGAGGTCCCAGCATGGATGCCTCCATGGAGATGACACTTGCCGGCCGACTGCGATGCGAGACCGGGCTCAACATTGATGCTTCCATTGATGCCGTGCTGGCACCGAGGGGTGCAGGTCTCCGATTTGTGTACGCGGGGAAGCCAAGGTTAGTGCCCTGCGGTGAGAGTGCGTTCGCCGTCGATGTGCTGGGTCCGGCGCTCGTCGGGGAGTAGTGGCTGGAGATGACCAAAGGCGGCGGGTGATTTGCCGGTCCCCCGGCCGTTGGTGAGCGAGTTGACTGTGGAAAGCTGGGGCTGGTAGGGCTGAATAACAAGGGAGCCTGCCCAAGTGGTTGGGCGAACATTGGCACAGCGCCGGCCGGAGGGACATGGTTCGGCGGGGGCGGAGGCACACCGTTTTGGGCATTGCCGTTGACAAGGTTTTGTGCCAACAAGGGCTGGCCATCTACAGCCATTTCACTGCCGTCGAGGCCCTCAAACTCGTCGTCTTCTGGCACCTCCGCTTCGTCAACTTCAACATCCCCGTTGGTCTGCCCAGCGTGTCCGGCCGTTGCGCGGGGATCAGCAGCCCGACGTGCAGGGAAGCTCGAGAGTCCCGGGAACCGAGGACCAGGAGAGTCGCGAAGACCTTCGTATTCGGGAGAGTTGTTGAGGTAGTCGCGGAGCTTCGTGACGCCGACGCCAGAGAAAACGCAAAACACGCCTCGCTGATGATCCGTGAATTCTGCACGTCTTGTCAGTTTGTCTGTATACCTACAATGAGAGAGACAAAAAATGGCATACCAGGTGGAGGAGGTCGGCAAAACTCGGCGAATTCTTCTCTGAGGAAAGCAGTGACCCCTGTCAAACTGAGATGGGTCAAGCGTGGGCAGTAGTTGAGCAACTTGATAATACTCTACGACAGTGTTAGTTTGTGAAACCAGCAATTTTGCATGGGTTGACAACATGCCTTGAGTGTAAGGTTGGTGCAGTAGCTGAGATGGACTCTTTCGAGGCTGGAGGAATAGTATTCGTCAATGTTGCCATGCGCATCGCGGCGTGCCCGGGGGCGATGGTTGGCGCGAGCGAGCGCGAACACAGACTCGTCGGTAATACTACTGCACTTAACGAGACCGATTCTCTTGAGCTTAGGAAGCTGTGCCAGTTTGGTGACGGAGTCATCTGTGAGGTTGATGCAGCACCCCAGATCAATGTACCGTATACGATTGCATTGCTGCACAAGGCGTTTGACGGCCTCGTCGGTGATATGGCCACAGTGACCAAGGTGCAAATAATGCAAGTTCTTGCCTAGTTTTGAAATGGCATTCACGGCAACGTCGGTGATGTTACGGCACTTGGCCAGCACCAGATTGCGGAGGCGTGGAGCAGCATCAATAATCTTCTGCACCGACTGATCCGTCAACCTGGCGCAAGATGTCAAGTCGAGAATGCGCAGGTGATCGTAGGTCTTGGCCGGGGGCAAAGTCAAAAAGGCGCTGTCGTCGATGAGCTCACAGCCTGCCAACCGAAGCTCGCGGAGAGACTGGCCCTTGGAGATGAGGGCAGTGATGGGCTCATTGCCGATCTGTGCACACTGGTGCAAGTCGATTTCGAGGATATTCGGGCAGTTCTCGGCAAATGCAAGGATGGCATTGTCTTGCAGCTGGGCACAATCGTTGAGTTTGAGCTGTAGGAGAAGAGAGTCATGTCAGCGATTTTTCAAAACGCAATGCGGGGCCCGAAAACCAAGCGCGAAAGCGCATACGGGCCAGGCCTGCAGGGAGAAAAATGGGCAAAGGAGCAAGGAAAGCAAAGAGCAAACATACCCTCTTAATGAACCGGCAGTTCTCGGCAAGCTGTATCATGCTGTCGTTGGTGATCAAGCGGCAGCCAGAGATGTTCAGACCCTGTAACCTCTTGCAGTGCTCGGCGATGGTTTGGATAGAGACGTCTGTGATGTGCTCATCGCCCGAGATATCAAGAGCAAGCAACGAGGAGCTGTTCTCCACCAACTTGGTCAAGCCCTGATCGGTGAGGTTACGGCAGTTGGTCAGGGTGAGTCGCTCGACACGAGTGCACACGGATAGAGGCATGACACTGCCATCGCTGATCTTATCTGCGAGACCACCGGCAGCGAGGTTGAGACGCTTGATGAAGTCGCGGTAGGCGAAGAAGGGCGTCTCAAGTTGCAGAGTAAGGCAAATGGACGAGTGATTCTTCCAGTTTGTGCAGGCGGGGCGATGCCACAGCAGGTCGACGGAGTTCTTAGCCCATCGCTTGCATGTCAGCATGCAGTTGAAGAGGTCGTTTGAGTTGTTGAGCTTGGCGAAGATGGAGATGAGGATCTCGCTAGGGAGGCGGTTGACGGCGGGTTGGCACGGATCATCGCTAACCTGCATGTCCTCGATGTTGGGGACGCCGAGTGATGATTGCGAATCGTTGCCGGCGATGAAGAAGTCTGACTCCTCGTTGTCGGCAGGGAGTGGCGAGTTTGTCGACGACGAGGATCGCGAGTCCGGCGTGGCTGACTGGGTAGCCATGATCTCTATTGAGGGGGCGGCGGGCCTCATGATGGGCGGCTGCGATGTGCGAGCAAGGGAGCAAACGGTCGGCGGATCGTGGATTCTCGCGTGAATTCGGTAAGAGGAGAGGGAAAGGGGGGCTCGGATCCCCGGTCGGAGAGAAGTCGTTGGCGACGGTGAGCGATCTCGAGTCGTGAGTCGTAGATCGTAGGCGCCGTGGGTGATTTTGTCGTCGTGATTGTAGTTTGTAGGGTTGTCGGGTTTCGTCAGGTTGACAGAATGAATGGCGGGGATTTGTCACCAGAGCGAGGGTTGGAAAGGCGAACTAGTTCCCACGAGGCCGATGGAACACTGGAATACTGACACTGACGCCTGACCCACGGAAGGTGGAAATGGAGAGGCTCCGACAGTGGAGGGGGGGAGCCGGGACAAGGAGGTAGGCTGACGCTAGGTCTGTTGTGAGCCCGGTACCTCTGGTGCGTGTACTTTGTAATTGTGTGTGTGTGTCGACTACTGCCTCAGCATGTAAACGGGGGATGGCAGTACGGAGTACAGGCTGTACAGGAGTGAGTGAGTACCCGTGCTGGTGCGTTTTGTGGTGCAGGGCAGGGCGCGGAAGGTATTTTGTGCGACGGAACGGAGTGCCAAGGCAACGGAGAGAAAGAGAAAAGAGTATTCGTAGCAGGCGAGACTGCCAGGGAGAGACGAGAATTATTGTCGGAGACGGCGGATAGAGGAATAGAATTGTATTTCTCGATTTGGGATAAGTTGGTCTGAAGTCGTGTCGTCGATGGGAGCAAACTCGAGAGGGAGAGAAAGATCAGGTCGAGAGTTCGCGTCGCGAGACAAGAGAGACTGAAAGGTAACCACGGGGCACAGGGTCGTTGGGTGGCAGTAGGTGGTGTGTGGGCTGCGGTTGCGTTTGCGGTGAATAGTGAATCAGGTTTTGCAGCACTGTCTCTCTCCCTGTTTCTGTCGCAGTGAAGCGAAGCAAAGCAAAGCAAGCAGGACTCAGGAGGGCCTGGAGCGATACCGTGCTGTGCTAAGCTGTGCTATGCTGAGCAGTGGGCAGCAAGTGGTGGCAGCGACAGTGACCAACAGGGCGGGTGACAATGACGACGGGGCGAGTGAGGCTAGGTAGTGTAGAGCAACCCTGAGCGGCCGTGGTCGCAGGCTCAGAGCTTGCGGGCGGGCGTTCGCGTATGAGGTGGACTCTGTGTGTCCTGTATCCCAGCGAAATGTTAGCAGTGACTTTTGGAGCTGTGGAGAAAGGGAGCGGAGGGAGGTGACACCCTTGGGTCTTGGACCTTGGGCTCTCGAAGGGCTGGCTGGGTGGCGGCTGGGCTAGGTAGAAGTGGAAACCAGGGGATAGAGGGCTGGGACCTGGGATGTGTGTATGTATCCGTAGGTACCTTGCTGTTGGGTGGTGCGGGAGCAGGTCTCTCTCTCTCTGGTGCTCAATGTGTGTCGCCTGCTGCATGGAGCTGTTGATGGCGGAGGAAGATGCGGCGGTGATGGAAGGCGGAAGGGGGAGGCTGACGGCTGGCAGTAGACCGGGAACCTGCGATGCAATGCGATGCGGTGCGATGCGCGGCAACCTGTCGAGCACGAAGTTGACGATGTGCTGCTGCTGCTGCTAATACTACTGTATAGGTAGGCTTCGGGGCAGGCGGTACTTGTTGTGCTTCGTTTTGTGGCACTTGCAAGGGCCGACTTTAGACTCTTGGAGACTGGAGTAGGTATTCGTAAGGTAGAATATCCGTCAAGTAGAATCCAAAGGTTATCGGATCGAGCCGGTCAAGTTCTCCGGGGCGTGGGCGTGGGCGTGGGCGTAGGCGTAGGCGTCATAAGGTAAGGCTGGCGGGAAACCCAACGTCGACGCGTGACCTGCTCTTGTGCTTTGCAGTTGCCGTTCTCCTCTCTCTCTTTTTTTGGAATTTCTGATCTTTCCCGATTTTCGCCCTTTTGGTTTTTCTGCTGATGTTGATTTTTGATTGCAGAGTCCGAGCATAAAAGGATGGTCGACTTGTTGAAGCAGGAAGAAACAGCAGCAATGCGAAGAGTTACGGGCAGTAAGGTAACGTAAGGAAGGAAGGAAGGAACCTGGAGGATGTATCGATGTACTCATGTTCCCATGTACCCATGTACTGACCAAATGGAGGAAGTGGTGTTCCGCAACTTGGGAAGGACGAGACGGGACCAGGACAAGGGACCGGGGAAGGAACAACAGAGGGGTCGCCGAAGTACTCGTCCACATAATCACAGTGTCATGCTACCTTACCTACATACTTCAGGACATATTCCTCTCTTGTCGAAGGTGACACCATCTCTCATTGGCTGACGGCACACAAGGGCCTGGGGTTTAAAAGTACAAAGCGACTGGAGACGAGGCGAACTAGAAGACGATGATTCTCGTTGTACTTTTCATTTCATAGATACCTCATAAGAAGTACGTATTGTTTCTTTGTAGAGAATGAACTCCTGCTCCCGTGTTTACTGAATTTCTGGCTCATCAACATACAAACTCGAAACCAGACTACGAGAGACGAGACGACATCCCCGACGTGGAGCGTGGGGCACATTCAACATCCCGCTTTCCCAAGGAGTCTTGCGTTAATGCAACCAGCAATGGAAGATGTCACTTCTACCCTTCAAAGTACCTCGCTTTCCAAGGCACCTTGCCCAGAGAAATATGATATTGAGTTGCAAACTCATGGCCAACCAAAGAGATTGCAGAACGTGCCTGGCGGGGAGCGGGAATACATAGAGCATCTGCAAACCAAATGTCGCACAACGCGTTCATGTACCTGCCTACATACCTAAACCCTCCATGGCAGGCAAAGCGGTACTTGAGCATCGCTTAAACTTGACCCAGCCTGCGGCATAACTCAATCTGGCAAAGTACACTCTAAAAAAAGGTACATTCCACTCGCTACCGAAATCACTCGATGAATTGCATTATCGCATTTCGCGCCAACTCCACCAAAATACGTTCGTGGCATTAACAATTGCACGAATGGCCTGGCCAGGGAGACTGAGGCTATCACTGGTACCTGACGCTACGTCCAGGACGGAATGGTCTTCAGCCTCTGGCACGTCTTGTCAGTCCCTTTCATTAACAGAGTTTTGGCTGAGTGTACTTGGCAGTGTTACCTTGATTCGCGGCATTCTTTCTCAAAATTCGACTGAATACTATTCCCTTTGTCTTCAGCTCTCCCTAGGCCGAGTTGTGAGTATCGAAAGAAATGCCAAGTCGTGACTAAATCACCCCAAGCCTATGATGACGAAGACAATCATCTCTGAGAGGGAATGGCCTTCATCAACGTTTGAGAAGTATTCACAATACGGTAATACCATCAATGTAACGTCGGCACTCTGGAGCATATCGAGAACCATGACATCTTGAACTTGTCGGCCTGCCTGCATGAATACATCCAACCTAATCTCGTTACCCTGACGTCGGTGACCATCTAACAACTGACAACAACCCTCAAGGGCTACCTATCTCACGAGTCTCAATGCTGCCGCTCCTCGCCCTTCGCCTCTCGGAGACCAAATCTTCAGCAGATACCCGTGGCGCCATCTTTCCTCAACGCTCAGACATGAGCTCGAGCTTCGTCCTCAGGGCACCCAATCTCCATTCCTGCATCTCGGGGCACAGACGCGGACCCCCATACATTGTGCCATTGTCTTGGCCTGACATTGTTGTCCCCCTTTCTTCATGTGCTCTCGATGACAGTCAAAAGACATTTCCTCCCACCCTCCCTGCCTTATGAGACGGGATGTCAGGGCCTCGGATGCTCGACTGTAATGCGGTCCGCTCCCCCAGACAGGCTAGACAGCTTTCCATGGCCTAGCTTGTCGTTGCTATTTCGCGAGATACCCTTTTTGAGTTTCCATCTCGGCTTCTTCCTTGATGCTCCTCACACTTCAGCACAAGGATGTTGAACACGTTGGGACCAATGTCGTTGGTCTGCTCAGCACCTGATACCGTTTCACTCCCGCCCACCCCGGTCTTTAAGGACTTTTCCCCCCACCTGGATTATCCCTGCCTCAACGCCTACGAAGCATAGGCAGTACGATGTGTATCTTGCGGCGACTGCTTGAAAGCATAATGACCGCAAGACCACTCGTTCAGCCACATTTGGTCTGACGGCATGTTCCGCATGTCACCCGCAAGCATTATAGAGGAAGACGTCGGACGTCGGGGATCGGTAACTACGATCGCCGAGTTCGCGTCTTCGGTGTGTAGGCCGCGTCGTTGAGTTTCCTCGTCCGTGATGTTGAGCCTTGGATGGGAAGACTGAGTGAATGCCAAGCCGGCTCAGACGGGCTTCCACGGCTTTTGGCTTTTGGGATTCAGGTTCTGCGCTTATACACGAGAGGGAACTTGCTGGTGAGAGTTGGCAGTTGTGGTATCCAGACACTGCCCTTCTCCCATCAGATTTGAGGGCGGCTCTGATGGGTACTCGGTCATCAAGGCTCCCGGGCACCCGAGATCAGTGACCCAGCCCAGAGACACGAGGTATGGTGGGGTAGGCCGATTGAGTTGGGAATAAGGAATAAGGAATGCTCCCGCGGTGTACAAGAATAGCAATCACCCCCTCTCGTACCAAAGACAACGTGTGCAGGGTCTGCGGGAGAGGATAAGACGTCGGGGACGACCGTCTGGGCTCGGTCTCACTTCCTTCGTCATTGAGACGGGCATCAGCAAAGCCCTGCATCGAGTGAGGTTGAATTGGCTTCGCCTGGTTGGCGGTGTTGTATGAGCCTAGTCAAAAGGAATGCCAGACTGCGTCGTCTTCACCATTACAACGGCACAGTCGCGACACTCCCGTGGTCTAGCCATCTGCGAGGTCTGCATGCAAGACAGACGCACACTTCAAGTGACGACTCCGACAGCTAGACCAACGTGTGTGAGTGAGCGGTGGCTTCGCGGCCCAGCGTGATACCGTCACGATCCTGGACACCATCACGCGTGGGCGCTTAGACGGCCACAGACGAGTGACCACTCAGCTTCGCCCATTTCACATTTTCGGATCACAGACGTGCAACCCTGTTGTGATGTAATGGTGGTCTCTGAGCGCGAGAACCCTGGAAGTCTTAGCACCCAGTCACCGAGTGATTGCAGAATCGGCTTGTCACGTCTATCGGGAGACTAAATCCTCATCCTTCGACTTTGACGCATCCTGACCGTTCTCATGGAACAGATGGGCAAATGCATGTACCATGTCAGGTTGCATCCCCCATCCGAGTTCTAGCCATCACCATCTTCGTTCGGGACATTTCCATGATCCTATGGGCGGATAGAATGGAATAATCAGAATAGCAAAATGGCCCAGTCCAGCCCTTGAGCCGCAGCAAATCAACTTTGACCTTGCAGATGTCGCAGATACTATGAGTAGATGCAGCAGCAGTTGGCTCTCCCCTCTTTTGCGTCCAGGAGGCTGCGATCTGAGGCGGAGAGGCGGAGGTGGAGGCGGAGCCGGAGGACACGCGCACATACCACAGCCAAAATTGAGGGATGTCCCAGTACGTATCCTTTCCTTACCTAAGCGAGACGGTAGATGCCGACACGTGACGACCTTTCGCAGGACGTCATTCGGAGGGGCCGATCATGCGCCGG
Source organism: Colletotrichum fioriniae (assembly GCF_027942845.1). Taxonomy (NCBI): domain Eukaryota; kingdom Fungi; phylum Ascomycota; class Sordariomycetes; order Glomerellales; family Glomerellaceae; genus Colletotrichum; species Colletotrichum fioriniae. Next base: position 299,662 of record NW_027076849.1, read on the forward strand.
GCCACTCAGGTGCCTCGCTCGTTGACGTGCTGCAATTTCTCAGGGCATCAGGGCACTGGATCCAATGGGGAAAGCTCCAATTGCTATGCACCTCAGTTAACACTGACGCTGGCAATTCCCGATTACGAGCCTCACGTCACGATCAGACTCTCCCCATTGCCTTTCCAAGCTCGCCAGTCTGTGCAAACGAATTGGCCAAATTACACTCGCCCACATGACCAGGCCATGAATCGTCCTGCCCGACCGGCACCGAATTCGATTTAGCACGCCCGGGTCTACACGACAGTCCAAGGTGCTGCACCATTGACGGCTGTCCCCGCCCGAACCTCCCGCGCCATCTGAAGAATCTCGAATCTCCATCAGCCCACTTCCACCTATCGACTATCAATCCTCCACACACGGTCCATAGTACCGAGTGGCCTCTATCCCTTCAACCACAGGCGCACTCCCTCTCGCCGCCTATACGACTCACACACATACTCGCATACCTAATCAGATTCACGCCCTCTGCCCCAATGTTCCGCCCACGCACTCTCCGGGCCCTGCCCAGGGGTCTGCCGAACCCGCAGCCGCCCGTCCGAACTAGTCGCCGCACCCTCTTCTCTCGCCAGCGCAGCTCGCCGTCCCGCCCCGTCGAGCGCTTCAACCTCGGCCAGCTCAGCGAAGCCCGCTCAAGCTACGACCGAGACCGCACATACTTCCTCGTCGCCGGTGCCCTCGCCGGCATCGTCTCCTTTGCATACACGGCCAACAAGCTACGCAAGGCCCTCGCCGCCGAGAAGAAGCGCAACGCCGCAGAGGACGGCGGCAGCAGTGACAATGGCAGCAGCAGCAGCAACACAAGCGAGCGCGCCGGCTTCCAACTCGATTCGTCCGTGCCGGCAGAGACCTTCACCACCGAGGCCGGCACCAAGCGCAAGGTCGTCATCCACGACGAAGAAGGCAGAGAGCTCGTGCCGACGGGCAACAAGACGGTGCCCAGCTTCCCGCGAACCATCGACCTCTCCCTAAGCAAAACCCACCGCGACCCGGAAGCGCCCATCGCCGCGACAGTACAAGACACGGACGGCGTAGAATACACACTCGTCGGCCTCGGCATCCGCACCGTCAGCTTCCTCAGCATCCAGGTGTACATGGTGGGCTACTACGTCGCCACCCAGGACGTCGCGAAGCTGCAGCACTACCTCACCAAGAAGATCAACCCCATCGCGACGACGCTCGTCCCTTCGGAGCGCGACAGCCTCAAGCAGAAGCTGTTTGACCCCGTCGAGGGCGAGGAGACGTGGACGGCGCTGTTGCAGGAGGTTGGCACCCGCAGCGCGTTCCGCATTGTTCCTGTGCGCGATACCGATTTCCCTCACCTGCGCGACGGGTTCGTGCGGGCCATCACGGCGCGGTCGTCTGCTGATAAGGAGGCGTATGGAGATGAAGGGTTCGGTGAGGCGATGAAGGAGTTCAAGAGGCTGTTCAACCGCGGCAAGGTGCAGAAGAACAAGGAGCTGTTGCTTTGCCGCGATGAGAAGGGCCAGCTCGAGGTCGTCTTTGATGATGGCCGGAGCATGGGCAGGCAGAGCGTCGGCAGGGTGCAGGACGAGCGCGTGTCGAGGCTGCTTTGGCTGAACTGGCTTGCGGGCAGCAAGGTCGCTTCGCCGCCGGCAAGGGAGAGCATTATCGACGGCGTCATGGAGTTTGTCGAGAGGCCAGTAGGTACCGTTGCCGCGCAGGTTGTGTAAAAAATGGGAATGAAGAGAAGTTTGTAGAATTAGTTTCAAAAAGTCACGGCTCAAAATGTACAACACAGTAGACAAGATCCTCGCAAAAGGAGTTTCCCGCAAAAGAAAGGCCAATGTCATTTCTTGGAAAACTTGTATTTTGAGACTCTAAGCACCCATCTTTATGCCTTTAAGCCCATGGTATATCATCCATCCACCATTCTCACTCCCATCGGGTTAAACGATTGTGCAGCAACAGCTACAACTTGGACGGCCTTGAACTCGAGCCGTCAGCGTGCTCTGTGCTGTATGCATTCTCCAACCGATTTCTAATCAAACACACAATGTTTGCCCCCGCTTTCTGTCTTTTCTCTACACCGAGGACGAAGTTGGGTGCCTTACGCCTTGAGAGCGCCGGCCTCCTTGAGAAGGTTCTCGAGCTTGCCGCCCTTGAGCAGGCCCTGCAGGTCCGAGTTGCCGCCAATGTGCTTCTGGGCGATGAAGCTGTTGGGGACGGTGCGCTGGCCGGTGATCTCGTGGAGGGCGTCCTGGATGGCGCTGCCGTCGTCTGGTGTTGATGTTAGTGAGTTGTCTTGAGGTATGTGTATGGGATGTGAGTAGAAAAACGTACCAATCTGGTCGAGCTCGAGGACGGTGTAGTCTGCGTTGATCTCGTCGAGGACAGACTTTGTGGCGCGGCAGTAGGGGCAGTAGGACTTTGAAAAGACGACGACCTTATTGTCGTCGATGAGGGACTGAACCTTTTGCTTGGTGGCGGCCATGTTTGCTGGTGATGTCGAGGATGAGGAGAAGAGACGTCTGAATAGTGATGCCATTTCGGAGGGAGAAGTAAGGTAGAAGGAGGGGCAGGGGCGATGATATAATAAAATGCAGCAGGCGACGGGGAGGGACAGAAGGTGGGGGGTGTTATTTGTCAGGCAATGGACGGGAAGTGTCGCAATGCAGGGCAGCAGGTAGGGGCGGGGTGCTTTGCTGTGCTGGTGCTGTGCTGGTGCTGTGCTGTGCTGGAGCTGGATGCGGTTCAGTTTAGTTGCGGCGGGACGGGGACTTGCAGCGAAGGGAAAGGCAATTCGGGGCCGAAGGCGGCGGGAGTGGATGATGCAATCGGGACGCTGATTACCTAAGGAAGACTGTGAGGTTCTGGACTCCCGCCGCTGGAAGTCTGTCTGGTGGACAGCAAAAGCCGAGTTTTCTAGAAGGTGGAGGTCACAGAGTTTAGTGTATCCATACAACTGTGGTGTGGCTTCCAAATTTCGATACCTTTGGGAGCAAAGACCCGATTTATAAGACACCGGCTCTCCCGAAGCTCACCTGCCTCGGCGTGTGTTACACCTCCTAGGTACCTACTACGGTAGTTGTCCCGTACCCGTGGGTTAGTTGAGGTTTGTCAGCTTCGTTCGGGCTCTTGAGAGGCACCCGTGGACAGAGAGATTCCACACCGGAGATGACTTGCTGACCTCGGCGAAGAAGAGATATGAGAAGAGGCCAATTCAAAATGGGCAATGAGCTCACCTCAGCGCCGAAGAGCAAAGGGAAGGATCAGGGCAGGGACCGGCTTGTGCCTCGATTGTCTGCGCGTACTGCTAAGGTAAGCTTGCGATGGAAGCTCCATTAGGTCCTCTGTCGTGAGATGAGGTAAGCAATCAGATAACCGCCATGGGATGAGGATAAGATAAAGATAAGAGGACCCTGGATTTCCGTGCACCTCAGGTTTTTGTCATTAAGGTACCTACCTTTACGAACACCACCATCTTTTCGTGGAGCATGAAAAACCTACGGGTACCCAGGAATGCATATGGGAGGCTGAGGATATGAGGCTATCACAAGTCGCAGGATCGATCTATCCGCATTACCCACAATGATTACCCGCGTCTAGCGCCTGACCGCATCCTCGGGCACCCTTACAGCGCAGCACACGCCTTGAGGTCCACCTCATGATGACTGGTACATACCTTACATACCTTACACGGCAGGGAAATGGGTCATCGTTGTGGACGGAGTATCTTAGGTATACCGTACGGCGTATGGCTGCTGGGTTGGGTTTGAAAGTCAGACTGGATTATTCCCGGGCCCCTGCAAATATCGGCTGCTCGCCGAATCGTAGCCAATTGCTGATTCCGCCTGCCCCAGTTCTGGTCGTGCAGAGAATCCTCGCGGACTGGCGACAGTTACCTAAGTATTTGCAAACACCAAGCCACTCTCAACCAAGCTTCGTGTCCTCTTTACCGCAGTTTTGCCTATACAAGAAACTATTTGAAGGCTTCAAGAACTGTTCCATCTCAACCTGCTATTCAATTCAGTACCAGCCAGCCAACCCCTGATAACAGTCATCGAAAGGGTAAGTGTAGGTATCTAGTGTATGTATCTTGATAGCTCGAAGCGCAAAAAAGGACCCGTGGCACCGTCTCTCGGCCCGGCCAATGACACCGGATCGTCCCTCGGCGCGCATCCCCGTCATTCGCTACCTTTGCGACTTGCCCGGTTTTTTCTAGAACCTCCCCTCCACATCCACTTCCACGCTTCACAACCACGCAACCTTACGCAACACCATCACTTCCGACCACTCTCCTCTCGCCGTCGTCTCCAACTTTCTGCCGTCATCCTCTCCGAGTCCCGTAGGGCCACCTTTGACACACAACCACTCCTCACGCAGACCACACTCGCTCCCTCATCCACAGAACTGGACGCTCGTCGCATCCCTGTCCGCCGCTCTCATCATCGCCTCTTCGCCCATCATCCACCACCACCACCACCAGGACCCCAAAAGCTGACAGCGCATTGCCTTCTTTCCAGTCCTGCTTCTACAGCCTCACCAAAGCCAACGAGCCACCACCTGGATCCTTGACCCAGGCTGGTGATCATCGACGCCAGTTGGAGCCGAATCGAAACTCTCAACGACCCAAGCAGCCAAGCACCTGAACCGAATAGAAGACAATAGCTCTTTTTTTTTTTATCTTTTTTTTTTCCATTTACCCCACTGCTTCTGCAGCCCTCTTCTCTCTTGGTGCTGCTGCATTGTGTCGACTCCTTTCCCTTCCAAGGACCTTACCAGAGCCTGCGCCGTAGTGTACGACCTGCCTTGCTGCAGAACGGCCTGATCTTCGAACCCCGCGAGTCGGAAAATTCCAGACGAGGGCATCCCCACGGCACCCGACACCCACGATCAACATTTCACCCCATCCGCCACGATACCAATCACTGCTGTCGCCTTCGACCTTGCCTCACTTCACCTCTTCTCTCCTCCTCCACCCCCTCCCCTCCTTCTCATCCACTTTTTTCTCTCTCCCGGTTCAGCGTCCTTAGCTTTAAGGACCGCCTACTCCCGCCAAGGTGGCTTCCAGTCAGCCTCTTCTGGCATCTTCTGGTGCACTCCAAAACATCACCGCCTTGTTGCCCACCACCCTCCAGGTCTATCTCGACAAGTCCATCGCCAGCCTAGCCAAAGCTATCGCCAACTACTCCGGATACATTTCCGACACCACCGGCATCGATCCGAACCTCATCCTCTATTCCACCATTGGCTGCATCCTTCTCGCAGTCCCCTTCACCATGTCTCGATACGGCTGGTCGACAAATCGGGAACAAATATCCCCCTACGGCTCCACCCTCAGCGGCGTTCCCGACGTCACGGACGAAGACTTTAGCTACATCACTACAGAGGACCTGCAGTCAACCTCTCTTGGTAGTTCCGTCCCGACGAGATCTTACGCTCACAACCCCCGATCCCGCGGCAGCGTCCCCGACGACGATATTCTCCTTATCAAGAACAAGGGCATTACCTACCCCGCCCACTTCCCCGCGTATGCCATTGGCGACGGCAAGCTGCGCGTCCGCGATGTCCGAGACCGTGTAAGCGTCTTGTTGGAGCTGTCCGAGAGACGTGGGCGCCGCGTCAAGCTTCTTTACAAGGGCCGCCAACTCAAGGAGCCGGCTGCGCCCGTCCGGGATTATGGTGTCAAGAACAACAGCGAAGTCATGGTGGTGCTGCCCGAGGGCGAGGTCGACGCCGAGAGCAGCGACGACTCGGACGAGGAAATGGTCGTTGTAGGTGGCGATGGCGGCAGCGCTGTGGGCAGCAACGGTGGTACCGATGACGGAAAAAAGCGCCGTGGCAAGAAGAAGGGTCGCAAGTCCAAGAAGCGAAGCAGCAACACCAGCCCGCGGGACAGCGCATCAAATCTCGGTGTCCCGGGTCAGGAGAGACAAAGCTCGCCGTCCCCCAGCAAGGCCAACGGCCCCCATGCCAAGCTTGATGCCATTGCAGCAAAATTCGAGGCGGATCTGCGCCAGCCTTGTGAGGACTACATCGCCTCGCCCCCGACAGACCCTAAGAAGAGAGAGGAGGAGCACCGCAAGCTGTCTGAGACGACGATGCAGCATGTACTTCTGAAGCTTGACGAGGTGGAGACGGAAGGCGACCAGGAGGCCAGAATGAAGAGAAAGGCCTTGGTTCAGACCGTTCAGGATGTCCTGAAGCGCCTTGACGCGAGGCTCAAGGCATAAAAGAAGCGAATTGGGGTGTCGTTGAGGGCGCCTGCTGTTTCTGCGATACGTTTGTTTACTAATAACGGCCTACTTCCGTTGAATACTTCTAGATGAGCATTTGTGGAGGGTTTTCTATTCAGTCAAGCTGCATGTTTTATCAAAGCGAGATTTGCATCTAGAGGCATGCCGTGTAGAATAGCGGATGCGACGGGAGTTGAGGACAGCTTGTGACAGGATGCTGTACAACGATGGCCATCACTTGAGCAGAAGATGACGCTAAGCAATGGCGACCAGAGACGACAAGCAGAGGCAGAGACAGAGACAGAGGAGACAGAGAGGCGCATAGCATGCCGTAGACAGGAATTGCAAAACAATCCAAGTTTACTGGGATCTTCACTCCATCCATTGTGCACATGATGCATCCGAGCACAGCCTACCAAGTCCTGGATCTGGATCTTGGAATAGCAGCATTCTGTTATTGAAGCAGGGCTGCAGCGTGACGTTGTCGACGAGGTCTGGTCGTGGGGATATCCCGGTCTCCTGTCAAACAATTGTGCCATGTTTGACGTCGTTGGCTTAGTCAACGAGTATCCTTATCTCATGTGACAGACAGAGAGGTCGTTATCGATTACCTTAATCCGGTATCGGGTATCACTTCCTGCCCAGCCTGGGGACCCGGAGAGAGAGGCCCGGCGAATGGAAGTGGCAGTGACAGACGTGGGCAAGGTGAGTTGTCGATTGGGGTCTGGCCGCCAGCAAATGCCCCGCCACAGTACCTTACACCGAGGTGAGTTCGCACTGGAAATCAAGGTGAGTCAGCAGAAACCTAACGCTGTGGGTGCTGAAGGCACTGAGAGGATGCGCGCCTTCTGGTAGGTCTTTCCAGCCCTAAGCTGCCTCAGGCCCCACTCCCAACCCTCGCTTGTGATGGAGACTGCCTTGCCACATAGGGCTAGCGTCATTCATTTTCCTGGACTGCCATTGGGGGGTTTTGTGTGTGCGTGTGTAAATTTCTCATTGACCTGTCCCCTTCCCAGTTGTGTGCCCGCCCCGATTTCAAGATTGTCGCGACGGCTTCTTCCAAAACTCACCCTCCGACAATACTAACCCAACGGCAGCAGACCAAATCTCTACAGAGGCACCCATTCCGCCCAGAGATTTGAATCCCCCTTTTCCTTCTTTTTTTCAGCAGAACACCGCGAACCGGTGTTTTTAAAGGAACAGGAACGATGTCTTCTTTCGAGCCGGTGGTAAGTTTCGTTACCGAATGATCTTTTTACAGTCCCATTTCGAGATATATGGGATCTGCGAAATTCGACGATGAGGATTTTCGGGATACTTGTGGGAGCGAGGGATACCATGCGCTGGGACAATGGCGCTTGACTGCAGCCCGCCTTCACGTCAACGCTGCTTTCGCTTTTCAGCTCGCCGCCGCTGTCGCCGCCGACGCTTCAACAATCACTCCCGAATTTTCTCATCGGCCGACCGCGAACACATTTTGGAGATACAGATCGCTGACTCCAGTCCTCTCTACAGGTCGTCATCGACGGCAAGGGCCATCTCCTTGGTCGTCTTGCCTCCATCGTCGCCAAGCAGCTTCTCAACGGCCAGAAGATCGTCGTTGTCCGCACCGAGGCCCTCAACATCTCTGGCGAGTTCTTCCGTGCCAAGCGTATGTCGACTCTCCCTCACTCTCAACCCTATCACACACCGGTCGCAACACCCAGTCTGTCAAAAGAGGAGGAAACACTATTGGGAACACCGGGAGACTTGCGGTGCCGACAATCCGAACCGATCGAACATATACTGATGAATGGCTATAGTCAAGTACCACGCCTACCTGCGCAAGATGACCCGTTACAACCCGACTCGCGGTGGTAAGCCAACACACATACATACATATACATCCGGGCTCTGCTCTGTCTCCTAGCTGAGATACTCAACTCGAGGACATTCAAATGTCTGACTTGACCGCTATAGGTCCCTTCCACTTCCGCGCCCCGTCGCGTATCTTCTACAAGACCGTCCGTGGCATGATCCCCCACAAGACTGCTCGCGGTGCCGCCGCTCTTGAGCGTCTCAAGGTCTTCGAGGGTGTTCCCCCTCCCTACGACAAGCAGAAGAAGATGGTCGTCCCCCAGGCCCTCCGTGTCCTGAGACTGCAGCCCGGCCGCAAGTTCTGCACCGTTGGCCGTCTCTCCCACGAGGTCGGCTGGAAGTACCAGGACGTCGTTGCCAGGTATGTGCCACCCACCAGGAACCTAGCCCTGGGTCTCTCAATACTGACAAACCCCCAGACTCGAGGAGCGCCGCAAGGCCAAGGGTGCTGCCTACTACGAGCGCAAGAAGGTCGCTCAGCGCCAGCTCACCGACGCGAAGAAGAACGCCAAGGTCGACCAGAAGACGGCGCAGGCCCTCGAGGCCTTCGGCTACTAAACGTAGTCGACAAATCACTTTTCGACGTTGATTGTTTTTTTTTGGATCCGGCCCGTCTGAGGGGAATGGAGGAGGAGAGGAGGGAGGGCTTTATCCCCGTTGAGCCGCCACCATACCCACCACCAACACCCACACGATAGTCCGACCAAAGATGAAGAGACTCGGAGGGTGATTTCTCGCGCATTTCTGTCCTCTTCCTCGCGTTTCCTCATTAGATTGGCGTGGGCGGTTCACAAGGGAAATTCTTCATTTTGCTGATGGCACAAATGGGCTGGTCATTGGAAGGGGGGGGAATTCAAAAATAAGAGATGATTTTGGGGGGCCCAAACGAGAGAGAAGAGAGTTTTTATGGAGTGAGTCCGAAAAGGCTTCGCTTTGCAAAATCATCATCATCCTGTTCAATACCCCCCCGCGCCGCCGTTCTCGGTGTTTTCGGTAAATCCGGTTCAACCACCAAAAACACACAAATACGCACCAACCAAAAACCCCCTTTTCTCGCAATAAGTCACAACACAAACACTCAATCAAGATGATTCATGTCCACGGGCTTTTGTTTTTCTGGTGTACTTTGTCTTTTTAATGGTGGTTACCGTAAAAAGATTTGGGGTTTTTGGCTTTCTGAATTATATGGGAATTGATAACACACACTTCAACAACACCAACCGATCGATCAATGGCCTCCCATGTCTCATCCTCTTTTTTTTTCACCTTTCCCCCCCTCCCCAAGGGTTTTCCCCCTTTAGACGAACAACCAGTAGTCCCAGATGAGGCGATATTCGAAGAAGAGCAGACGGAAATCAAACGAACAAAAAAGAACTACGAAGACGAAAAGTATACCACGGCATTTTGGGAGGGGAACCTTGGCGAGGCGTCTTGTGCTTAGAGAAGTAATTGCATTACAATCATGAAGACTTCATGTGAGATGATGATAACCATGTGACGATCTTTGAGTGTCCTGGTGAAGTGAATGTTTTTGAAGTGAATGTTCATGAGGTTTCTTACCCACAGAAAGTGAAATGAGTGACGACGAAAATGACAGAATATTGGCAATCTTTAATGCACATCCGAGGCCCTCATAGCACGCAAAACTCAAGCGGTTCTCATCTTCGAACGATCATCTTTAACATTTGACACACCCGCGACGGCACTTACTGAACGTGACATGTTCGCGACAAGACGCGTTGGTGTGCCCTACCTTATCCCAAGGGACCCGCCGCCACAATAAGGTACGGAGCTATCTTATCGTCCAAACTCCAAAATCGCTCGGTCTGCCCCCAAACTCACATAGAGAGTTCAGACTCATGTGGGAATCGAGGTGCAGGAGCTGTTCGCCTGAGTGACGAGCTCGACTCGTAGACGGGGATTACTGCTGCAGCTGCGGGTGATGAGGCCCCTGCTGACTGACTTGCCATGAACCCTTCAGGTGAAGTCATCGAGCGGTCGCCGAGGTCAACGCGCCGGCTGGGAAAGGAAGACGAGCCCTCTGTCGAGGAAGCCTCACCTTGCGCAGCGCGGCTCAGGGCGGGCATTACATGGGCGCCCACCAGATCTTAGTTATCAACAACGGGCGATTGGTTTAGTGGTATAATGACCGCTTAGCATGCGGTAGGTCCTGGGTTCGATTCCCAGATCGTCCATTCTTTTGACTTTCCCCACGATAGTCTTGTCTTTTGCCACTTGTGAACTACCTATGTCAAGTGATGCCATGGTAATCTGGAAGGTGTCCAAGTGAGCATTAAAGCTTGCAGTGTCTTTTTGCGTGTATTTGTCCGCTTTTTCTTCAGTCGCTCTGAAGGAAGCAGGTGCCGTTTGTGCTTGCCAGTCTGAGGCTGAGTGAGCTGGGTGTTTGTGTGTGGTCCGTGCTTTCGACTTCATGTCAACATCAAGACGCGGCTTGAGTTGCTCAATAAGTGCCATTTTTTCATTATACAGCAGAAATTCGCCCATGAAATGAGTGTTTCCAGGTCAGCAGAGTCAGAAAATCTCAAAGAGGTGCAGAAAACTGTGTCCAGGGACACACAATCCAAAGTGACACAAGATCTGGGTGATGCATTGCATTCCCATCCAAAACCGTACAAGAAAGACGTTAAAAAAGACAAGTAAGTCACCACAAAGAGTTTAATCTTTGTTTTCTTCGTAAAACTGTTTCTTGAGGCGTTCCAAACATCATGAGATACTTTGCTAATGTATTGCCGAATGCAGAGAGTTCGAGGTGGCCTCGGCCGTGGTCGCGAAGCACGTCAAGCTCCTGCGGGAGTACAACCAGATCAAGGATGTGGGACAGCAGCTGATGGGCATGGTTGCCGAGAAGAGGGGCGTCACTGTGGGAAGTCTGTATGAGACTCGGGAGTTTGTAGTTGGGCCGAAAGATTGAGATGGGTATGCGGTGGGCTGAGAGGTGTGTCGGGATTCCGGCGATCAACCGGGTGGAGGAAGTTTGCGGCCGAATATAGCTGATGCTGTATGCACGATCAATCAGAAAGGGTTGAAGGGAACTAGAGTGCTATCAAAACAAAGCATATGGACTCTGCGTCTGATCTGATACTCTCAAGGTCTGCCGTGACATGAGTTCAGTGCTACATAAGCCTAGTATTATCGCCATTTCCAGAGAGTTCCTGAAATCAGAGAAGAGGCGTGTGACGAATAGAGCAGGAAAAAATGGAAAACACAGGAATAAGAGGAGAGAAAACAGGGATTTCTATGATATCGAAGGTGTCTCTGATGGAAAAAGAACATACTTTTCCAACCAGTCGTCGCCATTACCCTCCCGATATTTATCATCGTGCAAACTGCACATATCCACCCTGCACACTGTACCATCAACCTCTGAGCACTCAGTATCTGTAATCCCTTGCAGATAGTGTGTTCCTCCGCGAGAAGAAGTGTCCGGATCGTCAGCCTTGCTGTCTTCGCTGTGTTCGCTGTCTTTGATCAGCATTGCGGCTTTTGACGGCAACGCCGGGCCATCAGACTTCGCCTCTTCTCTACTAGTTCCACTTGCTGCCGTGATCATCATCTCGGCTTCCACTTTATACTCGAGATATTGCTCGTGGGGCTCGAGATTGTCTTGAAACTCATCGCTATCAGAAGAGTCATCTTCATCGCCCTCAACTCCTTCAAAGCAATAATCGGGCATGTTGTACGTCTCGTCAAACAACTCATGATCAGCTTTATCCCAACGTCGAAAGCTCCGTAACAACCTTTCAACGGCGGGGCGCCCTCGTTTCCGCGCTAACACAACAGCTCTGATGTACTGGAGACGGCCGGTTCCTTCAGTCGAGACACCAGAGTCAAGGAGGAGCTGTATGATGTCTAGTCGTCCATTCTCTGACGCCGCCTCTAACGCAGTTCGCGCGTGTATCCCCTCACCTGGGATGTCTGGATCTGCGTGCAATTCCAGCAATCTTTTCACGACGCCGAAGAAACCCATCATAGCTGCCTCTGTCAACGGCGGATTGCACTGAAAGTCCCGATGGTCCTCATTGACATCGGCGCCCATGCTCACAAGAGTCTCCAAGAGGTGGATGTCGCCTGTAGTGGCAGCAGCTCCAAGCGGTGTTCCAGAACCTCTGTCGTTCTGAAACCAGTGCACGGTGTTAATTCCGATTCCAGATGCGAAGTACCAGTCAATAACCGCGGTAAATTTTGCAATAATAGCTTCTGTTAGAAGCACTCTGTCCAGTGTGGCCTCGCTTCTTTGTAGAAAGGGAAGGATAGCTAGGGCATGTGGGTTCTTGACGACAGCAGAACAATCTATGTTAAAGCGATGGCCATTTTGTAACAATATGGCTACACAATTGGGTGATGATAAGAGTGCATGAAAGGTCGCTGGCTGCATGTGATGTTCCAGATCCTGCCAGATTTCCTCGTCAATCGCTTCGAGATATAGCTCTTCGTACAACCGTAAAGACACTTTGGGGGGTCTGTAAGAACTTAAGAACATGTTGTAGCCGAAATCTCGGTAGGCCATTTGTGAAGGGCACAGTCCTGTCATCAGAATTTCATCGGCCACATCATCGATGCCAAGCCTCATTGCGAGGCACATCGCCAATCCGAGCCAACGATGTTCGCTGATCGTAATCTGAGCATTTTTGCTCAGCTCTAAGAGCTTGCGAAACAGGACCCAGTCAAATGTATACTCGGCCATATACACAGCTGCAAAGACTGTCCTCGTCGAGAACATCGCGACGTCCATTGAATCCATTATTTGTAGAGCCAGTCGAGAATCTTGGACCACGATGGCAGCTTCGAGGGGCGATAGCTCATCAAAAAGACTTGGTGCAGTGAGCGGAGCCCCAAGGGCCAGTATCTGCTCTGTTGAGGAGGTCAGGCGAGTTCGGATCGACATCGCTAGCTCTTCCCCGAATAGTCTTGCTCCGCGGGAGAGTAGGAACAGGGCGTTCTCTTCACTGCCGCAAGACAAAGCTGCTTGTAGTGAAGTTCTACGCAACTGGCCTACAGATATGATTTCATAAATTGGGCCCGAGGTGATCACCTTGCGTTTTCGGTAGCGGCGAGGGCTTTCGGCATAATCTGCTGCAGAGGGTTGGCAGAAGTCGATATCGGCACCGTGATCCAGCAAGAGTTTGATGAGTCTCGGATCGGCACTGGCCGCGGCGCATTGAAGCGGCGTGGCGAAAACGAGAGAACCGAGTTTGATGACAGGGTTCGGTATAGCTCCAAGCCCCAGAAGACGTTCACACAGTGAATAGTCGTTCATGGAAGCTGCAACACCTAGGACCGACTCTCCAATATAGTTCATGTAGTTGAGACAGTCTCGGTGCTTGAGAACCCACTCAAAGGCGAATTTACAGTTGGTTTTGACAGAAGTAATGAGTAGTTGAGCAAGTGAGGTGGCGCTCTTGAAATTCGATTCGAAAAATTTCAGGACAAGCTCTGTAGCGGAAGAATGAATTCTCGACCCAAGTTTGTTCAGCAAGATGCGGGATGCGGTCTCGTCACTTTCTTGGTATCGGTAGACAGACAGCACCCATTCTGTCACGGTCCTGAGTGAAGGCTCACGAACGACTCGGGTTGGGTGGAGCGTTGCCACACAAACAATCCGAAGCATTTCAAGGTCGACTGAATGACTACGCGCGCCGAGTTTGATTAAGAGCTCGACCATGGTAATATCGAGCGTATAGACAGCCCAATGGAGCGCTCTTAGACAATAATGGTGGAAACTGGCGGATATAGGTACCGGTAGGCCATCTAGAGGAAGGTTGACGTCAACTCCAGATAAGGCCAGGGACTCAATGGTAGCAAGGTCGGAAGCTAGAACCGCTCTTTCGAAGATCTGACACAAAAAAGCCTGGAGGCTGATTGGGAGAGTATTCGATTGGCGTGATACTAGTAGTTTCCATGCAGTGATATCACGAAACATTGTTAAAATCGCTTCGTTGATCATGTCTCGCTCGTATGGTCCTTCATCTAAGTAGTTGCAGAAACCGTTGGATAGAAGAAAGACCATGGTTTCTAAGGCATCGGAGTTTACGTACCCGAGAGGCGAGTGTTGAATGAGACTAGTTGCTCGGCAAGCATGGTTGTCTGTCGCTCTCTCAGGCATCAGTAGATAAAGGGCTTGAAAGGTCTGCTCAAGGGTTGATGTGTGATCCAGTAGGTGTGTTCTCCTCAGGGTAATGCGATCCAGTTCTCTTCCCACAAGAATCGTGGCTGATGGAGAGTTACTGGTTTGTATGGGCATGTTTATTGTCAAAGCTGCGTACATGTGAGTAAGATAGCAGGGAGGTGCTGTCTCCAGCAAGTTGTGACGTGAACGTACCGCTCAAGAGTTGCAGACACTGGAACCAAGGCAGATTCTGCATGGGACAGGAGTATCGAGTTTCTTGGACAGGCGATGGAGTTCGTATGATAAGTGGAAAGTCCCTGGATAAAGATGGCCTGGGCATAGCTAACAACATTTAGTGAGAGGACTGAGCATAGGAGAATCGTGATGGTCATGTTTGATCCATCTCCGAGACGCGAGAAATCGAAAGTACTTACGTGGTTTAAACTTCTCGACCACTGATGTATGGCAGTGACGCGATCTCGCCTTCTCTACCGCTGCAGGTCTCAATGGAATCCCGGAGAGATACAGGCTGGTCTTCTTCCCGCGGCTCAGTCGCTCGCGAATTCGAACATCGACACACTTCCATTGTTGGGCGGTCATGTTCTTGAACATGTGCCATTCCTTGAGTTTCCATTCCAACTGAGCTTTTCTGTGAGAGTATTAGTGCCTCGATTTGTGGTTGTACTGTGCATGCATTCCTCAGTGGCAGAACCTACGATGCGTGGAATTTGTGTATGGTCTTGAGTGCCGTCAAGACGAAGCTTAATGCCATATTTTCCTGTAGATACAGTCGTTGAATGACAGATCTCACCCGCTCCCATTCCGCCTCGCTGATCACAGGCTGCCGTTGCCGATGGGACATGGTGACAGAAGCAGAGCGCGCAGCATATGTGATCTCTTTCGGAAACGAAGATGGAGGCAATGATGCTCCCTAGAGTCTGGGTTGCGGCATAGAGACGGATCTGATGGCGAGAGCTGAAACATAAATATTCCATGCTTTTGGAGAGATTCACTTGAGATTCAAGTACATAAGGTAGGGACGCGAGGAGGCATGCAGAGTGGACGCGACTGTTGATTGGACTGTCCCGGAATCCGATCCAGCTTCACTCCAACCCGTGCGGCGTCAAGCAGACGATGGTGTCTGGATAGCTTGGTCGTGATTGGGCGCTTCCGAAATCTGGTTCGGCGTAAGCCCAGCCTCAACCTGGCCCCAGCGAGTAGAAGATGCAGGATGAATGCACTTTGCTGCTGGCTGGCGCACTTTTCAGAGCCTGCCGAAACAAGTCATCATATTCAATACCTTGATTCATGGTGTGGACATCCCTCATTGGGCATTGCCGGTTTCTGACTGAACCTCTGTCACTAGTGTTGCTCATCGCAGATTCAGACATTAGGGACCACCCTTGTCTGTTGTGATTCTTGGACGAGACCGCTGGAACGTTTTTTTTGTAATCTCAAGGATCAGGTAGGCAAGGACGTGGAGCTTGTGTGTAGGCATTATAATATTATGTCGTATTTCTCAAGCGCATCCTTCGCCGAGCCCTGTCTAAGGCAGCCTTTTCACTGGCTATCTATTTGGACAACCAGGCAACAAGCGCGTCATGGAACTCCTCTGGTTGGGAGATCTGAGGCGCGTGGCCAAGCGTGGGGAAGGTGTGAAGAGTCGCGTTGGGGATCTGGGCTGCCACAGCAGGGCCGAGAGCAGCAAAGTTGCCCAGCTTAGCGGTGACATCGGGAGGAGACCACTGCTTTCCGATGGCGGTGTTGTCCTTCTCGCCGATCATGAGCAGAGTGCGGGGCTTGACGAGAGAGAACTCATAGCTGACGGGCTGCGTGAGGACGAGGTCGACGATCTGGGCCTGGTTGAGCGCGTAGGTGTCGGCCTTGGAACCCTTGTAGATGTTGACCAGCATGTTGACCCAGGTGTCGTACTCGTCCTTCCACTCTCCGACGTAGTAGGTCGCCTGCTCGTATCCCTTGATAGAGGCGTAGGAGCTGGCGCGCTCCGTCACGTAGTTGTCGTCGATGGGCAGGTAGGGGACGCCGAGCGCCTTGTAGTCCTCGAGGCCGACGGGGTTGACGAGGACCATCTCATCGACCTCGTCGGGGAACATCAGACCGTAACGGGTGGTGAGCATACCGCCGAGGGAGTGGCCCATGACGGTGGCGCTCTCGATGCCGAGGGTCTTCAAGAGGCCGTTGGTGTTGGTCGCGAATTGCTGCAGAGAGAATTGGTAGCGCTCAGGCTTGGATGACTTGCAGAAGCCGATCTGATCCGGGGCAATGACGCGGTAGCCGGACTGAGCGAGGACGCGGATGGTGGTCTCCCACGTCGGGCCGCAAAAGTTCTTCCCATGGAAGAGGACGGCAGTCTTTCCATTGGGAGCGCACTTTGGCTTGATGTCCATGAAGGCCATCTCCAGCTCCTGCAGTTGGGAGGTGAACTTGTACAACTTGACGGGCCATGGGTAGGTAAAGTTGGAGCCGTTGAGGTCTTCGGGGAAAGAGTCGGAGTTGTCGTCGATTGTGCCCTGGGCGGACACCAGGGCGACGCCCGCCGCGGCGAGGGCGGCGATGAGGGAGAAGACCTTCATTGTAGCGGACCTTGGTATGGTTAGCTAGGTGATGCTGGGCAAAGTGGCGCATGAGAAGTCTCATCATGCGATTAGCCATCTGGATAGTCCACGTAAGGTAGATGTATTTCATCCTGCCCGGGACGGAAGCGACATGTAACAACCAGGTTACCACTGCGACAACCAGATAACCAAATAAAGGAACAGACAGACGAATAAACAATCAAACTCCTGTTAATCATGAAGTTTCAAACAACCTAACTTCATTGTGAAGTGTGACCGCAACAAGACTCTGCAAGACCGCAGAGCTTGAGACTGGCTTCAATTGAGGGACTGACGCGAAATAAAGCATACTTACTTGACAGCGATGACAACTTGAAGTCGACTCTACCAGAGATACCCGTTGACCTGCGCAAAGTGCCAACTCTTGGTGCGTGCGAGCGGAAGATCATTTCGTGACTTTCAGCCCAGGATGGGCGCTCACTGTTTATATTGCGATGGTAGCGCGGACAAGCTGCCGGGAACAAACACGTGTGTTGGAGCACATGGTGGGCATGCAAGACATGGAATAGCTGCAACATGCACAGAAAAGATGGAGAAGTGAGGGAGGGAGGGAGGGAGGGTGAGAGGTAGGGATGGAGGAAGACTGAAGCCGGTCATGACGCCGTGCCTCTTTGGGCCGCACAACTGCGTAAGGCGAGATCCATATTCAATGGCTTCGACACCCCAATCTCCGCTGTCCAGTGGGCTTGACAGCTTCGGCTCCGCTGGCGAGTATGCCCCGGACGGTGAGGTGGGCTGGCGCCATTTCTTCATGTCGGGTGCTGCGCCGTTCAAGCCGGCCGCTGAGGATACGGCCCGGGTCGGTGGCACAGGCGGGTTTGTTTTGACCTGTGTCTTGGTTGGACTTGAAGAGATTTAATGCGTCAATGATGTCCGTCTCTCTGTGGTCACCGTAACCTTGGCCACCGATCTATGAGTTACAGTAGTAAATATGACTATGGACTGGTAACATCGACGGTTGGCCCAGGTAAGGTAGGATCTGACGTCGTTCGCGTAGTTCTAGCGATGACTTGCCTGGGGAAGCATGCTGAGATCATGACGGATAGAACCAGCAGGACTTCAGCCGGGAATAACGAGATGGAAGGACTTTTGCAGGGGCCTGGTCGTCACCAACACAAGTATGGGAGGGGAGGGGAGGGTATCTCCTGCAGAAGCATCCTTGTGAGGTGCGGTGGTGCGTAGTTTTGCTGACCCATGTTCTAGGTCTCAAAGGCGTCCACACCCCTTAGCCTTTGATCTTTCTGAAGAGGCGCGGTGTCTGTTCTTATCGACCTGCGATGCGAAGCTGAGGCGACAGAAGATTCGCTGATAGACATGATCGGTATTGCACAAACTTTTGGTTGCCATCAATGCTAACCTTCGTCACAATTGCTGTACATGGATGAATTGCTCAGACGAACGTTCTTGCAATGTAGATGGGGTTCGTTTCATTCGTCCGGTAACACATCCTCGTCCTTCGTCGCCGTCGCAGACCGGCCGAGATCTTAGTTGGTCGGTCGGTGCCATGAACCATCGGTCGAACGTCAATAAGACAGAAGCTAATATGCTAAGTCAGTCGGCTTGTGGCTCGGAGCTCGTATTCTGTCGGTCTACTGAACCGCCCGTCGTTACGTAGGTATCTGCAAATTTCCCTTCGAGATCTCCGCCATGTTCAGGTAAAAGAACACCAGCCTCTTCCGACTTAGACCGCAGCAACTTCATCTTAAGCTGTTGCTAATGACAGGGATGCTTGCATTTTTAGTGCTTCATCCCGGCTATCCGCGGCGGGCGCCAGTGTCCGACCGAAGAACACAGAGGAAGAGGGGGAAGGGAAAATCCCTCAGAAGGGTGTCTCGGCCGATGGTACACGGGAGCGTAGCTCGCCAGCTCTCAGGAACACTAGGATTCTGCTGCTGGGAGTGTCATGGTTATCCATTGGACAATTTGACAAGCAGACTTGGGTGCGTGGGATCACAATCCTTCGATCACTTACAATATTTGTCTACCTCACCAAGATGCCCAAATCGGGAAGGCCTAGCGAAGGAGGATTCTTTGCCCTGAGGCCTGCATATCTTCATCGAAAGACACCTGGAGAACCACGGAATTTGGGTAATGCCAAGTGCGGTCCCTGGAGGGAATCCGCACACACCACACCACACAGCGAACATCGCTGCCCAGAAAGGAAGCTCAGCGCCGTTGACCGAGAGCTCTATCGAGTAACTGCATCATGAGGGTATCTCGGTGACCAAAATAACGGCTGCCTCTTCCGTTTGGGCGAGTGATTTGTTCGCCAAATCCAGCCATAATACCACCTCACCTTACACTGAGTGTCGGACACTTCGTCACCATCGCTGACCTCGAGTAGCATCGGATGTCAGATCTCAATCGCGGCAGGTGGTTGCAACGAGAACAGACGGACATCCCACCAAACTGAGTTGGCGGGAGCGGGAACCAGAACGGGACGTTGGCGCCAACATCCCCCAAGCCCACAAAACCCCCCCCTCAAGTCCTCGCAAAGGGACCACAAGGCGGACGATACTTTTGTGGTGTGATGACAACCGTGACATTAGGGCCCAGAGAACGGCGGGCCCCAGGGCGCACAGACGGGCCTCCGGATGCTACGGATGGGCAGGGAACTTTAAACGAACCTGTCTGATGGTCGCATGCAACTTCAGTTTACCCAAGATGACCTGCAAGCCACAACGAGAACTCAATGGCAAGTAACATTCGGAAGTGCCCATCGAAGGATCTAGTCTACGCCAACAGCCGGACTGCGGCGTTTCTTATACGTGGTACAAGTCAATAGTGGCGTAGCCTCATGACGAGTTCCAACAAAGATTATTAGCACGAAAAGCCTCTGATGAGTGAGCTGATTTTGTCAGACCAACAAGGGGGAAAGCCATTCAGCTTATCTTATGGGAAGAGGACCACCGGAATCCGCTACAGAACCCCATAAACCCTCCACGCCCCATTTCCTCATCTGACAGAACATCCGACCATGGATCTGGTGGATGTTGAAGAGTTTGACGAGAAAAAGAAAGCAACGGAATCGATTCCTTCGACATGTGAAACCCTGTACTCCGTTTAGGATCACTGGTATAGAACCATCTGCGCCTCATTTCCCAGCAGTCATCAACAACACCTGGGCTGTGGGCACACTGTCCGTCCTTCAGGTACGGTAGAGCCTAACCCAACTGGTATTACTGCCCGATGCCGATGTCTAGACCTCTTCCTTGATGTATAGAGATGTAAAGGTAGAAGAGTGACAAAGATGTGGGTGCCTGGATGATGCCGGCTAGGTACATGTTCGTCGGACATCTCCTTTGGACTCTCAAGGCTGTTCTCTTTCATGCAGGCCTTTTTGTCGAGGACCATCAATGGTCAATCTCTTCAAGTTTCCGCCTGGTCGGTATGGCATACGTAAGTCCAGGGCGTAGAACCAGATCAAAACATCAGCAAACTTTCATTCGACATTGATCTGAGAACCACAAACGTATTCCTCAGCATTTACCTATCTATTCTACCCAAACCAAGACTGCTCCAGAATCGAATGTTTTGTGTGGAAGACGTTGGGGACGGGCCAGAATTTGATCCTGGCGACGACCGCGAAGGATGGCGGATGCAGCGACCCATTCATCCACCCTTTGATGATCACTCTCCTTGTCCCTTGACCTGCGGAAAACTGCAAGGATATAGAGTTCGTTTTGTCTTGGTCGTCTCGCGATCGGTAATCTAGTCTATCAGCCGTTTTCTGTCTACATGTACCCGCAGCCCTGGTCTTCCTCCACTTGGCCCCCAAACCCGCGTTCGTCCCTCGGCGAATCTCATGGTTGGCTATCCACCCTCCTTTCTTGGGAATGGAGACGCATACTGGCAGACGTTTGACTACTTCTCCGAGTACTGCAGTAGCCTGCAGACCGTCACGCCCGTTCCACGCCACCCTCCTTTTCGGTCTCGATGCAAGGGCGGGCAAGAAAGAAAGTTGCAGACTTGTGCCTGACGGCAGACATACGCGGGGGGCCGTTGTCTCTTCACACTTTTATGCCATCCAATAGAATTCTCGCCTTCCCCTTTTATACCGCGGAAAGGCTATCGAACCCTTCGGACTTGGGCGGACGGGTTCTCCCTAGTCAAAAGCCACAAACTCTGCACAAGAGAGGTCTGGGCATGAACATATAACCGTTCGTTGGGACCCAGTCGTTCCGGCTTATTGGACTCTCCCTTGATCTGCGTCTAGCATCTTCTGATATCCTGGTGTCTTGCCCACAGACCGTTGGCCTTTCGGGGCCCACAACCTCATCAGACCAGCCTGATCTCCCACGGCTTCGACATCAACCACTGTATATTCACGATGGTGGAGGGAAACATCCCCGGCGAGAGCAATGCGCTCATGGTGCAGGTGCCGGCCATCGTCTTCTTCGTGCTCACTCCCATCTTTGTGGGCATCCGGTTTTGGTCGAGGATCAAGATGAGATCCGGCCTTGGCTGGGACGACTGGACAATTCTATTCTCCTTCGTGAGTCTACTTTATAAGACACTCGGTTATCATGTTGCCTTGCTGACGCTCCCCAGATCTGTTGCCTGACTGTATCGATATTGATGATGATCTCTTGCGAGTATGGATTCGGGCAGCACATCAGAAACCTGTCCAAACCTAATAAGGTCATGACTTTGCAGGTACGTAGTCAGGAGCACCTCATACCGTCTGGTTGAAGCGAAGTATCATATAATAACCATCTAACTGTTGACAGTTGTTCTACGTTGCCCAGATCTTCTACAAGATCACTATCAATCTCACAAAGGCATCGATATTACTCCTGTATCTTCGTATATTCGTTCAGCGGTACTTCCGGATCCTTTGCTACATGCTACTCAGCATCATCCTGGCCTATATGGTAGCGACCTCAGCCTCTTCGATATGGCAGTGTACCCCTATCCCGAGGGCTTGGGACAAGACTATTCCGGGCAAATGTATCTCGCTTACCATGAACTGGTATGCGAATGCGGGATTCTCTATTGCTACCGACATCCTTATCATGGCACTGCCACAGCACGTCCTGTGGCAGTCGAAACTCCCCCTCAATCAGAAGAGGCTGCTCATGATTGTCTTTGCCCTGGGACTCTTCGTCACCATCACGAGTATCTTACGAATGACGACGCTGAACTTTTCCACCACCAGTCCGGACACCACTTGTAAGTGATGCAAAAACTCCATGCTTATGACTCCAAATATGCTTACCTATTGACGCAGTCGACATCGCCTCCACACTCTGGACAGTCGTCGAAGATAACGTCGCCATCATCTGCGCCTGCCTGCCAATGTGCCGTCTTCCCTTGACCTACATCTTCCCGACATATTTCGCAACCAAGAAAGGCTCGTCTGCCGGCAGCTACAACACAGGCTCCGCACCGCGAACGAACAACAGCAACTTTATCCACGCTGGTACGAGCCGCAACGACTGGCACCCGTACCAGGGCCGCGAAGAGAAGAACGGAATTCATCTGACGAGTGTACATGCTAGACCAAAGGTTGGGGACGATACGAGCGAGGAGTATATCCTGCCTACAGCCGCCGACGAAAGGCGTGTAAGGACTCCGAGCGAGGAGGTGGAGGACAGGCGAGCTATCAGGAAGACGACGGCATTTCACATGACTTATGACGAAGAACGGTCGAGAGTATGAGTCTAGGGACATAATGTGAAGGAGAAGAGAGTTGCAAGTAAAAGGTATAATTTATTATAGTACGAGAACTATCACACCCGATTCTCGTTCTAAGATGCAGAGACACATCGCCAAGATTTGCCTTCTATCTTACATTACGCACTTTGAGACATCCTTCTCTCCGATTCCCATGACTGAATGGACATATGTGAGAGCTACGGTTTGTTCAAGCTGCAAGAGATGCAATAATTCTGTCGCGCCCGATGCAACGGTCGGTCGTGAAGCTGTCATACCGGCTGACATACTGACCAGTGGCGTTCAAGAGCAAGACGTCCTTGTCCTGTCCGTACATCGGGAAGTCCGTCACTCCGTTTCCATGGGGACTTCCGCTAAGAGTGAAGCTGGTCATGTATCGCTGCAAGGCAATTGCAGTCTCTGGACTGGGCATACCGACCCCGTTATCGGAAAAGGTGTATTCAACATCCGCAGCGTGCATGGCGGGGTAGACGCCAAACTCGTACTGATGAGTCGTGCCGTTCAATACCCTCGCGAGAGCAAGACCATTGCACCGGAAAAGTAAGTCCTGCATGGTGAGGGCAGTACGAGCGATGTGGTCCGTGTATCCATAGGAGCCGTTGAGGATGGGCGGGTATAACTCCGTTGCCATGTAATCGATCGAGTCGGCGCTGGCACCGGGAAGGGTGAGGGACATCCAGTCGCGGTAGCCAGCGTCGTCTGTGATGTCGAAGGAACCGAAGAAGAGACCATCGTTGGTGTTTGAGCCAGCCATCACGTTGACTTTGGTATCGAACTTCCTGTCCGAGATCAAGACTGCAGGCTCGGCCGGAACAAAGGTGCCGTCAACTACCGGGCTGAAGGTGAAGCTTCCCAGGCGGCCGGAAAAGACCTGATCGCTGTTGGCTGCAATCACAGAGGCGGAAGTGAGCTGTCTGGCCTCGGCAAGGGTGCTGACGTTTAGACGGGACAAGAATTCGGTAAATATATCGTCCTGAATTTGGGCCGGCGGGGATGGGAGGATCGCCGGGGACTGCGGAATGATCTGTTGGAAGGGAACAGAGCCCTGGGAGCCGCCAAAAGCCTGGAAGGTTTCAGTGTTAGAGGCTTTCACTCTGATGAAGTACCCTTCTTTGACTCACAGTTGTCTGATAGACGAGCGAACCTCCTCCAGCAGATTCTCCTACAAGAGTCACACGGTCCGGGTCTCCGCCGAAAAGGTGAATGTTCCGTTGAATCCACTCCAGCGCAAGTCTCTGATCGAGGAGTCCAGCATTGGTAACGCCTCCCTGGGTTGTGAAATTCGGACCGCTAAGGAATCCGAAAGCACCAAGGCGGTAGTTGAGAGCAACGTAGACAAAATCGTGGTTGCCTTGTCTCAAAAGGCCAGCAGGCGAACCGCTGTTTAGTCCAGCCTTGGAGCCGGTGTCATAGCCGCCGCCGTAGATCCATACGAGGACCTGTTTGATTCCTCCATGTTAGCTTGGGCTTCTTTGACGATGGGAATAGACTATGAATCCAAAGAGCGTCTACTCACGGGTGCTTTAGTAGCAGTCCCATTGGACCTGGCAGCATCGAAGATCTTCTTCGGGGTCACCACGTCAAGAAACAGACAGTCTTCGCTAGCTCTGGAGTCGAGGAGCTGACTAGCAGATATCGAGATATTGGGACCGAATAGGTATTGGTATGCTTGTTCGATCAGGCTCGGCGTCCATTCCGGGAGGGCCTGTGGGCAGATTCGGGCCTCTTCACCCTTCAGTACAACAGATCTGTCCGTTGCAGGAGGTACCGGGGCAGCGAAGCGAAGATCTCCAATAGGTGGGGCTCCATATCGAATGTTGGAGAAGTTGTATGCTTCACTCGAGGTCTGTGATTGGTGAGTTTTAAGCATCGTGAAGTTGAGCGTCCTCTTTGGAACAATCAACCCTCAGACATCAGATGCCACTTACATCGAAGTTGAGAGCTTGATGAAGCTCATAGCCTAAGTCTACAATTGGTAGACTAGTTGAAGTATTGCCTGTTTCGATGCATGCCGCTGAAACGATTGAGGTGCAGGCGAGCGTGATAGCACCTGCGACGAGAGATTGCATCATTGAGAGAGTGAAGCTTTGCCAATTTTCGAATGACAACGAGTGGATGAAGAGTGCGTGCTACGGAGTCAATTCGAGAGACGAATGCGGTTTCGCCGTCATATTTCTACTACCTTGTTACCTGCACCCCTTCGCTCTACTAGAGAAGATAGTCTGAATTGCTTCCACTGCACTGAATACCAGGTATCTACGGACTACGGACAAATTCCAAGCCGTTATGCAACCGGCTGACGTTTGTAATTGCTATAAGCCTGTACGTTAGATTGATAGTAACGAACGAGACTGTAAGTCAAGGGCAAGGGTGCTTGAGTCAAATCGCGGGCCGATTGCTTGATTGAGCAGACGGCAGTGCGGAAATACGCCGCTGTTCCATTTTCTCTCGTGCTTCTTTTTTTTCCTTCTGGAACGTCCAAGTACTCTTAAGCAGGTTCATACAGGTAATCGGATAGACGATGATGTGTATGGCTGGGAATATAATTGGGCAGATACGCGTACGTGGCTGTCTGTAGTAGCCTGTAATACTAATATCCGAGCCCGGGGCCGGATCCGTCAGCTCGGGTTCGCGAAGGCTATGCCGGTTTAACTGCCGGGCAACCGGGTAAGGCCATTTAGGAGCTACAGCCAGCCAAGGAGACGGAGAGTCATTGTGGAGTGAGTGCTGTTTCTTTCCCATTTTCGGACCCATAAGGCTAGCAGTTACTTTCTTAGCGGGCAACGAAGCACGGCCGTGTCAGCAACACAGCATGGCATACTTATCCTATGTCCGTACAGTCCGTTTGAAACACTGACGTACTGATGTTAAGTCCGTAAATGATAGGAATGCATGCAAATAGAGTTGGCTTATACGTGCTTTCTAATCTCCCATATTTAACGATCAGTTGTTCCATAGTAAAGTTTGACTGTATCACTGACAAGATACACACTATTGCAATCCACGTGTTCGTATTTCTATCGACATTAAACCATCTCCTTAGCAAATTCAATTATCCAGCCTTCCCAAAAATGACCAGAGTTCTTCTTACCGGAGGCAGTGGCTTCATTGCTACACACATCCTCAAGCTTCTTCTTGAACGCGGGTAAGAAACATTCCAATTCCCAGATGAAGATGATGTGATGGTTCTCAGCTAAAATCATCCGTGTAGACACTCTGTGGTCACAAGTGTCCGCAGCCAGGCCAAAGCAGATGCGATCAAGCAGTCATATCCTGATGTTGGAGCCGACAAGCTGTCTTTCGCCATTGTCCCCGATGTGGCTCAGAGCGATGCATTCACCGATGCAGTCAAATCCGACCCACCATTTGAGGCAGTCATTCACACTGCGAGTCCCTTTCACTTCAACGTGACTGACATCAAGACGGACCTCCTCGATCCCGCTATCAATGGAACCACTGGTATCCTCCGAGCTATCAAACAAAATGCCCCGTCGGTCAAGCGCGTGGTCATCACGTCATCCTTTGGTTCTATGATGGATGTGTCCAAGGGGCTATGGCCCGGTCACACTTATGACGAGAGTGACTGGAATCCCATCACAATGGAACAAGCGCTGCAGAACCCTGGCGCTGGTTACTCTGGTAAGTTGACCTCTATTGTCTCTCACGCGCTCTACCTGTGGCGCCTAGAAATTTGCCCTGTAGCTGACTTTCGGACAGCGAGCAAGAAGTTTGCCGAGAAAGCAGCTTGGGACTTCCTTAAGTCTGAGACACCTGCGTTCTCTATTTCCACAATCCTCCCACCCCTCGTCTTTGGTCCTGCTGTGCAAAGCCTGGCTTCTATCGATGACCTCAATACCTCAAACCAATTCATGCGCAGCTTCATTCTTGGCACAGCGAAGAAGGAGATCCCTCCCACCCAGGTCAGTAAATCTCTTCTGCCAGAAATCCCATCGATTTGACGTGCTTCGGCTGATTCAAGTGTCTATCACAGAACCCCATCTTCGCCGATGTCCGAGATGTGGCATTTGCTCATGTAGCGGCCATGGAGAAGGAAGAAGCCGGCAACAAACGTTTCTTCATCACGAACGGCTACTGCTCAAACCGTGAGACCATCGATATCATCCGGAAGCACTTCCCGGAATACAAGTCAGCTTTGCCTTCCAAATGCACCAAGGGCGGTGGTACGTAGAAGCTTTGATGATAACTTACTCGATACATATTAACACTGACTGCTGTCTAGAACTGCCCAAGGAGGTTTACCAAACGAACACCACACGCAGCGTTGAGATTCTGGGCATGAAGTACGCGGATTTTGAACATTGTGTTGTTGACACCATTAGATCTTTTGCCTCCGTCAAGCAGTAGCACCCTAGTGCTCCGGTATCGGGGGGAGATGGCATCAAAATTGTAGCTTATCTAGCATAGGAATGATTGGGGTTGCTTGTGTTCGAAATGCGTAAATCGACACGGGTGATCTGCGGCAGTCTAGAATTTGAACTTCAAGTGATATTGGAAAACACCAAATCTGAAAAAATGACGTTGCTATGAGGTGATCTATCTAAAGGTATCTGCACAGCAATACTCTAACGTATGAAGTCCTGCGCTATCACGTACGCTTTATTCCTGGCCTCCTTGTCAAGTAGAGCCCCACTATGGTTTCCGGACAAGAAGGGGGTCAGGGAAGCCACAGTTTTTCGTCAGACGGACGTAATGAGGCCTACCATCTTTGCATATTGTAAACCGACAGAAGAATAAGAAAAACAAGTATCAGTTCAAATAATATGTTTGATCGGTAGTAGCATGTATAGAAGTTTCATGCGTGCTGATGATCCAAGCAACCGGTTTCTTGTCGTCTTGTTCCAACACCGGCTGGGGACCGATAATGCGGCCGACGCGGCCGCCTGCGATGACTGAGTTTGCGACAGGCCCAGAGCCTCTGGTATGTAGCAAGGAAGGTTGAAACCAAAATTTCAGTTGAAACAGACATAGTCTAATTGAAAGATAATTCTACCTGATATATCTAAAAAGAGACCATTAATGAACTGAATGGGGCGAGAGTCTGGAGTTCCCAGCTGGGTATTCCAACGCGGGTAATGCGGCCGCATGCCGCCTGGCACGTTGACTAAGTAGCGAGTGGAGGGAGGCGCAATGAGGCGACGCGGGGATATGGTATTAAGATGCATGCTTAGCGAAATCGACGGCGGATGAATAGGAAATTCTGGACTTACGAACATTAATTCCGAGAGAGGCCATGTTGCCTGCGCGCTTGTGGCTTTTTTGTATGTCTGAGAATCAAGTATAAAGTGTCAGTTCGGTCGATTCGATATCACCTGGTAGGACTTGAGAACACCTCACACCTCATCACACATTCATCTGCGTACACTTTAAATCTTCGGCAAGCGGCTGATCAGTCTCCCATAGTTTCAACATGTCTTCCAAATACGCCACTTCCCATATTCCTCCTGAAGGTCCTGGGGATGCTCGTCCTACAGCCCTTCAAATCATCAAAGACGAGGGCGTCAAAGACAAGCTCTCTGACAAGGTCGTCCTCATCACTGGCTGTTCCTCCGGCCTGGGAGTTGAGACGGCGCGTGCGCTGTTGATGACAGGTGCAACCTTGTACCTGGCGGTTCGCAATCCTGACAAGGCGAAAGCTGCCTTGGGCGACATGTCCCAGAACGACCGAGTTCATCTCTTGACGCTTGACTTGAACGATCTTGCGAGCGTCAGGGCTTGCGCCGCAGACTTCGCGACAAAGAGCAAGACCTTGAACATCCTCATCAACAACGCGGGTGTCATGGCAACACCCGAGGGCAAGACTGCCGATGGGTTCGAGACCCAGTTTGGCACCAACTATGTCGCCCACTTCCTCTTCTTCCAACTTCTTAAACCTGTTCTTCTTGCTTCCTCGACCCCAGACGTTCCTTCACGGCTAGTCAACGTCTCGTCAAGCCTGCATAGAGCCTGCGAGGTCCAGTTTGACAATTTCAATTGGATTGGAAAGTACGACCCGTGGAAGGCTTATGGCCAGAGCAAGACTGCTCTCGTATGGATGGCCAACGAGGTGGAACGCCGATATGGATCTCAAGGCCTCCATGCCTTCAGTCTCCACCCAGGGGGCATCTTGAGCGGTCTTCAACAGCATGTCCCTGACGAACTGAAGGCGGCATGGGGGAAAAATGAGGCCCTTGCTAAGCATTGGAAGAGTGCTGAGCAGGGAGCAGCGACTACTGTGTGGGCGGCGGTTAGCAAGGAATTGGAGGGCCGGGGTGGGAAGTATCTGGAGGACTGCCAAATTATTGGTGCATGGGACCCCGCGACTGGCGATGTTGGCTCAGGATACGCTACGTGGGCGTACGACCAGGAGAAAGCTGAGAAGCTGTGGTCGTTGGGCCTCCAGCTTGCAGGGCTACCAGATGCCGAGTAAGCCCATCCTTCGGACTGCCTGGAGATGCTCTAAATAAGGTAGTACGGGCTTTCTGATAGAAAC
The DNA here is from genome assembly GCF_027942845.1 of Colletotrichum fioriniae. NCBI lineage: Eukaryota > Fungi > Ascomycota > Sordariomycetes > Glomerellales > Glomerellaceae > Colletotrichum > Colletotrichum fioriniae. The sequence goes on from NW_027076849.1 coordinate 328,687, forward strand.
ATGAGATCCCAAACAATACTTCAATAACTATATTGTTGCATGCAGGATCAAGTACGCAGGCTAAGAATGCAAGAGCATGACTTAATGTTGTGATTAACAAGGCTATTCATCCTTTCAAAAATTCCCATCTCAAGCCGTGCTATTAATACTTTGAGTGACCAACTATTTGGTGAGAACTCCCACAACATGAGGGATTACGTCGCTGCTTGACTCATCCGGCGGTTGGGCCAAGTCCACCTCGCTCCATGAGCCAACCTGCCGCAATGTCTGCCCAGTGGCTCGACACAATTGACAAGAACCCATCATGTGCTCCCAAAAGATGTTTGTGAATTCTAAGAAGAAATGTCAGTTTGATGCATACCCGAAGGTATAGAGAGAGGGTTTCTCACGTTGAAAAAGTGGGATGAGTAGCCCTTGCTCCGCCTTGACATGCTCAAAGACGTACCACCGGCCGCCCTTCTTCAAGTAGTTGTAAAGCAGCCGTATGTTCTTCTCCGGCTCCGGAATGCTGCAGAGGCACTGGACAGTCATGATGCAGTCGACGCTACCGGGTTCGATCCGTCCGCCCCAAGCCGACTCATTCTGCAGATCCTCAATGCCCACCGGCACAACCTGGTAGGTCCCTTTCAAGCCGACCTCTTCGACACGTCGCTTCAGTGATGCAGCGGACACCGGGTTCGGCTCGACGCCGTAGATCTTGGTCGGAGCTGCCCGGGACTCGGCCTTGGCGGACCGGACAATGGTGGCGAGCGACTTGGTCCACATCCCACTGCCGGCTCCGATTTCGAGGACAACACCTTCAATAGGCTTGCTGACGCCTCTTTCGGATACCCGGCCGTTCCGAATTCGACCCTCAAGGAGCGGTAAGACTTTATCCTCTGCGCTGGCTTTGGCTTTGGGGCCCATGAACTTCCAGAACTCGCCGAACCAGGCCTCTTTGAGTGCAGACCAAGACGATACGGTCTTGACGTCACCGACGATGACGAGTTTGAAGATGGTGAGCCATAGGTAGATCAAGGAGATGGTCATGAAAAACCATGGTAGAATGATTTTTACCAACATTGTGATCATGTGAGGGGGTTTGATTGGTAGCAGAGACGTGATTAGTCGCAATGGTATCACCGTGATGCTTTTGATGCTTTAATACAACAATAATTCGGAAACTTTACGGGATGTTTCCGTTGTCTTGGTCAAAGGCGCTGGAGCACGGATATTTTGGCGCCATAGGATGGCAGCATAAAGCAACGGAGACAAAAAGTTTGCCCCTCAGTTTCAAACCCCGCGCCGTCTAAGGTGGACCGATCATCTCCAAGACGTAACGTGGGGCTAAGAAACTTGCTCGCTTCAACCGAGAGAGTGTGAGTGATAGAGTGATAGGAGAGACAGGGTTGGGCTAAGTAGGTAAGAATGCCTCTCTATCGGAGCAAATGTAGAGTTTAAGACACGTTTAGAGACACGCAATTAGATAAGGTAATCACTAGTGGTAGACTTTGTTTCAAAGGCCAAAAGACCCGAGATGAGATTTTCTATGTACAGCCTAATCATCGTCTATGTTACAAATGGGATTCTTACAGGCGGACAAAACTTTTCAGTGATCCAGGTTGCAGTTGAAAGCCAGCCGAAGCATTTAGAGCTTCTTCACAGGCTTGGCGGCAGGCTCCTTGGAGATGCGCTTAGCAGTCTCCTGCTCGTCGCGCTCGTGCAGCTCAGGCTTGGAGTCCAGGGGGCGGTCCAGGCCGAGGCGGTGGTAGGTGCTGTAGGAAGCGATGCCGCCCTGGGGGTCGGCCTCGGTGACGAGCTCCTTGCGGCGAGTGTCGACCAGGAGGCGAATGAGGTCGGGGCGCATGTAGTGGCCGGCGAAATCGGCGAGGACCTTGGTGAGGTGGGTCTCGTTGAGGTCAATGTCGACAAACATGAGACCGTCAAAGTCCTTGTCGGGCTTGGGGACAGCCAGGCTGCCGTCGGGCTTGTAGATGCGGGCGTGGCCGTTGTAGTCGGAGGGATCGGTCTCGGGCTCGACGCCCTCGGGGGTGTTCTTCTTGAGGCCCTCGACGGAGAGGCGCTGGAAGGGGGCGAGCACCCAGGTGCCGGTCTCGATGGCGTAGGCCGGGGTGACGAGCTCGGAGGCGGTGTCGGCGTAGTTGGTGGCCGGGTCGGGGGAGACCTGGCGCTGGACGCCGGGGTAGATGGGCCATCCGGCGACGTGGACCTGCTCGCCTTGAGAGACGTTGAGAGACTTGAGGAAGGGGTTCATGTTCTCCCAGCAGTTGAGCTGGCCAACGCGGCCGATCTCGGTCTCAGAGACAGACATGAAGGTGTCGCCGGAGCCATCACCGTAGACGAGCTTCTCAACGTGGGTGGGCTTGATCTTGCGGCGGTGGTTGATGATGGCGCCGGTGGGATCGATGAAGACCTGGGCGAGATAGAGGGTGGCGTGGTCGAGCTCGGCAAAGCCCATGGAGACGAAGATCTGGTTGTCGCGGGCGGCGCGGCGGATGCGGCGCATCTCCTCAGAGTCGACGCGGAGGGAGTTCTCGCGGTACTTCTTGAGCATGGGGAGGGACTGGAGGTAGGTGACCTTCCACATCCAGTAGGGGTAACCGGGGATCCCTGCAAGAGTGTTAGCATGTCGAAGGAGTTTTGAGAGAAGAAAAGTAAGTCACTTACAAACTTCGGGGAAGGCAACGAGCTTGCAGCCGGCCTGGCCAGCCTCGTTGATGAAGTTGATGGTCTTCTGAACACCACCCTCAAGGTCGAACCACTAGGAAAGTCAGTCATATGTGGATAGAAAGGAAGATGCTGGTGATGGTTACACCGGGCTCGGAGGTGACGGCGGCGGCCTTGTACTTAGTGATAGGCATGTTGGCGGTTTATTGGTATCGAAGAGATTCGAAGTGAGCTGAGTCGATAGTTGTATGAGACTAGGAGTCTTGATGATTGATGATCTTGTGTGAATGTGATGATCTGGAAAGAGAAAAGAGATGAACCAAGTGGTGATGCTGAAGCCTTTTTATGGTTTCTGCTTCATCTAGAAATTGATTTTGATGAAATGGATTGACCAATTCCTCGCCGTCGGGCTTTGTAAACCATCTCACAGACTGCATTTGATACCTTGTAGTTCTGAGTTCATCAACATAGGTTGCTGTAAGTTGCCCGCTTACTTTACAAACGCCGTCTGTGGTGGTAATTGGTGATGCGACCCGGGCATTCGGGTCCGAGTTGAGCAAGTTTGTGTTGCACATTTCATTTCCATAGGCCGTCAAGCCCTCCGTGGCGTGACAGGTGTTCGAGAAGTTCCGAGCTGACGAACGGTGAACAAGCGGACAGGCTGTGACACGACTCAAGCACTGCGGATACCAACATCACTACTTACAGGTGGTATGTAGCAAAGACTCAAAAGACGTGCATTAGGCAGTCCCCTTGGTCCCTAATTCCGAAGCATGCGAACTTTGTCCGGGTGTCACGGGAAAGCTGGGCAAAAGCCGCGCTGCAGAATGGCATGATCCCTCTGACGTAAACAACACTCCGACTGCCGTCTTCCTCCGGGTCGATCAGGCGAGATCTTGTGGGTGCTCTTAATTTAGTTCCCGTCTTCCCGGCAGCGGCGCGGCTCCCAACGTGCAGCAGGCCGGGGGCCATCGCCGTTTGTGGATCTCCGGGATCTGGAGATCTGCGTGCGTTCAAACCCCGCCAGATCCAAACGCCTACATCGTCTGATGTTCGGCGACGCTTCGATCCCGATATTTCTATGGGGAACCCTGGAAGTCAGTCACGGGAGAGAAGAAATTTGCTGTATACTATGTGGAATTGTTCCTATCCACAACCGATCTGATAATGCTGTCTCTGCTGTGCCTATGGGCGGGTGTATGTCGAGCAACGAAACGAATGCTCGCGGAACACACATCTTCCCCCACTCATGTATCGTTCCTTGCCACCAAAGCCTCTCCTAACTGTTCTCAAACCAAAGAGTTCCCTTGTAGGCCCTAGCGCCTTATCTTATACTCAAACATGGTCTTCACCCAGTGCTGCCTCATTCCCCGTCTCCAACCCTAGTGCTTCGTTCCTTGCTCTGTGTTCTGTCCGCTTCTGCATCACTTCTTCTTGAGGAGATAGTCGCGCTTCAGGAGGGTTTTCATGACAACCTTGGAGCTAGAAGGCTGTTCCTCGTAGGTCGGGTTCGGGTTGCCGAGCTTGTCCCAGAGGCTGGGGAGGCCGGCAGCACCCCACTTGTCGCGGAGATCATCGTAAAACTTCTTGTTGTAAATTCGCCAGAATTCCTCTTCCGTGTAGTAGTTGTTGCCGTAGACCACCTTGGTACCGCCGAGATCGCGAGTCGCCTGCTCAATCATCTTGTTGTCCCGGATGAATCGCGCAAAGGCCTCGGGGTCGTCGCGATCTGGAATGTCATCAGGCCCGCGGATGGTCTTGGGACCCCACAATCGTACATTGACATTCATATTGTGGTAATGTTGACGGTTACGGTTGCCAGGAACGACTCTCACAGGGCAGATCCAGAGAGGATAAATCCCCAGGTTGTCGTTGACCCAGTCGAGGAAGGCCGCAGCGGTGTTTCCTGGCAGCGTAATATCTTGAAAGAACATTATACGGTTCTGTCTGCTGTGATGAATACCAGCGAAAATGCACTCAGCCTTTACAGTGGGATTGAGCAGAAAGCGTGTAAGACCGTTGAAGGTAGCGGGATTCTGACCGTATATTCCCATCCAGAAAGAGGCTCTGTTGTATCGGAAGAGATAATCCTTGATCGGTACAAGGTCAGTGACGATGCCTCTCTTGTCAACTGAGCGAGATTTTGAAAGCGTGCAGAGCATGCAGTTGGTGCCTCTGACGTGAGGGACAGACTCGTGCACATGTAGAGCGAACCACTGATCATGAGCTCGGCTAAAGCGAACCACAGGCATGTCTTGCTTCTTCTCATCCGTCATGATGCCAGCAATGATGGCGCCATCGTTTGGGCCGAACATCATACCATCGACGAAATCGGCGGGCGAGGTGTCGGCGGTGTAGGACTGGATGGTGTTTAAAGCTTGGGCAGCGGAGTGAACTGGGAGATAGTTGAGCTCGACAAATCGGCGAGCTGGAACAAGCTTGACTTCGATGATTGTGCAGATGCCGAGCGTACCACAAGAGCCAGCGAGACCACTAAAGAGGTCCGAGTTCTCGACGGGTGAGGCGATGACGATGTTGCCGTTTCCAAGGATGACCTCGAGAGAAGCGACAGACTTTTCGAAGTGACCGTAGCGGAACGAGGAACTCTCTAGCGCCGTGCCGGAAAAGGCGCCGCCCACGGTGATGCCAAGGAACTCGGGGACGACCGCGGGGATGAGACCGTGCTTGAGGGTGGCGGTAACGAGGCTTCCCATTGAGACGTTGGGTTCGACCGCGGCGCGCCGCCGTCGATGGTCAACAGTGATGACATGGTTCAAGCCACTGATGTCAATGATCTCATTTGCCTGGCGAGTGCTGGGCCGAAAGCTGTTGGTGGTCTTGTGGTAAACACGATATTTGATTCCATCGCGAGCGAATCGTCTGGCTTTGGCAGCGATGATGCTGACGCGCCGGCGATGCTTGATCAAGCGATACTCTGTCTCGATGGATTCGGCCATTCTTCCATGAGCTAGACGTGGCGTGATTGAAGAATGATGATGAGAGGTCCGGCGAATTACTTGAAGCTTCCGAGGGTGAAACAATGTTGTGGTGGGAATTGGCTGTTGGTGAGGTGGGAAGTCTCAAGGAAAAATCCTCGACTGGAAAAAATGGAAAGTTGGAAGGAGGTAAAGGCAATGGTGAAAATTTATCTAACTTGATCAATCACAGCGGGGTGAGGGTATTGAGATGAAGGAGGCCGGAAGGATGAGGAACATCTTGGAAGACCAGTTCCGTGCCATGAGCCCTGAGCTTTCTGAGGGCATTCTTGGCCCGGTAGTGAGAAAATGCGTGATACTCCTTGCCCGGCCATATCCTGTGTGTGGGCGTGACTTAGAATGGCGAGTGCAGGGGATGACTGTGCCTTCATTGTTTCTCTTTGGCAGTATAAAGACGTAAAATGGGTATCATCTCGTTGCTCCTACAACAAAAGGAAGAAAGAAAGGAGATTCTTTGTAACAGTTTCCAAAGGCCTGGCAAAAGGTTACTGCTCAAAACTCAGTTGATATACAAGTAAAAAAGGCATAGCTTAAGGCTATATAATATTGGTCTCAACTGGAATTTAAGCTCGTTGTACTGGAGTACAAAATGTCCTTGATAGTTGAGAACGTGAGTCAGAAGAAGCTATTCGAATGAGAACTTGATCACCTTCATTTGAATTTCAAACACCTCATGACTTCCATATAAAAATTAAAGTAGATATTACCAGGAAAAGCATACACAGATGCTTGCATTACTACCTCAAATGGACAGATGTAATGCCAACTACCCACTTGATCAGCTCATCACGTCAGGGACGTGATGAAAGTGAAGACGCGACGAAGTTGAAAAGGCGATGAGGGTATTGGCAAACAGTAATCCAATCCGTTCAGATTAAATAGTACATATTCACTCCTAATCTTTGGACGAAGGCTCAAATGTGATTCAGTACCTTACAATAAGCCAAGTGAGGCTTGTAGTAAGTATATGAGGCGGATCCTCATACTACGATGAGACCCATATTGACCAAATAACTCAAACCTCTGCAGTAAGAAGGGAAAAAGGCAGTCAGCAGTGCTCCTGAACTTTGCGGAATACTTTGGTTTCCTTGGGTGGAAGGAGTCATCCCACAAACAGCCAAACACCAGGCAAGAAGCATCACCACCAAACATTCTGCGGGAAAGACTGAATCACGCAATTTCCTCAAGAATTCCTTTCCCATGTTGGGAAACCACCAGTGAAACAGACGAACTTCCAGTTCCACGCTTCCTGGTGGTCGCCCGATAACGACATCCACGTCCAGCTTTCAACATCATACCATCCATACACGCACCAGTCTTCAGACTGGCAGCCGAATTCCACCCTCAACACCAGGTGGACACCCCAAGCATCTATATGCACGCGCCGAATACAGCCTTTGAATTAATCAGCCATGTTCTCATCGACACTGCGTGCGATGCGAGTCAGGGATGCCCGAAAACAGGCCAAGATGTTCGAAAATGCATTCGAACGGGCGGTGGAACTAGCCAGCCCTGAGGTGATAACCGAGTTTGCCGCCTCCAACCTGGAGGTGTCATATGATTCCGACTGGGATCTGGAGGAGGGTGCGGAAGAGAACATGGAGTTTTGGGATGATTCATCGGTACACGAGTCCGAAAACGGTTCGAAAAAAGGAAAAGAAAAGGAACCCGAGGAACGTTTACCCTTCGTATATCAACCTCCCGAAGAGAATGACCCGGCGGACCGTCGTTCAGATATGAATACTCTCCTATGGTTACTTGCAGCCACAGAAATCGGATCCGATCAGAACAACCGCACCACACCGAGAACGGGACCCAGCAGCAGCTCAGACGTATCCATGGGTGATGCTGAAGATCTTAGGCAGCGCGATACGGAGATGGTAGATTTTCCAGCCGATCCAGAGACTCAGAGTTACAAGCTAGAGGGCACATCAGTTCCAGAAATATCGGTTCCAGAAACATCGACCTCAGTGAACCCACTCGCGTCTGAAGCCGATATACCAATGAGTGACACACCACCAACAACGGGCCAAGATAATGTTGGAAAAAAGTTCGCTCCAGGGGTTTACATCGAACACGTCGAAAATGTCGGGAGTGGGGAAGATATGGAGCGGGGAGAAGTCGACGGATCGCTTGAAGCGGCACAACTCGAGGGCTCATGCGAATCTGCCATGGCACACAAAGACAATCAACAGCAAGTGGAGTGTCCCAGCGTGGAGAAAAGACCTTCCGCCATCTCTGTCGAGTTCTTGGAGGGCATCTGGCACCATTATCACGAGCTGCAAGAGTTTTGCGAGTGGGAAGAGGGGCACGAGTGGAATCGAAAGAACCTTCGCAAAATGCTCCGAGAGCCCTTGAATAAGAGTCGAAGCCGCCATCGACAGCGCTCTCCGATGCCATACCCCCGGTATGGACGATCAAGAAGCCCGCTAGGTGTCACTGTGATGACAGAGGGGGTTGAGGAAGACAAACAATCGGCATATGCGGCAGAAAATATGAAGTGGTAGTGACATGGACACTGAATGGCGCCTTGTAATACGGCATGCGAGACGTTTTGAGGAGCTTTTTGGTATCATTGGACATTGGCATCAGCGGGGCTTTCTGTCGGTTGTAAAGGGACTTGGTGCAACAGCGAACATCACAGTCTTATGATTGCGTTAGACACACATTGAGGGGAGCGCGCAGTTTTGAAAATTCATATTGGTATCATTGACTCGACTTACTGTTCTAGCAAACATTCTTCGTCGCGGTAGTATTGTAGCCCTTCAATGATGCCGGATATGACACTTACTCTCACCCAAGCTTCTCACTGCTGTTCCCGAGAACCGAATTAGGCTCCCTCGCTTCACCATTTTTTCCAACGAAATTCTCTGTGTCTTTCCTAACAGACGTTCCCGAGAATACTGGAAAATCCATATTAGCCTTTGGCTGGAGGTCATTTTGCGATAAACATACGTGCGTCCATCTCTTCGAGAGATTTCCCCTTTGTTTCCTTGATGAAGAACCAAACGAATACCACGAGTGCCCAATTGAAGATGCAAAACATCAAAAAAGTCTTCCACCCGAGATTCTGAACGGCGTGTGGCGTAGCCTGGGAGAAGACAAAGTTAAACAGCCATTGTGTGGAAGTTCCAATAGCGATGCCGGCTTCGCGGATTCGGGATGGGAAGATTTCACCCATGTAGACCTAGATCTCAGTCAGCATCATATTTCGAATGGGGAGGAAGCTGTCAAAAAACTGACCCATGGTGCCGGGCCCCATGAGATGTTGTATGACATGGCTTCGAGGTAGATCATCGTCATTGAAGCGATGGCTGTCGAGGTCAAACCCTGGTCTACGGATTTGGGCGGGTGGGTTGCGGTGAGGCAGGCGATGATGAGCATATAAGTCCCCATCAGGAATGCTCCACCTAACAGCGAGCCGCGGCGTCCGATACGTTCGACGAGGAAAAGAAGATAGAAGAGACATGACACCACCTTGACGAGACCAAAGAAGCCTGTGATGAGGAGGTTGTTCTGGCCTGCACCAACGGCTGCGAAGACTTGCGGGGCGTCTATGGAAAGTGTCAGTGTTTAGGATTTAGGAAAGATGAGGATGGTATCTCGGATCTTACAATAAGCCAAAGATGTATTGCCAGTGAGTTGAACGCCTAGAGAATATGTCAGCCCAGATCAAAGGGGTTTGTGTTGTTTTGGACAAGTACCGATTTGCAAAGCAATGATAAGGAAGATGCGGTACCGGTTGACAGGTCGGATCAACTCTCTCCATGTAAGCCCCTCTTTTTGGTTACTCTCTTCTTCAATACTGGAAATAATCTCGGCAAACCTGCGGTTCTATTAACGACTAAGTCACTTTTCATGGAACTGAGAAACTCACTCTTCTTGGACTTCGGGCGCATCGCCACCCCGAACCCAAACCAGAGACTGCAGTGCTTCCTCCTTCCGGCCAGCTTTGGCCAGCCATCGTGTACTCTCTTTGCAAAGCAACATGCCCAATCCAAGAATCGCTCCAGGAACAAGTTGCAAGCCAACAGGGATCTGCCACTGCCTTGTCGAAGACTTGACGTGTTTGCTCACACCATAATCAACAAAGTAGGACGTCATGACACCCATCGTAAAGAAGAACTGGAACATGCTGCCGAGCATTCCCCGGATATTCTTGGGCGCCATCTCTGCTGAGTACATGGGGATCACGACGGTAGCCATGCCGACACCGACACCGCTGACAACTCGAGCGACGTAGAAGGCGGCGAGGGAGTGGGTGTTGATTGTTTGGACGATTGCGCCGGCGCAGAATATTATCGAGGCGAGGATGATTGACCATCTTCGGCCGTATTTCGCGGTGAAGGGCCAGATGAAGAAGCAGGAGAAGAAGGCTGCGTGATTCAATACTGTTAGCAGATGATCTTCAAATGAAGTAAAGGTAATGAGTGATATACCTCCGGCCTGTAATAGACTCGTTGAATTAGATCCAACGTTGGCTTTCTGGGACGGGCCATATCGAAAGTCTTGCTGAAATCCCTCAAAGGTAAGAATGCCACCAATGATACCAGTGTCGTATGCAAATAAGAAAGAACCGACGCAGCATAAAGCTACGAGATAAAATGCTCGAAATGTTCCGAGTTTCGACATTGTAAATGGCGATTCGTGAGGGATTGAAAATCAAAAATCAATTAATTCATCAACCTGCCGTCGACTGATCACGGACGGCTATGAGCTGTCTTATGTACGGGGGCGCATCCTAGATGCTGGACACTAGACTCATGATTTTCCATGCTCCGAATGAGATACAAACAAAATGTCCATAAGAGAAGAAAGGGCTCTAACCATTTTGTCGTCGGCGGCTCAGCACGCAATTCTAGGGTGTCCAATGGCTGACTATCGCAGGGTCAAACAGACGAACTCCTCGAGCCATTTAGACAATGCTTTCAGCACGCCATACACCCCCTGTTCCCAGGAGCTTGGGTCAGCCATGGACAAACAGAAAGGGCCCAGAGTTTCCTCTCTTCGCTGGGGATGTGGATGCCGGCAGTCGGCCGGGACGCTCAATCTGGGATGGACTCAAGGCCGTGAACGTCTCCACTTACCTATTTAGGATGCCGGACCGACTACCGAAGCCTCCGGGAGAGCGTGTGGGGTAAGCTCCGGTGAGGTACAGGGGTGCCGGTCTTCCGTTCCTGTTGGTTTTCCGAGAGATGGCTTTTGAAGATGCTTCGGCAGAGTATTTTGCCATGTTCGATTCGCGTCAACACGTGTTCCACATCACTTGAGCAGCTCAAGAGGTTCATTGCCGATGGGTAACATTATGGGGCATAGCTTTGGAGGGGCGTTGGAGCTATCCCAAGCTTTATCGGATGCCCCTCCTTTCAGTCACTCATTGTCATTAAAACTCTTCAAACAACTGCATGTGAAGTCTTACTTGCTTCTTCCGCCTTTCAAACCCCTCTCGGTATCCATCCGCTGTTGCAAACATTGAATGAAAATGACGAACACAAGGCCCAACATCCTCTTCATCATGGCTGATGACCATGCCTCCAAAGCCATCAGCGCTTACGGAGCTGGCATCAACCACACTCCAAACATTGACCGCCTCGCAGCGGAGGGAATGAAGTTCAACCACTGCTATGTCACCAACTCCATCTGCACTCCTTCCCGCGCGGCCATTCTCACGGGCACCCACAACCATGTCAACGGCGTCATGACGCTAAACGACAACATCAACAAACATTTACCAAATGTTGCGAAGCACATGCGTACCGGCGGGTACAGGACGGCAATGGTCGGCAAGTGGCACTTGGGCGAAGGCAGACCACACGAACCCACCGGCTTCGACTACTGGTCTGTCCTCCCCGGGCAGGGGGACTACTGGGATCCCGAGTTCATTGAGCCAGCGGGCGAAAAGGTCGAAGATGGCTATGTTACAGACATCATCACCGACAAGTGTCTCGACTGGATCTCCAAGACGAAAGACACCGACAAGCCCTTCTTCCTCATGTGCCACCACAAGGCGCCGCACCGCTCGTGGGAGTGCGACGAGAAGCACAAGGACCTATACAAAAATCCGATACGCGTTCCCGAGACATACGATGACGACTACAAGAACCGCGCCAAGGCTGCAAAGATTGCAAAGATGCGCGTGGCTGAAGATATGACATACCAGGATTTGGGCCTCGTGCAGCCAGATGGTGGCAACAAGGTTGGCGAGCGTGTCGTTCAGGAGGCGGGCTCTGCCCAGCGCAAGATTCCCGTCGATGCCGAGAGGCTGATTGATAAGGAGGACGGGACGGTGTTCACCTTCAAGAGCCAGGACGACCTTGCTCATTTCAAGTTTCAGAGGTACATGCAGCGATACTTGCGTACTATCCAGTCTGTCGACGACAACGTCGGGCGAATGCTTGACTACCTCGAAGAAAACGGGCTTGCGGAGAACACCATTGTAATCTACACTTCAGACCAGGGCTTCTTCCTTGGCGAACACGGCTGGTTCGACAAGCGATTCATGTACGAGGAGTCTTTCCAGATGCCATTCCTCATTCGATACCCGGCGGGAATCGGCAAAGGCTCCGTATGCGACGACATCATCTGCAATGTCGACTTTGCGCCCACCTTCCTCGACTTCGCAAATCTCCATATCCCGAGCTACATGCAAGGCGAATCTTTCCGGAAGTTGCTGCAGGGAAACACACCGGTAGATTGGCAACAGATCGCCTACCACCGGTACTGGATGCACAATGATATTATTCATCACGCCTACGCGCATTATGGCGTAAGAGACCAGCGATACAAACTCATCTACTGGTACAACGAGCCGTTGGATGTGAGTGGCGCCAGGCCGGGCGGAGAGAAGGATAAGGAGTGGGAGTTGTTCGACTGCGACAAGGACCCATTGGAACTGTTCAATGTGTACGGCGATCCGGCTTATGCCAAGACGGTGAAGCACATGACGCGATTACTAGAGTTGAAGATGGAACAAATTGGGGATGAGCCACTTCATCCAAGAGGTGGTGATGTTGGCGAGTCGGTGGATTTGGCAAGTAAATTGTGAGGCAGAACAACAAGCATAGTACTCCGAATGAGTATGAGTTGTTGACTACGATGAAGGACCGGGGGTAACATCCTGATGATGGGAAGGGGTCCAGAAATTTCCGAGCAAAATTCAAATCGTTATCGTATCGGATGACCTGAATCTAAAGTCAATTATCATGGTGCGATCATGAAGAACCTCGCAGTGACTTATTGGAGAATCAGGGTGGAGAGGGGTGGATTTGATCTCCCAGCAAGGGTTCGCTGACGTGAACAAGGATAAACCGCTCGTCAACTCCCGTAATTGGCTCACCGAGGTCCATTCCTGGATGTCGTTACCCTATCCACTCCTCGCGTCATGGCAGTCTAGCTCGAGTAGGTAAAGTGCAGACTCCCTCCGCATTTATGTTTGCACTTTGCAGAGAGATCTGGAGAATCATTCAAGAAACCCGGTCCCGAAAGTGAGGGACGTCAAGTGAGAAGGCGGAATCCAGTCTTTTCCCAACGTCCATCCATCCCGTCGGCTCGCTCAAACGACTCCTCCGACATATCATGCCTGTTACGGCTACAACTTCTATGGCATAGGAATATCATCAACTTCTATTGCAAACTCACGTAACCGAACGACGCTGAGTTGCGGCAGGGCGCTGCAACATGAGACGAGGACGACAATGAAGTGTCAGGATGCCAAAGTTTCGACAACAACATGATGGACTCTTTCGTTGGCTGCTTTCAAGCTGGCCCAAGCACGACGCGTCAGACTTGTTCTCAATGCCGGTGGCGCAAGGTCAGTCCGCTGGAATCTCATCGTTGATGTGGTCTGTGGCCATGAACTGACCTGAATCAGGTCAAGTGCGAAAGTGGCGGTGAACTGCGCTGCGGAACGTGTGCTCGTCTTGGTCTCGACTGTTCCCTTGCCGTCATCGAGGAAGTTGGAAGACAGCCGGATTCTCACTTAGGCCAGCAACAATCGATCTCCGCCAAGCCGCGACGCCTCAGAGGCGCTCGAGCTTGCAAAGCTTGTCGAGACAAGAAAGTCCGCTGTTCTGGCACATCGCCGCGATGCACAAACTGCGCGCGGCATGCTAGAGAGTGCACTTACCCGACGCCGGTACGAAGTGCGAGGGCATCTTCCCCGCAGAGCACCTCGACCGAGGGAGACGAGTCCTGCGGGGTCGAACTCGGCCAATTCCTCTCCGGTGCCGTGGAAAGCTTCTTCGAGAAGGTTTACCCTCTTCCATCTCATGCGTTTCTGCACCCCGAGACGACCAGGGAGCGTTGTCGAGAGGGGAGGATTGACTCGGCCCTGGCACACGCCATCTGTGCTTTGGCGACCCTTCACTGTGGTTCGGATCTTCAGACTCGCGACAGAGCCACGTCGTGGGTTCAGACGGCGGAGCAAAAGATATGGCAGCACCTGGAGAGCCCTACCATACCGCGTCTGCAGGCCCTGCTGCTTGTGATTCATTATCAGATGGAAACTGGAAAGTTCCAGAGAGCGTTCATGCTTACGGCTACTGCGGCTAGGTTTGCAGCTGCCATGAGACTGAACCATGAGAGACCTGATCTCGACTTTGTCGCGCAGGAAATTCGCCGTCGGATTATGTGGTCGCTGAAGATCACCGAGAAGTACTTCTCGGTTGGCTTGCCTGAGTTTGAAGCGTGTCCCATCGAAACGATATACCTGCAATATCCCTCGGCGGAGAATGACTTTAGTAATGACGGGGACTCTGGTGATGGGAGCTCCTATAGGCTCTACGTGAGACTGGAGATAACTCGGAGGGACGTTATGAAGTTGACCAGAGGGGTGACTCTTTGCGATCAGCCTTTCCTGCCTCTGACGAAACTCATTGGCGACTTCGAGAGCGACTTGAGCGAGATCGGGTCGCTGATGCCAGACGGAACGGACTTTTCTGTTGTCAATATTGGAGCCCCTGACAATGACCGATGGCTACGAAGACGATTATTCACGCACATTTCATTCCACCAAGCCTATTGCGATTTGTACCGAATCTTGCTTTCAGGGTATCCCGAAGCAGCACCTCGCGTGGTTCTCGAGGCGGTAGACGTGGACTACATCACCGCGGCAGAACAAAACTGCCTCAAACATGCCATCGCCATCATCCAGATCTTGACCAGTCTCAACCAAAACAGCACAGAACACCTGCTTCTCGAATTCGACATGGCAATTTGTGCCTACCACGCGACAAGGCTCCTGCTTTTCATAGCCCGAGCACAAAGAATACCGGGCTGTCCCTCGCCAGAGTTTGCACTGAGCCGCGCGGCTTTGTGTCTGGCTGCGCTTCAGCGTTTCTTCCCTTCTTCCGCACTGGTCAAACCCATCATCGACGATATGGAGCGACTTTCCCGCGGTCATGCACCACAAGAAGCTGGAATAGGCGGGCTATCGTCGCCAGAGTTTCAAGAAGGAAGACGGAATCTAGAACAGCGACTTTCAGAGGTAGCAAAAGCGAGACAGAGACTGGCAATCCACAGTCTGCTGAGACAAGCCGACTTTACCGACGAGGACGACGGAGACGATTATTCCTCTTCCATGTCTGCTTCCGGGTTGTCCCCAATCATGACTAGGCGAACGCCCTAGGCTCTAGAGGCAGCTTCTAGACTCGGATAGTGACGGCAGCAGGTCCGGGATGCGTACCCCGCAAAGAAGCAGAGTTTCTACGTCCGCAGTTCGGATAGCTGCGGGCGGCCGGTCTGACGAGGCACCGTTCTGATGAAACTGGTGGAGACGTCTGACTAGCAAGAATCTACTTATGCACTTGGACTCGCTTACTGGTGTTGGCAGCAAACATGTTAACCGAGTATGAACTTCTGGCTCCTGTTACCATTCCTGAATATGAAAACTCTCTGTTTCTCGTCAAGGTCGAGCTTGGTGTGTTAAACTTTGGCATATAGAAAAAGGAACCAATAGGAAGTTGTAGAAGTTGGGGCCTGCGCTTACGCATAGAGCAAAGACGACGATGTGACACGCCCCACGCGATACTTGCTCATACCAGGCGCGCAATATGATCGAACCCAGTAGCGTGGGAAGTGACATCCAAGCCACCAAGAAGGCGGTTCGTGGAGCTGAAATAGAGTTTATCTTTTTCCGCAGGTCACTTAAGCCATTCTTTTGTATTATGTGTTGTTCTGTCAAGGCCCCTCTCCTCTGTAACCTTTCTGCGTTTCAGTCCGGCCTCACGGCGTTCCCGTTCTCTGGGTTGACAAGAATGTACATGCCAGGCACCGTCTCATGTCCCCTGTTGACATGACTCAACAAGAAGAGGACCACGATGATGATTTGGAGGAAAGAGGCGAAGACAATGTGAATATCAAAGTGTCAGGCAAGGCGAAAAAGAATAAATATCTTGAGAAACCGGCCAAGATAACATGAATACGAACCATCTCCAGCGCTCAATCATTTCATTCACTCGACTATACCATCAATCAGTTCTATCACATAATTACTAAACCAGACTTTCCGGTCAAAGTCTAGCAAAATGAAGTTCTCCGCCGTTATCCTCTTCGTCGCTTCCGTCGCCGCCGTTGCTCTCGATACCGATGTCCCTCCTGCACTCAGCCAGCCTGGTCGCCGTGGTGTTGACTGCGGCGCTTGCGATAGACTGAACTTCTGCCCCGGCAAGCCCAACAATAATGTGGAGTGCGAGCTTGACGGCTGCTGCAAGAAGTAAACGACTTCCTTGGGCTTTCGACTGAACATCAAGCTATCAAAGTGTATGTCCACATAGCCATTGCTATCTCATCTCGTGATGCACAAGCTAATAGTCACGCAGACAGCGCGCTTCGGATACCCATCATGGTTGCCCCACTTCTGACAGGTGGAAACTTGGTAGAACCATCGCTCACGTGGTCAAAGGCTCTAGAAACCTGATCTCAACTACCTTACCCAATACAATTATCTAGCCAAGTTCGCTCTGCCAACTCTAATTTGATCATTATGTGAGCTGCACCATCTTGGGGCGATGTGTCTAAGTACGGCGGCGCAAAAGCCCTATGCCGCAGCGTATTATGAACCTTGCTAGGTGTTAATGCTTCTGATGTTGCATCCCTGGCAACAAATGTACTCAATGAGTGGTTCGCACTCAAATCTCTCCAAACATGATCCAACGGCAACCCCTTTAGGATAGTGACTCAGTCGGCGTTGCGACTTATCCTCGTTAAGACCGAGATATTGAGTCTGAGTATCTCAGTTTTGCCGCAGCGCCTAAGTGAAATTGCCCACCTCTGTCATACGATATCGCTTGCTCCGACATGATGGCCCATTCCTTATGAGGTTATAGATACGGCTCTCTCACTATGAGTGATCGAACTAATTCGTACGATGTTCGTCTTCTAAAATGCTCACTTTCTTGCTTTGTAAGGCAATCTCACCTTACCATGACGCCTCGCCCATCGGTCACTGTCGATCTCGACAGTCTCCCGGCTGAGGTCTTCGAACAGATTATCCTATCCATCACTGACCTTCGATCAATCTGCCATCTCGTCGTGGCTAGCCCGGCAGCCTCTCGGGTCATTGTGTCTTCACAAGTAGGACCTAAAGCGCTCGACAGTATCTTCTCCGGGTCCATGTCGCCCGACGTGGTCGCGCTGATCTGTCTTGTCAGCCTCGTCCGGACTGCGACGTCGGACCACGCACCGGCATCTTCGCTCCAGGACTTTGTCGAAATGTACACCAAATGCCTAGGTCGCTCGGATTCATCTCGCCCCTCGGTCGCAATGGCACCAGATCTTGCGATATCACTTCGAGGTCAATCTCCTCAGCTTGTCAGGGGCATTCTATTGACTGCACGAAGCATCTGCTGCCTGACATGGGCATGTCTGGAACATGATCGCAATCAATGGTCATTAGTGTCACCAGCTCATCTCGAAAGCCCCTTCCGTTATGGCACTGGATATGAGAAACCATGGCGTCAGAATCCCCGAGGAAAGCTTTATAAACCAAAACCCATTGGACCGGCTTGTTGGATGGAGGAGCAACGCATTATGCGTGGGTTCTGGAGATTGCAGCTGTTATTTGAACTGAATCTCGCAATCTCCGAGAAACGCTTGAATTGGTCTCTGGAAGACAGTAACCGACATGTCGCCCCCGACATTCTTTTCCAAGGCTGGACCTGGCAGAGGGAGGAGTTTCTCACCGTTGTGGACTTCGTGGATCATGTCCAAGGCAGCCCAGTTCTCTCCTCAGACTCTCGGCGTCTCCCGGCCCCTCCGAAAAGCTACGATTGCGCGGAGAAGTGGCAAGATCCAGCTTTGCCAGGAGTGATAGACTCCAGATGGTCACGAGAGGAAATGTCAAGGCTCCAGCCACCGACGTGGACGTTCTACATAACCAGACTGGTGAAAAATGCATTTTCGCCCATCCGTGGAGTACCATTCTGGCCGTACCGTCGATTGGGCTTAGCAATTTGGGAGGAAGAGAAATTAAAGGCTTTGGAAATTTGCATCTCATATAATGAACCAGGTGACTACAGGCGTGGAGGTCGACCTACATCAATGTGCGACCAAGTCTTCACCTGGAGAAGTCTCTTGAGCCCGGAGCTTATCGCAAAGTTACAGACGGACATGGAAGTGGACTTCCACAATGGGTTTCGATTCCCGCCCCGGTGATAGTTAGACTCTAGAAGCCAATAGATGTTCTGAAGTTCATATGTAAACGAGCCGCAGCAATATTACTGCTTGAAAGTTTATTATTGAATCAGATGTAACGATCGCTTCTGCTTTCGATTGTGTGGCTTGAGTTCCAACACACCGACAAAATATCCAATGATTATTCTAAACCAAAGTTGCATTCAAACTCTGTAGATCTTCGGTCCTCGAACTGCTCCCAATCCAGAAGTTGTACAGCCCTGTTTCGACTTGCCACTCCCCGTCGACGAAGTAACCCAACTCCGCGTAAGGCACATTCAAGCTTATCTTTCTGAAACTGCCTGCTGCGACTTCAACTTTTTCAAAGCGAATAAGCTTCATAACCGGGAATTCAATCTGGCTGTACTCTGGACGATAATAGAGCTGCACCACCTCTTGGCCATCTCTTGGTCCCGTGTTCGTGACTGTAGCAGAGACTGTGACCTGGCTGTCCTTGTCACATTGACTGACAGTGCCGTTGTCACCGACTGAACGGCATTGGATAGAGATGGAAGACATGTTAAAAGTCGTGTAGCTCAAACCGAAGCCAAACCTCAGAGGAGCATAACGTGTCAGCTCTGGCAAGTGCCAATCATACTGAGTTGCCGTCCCGAATCCACCCTGATCATCCGACGGAAAGTAGTCGTAGGCCACAGGAAACGCGCCATCGGCTTCCGGAAACGTGATTGGAAGCTTGCCACTCGGGTTGACACTTCCAAAGAGGATTTCGACTAAGGCGTCAGCGGTGAATTCTCCGGCAAGCCAAGTGTGGATGACTGCTTTGGCCTTCTTGGCTGACTCGTTTAGCAGGAAGGTCTGCCCTCCGCTGAGCACCAACACGGTCGGCACGCCGGCATCAATTACCGTATCGAGAAGCTGCTGTTGCAACCCAGGAAAGCCCAAGTGAGGATGACTGAAGCCCTCACCATCGGTTCGGTGGAGAGACTCGTAGGAGTTGTCAAAGGATCCCCAGCCGGAACCGAGGACCACTATAGCAAGGCCCGCTTGTTTGGCTGCGTTGACAGCCCCTTCGATGCCTGAGCTATCATTCGTGCGCAGAATATCGACTCCCGCCACAAACTTGACGTTTTCCGCCCCGATCTCTCGCTCTAGACTACGACGGAAGGTGTCGCCATAGGACGAATCTGAGGCGTTGTTGGCGGCATATTGGCCGGTGTTGAGAATGTCAGCATAGGGTCCCAGCAGAGCAATGTGTGACACTTTGCTGCGCTGCAACGGCAGCGTGCCATCATTTTGAAGCAACACAATTGCTTCGCGCGAGATGTTGCGGTTGATCTCAAGATGCTCCTCGCTGCGAAGAGTCGCGTTCAAATCCTCGACCGAGGGAAGAGGCAGGTCAAAGGTCCCGGTGGCGAATTTGATCTCGAGAATCGCTCGGACAGAGCTGTCGACAAGGTCCACAACCTCGGTATTGTTAGAATAGTCAGTTAGTGTAGGGAATACAGATGGCGGTCTCGGTGAAAGTTCGTGCTCCAGCCCGCCCCGCAAAGCCTTTAGCCCGGCGTCCGCAAATGATTTGGCAACCTTTGACTGAGTGTACAGGTTGCGAATCGAACCGGCGTCAGACATGATGAGGCCTTTGAAGCCGAGAATCTCTCGAAGAACTTTTCTGTTCAGGTACTTGTTCATGGACATGGGGATCTGATCGACGCTGGCATATGATATCATTAGCGACAAGGGGTTTGCCTCTCTGAAGGCCTTGATATAGGGGGCTCCAAAGTCATTGAGGATATAGTTCAGGCCACTCTGAATGCTTGCAGTGTTAACACCTCCGCTACCGGAGCCGTAAACCCAGTGCTTGATTGTCGTTGCAACTTTGATGAAGCCGTTCTCATCTTTCTCCTGCATCGTGTTGATGTAGTGCGTGGCAAACTCGCCGACGAGGTAGCTATCCTCTCCGAACCTAAAAATTTCATTAGGAAGAAATCAGATCACGGTTCAAAAGCACTTACATCTCGCCGTTTCTGCCATTCCTGGGATCTTTAGCAAGGTCAACCTCGGGCGATAATACCCAACGAGTGCCCATTGCCACGTTTTCATCCCGAATAGCGGCTACAGCTTGCTCGTAAAGAGGAATGTTCCACGTCGAGCCCATGGAAAGGGCGCCAGGAAACAGAGTGCCCCCGGAAATCATGAGACCACTGACAGAGTCTGCGATTGTGATGTATGGAATGCCCAATCTCGTGTTGTTGATCTGGCCGGCTCTGACCTTGTTGGCAATGGGTAACAGATCTTGTGCATAATTCTGAGGCGCTCCGAAGCCTGCGACATGTTAAATATTGGCGCCGAAATGTAGGATTATTAAATTCCACTCACCAATCTGCCCATTCTGAGTCTTCCTGATCTCTTCGAACAGCGTTTCGTTGTATGATACCTTGCCGTTCACGGTCTCAGCAAGTCGTCTTATCCCTGCGTCTTCAGATTACTAACACAGCCCGGCTTTCGCAAACTTTTCGACTAACCTCCGAGTTGACCGATCTTTTCCTCCCATGTCATAAGACGCAAGAGGTCATCAGCTCGCTCTGTAGGAGAGCGTGCTGAGTTGAGATAAACCGATCCATTGGATACAGCTGCAGCACAGCTGATACGAATAAGCTGGCAAAGTGCCAAGGCAACAAAGGAGGCTGCCGTTGTGACCATCTTGACGACAATGCGCGATACTTGGCGAAATACTGAGCGTACTGTGAAAGTCAACCATCACAGTTGCCAGGTTCTTTGCTATCTTTCTGAAAACCTTATATCCTCCATTAGCAAAGCACGCCATTGCAAGACGGTCCCCCACCAACCACGAGTTCGGGCCAATACTCCACTCGAGAAGATGACTCCAGGATTCCGGCAAGCGAGGCCGTGTCGGATGCCCCACTTGGTTCGCCGGGGCTCCGGACTGATAGCTCGGATGTCGGTCGGGAGTCCCGAAGGGGGAAGGCTAGGCCGAAACCTACCCAATCATGCCCGTTCCACACCGCGCGGTGAGGGATTGCATCATTCTATCCATGAAGAGCGATGGTGCGTGGAAGTCTCTGAAATTGGTCAGCGACAGCTATTTGCCGTCTCATGCTACCAAATGCCCCTTCTCTGGGTGCGGTCATTCACAGATGTTCCGAGAATGTGGCTAGAGTAGCCCATCACAGCTTGGGCTTCACATTTGAATATCTCTTGGCACGCCTAAAGATTTGTGTCGAAACCAAGTTATTGTGGACATTGCAAGGATGCATGCACGTGTTCATGGTAATGTTATCGGGATGCTGAACCAAATGAGGACAATGAAAACGCTGGAAATGTCTGAGCGATTTGCGTGTTGTAATGTTATCCATGCGTCTATCTGTAAACTATCAATAACATCCCTATGCCTTGCTGCCGCCCTTGTTGTTCTCAGGCTGCCTGACGCTCCTCCACTCCAATGTCAAAGCACCAAAGATGGCGAGACACACGAGGACCAGGCCAACCAGGAATACATGCCTAATCGCCTCATTGTAAGCAATCAGAGCCGTAGCCTTGACGGCGGCGGGAAGATTCGTCAGAGAGGTGACACCGTTGTCTAAAATCTTCTGGGCGTCAAGCCCTGAAACCGAAGAAAGTCGCCCAAGCAGCTGGGTGTTGAGGATGTTTTGAGCGACGGCGAGGAAGATGGCTCCTCCAATGAGCTGACCAAAGAACATTAGGGAGATTCCCACCGGGACATCATTCTTCGGCAAGACTGTCTGAGCTGCGAGGTTTGGTGCTTGTGTTGACAAG
Source organism: Colletotrichum fioriniae (assembly GCF_027942845.1). Taxonomy (NCBI): domain Eukaryota; kingdom Fungi; phylum Ascomycota; class Sordariomycetes; order Glomerellales; family Glomerellaceae; genus Colletotrichum; species Colletotrichum fioriniae. The sequence goes on from NW_027076849.1 coordinate 350,775, forward strand.
CCCAAGCCGAATCCGTAGATAATTTGGTAGCCAATCCATTTGCCGCTGTCAGTGTCGACCTCGAATGTGTAGATCAACCCAGCACCGACAGCCATAAGGCAGATACCTCCGATCATGAATGGTGTGTAGTAGCCGATGCGACGAACAAGGGCGCCCGTCATAAGCGTTGCTACTACCATTGAGAGCATGAGGGGTAGGAGACGGATTCCGGACTCGACAGCTGAAACGCCTTTGATAGCCTGGAACCAGATTGGTAGATAGTAGGCTGATTTTCCATTAGTTTGAGTAAAGCGCGCGGTCTATGCCATTTGTGTAACTTACAAAAGATCATCAACTGTGATCCGTTGCAGATGGTAGCGTAGACACCTGCTAGGATGCTGCGCTGCTTGAAAATTCTGCTAGGGAGTGTGGCTGTCTTGGGCATCAAGACCTGGACTAGAGCGAACCCGGCGAGGAGTACGACTGCGAGCACCAATAAAAGAATGATTCTCCAGTTATTCCACTAAGAGCCGTGGTCAGAATTGAAACCACATAGTTTCTGGAGATGAAAACTTACAGCATATGTTGAGCCGCCCCATTCCATGGCCAGAATCAGCGACACTGATCCAGGGATAAGCAGAGCGGTACCAAAGAAGTCAAGCTGCGCCAGCTTGGACTTCAAATCAAGCTTTGTGGTATCTCTGTCAGGAATGGCAAGGATCAAAAAGATGATGATGCCTGCCAAGCCTCCTAAGGGGAGGTTGATGTAGAAGCACCATCTCCAGGTGACCTTTGAGGTGAAGACGCCTCCAAGTAGAGGCCCGACAACGGAAGAGACGCCGAAGATGGCACCGAAGAAGCCTTGATACGTGGGACGTTTGCGAAGCGGGACGGCGTGCACGATGATGACGACCTGGAGAATTGCTAATTAGACCAAGATTTGACTCCGGGATATCAGATTCGAGACTTACCACACCGCTGAGAATACCAGCTGCACCAAGTCCAGCGATTGCTCTTCCAATGATGAATGACACCGAGTTTGGTGCCGCGCCACAGATTGCGGATCCAACTTCAAAGAGGAAAAGGGAAGTAAGGAACGTGCCCTTGACGCTGAAGAAGGTGTAGAGTTTGCCGAAGAGAAGCTGTGAAGCGCACTGGGTGAGGAGATATGCCGATCCGTACCAGCCTATGTCGGTAACGGAATGAAACTCGTCGGTGATTTGTGGAATGGCTGTTGTGATAATCATGCGATCCTGTCAAACGGTCTCGTTAGGTTCTTGTCCCCGAGTATACGTGGTGTAATAGTACAAGGTTAACATACCAAGGAAGTCAAAAACATGCACATGAAGGCAGACGACATGATGCAGGCGAACTTGAGTCCTGTCGGATACTCTGTGTCATCGGCAGACTTTCCTCCATCCTCGAGCTTTTCTGAGATGTTCTTCTCGGTCTTGGTACCATCGTTGTTTAGCGATGGCTCGGCAATAGTCGAAGCTCTTGACTCGTTGTCTTGGGATGGTGTTGGTTCGGGATGTGTGCTTGATGTAGTTTCCATATTGAAAGTTTTGTCGACGTCAGAACGTGTTAGGATACTGGGATCTGAGTTTTGGCGGATTTGGTACCAGACGCAAAGTACTTTGATCAGATCAAAGTATTAGATATTAGGTGGACCAAGTGATTGAGACTAGAAGTAAGGTTGAGGCTGTTGAGGTGAAGAGACGAGAAGCCAAGACCTCGGGATGCCATTTCTTTATACATGTGCAAGGGAAGTAATTTGTTCCAGAGACTGACATTTGAAAAGTCCGTTGTCGGAAAACGGCAAACACAATCCATCGCAGGCCCATTATTGATGCATCTTGGGTTTAGACCGTCGATCCTCCCAGACATCTCGGGCCCGAAATATCCAAAAGAGGTTAGACTCCACAGAGAGTCTCATACTAAGAATGGAGCAATTTATCAGACGGAGGCCGAGAAAAAGCTCTAAACTTCTTTGAGACCCGAGAGCCCCGACATCTTCCTTCGCGCCATCCCGACGCGCATCCTTCACCACAAGTAACCTCACAACCGTACCGGACATTTTCCAAAAGTCCGGGAAGAGTCCGAGTATCTTATGAAAATCAATCAATCAAATGTGCATGGATACTTATTTCGCCTCAAGCAACTCGTCTCTCATTTCTCAAAAATACTGCCCATGGCGACCCCGCAACCGACAGCCCTCCAAGGGCAGCATAAGCACGCATGCTCGCTCTGCGCAAAGAGAAAGATCAAATGTGACAAAGCTGAGCCATGTTCAAATTGCATAAAGGCACAAGCGCAATGTCTCTACGAAGGGCCTGCTCCACCTCGACCTCGTAAGCGCGCCGCTGATGAGGAGCTTCTTGCGCGCTTGGCCGCATACGAGGACTTGATGCGGAAGCACAATGTCGACTTTTCGCCGTGTTCTCATGGTTGGATTACGTCTGGGCCTCAAGGGCGGATTAAGCAGGATAAGTCTGAGGCGATATCCTCTGCGACGCCTCCGCTCGATCACCAGGGCTCTACGACTCAGGTGTTGAAGGGTACTCCCTTGTCGACAGAACGGTCAGTGTTAGGACGGAGTTGAAAAAGGTGTCACTTGCTGATTAGAAGTTTTTAGTTGTCTTTGGTCGACTCTCCCGACAGAGGTAAGAGTTGCTATGCTTTAAAACAAACGACTTAGGTCTGACTTCTATCACCAGCTCATATACCCGCCCGTCCAGTGTCTGACTAGAAGAGAAGACCCTCTGCATATCCCAACGCCATCGCTTCACGTTTTGATGACGACCGTTCAACCCGAACTTTCCCAGCTCCACCCAGACCCGAGGCACATTTACCGATTTTGGCAGATCTTTGTCGAGGCCGTCAACCCATTGTTGAAGATCATCCATGTGCCGACCCTACAGCAGCAGATCCTTGACGCAAGTTGGAACCCGGCCAGTGCATCAAAGCCGCTCACAGCCATGCTGTTCGCCATCTACACCCTGGCTGTCACCTCCACGTCCATTGAAGGCTGCCAGGCTACCTTTGGCGAAGCCAGGAGCACGCTCATACTGCGCTATCGGACAGCCGCTCTGCGTGCTCTCATAGCAGCCGAATTCCTCACCACGCGAGACTTTGAGGTCTTGCAAGCTTTTGTTCTCTTTCTCTTCTCTGACCCCGACTCGGAGTTGACGTCTACTCTCACTGGCGCCGCCATTAGGATCAGCCAGAAGATGGGTCTGAACAGGCCGAAGCCGGATCCAAAAGCATCGGTATTCGAGACCGAAATGCGTATACGTCTATGGTGGCAGTTGAACGGGTTGGATTCTAGAGTGAGAATCGTTAAAGTTGCGGGCATGCGACTCCCACCATCCGAGAGTGAGTTCGGCGACATCCGCCTCCCGCTAAACGTCAATGACGCGGACTTGCATCCGGAAATGACGGAGCTACCACCGGAACACCCGGGCGCAACAGAAATGCTCTGCGTGTTGATGAAGTTTGAGACCTTCAATATTATCAGATCTTCCAGTAGAGCTGTCAAGGTCTTTGATGTCATTATCCACGGTCCTGGGAAAGACAAGCCCCCATCAAAGCTGGAAGATGACGCGATCAACGAGATTGAGGCCATTTACCATGAAAAGTTCATTCGACACCTGGATAGAAATATTCCTCTCCACGCTCTAGTATATACCATGACGAGGCTCACACTGGCTCGCTTCCGGTGCAAGGTCCACAGCCCGCGAGGCCGGGCTAATAGCAACGGAGAGGTTTTCATGACGCGCGAGGAGGGTGACCTAGTCTTTGACTGGAGTGTGACCTGGCTGGAAATGATGGAGATTGCTATGAGTAGCAAGTTCTCTTCGCACTTTATCGCACATATGACGACGAAATTCACCGTGGATGTCTACATTTATATCCTCAGTGATCTCCGCAAGAGGGTCTCTGGTGAGCGGGTCACCTTGGCTTGGAAGCTCATAGAGAGTCTTTACGGATATCATCCGGAGCTGGTTGAGAACACGCAAAGTTCCTTTTATGTGGCTCTCGGGGACCTGACATTGGAAGCTTGGGAAGCTAGGAGGAGAGAGCTGGTCAACGTCCAGGGGAGTCATGAAGCCGATAATCCGCCTCGGTATATTCAGTTGCTTCGGGAACAGAGGCAACAGAAACCTGCGCCACTCCCACAGGGGCCAGCGGCAGACTTTCAGACTCTTGACCCGCTGGGACTCACTGATTCGGCAAACTTGGATTGGGACTATTGGAATGATTTCTTACGACTGTAGTCAAGCTTTCGTAATGACAATTCCGACTACAACTAATATCTGCTACCTAAATTGCAATTGCCTACTTGAGAGACTGAGACTCTTGGTGGTGTGGTTGAAGTTGCGGTGACTCTAGCTCGAGTTCACGTTCCATCGCCAATGCGGGTCAACGCATCCTTGTATTCAAAGCTAACGGCCCCTTCGCCCTGCTCAGGTAGTAGTGAGTAAGCACATCGTAGCATGGGAAAACCAAAGTCCCATTTCAAACCTTGTGCTCAATGACTGAGAGCCAACAGCTGCGATGGACCTGGGATGATGGGAACGAAGAGACAAAGTTGCTAACACATCATCCGAATATTCCCCATCCAGAGGTTAGGCTGCGGCACGCATCTAGTCAGCAACATCCCTGGGCGACCCACGAGTACGACGTTGTCACTGACAGTCTACGATCATCTTTGATTCTTCAGCGGCACTGAGGGAACCACTCAATGTCTTCCTGTCTATGATCCTCTACGAACCTATTCTTCCCCGGTACAGGAAATCGACATTATGAGATTTGCGTCCCCTCGCCAGATTATTCTTAGTGATCTTTCCCCGCATCTTTGGTCCCCTCTTTTCCCCCCATGATCGTCCGCCAACAACCCCATCCCGACACACACTTGATGCATCCCTCCTCAACGCTTAACTCCCCGACGAGTCAGAAGACTTCCATATAGCGTATGAAAGCCTCTAGGACCTAGGCTCGTTGTATAAGTCAAGAATTCGTGCCCGAGTCCGAAGTTGTCTTGCCAAAAGCCACTAGAAGAGACCAGCCGACGAGCCCTGAACTCAAAGCTGCCAGCTGCGCCATCCGGAAAACATGGAGCGAACTGGAGCAGCCCACTTAGTCCCTCATAGTGTTGGGGAACCCTGGAGTTGTACCTAGCCAAGTTGGTAAATCAAATAACCTCAATTGGCTGGGTCGGTTAAGCGCCCACACCTCAGACATGCTTCCCCGTATCAACTTCGCCCCATAGTTGTCCTGCCTAGTGCAACATAACATCAACATCCGTACTCTGTTAAGTCTGTTGTGTCTAGTTTGTCTGCCGTTTCTGCACAATCACTGCATCTGCATCTCTATGTGTCTATGGATCATTGCCATCCCATCCCCGCACCCGATAACTAGCTCCTCTTCAGGGTTCTGGTCACATCGGGGCCTTCAGTAACCCCTCCGCTTGTCCGCAACCTGCGACGTGTTCGCCGCCATCTGTGCGGCCATGTGGCCCCTCGAGCTTCTCGAAATGCAGCCCCAAGCCTTCAAGGGCCCCCTCCTCTACGAATGGGTAGGCCTCTGTCTCTCTCTTGTCAATAGATCAGCGCAACGCGGAATCTCGGCGGAATACACCCTGCTTGCATTCCGCCCGAGCGTGCGTAACAGCCCTGTGGATTATTCTCCAAACGCTGCGACGTGGCGTGCGGAGAAGCATAAATAAAGCAGAGTAACCATCACGGTCCGCGAGCCGCTCGTTCGTGCTGGTTGCTTCATCCCGACTCTCTGTTCAACACACTCAATAACCCCAACGTGCGGGTGTTTCTGAAATCCTTTGTTCCTCAATTGAGTTCGCATTGACTTTGCGCGATATCGTAGCCATGGGTCTCTATAGCAAACTGGCTGATGATATCACAGAGGTGGACGTGATCATTGCTGGAGGTACGCATCACGGGTCCTACTCCCCGAAGAACCTCAATTATGTGTTGACTATTCAATTCCAGGTGGAACAGCAGCTTGCGTTCTCGCTGGTCGTCTCGCGGCCGCCGACCCTCAATTATCCATTCTCGTCATTGAAGGCGGCACCAACAACCGCGATGTTCCCAATGTCGTCCATCCAGCCTTCTTCCTCGACCACCTTGCCCCGACGAGCAAGACCGCAATCTTCTACCAGGGCAACGTATCCGACAAGCTGGCAGGCCGTGGTCCCATTGTCCCGGCTGGAGGAATCCTCGGTGGCGGTTCCTCGATTAACTTTATGCTGTACGTTACCGAATCTCTGGCCCTCCCTCCCCTCCCCTCAATGCCCCCTCCTCCCTCTTCAACTCTCTCGGATCTCTAGCCCCCCTCAAGTTCGCAGTCTCAACCCGGCATCCGATGAGACTTCCCCAGCTTCGCCTCCTTCACCCACCCCATTTCCGCTCCCCCACGATCCATTCTGCCTGGACCGTTTCATCCCGTACCCCGGATGCGGGGGCGGCAGTTAGCACCGGGATGGAAAGAAAAAAGTTGGGGTAGCTCCATTCTAGCTCGGGGCACATGAGCCCTTCTGACTCTCTCTCACGACGATCGACGTCCCACCCTCCATGGACCAAGCTAACGAGTCATGCTATTTCCAGTTACACCCGTGCCCAAAAGTCCGACTTTGACTCGTGGGCGACGCCCGGCTGGTCTGCGGCAGACCTGTGGCCATACCTGAAGCGCTTCGAGACGTACCACGGCAACGGAGACCCGGCCCACCACGGGTCTTCTGGCCCGGTGCATGTGTCTTCGGGAGGCTTCCGTGTTGAGAGTGCAGAGGATGACATCCTGGCCGCCGCAAAGCAGACTGGCTACCCTGAGATCCGGGACTTGCAGAATCTAGAGGCAAACAACGGCTATGAGAGGTGGATGAGATACGTTTCCCCCGATGGCAGACGACAGGATGCGGCACACACCTTCCTGCACCCACTTCTCGAGGATGGAAAACACCCGAACCTTCATGTCTTGGTCGAGTCAAAGGTGATCCGCGTCCTCTTTGACGATCACAAGCGCGCTGTCGGAGTTGAGTACACTCCCAACTCAGACTACCAGGCCGTCTTGAATACCACACAACAACCTGTCCGGAGCGTCAAGGCAAAGAAGATGGTGGTCGTGTCATGCGGCGCCTGCGGGACCCCCGGTGTTCTCGAGCGCTCTGGCCTCGGTAGTAAGAAGATCCTGGACAAGGTTGGCGTTCCCGTTGTGGCGGACCTGCCCGGCGTGGGAAGCAACTATCAAGATCACAACCTGGTTTTGATGCCCTACAAGACAGCCTTGAAGCCTGAGGAGACGCTAGATAACATCTTTAGCGGGCGCATAAGCCACGAGGATGCGATTGCCAAGAAGGACAAGATGCTTGGCTGGAACGGTGTCGATGTCGTCAGCAAGATCCGGCCCACCGAGGAAGAGGTGAAGAAGCTGGGTCCCGAGTTCGAAAAGGCATGGGAGAAGGACTTCAAGAACGACCCCAACAGACCAGTGATGCTTACTGGTTTCCTTCACGGGTATGTACACCATGCTACATATCTCACTGTCCCAAATAAGTACAACGAAACTAACATCTACAGGTTCCTGGGTGACCACGCCGCCATCCCGCAAGGCCAATACACGACAGTCGCAAACTACACGGCATACCCCTACTCCCGCGGCAGCATTCACATCACCGGCCCCGCCCTAACGGATCCCCTCGACTTCGAAACCGGCTTCTTCAGCGACCCCGATGACCTGGACCTCAAGAAGCAGATCTGGGCCTACAAGCACTCGCGCGAGGTCGCCCGCCGCACAGCCCTCTACCGCGGCGAAGTCGCTGGCGGACATCCCGCCTTTGCTGCGGACTCCAAGGCCGCCCTCGTGGACTCCGTCTCGGCGGACGCGTATAAGAATGTCAAGCCGATTGAGTACTCCAAGGAGGATGACAAGGCGATTGAGCAGTTTTTGAGAGAGAATATCAACACGACATGGCATTCGCTTGGAACGACCAAGATGGCGCCGCGGGATGACGGGGGAGTTGTTGATTCTTCGTTGAGTGTGTATGGTGTTGAGGGCCTCAAGGTTGTTGATTTGAGTATTGTGCCTGAGAACGTGGGTGCCAACACGAATAACACGGCGTTCGTGGTTGGTGAGAAGGCGGCGGATATTATTGCAAAGGATTTGGGCATTAACATCGCGCCAAAGTTGTAGGACGATGACAACGGGATGAGAGATGGACTGTCTAGCAAATCGCATATGAGCGAAATGTAATGAGTGCGAAGTAATTGACTACCAACCCGTTCTGATGACAATTTTTGACAGAGATATAGAGGCTGAATGAGAAGCACACCTCGTTCTAGGTGGTGGATTTTGAGAATATCCATACTCCTCTAGAACGTTCATTTCATTACTAATATCGTGACTACACAACATGCGGTCTCACAGGAGTGTGGGTATCAAGCTCGTCAGCGAGCACGGTTCTGGACAATAGGTACTCTAAGCAGACTCGTGGTGAGACTCGTGTAGCCCCTTCTTCTCCGCGTGGATAGCGCTGTCCTCCAAGTCCTCAGTCAGGCCGACGTCCCGTCTAGCCTGCTCGAGCAAAACGCTGTCCTCGGCACCCGCGTTGCTGCCAAAGACACGGTCCATCTCCTCGAGGGTGGCGCCCTTGGTCTCGGGCAGGGCGAAGTGCACCCAGATGATGCTGGCGCCAAGGAAGACGGCGAAGAAGATGTAGGTTCCCCACTTCCAGCTCTCGAGCATGGAGGGAACGTAGAAGGCGACGGCGAAGTTGTTGAGCTAGTAGCTTGATGTTAGTCGGATGTCAATGTCTAGATAGAAGGAGGCTTGGAGTACATACCCAGTTGCTTGATGCGCCGATGGAAGCACCCTTGGCACGGATGGAGAGGGGGAAGATCTCGGAAACAAGGGTCCATGAGACGGGACCCCACGAAGCTCCGAAACCGGCAACTGAGATGTAAAGTTAGCATACTGAGTTCTTAAGAGATCACGACTGGAGACAGAAAGGCTCAACGTACTGTAAATCCAGATGAAGGCGACGGCAACCCATCCCTCAACAGGATGGCCCGGCCAGTCGTGGCTGAACTTGGCAACAATGATGCCGGGGATAACCATGGAGATCAACATGACGATGGAGCCAACAATCAGGATGGGCTTCCTGCCGACCTTGTCGATGATGGCCATGGCGGGGAGGGTGCTGATGAAGAAGACAACACCGGTGACACCAGTGGCCAAGAGAGCAGTCGTGCCGCCGGTGAGACCGAGGCTCTGGAAGACGTTGCTGGCGTAGTAGATGATGGCGTCGATACCAGACCACCTAAGAAAACATGATGATTAGTTAGGTTGCAGAGACTAGAAAAGTTCATGGTAGACTCACTGTTGCCAGAACATGACTAGCCAAGCATACGCAACACGCTTGAAGTGGTCCCAGGAGCGGAGAATACGCCAGTACTGCGCAACCTCACGCATCCAAACGCTCGTCTTCTCCTTCTCAGCCAACTGGGGGAACGCCTTCTGGAAGGAACGCTGCTCAAAGAGGGCCTCGGCCTTGATCTCCTTGAACTCAACCTGGACGAGCTCGCTGTCCTCGGGAAGCTTGCGGAGGTAGGCGATGGTCTTGACGGCCTCCTCGTCGCGACCCTGCTTGACGAGCCAGCGGGGGGAGAAGGGTAGCCACCAGATGCCTAGGGCGAGGAGGGCGGCGGGGACACCCTGGATGTAGGAGGGGAGTCTCCAGGCGAGGTCAGATTGGCCTTCGCCGATGCCGCCGATGTAGTTGCTGCCGTATCCGATCCAGAAGGAAAGCATGATTCCGAGAATGGTTGCGAATTGGTAAAAGGAGACGATGAAGCCTCGCATTTCGGGGGCGGCGAGCTCGGCGTTGTACAGGGGACTGAGAGATAATTAGCACCATGTCGTTGACTTGGCTTATTGGCAGACGGCAGACTTACCCGACACCGCTAAAGGTGCCAACACCAAGACCGGTGAAGAAACGGCCGGCGTAAAGGAGCTCGGGCTTGTGGTAGCTTGCGCCGGTATAGAGGTAACTTCCCAGGACGACCCAGAGGCAGGCGGAGAACATGGTGTACTTGCGGGAGAAGACCTCGCCAAAGACACCGGCGCTGACGGAACCCAGGATACCACCGAGCTGGAGGATGGAAGTCAACCAACCCGTGGCGCTGGACGAGTTGACAACGGAAGGGAAGTTGTCCTTGAAGCGCGTCATGACGAGGGATTGTCCGAGGACACCTAGGAGGACGGTAAGGTTAGCAACGGAGTGGTCACTATCGAGACTGGGGAACAAAAGACATACCCTGCTGGTATCCATACTCGAAACCTCCAAAGGAAGCAAAAAGGGCAATGACGAGAATCTTGGGGTTGTTTGCCAGTGACTTCCATCTGTTCTGGTAGGCAAGCTGCGTTCGCGCCTCGGCGGCGGTGGCTGCTTGGACGGCCATGATTGCGAGAGGCGATTGACGAGCAGAAGAATTGACCTCGTAACGCAAGACAACCGAGTGACAATCACGGGAAGCAGGAGCCGGGGAATAATAAGACGATCACTTCACCCAACAGGCCGGGCCATCGTCTGTACTTATTCTTGGGAGCACCGACGCTAAGGACTGCCTTCCTGGGGGGTAATTGACCAGGGAGACGTCCTTTGGCGATGGGGCAACTTTTGCCAGATGGGGACAGGATGTGTCAAGTTTTGATGCGACTCTGTGTAGACCGTCCCGCAGAGTCGAACGAGATGGGTCCCATGGGGCTAGGTTCTTGGGTCGTCCCTCGTGTCAATGTTATTGCTAGCTCCATCAGTTCATCATTGACATGTTTGAACCCAATGAGGCCTCATCTGCAAAGGTCCAGATGTGTTGCTTCTTCTGTTGCGTGTACATGTGAGATTCTCAGTTGCTGGAAATCCGGGGTATGTCAGATCAGCGTGGTGGGATCTGAGTACTGACCGACATGGCTGGGTGCTTATGGTTCCCAGATCCGGACGTCGGCTCCAAATACGCGTTCTGCTGCCGCTTGCTCTTTGCCCGATGATCACCTCGCTCCAGGTTTAGCATCTGCTGGCATTCGCCCAAGGGTTCCGAACCCGAAGCATCTCCAACACTCCAACCCCTTCATAAACCGTTTGGCTTCTCAAGTCGCTGGCGGAACAAGCAGCGGAGTCCTCCGTCTTGTTTCCACCTTGACCCCCTGGTTCATGGAGTTCATACCCCGCCCACCCGCACACAGAGAAGTCTGGCACATCACACGATTTGGTCCACCCCCGCAGCGGGTTCCCAGTCGTAAAAAATAAAATAAAAAAAGATACAGAGTAAAAAAGAATTACGGGAAAAGAAAGGCCAAGGCGTGTAACGTCGGGGAAAAGTCCCGGAGCTAACGCCAGAAGCGGAAGTTGGCCGAGTTGGTCTGGGTGGATTCAAAGTAGAAATCTTTACCACTTCCCCACCGCCGGCGGCAGAGTGCTCAGAGTGCTCAGAGGGCAGAAGTGTTCGTGACTAAGGTGTTTTTCCCGTGGGGAATGTTTTGACTTCTCTGGGGATCCCGCTGGCCCAGACTCGAGTGAGGATTGTGAGGGGAAAATCCCCCATCTTGTCAGCAATAGCACCGAGAAGAGGCCGTCGAGTCGACGACAACAATTGATCGACATGCAGATACATCGGTTAACCTATGTACAATAACAGAACTTTGCTTGTCTTTCAAGTTTCCAATGGACCACCCACATGGCCGCCACGTTAATTTGACGGTTACCGGATGAGAAAACATCCCTCGTACCGGGACTCATACCGGGATATTCGTTCGAAGCCCCAAAGAAAAGTCAAATTGAGCCGCACCCTTGGCAGCGATGCCGGGACCGCGCTATTACTCAACTCGCCCACTCCTCGACGCGTCCAGACTTTGCTATTATGGTTATTGAGCCCGGGCTCTTGTACGTCAGGAGTCATGCCATCCCCGGCGCCATGCTGCTGCTTGACTAAGAAGTCCCACAGCAACGTTACCTAGCAGGCTAGTTCGCGTGTGCTCGACCTCGTTGCCCGCGGGGTTGGTTTCTGACTGGTCCCTGTAATCAAAAGGCAGCAGAATTTTCTGCAGGCGATCCTTTGCAGGTGAATTCGCTTCTGCAATGCGTTCGTCCAGTGGAATTTTCGTGTCGGCAGGGCCCGGCCGAGAGGCTCAAACTTTTGTTCTCTTTGACCGATGAAGTTTGCGTCATTGAATCGCAAAGAGTGAAAGCTCGGTGTTCTCTCCGCCGATGCTTGGGTAGTGGGCTTCCCTTGCCGGCGCTAATGAGGTGAGCTCCATAGTTGTGATACTGAGCAAAACGTCTGTTCATGATCCCATGATGGCATCAAATTTTCCCTTTGCGAAAGACTCGTCACCGCTTCACATCGGCATTGATGCTTCGTGGTTGGCGCATGAGATCCTGGCATTACGGGTGGGGAGCACAAAAAGACCCGTTTCCCACCTGCGGGCAAAGTCGGAAGAGCAATACTAATCGCCCCACGATGTCGGTTTCCGAGTCTCTTGGGAGGTGTTGGAGAGGTAATAGCGGACTTGACGACCTGTTCCTGACTCGATGCATCGTGTTCTCGGCTATCTCTTACATAATGCGTAGATGCAACCGATGGTGCCAGCATGCATTGCAACTTGCCAGATGCATTCCCTCAGCCCTCTGGACTCATGCCAACTTTATGTTGAGGTTTGTGACTGCTTCACTTCACATGTTCACATGCTGGCTCTTTGCCATCGCCAGATCACTACTACGGGGTCCCAGGAGATTGAAGGTCTTGCGCTTGGTGTACTGTCCAGCCTCTACAGCTAGACGTTGTAGGGGAAAGTTCTACTGGAGGGTAAAGTGGTTTTGTCGAAGGAGTGCAGACTCGATCAAAGTCCTCCTGCGCCGGATGCCACGGTGGCACGATTTTGGCACATCTAATTACTTGATCAAAGAACAGGTGCGAAAATCGTCGAATATTGTGACGTTTGAGTGACATATGAGTGGGAAAATATCTTGAAATGGTGTTCAGCTCGTACATTCTCAACTACCATGATTTTAAAGACTGGAGTTGGTCGAGCACTGTTCAGAAACCACGCAGACGAACTGGAAACATATAGTAGGAAGTTATACTTTCTCAATCCCAACATCAGATTAGAGAAGTGATCTCCGGCGATGGTTGATCCTACGGTTACGGCAAAGTGGACGTGTAGATCGGCAGCCATCCGAAGTGCGTTTGACACGTGGATGAACCGCAATGCTGGGCCATCAGCCCCCCAAGGATGAGTATACTTGTGACTCCGTGGATCCATCGACGGCAGTTGAGCTGAAGATGGTACGGGACATTGTTCATGCAAGGTAACCTTCAAAGGCGGGTAGTCCCGTAGGAACAGCCACACAAGACTTGGCTCTAGACGCAACATGCAGCATAGTAAACACGTACATAGAAAGCCCATGGGACAGGGAGTACGAGGCGCATTCCCCCCGCAATACTCACTTTGAGGCTGGAGAGATGTCCGGAGGGGCCGGGGTAAATTCTGGGGTTCTGTGGGGTTGGGCATGATTGATTAGTTGACATTGTCAACCCATAACTGCCAGGCGATCATGGCATTTGGCAAACATGAGTATTCCACGACATGCTGTTTTACAGCGTTATTTTTTGATTAGTTTTCTGCTCTCAAAGCCAGGGATATCTGAGGCTTTGAATAGACCGGGAAACTTGGTCTACCTTTGTCATAACTTGAGATCATGAAAGAGAGCGGCTACTAGCAGTATAACTTGAGTATGACGACGGTAGAGTTACTTCCTTCCGAGAAACGCAAATCCAGGCAGCCTGAAAGCAAACTCGTTGGAAGGACGAATTTATAATGGGCGAATTGATAAACTTGACGATTGTAGAGTTGTCATCTTCGAAATGTTACTGACTGGATGATCCTATCTCTAGGCTCGGCTCTTGGGCCTGGCTACTCCAGTGCAATCAACTACAAAGTCAATATTTGTGCTTCGATACATTCTGAGTATCAAGAATATCAAAGATGCTCTACCTAGTCCAGTTAGTAAAAATCATGTAGATGGTGCCTCTTTCTCCAATGTGCTGGTGTCGGACCATTTCACAGGAGGCCATCTTGGGCCCTGACATGTCGATCGCCAATGCGGACTATAGTGAGTTTTCTATCACCTGAATCATAACTCGGCTTGAAGTAAGGTATGAGCTCTTATAATGGCGCGTACAAGGTCCATTTTGAAGAGTCTGGAACCAAGGACTGAAACGGCCGCGACAATTCTCGACGGGGGCAAACCGAGGGGCGGCACGTGCCGTGGCACCTGCCATGTCTATTTTCGGGAGAGTTTGTCGGATGATTGAGCTTGAGCAGGAAGTTTGCGGTACTTTACTTGGATGCTTTAAGCAATATAGCCAAACATGATGAACAAATAGTCATGATGATGATGAGATTTGTGAGATGAGAGATGAGAATGAACAACGATGATGAGTGAACAGGAGCTGGATGTGATGAATAAGCAATTAGCTGCCTTTAAGTGACTGATATGGGTAGATGAATACATTTATCCGAAACCAGGGGCTTACGTCATTTCGCTCGATATTTCTGTATCGGGGATGCGCCCCGCGCTAACCTTGAAAAGAAGGACCGTGCACACAGCCCCCTGCCCCACCATGGCGGGGAGCTGCTGCCGTTTTGTCACAGAAACTCGGCGGTCGACGTTTTGGCACCCAGAACCAAAAAAAAAGATGAGACACGTCGTCGCAAACAAATATCTCGAGATAATCTGGTAATCTCGCTGCTTTTCCCTTCTCTCCGGGTTCCTGAATTGGATTGCTTTCTCTCTTCTTGGTCAACGTCAACATCTGCTCGACTCTCTAGATCCCCAATTCCCTCCTTCAGACCCCAAGATGCCTGGTATGGTTCCCCGCCATCACCACAAACCCCTCGCACCAAGCTAATCACCACGCAATTGACAGCTCCCTACTCGACCGGCGATAAGACCTCCTTTGGCTGGGTCACTGCTCGCGAGCGTTGGCCCGTCATCATTGTACGCCTGTGTCATCCTTCTTGACAGTTCACGTCTTGCTGACAGCTACCCTACAGACCCAAGCTATCGACGACCTCTACCGATCCGTCACCCAGACCAAGGACGCCGAGAAGGAAGCCGAGGGCAAGAAGATCATTGAGGAGATTGCCAAGATCAAATACGAGGTTCAGCACGACCGGGCATTGACGTACGGCTCTCTCTCAAAAGTCTCAGCCTCGCTGTTGCTGACCATACTATACCAGACCGATCGAGGATGATGGATACCCCGACGTCACCATCTACAACGAGGAGCTCAAGAAGCTCGGCTCTCCCACATGGCTGAACGTGCCGTGGCTCTACACCGAGTGCTACCTCTTCAGGTAAGCTAAGCATCTCACGTCTAGAGGGAATACGGGCTGACACAGCAATAGACGCATCAGCACGCACTTTGCCCGGTCCACCCACTGGAAGAACTACGACGTCTTTGCCCGCCAAAAGATGAGCACATTCAGATCCTCCCGCCCTGCCGTGGTCGAGTTGGCGTCAAAGTACAAGGAGCTCGTCGAGCAGCTCCACAAGAACAAGGGCGCCGCCCAGGACGAGGCCGCCGAGAAGCTGCTCTTCACCGAAATGTGCGAAATCTGCCTCTGGGGTAACGCCACCGACTTGTCGCTCCTGACGAGCTTGACGTACGAAGACATTCAGAAGCTGCAAGGCTCCGAGGCCCGCAAGGCGTCCGAGAAGAACATTGTTGTCAACGACCTCCCCGCCGTCTACGAGCTCCTGAAGAAGGCCAAGGCCGAGGGCAAGGCTGAGCGCCGCGTCGATATCGTGCTCGACAACGCCGGATTCGAGCTCTACGTCGACCTCATTCTCGCTGGATACCTTTTGTCCGCCGGCCTGGCGACCAACGTCGTCCTGCACCCCAAGTCCATCCCGTGGTTCGTGTCCGACGTGCTCCCTGGCGACTTTGCCCAGCTCCTCAGTGCCATTGCGAGCCCTAAGCGCTTCTACGAGACACCCTCCGAAGAAGAGGAGCTGCAAGGCAAGACCCCCGAGCCTCTTTCGGCTGCGGACTCGGAGAGCCTGGCATTCCTCTTCCAGGAGTGGAGCCAGTTCCATGCCGAGGGACAGCTTATCCTCCGCCCCAACCGCTACTGGACGCACCCCGGTCCCTTTTGGCAATTGCCCGAGGAGGCCAAGGAGCTGTACGAGGACCTCAAGGCCAGCGAGGTTGTCATTTTCAAGGGCGACCTCAACTACCGCAAGCTGACTGGTGATGTAAGTACCACATTATGATGAACAGAGTAGCGATGATGCTAATTCGCAACTAGGCCGACTGGGATGCTGCCACACCCTTCACGGAAGCCCTCAAGAACCTCGGCCCCGGATCGGGCCTCAACATCCTAGCCCTCCGCACCTGCAAGGCCGACGTAGTCGTCGGTCTCCAGCCTGGCGAGGACGAGAAGCTGCTCGCTACCGAGGGCGGCGGCGGTGATTCTGGCTCGAGGAAGTGGGCTTGGAGCGGCAAGTGGGCCGTGGTGTCCTTTTCAGGCGGTAAATAAACCATTTACTTGATTGTTACTTGTGTTCTCTTTCTTCTTTTGCGTATTTACTTTACTACCGCTATAGAGCCATGACCGATAGACTTTTGAGAGAAAACCCCCCCAGACGCGAATAGAAAGGCTGGCCTTTTTTGCCTGGCCTAGTCTAATCTACCTCCTTTGACATTTCAGTCTTGACCATTCAATTCTTCAACCATTTCCAATAGCTTTGACTGTCTTCCACCGACTCCCATGGTACTTGTGTCTTCCCTTTTAAGGCTTGTTCTACCTCTTCTGTCAGGCCGTCGGACCCAGTCTCCCGCCCCGGAGTCGTAGACCGGAACCTTGGGAGGTCTGGGTTGTTGCGCCGTTGATTTAGGTTGTCGCGATCTCAATGGCGCGTTAGGGACTATGCAGACGGCGCAACCCTTGCAGCGGAACTTTGGCGGTTTTGTGTTCTCGGGGCGTTTAGCAGGCTCAGCCTGTTGGGTTGGTTCAGTCAGTTGAGTTGGTGTAGTCAGTTGTGTTGGTGTAGTCTCGACAGTTGACAGAGTCTCGACAGTTGACAGAGACTGAAAAGACGATGGGGACTGAAGAGTTGGCTGAGTTTGTTTGTCTTTCTCGCGCCCCATGGCTCGAAGCTCCGCCAGTTCCATCTCCTCGGGATTTCTGTGTGGTATATTCGCCAAGGAAGACTCCCCTGATCGAACAAAGTCAGCTCGCGTCTCCATATCCCTTTTGAGAAGAAACTCACAAGGATGGCATCCATCGCAGAAACCGTGTTCACAACCTTGACCCTCGCACGTCATGGAGTTCTCGTTATCCATATCGCACTTATGGCAGATCCATCGCTTGTCCCATTGCTCGTACTTGCACGCGATGGCAGAACAGACATCCTGGACTGTTTTTTCGACAAGAGTAGGATTTGCGCATTTCGTTGGGGTGATTTCGAACGGGCAGTTGTCAAAGGCGCGTTCGCAGACTGGCGTGAAGTCCCTTGTGTGACCGCAGTCGTAGTGATATGTCGTTTGGATGCACATTTTGGCGGTAAGTGGTCTGTGGTCTAAGTGGAATGGTATTGATGCGTTGTTGCTGATGATCCGTTGCGCCGAGAACAGGCAAACTGAAGACGAAGTTGATATGGCAGCGAGTTGGGTCAACGGAGATGACTCGATGCCCTTGGCAAGACGGAAGGTTTGGTCCATGGGTGCCAGTCTGCGAGAACCTCTGTCGACACGGGACGGCAGGAAACCTTGGGAGACATGGCGGTTTCCGTGACACACAACCTGGAGGGATGGCAGTCGACCTTGGTGTTTCCTTCTTGTCTCTGCCAACCTGTCGGGTCTCGACTTCCTCTCACCTCCTCCCGTCCTCACCGAAGGTCTGTGGGAAAGCATCACGGGCCTCGTCGAACTCACCGAGCCTTCCCGTAAGATCTCTTGTGTCAGGAAAACTTTTGGAGACGGACAGTAGTGAAAGGATTGTATGAATTAAATTATAACCCACTACCTCATGATAAGGAAACAATTACAAAGGAAATGTTACGATTGCAAGAGCAGTTTTCCAACAACGCCTTCCCAGGTGACAATTCGACAATCTCTCAAAGTATTAGGTATCCCATCTCCCACTTCGTCCCTCCATACCTGTCTCCTTCTCTGCCCCATTGAATCAAACACAAAGCCCAGCACAGTCGGCACCCCCCTGAAGCGGGTGACAGTCGTCCCTTGGGTCATCAACGCACCACTTCCCTGCGGGGCACTTGATGGCCGCGATGCCGCCGCACATGATGGGCACGACGCAGATACCGGTCTGATCGCACGCCAGGCCGCAGCCCTTGCGGAAGGGGTCGTCGATGCACTCGAAGCTGGCCGGGCAAGGGTTGGGCGTGGGTCGGAGGCCGCCGCACTCTTGGTAGATGTTTGTCTTTACGGGAGCGAGGGAGATTGTGCGGGTTCCGCCGGGGCGGGATGTTGTTGTCGTTGAGAGGGTTGCTGCGCCGGCGGCGGCGGAGGAGGAGTTTGATGACGGTGGAGATGGCGGCAACGAAGAGAGGGGAGATCCAGCGGAGGATGCTGGTGGTAAGGGGACTGCTGGGGCGGCTGAGGAGGATGGTTGGTGGACGAGGGTTGTTGGTTGGGATCCTGGTTGTGTGAGGAAGGGTGTTACGGCTGGTGCATCTGCGGCGGCGAGGGCTGTTGTGCCGAGGATGGCGAGGAGGGTGTTGATGCGCATCGTGAGGCTATTGGTGAGGGTATGATTGATATCTTGTGTTGTATCTTGGGTGAGGTTTGCGAGGATGGACGTCTGCTGTCTACAGTCTACGCGTGTACCGTATGACGGGCTGAGAACTTTGGAGAACCAGAGAGTGAGCAGCCAGGAAGAAGAAAACATCAGAGTTTGCAAAGCGGCGGACCGTTGGTTGTTGATGTATGAAATTGACATGACTGTCGTCTGGAACGCGGTCAGATGGGTTGTCTTGGTGCCTCATCTATCCCGAATTCCAGTCCGCGGTGGGACAACTACCACCGCCACGACAGTCTACCACTTTTGGGGTTCGGGGAACACCAGCAAGTGGGAGTACGGGGTAGATTTGTCTCCACGAACATTCCCCCGCAAGGATGGGCTGAGCCTTTGAGGACTGGCTGGACTGAGGGGGGTTAGCCTCGTGTCTCAGTTGCGCTTGTGCCCCGAAGGGAGGATTGACATGACACTTCCAGTTTGGGATGCATCACAACATTGACCGTGACAGATATGGGCTAGGAGAGTGACGCCGGATATAAATCTCGCGATACTTGATTATCTTTCGCACGTATCGGACTGTGGTGATTGTGGGACGCCGTGCGATGAGGTCTCTTGGGAAGATCGCTCCCCTTGCAGTGGTGACGGCGGTTGCTTTCGGGGGAGGGGTACTCTTTGCGCTGCCAAGAATCATTCAGCTGGCCGGATGTATCGAGACCTCGGTACGATTCGCCGCGAAGGTTCGCCGATCTGTGCATCGTGGGATGGCATCGTAGTTGTGGCTGGCGAGGAGGCGGCGGCGTCTTCAGAGGGGTTGTAAATGACCTTGGCAAGTCGAACAGCTAGCTGTGGAGGTGCTGGGTAAGATGTGATGAGTCTGTCACGACCGAATATTCGAAGGATTTTGGATGGCCGGATAATAAGAAGGCTGGGACTAGTTGAGCTTGGCTCGTGTCATCTTTACTTCGTGAATTCCAGTCGATGGTCGGCCTGCCTCCGTCCGCCGACCGGCCCCGCTTCCCCGTGTCGGGTCCGTCCCATCTCCTACCGATCCGTGCCGACAGGAATGCAGCCGTGAGACAACATCACAGCTCATTTGAGAGAATTGATACTGACCTTGGATGTATTTGGGGGAAATTCAACACTCCTGGTCTTTTTGCTCTTCAACTAATGCTAGAGCGACCCATATGAGGACATGAAGCCTGACGACGTCGACTACCACGTCGCCGGTCGGATGTGTCCGATCTCCTGCCGACTTGGGCTAGAGATGCCAATATCAACCACGAAAACCACATGATAATTGCTGTATATGTCATTCCATTTGTTTGAAAGTCCATAAACAATTAATGCACAGAAGTAAGTAGTGCCCTGCCCTCAAAAGGTGTTTGGGCAACCCTGTAATCTTCGAACCCCGTAAATTAAGTACTCTCTTCTGCCAATCCATAACAGTAACCTGAAAACTATAAACTCTAGCTTTTCGTCGACCTGGGTAGAAGATGGTTTCTAACTATCAAGGTTGATAATGGCAGTATTTAAACTCGCATCTGACAAGCAGTGACTTGCTTAATCTCACACCTTCACACGTAAACTTGACAAAACAAGTCAAGACATCAAATTCGATAACATATTCACTTATTATCTACGGCAGGTTTACTTCTCAAGGTATTTCCTTTTCCGTATTTCATTCAGTCGATGTTTTCATTGCCTAACCGCTGAACCTTTAGTACCTTCTTGACATCCCTAATGACGGTGCCGATTCAGCCGGCTCTGACGTCGGGCTCCAAGTCTCATACCACTATACCGCCATATGTAGCGACTTGGGGTTCTCTACCATGGGAACTGCGGCATATGATACTTCAAACTATTGCACGACAAACTTCTGGTTGGGGCGCCTGCGCTTCCGTCTGTAAGGAGTGGCAGGCTATACTAGAGAAGGAAAGCTTCCGCCAGCTGAAGTTACAAGTTTCCTGTTTAGCTGATATAGAAGCTATGATTAGTGTAAAACAAGCACAGCTTGTTAGACATATCTGGCTGAATATCGAACTAAAGCCATATACATGTCGAAGTTGTCAGACCACTGAAAGTTATTCATGGGCTTGTGGAGATGGCCGCGTGGCTAGACGAGCAATTACGAAGCTTTTTTCGATCTTGTCTCGATGGCCAGTGGTAGAGGGAGCCGAGCTGACACTGGAGTTGAGCGTCCAGTCTCCTAGTGATAAGGAGCATTGCTTTAAGAACCTCTATTTTGGAGGTGTTGGCGAGGATGAGGATTTGAAATTCGACCGGTCTGGTCATCGGTTACCCCACCTCGACTCAAAGCATTCATTTCACGACGTTCAACATGGCTGGATGAATGGACGTCAAGTCGATGCCCCCAATGGAAATGCTTTATTACGAATATTTCAGCCTCTCTTTCTCAATTTCAAGGAAGGCCTCGCTCAAGTCAAAGCGGTAACACGATTTGTACTTCGCCGACAATGTCGAAGACAGATTGAACCTCGAGTGCTAGGGTCTCTATTCGATAAACTTCCTCGATTACAATCATTAATCTATGAGCCATGGCAAAGTTGGGATAAGATGGCACAAGATTTCCTTTGGGATTCCGGTAAGATATAATATTTAACTCTATATATTATACCTACTAACGACTTACGCTACAGAATACCTAAAGCTTATCGACTCCCATTTACCAAAAGCACTGAAGAAAATATCAGTGTTTGAAGAGACCAACGAAGAATATATTACCTCGTTTCGACCTACCTTACCATACACCGCACCTGATATAATCCGGGTCACATCACCTACGGTCAGTGCTGCTTTTGCCAAGAGGAGTCTTAGTCTCGAGCAGCTCTCCGTTACATTTATGATTGAAGCTTCGGACTTCTTCCGGTCATGTCAACAAGATTGGGTTTGGAGTCACATGAGATTCCTAACTCTTACATCAAGGATACTCAACCAAACAGAGAATCTCAAAATAATAGAGAATCTCTTAAGACGTGCTGCTATAACTGCACTTTCAATTCCACACCTACATACAATGGTAATATGGAATGGTCAGAAGGGTGAAGCTTTTAAGTTCTTCTACCACGCAAGGTCTCGTTATACTTGTATTGGGTGGCAAGGAACATGGGATTGGAAGCTGGAACCTAGCGTGATACGCAATTGGCAGAGAGTTGCCGATCAAAATACTATGCATGACCTCAAAGTCATTCCAGAGCCTCTCATTACTACAACCATCGACTCTCATGCTCATGCCATCGAGCTCCTGGACTTACCCTCGGAGGTTGTCCATCCAGTATCTTTATTACAGATGCAGAGAGAAGCTGAATCGAGTTGGTATAAGAATCAGACATAGCTAGGCTTAATACTAGGTGTTATCTCTCATGAGTTAATGAAGTAATTCGACGTTCAACTTTAATGTACTGATTAGGGCGCCTTTCTAAATTCAGTATCTTCTGCCTTCATATTGGGCCGAAAAGGAACTCTTCAAACCCCACATCCACCCTGCTCACCCTGCTCACCCTCACCCCAGGTGTAAAGTTTACGGGTTGAAGCAGCCACTTGAAGGTGAGCGGCAGGTCATACGATCGCAATTCAACCATAAAGTGAGGCGCCACTACAGCCATGTAGGGGCCGTCCGACGTCGCAGGCCGCTACTTTCCCGTCCATATCGCATCCGTTCGGTCTGCCGGCTCGGGCCCAGAGGTGCACGCCGCCCAGGCCGGAGACTCTGCGATATCTCGAGGATCTTTGCTCGAATATTCCTAGATTTTGGGACCTAGGCTCAGTCCTTTATTCTGCCTTTCAGCCACTGTCATAATCACCCAGGCAATTGTGGACTTGGTCTGGCGAGAGAGGCCACCGCGACGCCGTGTCGGATCCGTCTGATCCCCCTACCCATTCGGACCGAGAAACACCCCACGAACGAGTCCGACTGCTATCTCCGAGGACATCAATCCAGTATTATAATGTTTCAGACAGTCGTTGATATCTTATTGTTGCTTTCTACTTTCCAACCGTGCAGTTGGGGGCTTAAAGTCCGACGACACGGACGACTCCCGTCGTTCCCCGCCGCGGCGACTCACTTCCGCAGCGGCCGAATTGCATGCGACGGACGCACAGATTCGTACGTTCTAGACCATAAGGTAAGTAACACATGAGCAGGACCCTCCGCAGTCATCGACGTGAGCTCCGAGACGGAGATGAAGTTACCTCCCGGTCCTCTGTCACCGGCCATGAATACCTGCGCGCTGTGGAGTCATCGGTGGTTCAGGTCGCCGTCAAGTGTGATCTCGATGATGCTCTCACTCTGACCAAAGCTGAAAAGCCCTGCCTCATATCCTCCGGGCGGTGTCAGCGAGAGACATCTGTTGACATACGTTCTCACTGACCACCGTTAAAGTCATCTGCTGTCCCTACGTCCTCTAAAGGCTCCAATAATCTCAGAGTCTCTCCAGAGGTAGATCAAAGTAGGTAGCCCAAGATGGAAGGAGGTTGATGGAAAGGTGCTAACTTTGCCGCTTCATCCGAAAACGTGTGTTGGTCGTGGGCTGTTGGCTGTTGGCTGATGGCTGATGAGAAGCGACCGACTTTTCGTATTCGGCCCATTTTCCGACCTTGCCGTACAACGATGCGGCGTTTCCTATGTAAGGTAGTCAGCATACAGCCTGACAATATGTAAGAATATCACGCATCCTCCGATATCGTCCAAGCCCCGACACCCAAAACCTCACGAGAAACCCCATACCAACCGAGTATGCTCTGCGCACCTCTCATAACCATGATCTTCAGCCCCTTCCGACCATGCGAGGGCACTCCAACCTTCCAAGAAGAATACCGCGGCACCTACGTCCCAAATTTCATCCAAGCCTGGCACGGCCCGCAGATCGTGGCGCCGGATACCCCCTACGTCGCAGCGGCGGGCAAGAACAGCTTGTACTTCATCGACACCCGGTTCGAAGCCAGCGTTGCGGAGCACATAAAAACGCAAATCGAGTGGGCGACTGTGATGGTAGGGCCGGAGGAGGTCATCGCTATCGACGAGGTTGAAGCGACGGCGGAAGTGAGGAATAGTGTGACGGGGGAGACGGTGTTTGTGTTTGATCCGGCGTATGCGAGGGTGCTGTTTGCGAGGGGTATTAATAGGCGGAACCTAGATATTCAGCTGCCTGAGCTCGAGCTTGAGCTTGCTGGGGACTGGCTAGTGACTTATGAGAGTGGTCTGACGAAGATGGGGGGCGTCTGATAAGGTTTGTAGGCTGCCGATAGAAGAGGGAGAGGAACTGCAACGGCAGTAGGTGACACAATACTTGAGTTTCGCATCCATTCTGCCAAGAGACGGTGCGTGACGGGGATATGAGAGGTACACATCATGTGTGGTCTCTGTATGGGAGTACGGCTGACAAGTGGCTTCATGCCAGGCATCACTTGCAGACTCCTAGAGAGGACCACGCTATTTGCTACTTGTCAGAACTGTGAATGATTGAGACTTTGAAATCGATGTTGTTATTATAGTTGAGGAGTGATTCGTGTTCTCAGAACAGGCTATCTGGTCTTCCAAGGAACTTTGGCGGTAGTCCTTCTTGGCGGGAGGTTTGAGTTGGACCTTTTGTATACCTGAAGTCGAAGGATTGATCTTTTGTCTAGCTCGCAGTGGGACAGTGGATAGCAACTAGGTATTAATGGTCGGCTGACCGCCAAGACCGCCCACATACCATACAGCTAGGCGGCAGAGTTCTCATCCTCGATAGACTCTGTTGATTGGGTCTCTTGCACATGAAGTCCCGGGTCCCGAGGTGAGAGCTACCGGGATAGTGATCTTATCTCGATGATCAGTCGTGATGCGTCGCCATCGCGAGGCTCAAGGGGTGGGTCCGAAATATTATGTGTTCAAACAGAGCAGAGATTTGCAGTACTATGGGATGACTTTGTATCTTACGCCAAGAGACGGCCATTTTAGGAGCACTACTGAGCGTGCCAAGAGGATGTGCGCGATCCTTTGAATTTGAGGTGAGGGAAATTTGCATGACCTTGAGCTCGTGGGCTGATTGTGATGTGACTGATCTTTTGCCAGGCAATGAATAGTCGACTTGAGGGGACCGACGGACAGAGTAGAGGTGAGTATAAATATGAGGGAATTCCGACTCTTCAAGACATCGTTTTACTAGCAGCAAGCGACTCGTCTTTGGTTTTAGATCAATCAAGCTACAATTACTGTTGAAGCACACCACCCAAAATGCTCTTCACCAAGTCTCTCCTCTTCGTCACGGCCATGGTGGCCCCCACGGTCCTTGCCGCCTGTACCGGAGCGCCGTTCCAGGGCACTTGCAACGACTGTGTTGTCGAGTGCCACGATAGTGAGTGTATTCCAGGGGAAAACTTGAGACGTGCATATTTCTGACGAAAGTGTAGCCTACAATGGACCCGGCAGACAGGAGTCTCTTCAGCGGGCCAGCTGCCAGTTTGCCTGCCTCGCCTTCTGCGACGACTGCGACTAAGTATGGGTGGTGATGTCTGCTGGTTTAAATGTACATGCTGGCTAACAGGGCTTTGAAGCTACATCGAAGTCAAGTATGACATGAGGCGACGCAGGCTGCAGTAGGATGTAGTTGGTACGGCGCCGGGTTCGGTGAGAACAGGTCAAGGTGCAGAGTTTAGCTCAAAGGGGCAAACAAAGAGTCAAAATGCATCTACCATATTACCTCGGGCTAAATGAAGTGTTTCCGTATTGTCTTTCCACCTGTGATATGGTGTATAAGCCTAGTAGAGGAAGGACATGTCAGATCAAGCTTCCAAGGTGCTAACGAGACTGAGGCTACACCAACTCTTGAGCCAGAGGTCCGGGACTTGAAGCCACACAGTTGACATGTAGCTTGTCATTCGCCGCATCACCGTTCCTGCTTGCAATGGTTCACTTTTTCGACTTTACGCGGGAGGTCCGCGACATCATATACCTTACGATCATTACGTTACCGTCAAGGGCGGCTATATTCTCGACTTTGACAGCAACACACTCCGAGGCGCCGGGAATGAGCCCCTTGATCTGGCTTTTATTTATACTTGTAAAAAGGCGGCAAGTGATCTCGACGTTTTGCCTCTGGCTCTACATACGCTCACCTTTTCAGCCGTCTATTCGGAGGAGCATCGCACCACCGCCGGTGGTTTCAAGCTGATGGTTGAAACGCTCCATGGGCAGCGAGGCCATAAGCCGGACTTCATCTGTCCAGATGATATGATCCTTCCAGATGTCGTCTGGGCGGAGCTGATGGAAGCCCATCCGAGATTCGTCCCATACCTGACTCTTCTCAGAAGCAAACCAGCAGTCCGCTATCTAGGAGACGGGGCTGATACTCACTAAAGCCCAGATGGGTGATGCGGCGAAACGCCGTCTGCCTTTCGCAATTTCGTCCGCTCTGCTGTGCAGATAATCCTGTCCCACAAACAACGGCTCAACCCAGAGCAGCTGTATCGTGTATGCCAAGACTTCCAGCCCGATGCGCCCTCCCCGCGTTGGGTTCAGATGTCATCCGAGACGAGCCTGGAGACTGTGCTGCCCTTATCTAGGGCAGACGAAGACGACTGGATGTCACGGGCGGGATTCGCGGTGGATATGGATGAGTTGGAACTATCAGGGTCCGACACGGAAGCGTAATCCAGACTCAGTTCTATGAGCTTTTAGACTTCATCGGTCATCGGAAGACAGCAGAAATCCAGAGGGAACGAAAAATACATCCTTAACGGGACATCTGTAGCTGCATGGGATCTTGATTCCGTTAGGCCGGTAGATGAGAAGCAATTGTAGCTACGCTTAGCCCACAGTGAGAGACATTCCATCTAGCGTCCCATATTACCTCCACGAGAATAGAAAGTTGGCGCCTTTGCAGGTGAATCCCGACATATAACACGACATGATGTAGGGAGATGTACCTGACAGGGGAACACCTTCGCCTCATAGCCTTCGAGTCACTACTGCCGGGATGAACAGGTCCGTATGGGACCCTAAAGGCTTTTTATTCCGAGAAGCCAAGGAACCAGTTTGCAACCTCCCATAACTCTCCTCGTATCACCACTATCTGGGTGACCCTTTGGCTCAAATCTGCCCGATGTTCCACCAGACTACGTTAGACGTTGTATCATTCATGAAGCACCTTGCGCGCTCCGTGGTTGGGAGATATGTACAATAAGGGACACGCGGTCATAAAGCGGAAGAAATGAATTGCTTTGCTACTGAAGTTCAGCTGTCAATGCTTTGCCTGGTATCTGTGTGATGTTGTCACCATTTCAACGCCTGTAACTCCGTCGTACTGCCCACAAAACTTGAAAGACGCCCTCCGCCCCTCCAACGCTGCAGCCGGCCCCTATTCGTATGGAGTCCGAGGAAGAGCCTTGACCCCTGCTTCAGGCCGCCCGTATACCGAAAACTTTGACTGCAGACTCGGTTTAGGACTATCGCTGGGTATCAGGGGATAGGGCGCGCCGACCCCCTGGCTCAGAAACTGTCCATCATGGTTGATGTGAGCCCTAGGCGGGAGCACACCCCTCGGCGTGCCGAAACTCGGTCCAGGGCTTGCACGGTTTCCGTACGGTAGCCTTGGACTAACGTTGCCGCCAGAAGGAAACCGGGGGCTGTAGTAACCGCTCTGAAGAAACTTTGGGCTCATGTCGGCGAGGGAGAACTCGTCTACTTGCTGCGGGCGCCGAGGTGGTGGATGGGGCGGGGATGTAGCGGCCGAGTCTCTCAAAGAGAGGGACAGGTTTCGTTTCTGCCTATTCCTCCTCGAGAGTCCCTTTGGCATAAAGGTGTCGTGAATCTTGCATTGAAACGTCTTAGTCGTCCCGAAGACGAGAAAGGCGACCAGGCTTGGTGTCACGCCGGCAACGTATCCCCTGATACTGGAACGTGCTCGTCTCACGCTGAGGTCGGGCTCCAAGTTGTCGGCGGTGTCGATGGTGTGGCTTGCGGCGGCGATGCGCGGTATCACGTTTGTGTACTCAAACACGCTGTATGTTCATGTCCAACTGTTAGCATTCGTCCGGCGTGAGGTCAGAACATTCTTGTGCGCAGCCGTCCGGTGGGATGTGGTGTGACTGACCAGAGCACCGCGAAGGCGATCGACAGTCGGATCACCAACCATCTGTCATAGGTGTTGTTGGTGCCAGCACCGCTGTACGCTCGACTTCGCCCACCGCGGCTTGAGCCACTGCCCAGCCAGACGGACCGTGCCTTGATGCTGCCACCGCCGTTATTGCTGCTCGGTAGCGAAGAGTTCATGTCCGGGTTCCCGTAGAGCACGTTCCAACTTGTGAGGTTCCGTCGAGAGTGGACGTATTTCAAAAGGATCATGAGCAGCAGTGCAGCGCTTCCGAAAAGGCTTAGGACGAATTGTGTATTAGCAACAAACATGTACACCAGGAACGACTCCTGGGCCGGCGGGGAGTGCATCAAGCCGACGGTGATACTGGTGAGGATGATGGGCAAGACTCTTCCGACAATGGAAATGGTGTGTGTTGTCCTCGGTGTTGTCGCGAACCATCCGTAGACACTAGCGGCTAGGGATAAGGCACTTTCTTCATGTTAGATACGCAATCCCTCTTGTTTGGGGGCGGGGGGGTTGATATCAGGCCTACAAGAAGAAGACAAATGTTGATGCAATGGTGAATCCAAAGATTCCTGTTGTTCCGGTCAGTTCAGTCAGCGGCGCCAGTCACCAAGGCCCATAGGTCGCTCTCGGGCTACCTTAAGGAGACCCCCGACAAAGAGAGGATGCACGTACGAACGTAGCTGAGAACGAGCTTGATGCCCTGGGATCCCTTGTGGTATTGCACCTCCGCATTATCGGCGTGTTGTCTCGCATAGTAGAATTGTTCCGTCAAAATGTCTCGCCAGTAGGCGTAGTCGTAGAACTGTTGGCAAATACTTGTCGTCGTGATGATGAGAGTAGCGTAGGAGATGCAGGCAATATCTAAGAAGAATGTGTAAGATGATTTGCCCCCGACCGTCAGACAATCGAGGAAATGAGTTCACTGGAGAGAGAAGAGGGTCGGCAACCTACAACTTGTCCGGTCATTGTGCGTCCAAAGAAGCCATCCCAGTAGGATATTAGAGAAGAAGCAGATGAAGGAGTAGCATATCACCGCGACAACTTCGGCATCGACAGCGGCCGGGAGTTGGAATACCATCACGACAGTCACTTGCGCCGCGACGTCATCCGTACATGGCGATTTCACAAGAAACCAAAGCGTAAGGGACCGAGCTTCTTCGGTCTCTTGACATTTCCTTAGGCTCAGACGAGGGGACACCACGTTTTTGATGCGCACCCAGCCGTCTCCCCGTCTCGCAATTCCGTGCTTCCCCCCGCCGCCGGAAGCTGCAGACGCAGTGCAGATGCAGGGAATCTCAGCCCCGTGTGGGGAGGCTCTGTTGATGGTTTCTTTTCCAGCTCGCCATCCGACGCGGATATCTATACAGAAATGCTGTCTTATTGCGTGGGAAGATGACTCGCTCCCGACGAGGGGTCTCCTTTGGGACGGATTCTCCATCTCCTCGAAACGAACCCCTGGTCAAAGCCTATCGCGTGGACCGACAGAGGAAGCACAAGGTTGCGCTGCTAGCCGGATAGGTAAACCGAGGTGGTGACCCTGACTCGTCCATCGACCAATGCTGTAACCATACCTGAGAAATTTGCATATTTAAATAGTGTCTGTTATAGTGCCGACTGAGCATGATATAATGGATAGCACGTGTTGTCCAGGTATCACTGGCATGTCTGAACCTGGTTGAAGTACCTTGTCGCTGCATTCCAAGTCGCAACTTGAGACTGCCGGATCGAACTCTCCAGGCCCCATGAGATGACGAGACGATCAGACGCGACATTCCGATTCTAGAATCCTTCCTGCCGCGCGCGGATTTGAGACTGCGTAGTATAGCACTTTCACAACTGGAGTCGCAAGTTGCAACACGCATCAAGGTCTTCTCATGCACTAAGTCAGAGCAAGGCCGCGCGGGCCATCGCAGGTCCAACAAGCCCGCACATGGATACGTGTGGAGCACGAAGTGGGTAATGGCCCCGAAAAGAAACGTGGATGATCGGTCTGAGACCTTTGTCCAACGGTCGGCGACGGACAATAGGCCCGGAGTCAATAGAGTATGTACCGACTTGCCTACTCGAAATTCCACCGACCTCACGGGGTTGGTTGCTGGTTCCTGAGCGTAACATGATTGAGTCCGTCCGGCGTCAAGCCTTAAATGAGACTCAGTAAGACTTGGTGTTTATCTACAGTACCCGCTTTCTGTGTCATCCTGGGTTATCTTATTTTGCTAATGAGTGGAACATGCGCCCATTGTGGCTGACCCTTACTTGCCTCTCGCAGTGTCGAGGTTGAAGCTACATACCAAATTCCGAGCAACGGAGACGACGGATCATTATTGATATACAAAAACAGACAGAGCATACTGATGTATTTCTTCACTACGGGTAAAATATACCCATGAATGCTTCGTGTCATGTTTCCTTTGCTGAAGTGGTACTTGATGGCAAACATGATCCTTACCTAGATGAAGGGGCACCATAATCCTGATTGCTTCGCGCTGAACGCGTCTCGGACGAAGCGCTTGATCCTTCGCTGGGTGGTCATCATCAGTCGTAGTGTCAATTTGGATTGTCTTGCTGGCGGAAGCTTCCCCAAAAATATCAATCAGAAAGGATATGGTATATAAGAATCAGGTTAAATGAACTCTTGACTGCGTGCTCGTGTCATGAATCGCTGATCGTTTGTAAAAAGTGGCTGTTGCTGATTCGCCCAAGTCCTTGCAGCTGAACTTGAGGCCCGTGGAGCGACCGACATTATCAGTGATCGCCATCTCAGTTTTTAGATTTTGCGCTCAGCCACCACCGTTCCAGGGGTGAAGCGCGCGCCTGATGTCTTGGCGCCATGTCCCACGAAGTTCTGTCCTACGAAGTTCTGTACCACGAAGTGCGAACTTGGGGGACTTGAAAAGAAAGATTCTCGCTCTCGGATGCCTCCATCTGATGCTTCACGTCGGCTATATATATCGATCCCAGGGTTTCTCATACGACCTTATCTTCAGCACGTTAAATCCGTCTTATTTCTTCACTCACCTGGAGACAAAATCGACAGAAAATGGGATTGACACTACAAGTCGATACTGACGATCACAATGTCAGCCG
The DNA here is from genome assembly GCF_027942845.1 of Colletotrichum fioriniae. Classification (NCBI taxonomy): domain Eukaryota; kingdom Fungi; phylum Ascomycota; class Sordariomycetes; order Glomerellales; family Glomerellaceae; genus Colletotrichum; species Colletotrichum fioriniae. The sequence continues at coordinate 381,770 of NW_027076849.1, forward strand.
CGAAGAGAACGACTGGCTGCAATATCAGGAACAGGCCGATTCAGACAGTGACTCGGATTCAGACGACGATTTTTTCGACGGGAAATCGAACAACCCATTCATCCGAGCTGGCTCTGTGGCCTTGAACTTGACGAAGAAATGTGACACGTTCTTCGCCAAGGTAGGGATGCGAAAGGCTGAAATACATCGCCACCCCGAGACTGGGAATTGCATGGCCTGCGGAGGTATGGACGAAGGGTTCTTTTCTCCCATCACGGATATCGAAAAGGGGGCCGTAGCTGGGTGTCCGTCTTGCAGCATCATCAACGCTGGTGTGCGAGCATGTCTACCAAGGCACATTGCCACCAGCTCAAAAGTCTCTGTGATGGAGAACTGGAACTCAGGATGTGCTGGACGCCAGTTTATCCGAACGAAAAGGAGATCAGCGACGATGCCAGGGGCCTACGGTGTCATCGTAGTCAGGAGTGGTCATCTAGATCTAAGCAATCTCTTTGTCCCCTCAGCGGAGTTGCGAGACGAAGTTGTCGCCGAACTTAACTTCTTCGGCACTCAAGGTGAGCCAAGTTCCTAGAGCTGGATGTATTAATGAAACCTTCCTAATGCCAACGCAATAGAGGAACCGGCATCGTGGGACTCCATCGGCCTCGCTTACCACATATCTGGAGGCACATCTTCCGACGCAGCTTTTCGATGGTTCCAAGCTCGCCTGGAGCACTGCATTTCAAAACACTCATTATGTAGGGCAGTAGATGGCCATAGTCGAATGCCAACCCGCGTTTTGGAGCTAGGCCCTTTCGATGGTCATGCCGAGGGTCCGCAAGTGACGACTGATAGTGACATTCGACTTCACGAAACCCAAGGTATTTGCGACAGATATGTCTGCTTAAGCTACTGTTGGGGAGGCACCATAAATATCTGCTTGACTAAAGATCGATATCATTCCTACATGCGTCGGATCACTTGGTCATCTTTGCCTGAAGGGTATCGCGATGCTATCAAACTGACTCGCAAGCTGGGAATTCGCTACATCTGGATTGACTCGCTCTGTATCATTCAGGACGACAAGGACGATTGGAGGGCAGAGGCAGCTCATATGGCATCAGTTTTTCAAGGCGCTCACGTCACCATTTCGGGAACAAGATCCGCAAACCCTCACCAGAGCTACTTCACCCAAAGCGAAAATAAGTACAAAGCAAAAAGGGTAGAGCATCGCGATGACAAGGGGAAGACATGGCATGCAAACGTGCGACGGACCATTCCGCACTTCTTCTCCTCCGACGCATCTGGTGAACCAAACTACAGCCTCGGGGACTTCCCTTTGCTGAACCGTGGTTGGGTGTTCCAGGAGCGTCTCCTGTCTCCCCGAATCCTACACCTTGGTGATGTAGAGATGGCTTGGGAGTGTAACGAGGTCTGCGCCTGCGAGTGCATGGGAGAGACCACGATATACGAAACCGAGCCAAGATGGGCGCATACCAAGGGTGCTCATGTACGAAACTTGTCATCTGCGACTGAGGCCAAAGAGCTGTATCCGGATTGGCGCAGTACGGTGGAAAATTACAAAAAAACGCGGCTCACTTATCAGGATGATATCCTTCCGGCTATTGCAGGCGTGGTAAAGAATATGCAGAGGTACAGAAAAGACAAGTACCTAGCCGGGGTTTGGGAAGACAGCTTGCTCGACGATCTCGCCTGGCAGGCTACCCAAAGCGTTCTGCCTCGACCGGACGCTTGGACAGCTCCGACGTGGTCATGGGCATCTGTGACATCACGAATCAACTATTCCAACCTACGTACGACCTTGGCACCCAAGTTTATGGAAGAAGCCGATTCGAAAAAGCAAAGAACAGTGGTTATTGAAGCTTCAACGGAGTCTGCGGGAGCAGATCCAACGATGGAGGTCATCTTAGGCCACATAGTATTATTCGGCCCAATGATCACAGCGCGCCTAGAGTGTGATGAGGAGAGGGAAGTGGGCGCTCCGATACAGACCTATTTTGCCTTACACGGCAGCACATTGTTCGAAATAGCCCCTGACTACAATTTCTGGGCGCCGGGCAAAAGTTGTGTGCCGCTTGGCAGCACCATTTATCTCTTACATCTGTGTAGAGAGCCCAAACTTCGGAATAAGAACGGTATAGGCTATAAGAAAATGCCGACCAAAGTATTTTCTCTCGTTCTTCGAAAGGTGGATGAGGATGGGGACACTTTCGCCGTCAGCGGTCCAAGCAAGAAAGGAAAGAAAACGGGCGATCATTCTTCAGTGAATTCAGGCGATGGGACGTATGAAAGAATCGGGATATTGATACTGGCTTGCGATGACGATGGGACAGAGGACTATGTAGTCGAAAATGGTAGAGACTGCGTGGTGAAGTTGATCTGACCGGACACTTTTCATTTTTGTCAAAGGAACTCGGAGTATTGATATCTGACCATTAGGTCAAGCTTTCACATGTTTTACGAGGAGCTTTTCATGAACTATTGTTTGACTATGCGATGATACACTCACTCGCTCATCGGCCTTGCATCGAATGGGTTAGGTTCCGCCGCATCGCAAATATGATGGAGTGCCCTGAAAATTAGACCAGAACCTTCAAGTACCAGGATTGATACGCGATAGCACGATGTCTTAAAGTGATGGTCGCATGGAGATTTGCGCCTTTCCTTGATACCGGCTTCTTAGTGATAACGGCGTTGTTCTCTTCCGTGACAACGGTTTTGATTCGAAGTCATTGGCAGGCCGGGAGCCGTTACTGCTATTCGAAAAGGTACATCTGCCTTCTTCTTCGAGGTCGCTAAAAGCGAAGTCAAAGGCTCTTGGTACACCAACATGCAAACTCAGGGGCAAGGGATCTCATGATAAGCCTTTTGAACGGAAGAACTCGGAACATACCAAACTGGAGGCGTTCACAAGGTTCGAACCCCTTGCTAGCAGGCTCTTGGCCGATGCTAATTGACTTGGCGAGCTCGCAGAACCAAACGGACACCTTTGCTGTCGTGACATCTCAGCCTAGGGTACAAGGAAGTAAATGACAATGCATTGGCTACCGCGTGAATCTGATCAAGCATTCAGGCTATCAAACGCTGAGGCTTCGATACCAATAAGAGATCCCTCGTAAAACACCGAACGCAAAAGTGCCGCCAGTCGAGTTCAGGAACCTAAGGAGGCCGCGAACTGCCTTTCCGAACATATACTTCTGTTGAAGATTGGGATAGGGAAAGAAACGACACTGCCCTTTCCATACTTTGAATGCACATGTCTTGTTTAGCTGGCCTGTTTCTAAAGCTTCGCTATTCATCCTCGCATCAGAGATCTTGGAAGGTTGTTTAGTCACGCTGCCTTCTTCGCATGCCGGTCCAGCAGCTGTTGCTGTTTCTGAATAGCACAAATCATCTCGATTCGAGGGCATGGTAGGCTAAAGCGTCATAAACCTGGACTTGCTTCGCGCTGTGGAACTTGGTAGCCTGTCCAAATATCAGACTCAGGGCCTGAACCATGCATATTGCGCATATACTGTGTAGGACCAGCAGCGATGTGCTAAGAACACTATGACAAGATAGTATTCAGACACACTTGATTATCCCTCAACGGAGCACGCGACTGAGAGTGTGTACGCCTGAGACAAAGCAAACGGAAACAGAACGACCAGAAAGTGGACAAATACATCCGTACTTTCGACGTCCGAATTGTTCAGTCTAGATGTCAGCACAAAATATCGCATCGAACCGGCCCGCCCCCGCTTAAAGGATGATTCCCCAAGCGGTTTCCCTCCAGTCCACCCCAGGAGCCAGAATCCGTGCGACTTCCCCATGGGGACATGAGAGAGGAGCTTCAACAATTCAGATCCATGGTATTGGTTAACAACTTGACATACACCAGAAATTCATCGCAATATGGTGGCGCGCTGCAGCCAAGCTATTTCTGGGACCGGCATTCCAGCCGCAGCCACCAACGGCGTTCACTCCGGCGTCACCATTTCTCAAGTTCTTCCGACCCTTGTGGATAGGATCACCTTGGCGGCCCCATTTGGCGCCAACTATGGGGGAACAAAGAGGGGAAGAGTGGCAATGGGGTAAAGTTGGGGAGACGAGGGGGCGGAAGCATGACAATTCATTCCCTGATCACAACCTTTGGGTAGAGCAACCGGTTGCCTTCACAAATCGCAAGCATGCCGGACCTTCTGCAAATTCAACATGTACATGCCGTCTGGGGATGAGCGGGGAAATGGTGACCTCTTGTTCTAGAGCTAAGGGTCCCTCGCTTGGGAGGACGGCGATGATCCGGTCCATCCTGCATGAAGTCCTGTTTATAAGCATGCAGGCTTTAACCGCGTCTCTCTAGTCATTTGGCCCGCGGGTGGGAGATATGGCGATATAATTAACCTTAACCTTTTCCCTCTGCTTCTCCCTTCACTTGGTAAATCGTCTTGGCCCTCCATTCTTGACTGACTCTGATCTCCCCTCGTGAGGCTTTGTTCTTGTGGTGTGCAACTACATGTAATTACCTTACGGATTGCAGTATGTCGATTGCACCCCTCTTGCCAAGACACCGAGAGCAAGCGTCTGCATGCCCAGCTACGCCTTCTGACGCTGGGCACGCTTGGCTACCACGGCTACGTATAGTGTATAGTCTTTTTCACTTTTCAGCCAAGACAGTCTTGTCGAGAGATGATCCATTTCCATCGTTCTTGGGTTGGGCTTGGGTGCACCAGCACCAGCACGACACCGGGGGAGAATATGCCTCATAGGCAGTCACCGACAAATCAATCCTACGCCGCGCCGGTCAAGGACTAAATTGGGCCTGGGCTGGCAGCCCTGGGAGAATGCGCCTGAATGTCCCGAACGGACGATCAGAACGAGTCGAACAGCTATCTCAGTCTATCTTGACTTTAACTGTGTAAGTAGCAGAAGGTCCGGTAAGGGTCGCTATGGGGCTCGAGATCCGGGGAATCATCGCCGCGTCGCTTGTCAACTGTCAATCTCGTGTTGGGTAATCCCGGGGACGTGCCACCGGTACTGTCCCCTTGAAGCTCCAAATGAGACTATCTTCCCCACGGCGTTCATCCTGTCTCTAACATTTCACTGCGAGGCCCCCACTCCGATGGAGCTGAGACCGCACAAATGCGACGAGGGCCTCCTTCGTTGCTCGACGCCAGACATGGTTTGCTAGGGTGGATAGGTCAGACTACCTTTTGTGAATGGTCACCTGCGATCCCGCGTTTCTGCACCCGCATTGCACGTTGCTATGATCGCCACTCAATCCGGCATGGATGCCACCGATAGTTGGTCCATTGGTGTGTCATTGAAGGAGACAGCGGACATGAATTCTTGGCATCGCTCGACTGGTACGGCGGATATGGTCACTCTAACGTGTTGCAAACATAAGCTCGACATCTTCCACCCGAACCTCGCTGAATAGACGCATTTCCCCGTCACTATGGTCCCAACACATATGGCCTCGAATATTCCATGTACTAAGTGATACGAGCTTCTTAGCGAGCTTCTACGCCCGCTCTGATTGTGATAGTGGTTGTATGTCAAGCGCAGCGTAACGCACTAGACGCCATAGAAGCGCTGCAGGGAAGGCTTCCTTCAAAATGGTTCGCCCCGGTCACGAAGGAACCGACTAAATCAACCTTCTAGCCTGAATCCATGTGTTCTAGTTCGCTGCAGCGGAACGAAGCTTTCTCCTCGCGCAAGTGCCGAGCCAAATCATGTCCAGCCGGCCTACGTGCCTTCGCCAAGAATGAGGGCTTGAATTACGTCCGACACGACCTATCATGGTTAGGAAAACAACGCAAACATAGATAGAAGAACGTGCACAAGCACACCACCGTAGATAAACACCCGGAGACTGCCCTGGGCAAGTCAATGATTAGTGAATTACACCTCGTCTGCTCCGTCAACTAGGTAGGCTTGAAACAAGGTTGGGACTTGTTGGCCTTACTTGGCGCTGCGCCATCTCCCTGGCCGTGAGCGCATTTCGCTCTCGGCAGCGCTTGTTGGTGGAGGTATGGATTCTAGAACACAGGGAACCATCGTCAGGTTGGCCCACTTTCTTCCACAACCAACCTTGAGCTGCGTCGTTCGACCCAGGAACCCTTCTCCTCACCCAAAGAACACACGCCACCATGCTCAACCTGCGCTGAAACAATCCAGTAAAGAGGAACGCGGGGAAAGATGAATTAGCGCGATGGTGATTGTGTCCACTTTCCCCAGTTCAGAAGCCAACCTCCCACTTCCCCGGACGGAGACATATGCACAGCCCACCCCGACTTGACCGGGTGCGGGCGCCTTCAAGTGAACGTGGCGGCCGAGGTGAGGCAGTGGTATGCGCGTCTTACCTATCACGCCCTTATAGCTCGTATCACTGTATGAGCAACATAGTGTCGTCAACTCGCGACGAGTCATCAAGCCGCAGAGCCAAGAATCAGGCCCATCATATTCATCTTCAAAAGCCATGCCTCCGGGGATTTTCATCCCTCGCTCGGCAGTCTATGTCACCACTATGTAAAGAAACAATAACACGAGGCAACTGAGGAGAGGCACGCTACTACTTGCCAAGACGCATGGGCAGTCAAGGGTAGAAGGAAGGCAATGTCACATTCCCCAAGCTTGGTATCTCTTGGTAACCTTCTTCTGTAGCACAAAGTGATTCGTCGTGACTCCTGTTTACGCTTATAATAGCAGCTAGCTAGGCGACGTACACCACCAGCTCAAGATGTGCGCACTTCCAGGATCGCTTGCCGCCCGCCTAGGCAAGTCTTCTCATTCTTGGAAATGACTAGGGGGTGGTCGTTGGTGTTCGGAACATGTCGGACATGACTTGGCAGAAACAAAATAAGTGAGATTCCGTGATGAATATGTGTGGGTGTAAGCAACCCAAGACCCGCCGAGCCCATGTCCCTAGTCGATCGCGGGCATGACATGGGAGCACAACGTGGACGGAGGCTGGAGGTCATCCCACGAGGGTAAGGTCTGGGCATCCCCGCCTTGTACGAATACAAAAGAGCTCCAGACCCCGTGGGAAAATGGAGAATGAATCTCGCTCGACAGGGTGCAACTAGCTTAGTGTTGCTAACATCAGTCTCCCAATTTTTCTTCTCACCTTTTTTGTTGCTTGTCTGGACTTCCGTGAAGTCTCTGCCAAAGGAACAGCCGGAATCATGACCTCCAAAACCAACACCGCGGCTAATAATCAAGCCGACAGAGTCAAGGACATGGAGCCCCAGATCTTTGAGGACGAGAACCCAGAGAAGCCCATTCCAAGGAACACTGGCAAGATCGACTACTCTGGTGCTCAGGAGAAGACTGACCCCAAAGAAATCGCTCTGGTAAAGAAGTTGGACAGATGGATCATGGTATTCGAGCCTCCCGATACCTGCTCCAAGTAACTATAGACTGACTGGTGCCTCCCTTCAGCCGATGTTATGGTCCATGTACTGGCTGAATGTAAGTCCACATCTTGGAAGTCCTAGGGTACTACGTCAACACACACTAACAACTTTTGCCGCAGTACCTTGACCGCAATGCCATTGCTTTGGCTCGCCTCAACGATCTCGAGGAAGACCTCAATTTGACTGGTTCCCGTACGTCTGACAATATTTGTCATTAGTGCTAAGGATATCGCTGACCCCTCTGTCCGACAGAGTACCAGACCTGTGTTTCGATTCTCTTCGTCGGTTACATTATGTAAGATGCCTGGCTCGTTGATGATTACTTATTCCGCAACTAATACCCTCCGACTAGAGGACAGATCCCTTCAAACATGTTCCTTACCCGAACCCGACCTAGCCGCTACATGGTACGTCTTCACAGCCCCCAACTTTCAACGGGAGGAAAAACTAACTCTGTTGCTTGTCTCCAGGGAATCATGATGATGCTATGGGCTGTTGTGAGCGCTCTCACTGCAGTTTCAAAGGACTTTACCGGACTTCTCCTCACCCGATTCTTTCTCGGAGTTACAGAAGCTCCATACTATCCCGGTGCGGTCTACTTGCTGAGTATCTTCTACACCCGGAAAGAGGTTGCTACTCGCATTGCTATCCTGTATACCGGAAACATTCTAGCCACTGCTTTCGCCGGCCTGATTGCAGCCGGAATATTCCACGGCATGGATAACCTCGCGGGCATTGCAGGCTGGAAGTGGTTGTTCATCCTTCAAGGTGCCGTTACGTTCGTCATTGCAGTCATCGGCTTCTTTCTACTTCCCGATTTCCCCCAGACCACCAAATGGTTGACACAGGAAGAGCGCGACCTCGCCTACAACCGTATGGAACTCGATACTGTTGCCAACAAGGGCGAGACCAGCACTTGGAACGGTCTGCGTCAAGCTGCCAAGGACCCCATGGTGTGGATCTTCTGCGCAATGGCCCACATGCACCTGGCTGCCAACGGTTTCAAGAACTTTGTGAGGCTTTTATGATCCCGAATCTACACGTGTAAGGAGAGACGACTAACAATTCTTCAAAAGTTCCCAAGCGTTGTCAAGACACTCGGCTTCAACACGACCATCACCCTCGTACTCACCTGTCCTCCCTATCTCATTGCTGGCGCGGTTACCATTGCCGTATCCTGGTCGTCTGGCAAGTTCAATGAGCGCACATGGCATATTACCGCGTCCAAGGCCGTCGCGGTTGTCGGTTTCATTTCAGCCGCTGCAACAATGAACTTGGCTGGTCGATACGTCTCCATGGTGATCTTCACCATCGGCACGTACGGAGTTAACTCGGTACGATTATTCTCTCTCGTCAGATTCATCAAAAGATTTTGCCATCGCAGCTAACTTCGGGAACAGTTGATCCTAGGTTGGTGCGGCAGTGTCTGTGGTCAGACCAAGGAGAAGAAAGCAGTGGCCATCTCCATGGTGACGATGATCATGAACGTCAGCTTCATTTGGACCCCCTACCTCTGGCCCAGCAGCGATGAGCCTCGTTATGTCATTGCCATGTCAAGCAGCGCCGCATTCAGCATTGCGACTGCTTTGCTGGCTTGGCTTGGGAAGATCATCTTGAAGAAGCGCAACGAGAAGTTGAGGGCTTCCCCTGATGAGACCACCGTCTTTTATGTCTACTGAAAGGAAATGTTGATGCGGTTTGCTTGCAAGCACTGCTGTTACGCACACTCATACACACTCATTCAGAAGCATCACTATGGATGGCTACGTCTGTGTGGAGTTGATCATATGTACATGCCGTAGTACCGTACTCGAGTAATGGCATTCGCGTTTTTCCTCTGACCTTGCATCAATCCAATTTCTAGCTTGATCTTGCCGTCGCGCCTTCCCTCTGGAATCGAAATCATGCTGTTGCTGTTCACTTGATGAGTATTGGTGTGGTCGTTGATTGATTTCCATGGGTGGGCTCCCTTGAGCCCTTCCCAATGCCATAGGCAGCACCGGCGTAGGTATGGGTAAGATAGTTCGCATGTTCCTACCCACCAACTCAATAAAACTGTCCTAGCTCAAAATTCTTTCTGTGGAAAATGTGTTTAGCTGCCAATCCTCGCTCCTCGTTGGGAGATGATACTGAGGTGATGTGGTAAGCTGACGCGACATGACTCCAGTTAGTTCGCGTTTACGTCTCTAATAGGGCAGTTAATGCCAAGGGTCAGATTTCGATGCCGTGGAAGGAACCTCGGATAAGGCCGAATTATGCTGCCTACGCTGGGATCGACGGACGTGGGTGGACAAGCGAGGCGGCTGGGGTCGCCAATACTTGCTTAGCCTATTTTGACAGGAGGTATCTCTATTGTGGCGGCGACCTTTAAATGTCAGCCCTACCGCTCCTCTTTCACGCCGCTTCGAATTCTCCGTTGAATCTCCCAGAGCCGGTGAGTGTGAAGCCCTCGGCAACGTCAGCATCGACTGAAGGATTCGACCAGAAAATCAAAAGCTCGACCTTCCATGGCGTATAGAGCCCTTCAGAAGCCACCCACGCCGGTGGCTCCGGTCTCAGCGCCCCAGACCCTCAGCTGGGCCCTCAGTGACCGGCCGAAGGTAAATCGAAGACAAGCTCCGAAGTCTCGGGCAGGCTGTATCACATGCAAGTGAGTTACGAGCAACACGAAGACATAACAACCCCCTTTGAGAAATGCGTTCTGATCAATTTTCATTGATCCTTGTGATGCGGCGAGCTAACGTAACTATTAGAAAACGACGCATCCGGTGCGACGAGGGAAAGCCATCCTGTCTAAATTGCGGTAAATCAAAGCGAACTTGCGAAGGATATGCAACAAAGACCATGGGAGACGAGTGTAGACTGCAGGAATACCGCCCACTGCTCATTCGACCCAACTACGAGACGTACATGTTCACTGCACAACTCGAGAAAGATCAATTTGAGTATTGGATGACATTCAGCAAGCAGTTTACTCTGTTTCCGTCGGATCTCATCACGCAGCTCATACCACAAATTGCCCGTGAAGAGCCGGCCATCAGACACGCAGCGTTTGCCATTGGCGCAGCCACTTTGGGCAGCGATAGTCGCACACAACGCACCGGTGGCGAGGGTCCATTCATGAAGGATGCTCTGCAACATTATGGAAGAGCCATTCACATCATTCGATCCAGCGCATCATCAAAGAGGAGCATCCCTCGTGCTCTCCTCTCTTGTATTCTCTTCGTCACGTTCGAGGCCATACAGGGCAATCATCAAGCTGCGCTCACCCATATAAATCATGGATGCAGTATGCTCGATCAAGTGATGAAGCAGGGTGTAAGTGGAGAATGCCCTCCAAAGCTTATTGATGAGGTTATCTCTGGATTTCAGCGCTTCACCTTGTCATCATGGACCATGAATGGATATCATCCGACCGAGACTGTGACCTGGGTACCTTGGTGCTGCCGCGGAAGAAGAAGTCGCTATGCAGTCGACGAGCTGCCAAAGAGCTTTGCAACGCTTTCAGAGGCTCATCGGTGGTGGGAGGTTATTCAACACTTCATCATATACAAAACACAGATGCATTCCGCATTGCACTTTGAAGACTTGAGGACTCCTACAAATCTGACAGAGATCCCTAAATATCAAGTCAAAAGACATATGGGCATCCTCGATCGGTGGCACATCCGGTTCAAGGCGTTATCAACCACAAAGTCTCCGTCTGAAACAGCGCACAATGAGCGCTCAAGACTACAAACGTTGAGCCTTGAGCTTTTATACAAGTCACTCGTCATTTCTGTGAAGAGCTCTCAATACACAAACAGAAAAGTTCTAGTCGACTCGACAGAGGAATTCAGTGAGATACTCGCTATGAGTAGGATCGTTCTCGAGGGACAATCAAGTATGGACCAATCCAGAGAGGTTTTCACTATGGACACCAGTCCGAGCTGGGCCATTCTTTCTGCGAGCATCTACTGTGTGGATGCAGACGTTAGAAAAGAAGCGCACCGCTTGCTCAGGGACTTCCCCCGCCGGGATAGCATCTGGGACACGAGATTGTTCGCCGCCATTTCAAAGACGAGCCAGGACCTCCGCGCAGAAAACGATTGGAGTGTCGACGATCATTTTGGTGCGATTCTGGTCAACAAAGAGGTTGTTCTATACAAGGACGAGGTATGTAGGAGGAAGTATGAGCTAGCAGACGGCCAGTGGCGAATCGTGGAAGAGCAAAGAATACCGGTGTGTTTGGAGTGATTGTATGATTATATGTATCATCGTTTACTTCTAGGCATTCAACTCTAGATACACATGAGGCAGTCACCAGTTCTTGAATGAGTCATAACTGAAACGCCTGACAGCTCCGTGTTGCTAACCAGAAGAAAGTGAGCTTACTGAGGATTTTGGCAAGGCATGTTAAAGACAACTATGGAAACCAGTCATATGGGAGTTGAGAGAGGCTTGGGGTCTACGATGTTTTCGTCCCCCAAAGATGAATTAGTAGGTTTCATGATATATGCCGTAGCATAAAGGGGCCAAGCTCTATGGAACATAAGCTCTTTCTAAGAGTACGTCCCCATAATCAAAGTTGCCAACTCAACCGGCTGAGGTCAAGGACACCCGGCGTCTTTCAATGTTATGGATAGGCCTTTTAGAAGTCTTGAAGACGAACCCGTTTCTCTCACCGAAATTGGTTCTCGTGCAATTATCGAATTCCTGGAGGAGCTAAGTTCGCGACAACTCCCTGCTTCTGATATCTGATGCCCAAATCACACAGCGACTTCAGCTTATCAGAGTACCTTGAACAATATCCCATATAGTCCAGTGGTTAGGATACTCCGCTTTCAGTTCCGTGAAAGCGTTCCGGAGAGACCCGAGCTCGAACCTCGGTGTGGGAACATGCCTTTGATATTAAGGAGCATTTTTGCACTTTTGAAGCCGTGGTATACCAGACAAATACAAACAAACCATCGGTACACCTCAATCGACCTCTACGATGACCTCGGCATGTCATACAGAACAAAGTAGGTGCTTCGACGCCTCTTGAGGGGACACGTTGATAAGATGCCTGAGGGGCATCAATAGGCTGCACCTACAACGACTGAATGACTCACAGATGGCTGGCTCCTAGCACTGAAACGAAAGTCCGGAGGAAATCAGCCTCAACGTCATGATTTTCTCGATATATAATAGGTGTGTCATTCAATCGATACATGACTACGCTCACAGTGCAATATGCAGGCAAAGTGAACTTCTTAACGTCCAAGGCATTCGTTCATCCGATCGGCGATTCTCTCGCAGGCCATATGCAAATTGCAAACCACGACAATGATAACATGTTTTGTTTTGGTGAGCTAGAGTACCAATGGAATGTGACTCTTCACATCTCACGACTTCTCGGCTTTCTACGCAACACCTCACTGGGATGTGACTGGAAGGATGCTGGATCGTAAGCTACGACTTCGATCATCCTCGTCTAAGCACGTAACTCAATACATGTTCATCTAGGCTGGTGATCTAGCATATACTGCCTGAAGTTTCCGATCCTAACTGCCAATGTCTCGTCGTTGATGGGCACGTGGTACGAGTTAATCCGAAACATCTGGGACCAGCCCTCTGTGCCGTCGTCTTCCAGATTCAACTTCACAGTTTCTTGAAGGCTCTATCAATCTGGTCGTTGATTTCCTTGAAGAAGTCATCGGATGCTGGGTCTTAGCCGCATGCTAATTGATGAAAAGCATCACTTGCCAGAACAGGGATTGTGGGGTGGGTGATGTTACCTTCGTACCTTGGCCGGCACATTCAATGCGGTCACCAGTGCTGACTGCTTGGCTGTAAGCGGCGCCCCCATCTGCCTAACATCGTGGCCCACATGCTCGTAATATTGGAATTATGACATGGCTGACGACTTTGTAGATACGTAACGCCGGTCGACTCGTTGGCAAAGACAGGAAGCGGCTATGAAGCCTGATGCGCGGGTTAGAGAGTCTTATAAGCTGAGAAATCGGACAAGTGGATGTTGGCGTTTATGAGCCTTATAGTCTCGCTCTGTTCGGTCAGGTTTCTGCTCACATGGATTGACGGCACTGAACTATCAAAGTCTGCCAGACCTCCTCATCAAACAAAACGATACGTCGCTGTCAGAATGCTCTCGGGTTGCATCCATATTGCCTGTGTGTCCGAAGTCAAAGTTATCGCGCAGTGTGGTGGCATCGTAATCTAGAAGAACGGCATCGGTATTTAAGAATCAACAAGTCGGCAGTATGCTGGAAACTATCCTATCTCTACCCAATCTCTGTGATCCGGCCTTCGCATCTTACTTATCTAAAGGTTATCAGCTCTGTTTATATTTCGAATCTGGAGACTGACCCGTTTCAAAGACAACGATCTTGCGGAATTCATCTTCCGCGTGGTAAGGTGTGGGAGTTATCTTCTCATCCCCAACCCATACACGACTCAGTGTTTACGCCATGGTGTGTCGTGTTTTTACTCAACGGAATGCCTAACTTCAATTTGCTACTAAATAACTACGATGATAAGATAATAGCAGGATTCCATCTTGGGAGTGGAACATCCTGGGGGAAGGGGTGGACAATAGATTGGCGCGAGTTGATGTACTAATTTGTGTTATCATCCGAAAATGACTGGATTTACATGCCCCTTGCTGTGTAGGACGGAATTTGATATGCCGCGCCCAATGACGTAAAAGATATAGAGAGACATTTGTTTGTAGTAGACAATAAAAGAAGCGGTCGCACCAAACCTCTGAGACCCGTTCGCTGGAAGAACCAGCAATATGCTCCTAGCCACTTTGCCACCTAGTCAACTGAGATTCTCACCTACATCGCACGCGTAGAAACGATGACCACAAGACACGAAAAGCCCGAGTCAGTCGACCTTGAGAACAGGCTCGGCGACGACGTCGAAAATGCCGCTCTCGAAGCAGGCTCTCAAAACCCCCCATCAAGGGACTGGCTTGCCAAGTTGCGGAAAGCCTCGTTGAGCTCTGCCGAAACTCGAGGCGTGGCACCGGTTCCGATTGAAGAGAGAACCGACAAGAATACTTTACAGCTATTCACGTTGTGGCTCACCGCAAACTGCACTACTCTTCCGTAAGTTTCGAAATCCTTTCCTGAATTATCGCGCCTCCGCGCGGAAGACTTGGTCTTGTTCGCCAAGCTGATGAAAATTATAAGCATGACCACTGGCATATCCGGAACCCTGGTCTTTGGGCTAGATCTTGCTGTTGCTTCATTAGTCATTGTGCTAAGCACCCTCCTATTCATGCTTCCCGTTGCCTGGATGGGCACAATGGGGCCAAAGACCGGCATGCGTCAAATGGTTCAGACAAGATACTACTTCGGGTACTCAATCCGACGCTTGATGACTGTATCTTCCATTGTAGCTGACTTGAGAAATAGCTACTACTCTTCTGTCGGCACTGCGCTGCTGCAAATCGCCACCTTGATAGGTTACACCATCATGACATCTATTGTCAGTGGGCAGACTCTCACGGCTGTTTCTGAAGGCGACCTCAGCTTGGCTGTGGGTATCACAATCAGTGTCGTCGGCGCACTGCCCATATCCTTCCTGGGCTACAAATATCTGCATTACATTGATCAATACTTGTGGGCTCCATCTTCTGTTGCTCTCGTCATTGTCGCCGGCGTCAGTGCAAAGTCGTTTGCTGGTACTAGTGCCGAGACTGTTGCATTATCACCAAGGAGTGTCTTGACCTTTGCCGCTGCATGTGCAAGTCTGTGTACTAGTTGGGCTCCATTGGTATCGGACTTCGCCGTCTATATCGACCCATCCACGCCAAGGTAGGCCGTGACTTGCGCCCAACTGAGACTGGACTAGGCTTGCGCCATATCTACAACAGAATCAAGATCTTCTTATGCGTATACGCAGGGTACAGCGTCCCTTCAATTCTGCTACTCATTCTAGGTGCCGCTGCAGGTACTGCTGTGCCAGCAAACGAGACTTGGGCTGAGGCTTACGAACTCTACTCCGTCGGTGGTATCATCAATGCCATGAACTCTCCTCTGGGAGGATTTGGAAAGTTCGTCTCGGTCCTGTTGGCGTTCTCCGTGCTTGGTCTCACAGCGTGCACTCTATATTCGCTCTCCATCAGCTTCCAGTCTCTTCATCCGATTCTCAGTCGCCTTTCCCGATACCTATACTCCCTTGTCATTGTGGCAATCATTGTGCCCATCTCAATTGTTGCCAGCTCCAACTTTTACAACTCTCTATCGAACTTCCTGAGCGTCGTTGGCTACTGGACGGCCTCGTATACTAGCATCGCGCTTACTGAGCACTTCTATTCTCGTCGGGGCCAGTATTCTGCGTACAACGTCTCTGACTGGGATAATCCAAAGGCACTCCCGCTTGGATTTGCGGCCTTGGCATCGCTCTGCTGTTCTTTCGGGCTGGTCGTCCCTTCTATGGACACTGCGTGGTATACTGGACCCATTGCAGTACGGGCCGGGGATATCGGTATACAATTGGGAATTGCTCTTAGTTCACTGATGTATATAGTGCTGAGAGGTGTCGAAACACAATGGGAAGGTCGAGGTAGATCATTTTAGTAATGTAGAAGCTTCGGGTACTTTCCATCTCCCTTACCATGGTCTCTGGATTTTTGGAACAGTTTTCTTTCCTGATTCAGAAAGATACAGCTTCACTGCCCCTAGCTCAAAACTGGAGACCGCCTTTCAGAGGTAATTAGTGAGTGTTATCGTCATTATCACCAAAGGCGGTCTCGGGGTCCCCTCGGCGGACTTCCGTTATGCCTGCCACATAACTTTACCGTAGTCGTTTGAATCAAGTAGCCTCTACGTAGTGGTTGGCACACCATCGAGGTGTCGTGCCGCTTGATGGTTGACCTCATCAACCCAGCGAATGTCGTGCTCACATCAGGTGCTCAAGGCTCCTCAATTGCGTTTAAAAGCCGTGCCCACCCAGTTTTCTTTTTGCAATTACTTGGACAACTTTCTAAACTTGTCAATCTTCAAATTAATAGTCAGTTGGGTTCCCATAGCCCTCTCACGACAGCTAGACCAGACGCAAAGCGGTGCGTTGCTGTTCCTAACCAATTTCTGGCGTGCGACTTCGGCCGATTTGGCGGCCTTTGCAGTTACCGACAAGACTGCGAGCGTCTCTACGCATGACTTTCAGAATAAGCAATATTCTATCAGGCGCTCTCGAAACATACGTATAGCAAACGGCCCGAACGAATCATCCAGAGTATTGGATGAGAAGCGCCACGTCAAGCGTCGGAAAATGCCCGGCCTCTTGGGAAAGCAAAGAGCGCATCCGGGCCCAGAAATCCGCTGCGACTCTGCGGAGAATTGTGCCGACCATGTCCTGGGCCCCGGCCGATGGCCGCCGTTGAAATAAAAAAGCAATGGGATGCACAAGATCGGGGCACTGTCAATCTAAGCTGCTTTCAAGGGGAAAAAGAAAAAGGCACGGAAAGAGGACTAAAAGACCTCAGCAATCAATGCGAGCCGGCATCAAGCCGCCCGACCGGCTGTCGCAAGACTGAGATTCCATTCGGGTCGCAGCCGACGTTACCCTCTCTCTCCTCCTATACGAACAACAAGGCACTAAGCGCCGGCGTCGAATTGCCTCGCCCGTCACAAGCAGCCTCGGAGGCTTCAGCTCGGAAATTCTTGGACGTCGACGATCCCCTCTCAAGTCTCATTGTTAGACGGGTCATCAGAAACACACCAACTCGCCTGGTGCGACGCTTGCTAGCTAGAGGGGGGGGGGGGTGGAACGCGACAACCAACAACGGGGCGGAAAAGCCAAACGCGACGAGAAAGTTCACCACTCGCCATAGCAGACTCTAGGCCATTTTTTGCCGAAATTTGCATCGTCACGAGACCTACGTGACTGGCTATGAACCACGTTGCTTTCCAATTTCCATAGAGTCAACTCGTGGGAAATCTCGGCAAGAATTGAGCAGGGACGTTCTTCATCAATATCAGCGAGGGAATATTAGTGGTCCAAAGTCTCATCCCCACACAACTAGGCAGGGCCAGGGAGCGACCGTCTGTTCACAGACCGTTCTGCCGTCAGTGCCGCGAGACGAGATGAGGTAGATCTTTCTCGGACGGCTTCGCACGCAGGCACGCACGCTCAGGTACGACACGCGCCGTTGAGAGAGCTACGGCCCAGAGCATCCACTGTCGCGCGCGGAGCTGCGTGGCTAGCTAGATGAATGCTGAATAAACGTATTGGAGGCAGAGCGCCATGTGTGATGCAAGATGAAGTGTGACACAACCTCAAGCTCTTCCCAAGCTACTTGACGCCACGCCACGATGGGCTACTACTGTACTATGAGTACCGTAAGTGTCGGTGGCAATCAACATGTCTTCACGAGAGGAAGAGGCTAACTTGCGCTAGCAACTTGGCTCAGGTCTCGGTCAGACAGAGGAGGACAGAGGGGAGGAGGTCTGGAGGCGGGAGGGAGGGGTCAGCCGGCTTGTTCGGCCGATCTCTGGCGCGACTCGAGCCATATCCGCCGGTGCACCCCTGGACCGCCCCAGCAAAAGGACCAGACTGGGCTCTTTCCAACTTCAACCAGCCAAAGAACCGGCAAAGGGAGCATCGGGGTCCTCGTTATGGTCGTCTGTTCCCGCTCGCTCTGGTTTAGAGTTAAATCCCAAGCGGTCGGCCGTTGATGAGACGAGGATCTTTCATCACAGGTCAAGCCGCGGTCAGATCCATCCACGGAAAGAAAGGAAATGATGGATTCGTTTTTCTGTCAGTCTTGTCAGTGTCAACGTCAATGTCAATGTCAAGTGTCAGTGTCACGATGTAGGTATATACATGTGACAGAAGCAAATATGGCATGGAGCCCGATCCGTCGCCAACGTCAGCTATCTAGGAGCGTAAGGTAGAAATGTGCCATAATCAGATGCTTTTTCCTTCGTCTTCGTCTGCTTGCCGCAATTTTCGATATTTTCCTGTAAAAAGACGTAAAAAGGAAGCAGCTTCACCTCGGTAGGCTTGCATCTAAGCAGCACTGCAGCAGTCAGGGACAGGGGCACCCAGGCAGCGCCATTCCGACAAGGGAATGGCTTCGTGCGGGGGAAATTGGCATCTCCCCAGACAAGCAGCGATGTGGCCCTCCCCCTCCTGGGCCTCCTCCAAGCTATTTGTCCTTGTCCGCGTCGTCAAACGGACGCGAAGGGTGCAGAGCCTGGCTTGGGTGTGGTGAGACTGACCCAATCAAGGCAGACATGACACACGGGTATTACCTAGATGGGATACATGGAGAGAGGGATCATGGTGGTTGCTTGTGGCTGCCGTGTGTTCCTGCATCTGCCCACCTTGTTTTGCCTGCCTGTGTCTGCCTTCTTGTCTGGCGTTCCGGGTATGATTGTATGTCTGGTGCCACCATCTCTCTCTCTTAACCTTAAGGCGTCAGACCCGGATGGATTGGCAAGCCACTGGCAGTTTAAGGTACCGAAACACGGGACCTTTGCGTTTCCGGATCATGGACTTGGACGGGCAAAAGTGGCCAATCAAGCTACCAAAGTTCGCAAAATCACCAAGCCGCCCAGATCCCTCTACGAAAGCAGAGGCGACACGACTGGGACGGTGTCTCCAATGGCCTTTACGAAGTAGTATCAAGGTGTTCTAGATGGTTCAATACGGGCAAAGACTGGACCCATGGTTCCGGGGGCGCTTGTGGCACTGTGGCCATGGTCAAGCAAGGCCAGGAACCATCATCTTCTCAATTAACTTTGCAGACTGCCAGAAACCCCCCGAACTTACTTCACCAGGGACCATGGCACGCATGGCCAGAGGTTCATCTGACAGCTGCGGCCTTCAGCTCGTCTTACTTCTGATACTCTTCAGACGCTTGGCCAATGGCAATTTTCGATTTACCCATCAATAGCGCGTGACAAGCAGCCAAGAGATGTTCCCGCCGTCGTCCCCAGTCACCCCGGATTTGGCCTGGAAGGTGGAAAAGAAGGAGAGCAATTTGAACCCAGCTACGGAGAATACTCCATTTTCGAGCGCGATTGAATCAATAATAATACATGTAACCACAAGTGTTGCACGTCCGCCAGATCTCATCCACAATTTCACCAGTCCTTGAGATTCAACGCTGATTGAAGCGCAGCGCCATGTCAGCTAACGACTAAGATGAGGGAATTGGCTCCGAAATTACGCCCGACCCAGCATACAAAAGTCCAGCTTCCCAACACTGCAAAGTCCATGTCCATCTGCATCATGCCGCTCCCCTTATGGGGAATCGATCTCCTTCTTCACATGTCCAACGAGATGAGTACCGAGCACAGTCTGCGGCCTTCACACACACACACACAGAGACACCACTTTTCTCCAATACGTGCCCACACGCCACAATGGCCAGGATTCGGAACTTAGCTAAGAGGCAATAGAGGTCAAAAAGCCCACTTCCCCGGCCTCGCCTTGACCCAAGAAGATCCCCGTCCTAACGGAGGATACTATCCAATCCGGTATTCCCACCCGTCCACACCCCCTGCTCCTCTGCAACCCTCGCCTCTGCTCTATACGATCACCAGCGTAGCCCTGAGGCCCGCAGACCACTCGAAGGTCGGGTATGCGCGGGGAACTTTCGACTACGAGGTAAGCCCTGTTCTCGCTCCCTTCTTTTTTCATCATATCGTTGCAACGCGCATGCACCAGCCGACCCCATTCGGACCTAGCAACCACTTCTCACGACCAGGGTCTCTCAGCTATCCACTTTCCCCCAGATTCTCGCCTTGCTTGCGCACTAACTCTACTGACGGAGGTACTCGTCCATCCGGGTTTTCTGTGACTACTTCGTTTGATTGCCAGTTGTCACTGGACTCGCTACAACTGCTTGTACATGCTCTCCAGGATGGTAGCCCACTTCGAGCTGTTTGCCCCGTCCTAGCCCTGAGAACCTTGGTTATTAGGTTCGCCAACTAGATCCAGGCAATTCCTTCTCCGTTATGAACCTCAAAGTCATGCCAGTCCGAACATCCCGCCTATACCCATACAGCCGAAAGGCATCAGGGTGTAACCACACGTACCCTTTGCTCCGACTTCTATCTACATAAAGCCTTCCTTCCCTCAGCTTTTCTCAGACTTTCCCTTCTCCTCTGCTCCATCCACACTCGCTTGTCTATCATACCGACACCTGATATCCACTACCACCTTACACACACAATCCACCAACAATCAACACGATTACCAAAATGAAGTACGCGTATGCTCTTGCTGCCCTGGCCGCTGTCGTCGCCGCCCAGGTTGACCCTACCATCATTCCCGAGTGCGCTCGCAAGTGCTTGCTGGACGCCACTGCCTCGGCCACCAGCTGCAAGGAGGGCGACTACGTCTGTTCCTGCGAGCCCGCCAACAAGTCTGCCATCCAGGCCGCCGCCACTGGCTGCGTCGTTGGAGCCTGCGGTGCCGACGTTGCTCTGAGTATGTCTACATTTATACTCATGTACCACCAAAGTAATATCATCAGAAGACTAACCTCACTTTCTCAACAGACCAGGTCCTTCCCGCCTCCGACAAGCTTTGCGCCGCCGCTTCGGCCGGCTCTGGCACGTCCGCCTCAGCTTCCGCCTCCTCCTCGGCCGCCGCCTCCTCGGTTCCCCCCGCTAGCATGCCCTCCGTTGCCAGCACCACGGCCGTGACCGTCACTGCATCGCCCTCCGCCAGCAGTGTTGTCGTCACCTCTACTCGCGCCAGCAACGGCACCGCCTCTGCCTCTGGCACCGCTTCCGGTACCGCTGCCGCTACCACCTCCGCCGTCCAGGCTGGCGCTGCTGGCCTTGCCCCCGTCGGCGGCCTTGCGATGCTGGTTCTCGGTGCTCTTGCCATCTAAGCTACCAGGCAACTGGAGACATAGCTCTTGGAAGTAGAGCTCGCCCGGAGTTGTCGGTAAAGATGAAGGGTCCGACTCTTTGTACATACATGAGAAAAGTCGGGATGAAATGATTCATGGTTGATGGTGGATGCCTGAAGCATATGCACCACCATATGGAGGTTTATTGCCCGGAGTCATGTGTTTGACATCGGGCATGTAGTTCAAGTTAAAAGCAATACAAGTTTTTTAATATCATCACTCTGTCTTCATTGTCTCCAAAGTTAAGCCTAATGTCGATTACTATAAAATTCCTGAGCAGGCCTGAAACCGCGTTAGAGGCACCAAAATACAACTGTCCATGCTAAAATCATTGGCATCAAGATCTTGTTGGCTAGAGGTCCAACGATAGGTGACCCCGAGCTATGCGGGGTGTTCATGAGAATGTTTGCCTGTTTGCTGACATCCGGGCACTTGCCATCGAGAAGATCCTGCATGCTAGACCTCTTTCCCACGGCCGCTTTCCCGTCTGGCATGCACTCTCCCGCCTCATACCCGCGCCTGAATTCGAGCGCATTGGCAAACATCCGCGCCTTCTGATCAGTGGTGAATCCGTTCTGCGGGATTTTGCCACGGCACGAGGAGTGCTGTTTTTCAACCGAAAGCTATCCGTTAGTGCTCTTCTTTGAGTCCAATATAAGGGTGTCAGGGCACTTACACTCATGTAGTTATTTATCTCAACTGCTAGGCCACCAACGCATGTTACCTGCGAGCATTGATAAACCACGTCACGATTACCCGAGGTCTGGGTCGCGTTGGTCAATCCGTCTTGAATAATACATTCCTGGCCGATCTCGTTAAATGTATGACCGAGACCGAACCAGTGGCCAACATCGTGAACGAGTGTTGTAGCATCGCCCCCCTGAACATGCGCTTCTTCAATTACGATGCCGTCTGCTTCATCGAGCTGCTGGTTTGGAAACGTGACGTACTATACATGATGAGAATCAAGAGTTAATCGTTGTTCCACTTCGTGATCAGGTCGTTGTGATGGTCTTACGCTGTTCAGTTCCTGGTCGTCCTTCTCGCTGCTTCGCAACCCATTGACAATCCAAACGGTCAATGTCAGCTTTCCAGGCGCGCGTGTCCGGCGTTGCCAATCTAATAATTTAGCCTCGCGTCTAGTAACTCTTGACCAGTCCTCATTTGCCTTTGGCTCCCACCAATTGAGTGCCATAAAGCGGAAATTGATCCTCACTGCCCCCAAAGCCTCGTTCAGGACATCGATCTACGCCCCTTTAGCCCCAATACTATGACCATCTCTATGATAGATCGGTAGGAGCTTACCTGTGCTTTGACCCTCGACTCCAGCTCGTTTGGTCTATCTGCAGTCGAAGAGGCTCTCATGTACTGAAAATATACTCCAACTTCCATAGAGTCAACTGCTTTGCAATTACTAAAGCCTCGGAGGTCCCGTGATACTAGTGGTATCCAGTCGAATACGTCGTCAACAAAGGCCTTTCTTCTTGCCAATCTCTGAGAGTACAAATTTTGGCACTCGGAAATATTGGCTGGGATGGAGATTTTCCCCATGTCGACAGGCGCAGGGTCCTTTTTGGCAAAGTACTCAAAATACGCCGTCTCGAGGATCGCAAGCGCCCGGGCATTATTATTATTTATCGACTTTGCCGGAACATTGACATTGAGCTCAGCTTGAAACTGCTCAATCGTTGATTTATCGGGAGGTGTGGCCACTTGAGACTCCGGGACCGCCAGAATTGCTGTCTCATTGACGCCTTGGAAGCTGTCCGATGGTTGAGCGGCAAAAGAGGCCGTAGTAGCTAGCTCTGGCGACGAGATTGTATAAGTAGCTTGACCGGCACCAAGAGAGCCAGTTCGAGACCTTTTTAATTTAGTAAGAATTGCCAAGGTATCAAGAAGCGCTTACACTTGAGTCGATGCAACATTGCCCGGGTCATCAACTGCCTGGGTGCCTGACGCTTGAGGGGCACCATTCCCAGTGGTTCCTGATCCCTGGACCTGGACCAACGTAGAGCTATCAGGACCCCTAGGACCGCTGGATTGCGTCTGAGAGCTGCGCTGTGCTGGATTCGAGTTTGGAATACTTGCTGATGCTCCGCCGGTTTGTACAACTACTCTAGATGAAGCTGCCTCCCTCGAGTTTGTTATCTCTCTCGAAGGAACCGCTTGACCCGACACGCTGACTCGGACCGAAGACGCTACTTCTTTGGAAGAATTGGGAGAAGCAGGCACAGCAGATGATGCAGAAGCAGCCTTAGATGTAACCTCCGCATTCGCGGACGAGGACTTGACGATTTGGATAGAAGGCTGCGCTGAACTTGGGCGAGCTTCTGATGCGGGTGGTCTTGCTACGGAAGAAGCCTCTGGCGGTGTGTTGGGCTTGGTGCTTACGGATGGAGAAGCGGGTGGTTCTATATGCTCTCATGTCAGCAAACTCCTGCACAACAAGAAATCAAGCAGCGAGTCCGCCTTAAGGGATTTTCACTATTTGTACTGACCTGGAGAGCTGACCGGCACCGGTGGCCTGGCGATAGAAGATGCCGGGGCATCAGAAGTTGACAGGTCGCTGAAGTTTTGCGCAGACGCCCAGGATATTAGTCCAGACAGGAGACAGATGAAGGCGAGGAATCTCATATTGAAGTCAACTCCAATTTACTGCAACGATTGTTGTCAATATTGAATTTGGGCAGAGACTATCCAAGATTGGGAAGACCACGCCGATAATTATTATACATTTCAACTTCTGAAGGAACTCGCTTGAGCTACCCAAAACCGTTTGAGAGGGTCTCTTCTACCAGATGGCTGGAATACGCCACGCTCGCTGCTAGCAGAGTAAGGTTGGATGCATTCAGCATTTTGATTCATACATGCGGGGAAAGCTGGCAGCTTGGGTAGCTGAACGAGCTGAACAGCTTCTGCCAAGCTTGTCTCTTTGAGCCACAAACGTTGGCGGGGGTTCAGCCGCAATGCTTCGATCCATCTCCGAAGCCGTCTGTTGTGATAAGCGGATTCGACAGCTTCCCCGTATGGATACTGATGTCTTGAGATATCTAGACAAAAGCTTCCTGCAGCTATTATTCTGTAAGACAACTAGGGCAAATGCTCCAACCGTGTTAAATTCACTCCACAGAGCTGCCGGTCAACTTAGCAGAAGTGGCAAATGGTGGTTGAAGGCAAATATGTCGTAATTGATGTTTCAATGCTATGTGTTGCCTCATTACAGTTAGCCAGGGACGGCCTCAATAAGCTGTATTCCGCAAAGTTTGGCTGGATGCTTCATTACCGGCGAGAAACACTCGAATGAAGCTGCCTTGTCAGGCGTGGAATGCATCCTTTTCATTCACATATTGACGCTGTTGCGCCACAGCATCCACTCACACGAATCCTAAGGAGCGTATTAGATGTTTGCGGCAGTCGTGTGCTACTCCAACACCTACTACCGAATATTGAGCCATCCTAGAGTCTAGACTTGCGCCAAGGCAGACAACTGAGGCCTCTCCTCGTCCGCGTGACATTTTTGCCAGGCATACCGGTAACACCAGCTGCGCTTTCAGACAGGCAGATAACATACTTAGCGCATCTTTAGCTTTGAGTTTAATTTTCTTAGCCTTCATAACTGCCGCCATGGCTCAGCCCTAGGACTGAGACATTGAAGTTTTGGGACAGACTGAATTTCGGATCGAGGAACTGGATTATTTCCACCACGATCCACGCCCGGGGAAGAGAGTAGAAGACATTTTAGTGAGCTGAGTAATGAAGGACACCAATGAGAACCCGCGATGGCGACCAAGGAGAGGAAATGCGGGCGCGCGTTCGTTCCCAAAGGTGGCGAGACAAATTTGCGGCAGCTCACAGAACCGACCGGAGCGCTGGAGTTCCTGCACCTACTCATACATATGCCCGTTCGCGTGAATTTCATTCACTTGAACTTTATGTACAGACATCGAGTGACGTGAAACATTGCAATGATGCCTACGACGTCCAATAACGCCTGAGTCACCTATCCAACTAATTGATCTCCTTCACAAACACTAAAGTAACGTGAAAGTGGTGTTCATTAATGAATTGTTGACGGATCAGACGTAGTTGTAGCACGAAGCTAGCCGCGTTACTCGAGGAATAAAAACCGCTTTTACTCCAGCTCTGGCATTTAGCACTGCTCGTGTTACACATTTAGTATTGAGTATCATCCAAGTGATTACGTAGTTGACCCCATTTCACTTTTGCTGTCCATCTTGTGCCATCAAATAATATCTTCAAATGCCCTTACATAAAAGAAGTCTAAACGAAAGTCAAGAAGAGAAACATCAGCTTTGTACTCCAACCCCCTAATCCCCCTCATATCAGTCTATCAGGCCAGATCAAACTGGACGTTAACACCAGAAGTGTCGTAAATTTGTACACGACGGAAACTACATCCTCAGAGCCCGGCGACGGCCGAACTCATATCCACCATAGATGGTAGACGCCGAAGTGTACTCATCAGACTTGCGAGTCTCAAAGGTAGTCGGGGTGGGCGATACCTCTGAAACGGAGGGGCTCACCAGGGACGGTCGAGCACTGGCCACGGTGGTGCCGAGATACTCGGTCGACGTCGTCTCCTCCGATGCCTTGGAAGATGGAGAGGGAGGATAGTCGTAACCACCAGGGATGCTGCTGGCAGTTGGGCTGATCAGAGTCGGAAGAGCACTCGAGACGGTGATACCCAAGGATGAGGTTGGAGCTGGGTATTGGGTGTCGTAGCCTCCTGGGATATCCGAAGTGCTGCTAGAAACGAGTGTCGGCTTGGCGCTGCCTACAGTAGTTCCCGGCGATACGGCGGACTCCTTGGTGGAGGGAGGGTAATCGTATCCGCCAGAAACGCTGCTCAAAGTTGCTGTACCTGTGGGTGTGACGAGAGTGGGGAGAGCGCTGGAGACTGTAAAGCCCGGTGAAGAAGTGGAAGGAGGGGAATGATACGACGACACAGACGTGAAGGTGGATTGCTCGTGAGTTGTGCAAGGTTCTTTGTATGCAGTAGAGGGGGTACTGCTCCCGAGAGAGGTAAGACTAGTGTTGGACAAGCTAAGTGCGGTGGTGGTAGGGTAGCTGAGCGTGGTAGAAAGCCGAATGGAGGTCGGTGATGAAACAGATGGAACGCCACTGGAGACTCCTGTACCGCGAATAGTTGACGAGTAGGCAGTACCGGTGCTGAGAGGCACAGTTTTCGTGAGGGTGACGACAACCGTAGTCCTCTTGGTGGTGTAAGACGTGGAGAGAGAGTGTGTGGACGCTCCGGGATGCTGAGACGAGACAGTGGTGTTGAAGACTGACGTCGTGGTGAGAGTGGTCAATGAATAGGAAATAGGGGGGGCGATGCTCGATTCAGATCGGGTGGAGAAAGATGGCAGAGGAGGGATGCTTATCGTAGGGATGCTTGGGATGCTTTGGGTCGAAACTTTCGAAGAAGTGGACGAGCCTGTGTCGGTGGTGCGGATGGTCTTGGTGACGGTGCGAGTGACATGAGTGCGGGTAGAGTTTGTCCAGAGGCTCGAGGAAGAGCCAGTGGTAACACTCGTGCCAGCAGTGCCAGTACCGTGACTGTAAGAGCTGGAGAGACTGAGAGTTCTGGGATATCAGATAAGAACAATTCTAACTGCGAAAGGATGTCAACTTACGACGTAGCATTAACTGTCCAGGTGAGAGAGGAGCTCGGAGTGCCAGCACTAGGCAGCTGGGAGGAGACCGTGACTCGCGTAGTTGGAGTCCACGATGATACTGCTCCAGTGACTTCAGAAGAAGTGCTAGAGCCGACCGAGGTGGACGAGTTGGTGTAACCGGGGGACGTAGCCGTAGGAGGGAGAATACTAGATGACAAGAATGTGGAACTCAAGCTTCCTGGAATGCTCGTAGTGGAAGGCTCGCATGTGTGGATGTACGGAGGCGTCACAGTCAAGGTCTCTGTGAAAGTCACGGTACTGGCACACTGAGAGCCACAAGCAGTGACAGTGACAGTGACCGTCGCCGGAGGATGCGGGATGAGGTAATTGTTGGCGTTGGGAGGGATGGCGTTCACCAGAGAGGCACTGCAAAGTCAGGTCAGCAATAGTCGAGAGGACATGATTGAAGTCTCACCCAAGGCCCAACAGGGCGAAGTGAAGAGCGATAGGGGCCATGAAGGGCAGAGAACTGGGAGTATTAAACGAGTGTGATGTCGCAACAGCTAGTGCTTGCTGGTTTGAGATGAGAAAAGTAAAGCTCCAATACCCCTCTACGTCCGGACAGCTTTATATCAAGAACGCCATTCTGTGTGCACCAATTCCGGATGGCACAGCAGACAACCCAGAATAATCTCGATTGCAACGCCGACGGGAGGGTCGGCAGATATCCTTGTCACAGAAGCCGCTGCCTCGGCCTAGAACGTCCTTCGGCGAGGCTTTTCATGCAGGGCGCCGCTGAGAGCCAACAACACAGCAATCGGTTCAGGTGTCTCGAAACTGAATTCTCAAGCTAAATAGAACTCGCAGGCTTGCCTTCGTGGTTGTTTGAAGCGAGATCGCACAAACCGCAACGTTCGAGTTACGTTGTTGCCACACGGGTCGAGGAGATGGGTACCTATGTGATCTCATTTGGGTCAGGCCTTCAATATTCTTTGACAAGACCACTTGGCTTCCACGTATAATGACTTCAGCCGAACGTATACGGGACTGTTGGAAAGGAAAGCCATGTAGTTTAGCATTCGTACGCAACGTTTGAGTGCCACGATACAACGTGGGAGGCTACATAGCTCATGGGGGCTCTCGAGCTGGCACTTCATGAGGCAACGTCCGTTTGCCGGTAGAGTTCGGAAGACAAAATCAATGCTCATGTCTTCTCTAGTCAACTGGAAACATTTGAAGGCAATCAAGAGCGACGAGGAAACAGACTCGCGTTGATGAGCACGGCTGCAGATTCCCTCGTTGCGGCTGCAGGTGTCCGTCCCACACAATCTCCGGCAGAAAACCCGCATGGTCAAAGAATATCATATGAGAAAAACAGGCAAGAGACACAGACTTAAGGTTGAAGCATCGAAATGCGATTTTTTGTTTGATCTGCGTGTTTTGGAGGGCACATCTACGCAAACCTGACGTCTTCCTCGCCCCGAATTGTGGAATATTTGAAACCTCGAGCTATTCCAAAGGCCTGGAATCACTATTCTCTTAGGATTCCCCAGCACGACAGATGCCGTACTTACCATCACACATGAGATGCTACCGCAGGTAAAGACCTCTTTTTTCAATATTGTTTTTTTTCCTTTTACGTTGGCTTCCAACGAGATGGTGTAACGCCAGAGCCAATGCACGCGTTACGTGTGTGCATGCTTGCATTGACGTAGCTGCGGCTTTCCGACCCTTCAGGGGGGGCCGACCAAACATGCAGTGCCTGTCCCCTTCACAACGATATGAAGTTCACGCCTTGTGTCCTTGGTTGCAGAACCAGAGAACGCACATTCGAAGAGGTTCCATTTAGATATTGAGAAAAACATCTCATGTTACTTATAGTAATATGGGGGAGGTGCGTCCTGCAGATGGACGTGCAAGACGTACAGTCAAATCCGGTAGACTTGACAGTCTTGTCACACGTTGATTGCGGAAGTAGGCACACAAGGGCTGTGCGAATGCCACGCCGGGTTGAAGGGAGGAAGCACGTTTGTCTGGAAGTTTCCGTTACAAAAGTAAAGTCGGAAGTTTCTTAATCGGCCGAAGGCGGGAGTCATCGTCGCCGCTTTGGAAGGGCCAGCGAAGCTTCGCGTTTTGTTTGCACTTCATCTCGGGTTGTGTTGGCCGTCTCACACCCGTTGATGTTTGTCCTTGTTGGTACTCGGAGATTTGGATGAGCGGCTGGACTCGGGTATGGTCCCTCTACAACACACCTTGTTCTGCACGAGATGTTTTGTTTGACCAAAGTCTGCCCCCACCTGTCGCCGACGGTATTGCCTGGATGCGTGGTCCGAGGCGTTCGAAGTTACGGTTGTGCGCCACATCACCGACGACAGGGGGCCTGAATCATTGATCATCGCACAATACGACCAAGTTGGCAATCTGCATAGAGCAGAGTAATGTTCACATACAGAGCGACAACACGTATCTGAGACTGTCTTAAGCTCTGCACAGTTTGGAGAGGCATCACTGCCAAGCTCTTACACGGTTGCAGGTTACACGACCGGGTAAGGAGCTGGAAGGCGGCCACATTGCGGCACCTATGTCTACGTTTCGTTTGTACCCAGCCGCTTGATTTAATCGTGGCAGATCCCACTGGAATAGATGAAAGATGAAGTGCATGATGCGGCGGCCTCGCACTCTGCGGGAGTGCCTGCGCCTCTTCGTCTCCGAGCAAACAACTTTGGGATAAAGATGTGCAGTCTATTCACAGCATCGCGCCTCAACTCGGTA
The DNA here is from genome assembly GCF_027942845.1 of Colletotrichum fioriniae. Lineage (NCBI taxonomy): Eukaryota > Fungi > Ascomycota > Sordariomycetes > Glomerellales > Glomerellaceae > Colletotrichum > Colletotrichum fioriniae. Next base: position 411,439 of record NW_027076849.1, read on the forward strand.
TAATCTCCATCCTGACATGCTATTCTCAGAGGACCGCCTTCAACGCCTTGAATGCGTCATCTCGACTGCCCGAGAACCTGAGCTCCGAGGTCTTCCAGTTAATGACGTTCCAAATATTCTCCACGTACGCCGCCTTTCCGTTAAGGTACTATTACCATCCTTGATTAGTCTACCAGAGTCTCAAGTACACACTCTCATTGGTGGGGACGAACCTGTAGGTAGTACGCGTGCTCCCACATGTCGACACCAAAGATGGGCACACCCTTCGTGACGGGGTCCTGATCCTTGGTGGTAACGATACCGAGGCCGGTAACATCGTCCTTGACCAGCCAACCCCAGCCGCTGCCGGTGATCCCCAACAGAGCGGCGTTAAAGGCCGCTTTGAAATGATCGAGGCTACCCCAGATACGAGTAATCTCGGCGATCAGCTTCGGTGCCGCATCGGGCGAAGCATCCGGGCTTGAAGCCGGGGAGAGGTTCTCCCAGAAGAGAGAGTGGTTGATATGGCCACCGCCGTGAAAATTGAGAGCCGCGAGGACCGCGAATCGACTTTGGAGAGGGTTTACGTTGTAGGTCTCGATGGCTTTGTTCAAGTTCGTGACGTATGTTTGGTGACTGTTTAATTCAACAGTTAGTAGGTTACGCGCACTCCGATTCTCCTCGACACGATAGGGCTTACTGTTTGCTGTGGTGTAGCTCCATGATTTGAGCCGAGATATGGGGCTCGAGAGCCTGGGAATGAGATTAGCAGGCAGTAGCTTCATCGAGCAGTGCTGGGAACGAACATCATAAGCGTAGGGGAGCTTGGGTAGCGTGTACTGCGCGCTGGCCATTGTGAAATATTTGGTGCTGAGTGTAGTCTGGTGAGCTAGCTTGTGCAGCGGATATCTTCAGTCCTTGGAGCTGTGTGTAGATGAAGTTGAGAGAATGGGAATAGGTATCGAGGGGTAAAGAGTTAGGATCCAGAGACACTCCCGCCGGCAAAGACATTCAAATGGTCCAAATGAGGGGTAGAAATGAGCACATTTCATTATCTTGGCAACAAAAATCGCCTTCTCCATGTCCGTTGAGGCCGAGGATGTGACAAACACCTTGATGGCTGCCATTCCTACGTCTCATTGACCGGCTCCATTCTGACATTGCATGGGTCATGGTGCTAACGCCCACAGACGATTCTGGCATCTCCACCCGCCCATATGCCTTAAAATTCAATCCTCATCAAGATGTATTTTTGAGAGGTCCGTTGTTGATTTCGCTATGTATTCAATGAATTCACCAGTCTATAAGCCGCGGCGATATGTGTACGTAGCGCAGACCGGCTTAAACATGATCAATATTGCTCTAACTTGCTCACCGGGAAACCCGTGCAGGGCCCTCCAGTTCCAAAGTTGGGATTAGCAATGTGCTATGATTGGCTAATTTATTGCTAGTGACGCCCCGGTCCGCGACCCGTTCGCCCTCGTTTTGGGACGACAGGGATAGAGAGACAGATTGAGCACCTTAAGGGAGTTATTGGGGTCGGTCGAGACGTTAAAAGCATCGCGAAGGCTCTGTCTTTGAAGCATCTGGTCCATACTATTGTCCTGGTTCTCATAAATCGGCACACAGCATACACTGACCCGTTAGCCATACTCAAAACTCGTTCAGATTTCACCATGTGCGGCCCAGATACCTGCACCAAGCCCCGGGGCGGCGCTTTAGCCGTTCTCAACCAACCTTGCAGCCACCACAGCCCGACAACACCGAAACAGCAACTTTGCGGAGATCTCGCTTTTCATACGCCTGGTCAACCGGGATGCTCTTTCGCAACCCATGCGCGCATCACAGGCAGTGAAGGTTGCGATTTGCAGTCGTTATCCGAGATGATTGTCGTGATACAGTAAGTACCGCTGACGTGAACGCCGCTGCGATGGATTGAATAGTACTAGGTATTGACAAAGCTCTTCTCAATAGTCAGTCCGGTGACCTCACTCGTAAACTTAAAGATTGCGGCTTGTTCGAACGCTTCGCTTTCTCCGGTGCCTCGATGCTCGAGAACGGTTCCATACTGGAGTTGGCGTTGAAAAGACCAGTCTCGCTCAAAGTCGGCGATGATGGCATCATTGGTCGCAGAGTTTCCGTTTTTCCAGGGACAGAGATGGACCACGCATGCGCCGAGGGCATCGTTGGATTCAACTTTGTCAACGCATTGTGAAAGCAGTAGATCGCATCTGACTTGAGGAGCGTGTTTTAGCATGACATTTGGCGTTTGAGCGAGATTGGCATTCGATATTTATTCATGATCATAGTCTGCGGACTACCTTCGACTTGGAATCTAGAGCACCATTATCTAAGTCCGTTTGCAAAATGAGCGCATCGATAAGTATACTTGATTGGTGAAGTTCATGCACTCTTTTTCTTAGGGCACTTGAACATCCATTCATGAGACATACGACAAACCTATCTGCGTTTTGACATTACTCGCACAATCACCTCAATTCTCCCAATTTCATGTGCCTACCTACCCACCTTCAACGGAACATCCTCGCGCCTGTAAACGCGAATGCAGTTGGCCATCATGAGGATCAACGCAATATGGAACCTGAAGAGCTCTTCCGCGAGTCTGCGAGGCCTTGTTGGCGTTGGTTTCTTGCCAATGAGTTTTGAAATGGTGCCGACTGTTTCGTTTCGGCATTGAAATAGCGACATTCTTGTGAAGTAAGACGTACGTGGCAACATAAACCGAGCATCCTATTCCATGAGACCGGCCATTACGAAATGACCAGGCTGCTTCTGAGGCTCTATTTATACTTTATTCACACGATATCTTCATGGGGGCATCTAAAGCTAAATCCTACCATACCCGTGTGCTATTCAACTTGATCTCTCTCTTCATGATGATGATCCATAGTCTGATTAATGTTTCATCCACACGGGACCAAAGAACGCCGACGCTGTGTCTTCAACATGCACCAGTATGTTGAGGAACACAATCTCGCAACCGAGAGCTAAAATGCATTTTGTCATATCTTCACCCACTTTCGGTGAAAGGAGAGCCCGATAACCTATGACATACGGTGGTAGCTTCCTAAGCCCTCAAGCTCTTTCAGGACCATGAGTAGATGAGTGAGTAAGTACTACCGGTACTTCACATGATGAAATAACTGGGAAGGATATAAATACCCCAGATCCTCCAGCAGGAATTCTCTAAGATTTGGAACTGCATGTAGTATCGGCAGTCAGGACGACCTACGCGGTGTTGTTGACGGCATGGGATACGGCTACGACGACGGAGTCAATACCCAATTGAAGTGATATTACTGACAGAATGCATCATCTGTGGTGAACAATGATCGCCAAGAGAAGATTATTGGAGGAAGACTCTGGCAATGGATACCTGCACGTATTGGCGAGGTATCGTGACATCATGCGACAAAGCCATATCATGTTCCACATGCTTCATTACCTAAGCGGCCTGCTTACTTTATGCTTTTGGGATAGCTAATAGTATTAGATTGCAAGAGGCATCGAAAGGCCTTGCGACATTCCGTGTGCTAACATATAGCTGTCGAAACGAGTACGATGCGAGGTGACGATCAATACGAGGTACGAAAACGGGATGCAAAATCCCCTCGTATTTCGCCTAGCACAATTGTTCGGCGAACCACCGGAACAAAAAATAAGCCTTTGCCACAAACGATCTTGTTAGTAAAGGTGTATGGAATCTTGTAGCACGCTTCTCCAGAGTCGATGATAGCGTTTGGCAATTATGTCGCCGGCGTTCGGCGTCTCCACTTCAGGTCGAAGAATGCAAATGGAAACCCAGATGGTGATGGGCGAAAATTATTTTCCTCGATGATTCTGCCAAGCCAATCCAGCACTGCTGAGCTAATGTGAGACCCGAAGTCTCTGGTAGGGTGTACTAAGTCAAAGCCGAAGGTATTCAGCCTTTAACAGAAGGTTTCCACGGAGTAGTCCCAGCCCTAAGGTTAGTCTCTGCTATTCTTGGTTCTCGGGGAGCAACGTAGCATGGCTTGACTCGTGGGGAGGCAAAATCAATGGTAGGGCAGAGCTCCACGGTTAGCATTTTCTTTCCCTCGGTTTAACGACCCGGGCTAAGAGGTTGGCGGACAGCGGAGCCGGATTGATCGGCCGTTCGGCAGCAACCGACTAACCCGGTCTTGGTCAAAGACAAGAGGGTCTCTGGTGGGCTGATTGGCACGCTTCCTCGCCGTGTCCCAAGCTGGAAGCCAGGGTCTATTTTCATCATGCTTCTGACGTCAAACAAACTCTGTCTTCAAAGAGCCTCTTCCCGTTCTGGTGAGGTTCGGCCTTGTTGGGAACTAAAAGACAGCCCAATGGTCTGTTAGGCCCCTGCCACAAATATGGGGTCCTCCAGACGCTAGCTGAGCCATGAGATCATGAGGCCCGTGGAGATATCGAGCTGTCAACCTTAACGGGTTAGTTGCCGGGGCGAACGGCTAAGGCGAGGTGGGTTGCTAGTCAATACGAACAACTTTGAACATTTTTCCCGCCCTTTCGGCTCCACAGACGAGCCTCTCGCACACAGACGAACACGAGATGTTGAAGTTTCTCGCCAAAAGAGAGGCGAAGAGATTGACTCTGAGAAATCTTACGATGTCTCGAGTAACATATATAAGCATTGCAACATCTCTGGTAAAATGTTGTAATCCTCCTCATCACACTCAGCATCATCAACAAGAACATCAACCTTAGAGACAACTCAGCTACAGCCATCCCTGTCTATAATTAACATCTCCGGCCCTTTACAATCACATACATCTTACCACCAACCAACATGATGAACAAGATCGTCTTCGCTCTGGCTATGGCCTCCGCCGCCGTTGCTGCCCCTCTCAACGCCCGCCAGGACGCCTGCCAGGATGCCTACAAGGCCTGCATTGCCGCCGGTACCCCAGAGGTTGCTTGCTCATGCACTCTGACCGCCTGCGTCGGTGAGGATAACGCTCGCAACCGCGAGTACTGTGCCTCCGCGACGGCCAACCTCCCCAAGCCTACCTCTACCGGCATCCCCGGCGGCTGTAACCCGGCTCATCCCGGATCTTGCCCCTCCTCCTACTTCACCTACACTACTGCCACTGCCACCGCCGCTCCCGCGCCAACCTTCACTTCCATCTCCGGAATCCCGGGTGGCTGCAATCCCGCTCACCCCGGATCCTGCCCTTCGTCCTACTTCACCTACCCGACCCTCACCGCCACCGCGGTCCCCACGCCCGCACCCACCTCCGGATCCGGCGGAAGCGCCCCCGCCTACCCCCAACCCCAAGGCAGTCGAGGGCAAGACTTGGACCATTAAGGACATGACCCGTTACTGCGGCGAGAAGAACGACGGCTGCGACTACAACTTCGCCATCGAGGCTGATGGCAAGACTGAGCGCTGCACAGTCATCCGCATGCCCGGCTCTAACGCGGCCACCGAGAGCTGGTCCGACCAGCCCTGCACCTCCGGCTCCAACTTCAAGGTCTCGTGGGGCTACGTTGCCAACCCCGCCCCTGCTTTCGCCGTCGTCACCGTCGTCAACGGCAAGGAGCTTGCTTGGTTCGGTGTCTCTGACATCAACGGCAAGCCTGTCACCACTGCTCCTTCCAGCCCCTTTGGCTCCGGACAGTTCGGCAACCTCGGCCCTGAGCAGGTTTACACCTATTGAGCGGCTTGATTAGATTCGACTCAAAATTTGCATACATCGATTTTAGCGACTATTGATTTGACGATAAGATATACCGAGGCATATGATACGAAGCATAGAGAAGGTACCCAAAACTAGACACTCATTATGATAATGTTGAATATTTCCTGTACATCATACATGTACAAATACACAATCCTTAATTATTTACTCTTGCAAAAGACTTTAGCGTGTAATGTTTCTCCTGTTGTGGTGCACATTGACATGGAATTGCGTAATCACCCTCGAATGATATTTGCATACAAAATTCACAACTTACTCCCTAGCATTCCACGAGCATAGAGATGCCCTCACTGGATTTGATCCCTAAGGGCTTGATAAGCTAGACGCATTTCAGGGTACAAATTCGTGCAATCTGCCTCTTCTTATCTACTAAGTAAACGTGTCAACTGAGATTGCGGACTCGCCGTGGTAGAAAAATAGCCGGCGGACGTTTTGGATTTGCTTGAAAACCTTAATAGAGTGTGTAATCCACTAGACGTTTGCACATAACCCATTCAGCTTATCAAACCAGAGACTGCACAGACTCATTATACTGAGTCAAGAAGCTTTCACAGGTAATTGTATGTTTAAGGAGTAGGAAAAGGGGGGAGATTGAGGCGTGATAAAAAGCCAGTGACGCGCCGAAAATTCAACCTGCTCTGATCGTACCCAACTTTGGCAACGAATTCGCGAACACCCCCAGGCCCCAAGACATCTGCAACAAACAACGGGATCGTAATCACACCGAGACACTCAATCGAACAGCAACATTCGGCCGCTTTAGCAAACATGAAGTTCATTACGGCAATCTCCTTCCTCTTTGCTGCAGTCGTGTCCGCCCAGTCCTGCGTCGGCGACGAGCTCCAAGTCTGTGAAGGCAACAGGATCAAGTTCTGTAACCTTGCAAGAAACAATGTCTTCGATGTGAGTAATCTCATTCTAAAGATGCCACATAACAGAGACTGACCTTGTCTCTAGTACATGGACTGCGGCAGGCAGAAGTGTCACAACGTCACTGGAGGAGCAAACTGTCAATAACCTGGGCGTGGCACTGAGCTGGCAGAGAGATATGTTGAATGAAATGACGGCCTCATATATAGAGATACTGGGATAGAACTCATTTATTTGGGTCAAGGTCTGATCTGGGCACATCATAAAGCACGGAATAGTGATTGTGAACTTTCCCGCTCCCGGCGTTGTGTGAATGCCAAATCATCATCAGTGATTCCGTCAGGGCCTCCGGGTGACTCACTACCAATTGCACACTCTTAACTCCTCTTTAGATGAAACACGTTCCCAAATCAAGAGTTAACGTGATATCGTCGCAGAAATCGTGCCAGCCATGTCACGTATACAACGACGCCAGCAACGACTAGGTTGAAATTTCTTGAAATTGAGAAAGATGCATGGCCAAGTAAGCCACCACCTACATCCACTTAGCTTCCAAGTCCTGAGTTACTGATGAGACTTGTAGAATCATTCTTTACTAGTAAAAAAGTGTACGATGTTCATACTCGGTCACGGCACCTTACCTTAACTACCTACTTAGGCTGAATATTGATGGATGCCGGGGACCAGGTTTGATTTCTGAAATTGAGTTCTTGGCCCAGACTCGCACTTTACATAGCTAGTCCATTGTCATGTTCATCTTGATCCAACCTTCGTGCCGTTGTTCGGAAGTTTAGCCCTCAGCAACGCAAAAGGACGCTGTCTTGAGTCTGTCCCGGGATAGACCGCCGGGCCGAATGCCAGCTGATTGTTTGTGAAGTAGATGTATCCATCCGTGGCAACAGAGAACTTGAATCCCACCTCAGTCAACTGGATGTGTCCATGATGAAACTCAGAAGCAGGTAAGACTTACCGTGTCAGCCCAGTTGATTCTTGGATCTCGTAAGAATACCTGATCAGTCCCATTCTCAGGGTTGAAGAAGTTGATTGCGTTTTGCTCGAAATTCCCGTGGTAAATGAATCCATTCGTGTCTGTCTCAAAGCCGTCAGAAAGACCCCTCTGACTCTCCGTCACAACAGCTGCTTGAGCTCGTATCTCTGATGTTAGGCCGTTGTCCCGTAGACGTTCTGTGGGGATGCTGTACAGGTATCGGTTGCCAACGCCACCAAAGTATAACGTCTTGCCATCTTTGCCGAGAGCGATACCATCAGCACCAAAGGTCAAATGACCGGCTCGGTTGCCTGCCTGATTCGCGTAGAGCTCACGGCCCCAGACAAATGCGAGGAATTGCCGGTCGCCTTGCACATAAGGACTTCCGTCAAGGTGCCTCCATGATTCACCAGATCCGAGATCGACGATGATCAATCCTGTCCGGCCCTCGCTCGAAGAGTCCGTGATGTAGGCAACACCTTCCCCGCTGCTGGTTAAACTAGGATCGAGGTCAAATCGAACGTCATTCAGGTATGTATCCGGGTATGCGACGGTGTTGGGAAAGACAATGGTCTTGATGACCGAATTTGTTGTCAAGTTGACACCGACTAGCTTTGCGCCACCGACGCTGGCAGGGACGAGGACGCCCTGAGGTGTCAAGACCCTCCCAGTATCCAAAATCCAAAGACGATCCGCACTGTCGATGACCACGCTTTGAACACCAATCAGGTAGTTCTGGAAGTTTGCGCCCGTCGGAGGAGTAGTGGTGAAGTTGATTGCGCCGCCAGGTGGATTGTTGAACTCGGCACTTGGGTATGGCTTTTCGCTGTTGTCATCAAAGAGCTCGGCAACCGTGTACTTTCCGTTGGTTCCATCATTTGTGTTGTTTGGGTCCAGACCACCGGGGTAGTTTGAGAATTTTCGTCCAGTCGACGATACAGCAATGCCTATTCAAGCAGATGAGCGTCATGCGCGATTTTTATTGATTCTGTGACATTACCCGTGGGCCACTGGTCATTGTACAGATGAACGACTTCGAGGGACGGACCACTCCGTCCAGAGTCAAAGATGAGGTCCTGTGCCTTCGCTGGATGGAGGCCAGCCACAGTTGCGACCAATACCCACTTGAGAGAAACCATGACTGATAAAAGCTTGAACTAAACTTGCTACAATTCTCAAGTGAGAGCTCACGGAGCATAACGCCTCTTGGGGCATTCAATGAACGTGACTATTGCTTATATGCCCTCCCTCACCTCGGAGAAATCTTGCTGCGTTCGATCCATGACGCATGCATCCACGTCTGTTCACATCACCTTGAGGATTGCAAAGCGCCCAATTTCAGCGTGAGTGGTCAATTTCCTCATTCGTCGCCTCGCAATTCTCCAGAGTTCGCATGCGGACACTCGCTTAATTGCCTGTATTTAGTCGCTAACCACCACTGCCGTGGCACTAATTATTGGTGCTACCACTCCATGAGCTCATCCTGCGGGGAACCTAGGAATTCAGTATCCCAAATCGGCGGGTGAAGACCGTGTCCTAAGATTTACAGGTATTGGATGCCCATTGGAAATTGTGTTTGCTGCCTGCTTCATGTGGACTATGACGAGAAAGGGTCGTCCGCGAAACTGAGAGGAATTGTTAGAGGAAAGTTCAAAGGCCCTATTTGTCCAGTAGGTCGATGTTCTTACAATGTGTTACCGAAACCATCATCGCACACTAAGCGTCCCTGAACGGGACTGCACTGAGCACCATCAAGTACAATTCTGCCTCCACTAACATCCTTGGCCGGAACGCTTTTGGCCGGTGCAGCAATGGCAGATGCCACGAAGCTGGTGAGAGCGACGATGATGAGGGAGAACTTCATCTTGAATATGATGCTTGGAGAGCTTCAAGAATTCTCGGGTCGAATGAGCGTGATGCGATGTGTGCTTAGATCTGGCCAGCCAGGAGTGATTAAATGTTGTTATTCGTGAAATGAAAAGCCCGCTGGCAGGTTGTGACGAGATAAGATTTCAGAGATGGAAAGTTCATTGCGCTTTTAATATGACTTTGTGCAATTCAAGCTTAAAAGGGGCGATCAATTCTTTTGGTCGAGATGAGACGATGTCAGGGTACAGTTGAGACGAACACCCCGGTCACATCCCACTCGGCTGTCAATACGAGCACATCGCGAGTATCAAACCTTCCCCCTTGTGTTCCACCGTCAACCAACAACATTGTCTCACGCTACCCCACACGCCTCAGGAGTGATGTTTCGGCCTTGAATTTCCCTACTTGAGAAAGTGAAGCACCAACTTTTTGTATCCCTCTATGCTTTCAATCAACTCCGGCACACGGATGAACTCGTCGGGCCCGTGAGCTACCAGGATCGACCCTGGCCCGTACAGCACCCTGTTGTCGCAGTACTCCGCCTTGAGTCGAGGTACGTCAGTCCCGAAAGCCACGGGAGCCGCATCGAAGCCCTCAATCTCCCATTGCAGCAGCGCTTCAGGGTACTCAAAAACAAACTTCAACTCCACGTCCGGATGTCGTGAAACGATCTCGGCAACCTTGGTCTTGATGCCGGGCAGGTCGGAGACCATGCGGACCTCGCATAGTGCCTTGGCGGACGGGGCGACAATGTTATGCTTCTCGCCTCCCTCGATAGTTCCGATGTTGAAAGTGGAAGGGCCAAGGAGGTCGGATTCGGGCCAAGTTGCTGCGGAGAGGTCATTCAACACCGCCAGCAACGCAGAAGTTGCGCTTTTGCCAAGGTGGGGGTATCCCGAGTGACTGCATCTTGGCTTTAGTAGAGCTTTTGGATGACTACAGTCTCTCAGCAGTTAAGAAGGGTTGACTTACCAAGCGATGCCATTGGCGATCACTTCAAATGCCACCTGCCCCTTGTGACCCTTTGCAAGTTTGCTCTCGGTCGGTTCAGCAAAGATGCCGGATTCCCACTTTAAGCCCATGTCATTTGCAGCAATCATTCCGTGACCGCCGTTTTCTTCACCGACAACAAACAACAGGGCAATATCTCCCTCCTTCTGTATCTTGCCTCCCTTTCTCAGTTCTTCTGCAGCTAAAATCTGGGCTGCCAACGGGCCAAGGTCATCGGACGAGCCTCTTCCCCGGATGACATCTCCGTCGATTGCCAGCGGAATATGCGGTGGTACAGTGTCCATGTGAGCGGTTAGAAGTACGCGTGTTTTGCGTGAAGAGCCAAGGTACGCGTAGACATTGTGGCGAGATGAGTCTGGTGAAATGGGTATGCGCTCGACGGTGTATCCTAGGGAATAAAGATGCTCTTCTAGGAAGATACCAATGCTTTCTTCAAGTTCGCTGGTACTCACGATTGACATGAGCGACTTCAACAAGTCTACCACGGGATGTTCCATAATAGCAGGCGCCATAGCTTTCAATTGGCTCGAAGTCTGCGTTTTAGAACCGCTTCTGGGCATGTAAATGAGAGGAGCAGAATGCTGCGATGAATGTGGCTGGGACGGATCCCTCTCCGTCAACACAGGTGATGACGGAGTTGTTAAGAGAGACTTCCTCAACCGTGCATTAATACCCCAAATTGTGAGTCACAACCAACCAAGGACCAAATGTGGATCTATCGGCGGGATTGAACCTTTGCCGGGCTTTGGCCAGTTCGGGCCAACATCCGCCTGCTCGGGGTAAGCTCCGCATTGGTTTCCTGGTGCCTAACATCGATGCTGTAGTTATTTGAGTGAATTGATGGAATGGACTCAATGTCAACGACTTTTTTCCTTAAATGTTCGGTGCTACTTCAGTGATTATAAAGTAATTACGTGCACCTGACAAGTGCTTTACGACCCCGGCCGGCCAAAGTTGCAACTGAGTTCTCGTCATAACGTAACTAGAAGAAGTCATTTTCCAAAGGCTTTCGATTTTTCCAACTGCCCGACCTAAAGTCGGCGAATATTTGACTACTGTCGTAAGGGGCCTGGCCTCATCAGTTGTCATTGAAGCTTCCACATGCATTATGACAGAATCTGACCTGTCCAACTGTTGCAACATATAACTGAGAGACAGCAAAAATCCAGAACATGACAAACGTCAAGTTGGCTTGGGTCTACTCTGAAACTAAGGTAGCTTACTTTTTGGATGCTATCTGGACAAAGCTCTGCCGATGCTTTAGGTATAACGCCAGCCATCATGGCACACCCTACCTATACGTCAATGGATGGGAATCCTACTTGCACTAACAGCTCGTGGTGTACTAGTACCCTATCACTTTTGTACACCTTATAGCTCCGACAGGGTACCTCAGACCAGGGAGTAGAGCTGATTTCCATTTGAGGATCTCGCAAGGCAGGTGGATTCCTTCTCAATCGTCCCCTTGGTGTAGATCCCCCAATCAACGATGAGGAAATCTCACCGAGCTCTGCTGATGTCAGATCAAATGTCTCCGCCGGGTTAGCGTGGCATTTGGTATTTTTGATAGCTTGCAAAGAAAGGGGATGCTTCAACCTAATAAAACGATGTGCCCTTCCTACCTGCACTTTATAAACCGGAAGCACTTGGGGAACATAATTAGCGACATTTTAGAGTTTCCTCCACAGCATTACGAGAGACTTTTCTCTTCTCCAAATGGCGAACGACGACTCGAAGCCCGTGGGTAGCCACGTCGGGGTTGTCGGCACAGGCGCATTGGGACTTCTCGCGATAAAGAATCTCAAGGAGCAAGACTTACAAGTGACCGCGTTTGAGCAAAATGACCACCTCGGTGGGCTGTGGCACTTCTCACCCAGACCAGATCAAGTCACCGCCCTTCCAATGACATCTTTCAACACGTCGAAACAGATGGTGAGCAAGGCTTGAGTTCTTTTCATCGTCAACGTCTGGTACTAACGCAAATATCAGGCGCATATCACGGATTTCCCCTTCGCGGATGGTAGAATACCTCACCTACGCCGCACGGGTATGATTCTTGCTAATGTTGCCATGTGGTCTCAGATGATGCAACACACCCCACTGCGAAAGGTATTGAACGATACCTCGAAGCTTATGCAAAGGAATTTGATCTTCTGCCTCATATCAAGTTCTCCACCAAAGTCAACAAAGTGGAACGAGATAAAGTCAACGGGAAATGGGTTATTCATACGCATAACACACTCCCAGGCATGGAGACTGGCTTTAAAAAGCATGTGTTCGATCGAGTTGTGCTGGCCACTGGAATCGTCAATACTCCGATGATGCCAGACATCAAAGGCATTGAAAAGTTCGAGGGAGAGGCCAAGCATTCGATTGAATTCAAGGACCCATATAGATACTCGGGCAAAAATGTTTTGCTTGTTGGAATTGGGGCTACAAGCGCTGACACGCAGTCCTTTCTCAAGCAGGCAAATGCTCGCTCAATCACAATCAGTCATCGTCAGCAGTTCTACCTGGTAAGTTGCGGGACTTTTAGATGTGGTTCTAGCCGTAAGGGTATGGTTCTGAACGTGATTGCAGGTCCCAAAAATGATCAAGGGCAACGCTTTTGATCACAGCATGACGCGCCGTGCCCTCACAATCTTCCGGAGTTTAGGTGATTGGTGGCCTAGGGCTTGCGCCATGGTCTTCACAAACGCTTTGGACAGCGCCCGAAGGAAAGCATATCCCTGGCTCAGTAAACATCCGTCGTTCGTGGCTCCCCGGGTCCTCGCAAGCGCAGAGCATCGGATTCCGGTTCTATCAAATGATCTCGCTGAGAACTTGAGGGACGGTATCACTCGTACGGTTCCTGGGGTGAAGGAAGTTACTGGGCCCAAGTCGGTCACTTTCACAGACGGTACAGTTCTAGACGATATTGATGCCATCATCATCTGCACGGGATATGAATACGACTTCTCGGTCATTAAAGGCCCAGGTGACCCTACCGACCCTGCGAAAGCGCCCGATCATTTTGAGCGCATCAACGCAGCTCGATTCAAGGACCCTCATGTCCAATTCGCTCGCTTGTATCGAGGGTTTCTGTCAGAGGAGTACCCTGAATCACTTGCGTTCATCGGCCACTTCTTCATCTTGAAGGCGCCATTTGTGTTCAATGACCTCGTCACGATGGCGCTCGCTAGTCTCTGGACCGGGAAAGTCACTCTTCCCTCTGCCGACGTGATGACACAAGACATCAACAGACACTACGACACCGTTGTGGATATCCTCCGACGCGGGCCGCTACCCCACCTAGGATTTAGGATGTTCGGCAGCGACACTTACACATGGTTGAACAAGGTTGCAGGAACCGGGGTGACGGAGAGGGTTGGCTGTTTCAGTAGGGAGGCCTGGAAGCTTTGGTGGAGCGACCGAAAATTCTACAACTTGCTCATGGACGGTGCGGATTCGCCGGCGGTCTACCGGCTTTTCGACACGGGGCGGGGCCGGAAGGCTTGGCCGGGAGCCCGCGATCAAATTCTGAAGGCTAATAGGGAGGTGAAGGAAATGGGCGAGGAGTGGAGGAAGAAGAACAGCGCGAAATCAAAGTAAACTTGCTGCCCTTTGTGTATTAAGTATTTGACAACGAATCCTTTCATGACATTGGAGTAGGCACTGTCAGTTACAGGTAGCAGTATTCAGTCCAAGGCAAGGCATACTATTTTTCAAGTCTCTTCACGCCCGTTTTCAGCTGTACGTACTATGGTTAATGACGAGTGCTGCACGTCGCTGATAGTAAGGTAATAGAAGGTCATTACCCCGAATGTTCCTATACTTTCACGTGAGGGGGAATAGTGGTGGTCATCAGGCGATCGGCTATTCGTGCGCCATGTCAACAAGCATCAATCAATACTCCACTTTCTCCGCGGCACGACATCGAAGAGAGCAATGTCGCCATCACCACTGCGAAACCGGAACAGACAACGCTCTTAATATCTGCTGTCTAGACATAAGAGACTCAACTTCACCAGAGCCAACGAGCTAGCTTGACATTGACTAGTCGAAAATCAGCAGCATCTTCGGATAGCATAGACTTCTTGAGCTTTCAACGGTCACAGGAGACACCTGGCACACCTTGTGTACCACTATGGCCACCGCTACTTTGACCCGTCCAGTACAACCGGACATTCAGTATGCCCCTGACTACCAGAAATTTCAGGCTCGGATCGCGCGCCGAGTTCAGGAGCCTGATCTTCCCAAAAGCCTGCCCGAAGGCCTTCCGCAGAAGTTCACGAGCGATATGGTTTGGGAGGGGGCAACACTAGCCAGCGAGTATAATTGGACGTATTCCCTTACAACGGAACAGCTTGACGAGCTTGAAGCAGCGCTCGTTCACTTCAGAGGTAGGATAGACTGCCTTTCATGTGACTCGCGAGATGGTAACCGATAGCTGATCAATCCACGAAGCGCTAAATCTGCCGCTCGGCCACATCAACCAGGAAAACTTTCCCCTACCCAAGCTTCATCCCGAGCTTCGAAAGCTCTCATACGAGTTGCACAATGGGCACGGATTCTTTGTCATCCGCGGCCTTCGTGTGGATGAGCACACAAGAGAAGATAACATTATCATTTACGCAGGCTTGTCCTCGCACATCGCACCCCAACGAGGTCGCCAGGACAGGCAATATGATGGGAAGGCAGCTGATGTAGTTCTCACTCACATCAAAGACTTGACTCTGACGAAGGACAAGGGCCAAATTGGCAGTCCTGCTTACACTGCGGATAAGCAAGTATTCCATACGGATGCCGGAGACATTGTCTCCCTGTTTGCTCTCTCCACTGCTGCAGAGGGCGGCACAAGCAAATTGGCAAGCATTGCGAGGGTTTACAACGAGATTGCCAGTACGCGTCCTGATCTCATTCATACCCTCACGCAAGACTGGCAATTTGAGGTGTAAGTAATTGCATGATAACCAGAATGGATGAGTGTAACGAGACGAGAATTGGTTATTGATTTGTCTTATTGCTAGTTTCGGCAAGCCTGAGAAGTCCTTCACTTCCCGACCTCTGGTGCACTACCAACCTGCTACTTCAACAACGCCTGAGCGTTTAGCTGTACAATATGCTCGTCGATACTTTGTCGGTTACGGTGCTCTTCCCCGAAGTGAAGAGATTCCACCAATTTCCGAGGCACAAGCGGAAGCACTCGATACTCTTCATTATCTCGGCGAAAAGTTTGCCGTCAATCTGGATTTCCAGAAAGGTGACATTCAGTATGCCAACAACATGGGTATCTTCCATGCTCGGGATGGATTTACCGATACTCAAGAGCAGCAGTAAGTTCATGCATTAACTACTGTTGGATTCGAGAGCATCGTCGTGTTAACAAGTTGTTTCTCACTTACCATAGACGTCATCTGCTACGACAGTGGTTGCGCGACCCAGAATATGGCTGGGAGACGCCAGGGCCATTGAAAGAAAGATGGGCTCAATTATACGATGGCGTTACTCCAGAGGCTCAGATATTCCCGCTAGAGCCATTCATCCGTAGCGAAGGAAACAAGAGTAAAGGAAGGCCATGAGTCGGTTATCCGTATCATATTCAATGGAGTCTGGAACGAGATTGAGGCACATCTAATAACTCATTCTACACATCAGAAATCACTGGTCTATACATCGAGCTTGACCATGACGCCCACGCTCTTTCCAAAACCTTGGTACTTTTGCAGTGCCGCCTGTGCCTCCGGCTTGGTCCAGGCAGCCTTTGCTTCCTGCCCCAGATGTTAGCAACAAATAATCTGCACCCGTTGCAGTCTGATGGAATGCCTACCTCATCACTGTCCCATCCCAAGATACCCAAGCCAGTTGACTGACCGCCATCGGCACTCTTTCCCCCGAAGTGGACGGTCTGGCCGAGGGCAGCGACTAGGTCCATCCAGGCCTGCTTCGCCTCCTCGTGCTTACTTTCGTCTGCAACATCAATGAAGCAGAACTGAGTGAATGTCTTGGGCTTTTCGCCAGGAAGCGGACCAGTCTCGAACTTCTTGACTCGTGGCTCGCCGCCGGGACTGGCCTTGAACTGCTCTTCACGCTCTTTGATCCACGCCGACTCGGCAAACGCCTTGTCATCTGCCGCAGACTCGAAAGCTGCGAGAATGTTTAGGTACTGCCGAGCAATTTGACTTCAAAGAAGGGTCTCACTTATCGTTTGGAGGAATTTGAAGTCCGTCACGGGTGTTCCGTTCTCATTAATAACATGTCCACCAGCTACTCCAATAACGCCTGGCTGCTTCGCGATGTCTTCCTTGATCTGCGGCCATGCTCCAAGGAACTCATCCTTCTTGTCGGCAGGAATGTTGGGAGTGACGACAACGAGGAAAGGCATTTTGGCTGTTCTTATGTTCTTGGGTTCGGAGCTAGTAGAGACGATGGAATTGTTTCCGCTGTATGTTGTGGCGTTGACCGGTCTACGGTGACGTATTTAACTTTGACTTCGATGAAATGTTGATTCTGTATTGACTTGAGATCGGTGAATGGATGCGGGCAACACGAGTTTTATATGGCTTTCGAGAGGGGTTCATTCAAAGACCATGCCGAATCAAGACCTTGGTCGGTCAACGATTGACCCCGACACGGAGCGCAACTTGCACACGGAAATCCCGGTGATGCGGCATGACAGAAGCCAGGCGCCGTCAGACGAGTTGCGTCTTAGCAGGCCCCTGGCAAAAGCTGAGAGCCACCAAGACGACGCCGACCGACCCCAGATCATCTAATGTCTAACCCCCTCCCGTCGCGGATGATACCACCGGCAACTAGAGACGGCTTTAAGGGTCCAACAGCTCATTGGGAGCGCCAACTAGGTTGCATGCAGCATGGTGAACAAACCGCGTGTATGCCGTATCGTGAATGCTTCAACCAAGAAAGTGAAACTCAGGCGGAGCCGGGAACCGGGGTTCTGGCCAGTGTGGGGTACTGTCGCTGCCACGACGGCGGAGGACGGGCCGGCGGGTTTTGACGAGACGGTCTCGGTTTTTCGTCTGATCCGTGATTTATGCCCCCTCCACCAAGCCGAAAGTCTAACTCACTCGGCAACATGCTTGGAGGCCTGCATGAATCCAAGCCGGCAGCCCGGTGGACGCAAAGTTGACTAGGCCAGGTCTAAGAAAAGGGGACCTCATGCAAGTAATAGCTGTCCAAACACCGTGGGCAGAGTACGTTTGTTGCGCGGGGCAGAACCAGAACGCCGACGGTCTTTGTAGAAGCGACTTTTCCTAGCTGAGCGCTTGACTGTATTCAGGCCTAGTGTTCATCTCGTATTGCTATGTATTACGAAGCTGGAAACACCTTGGCAGAATGCGGGGACCAGCACATTGAAGTAGGGAGCTGTGACTGAGTCTGACACATGAGGAAACGTTCCAGAACAGGTACAAACCTTCAGGGGTATATCAATACTTCGGGGAGTTAGCGAAGCAGCCCGTGCTCGTATCCTGACCCTGCAATACTTACCTCGTTGCTGAGGACTTTCCAACGTCTCAGGCTCGCGTGAGATGAGTAGATGCGGGTATAATGGAAAATGGGTGAAGTCATGGCTTCGCGCGTTTACATCAAAGATCAGTAACGACTTAGACATGGCCCAGGGGCTGGAAACAGACTATTCACATGGTCGTGGTAAAGAGTCTGTATTATTTTGGTCCCTTCAATGCATACAATTTCTTCTTCGGTATTAAATCTACGTGATGGGCGTTAGCCGAGATCTAGGTACGGGTTTGACTAGGTTCTTCGGAGTTTCAGGCAAAAGAACATCACCGATTCAAGAAGTAAATGTGTGTTGGAGTCTTGCCCCCTTCTTTGTACTGAGAATTTCCTGCAAGCGGATCTTGGGAATACTGCATATGCACTACTTCGAATCCATGGCTTGACCGGTCACGTTGAAGAAGCGGTGTGAGGTCGTCCAATGACTTGTTCCCGGTCATCACAAAGACAGGCCGATGCATTGTACAGGTCTTCCATCAGTGTTCTAACTGTAGAAGCCGAGCCCGAACTGATGGTTTATTTGTACTATCGACTGCAGAAGCAAGTTAGGACTAAGGTTTCCGATACTATCATGTATCAGCCAAAGGAATGAATGCGTCTTTCGTTCATCCCGTAATTCGCTCGAGGTTGTGTGTGCGTGAGACATGTTGTTGGAAACACACGACTTTTTGTTCGTTGGGTCAGAAACTACCAGTCACGCAGTAACCTAATCTCTTGCTTTATTCCCACCTTTCTAAAGTGTGGAACGCCGTGCACATTACTACCTATAGAATATTCAAGACTGGCCATACACCCCAGATCGCACACGCTTTGCCGACAGTCAAAAAGAAGACATGTCACAAGTTGGGGGCTTGGCATCTAAGAGCAGTCAAATGTTCAGTCTGTTTATTATCTGTGGCTAGACTGACCAAGGGAAGCTTACAAAAAACGTCTTCATACCTGTTGGGCTAAACGTGAATCAACATACTTGTCATGACAGTTGAGGAAGCCTCCACTGTTTGCGTTGAACACAAGAAAACCGCACTTTCATCCCATCATTGTCGAAATCCTCAGAACCGCCAAAACAGTAAGCCTGACAACGATTGCTCTCCCAGTAAATGAATGTATCCAAGGCGATTAGTAACCCTCTCAGGCGAATGCGACGACAGCCGCCGCGACTCCGAGAACTGCCGCCATCCCCGCCCGAGCCGTCGACCCCGCCCCCGCCGGAACCGTACTCGACGAAGGCTCCGCTCCGCTTCCAGTCTCAGTCGGCACGACCTCACCCTCCGTCGACGTGATCAAGGTGCTACCCGCACCGCCCGTCCTAGTTGTGATCCCCGACGGCGTCAACGACGACAACGGCGAAATCAGCGACGTAGTAACGGTTTTGATGACGGTGCTCGTCGTAGTAGGGGGCGTAACCGTCACCGTCGTGCTGCCGACTCCGCTATTCGACCCGGGGGTCGCAAGGGTCTGGGTGACCGTGACCGTGGGCGGTTTGACGGTTGCGCAGCTGGAGAGGAAGCTCTTGGTGATGATCTCGGTGCCGGAGTAGCCCGGGCAGCCCGGGACTCTCTTGCCGGACGCTGGGTCGGTACCTCCGCAATCGATCGGGATGCAGATTTCGTGGGTTTCGGGGACGTAGTGTATGATTGTCTTGATGGAGTCGCCGGAGGATCCTGGATAGGTGTAGGTGAGAGATGTGCAGCCTACGAGATCCGTCTTGGCTAGGACGGCTGTAGCTGCCAGGATCGGGAGGAAGTAGCGAGACATTTTTGCTTTTGGGTCTGAAGAGCGATTTGAAGATCAATGTTGGTGAACGAGTGTAATGGCCAATAACTGCTGATAGACTCCTAAGATCTCGAGGATGGGAGAGGTATGGGTCGCCAAGTTAGATCTGGGTGGCTTGATGGGTTCTTTTGAATACGTGATGGTGTGGGAGGTTCGGGAAGTCGCATTGTTCCCATGCGTCTTGGATGTTTGGCGGGCAGGGAAGCTTTCTGGAAAATCATGACCTCGGACTCGTCTAGCCCCCTGGGTACGACCTCAAGAGGTTGCGGCGTGCCGCATAGGCGCGTCGACTCCTTGCATTACCGGCGTTCTTTTGCCATGTGACACGATGACAGGGACAGGAGTGAAAACGGCATTTCTGAACAATTCCATGGTTCATGTCAGGCATGCTATGAGAACAAACTGGAACTATTTTCGGGGGCATGCACTCAAAAACAAGCGACTGACGAGTCCCTTGCCGCGCCCAAGTCCTTAGCAATCAACAGCGGAGAAACAAGGAGCAGGAACCCAAGTTGTCTACCAGGCACCGGAAGATGAAGGAAGACTATCTTGCCAATGTCTTGTCACTTTATGGACCTGAGAAACCAACGGCGCCATAATATCATCGAGAGAATCGGAGCCGATACTCAGAGCCAATTGGGTCATTTCATCCAACCAAGGTAAGTGGCGGAGGAGAAGAAGTTGGTTCTGCTATCCATCTTCGTGTTCACTGTCAAATATTCAGTCAGGCTTGTCCAGAAGACCGAAGAAAGGAAGCTTGGCTAGATCTGTGAACAGGTCGAAGTCTTTGAGGCGATTGTTCAAGGACGGCCATGCCAATATTCTCGTATGCGGGCCCCTGCTTGCAATACCAAAAGGACTGCAGTTTGCCGTTGTTTCCATCAAACACTGCCGCATTGTTGTCCCTCCTGTACAACACAACCTTGAATTTCAATCAGAGCCACACGAAGTAGCTCTGTCTTTGTCGTTGGCGGAGAAGCCGTTGGTGCTGCGAACTCGTCTGAGTCATCTATCCATCGAACGGCCCACATGCTTATATGGCGGCAACTTGACATCACATCGAGGCTCAAAGAAAATCAAGAGCATAGTATTCTGTATATACAGCATTGGTGTATTGACGGGTAGCGATTGTCGCATTAGTTGGTAAGTCTAGGTTATTACAATTTATCATACTGAAGTCGTCGTGTCGGCCGTTAAAAGAAAAGGAATGCATAGCCGGGAAGTCTTTCGCGACGACTTCGTCACTTCAAGAGTCCAGCCAATTTTGATCCCTTCTAGCGAAGAGACGGGAGTCGGAAGCAACGCCTTTGTGAGAGGACTGGATTCATCCCTCTACTGCGCCTTTTTAGCCTTGTCCAACTTCTTCTCCCGTCTACGCTGGTGGGCATCCGCGCCGGCCTCGGTATCCATGAGGTAGTCCCACCACCGGAAGCTAGACGCGTAGTTGCCGATGAATTTCTCGTGGTGCACGTCGTGGTGCTCGGCGCCGGCCCAGAATGGGAGGAAATGCCTCAGAGACCAGGGGAAATCGTAACCGGAATGCGAGTCGATGGCTTGGAACA
Organism: Colletotrichum fioriniae; assembly: GCF_027942845.1. NCBI lineage: Eukaryota > Fungi > Ascomycota > Sordariomycetes > Glomerellales > Glomerellaceae > Colletotrichum > Colletotrichum fioriniae. The sequence continues at coordinate 432,735 of NW_027076849.1, forward strand.
GTCGTAGGACGATCCACATATACATGGTGAAGAGGTGTAGGTCCTTTGTGATGAGGACCCAGAGAACCGGGGAACCAACGGTGCCGAGACCAAGGAACATGACCTCAATCGGGGAGGCGTACTCGGCCGTCATGCCAAAGGGGGCCGAGTAGTAATGGTGCATCTTGTGGACGGCCTTGTACAGGGGAGGCCAGTGGGCGCCGCGGTGCATCCAGTAGTGCCAAGTGTCCTCGAGGACGAAGAAGATTGCAATCTGGTAGGCCATCTTCCACCAGGCGGGGAAAGGCACGCCGTAGTCGAGACCGCACCAGGTGGCGATGGGGTGGAAGAGCCAAATTTGCGGAAGCTCGACGGTGAAGTGACTGAAGAGAACTAGGGCGCCGCATTCAAATTGCTCTCTCCAAGTTGGGATTTTTTGCTACTCAAAAGTTAGTAATTGATACGGGTGGTAGTCATTCACGTCTAGGATCCTGCCGAATGTATGGAACATGGCAGATGTGGAGTGACATGCCTGTTGAATCTTCCATCTGCGGAAGTAGGGTATGGCGTCGATAATGATCCATGGCAGACTGCGACCAAAGTAGACGACCTCGTGCATGACAAAGGTCATGATGCCAGTGGCGAGGATGTCATTCTGCATCCACAGGTACCACGCCGCCCATAGGCGCTCGATGGCGTTGAGCTGGACGTTGTACTTGTTCACATCGTCGAGTACGCCGAGGTAGGTTGTAGTAGATGTCTGGTTGGGGAACACGACGGTCGAATTCCTATGAGAGCATTGTGTGTAAGCGGATGGTCAACTAGTAGTGTAAGCGAGAAGCTGCGGTTGACTTACCAGGACGCCATGGTATCAAACGCACCCCAATGGAGGAGAGGCAAACTAAAAGAAGGCGATGTGCAACTCTCGAGATGCAACGGCAGCAACCTGACCAGAAATAGGAATATGGCAGAATTGCGAAAGGGGCCAATGTTGGTTTTTAATAAACATTCCCGTTTGGTGGAGACTGCGCGTGTTGGCGTTGAACGGGCTTTGGAAATGGATGGTTCTTCTCGAAGGGCGGCGCAGGGGTCCAGACGCCGATGGGACGATAAAAATTCACCAGCATCCGCTCAGGTGTGGTACGATAACTTGCATGTTTTGCTGTGCCTGTTCTTCCTGAGGGAACACTGGAGACATTAAACGTGAATCCACCGATCCGAATACGAAATGGATGAGTTGCGCCTCGAAGACCATTGCCATTGGCTTATTGTGAAGCTGATGAGATTGGCGAATCTGGTGACAGCTTCCCATCGCCTAGTCTTGATGAATGGCCCGTACGGAGCAGTCGTGTGTTTCCAGCTGAAGAGAGGCAGTGAGGCACAGAGGATCCATTCTCCATCCCCGGGCGACCCACTTCCCGATGGTCTGTTTGTGGTGTGATTTTGTCCACCGCGCTTGGGTCCCCGAGATTGCCGGCCTCAGGGGCAGCGCCTGGCGCCCACAGTCTGGCTCTGGTCCGGCCTCAGCTTGTAGATGGTTCTGAAGCACCTAGACAATGTAATGATGATATTCGACGTTGAGATGGGCATTTGGGCGATTTCTCGCTCATGGTCATTTCTAACAGTTGTTGGGGTCGCCCAACATGACAGATGAGTGATCTGCTTGATGATCTGCCACTACGGAGTAGATGGGCAAGGCGAGTATCGTAGCTCTATCCATAGGGTTGATGAACTTCAAGGCGTCGTCTGGGTGCGGATAAGGTAGGCCTAGCAGTGAACTTCATCGCTGTCCGCGTGGTATGACTGAGCATCCGTATCGGACGCAAGATTTCCGGCACAACAGGCACGTCTTCGGCGCGCTTATGGGCCCGCTCGCCGTCGATTGTTCAGTTTTCAGCTCGCCGTTCTGCCCCATGTGGCCGCAGACACGCGGCAGTCACTCGATTCGCGATGGAGCAGCCCCGAACTTATTTCCAACGGCCGAAGGTGGGCACTCTTCGGGTCTGATGGTGTTTTGATCGGAGCAGCTCGACAGGTGAGGAACGGAGCATGCGGTGTGGAGATGATGGCCCATCCCGGCCTTGGAGATGTCTGCATACGGATGCCAATGTTGACCCTGGCACGCCTGGCTAGCAATGGTGGATGGTGGAACTTGAATAAACATGGATGCGCAAATTGCTGTCCCGGTTCAAGTCTCGCTGTCGCTGGTTCGTCATGAGGATCGTTCGTCATCAACTTTGTCGAAAATTCCACGTTGGCCATGCCCGAAGCTCATCCCCCCTGCTAGTGACGCCAGAGGGCCTGGATTTTGTCACGTCAGCGGACCTGGGGGTTCTGAGTAAGCCAGGGAAGAGCTCAGCATATTGTTGTCGATTGATGTTGGGAGGAACATTGGCAGGTAGCTGTACCGACTGATGTATCGGGCTACCTTGCGCTGCTTGGAAGGCGTTGTTGAGACCTCGCAGAGGGCAGGGAAAGAGGGAGGTTTGGGCCACAGAATGGACCTCAAGAGTTGTGAAGAACGTGTCGAAGCAAAGAGTCTCGTCAAGTCTTTGTCGAGTCTAGTCGAATCGCGGTCCCTAGAATCGTAGCCAAGGTGAGGCCGAAGAAGTGGTGTGGTGATGCATTTTTTGGTGTTGAGTGGAAATTGAGAGGCTCCGGTGTGGCTGAGGACATCGGCGGTTTCAACGCTCCGGCTGTGGCTCAACTGAGGCGGTGCACATCAGCCACTCACCGCCAGCCACGCGACGACATTCGCGCTCAAAGCTCCCGCAGCTCTCCACAACGCACCAACGCACCAAACACGAAGCGCGCCCGCACACCGCACACCGCATCGCAAGGCAGCGAGCTCTCACTCCGTCTTGGTGGCCAAGGGGAAAAAGAGGCTCAGCAGGTTCTTTGCCCTGGTCTCTGACCCCGTCCAGACCCCGTCGAGACCCAACCTCCTCCAGTCATCTCCCCAGTCACGTCGAGTCCGCGCCCACCTCGTGACCTCAGAGGCTCTCAGTCAAGATGACCCATCGTTGGCCAGACTAGGGTGCCGTCGTTGTTTATCCAAGTTCTTGTTCTTATTCTTGATCGTGGTCTGGCTGCAGGTCGTCACTCGCGAGGCCATCTTGGACTTGGCCCTGATTCACGCACACGCATAACAGCAAGCGTCGTGAATCCGCTCCAAAGTGTCGTCACACTCTTCTTTTTCTTGCCTTTCTCCTGGTCGGCTCTTGGCAAGTCTTGACATTCTTTTTGACGCAACCTTTGCCCGCTGTCGCTATCGCATTTGAGCTATCCCATTCTTCGCATCTTCCTTGGCGCCTCGGCTACTATTATAGACGAAGACACTCACGAACTTAAACTACGAAGAAATCAACAACGACGAACAACTCTATTGTTTAACCCGGAACTGAAAGGGAGGGAACAATGGGATACATTGCAAACACACCCGAGGAGCGCCTCGAGCGGTCGGACTCGAAGAATCCAAAGACAACCTGCAAGGGCCTTACGGGCGCGGGAAACCTATGCCGCAACTCAGTCACGCCCGCTAGGGGCAAGATGCTTTCGCCAACGGTCAAGGAGGAGTCGCTCTACTGCCACCACCACAAAGACCAGGCCGCAAGTCGCTCTGCGCAGTCGAGTCCCGGCCCAAGGCTGTCCGGCAGACCGATATTGGAAGAGCGAACGAGCATCGACACCCTCGCGGACCGTCTTGGCCTGGTGGACGTGGGCTCCAACCCAACCAAGAAACAGAAACGACCACAAGGAGGTCGGCTCAGCGGCGGCAGTGGAACGCAAGCCACGAGCGCCTCGAAGCCGCCGTCGGCATATACACGTCCGCCGCAAAAGGAGCGCAAGGAACTACACCTCTGCTGCTGCTTCAGCATCCCCATCGACGAAGTCCAGGAATCCCAGCCCGCCCCTCGGCCCCAGCCGCGGCCGGTGCAGAACGGCGGCTCCGCAGCCATGCCCCGGCCCTCGAGCCAGCTCCTGGCCCCTTCGAATTCGCGCCCGCGACCGAGCACCTCGAGCCACTCCCGCAAGAGCTCCCAGCAAGCGTCCCCTCAACCGCTTTCGACGTCCCAGACAGCGCAGTACCTATCGCTCATCCCTCCATCGACCGACCCCCAGACAGCATCGGCGCTCATGGCGGAGTTGGCGAGGCCGTACGGCAACTCTGAAGAAGCGGGCTACATCTACATGTTCTGGATCACCCCAACTTCTAAAAAGGAGGCGGCGCCTGTGCAGGAGGCGAGATCGCTGCTCGCACCGCCCTCGCCAGCCCGGGGCGTGGGGCGCAACCGACGGTCTAGCGACGTCGTATCGGCCTTTGCCAATGCCAACGGCGGCGCATCGGGAGACAATAAGATGCTCATCAAGATTGGACGGGCACAGAACGTCCAGCGCAGGATGCAACAGTGGACAAAGCAGTGTTCCTACGAGATCGAGGTACTGCGGTACTACCCGTACATACCGGGAGCGAGCGCGGCATCGGGACAGCAACCACGCATGACGCCGCATGTGCACCGCGTCGAGCGGCTCATTCACATTGAGCTGTCGGGCATGGGATTGCATGCCGGGCCCATAACGTGTGCCGGTTGCACTTCGGTGCACCGCGAGTGGTTTGAGGTGCAAACGTCCAAGAAGGGCATTGGCGCGGTGGACGATGTGATTCGGAGATGGGTTGACTGGGACGAGACGACTATTTGAGTCTCGCGAGTTGCTAAGGACTAGGACTGTGTTTGGAGTGCCCCAGTGATGACCAAGAGATCACCTAAAGGCTGGGCCTTTGTTTTTTATCTTTCCTGTTTTGCACGCATTGCATGGCGGACGGCGCAATAGGAGCTTTCATCGCATTCGGACCTCGCATAGCATTTCAATCAGCATCATGATAGTACAGCAGATGGCAACCAGACTTCGGGGCAATAACAGAACCCTGCATTTCGGCAGCTGTTCGCGGGCCTCGACCGAACGGGATTCCCGCTGGTTTGGGTCACCAAGAAAAGACTGATGAATACAGTACTTCCGTATCCGTAGACGTTTGAGTTTCACGTTGATACGTTTCCTCTGCAGGTTGATGCAATTTCAAAAGCCGATGGCGCAATTTTGGATCTCGACCCATAGCCTCCACGGTTCCTGGGTGGGTGGCAGCCGTATCCCAACCTCAGCTGAAGACAAGGTTCAAATACGGGGACTATGAGTGGAAGATCAAAAGGAACACAAACTGTAAGCATCCCACGCTGCTTCGGTTTCCCCAATGTGTCATTGATTTTCTCTCCTCGGTTGAAGACTCGGGTTCTTTGGCTCTCGATCAAGTTGCCGATGGTCTTCAACTATTGTAGACTCTTGATTACTGTAACTACCTCACGGATACATGGCTACCTCACCGTCCTTGAGTCTCTTAGCCAAGAGTATAGGCAGCACACAGTGAAGGTAGACTGATACAGTAAAGGTTGCTCCAGGCTGTCGAGCAAAAGTCAAGGACGGCACGGATGTGGCCCGACGGTGCCACCACCACCTCCCGCCCACCCTGCTCGTTGCATGCAGCATCCTGGGAATGCTGACGGGCTAATGCAGAACCAGAGGGACGGCGGGGGACACCACCGTTGGAGCCTTGGACTCTACTCTGGAGGTGTGAGCGTCTGGGCGTTCCCCCAAGTTTCGAGGCCAAACTCTCAGTGCTCTCCACGCCCCAAAGCTCTGACTCGGACCGAGTGAGTAAACATCAACCGGTTGCTCAGTGTTGATGTTGGAGGTTCATTCGATGGGAATTCAATGCTTTGATCTACTGAAAACAAACAGACTGATAACTGTTAATGAGAGAGTCTCACATCTCAGATATCAGCTAGACATCCGTCTCACTCGTCATGGCTCGCCCTGCCAAGCTTCGTGTTCCCGCGTGCCGAGCAAGTGCCTCATCTCTTGGCCATCTCTTGACAATCTCTTGGACTTTTTTTTTCTCCCGCCCAGAGGGACGCTCGCTGCTTGGCGCTGGCACAAATCCTCCGAGCAAACACGCACCCACCAACAAGTACTACTAGTCTGTTAGTCTGTGTGTCTGTTAATGGGGGGCAGCGTCACTTCATCAGGACTGGGGGGCTGACGGGGGCTGACCGGGGACGACGTCACTAGCTCGAGCAAGCTTTTCTGGTGGCGCATCTTCCGATGCTTGTCTTTGCTTGTCCTTTTTGGCATTTTTTGGCATTTTTGCTTGTCTCTTGTCGATCGTTGGCGTCGCCCCCGGGAACCCAATTGGCTCTTCAACGATATTGAGTCTTTCTAGGACTGAACCGGTGCCCGGCGGCGCCGCGGTCATAAGAAACGTTCGTCCTACTTGGCCCGCTAAAGGGTTTAGACTGGTCTTGCGGTGTCCAATGTCATCTCTTGAACGACATCTTTACGGGGATAGCAATAAGTTCGCCTCTTTATGAATACCCTACTGCAGATACTGGCAAGGTAGGCAAAAACCTAGCACGGCTGGGTACCTCCAACAGTCTTTCCGAGCCGCGAAGCCATCCGCCATCCAGTTCCCCTTTGAGAGAAGCGCCGCCTGTAGTTGGACCTCTTCCCCATATCCTGCAATGACGTGCTCCGCGAGCCTGGGCCGGATTCTGATCCCATTTTGGCGCCTTTGGTCCTCGATACCCTTTGAGAGGCTCTGAAATCTCTGACCGGGGCGGAACTCGAGTTCCACCCACGCACCGGGGAGACCCTTCTCCTCCCCTTGTTCCCCTCTGCATGCTTTCATGTTTCCTATCTGCATTGGCTGGTTTCCAACTGGAGGATGTCCGCCGGCGGGTATCGTAATCTCTGGCGAACGTTTTCGAGCAACTTTGCCATGGTCGAAACGAGTCGAGAGACTGGCAAAAAGTGACATGGCAATCCACCTGCGTTGTGGTGTCTCTTGAGGTATCGCCACCATCCTGGACAAGGCGGAATCCTACTGCTCTCTCTCTCTCACCCTCTCACGCTCTGTAGGGATAACACCATCCACACTCCCTTCTCTGTTGCTGCTTTCTGCGGATATGTCCTCGGTCTACTGCAGTCTCCTGCAAGTGGCATGCAACAAGTTCCTCCCATCGCTTCCTCCGGCCCAGTTTACACTCCTGGTTCGCAAGGAACCCGCGTCCGTAGGTAGCTCCAGCCCTTCTTCGGCCGTTCTCAACTTCCCATGTCACCTTGCCATGCCATGTCTCTTCCCAACTGCCGGGATCACACTGCTGACGCCTGGCCAAGCTGATCTCTTTTCCCCTTCACAAATAGCCCGTAGCTCTTTGCCTCTTCCTCCTTCTCCTCGTACCCTTAAACTCGCACGTCCCACGTGCTCGCGCATTCTCTCCGTCATCCTGTGCCTGGAGTCTGTTCCGATCTCTACCTCCCTCTTGTCTTCGTCCCTGCGCCTCGTCCCTCCTCCTCTTCTACACCTCCGTCTCTTCTCTTCTTCATCCGCCCTGCGCCTTTGAGCGGTCCGTGATCCGTCCCACCGTATCGTCACACCAGTATACCATTACGCCATTGCCATTGATATCATCACCTAACGGCATCGCGAAACCCCGTCGCCTCTACCCCTCCATTTCCCAGTGTCACCCGGCGCATCGCCGCGACTCAATTGGCGCGCCATGGATAAAGATCTTCGCCAACCCGAGCCCATGTCCAACGACAAGGGCTCCTCCGAGCTCGCCTTTGCCCGCGCCGATGCCGAGTCGGGCGGCTCCTCCGGCTTCAGCGCCTGGTTCGGCGGCCGCAACACAAAGGTCGGCCCGCGGATTGCGCCTCGCAAGGAGGGTGTCGGAGAGGGCTCCGACAGCGAAGACAGCGCCGATGCCATCTTGACCAAGCAGCTTGCGGAGGAGAATAGCCATGCGATCAAGTACAGGACGTGCAGCTGGCAGAAGACGGCCGGCCTGCTGTTTTCCGAGTATATTTGTCTGGTGAGTTTCGGTCATCGGGGACATTTGGCGCGTGGCGCATCGTGCTGACCGACAAAAGGCCATCATGAGTTTCCCGTGGTCGTATAGTATTCTGGGACTGGTGCCCGGCTTAATCCTCACTGCCGTCATCGCGCTCGTTGTGCTCTACACGTAAGTTTCGACACCCTCGCCCAACTCGCCTCGACATAGTACTGACTGACCATGTAGATCTTTGGTCCTTTGGCAATTCTGCATGAGACACCCCGAAGTTCGCGACGTCTGCGATATCGGTCAAATGCTCTTCTGGGGAAAGACGTGGGCATGGTACGCTACGGCTGTCATGTTCATTCTGAACAACACTGTAGGCCTCTTATTCCCGTCGCCGAACATGGGCGCATTGCTAACACTATGCACGTAGTTCATTCAGGCTCTACACGTCCTCGTCGGCGCCAAGTACCTCAACACAATGACCGAATCCGACCCCGTTGTCTGCAGAACAGTCGTCTTCTCCATCGTCGTCACCATTATCTGCTGGCTTTGCTCGCTGCCCCGCACTTTCGACGCGCTTTCAAAAGCCGGAACCGCCTCCGCAGCCTTTACCTTCATCTCGGTGCTTCTGGCGACCATCTTTGCCGGCATTCAGGCGCATCCCGCCGGCTACGATCCCCGATCAACGTATGTCGACGAGACTACAGGCACAACAAAGACTGGCGGCGCCCCGATCGTCACGGCCATTCCCATTGCTGCCACGACCTTTGTCTCGGGAATGAATGCCTTCCTGAACATTAGCTACACTTTCATCGGCCAAATTACGTTGCCCAGTTTCATTGCGGAGATGAAGGACCCGAGGTAAGTCTACCACCATACTGTCTTGAACGTGTATGCTGAGAAAGGTCTAGGGACTTCCCCAAGGCCCTCTGGGCTGTCACCATTGGCGAGATCATCGTCTTCAGCATTGTCGGAGCTGTTGTCTATGCCTTCGTCGGAAACCAATACATGACTGCTCCCGCCTTCGGGTCCCTCGAGGAAGTCTACAAGAAGGTGTCCTTCTCCTTCATGATCCCGACTCTCGTCTTCCTCGGCGTCTTGTATGCCAGCGTTTCGGCCAGATTCCTCTTCTTCCGTCTCTTCAAGGGCACCAAGCACTTGCACGAGCACACCGTCGTCGGCTGGGGTTCTTGGGCCACAATTCTCCTTGCCTTGTGGCTTTTGGCATTCTTGATTGCCGAACTTATCCCCTTCTTCTCTTCCCGTGAGTTTTACTGAATCGATGACACAAGAGCTTCGCTAATTAAGTCTAGTGCTTTCACTCATGTCCTCCCTGTTCGATTCATTCTTCGGCTTCATCTTCTGGGGCGTTGCCTACTTCCGCATGCGAGGCGCCGATAACCGCGCCGGCGTCCCCAAGCCTGGAAAGCTTGCCGATCTTGCGACGATGGGTCTCAACATCATCATTATTCTCACCGGTCTTCTGTTCCTCACTGCCGGCACATACGCCAGTGTTGAAGGCATCATTGAAGAGTTTAGAGCGGGCACCGTCGGCAAGCCTTTTGGCTGTGCTAGCAACGGACTTTGAACCGGGCCAAGGTCCGTTGTGTTTGTGCTGTTGTAAAGATTGCCACATGACTTGAAGCGTCGCTACATGCTCATAATCAGTATCATCGGAGGTAGAGGAGAACCAAAGCAACGATACCATAGTGTTTATTACCACGTACTTTTGGCTATGAATAGACCAAGACGCAATTCCATGATCCATTTGTCGATCTCTCTTCGGCGATTTCGTCAACAGAAAATCCAGGCATCGTATAATCCATCCGATTCCACACCAGGAAGACGACGGTGCTCTTGGGGACCATCTTGGACACAATCTCGTTGGCGTACTTTGCCTCGCCTTGAAGGTGCTTCTTGAACAACTCCCACAACTCGCTGCCGATAGGGCCTCGTCCTTGTCGTATGAGTCTGACATCACCATCTAATGATCATCTTAGTTGAAAGGGTCTTCTGAGGTTCCCAGACCCAATCCCACATATAGCAAGATTCTAGTCGTACATCGTCCATACAATCCAGATCGGAGTTTTGCCTCAAGGGAGTTGGTAGATTATTAACATGGATGGTTTTGTGATGAAAAACACACCACCATCCCCAGCTCGTCGTCTCTTGAAGCAAACATGAATAATTCCAAGCCCGAGCTCCAAAATTCTCGGTCGAATTAGATCAACGTGGTCGGACTGTCCGCCCCGAATAAGAGCACGAAGGTTTACAACGAACCCGGGGAGCATAAGCCGCCAGACATGGTTGGATGGAATTTCACATTGGACGATTCGCCATACTTTGCCTGAAATGCTTTTACTTCCCATCCCACACTTTCACGTTCGGCTACTCACAGCTCCGTGGAGAAATGTAAACAAGCTATAGGCATCGGCAAAGCTAATTGCCCAGGCTTTTGTGCGTCCACCTTCCGTCTACTTCTTTATCTGTTTTCTGCGCGCATGTGAGAATCAGATCAAAACATCTGTCGTCAACTGTCTTCTCGCTCCAACTTTTCTCCTTGGTCCATCGTACCAGCCAGCAATTCAGCCCCTTTCCAAGTACTCTTCAAGTCTTCGTACTGAGGAGGATTTTCTTGAAAATGGATTCCACCACTCTTCCACTACACTGGTTCCCGCAACTACTGAGCCTGCTGACCCCTTACTCAGCGTTGGCTGTTGTGGTAGTTCTCGTCACAATCCTGCCGATGGTCATGGACCGAGCCACCGCGGAGATACCCATACCCAAAATCACCAGCTCAAGGTCATGGTTCGCCAGCAGGCAGGACTTCGCCGCCAATGGCGTTGAAATCATTGAGAAGGGCTTCAAGCAGGTGAAGAGTGGTGTATTCCGGGTGACGGCTCTCAATGGCTCCGATTTGGTTCTGATCGCACCGGAACATTGGCTCGCGATCTGCAACAAGAAAGACGAGGAGGTTGCGCCCGCTCGTAAGGAGGTTTGTGCACGAAGAAGCGACTATGGAGCTGATTGTGGCTGAATCTGTCCAGTTCTTCTTGTGCGACTTACACGGCGCACCATTCGAGGAGCCCTTCCTCTATCGCTACCTTGCCTCGCGCATGCCAGGGTTCGGTGCGTCTCATATTAACTTGAGGTACTCTCGTGATTGCGGTCGCTGTAAACTAATGAAATCTTACAACGGAAGATCGTTATCTCGATGTCATATCCACGGCACTGGATGAGGGTATATGCAGTGTTTTCAGTCAGCGATCTCATACTCCAGAAGGGGGTAAGCTTCTCGACCGCTTGACTTCTATTCACACCCTTCTTGACTCTTGAAACAAGAGCTTTGCTAACGCTAGTTGTCCAAAGCACCTAAGCGTGTCATTATACAACCGCAAATCCTGCACATTTACTCGCATGTTATATGGAGGGTCATTTTAGGTGACAATTTCAAGCCCGAGGTGGTCGATATCTTCGAAACGTACTCTTCAACACTCATATCCGTGATGAAAGCACTGAAGGCCAAACGACCCATGATGGCCCGAATTTCTGCCGCCTTTTCGAAGGACGTCCGTCAAGTCAATGCGCAGCTTGAACGAGCCTCGGTATTCTTCGCACCTCTTTTCGAGCAATGTGTACAGGCGCTAGAGCAAGGCCTTGCGAAGACCTCGATAGACAATGAGTGGCTTGAGCAGCTGGTCCGCATGGCGCCGGCTAAGAGGAGACGCGACTACAAGTACCTCACCAACATCTTGATTGGCTTCGCTTTTACGTTCGTCTTCTCTCCTGGATCGTCGACTACGCAAGTTGTGTACGAGTTCGCATTCCGCCCCGACTACGTTGACCTCGTGCTCAAGGAGGCATATGATGTACTTGGAGAACGTCCTGAGCATTGGGGCTTCTCACAAGACAATCTTCACAGCCTTTCCTTGCTCGATAGCTTTTGCAAGGAGACCCATAAACACCATCCAACGGCAGCCTGTGAGTCTTCAAACTTGGCATCATTTGACACTTCCCCGTTCATCACTGCTTTCTCCAAACGATATGCTTAGAGCATAGCGGTGACGATCAGCTTACTGACTCTCATTCTGATATCCTAGCCAATCTGATGAGAAAGATCCACAAGACTCAGACACTTCCCAACGGGGTGGTCCTACCAGCAGGCACGATATTCGAGGTGGTAATGACGGCTGCTCACCTATCTAATCCTAAACTCGAAGATCCCTCGAAGTGGAACGGACGCCGGTACCATGACCTGCGGCAGGAGATGACAACATCAATTGGCGCCAACAAATATGATTGGGGCTCGGCGACAAAGGACGATATGAACTTTGGTTATGCCTCACATATGTGCCCTGGTCGTTGGGCCGGGTGCTCCACTGCCAAGATGTTGCTCATCAAGCTCTTGGCTTATTATCAAATCAGTCCCGAGGAAGGCGAGACTGAGAAATATCGGGACCTTCACTCTGGCCAATATGTATGTGCCTCCCATTCGACTATTCTTGAGCCCAAATAGTCTATAATCCTCGGGTTTCATCCCGAACCACTGACAAGAACCCCAGATTTCACCAAACCCGACCAAGCATATTCTTCTCAGGCCGAGAGTGCGGCAATGAAGGGTGCACCTGACAATGATTTCAACGAGGAAACCAAGCGGCTTATAGTCTGATCCGAGGTTGAAGAGATGATAACTATTGACTCTCTGCTGCAATCATGGATGCACTATGACAGCTCCTAATGGACATAAGTACAGCTTCAGACAGGAAACTCAGTGCAGATGTCTTCTAAGTCCCCAATCAAACATATCCGACTTGGCCGAGAGCAGCGTTCCCATCATGACTCGTGTACGGAAGTGCCAAGATCTGCGATGAGATTCCTTCACGAGTACGGAGTATTTTTCTACTGAATCAAAGCTGCTTGCTTTTCTCAGCACGCGACTAAACTCTCGATGTTGACTTGCACATGTCAAACTAAAAAAGTAATCCAACTCTACTAGAACTTAACCCATCCGAGCTTTCCAAACATCTGGTTGCTCGAGTTTGCTGATCAGCCCGGGGCAGATAATGCGGAGAAATGACGCAAGTACTAGGATTACTCACCTTGTCCCTGCAGATCTCCAACTCCAAGGCCGCAATATCAGATGACTTTGGCTGAAACACAAGTGACGTTCCCGTAGCCCAAGCACCGCCGCGTTCTCAACGCTCCAGCCTCTGGAGCCATTAGGTCTGATTTCTTCGAACACGCCACAAATAAGCTTGAAAACACCTCAAAGAACCTCATCACCTGAGACAATCTCCTGATAAACTTGGCAATCCATTCGAAAGGCTTGAAAACATGTCTAACCGAACCATTTGCGATGTCGACACCCCGGACCCTTGGATCGTTGCCGGCAACGGCAAGTTCTACTTCACCTTTACCCTCGACAACCGCATCGAAATATGGTGCTCCAATACCCTTGAGAACTTTCACCACTGTCACAAGAGTGTCGTTTGGCAACCGGCGCCGGGGACTCCGTGGTCGGTTAACATCTGGGCACCGGAGTTGCACTACCTCAAGGGCCGGTGGTATATCTACACCTGCGGCGCGCCGCCCGGAGTCGGGAACCCGGGCCATCGGACCACGGTCCTCCGATCCTCGTCCCAGGATCCGATGGATGCCTCCGCATGGGAGTTTCTAGGTCCGTTGAAGGGCATGCCGGATCACTGGTCCATCGACGCCACCGTCTTTAGTCCCAACGGGCATGATTTGTATTGCTGCTGGTCCGGATGGCCTCTGGGAGATAATTCCGACACGCAGCAGGACCTGTTCTTGATTAAGCTTCGTGTCCCGGAAGAAGCCATCGCAGACACACTCCTTTGTATTTCAAGGGCTGAGCTATCGTGGGAGCGTCCCGATGAGGGTCGCCGGGGCGTGAACGAGGGCCCGACATGGGTTGATATTCCTGGTGTCTTCAGAGGCATTGTGTACTCCGCCGACGGAAGCTGGACTAGCGACTACAAGCTCGGCCTCCTGCCGCTCGTAGGACAGAACCCTCTGGATCCAGGCGCATGGGCTAAGCGATCGACACCGCTTATGGTCAGTCACAAGCGCTGCGGAGGTCCGTATGGGCCGGGGCATGCAAGTTTCTTGCCAAATCCACATGATCGAAGCCGTATCTACTGCATCTATCATGCGACGGCGAATTATGGTGAGGGGTGGGCCAATCGGAAGGCAAGGATAATTGATCTTGGGCCAGAGTGCTTCGGGCCTCATGCTCACTCCATATGCTGCGCGCTGGAACGTCATATTCCGAAGCATGGTCACGACAGACCGCATAAGTCTTCATGTATCATGTCCTAGTGTTCTATGTCTATATGCGAGAAAATCTCTGTTCTACGTCCTTCAAATACAACCTCATCAACTTATTTCTTCTAGACGGTGAAGTCTGACGGCAACTTCAGGACTGATAATCCCAAATGTTGTTGCGATCCATGGATATCATTCTCCATAAAACTGCCGGCTGAAGCTTTCTTTCCCCCTCTGAACCGAGGTATTGTTACCTTGAATGCTAGAGCCGGTTCAAAAAATCCAGCCCAAACAATGTCACTCTCAGAAATGCCTAGAGCCTCGGCGACATTGATGGGGGATAGTAATTCTGACTCTCGAATCGCTCTGAAGATGCTTTCGGACTCGAAGATGACGTCCATTGTGATCTCGTAAGGCCCCGCGTTCTTTGAACGAAGGACTCGGGAGATGTCTGAAAGGGTTTTCGGGTGACCGGCGATGTTCTTTGGACTTGAAGGAGAATCCTGCGGGCTCGCGTGGGCTCTCTTGTCCTTCGTAATGGGCCCACCTATCGACTCAGACTCAGTGTCCGCCGAGGGAGGCCGGTTACTTTTCACTGCCTGGCCCTTTCCAAATGTGGAAACTGAAGAGCGAAGGAGGCCTGTTTCTTCCTGGCTTTCTGATACAATCGAGAGCCTTTCTTCGCCCGGCTTGAGATCGATGAGATGGTATACCGAGAACTGGGCACATGGCCCGGTCTCGATCTCTAATTTCCCGGCAATCCCGAAAGCAAAGTTACCAGATGTAGCCTTTTGGCCTGCGTAAGGACCATGCTAAATTGCTGTTAGAAAGTACTGGGACTGTGCGATGGAGCCATCCTTACAATCAATGCAATTCTCGCGGTCGATACGAGACCTGTCGCAAGTTCTTGTGTTGGGGCAATTGCTTCCGCGACGATGAAAATCTCCCCAGGACCGGTAGGCGTACTCTGCCCTTTGCCATATGTGTGGAAGTCTAGATCCCAGTCACCGGAAACATCTTTATGTTGCTGCTTAACGTAGGCTTTGACAAGAATGAGCAAGTCGTCCAATTGCTCAATGAGAATATCTGCTCGTTGTCAGTCTCGCAAGCCTATTGAATATGGGCAACAACTCCTCTGGATCCAATGTCAACTTACGATCTTTGACACTTCCGAGAACAATAGATCTATATCCAAGAAGGCGCGCAGCTTCTAGCTTGAACTGATACGGTTTGCCATCGGCGATTGATGAAACAAAGCGCGCCCCACGTGCCCGGACGGTACGCTGATCACTGAGCTGCTCATAGTGTGCCTGGTCGAGATGAAGAGCACCTCCGGGCCCTCGCAGGATATCAGGCCTCGTGTTCTCATACAACGAATGCGCGGCTACCGACAGCGGCGTGCAAGCTGATCCGGGTGCGATTGGTCTGACATCGAACATGCCACTTTCGTAGACGGTGGCAACAGCGCCGTGGGACTTGGGTGTCGAACATAGCCCTCCACACTCCATGATCTTGCCCATGTGCAGGAAACCGCCGTGTCTTGACTCGATTTGGTCGTGAGTAATGCCTGGGTTCTGACGTTTGAGCTGGTACATGGAGTATGCAACATAAGGAGCGGGATCGTATGCCCTTCCGCCGATGATGATATCGAAGTCGGGTGTGGCTTCCATAGCATCAATAAACGCCTCGGGGCCTATTTGTGCCACCACGCGAGTTGAATCTTTAACATCCTTGGACGTTAACGGGGGCACACAAACACCACAACCAGAGACCCCGCCAACATCGAGTCGTTCGAGAATGACGGACTTGTCGATGCCAGAAAAGATTGAGACAGTTTTGAACAAATATTGTCTTGTTCGGTTAGCCAAGAATTGAAGACTGGGGTCAGGCAGAACTCACGAATCGTTTTCTTCTGCACAAATTTCTTCTATGATTTCTTCCATCAATCTTACGTGTTCATTGGAGCCATCTCCTCCAGCAGAGCCGAAGACCAATGGAACCCGAAAGTCATGTACGAGCTTCAGCAACTTGGTCAAGTCTCTGACGTAGGCTGAACGGGGGCAAGTCATGGTGCCAAGAGCCAGTTTCTCGGGGCCACTATCAGTTGATCCGGCGTCTAGGATAATAGCCGTTGGAATGCCGCTGGGAACGAGTTGGGCGAGTTCCTTGCCGCAAGCATCCTCGTCAAGGCCGTAACCCATGCACCCAACTGGTGTAACAATGTAGCAGAGAGGGTGTGGACCCATGCTGGTAGACTCTTCAGACGCAGAACTCATGGTGAGGGTGTGGTGGTTGTCGGTTGCTTCAACAAATATCGAAATGTTGAAATGTATGAGTGTTTTTTTGATATTAGGTCTCTCTTTAAGACAAGAGAACGATGTTTAATGTTACTAAGACCAGCTCTTAAATTAGATGTAAGTCTGATCAAGGCATGAAATCTCGTCGACCAAGGCGTTGAATCCTGATCTAACCCTCTCACCCCTCGGTGATCCGGGAATATGGATATTCTCCGTCAACGCCAGCGGGACGTATGTTGTGTCCTACGGGCATGTGAGGAGAGGATAAGATTACGACGCATTTGTCTCGATGCATCTGTCTGATCGAATGTGTTCGCGTACGTTTGGGACCGTAGTCAATATGTATGTGGCTTAGACGAGCTCCCCGTTTCCGTGTCCGTAGGGGCTGGTGGTGCAGATTGGCGCATACAGAGCTTCCAATCAGAGTAACACCGTTGGCTCGAGCCTAGAAGGATCGAAGAATAACGGCAGCTAACAAACATGTGGACCTTGGAAGTTGGATCTGAGATTCTAGTCCGTTCCCGTTCCCGTACCCGTCGGAAGAAGTGCACATTACGCAACGGTCCAGCATGGCAGCGGCAGAGGAACGCGCCAGTTGCTGCGCCGCGCTGTCGCACGCCCCCGCATCCTCTTAGAATGCCACAATGCTTATTTCCTTATGCGGACGACGCCTGAATGGGCGTACTTGGATATCTGGACCACTACTCGAAAGATCCGAGTCTCTAGGTGCAAGCTGGTAGAGTCAAGAGCGTTATCAACTCCATCTTGGCGATCGTAGATGATTCCGTTGGGGACTTCGTTGTCGCTGACCCGTGTTGCTGCGCCTTGGCATCTTCTAGTCTTCAATCCTTCACAGCAATGCCACCGCAATGTTTGTTGAGAATGGTTTATCAGAATGCACACGTTGAAGATGGACATATTGGCGCACAAAGAAGAGTTCGGGTTCTTTAAAAGCATCCGATCTGTTCAAATCACCAGACTGGAATCCCGAATGGAAAAGCATCACACCATCTCTTACCATTGTTCTCGCCGACCAACACACAATCACACTCTAGAAGGTTGCGCAAATAACTGCCGGGGGGGAGACCTACAGACGGCACAGCAAATCATTGTCCAATCTCATTTTACTCTGCGCGGAGCTATACCTGTTTCTGTCTACCCCATTCGCCCGTTTAAAGTTTTGGCAAATATTTGCTAAGCGATGAACCCCTTTCACGATAAGATCAGCCCTTGCGACAGGGGGTCGATCACGGCCAACAACATCGAGTTGACGGAGTCGCCCTCTCCGTCCTACATAACAGAGACGAGGGGCGGACGAGAAAGAGATCTTGCGCCAGGTGAATCCAGTCGCGTCCGAGACGAGTCAACGAACCATCTCATGAAGTCAATCAGCACCACGTCTGTCACCAATGTGTCAGAGGAGGAGAAGGACCTGCCTCTGGGCCAGGCCATTCGCCAGTACCCCAAGGTCGTAGCGTACTGCCTGTCGCTGACAATCGTCGTTATCGGATGGGGTTACGCCTTGGTGATTGTCGGCTCCATCGTTGCCGTCGAGCCCTTCCAGCACGATTATGGCGAATTGTACAAGGACAAATGGATCATCCCATCGCTCTGGGTCTCGCTATGGTCGGCCGCGATTCCTCTCGGCATGGCCATCGGCTCCGTCTTTGCAGGATGGTACCAGGATCGTGTCGGGCGCATTTGGAGCTTACGGACAGGTGCGGTCATTTGCGCTATTGGCGTCGCCGGCATTTTCATCTCTTACCTCCCCGCGGACATCGAGACCATGCGAGCCCTCTTCTTCGCTGGGAAGACAATCCAGGGAATCGCTATCGGGATACTCAAAGTCACCGCAATGACGTACATTTCCGAGACAGCGCCGACGTCTCTGCGTGCCTCGGTCATGGGCTTGGTGCCGACGGGAAATCTCCTGGGTCAACTGTTGGGGTCGATTGTCGTCTTCCTTGTCAATAAAGCACCTAACAGGACCGGATACCTCGTCGCGTTTGGCTCCCAATGGCTTCTCGCAGTTGTTCCTTTTATTCTCTCGGTCATCATCCCCGAAAGTCCAGCATATCTCGAAGAACGCGGGCAGTCCGATAGAGCTCTCGAGTCCTCACGCAAACTCTACGCACCTAAAGTAGATGCGTTGAAGGTCCTGGAGAAAGTCCGGGCTAGCATTGCGGAAGAGAAGGAGGCTACATCGGGAGCGACGTACTTGACCTGTTTCCAGGGTGTCAACACTCGACGAACGATGATTGTCATCATGGCCAACCTGCTCCCAGCAATGTTTGGTCTCGACCTGATTGCCAAGTCAAGCTACTTCTTACAGACCATTGGCATGAAGTCGAGCACCAGTCTCATGATTCTTATCGGCGGTATCGTTGCTGGCACATTCGCAAACGGGGTTGGTCTCTGGGTTCTGTCGAGAGTTGGCCGCAGAAAGGTCACGTTGATCTCGATGTCAATCTCTACTGTCCTCTGGATTGCTGTAGGTATCTCTGGCATATGGAGAGGACCTGCGGTCGCGTATTTCACCGCCGGAGGGTGCATCGCCATCATCATTGTCTGTGGTATGGGCGCGTGGCCTGCTGGCTATGCAATCATGGGCGAAACGAGTTCGTTGAGGTTGCGAGCAAAGACTCAGGGTATCGGTGGCGTTGCTCAGCAAGGATCGTCTGTGTTGATCAACTTCCTCCTCCCTCTGGCCTACAATCCGGATGCAGGAAATTGGGGAGGGAAGACGGGCTTTATTTACGTTGGGTTGTGTGCTTTAGGAGTCCTGCTTTCTTGGTTCTTCTTGCCAGAGATGAAGGGACGAAGTGTGATGGAGATCGATCACATGTTTAATATCAAGCTACCCGCGCGGCAGTTCAAGAAGTGGAGGGGCGATGTCGAGTCAAAGTAGGAAGGGTCTAGATAAGCTCATTACATTCTGTTACGAGTGTCAAAGTATTTCTCTTCCAATTTGTATTCAACATGTCCTACAGCCTCGATGATCTTATGACAGCGCTGTTTGCTTAATTAGACAGAAAGAAAGAACGATGGCTGCAACTCCTGGCTCAAATATTTCAGGGTTTCGATACCTTAACAGATTCTCTTGCCGTTAGGACCATGATGGTCCCCGGGGAGACCTTTTCATAGTGATTACATTGGGCAGTAACTCCGAGGGTTTGAAAAATGTTAAGTGATGATCAATAGTTTAAGATTGTGAAAGAGGCTTGGGGCTGGCGTTGGTCGGCACGTGGTTGGGAAACAGAAATAGAAATCGGGCAAACAATATCGCATCTAGCAAACTTGCTGCACCGCTTGCTTGCGGTCAGTGACGCAAAGATGAATAAGAACTTGGAAACCAAGAGTTTGATCGGCACTTTTCCACCACTCTCCTCATGGACAGGTAACTGCGAAGTTCGGAAGACAGCCATGCCATGGAACCGCTTGACTGAAAGATTCAAGTGGGACACTAATGTGAACTTGCCAGTAATGCTCAGTTGTATTGAACATCTACTTCTCCTGCTTCAAGCCTTGGTGTGCGTACTCCAGGCCGCCCTTAAAGCATCTACAACTGAGCTCGTAGGCCAGGCATGCATCGTCTCAAGCATATCCATGAAGCCGACAACAGCCTTCTGTTCCCCCTCGTCACGAAAGTACTCACCACACAGCGACACACCAACTCCAGCTGTGACCATTGAGGGTTGGTCCTTGCGATTGGATATAGCTAAACCGCAAATCTTTCTAGTCGACTCCCTCAGGGTCTCCTCCAACACCTGGTTTGCAGCTCGCGCGCCAATCCCGAGCCGTTGGTTCTTGGCGCCGTGCACAGCCAAGACGATTCGCATGAGTTCAATGTGCTGGAGCGCCAAAACCTGACAATCATTGGCATGCCATACTGTGGGAAAGTACTCTCCCTTCTCCGGGTTTCGCTCTTGGTATGCCAGGGGCTTGAAATGAGGCGGCTGGTGCGTGTCCCAGTTATGCTGAAAGGCCTCGATGGCTTTCCATTGATCGGCTCGTATTTTCGGATCTTCGGTTTCGACAGTGCCCTCGGAGCTCGCACCGAAGCAGAACTTGACGACGTATGCGCACCAGACCAGAATACGATTGGCCCAGTCAAAGTCGTCGGCAACGGAATCGGGGTCGAACAAGGAGCAGTCTTCGGTTCCGTAGAGAGGTAGTCGAAATGGTCTTCGATAGAGAAGAACAGACCAAATTTCTTGGCGGAGCGCAATTAGAGTTGCAGAGTGTCGTAAAGAAGGCATAGTCGGCGCATAAATGTCGAGGCCTCGGGGAGGGTGATATACGATGCTGAAGAGCCCGATTGTCTCCTCCTGTTGAGCATGAAAGACAGCTTGGACAGCATTGATGTATGTTTCGTGATCGGTTCCGGTCAGGTGCGCTGTGGAATTCAGATCAGTCTTTGGGTTCTACCTGGCAAGAATCTTCAAATCTCCTACTGTCTACTTGTTCATGATATCGTAGGATAGTAATAGCAGTCAATGCATCGTCCGTACAAGGATTTGCAGGATCAGTCGAAGTATCCATTAGATATGAAATGGACTTGCTGTGATAATGAATCGCCGACTCTTTATCTAGGTCCGGGAGGGGAATTCCATTAAACTCTACAACCTGATTCGGTGGCTTCTTTGACCAGATTTGTGTGAGAAACCTGGCCGATGCAGTACAGATTGCGTTCATCAGCAATGGATTATGCATGGCTCGCTGCGGGACTACAGTAACATAGTGTCGGTCTCTATCGGTCGTGTCAAACTATTGGAGCTGTTAGCAAAGTCGAGGAGGATGGATCCTTCCGACTATTTCATCCAGCATCGAGTATCCAACTTACTGCTGCAGCGAGATGTTCTATGAAGCAACGAATAAGACATCCCTCTTGGAGACCAACATGCAGCTCTCCCCCAAGACTCCTCGATACCGAAGATGATCTTCCGCGATTGTCTCCTAGTGGTAGTTGCCATCGCTGGGAGAGTACGCTCAACGTGCTGCCTCCGGGTTCGGGAGTCCTTCGACCCCATCCATCTGGTATCGACCGGGGGACTGACGGACTAGGAGCTGAGAGTCCAGAAAACGGAGTGTCTATTGTGGAAGAGGCCGCCGGAGTAGCAGCGAGATTGGGATCAATGGCATCTTCAAATGCTATTTGAGGAATGGCATCAGGGACGGGTTCTCCTCTTGGGGGCGACTGATTTGTTCGAAGTCGAGACTGGTACGATGGGCCTCCCGACGGGTTGATCGGCTCGGATGGGTTACTGCGTTCTGTTTGTGAGATGGACCGAAGCAGTTCCGCTGCAACAGTTATTTGGTCGTGAATCTGGTCGTCGAGTTGGGTATTTTGTTTCTCATTTTGAGAAATGATATCGGAAATCGGTGCTGTTGATGTCTGCTTTGGTTCCGAGGGCGTATCTTCTGATGGCTTTCTGGATTCATCGACAATGGCGAGAGGGCGAGCCTGGACTTAACGTTGCGATGTTTGTATTAGGGCTGAGATGTGTCATCGAGTGGAGAGGGAGAGGGTCGGTCTTACAAGTGTCCGGGGTCGTTTGTAACCAAGGTTGATCGACGTCGAAGGTAAATCGTTTCTCGGTCGTAACTACTCTTTTGAACCTGGATTTGTTGCTCACTCGCGTACATCGGGACTCCGACTTCTTGCAGTGAGAACATGGTATTTCGCCATCGCCTGGAGTCCAAGAGAGGTTAATACAACCGAATAGTGAATACTTCAACCGTGAAACCCCGATCCAGGACAAGGTCAGAAGGACGGGGAGAATGGATATTGTCTTACATTTCAGATGTTTTTCTGTGTCACAGCAAATCAATCAAATCAGTTCTCGACGTTCAACTGACATCACCAAAATCAAAACAAGGGGTGATGTTGAGGATTTCAGCCCGCGCATCCCGCGGCTTACTCGGGGTGCGTGTAAGAGGGCGCTATATCCGATAATAAAGACGGAAAAATCACCAATCATCGAACTCGCAATCTCGCAATCCTACTTACCTCTGCATTTCACGCAGGGCACAATCCGCTCGCGTCGCTGTGGTGGAGCCATTCCTTCCCGTCCCGAAGTAGGACAATCAGACCATGGCTAAGATGGAGGAGGGAAGGATGATGGGAAGAAGGAGATGGGATGCATAGGATGGCGCTCAGGTTGGTAGCATTTCGCCGATGGATTGCTCAGTGAGATGGGGCGGTAGAGGGCATATAAAGAGGGACATTACTCGGCGAAAGTAGCGGCATGTGGCCTAGCCGTGGCTTAGTTAGCGACCTATCCATGCTCTGACTTGCCCTACTTAACGCTGTTCTCATGTTTTGCTACCCAAGCGTGCTAAGTTAATTGTTAGGGTTTCCCCTCAGCCCGTATCTGTGCATGACGCCACGGATGTGTCGGTTTCGCTCTTCTACATTTAAATAAAGGCCTGCTCAATACGATAGGTCGGATTGGATAGAGGTCATTTATTTGGCTGTACGTAAACGCGTTAAGAGAAGTGTGTGTTCACGTGGTTTTTCACAATGCGCAGGGCGCCTATGTTGCGTCTGCCACACAAACCCTCGTCTCTTGAAGGGGCAAGGTGGAACAAGGGCGCCCCGGGGCAGTGGCTACAGAAATCATTCCTTGGACAAGGCGAGCGCGCGGGTGCAAGATCACTCAACATTGCACAACAATTACTTCACGCTAAGATATGTTCGCTGGACGCTCTTAACTCCTTGTATCTCACTAGATATGGCTCATCAAAACGCTACATCATAATCTTTTCGGTTGGACCCAACTCAAGCCCGGGACACAGCGATGGAGTTGTACTTGGGGTCAGTCCAGACTTCCTCGATGATGCGGCGGCGGATATCCTGCTCCTCGACCACGCTATTGTCACCAAACAGCTCAGAAATCTGCTCGAGAGACTTATGGGCCGTCTCGGGCACCAGGAAGAAGGAAAAGACACCTGCAGCGACACAGAACAATCCAAAGAACAGATAGGTGCCCCATCCCAGCTTAATGACCATCTCCGGTACGCAGACACCGATAATGAAATTGGCCAGCCAGATCATGGCAGTCGCAGCACCAACGCCCTTGGCACGTTTGGAGTTAGGGAAGACTTCGGCAGGCAACGTCCAGGCAAGAGGGCCGTAACTAAGAAAGCACCGAGTCAGCACGTAGGTATTATGTCGAGACGCGCTGTGATCTACTTACGAAGTCGCGTAGCAAAGAACGTAGATATCTGCAGAATGTGTCAGGAATTGTGGCCTACAATCGAGAACCCGGCTCAACTTACAGATGAGGGCGACACCGAGCCAGCCCATTGCAGGGTTCTCATCCCAAGACGAGCTGAACTTGCCGACAACACCAGCCATGATCAAGTGGGGAACAGCCATCGCAAAACCGCCACCAATAGCGAGCTTTCTGCGACCAACTTGGTCTAGGAAAAGGAACGTGGGGATACCGGCAACAAGTTGGCAAATGTTGACCATGCCGGACAGAATGAGTGGCATATCTCCCTTTTGTCCCAGGGCGGCGAAGAACGTTGGCGCGTAGTACACAAACGCGTTGATACCACTGAACTTAAATGAACGTCAGTACTATGCCATTAGTCAGTGCCCATCATAGATCATTACCTGTTGGAAAAAAGGAATGCCAAGGGCAATAGTCGTGCGCTTCAGATATCTGGGCTTGAAGAGGTCTGCCCATTGTTTCAACTCTGCCGTGAAAGCGTTGGAGCTCGGGTGTTCCCTAGCGAGCATGGCCTGCTGGAAGCGAACTTCAGACAGAATTCCCTTCCACTCGGCCTGGACTCGCTCGTCTGTTGGTGGAACACGGCGCAGCTTGGTCAGAGACCCCAGACTGTCTTCATCACGACCCACCATGGCAAGCCAGCGAGGCGAGAAAGGGAAGAAGTGGATTCCAAGGCCAACCATCAGGGCCGGGGCCATTTGCAGAGCAAAAGGCAGCCTAAAAGCCCATTCTCCATCCATGTGTCTTGTCGCAAATGTGATCCAGTAAGCGATGATGGCGCCGATCACGATGCTGATAGACTCGAGTACGAGAAGGGAGCCGCGAAGGTTTGGGGGCGCAATTTCTGAGATGTAGAGCGGCGCACCCATCGCCAGAGTTCCGACTCCGACGCCGCCAATGGTGCGGCCCGCGACAAGTGTTCCGTAATTATGAGCAGCGGTTTGAATGATAGCGCCCACGCAAAAGAAGAAAGTTGCAATGGTTAGAGCCCACTTGCGGGAGATCTTGTCGGCGAGATACGGGAGGAAGAGACAGCCGATAAATGCCCCGAACTCGAGCATGCCGGTCATGAACCCGGTGTAAAAGCCATACCTGGGGCCGCCGGGGGCAGTCTCGGGAAACCACTCGTGGAATTGTGGCATAACCAGGATAATAGAGATGACACCCTGGTCTTGTGGGCGTCAGCAAGGTCTTCAGAGATCTCGCACTTTAGAAGCAAAGTCCGGGCCTTACCGTAGCCAAACGAGAAACCACCGAAAGACGCGAGCAGCGCGGCACCCAGGACGTATGGAGACCGCACAATACCCTTGATGCCATCACTATCGTAGTTGATAGGCGCATCAGCCTGAGCGAGAATGTTGTTGTTTACATCTTCAACTTGGCTTTGAGAGCCGCTGGGAGAGGCTCGCTTTTCCAGGTCGGACATGGCTGGTGTGTCGTGTAGAGAGGAAGAGGGCTCAGTACGTTAAACAAAAACAGTCAAGAGAATCAGCCAAGTCACAGCTATGTTGACCAAAGTAACAGCTCTCAAATGCGTAACGCGACTCGAAGACTGGCAAGAGGCTTGTCCGAGCACAAACTCATCTAAACATTCTTTGATGAACTCTTTATACTTTCAACACGTCAAAGCTTTCTAGATAGCAGACCGTCGCGAACCTTGGCACGGGCCTACCCAATCATTTTGCACGTAATCAGAGTGCGGGGAGCAGCATCTCACGAGGTTCTGGGGAAAGATGCCCGAGAGCTAACAATGTCCCCCATGGGGAAGAAGCCCTGTCACTCTTTGGATTTGGCATAGCCATTCCTGGGACATCGTTGATTAGCATGCCAAGGATGATGCAGCTCGTGGATGGCCGGGTCTGTGACAACGAGTATATCCGTACATTACCTTATCGTACAAAAGATGTGTGTTGATCCGCCGAGTCGGCACGGGCCTGAGTTAGCAGCTTTGCCACCCGAACAGAGTAGGTTTTCGCCGGAAATCCGGCGATTCTTCGCCTTTTTGGGACAGCTGAAGGCCGGGCCCCGACTACTCCGCTCTGCAACTGACATTCAAACTCCACCTCGTCAATCCATGCTAGGCCATCAAACACCAGACTAAAGACACTGGCGTCATCTCTGACCTTTCTTGAGACGTTAGATCCAACGAAGAATCCGGCAAGGAAGTAAGATGGCTTGACTTTGGTCTGTCATCCGGATGTACCGCATGCGGGGGCCTATCATGCAGCTGCACTAGTGGTAACCCATGGAATCTAACCTAGCAAGGCTCATGACGGCCCAGCTGGGTCAAATTACTTACTATCGTAAATCGCAAGGAAGAGAGCCTAGAAAACAACACTCTCGAGCCAAGTTTAGGCATATTTCAGTTTCCGATAATTGTCCGTTAGACCGAGCCATCGGGATGTCCCAGTCTGGCCAGCAACATCGCCGCGAATGACTACATGTAGAAGCCAACGAGAAGGGGGTGCCTGATGAGAAGAGAACATCGAATCTTGTCTACACCAGGATGATTAGTATTCCATGGACTCTCTACTATACTCTTAAAGCTAGGCAGAAGGCGACAGGGTAGTCCGGCCTGAATCCGCCTCGCAACCACTTCAAACCGGTTCAATCTCAATCTCAATAAGTTGGATGATAACATGCGAGTTTTGAAGTCTCCAAGCATCATTCATAACGCGAAAAACTCGAAGGCGATTTTTTATGCAAAATTTAGTTGCCAAGATGGATAAAAACTGCTACCAATATTTCCTTGACACATATAAGATGGCTCTTATGAATAATGTCAAAAGTTGACGATTGAAGAAGTTGAAATTTAGCATGTATGACTGCTGAGTGAAGACGTCTTGTAGTGTTTGAGAAAAGATTCTGACATATTTCGAAAGACTGCAAGGAAATCTACTTTTTTTTTCAATTAAAAAAAATCATGATATGGGTAGCATATTGCCATTTGCAGGCTAATGGACAAAGTCGGATGCGGGATCATGATTGAGGCTTTCACACCAAAGGTGCTTCCATGTTGTCTCCGTAAACTTTGGA
Source organism: Colletotrichum fioriniae (assembly GCF_027942845.1). Lineage (NCBI taxonomy): Eukaryota > Fungi > Ascomycota > Sordariomycetes > Glomerellales > Glomerellaceae > Colletotrichum > Colletotrichum fioriniae. The sequence goes on from NW_027076849.1 coordinate 459,459, forward strand.
CGCAGTGACCCGCTACCCATCAATGTCCAAGATTGTAGGTTCACATTGGAAGTTAAAACCATTTCCTACTCGAATAAAAAATCACTTAGGTTTCAACCGCATCTTATCCTCATCTGCCACTGCATCTCTCATTCTTTCTGCTTCCGTTGACTGTCATTCCCGACCTCTCCTCCAAGGCAAATTTCGAGCAATAGAGCCTAAGATGCCTAAGCCAAGTATGCCTAAACCCAGTATTCCTTCGGCTTCATCCAAGGTGACAGTTCTTTTCGACCTCGATGGCACCTTGTTCGACCACTACCACTCACTAAGCTGTGGTATCTCAGCAATTCGCCAGAATTATTCTGCCCTCGCGACTTTCAACTTTACGGATCTCATTACTCAGTACAACACATCGCTTCAATTAGCCTACGACGAGTATCTCCGAAAGATCATAACGTATAACGAAATTGATTACAGGAAGATCCGGTTGTTTTTCCAGGGTTTAGGTCTCAATGTACCAGACGACGCAGGTATTGCGGAATTCCGGGACGTCTATAGACCGGCTTATCGTGACAACCGAAGAGCAACGATTGGAAGTATCGTTACACTGGTGTGGCTCCGAAAGCAAGGCGTCAATCTGGCTATTATTACGAATGGTCAAGCAAAAGACCAATTAGAGAAGGCGAAAGCTATTGGGGTGCATAACCTTGTGGATTACATGATCACCTCAGAGGAAGCAGGTTGCTATAAGCCAGACAAGGTTATCTTTCAACTTGCCATTGATGCTTTGGGCTGTTGTCTCAGCGAAACTTACATGGTTGGTGATTCTGTAAGGTCCGACATTATAGGGGCGCTTGGTAGCGGTATAAATGCCATCCTCTTTCCGCCAATTTCAACGGATAGCCACCAAACAGTCAGTGGAAAGACTGTACCTATTATTCGCGACATGTCTCAACTCATCAAGATTCTTGAGATATCTTCAGGGATGCTTGATCCGTGAGTGGCTTTAATACGCCGTGGGCGCGGATTGCTGGTGGAGACTCGGTAATGAATCGGGGGGTTATTGTGGTGTGCAATTGGAAGACTGCAATGAGGGTTTACTTCAGACTCTGAAGATGCAATCACTTCCGAAGAGATCTTATAAGTAATAGAAACTTGTATATAACCGTTTCCTAATTATGTAGGGTAGAGAGTGTCATATTGGTATAGCTGCTGCATCCTATCAAACAACAAGCTGAAATCACTCCAACTTCCTCCGCCAGATCTTGACCGGCAAAGCCCCGCAGATAATGTTGAAAGCCTCATGCCTCTCCAATACAAAGTCAGGAGAGGGCAGAGCGAATTCATACCTGTGAACAAGTGAAGCCAGAACCATGATCTGTTCTAAGTACGAAATGTTCCTTCCTATGCAACCCCTGGCTCCAGTCGAGAATGGAATGTAATAGGGCTCCATCCGCTTCCTCTCTTCAGGGTCAAGCCATCTCTCAGGCTTGAACACCTCGGGGTCCGGGAATACCTTGGGGTCCCTATGAGCGCCATATATTGTCATCGATACACTTATGTCGCCAGGAATCCACTCGTCCAGAATTCGAGCACCCTCTGGTGGTGTGCGGCGAGGAAGAGGCGCGGAGGTTGGCGGAATGATACGAAGAGCTTCGTCGATGCAAGCACGCAGGAACGGAAGATCTTTGACTTTGTCATAAGGAGCAATGACCTCGTCAGAGTCCAACACGCTGTCAATCTCTTCACGAAGCTTCTTCAAATGATTTGGGTGCTTGATCAAAAGCTCCAGGATGTGCGTCAAGGCGATAGCTGTCGTGTCTGATCCAGCATTGATGATGGCGCCGACTTCTGCCACAATTTCACCCCAATCGAGGTTGTTCGAGCTTCCCGTCTTGTCTTCCATCATGCAAGTAAAGAAGTCATCGAGCTGTTCCCCAGCTTGGTATCTGCGCAGTCTATCGGCGGCGGCATGGTAGTAACAATCGTCCCATGGCTCAGATTCCTTCCACATTTTCTGCCATCGACTGGGAACTGTCTTTGACAGCCACTCGACCCATGGCCAAAGATCATAGTCCCAAACAAAAACCGCCTGTGCGATGGCTCCTTGGTTCATGGAGTAACGATATCGGGCTTTGTATGTGGTTCCATCGCGCTTCTCGGCTGTGACGAAGTCTGTTCCGGTATCTAGGAGGTCCATCCGAGTCGAGAGGGTGATATAGTTGATTGCTTCGATGGTCCAGAGGTTGATCCAGTGATTGAAATCTATAGTGAGGTCCTCAGGACGAGGGATGGTGCCCTTGAGAGGGTCGGTGCATTTTCCGTCAAAGGCTTTGAAAAGTCTTTCAGCCGTATAAGCGACCTTGTACTCCCACTTCTCAAGGTTTTTAATAGCAAAGGCTGCAGAAAGTAGCTTGCGTTTGCGGGCATGTTCGGGCTTGTCCACTACATCAAAGAGGTGGCGATGCGTCCCACTCAAGACAACGTAATTGTTATCTTTGACGCACTTGGTGCTATGTCCGTAGATATCTTTTATAGCTCTAGTATCTCCAAAAGACAGTGCGTTGGGGCCTGTTCTCAAGATAGGAAAACCGGTGTTCTTGTGTGTTTCGTATAGTTCCTTAGATCTGAACCCTTGGGCGCTGAGATAGCAGTGCCTGAGGTCCGTCAATGGTGACAGGGGCGAGTAGTTGGGGTATTTTCGAAGGCCCTTGGCGTCGTAAAAGTACAAGATGATGGGTCGAATGACGAGATAGGAAAGGACTGCGAAGGCAATACCTGCCAGCGCGAGAAGGCCGAGCATGGTGGAAGTCAGACCAAGTGTGTGTAAAGGCTAGTACTCTTAAGTCGCTGATGAGATGTTCGTTGATTTTCTGACCACCTCGACTGATCCTCGTGGGATGTTAATGAAGCGTCTTATATCTCACCGTCAATGACTTTGAGGTCAAAAATTGGCCCGAATCGTCTGTAGTTGCTACATACCGAGGCTCGCTGCGGTCACACCACAGCCAAATCGAGTCTTTCGTTCCGCGGGGTACGTAGAGCGCTGGATCAACGGTAGAGGTAAGATACTACAGAGGATGATGCAAATGGCAACTCAGTCCGCAATGACACACGCCAAATACGAGCCGTGGAGTGCGCGGATGTTAGAGATAGTGTGGAAGTGGGGGTGAAGCCATCTCTCGAAGGAGAAAAATATCGCCGTAAGCTCGGTGTTGCGGATTATCGAACCATCTCGAGATATCTTTCGGCGAAACATTCCCTAATCTAGGTGTGCGACGATCAAGTTTGAATGTTGGCAGCGCCCAGTCGATGCAATGCCTTTCGACTGACCCCCCCGCATGCGGGGTTGCACTTTCACCCCGTGGGGAAGCAAACAGCATCTCAATATCTCCAGGGCTGGGTGGGTGTCAAAGGTTCAAGGATAACAAGGGGCAAGTGTGTAAACCACAGAATCGGCGAAATTATCCCATTGTGTCAGGAAGTACATGTTTGAAGCCAGTCAAGCTGAGTTTCTTGCGGTGGTCAGCTTGGCGTCAGTCTTCGGTATTCGGGAACTCATGCTCACACTCCGTTTTCGACATTGAGCTGTTATTAGTTGAAAATGCTCATCATCTAAAACGCACAAAGAGACACTGTTCTTGGGTGTCCATCCACAACACCAGACTTTTCCCTCGTTCATTTCAGCCCAACCCATCTAACTTCATCGCCCAGTATGGAGGCTTACTTTGGAATGAACAACACCCAGAATCGCTTTTTTGCTGACGCTATCAATCCTGTCTCCAAGAAGAGTAGCTATGACGATATTATTCTCTTACCTTTGGTTGTCCTAGGCTCCCTGTACGTCTTCAACAAAGGAAGCCTTTTGCCCAGGAGAGACCCATTTCGCTACAAGTGGTTTGAGAAACCACAACTGCACCGAACGCAAAATCTCGTTAATAAGAAGAAGACACGCAACATTTCGGAAAAGATCGAAGAGCTTCGATCTGATATTGTCATATTTTGGGGCTCCCAGTCCGGCACCGCAGAGGCCTTTGCCCACCGCCTTGCTCGAGACTTCCACCAAAGATTCAAGCTCAACGCTCTAGTAGCGGACCTGTCCGACTATGACCCAGAGACCGTTTCGCTTATCCCGGGGTCCAAGTTGGCTGTGTTCATCATGTCGACCTACGGCGAGGGCGACCCGAGCGACAATGCTCAAGACTTTGTCAACTGGGCTGTCGCAGCCACCGGTGTCTCCCTCGCCCACCTCAACTACGCCGCTTTCGGGTGCGGCAACAGCAATTACCGCTTATACAACAAAGTCATCGATGATGTCGCCGTTGCCTTGTCCAAATTCAGTGCCATCGCGGTTTTGCCCACTGGCAAAGGCAATGAAGCTACCCGAACGACAGAGGAAGACTTTATGGACTGGAAAGAGAGCCTTTTCAAGATTCTGGTCTCCAATTTCGACTACAAGGAGCATGAAATAGCATACGGGCCCAGCGTAGGCATCGTTCATAGCGATAGCAATGACTTGCATGTTGGCGAGCCGTTTCACAAACCGCACTCTAGAAAAGCGACCACACTCCAATCTCCTATTGCTTTCCTTCCGGTCAAGAACAAGCGAGAACTCGCGAGATACGATCAGCGAGGCCGCAGTTGCATTGATCTCGAAGTGGATCTCACTGCCCGCCCCGAAATCAAGTACAAGACTGGGGATCACATCGCTATCTGGCCCGTGAACCCAGATGAGGAAATTGGCATTCTTATTCGCAGTCTCGGACTCCAGTCTCGGCAAACGGAAGCTATCTGCGTTGTTCCCCAGTCGGCAGACGAGGAGCCAAAGGTTCCCAGCCCGACAACGGTGCAGGCTTTGTTCCGGCATTATCTGGAGATCTGCGCCGCAGTTCCTCGCGAGACAGTTTTATCGTTGGCTCAATTCGCACCCAGTCAAATGGTAAAGACGGAGCTGATGACAATCGGTAACGACAGGGAGGTTTACTCCAAGTTTCTCGAAGCAAACCATTTGACCCTGGCCCGACTTCTCGAGTACACCATCGCCGTCGATCCGGCGGTCACATGGGCTGGTCTACCACTCACATTTATCATCGACTTCCTGCCTGCCATGCAGCCACGTCTCTATTCTATCTCTACTTCACGGATCACATCGCCCCGGAGTGTGGGCCTGACTGTGTCAGTCAAGCCGTCGCAGTTACTTGCGAATCAAGATGTCACCATTCCTGGACTCACGAGCACATTCTTATGTGGAATCCAACCTAAAAACCCTTCTTCGTCAGAGAAGACATCAATGCACTCATGCTGTGTTCATGCTCAGATTCGTGGCTCAACATTTAAGCTACCGTTCCTTTCATCCGTCCCTCTGATCATGGTGGCAGCCGGTACTGGGGTTGCCCCCTTCCGCGCATTCATCCAAGAGCGTGCTAGACTTGCTTCAGTAGGCAAGGATGTCGGCCGAATGATGTTGTTTTTTGGATGTCAGAACGAGAGCGACTATCTCTACCGTGACGAGTTTGCCGGGTGGATGACCGGACCTCTCGCCAACAAGCTAGAGATCGTAACAGCATTTTCAAGAGCAGGCAGTGAGAAGTGCTACGTTCAGAACAAAGTGGAAGCAAGAGGTAATGATGTTGGGAGAATGCTGCTGGAAGATGATGCCGCTTTCTACATCTGCGGTGCAGCGAACATGGCGAAAGCTGTTGGCATGGCGGTCCAGAGCGTTTTGAAACAAGAGAATGGCTGGGAAGCATCACAGGTGGAGAGCTGGAGACAGAACAGGAAGAAGTCCAAGAGATGGTTTGAGGATGTTTGGAGTTAGAACCCCAGAAGTGATCCGATAAAGGTTCCTGGGGTTCAAGTTTGCTGCTTACAGTCAACATTGGGTCGTTAAACTTCGGTCTGAGCAATTTCAAAAACGACTTGTGCTCCTTTGCTCTGCTCACTCATAATGAATTTGATACGCTGGTGCTGGTGTATTCTGATCTGTTGCACAATAATGACGGCTTGCAAGCTCGTCCTCTGTTGCTGTATGTGGTCCTGCTGATCTTCCCGGTCTCATATCTCCTCGTCTTATGTGTCCTGAAACACCTTGATCGTTATCCATGGTGGCGGATGATCGGGTATTTGCTCTTGATCAATCCAAGCCTATGCCGCTTCATTCAGTGTCGATGTTGATGCATGTCTCGACCTTGATGAAACCAAGCCCACTCATTTTCGACAGCTCCCCGTTAACATGAGTCATGTCGAACGAATCATCCTCAAAGAAGTCATGAGGAAGATGAGATGAGGGATCGTATTCTTCCATGATCTTGATAGCCTCATTGACAACGTCATACCCAAAGTTGAAAGCCAAGTTTTCTTGCGGGTTTTCTGCAAAAGTGTTAGCATTAGAGTCGGTTTTTTTTTTTTTCTTTTTCATCTTCACAGGTTACAGCAGTAACTTACTCGGTATCTCATCCGCTGCGACGAACTCCAAAAGGTCCTTCTCTACGAGACTTGACTGGTCGGTTCCGACGTTGCTAAAGAATCTGAATCGCACTGGCGCGGTTTCGACGGATCTTCTCAAAGAGCTCTAATCTCTTCTCGAGATCAGAGCTATCAGACACACCGGCAAACACAACACCCAGAGCCAGGCCGTCTTCGAGACCCATGGCACCGCCTTGCCCTTGATCTGCGCACAGACGATATATCAGCGACTAAATCAACGAGCATACACCAGTTCTTACGGTGTAGCACTCACGAGGTAGCATTGGATGCGCCGCATCGCCGGTTATGACCATCTTCCCTTTCCGCCAGGTCGGTAGCGGAGCACGGTACAACAGTGGCCATCGCTTGATCTCAGTTGCTTTGCTGATTGTGAAGTTAGCCATGGGTGGCCCGCGCCTATCTTTGACGCGACATACTTGATAATAGCCAGGAGACTTGGGTGGAACCCAGCGAACTTTTCAATTACTTGCGTTTTGTCGACATCGGCTTGATAATCTAACGTCACGGTATAAGTAAGCCTCATCAACTCCCAGACTGTCTCTAGAGTGATAAACAAACCTTCAGTAGAAGGATTCTTCATCTCTTCATCGTAAAAATACCCACAAAGTTGTGGATGGTGTTGCTAACAGGTCAGATAAATTCCATCTGCCAAGGGCACAATACACTTACTTGCGGCATGGGTATGATACTAGCCTCCTGTTGGTCTTGTTGTCGGGGAAGAGACGGATAAGTCCATTGGCGTCCTTGTTCCAAAATTTGGTCTCAGAATCTTCCTCGAGAACTTCGGCGGGAACCAAGAACCGGTAGCAGCAGTTATGAAGAAGAGGCGCCACGGCAGGATTCTCGTGGCCGAGAACAGTCTGAGCGGCAATAGAATGAATTCCATCTGCACCAACGACCAGGTCGCACTCAATCTGATCACCATCTTGGAGGTGCACAGCCGGCAACTCAGGTTTCTGTACAATGATCAGTAAAGAGAGCAACCATTGAGGTGGAAATGGTGGCAGGGATCTTCCCCGCACTCACGTATCCCACAACCCACGAGTTGGGATGGATGGTGACGGGAACGCCCGGGCCTGCAGGATCGGTCGCTATCCTCTTGAGGCTATCGTGCAGATCCACGCGGTGGGCGTACCAGAGATCGGCGTCGTAGAATTCCTCGTTGTCGGCGTGCGATAGCGTCGACGTGATCTCCATCGTGACGGGATCCTGGAAATGGACTGGCCCGGCCTTGACGAAGCCGGAAGCCTCGGGGTCGAGACCCCATCGTGTGAGAAACCGCGTCGCGTTGGGAGGGACGTTGATGGCGGCGCCGACCTCATTGTCCATATCGGATCGCTCGTAGATGCGCACAACGTGGCCCGCACGGCGTAGCGAGATGCCGGCCGAGAGGCCGGCGATGCCTGCTCCGACAATGACTACGTCCAGCATGGTACTAGTCGCTTTCAGACGAACAGGAAAGGCAAGTTTCTGTGTTCGGTATCACGTCTCACTGTAGAATCGCTGATATCGTCTGGAAGATGTCACGTTGACGAAGGAAGAAGCCAAGAAAGAAACCCGTCAGCTTCGGTCTCAGCAGGAGAACCAACACGGGGCCAGACAGCCGTTGCATTCGCCTGTATCTGACAGGGACCATGTAGGGTTACGACCGCCCTCTCTCCGCCAAGAGGACCGCGATCTGCGGCGCAACCCGCTCTTTGATGGAGACATAACCCTGTGATCGGGACTCAACGGCGGTACTACGCGAAGCCATTGGACGGTGACCGACAGAGAGGAGTCTTCGCCATCAACCTGAGGATACTGCCGGGGTCCGTGCCAAGGGGGAGCGAGACGATTGAGAAAACAACAGTTGTCTCGATTCACATATCTTGATATGTAATCTCGTTCATTTGGAGTTTCCGAAACGCACTTGGCAATTTGGAGAAGGTGGGCAAAGGTTGAGGACATGCTTGGAGGCAACTCCAATTTCGTTGACTTCCTAGGTTGAAACTTTACCTGCCTACTAGTACCGCAGTATTCCAAGCCCTACCCCCTTCACTATGTACACGTCCCGAAGGGGCGACTTCCTGGTACAGGCCAGCACAGTGACCCAAAACGAGACCGAATTCTCTTTCCGTATTTCTATGGTATTGAGGAACTCAGAAGCTGTGGCAACTCGTTCTCGCTTCTCCGAACTGGTATACGAATAGAGCCAAACGGAGCACTACCACAGGTGAGCTCCAACGTCGCGGAGAAGGACAGGGCTCGTCAAATTAGTCCCACCGTGGCAACGCGTCGGAGTCCGTCCCTTGGTCCGCTATTGGACCAGACTGTCATGAATGGATACCACCTGCAGGTGCCCTTGTCGAAAACCGTTGTGCCGAACCCATGTCGGAGAAAATTTGATTCACTGAGAGGGCCATGTGGGAGGCGGTTTCATATCCAATGAGATAGCAGTTTTCAGTTTGATCTTTTCGGCAAGGCAATAGGCAATTCGGGTATTATCTGACAGCGGCATTCTCGCCAGCGCCAAGACGTGTCCAATTTGAGGTGCCTTGGTTGATTGACAGGACTAGGAAACTCAAATTACAACTAGATACTTGATAAGACAGTGAGGCCGAGATTACAGGAAACACGAAATGGAGTGCGGCATCCGAAAAGCGTTGGAAGGAATGTTGCGTGCCGGTCGGCGGCCCGCACCCTAGTTCAGCCACCTGCAAGCACAAAGTGAATCTTTTTGTGGTAGCACAAATCACACTATCCGTAAGTGACTATTATTACGGAGGCTATCCCCTCGGTTCCCATTCATCCAGAGGCCGAGCCCGAGACACACCATGGATCAAGATCCGCCTTATAACGTTGTGGCCGTGCACCCTTGCCGTCTCGGCCGGGGAGTTCCGGGCAGCCAAGGGATGGCGGGCCGATCCTTGCCAACACGAGTTGGGTGAGAACTTCAGGAAGTCTGTGCTGTCTGATAAGTCGAGATGAACGGGAGAAGAGACATGGAAACGACAATCAAGCAGCGAGGCTCTGAGACCAACTGGTCACCCTTTTAATGATGAGTGATCTGTAATAGCCCATGAGGTCTGGTAGGTTGAAGGTCTTACCAAACCACTACAGGTATTTTCCCCCATAAAGCCTCGTCAATATGATCATGAAAAAAAAAATGAAAAAGTAGTCACTGCGTGAGGTTACAGTATCACGAAACGAGTGCGATGGATCACCACTGTCGCGTTCCTAATATTCGAGGTTTTCTTCATATGTATTGCGACCATGAGCAATCCGATCTAGGGATACCCGATATTACTTGACATTGCTCAAGCATGACTCTGACGACTCTCGTCTGAGTGGCTCAGCTGAGCACTCCGCCTGAACTGATGTTAGTTGCCGTCGGTCTCATCATCAGCATGCGATCACTTGGTGGGACCATTGGGATTTCCATCTATAGCGTTCTCTTCACCAGGGGCATGCGCTACATGGTCGCGAACATCGCCCAAGCAATCCTACCAGCAGGCTTCGCTTCGACGGTAATTATCCTCCGTCTTTTTACCATGGCTCTCAATTCTCAAATCCAGGGCGTAATCACCCAAGTTCCATGTTTTGATCCGGAAATTCTCTCTTGGGCAACTCATGCCCTTCTCGATACATACGCTTGTGCTTTCAGAAATCTGTGGATCTCGGTAAGTCGTTTCATTGATGTAGCAGCTGTCGGTGAGTACATTCCAAGCTTCGAGATCAGGACCTCAAGAGGAGCCTACTAACTCATGAAAACAAGTCTCGGCCTTTCTGTTTGATCCCGAGAAAAAGCTCAATACACGTAATCATGTTGATGCTCTTTTGGAAGGGAAAGGTAGTGTGTCTGCGGACGAGCGACCTGGATATTGGCGAGAGCTCATTCCATATATCCTTATCAATGATACCTGTTACTACCTCCGCTTGATCTCTCGTTCCTACGTGGAGTTGCAGTGTCATTGGACTTAAGCATAGTGACCCTCTTCCCGGTTCAAATAAAAATCATAGATGCCTGATACAAACTCCCGAAGCTTTAGAATACTGGAAAACGTCTAGGAAGCTTTATTCAAGTCAAAGACTTAATTTTCAAGATTTAGTTCGTATGAAGTGACCAGAGTGAGCTTTCTTGCTTGTGCTTAGCCTTCACGTGTGGTACCTTTTTTTGCTTCGCCGGAGCGCCGAAAGCGGAGTCGGGCTTCGGAAGAGAACACCGACGGACGAGGTGCGGGGATTGCGCATCTGCAGATGCCCGGCTAACCTCACGGTTGACTCACTCTTGGCAAGACATCCTGCAGACCTTCTTTGCAATATGATTGGAGACCATCACTGCGAGTCATTGATCATTCATAGGTACCTTACTTGATCATCAGAATCACATCGTCTTGACCTTCGAACTTCAGTTTCGCCTGAACTATCTGACTCTCCGACAAGATGAGTGCGGCTTCAATCGTATCTTCGGCTTTGCACCCGCGAATGGGATGGATCGGTGGGTGCCAACTACTTCTTATTGTCTCTGATCTTAGTGTGCATGTTAACAAGCCAATAAGGTCTCGGATCGATGGGTCTCGGCATGGCCACAAACTTGCAGAATCATCTCAGAACGCACTTTGCTGGCAGCCTCCAGTTTCACAATCGAACAATGTCTCGAGGCGCTCCGCTCGAGAAAGCCGGAGGCGCGCCGCAACCGAACATCATCGACCTTGTCAAAAGCACGGACATTGTATTCATCTCACTCAGCGACGATAAAGCACTCGAGGCGACACTGGACGCGATCCTGGACGACGCAGCCATAGTTGATCTGACAGGTAAGATCATTGTCGACACTTCAACGGTCCACCCCCTGTCGTCTGCAAAGGCGAAAGACAGGCTGGCAGCAAAGGGAAGCCCAATTTATTGCTGCGCCGGTGTTCGGGGCGAGCCCAATCGCTGTGCAGGGTAAGCTGCTCTGGATCGTCGCTGGACCCGATGATGCCGTAGAGAAGATCAGGCCGTTCATCGTCGGCGTCATGGGCAGAGGCATCATCCGTCTAGGAGAAGACGTGCAGAAAGCCAGCATCATGAAGACGGCCGGGTGAGTAGAAGACGTTGAACCATCTTACCAGATGTGATGTAACCGTGCTAACCTACCGCAGAAACTTTGTGACCGCGGGAATGATGGAGCTGGTTGCAGAGGCCCAAGTCTTTGCGGAGAAGTCCGGACTCGGCAGCGAGGTAATGGAAGATCTTCTCGGACAACAGTTTGGGCCCTTGGCTCAGGGCATGTCAAAGCGCTTGACGACCGGTGCCTACTTACCGCCTCGTGACGAGAGGCCGTGGTCTGACTTGTCCCTGGCGATGAAGGATGTCGGGCATGGCCTGAGCTGTGCAGAGCAGGCCGGTGTGCGTCTCCATATCGCCGATATTGCTGCTGGGCATCTGAAAGAAGCGAAGAAAATTTCAGATATTCAAGGGCGGGCATTCGATTCTTCGTCATTGTATGGCGTGGTGAGAACGGAAGCCGGACTCGATTTTGAGACAGATCTCGTCAAGAAGAGAGATGGCTCTTCCTGATTGAGATCGTTATATTTTACCATGTACATGTATCGGTACAAAGAAATGTTGAAGTCCTGATTACCATGAATGGCGTTCAATGTTAGCGAGCCGTCAAGCAAAGCTGGGTCCAAAACATTGGAGAAAGTCTACAAAGCTCAGGCGATGTCGATTCAATTCGGTCTTCATAGCCACGCACGCGACGAGGCAATCCGTTCGGCAAAACAGTTTTTCACTCATGAAAGTAGCAAGTTGAGAGGAAGGATATGAAATTTGGAAAACTTGCCTTGATGGGGTTGATTTAGGTGTTGCAGGTGTTTCAGTTGCTGTCGTGGCACTTTGCCATTTAGCGGGAACATCGATCTGGATGAGGGTTCTTGACTCGACTTCGGGTAACAGATTAATGAATGTAGCAGACAGTGGTTGAAGTGATAAGTGTGAAGTGAGAGGTGTACTTCCGTTTTCCACTGGGACTCTGTTGAATACCTATATACTGTAAAATGTATTTGTGGTTGACAGACTATTGGAGGGCATCTACAAATCGGCTGAGGCTCTGACACCATTTCCCATGCATATGGATTTAGTCAAAATGAATCATTTAGCACCATCCATGTATCAGCATCTGCCAATCCGACTTTACGAGAGGCTATTGGGGAAATTTGAGTTGGGTGTACAAGATGAGGGCAAGTGAGCAACTATGAATCATTCACGCCAAGACCCTCATTGGCTGTCGCCCCATCGGCATCTGTCAGCTATCTGCACATCATCTAGAACTTCAGACCAGCCTTCGATTCCGACGAAATTGTACGAGTTGGTACACTTGGGGAACTGCAGATAAAGGTATAGTAGACGTCGGGTTTATGTGAAGCCGCACTCAAGTGTCTTTCATTGTTTTGCGGTGAATGCGTTTGCTAGAGCTAACCTCGGGTTTCTACCTGCGTAAGTCTGGCACGCACCCTTCTGGTGCATTGACTTTCGGGACCTGGAGTGGTCTTACAAGACGCCTTGGGAGTGATATCGAGCATTGATTTGTGCATTTGGAGAAGAATAAAAATTACACCACAAGTTTCCAAGTTCAAGCAACCGTTTTCCCAAATGCTCTGTCATATGACTTGTCTTGGCGTCTCCTGGACAGGCGCAACTTCACTGCCCCGATTCACCGCGGTCATGTAAATCTTGCGTCCAATCAACGGTTTCTCCGCTACCAGAACAGGCGTAGGTATTGGAGGCCCGTCACCCCAGCCGCTCGACAAGCTGGAGTTACTTGAGCTGGTGGAGCTTCGCCAAGGAAGAATCAAGGATTCCTGGGAGACAGTTGAGAATGTTTGCTGTTCCGTAGACGACATTGGTGACAGTATGGGTGTATTCGAAGGTCTAGAAAGCCTTGACATCATCCCCCGTAAAGACGTTGTCTTCGGTTCCTTTCTCCCAATATACGGAGGGGGAGGCCAGCTCTCTACCCGGGCCTGTGCCATTTCTGCATTCCTCTGTCTTCGTTCGATTGCAGATTGAAAGAATGCAGGGATCGCGTAAGTCGCTTGCGGCTTCTCCTCTCTCGGTGCGAGTACGGTATCGGCTCTGACGGAGGCGCTCTGATCTAGTGCTTGTTGCGCTTGTGGACTTGGGCCCGTTCCTACGCCGTACCTACTGGATGTTGATGAGTCGCGGAAACCTGATGATCTGGGAGGTGGCTGACCAAGGGTTCGCTGGATCGGAGGTGGAGGTGGAAGTGACACCATGGGTGGATTAGAGGTCAGCGGAGGAAGACCTGGGCCTTCAGATCTATCAGGCCTGTCCGGACGAGGGGGGGCTGGTGCTTCTCCTATCACGGATTTCGCCTTTTCATTTCTACGGGCTTGGCGACGACTCCTCCACCTCCTGAAGAAGAAGAAGCCTGCAAACAGGCCAAAAAAAGCTGCATGTCACCAGCATATCAGTCACTGCTTTTACTTGTGCTCATCCCATGGATATCTCAAGTCTCCACTCACCAAGAATCAGAAAGACGATTCCAGCTGTCCTACCGGCGTTGTTTGAGCTGGTACTAGCTTGTGTAGGCGGTGGTGATGCGGTCGTTGCCGGAGCACCAGCCACTGATGAACTGGTAATCGATGGCGAACTTGATGGCAGTGGAATAATAGTGGATGATATCTTCGATGTCTCTGCAGCAAGAGGTGTGGTAGATGTTGAGGCACCTGTCACTGGAGGAGTTGGGGTCGAAGATAGAGCAACGCTCAACATCGATGTTACCAAGGTGGTCGGCTGTGTCGAAGAGGTCGGCGGTGGCAGTGGTGGTAGTGGGAGAGGGGAAGAAGATGGAAGGGTTGGTGTCGATGAAGGAGGAGCGGGCGCACTAATTGGCAGACTCGTAGTAGTTGCAGATGGTTGTGCTTGTGTCTGAGTCGCTGTCGCTGTGCTATGCTGCCCGGTTCTTGTTCTCGTGCATTTTTTCTCATCATCGTCATCATCGCAATCGTCGTCCTTCTCATCTGGCTCATTCTCATTTTCGTTGTCTTGCCTCGCTTGGAGAAGTTCTGTGGTATCCTTATTGCCTTGTCTTCTTCTTCTTCTCAGTAACTGTATCGTTCTGGTGAGCGGGAGACCTCTCGATAGGATCCAACCTGATAGTTCTTAGATAGAGGGAACTTGAAGCCGCACGAACCTTGACTATGGATGAAGACATTATGATAATCAGTCAATACAGCCCAGACCTACAGTTTTCTCGGTGAGTTTCCACGATTGGCTTTTTCTAAATGACAGAATTTGTTGGCGTCTCTTTGATCAATCGTGCCTGCACTGAATCGCAACCTACTTGTTACAGGCCTGCTGCAAGCGAAGTAGACCAAGAATCAGTCGAAGTAGATAGCATACAATTTTTCCACCTAGCGAGACATCGATGACTTGGCCTCCTTAAAGCCCCTGGCGAACATCGTCTTGTCGTTTGCTTACAGCGCCAAACAGCGTAGAGCCCTGGTCAAATGTTTCAAAGCTCAGCTCTACCGGCTTCCGGGGCGTGAGGCGGACCACGGAAAGCTTGTTTTGGAGCCAAAAATAATCTGCCGTGAGTAATCCCCGCCCAATACTGCGCCCGTGTTAATGACAGCATCGGGATGAAGAGTTGGGGTTGTTTCACTGCTCGGGGCCCCGCATAGCTCCCGCGTCTTTTATTTGACGGCGACATAGCCCCTGAGGTCTCTCCTACAACTTCCCGCGCCTGGCCTTACTATAGAATACGACACGACACGGGGACGGATGTAACTCGGTGAAGTGAGAGCCAGCTGAAGCTTGATCATGAGGCTCTCAGTGATTGATAACGGATTCAGATGAATTGCCGATTGGGTTGAGGTGAAGGCCTTCGGTGCCGTGCTCCGAAAGCTTGTGTGCAACCGAGAATCTGTTTACTACTCTGCTTCATTCCTTCTGCATGCGTTTTCAAGCAACATGATACCATTGTCGATAATAATCAGCCTTGATACCGGGCGTGCAATCTCGCGAGTCAATCATTTGGCTTTTGTAGGCTTTCATACAGGAAGAAAAGCCTATCCTGGCATGGCATTTATCCGTCTATGACTTTGTCTTATCAAAAGCTTGCTGAGATGCTTTGGTCGTGTGGGAATTGCGACATGGATGCCCACAAATTATCGAGGCGCCCACACCGTAATGTCAAATCTGAGAAAGCCTGAATGGCTTCTAGGGGGAATACATTCAGTAGAAGTATGCCACCAGTACGACTAAACGTGAGCAGCTTGAAGATATGTCAAATTCAACGTGACCTGCAACGCTTCAGTCCTGGAATCGCCTGTCGAAGAGTGCTGCAAGCTGGAGGAAAGTATACCCTAGGTCATAGAGCCATTGCTACAGATCTCCGTTGCTGACTTACTCATTTTCCTCTGGCTGATATCGAGGACGTAGATTCAAGGAGAAGTGGAGAGTATATGAATTGTCGCTAAAGTATAGACGATTACGATCCCACTGATTGTCATGATGTCGTCCCTAATCACTGCTTCCAATTCGAGCCAAGTCACCAGCCTAACAACGCTATAAAAGAAAGTGATATGGAACACTATTCAATTTATTTTTTCCATAGAACTTGACCCCAAAAGTTTTGAAAAAAGTAAAAGTCTCGCAACGAGCCTGGTCTCTTTCATATTCAACCTCGACGATGGAGCCTAGTCGTCCATGTCCGTCTGACCGGGGGCATCTACGAAACTTAGCATCATTCTGTTCATATGAGTAAGCGTCTTGCATCGTTCACATACCGTCTTCATCATCATCCATGTTCATAACGGCTGGTGGTGGTGGCGGCGGTGGATTGGGATTGGGAGGCGGGTTGGGTGGTGGAGGGTTTGGCGGATTTGGTGGTGGGTTAGGTGGATTAGGAGGCGGATTAGGCGGATTGGGAGGCGGGTTAGGAGGGTTAGGTGGTGGTGGGGGAGTCTGTTGAGGACGGGGTTCTGTCTCGATGTTAGAAGATGAACATCTAGCCTCTTGGAGGAAACTCACGATCGTCATCGTCGTCATCCTCATCCCTTTGAGGAGGGCGCGGCGGTGGCGGGTTATTATCAGGCCGGGGCGGACCGTTCGGTGGTCTTGGTGCTGTGGTACCAGTTAGCAGTGAGACCCATTACCAAGTCTCAACAATGTCATTACTACTCACGATCATCTTCATCAGCATCTCGGATAAAGAGTCCTGCATAAGGAGACAAATTGTCCCGCTGCTTGATGTGATGGACCTTAGCGGAGAGTTCATCTGACCTAGCCATCAGAGGCCGAGGAGGCAGAGCAATAGCTGAGCCAAAGGACTCAATGAGGAGGACCCCAACAAGAGCCTCTTTCCAAAGATTGAGCATAATGATAAATATGGTTGCGGAAATCAGTTAAATTTCTTTGCGGTACAAGCCTGTTTGTCCAAGACAGCAATGAGACTGACCTTTCAAAGTACGGAGGGTATGAGAAGATCTAACCTCTTTATATCTATCAAATATTGACGGAAATGAGCACGTTCTCTCATGAACCGGAGCGGCTGCGCATTTGCCATCAACAGCAACGTTCCACCTCATGCCCCGAAAATAGAGCGGCTTCATCCTATCAAGGCATGGCTTAAAACCATGTACGGAGGGGTAAACTGCATGGAAACTTCTCAAAGTTCACAGAATGACGCGAGACGGCTGATGCTTTCCAGATCGACGAGGCCATGCAAAAGATGAGTGGACGATGCTCGACCGCCAAGTCAAAATGCCTAGCTTAATGAGTTGACTAGCTCCGCCTGCGCCATCTCGCAGCGAGAGGTGCGCACGTCATGTGAGTCTGTTCTCGCTTGTGCTTCAGATCTCTGCCGTGTTCATTGGACGATGCAGCTTTGGCGGCTGATGTGAAGCAAGGACAGGGATCAGATACCGTTTTACAGTAAAGGGGTAACTACGATAGGCTAGCTTGTCTCATGTCTTTCAAGAACCGTTGAGGCATGAATGGCTATCTATCGAACTCTGGCTTTCTCATCTGAGCATGTGTTGATTCTAGTTTGGACGAATACGATACGCTGGCAGTTGTGATGTCCGGGAACGATTTGCAGCCGAGTTCCATGTCAAAGGTAGAATACGACCGTAGTCGGCGTCCTAGAGTCCCGATGTAGAAAATAACTAACGTATTAACGAAGTGTCATTAAAAAAGATCATCTTCGACCTTGGTGTCTGCCGAGCGATTCCAATAGCTGTGTAGCCGGCAGATGCTGTCTACAGGTTTTATCCCAATCGATCCGAAAGCTGGGGTTTTCCCTGAAACGTGGCTAACTGCTTGGTGACCCCTCACGAGCTTGGAGAACTCTAGAGAGACTGGGTCAGACTGTAGCAAGAGTTTACCTCTGCGGGATAGTGAAAAGTAGCTCTTCGGCTGCTCCCGACACGCAATGTGATGAGTTTATGTCCGCATTTCCATGCCTTTGCGGGAATTTTAACCGCTAGTTCTTCTCTTAGCTTAGATCTTATCAAGTTTTAGCGACTGTTTTTCAAGCTTATTCGAACGTGGCAAACAACCTTAATTCCCATGTAGCTGATGAACTGATAATTGAGAGCTCAAAATACTACCCCAACAACACCTACGGTCTATTCAGCAGTTGTTGCCCACCAACGTGACGTGTCGAAAGGCTCATCACCGCAGCTTCGACTCATCACCACGGACAAAGTCTACGCTAAGTCCTCTCCATGTATTCGAATACCGTGCGTACTTTATGCGGCGCAGCTTCTTGGCTGAACGCGATCGGCCGAATTAGAGCAGAGCAGCTTTAGACTTTCGAACAACGTCAATGTTTCGCGTGTGAGAGCTATATGAACAGACTTGTAAGCTACGAGGCTTGGCTCATTCTCAGCTGCCATTACAACATTTGGAGATTCTTTATGGGACGATGGCGAAAGGTCGGGGGCCGGGTCATCGTTCTCGCCACGCAGAATTTGTGATTCGGGCTGGAATTTGGCATCTTGGCGTCTGTTCGTCTTTAAACTCTGAACAACTTCTCCGCATCAGCATAAACTTAGTGCAAAGTCAAAGTTTCTTCCCCCACTGTTTGAGGGCGAAGAAGGTCGAATGATCTTATCTGCGCCTTGATGATGAGGATGATGATGGCCGCGTTCTCACGTTGCGACCAATACCGTAGCCTGCGACCCCAGCTGCTCACGTTTCTATTATACGAGGTTTACCTCAACCAGAAATTGCAAAGAATCATAGCCTTGTCTTGACTTGGTCTCCACTGTGTCCGTCATCTTGCTCGAACTGATCCCACCGGAGCAATATTCACCGATCTTTGAGAACGGTTTTCAGTAACGACAGCCCAATTCTTGGCTCGCAGTAAATTGTGTTAACGTCCTTAATATGCCGACCTGGGCCACAGCCCTTGACCTGAGAAGCGGCGTTTGCCAGGCTCTGTACCAGTCTACCTGCGATGTTTCTGACCGCCAGGGCAAGACTAAGGGGCTGAAAGAGGTCCTCATATCTCTCTCTTCCTGCTGAAATCCCCATGTTTAGCTAGTTTGGAATCCATATGCGCCTGTGGAATGCATGTTCCCCGTTTCTCAGCTCAATTCTTAGGTTAAGAATATCGGAACACTTGAGGTCATTGCTCGTAACGCTCATGATATTCTCGAGAAGGATGGGTAGGAGAACGCTGTGCAGACACACGCCGCTAGGACAGTACGTCGCGCTGTACGGGTTCAGAAGGTCGGTGCCGTAAAGCACAAGGTACATTAGTTCTTTTGAAGCGAGATAGCGATAAGATGGCAGACTCTTCGTCAGTTTACATGCTGCGTCAAAAGATGCGGATGTTATGAAGTGACTTTTTGTGTCTAAGCAACGGGACAGTCATCTCCCTAGGTGTGACTTCAAAGAGACAGGCCTCGGTGCCCCTAGTTCGTCTTCAAAAATGGCGTACGCGTTATTTCTCTCTCTGAACGAATCTATCAGATGATGCTGAAAGTGTTAGGTGGGATCAAACAATCTTTACTGGACAGAAGGTGAAGTTGCGAAGTGAGTTAGCACCTTGGCACTTGGACGCAGCTTCTCTTGAATACACGGGGGTAACGATGGTATATTTCGCCTACTAGGCAAGTAGTGGACTTTCGAAAAAATGGTAGTAAGTCGCGTACCGGGCGCAACAACTACTGCCCCTTCTAACTCAGCTTTCGCAACCCACGTATCTTTGGATGTCTGATAAATCCGGGCTTCATCAGTTGACCTGGCTGCTTATTAGCTCCTCCCTGATCATGTAAAACAGAAAACTCACCACGGCTGCTTCAGATATCAGAAGCCTTGGATTGCGGGACTTTGCCACATGTGTAAAGCATCGTGGGCGATTACATCCCGTGGCATTAGACTTAGAGGACTTAATCAATATAGGGTAAGTATGTGTTACTAACAGACACCATGTTGATGATTTGATGCCGCATGACCATCGAGAGTAGCTTGATAAAATGTAACCTCAACATCGCTATCGCGTCTTATAGCCTGAGGTACGCGTCAACAACGCGCGTCCAAGGTGAGAGGTAAGCCCGGCAGGCGGGCTCGGAAGCACGAAGTCAAAGACAGGGGCGTGAGAATTCGCTACGTATCGGTGATTGATATCACCGACTGGCACCTGGATGACCTTCATTCGGAACGAAAATCAAGCATTCCGAATTATGCAAAGCTTGCTGTATTTTGAGGATGTGGACTTAGGCTTGAGTACAGTCTGCTCTATTGAAATGGGAATTATCGCATGTACGCCCCGTTTCTTTCGACTCGCAGCCTACCACTGATATTGTGCTTTGTGAATTCATTATCAGGGACGATGATCAAGCTTGGCTGACTGTTCAACTTTACGCTCAGCCTTTGACTCCCTCACTTGGACAGAAACCGGTTGCCTGCAGCCTAAATGTCACAGGACGGCGCCTTCGACATCTGGCCAACAGTCTCCAATCTTTCCGTCGCTCTGCACAGCCAGGACCACACTTCCCTCGCCATTCAGAGGACTTCCGTCCCAGACGACAAAGTCGCCAAGGACAGTGGTCTCGGCCAGTACGTCCCCAGACCCTTCTGGCGCTCGAAGATTGCCGTTCAGCCCGAGTATCTCGTCAAAGTTTGTTGACACTAGCTTGATGGCCTCTTTGTCCGTCAGCCCAGCGAATTTTGCGACCCAATGCGCCTCCTGGGCCAAGCCATGGACTTTGGAGTCGCCTCTGACCGCAAGAGCGACAAGAACACCAGCATCAATAAGGAATTGGGCAGGACTTGGTGAGAGAGGCGGGCCCGCAAATGAGGATTTTTTCTCCCACTTATCAGGCGCACCCCGGTTTCCAGTCAGAATGACGGGGATCTGAGCTTTTCTGAGCTCCTTCGCAATCTGGGTGTCATTGCTTCAGTTTTTCATCTTCCCAAAATGCAAAGATTGACTTACAAGAGGTGCTCCATGGCCACCAAAGATGACAAACCTCACGGCGGGAAACTCTCGCTTCAGGAGCACGATCTGCGAGATATCATCCTGCGAGAAATCAATTCTTATCCGGCATATCCACTCAAATGGTAGAGTCGATCTGACAAACCTCGTTCACTGCATATACGACGACTGGAAGAAAGCCGTGAGAGGCGCGAGAGTACACACTACTTGGAGACTGGCCTTGATCCTTTCCCTCAAGAAGAATTTGACGCAGTCGCTCAACGCCGGAAGACACGGTTGGGGTATCATCGCCTGCGTGAGGGTTAATTGAACATAAGGACTCTTCAGGAGGCGAGTAACTTACCCTTGGCTTCTTGGCCAATAGCAAAGTGAAGAGCTACTTCGTCCTTCCAGATTCCGCCTCCCAATATTGTTGCGTTCTCGCTTGTCCGCAAGCCGACGCTCACGCCCTGAAGAATACCGCCTCCAAAGATCGGAGCCGTGATCGCCCTTGTTACACCACCGATTCTTGCTCTGCCGAAGCCCTTTCCACCGAAGTGAACACCATACTTAGCACTATGCAAGTGCTTCTGGGTATCAAGTGCATTCACCTTTGATCCTGGAGATCCGTCACCTGTTGACGGCTCAGAAGAAATGTCGAGAATGCCAAGATTGTTGCCGAAAGCTACCAGACCAGGGGTAACGTACCCGTTGGCTAGGTTAATCTCCACGATACTGTCATGTTGGATGGTGGACCAACACCTGGACTCGACATCTAGACAAGTGATACGACCGTTAGAAACCACCAGGGCAAGGCCTTGCCCCTGTTCGACGGCCAAGGTGACCGCAGGGAGCTGATTCTCCAAAAGAGAGCTCTTGATGCCGGTGAAGAGAACGTTTGCTCCCGGGACTGTGGCCCGATTACAAACATCTCGCTTCTTTTCCTGCAAAATATACGGTCGAGCCTCCGGTACAACGTTATTCGTTGGTGAAACCTGGATTTTTAATCGTTGAATAGAGTCTTTGATGTCGAGAACCTCCCTGCCATCGACATACACTTGAACGGTTGTAGCCCCAACTGAAAGAGGATGAGAATCCCAGACAACCAAGTCCGCATCATACCCGGGTTGCACGAAGCCGATTCGATGACCTTGATAGATGGACTGTGCAGCAACAGAGGTTACGGACTGCAGAGCTTTGTTTTCGGACAAGCCGAACGAGTGGGAAACAGCAGCTTGGTACATGAGATACTTGGCATGATTGCTTTCACCAGTATGGTCCTACCAAAAATATACCCCCATTTTTTAGTCAAAGATCCTGAACTTCATGCGGAAACGATGATTACTAACCGACTTCAAAACCACGCGGATGCCATGATCATCGAGAATCTTGGGCCCTCGAAGGTTCGCGCCGTAGGCTTCATGCTTAAAGAGCGAGTTCTCGGCAAAGGTGGCAATAGTGATGTTTCTGGCCAGTGTAAGGACGTCTTCCCAACCTCACAGGGCGGAGGTACTCACTCTTCCTGCTGCTTGAGAAACTCAGGAACCTGCCAAGCTTCGAGAGCATGATGGAAGGCCTGCGGATGAACCCCAAACTCATGGAGCACATCGAGCATTCGCTCAAAGTCTTCGGGTTCATAGCAGTGGATGTTGACGTTGAACTCTCCTCTGAGAAGAGCCACCGTTGCGTCTAGTTCCAAATCTTCCGGTCGCTCGCCTACTTTGTTCACAAATCGGGACACTCGGCTTTCTTGCCATAGACCACCGGACTGGAGTTGCTGAGCTCTTTGGCACCAAGCTTCCTGCTTCGACTTGAGCTTCTGTGCCTTTTCCAAGTGCTGTCTTAGAAGCCAAACATTGCCGAGTCGGGTATGCCCATACAGGTGCTTCGGGTTCTCGCCACACGCCATCTTTAGATATCGCTGATGACGCGATTCAGGAATTCCATGCTCGAGTAACAATTCTTCGACAACTGGTTCGCCATTTTCACCAGGAAGCGGTAGATTCTTTACCAAGTACCCTTGGCCACCAATAATGTTGCCAGACCCCGGCAAATTCAGAGAGGATGTGACACCGCCGGACGCAATGATCTTGATCGCAGGATCATATGGCTTGAAACCGTCAATCGCACGGACGAAAGGAGTAATGGGACCAAGTCCAGGCTTCTCATTTACGTCTGCGATTGCTGAGACCGAAGAGAAAGGGAGTTCCAAATGGTGAGAGTGGATGTCAACGAGACCTGGAGTAACAAATCTCCCTTTGAGATCATACACAACCGCATCGTTTGGGAAAGTCGCCTGATCCCGTGTCTCAGACACTGACTTGACAACTCCGTGCTCAAACGAAATATCGACGGTCGCCGCAAGGACCTTCTCCCCATCAAAGAGAGTTGCGTTGCGGAGCACAATGGCACGCTGCTGTCCAGACTTTGAATTCCAGCGCGGATTTGACCGATTCGGTGACGGCGAATCTCGGCTCGCGCTTCGCGAGCTATTCTCACCACATTTGCTCAGTCCTCTGGACAATTGCTCTGGCTGGCTGTGCGAGGGCTCCTGAACAGCATTGCTGTAATGAGACAAGAAAAGTAGAAAAGCGACAAGTCCCGCGAGAGTGATTAGACGTCCTCGGCGTCTTCGAATCAAGAAGCGTCGAGTTGGTGGCTGCGCTCGATACGGAGGGGGGCTTGCGTCGAACAGCTCTTCGTTTTCGGCGCCCATCGCGACTTGGCCGCTGATTCAATGATACGACGGGCCTTTCTACTCGAAAAAGATAGGCAGATAACAACGGATTTGATTCTAGTCAGACTTCGCATCACAAATACTCAAACTCGCTACGGAAACCGATTCTCCTCAAGCAGCTCGACTTATTGTCATTGGGGTGACTTTGTCCCGACGTCGGGGTGGATTGGGGATAAGGCTTGGCAGCTCTTATTCCCAGAGGCGTCAACGTGGAGATAAAGCACGTCAGCCGGAGGCGGCCCACTTGGGAACTCGACTGCATGATACGAGTAATCCTATCCTGGTCATGGAGATTGAGATTGCCACCCTTTCCATGGCATATTCGACGTATGTTGATTGGGGACACTGGTGCTCTAGACGTAGGGCGTTGTCAAGAACGAGAATTTCCCTTTAATTTAGGAAGTAAATTGCAACTGGCATATTCAGCGAGTCAACGTGAGATCAGCAACCGGCTGAATCACCGGATGTCACAGCTGAAGAGCTGAAGCCTAGAAATCGACACCGAGATTGTCATTTCCATAACACTCAAAGTTCTGTTCTCGATCGTTTCTAGGACTGCGGCCTTTGCCCGACTATAAGCATGTAGTCGGGTCTACCCCGACAATTAGACCGGCTTCGAGTCTCGAACACAATATTCCAAAGCCCCATAGAATGATGGACATCTGTGACCTGTCAAGACACCTTTCCGAGTAGGTCTCGTTCGCCGTAGCCGTCATTCTGGTTTCTAATGGCGCCACGAGGTACCCGCCCACTTCCCGCCGACCTTATCCCTGCAGAATCCCGGCAATCTGGTGTTCAACGGGTCGAATGGGGACTTACAGCGGGAGGTCGATACTGATTAAGCATACTGGTACGTAACCAACATGCCTTCACCGGAGCCGATTGAAGAAGCCGTTCAGATGTCAGCGCGTTCAAAGGAACGGCAGTAACCGAAACCGAGCATCTTATAAGATTCATAAGCATTTCAGGATATGGCGCGAGTATCAAGAGTGTAACGGCGTACCTCATTGGGTGTGGACCTCGGTAATGTGACGCCTTTGGGTCATTTCGCCCGAGATATCTTTGCTGTTGCACGCAAGCTTTGAAGAAAAGCTACCTTACTTGACCGCATGTCCGGCGCGTCCTTTGCGGAGTTAGGACACGGAGGATCTGGGACCACCCCACGGTCGAGATTCTGGAATGAACAGCCGGTTGCGCCAAGCAGACCAACGCGGGACCAGATGTATCCTGCCAACATCCTTCCTTAGCTCAGAATACATCCAGGCAACGCAAAGACCCCGGACGTTGACGCCACTGACTGCCGGCCTAGTTAAGGTCGTGATTTTGCTCTGTTCAAGACGCCGATAAAGATAAGATGCTTCGGACTCTATTTATCTCTATCCCGTCGGCTATCTTCCTGGAGCGACACATTCTCTTCTTGACTCCAAACCTCATGCACATGTTGGTAATGAAACTTTTTGTCTAGTCACGGATCACTATGGGTACACTCAATGAGAAGACGGGAGACACCATCGATGTGGTCTCACCTGCAGATGCAAACCTTCAGGTTTGACCTACTTTGATCGAATGCACAGATCAGTCAATCTGATATTTTGACAGAGAGAGAGTTTCGATGAAAAGGTGTCCATCGACGATGTAGCGAGGTACTTACTTGAGTTCCGCAGTGGCCTTTACGACAGGCAATCTCAAGTCACCGGGAATGCTGACAATTCACAGGCAACTCAATGCCACCCCCGAAGAAGTCCTCGAAGCCAGAGAACTTTCGCGCTCCCTATCTCTCGAGGAGGCCAAAGAGGTATGCAGTCTTCAGCTACCACCGATGTGCCCAGGAAGCTTCAATCTCTAACCCATCTCAAAGTCGGCCGAGAGACTAGTGCAACAGCATGGCCTCGACCCCAACTTCCCGGCAGGAGCCCTCGAGCGTCTGAAGGAGTTCCTCGCCAACGAAGAAGTTTTCACCGACCCGGATTCGCATAGTCGTGAAATCTCAGAGACTAAGATCGAAGTTTCCCTGTTGACTACCAACAGCCCCTACGCCGAAGTTCGCGCTGTAGTCGATCCTCATGACGATACTAGCATGCCAGTCGCCACGATCCGTGCCTGGACTATTGGTCTCTTCTTTGTCGTTTTTATCGCCTTCATTAACCAGCTCTTTAGCGTGCGGCAGCCTTCTATCACGTTGCGCGCGGAAGTTGTACAACTCCTCGCGTATCCAGTGGGCAAAGCTGCCGAAAAATGGCTTCCCGATGTTGGCTTCACGCTCTTTGGCGTTCGACACAGCCTCAATCCCGGACCATTCAACAAGAAAGAGCATATGCTCATTTCGATCATGGCAAGTGTTGGGAAGACCCTGCCGAGTTCCAGATACATCAGTGAGTTGTTCTCTACAATTGCTGTACACCAATTGGGCCGCCCATTGCTAAGAGGATCTCAGTCTTTACGCAGTGGATGGATCGGTACTTTGGCCAGAAGTATGCCAAGTCTTTCAGCTATCAGATCCTGCTGGCTCTTTCTACGAACCTGATGGGATTTGGACTGGCTGGTTTGTGTAGAAGGTTCCTAGTCTACCCATCTTTCTGCCTCTGGCCAGCCTCTCTAGTCACCATCGCTTTGAACAGCTCGTTGCACAACGGTATGATATCGTTACGAGACTAAACATATGACGTTGGATGCTAATGGCCCCTACAGAGGCAAATCATCCGGTCCCCGGTCCTTTCAAGAAGATATACAACATGTCGCGGTACCGATTCTTCATGGTTGCTTTCGCCGCCATGTTTGTGTGGTTCTGGTTCCCCGATTACATCTTCGGTGCACTTTCGCTATTCAACTGGATTGCTTGGATTGCTCCCAACAACTTTACACTCACTGCCATCACCGGTGTGAACAAGGGTCTCGGCTTTAACCCCATCCCGACTTTTGACTGGAATGTTGCCACACACGTAGTTCAGCCTCTTGTTGTCCCTTTCCGTGTCACCTTCAATACCTTCATCGGCGTGTTTTTGGGCGGTATCACAATCATCGGGCTCTACTGGACCAATGCATACAACACTGCCTACCTTCCTATCAACTCCAATCTGATGTACAATCACTTTGGTGGCTCATACAACGTTTCAAAGATCTTGGATGGCAGAGGGTGGCTCGACGAAGCCAAATACCAGGCGTACTCCCCTGTGTACCTCGCAGCTAGTAGTATCACTATGTACTACTATTTTTTCGCCGTATATGCCGCTACTGTGTCTTACGCCATCCTCTATCATCGCCACGATATCGCACTTGGTTTCCGGAGTTTGTGGCGCAGCTTCAAGAAAGAGGCTTCGACAGATTTCAAGGATGTTCACACAAGGCTGATGTCCAACTACCCGGAAGGTATGTCTGAAGCTGATTCGAAAGATAAAGTAGTACTGACATCCCTCTTAGTTCCTGAATGGTGGTATCTGATTCTCAATCTGGCCGCCATTGCGTTCGGTGTTGCAGCAGTTGCTGCATGGCCGACCGAGGTAAGTCAAACAACCCATAGCGCTGCTGTCGTTCTGTTGTTGGTGCTCAGTGACTAACCATTTACCAGACGAGCGTGGGTGTCGTGTTCTTCGGTATTGCACTTGCCCTGGTCTTTGTTATTCCGACAGGCATCATCTTTGCTACCACTGGAATGGAAGTCGAATTCAAGTAAGCAAACCTAACTTGTGGATGCATTTTTTTGGCAGTTGATGTAAGACTAACACTGTACAGCGTCCTTGCTGAGTTCATTGGAGGTGCCTGGGAGCCGGGCAATGCCTTGGCCATGAACTTTTTCAAGTGCTTCGGGTAAGTCCATGGCCTGTTGTCATCTTCTTTACTCCAGTACCCATCAACTTACGAGACTCGTAGTTATGTCACCACGGCTCATGCTCTTGATTTTGCCAATGACTTGAAGCTGGCTCACTACCTGAAGATCCCACAGAGACACACCTTCGCCGCTCAAGTGGTTGCCGTCTTCGTCTCAGCATTTGTCTGCACTGGCGTTATGAATTTTCAGATCAGCAATATTCCGGATCTTTGCTCAACGTTAGTATACTGCGTAACATCATACTTGCTACGGTCGGACGACTGACGTGAATTTCTACCTACAGGAACCAAAAAGACCGTTTCACTTGCCCTGGCGTAAACACCTACTTTACTGCTGCGGTGCTGTTCGGTAGTCTGGGTGCCCGAAAGGTCTTCGGCTCTGGTGGAATCTACACAGCCCTACTCTCAGCGTTCCCGGTCGGATTTGCGCTTCCTTTTGTTTTCTACTACTTCCAGCGCAAATTTCCTCGCACCCACTGGTTCGCCAAGATCCACCCAGTGATGATCCTCAGCGGTGGTATCAGCTGGTCTCCTGTAAGCTTTTTCAGCGATTGGTTCACGGTGGTTTCTGTTGCTAACTTCAAGTCAAGTACAACATTGCTTACATGTGGCCGGCCGTCCTGCCCGGCTGGCTGAGCATGGTGTACTTCCGCCAGCGCTACCTTGCGTTCTGGTCAAAGTACAACTACGTCTTGTCGGCGGCTTTCTCTACTGCCATTGCCATTGCTGGTGTGATTATCTTCTTTGCCGTCAGCTATCACGGCTTTGAAATTAACTGGTGGGGTAACGATTCGGAGAGTGGGTGCGAGTCTACTGCCTGCACGCTGCTGAAGCTGCCCAAGGGGGAATATTTTGGACCGCGTGTTGGAACTTACGCGGGCTAGCGAATTTGGAAACCTTTCATCGAAAGAATGCAAGCCGTCCAGCGAGGCAAGATATTTGTACGGGCTCATACATACTGTGTAGCAAATCTTGGTGCCACGGCATGCTAGCGAAATAGAAGTGACTCTTCTCACAGCCCAAAGAGGGTCAGATCATCAGTCGTGGACCCAGCCTAACATCATCAAGGAAGATACTTGAATTGTAAGCAGACCACATCCTTCATCAATACGCGACCTGCGATGTATGAGGCCTATGCAGCTTGCAGGCCGTAAGGCGTCGAGCTTCAACCACAATCAGGCCATGACTCGGTCAGCTCACCGAAAGCTTAGCCCTCTGGCGAGATTACACTTTGACCCCGGCCGTCAACCAGAACGGGGGACGATGAAACTCTATCGGCGACCGCCAATCAGCACAGTTAAATGGTAACCGAACACTGGTTTCTTGGAAAGTTAGTTTAAGCCATCGCATACCTCCTTTGACGTCAGCCCCTCTTCTCCTCGATTCACAACACCTCTAGGTCGAGTCCAGTTGAAAGGGTCCGGCCAAGGTGTCGCTCAGCTCCACCCTCCCCTTCTGCCGGCAGAAATATAGCAGTAGCTCGCATTCGATATCTCGCGTCGCGCGCCCTTGCCGCGCCGCCGAAAGCCCCATTGTTCGAGCCCGGCGTGTCCGGCGGACTGTAAGGTCTCGTCAGATTTTGTTGCCATGAGCTGTGGCCGTTCTCCACCCGGTACCTCCGGATCCAAGTCACGGCCATCCGTCCAAGCTAAGAAGAGTTGCACGCCTTGCAGGTAAGTCCGAACATTTCGTCGCGATATTACATAGGACGATATGAGAAGGACTCGAACTAACCTGATCTCTCAGGATCCATAGAGTCAAGTGTGATGAGACAAGGCCAGCCTGTCGGCGGTGCAGCATCACAGGCAAGATCTGCGATGGCTACGGCGGTGAGGGTGGCGGCCCAGCGGCCCGCAGACCCTCACTGACACTTCTCCAGACCTCATCATCATCTCCATCGCGTTGCGACACACATGCGGGCTTAGCGGAGCTAAGCTGTACAGATAAACTTCACTTCGAGTGGTTCGTGAGCCGGACCACGAATCAACTGCCTGGCGTCTTCAATTCGCCGGTCTGGAAGACCTTGGTGCTTCAGGCTAGCTCAACAGAACCTGCCATCCTCTATGCTATCCTCGCTCTGGGTGCCACTCACGAGACAACAAATCCCGACGCATGCATTGTCAAACGGGAGCCGTTAAGTCCCGAGATAGCGGACCCGCAGGAACATCTCAGCCTGCGATACTACAACAAGTCCATCTACCACCTTCAGAAGCATCTGCGGACACCCAGTACAGAATCAATACGCGTCGTTCTAGTTGTCTGCACAGTCTACATATGCATGGAGTTCATGCAAAAGCGATACAAGACGGGATTCCTTCATTTCAGACACAGCCTCCAGCTTCTTGGAAGCTTGTTGAAATCTTCTGCTCCGACATCATCATGCGATCCAGCAGACGATTGGTTCGTCGACGTCATACCTCGACTAGATATCCAAGCGACTCTTCTCACAAACGAGTTCTACCAAGGTGCCGGCACTAAACATACCTCATCCATATGGCCGCCACTGCGGCAGCTATTCCAATCAGTTCGGGACGCCAGCCAAAGCCTCGACGGCCTCTTATTCAGAGCGTACCAATTGCAAAAAGACGGTGCCGCGGCCGGACCAGCAGAAGATGCAGCCGATATCTTTGAGCTGCTCGCTACACAGCAGACCCTTCGTAACGAGCTAGAATCCTGGATCCAAGCCTTTGACGTCTTCAAGGCCAGGACATGGAACTTCGTCACAGACCGAGAGAGGGTCGCCTACGGGCCTCTGCCGATTTACCACACCATGGCATACATCATTACCAATACTTCTCTCAATCCTGGAAACGAGCTTATCTTTGACCTATACACGAGTCACTTTGCGTCGGTTGTAGCTTCGGCGAGGCAGCTTCTTGAGGCGACATCATCTGCAACCATGCCGACGCCTGCTGCTGAATCGTCCCCAGAAGATTGTACGAATCAAATTGAGCACGCTTCAGACACGGGTTTGGTTCCGCCATTGTTCTTCACAGCTGTCAAGTGTCGCGTGCCTAGGATAAGGCGTCAGGCATTGGAACTTCTTCTAGCATCTCAACGGCATGAGGGAATCTGGGATGCGATACTATCCGCGCGGATAGCAAAAGAAGTGATGGTTCTCGAGGAGCGGGGTCTCTATGAAGGCGATGTTGACGAGAAGAGGGCTTCCCCAGATTTTGTGATCCCGGTTCTGCCGGGGCCGCCCAGGATACACAAGCTTTGGATCGAGGTGCCGGAGGAGCCACGCGGTGATATCCTGCTAAGCATCCAGAGGATCTTTCCCGAGGGCAAACGGGAGACTTTGGGAAGGCGGTTTCACGCGGAGCATGATTATTGGACTTCTGTTCCTGTAACACTACGTGTCGCTAAGGTCACTGAGTAGGCCAAGTAGGGAAGGCACTGCTCTAAAGCGGTCTGGAGAGAGGAGTTGCGAATACCCTTTGTACTATTATTAACCCAATGCGATCAGTGCCTCTTCTGAAACGGATACATATTCAGCGCATATCTGTGAACGCTTTTGGCCTGTCATCTCCAAAGCCTGCTTGGCCCATGCCTTGGTGAGAGGCCATCTCGTATCTGGCATTCATGCTGGGGGCGGAAATTTCATACAAGCCATGCCCCTCAACTGGCAGTTCTGGCCGCCACTGAGAAGATTGGCCATACTGATACTGTTGTTGCTGAATCCCATCAAGGCTGTGCTTCTCATCTCCTGTGATCGGGGCTCTCCTCGCTTGTCGTCTACGGCACAAAAGCCACCCAATCGTGCCCATGCCGAACACTGCAGCAAAAGTAACTCCAACCGCAATGCCTGCTGCAGCCCTCACCGATAAGCCTTTCTTTTCCGTCGTCGGCATTGGTGTTGCTACAGAGGTACTGCTTGGTTGGGGTGTTGCTTGGGCTTCGGTGATGTTGAAATAGTGGCATGTCACGCCCCAGTTTGCCGGTTCTTTGCCTGGCCCGAGTAACTCGAAGAAGTAGAGGTTGCTAAGTTTCGGATTGGGGAAGTCTTCTATGGAGACTTCCCAGTTCATTGACTTTGCAGAGGTGCTCACTGAAGCCGGGCACTCAATGTCAGCCATGGCACCGTGACTTGTAGGCTTTCCCTCGCTTCGCCCATTGAGTCTTGGCTTCGGAAGGTCATGCGACTAACCTGCGACGTCGATGTAGTCTAAAGTGCTCCCGCCTCCCACCGACTCTTGCCATAATATCAACCTAGCAGAGTCGTAGTCCATGTCCCAGTGGAGATCTATATTGTCTCCTATTGTGTAAGCGTTGTTGTCTCTATAGTCATAGGCGAGACCTGGACCGGGTGGCCGACGAAATCGGTTTTCGGCGGCGACAAATGCGGTAAAGAGCAAATAGAGAAAATAACACAGGCGTGGAAGAGCCATGTTGGTCAGTTGAGAGGTTCTTGGCGGAAATTACTGCTGTGATGCGTGAAGCGATTGCCGATTCACTACGACAACGAGGCTCAATTTTGAACTAACTTCAGGTTGAACGACGGAAGGATGAGACATCCGGGAATTAGCATCACTTATCAAAACCATTCACCAACGCGGAATCACGAAGGATGTTTGACCCTGCTACGCAAAATAAGCGCTAACTATGTGCGACTAGGCGGCTGCAATGAGATCTCACAGCCCCAACTACTACCCTGTACGAAGGATCTGCCCCCAAGCAACCCCATTGGCAGACCTGTCGCGCGCTGCAGTCCAGATGTGAGGCAGCAGCGTGCTTTCTCCCGAATTAGATGGTTTTCAGCCGCTCAGTCGATCTTGTTTGATAGGACGGCAAGCGAGGAGGTAAAAGAAAAGTTATTTGAATAATCAAAGATCCATGTTCCTTTCGGAAGCTCGATTCGATTCCCATGTGTCCCACTCTAGATAGCAGTTGCTTTGCCATGAGAAAATGCAACGGTAAGCTCGGGATCTCCACATAAACAGGTTAAGATTCTGACCAAGCTTGATTAGACCATCGTTCCCGTAACCCATTGCTCTTTGGAAGTTGGAGTCTTTGGGGGTTCAGATCGAGTGCCTGCAGTGCCTTGCTCGACGCCAGTCACGGCCTTTGAGTGGCGATGGTGAGTTAGGCTGCTCAATTCGCTGAATCTCGCTTCGACTGCGCCTCTCTTGGCCATGACCAAGCCTCAGCCAGATCGTTCGGAAACTTGAGGAGATTTACTCGAATTGTTCTTGCCTGGTCGACGGGCTATCTTGTGGCACCCGGCTCGCTGGCTTTCTAGCTCAATGTTTTCTTGCTGACAACACGCCAGAAAAGCAATTCCAAAAACTTTTATTCTTTCACGTGCGTAGTAGTCGACATAACCTTCCGAAGTACCTATCCAATTCAACACGTCGGGCAGTCTGAGTCTACCCTGGTATTACACAGGGTTACCAAATTTATCGGTCTTCTTTGCCTTGGAGGTGAAGCACTCGTCATCTGGCCCACAGCCCTGCCAGTTGAAAGATTCTCCAGGCGAGAAGCATGCACTGTCGCAGTTCTGCTTCTTGCAGAGCCCATGCGCCTCATCACCACCAACCCAACCATCATCTTTAGCACCGTTGACTGTTCCTTCTATCGCATGCCACTATTTGTCATCAGCACCTAAGCAACCTAACACAATGTCTTTTGAGGGAGAGAACACGTACGTAAGGGCCGCTGTACGGCGCGCCGTGAAGCTCATCAGAAAACCAATTGCCTCCAGCTAGAAGATTTTATTAGAGACGATCAAGTTTAACAGCTGAAAGGTAAAGTGTCTTACCATAAACAAATCGTCCGTCGTACGCGTTGACAACTGCTTTTGTTGCTTCGTCATTGATCTGGACACCGACAAGACCCTGGTCGCTAATACAGGCGCAAAGGCGGTGCTTGTCAGCGCTGACACGCGCCACCCTGGGATCAATTAGCTCTCAATTTCAGTCG
Source organism: Colletotrichum fioriniae (assembly GCF_027942845.1). Classification (NCBI taxonomy): domain Eukaryota; kingdom Fungi; phylum Ascomycota; class Sordariomycetes; order Glomerellales; family Glomerellaceae; genus Colletotrichum; species Colletotrichum fioriniae. The sequence continues at coordinate 492,824 of NW_027076849.1, forward strand.
CGTGTGAAATGCCAGCTTACATAATCGAACCCAGCAGGCAAAGATCTTTCAACAATATGATGGTCTCGGGGTACTAAAATTATATGTCAAGTCGATTAGGCGTAATGATAAATAGTGTCTAAGATAGAAGCTGTGAATGAGGATGTGCAGCAAAGTACGGGCGCTGATTGTGGCGAGATGAAGACAGATTCCAAAGCTCAAGTATGTTTATATGACTTTGAAAAGATACTCTCTCAAGTCCTGCATACCCCTTCAATGGCAGATGGCTGATAAGATGTCGGCTTCCCCGACCTCTGGAGGCGTGAAAGCTCGCTTTCGTTAAAAGCTCAGTATGTCGATACGTTTCTAGAATGAAGATCATGAAGAATTTGCTTTTCCCCAAAGGCTCAGGTTAGTAATCCAAACTCTGATTGATTGAATAAATTGGCATGGCTTTTAAGTTTCCAGGTACCGTAACCCCAAATTCCTGATAGGGAGAAATGTCATTCCAATGTTCGTAAAATAAAAGGGGCCTGTCCCGAGTCATATTCTTTCCACAAAGTCTGGAGAACAATCTATTCGGACCAAAGATCGCTGCCACTCTGCAACGGCCTTGTCCGGGAAATTGAGTCTTCTCTTTGAGCATGACTAGCGCCGCAGCATGGCCTTGCCGTGACGCATTCATGGTCTAAAAACAACCATACCAGTGGGCTGAAAATGCCTTTCTACCTGATCCGGACTGCTACCTCATACCTACTTCGTACTTGCTTGGTCTTGGCTCTCTGCCTTCAAAGTTCCAAGGGATTGAATGCGTCTACACGATACACATGGTCTTTTCCTTCTACCCAGTATCCGGCCAAGTGAAAACAATGACCCCAACGTGTCTTATCTGTCTTACCATCACATCGTGGACACTCCGGGTCTGATCCGTGTGATCAATGGCCTGTCGCGGGATCGGCGGAACGCATTGGCTCCCTACTTGCGATTCGCAGGATGAAGCCTACTTATCATGACCCAGGCGACTAGAAACCAGAGAGTGATGAAAATGACTTTTATTCCTGGCTCTTCAACTGTTGTGGGCCAGAAAATTCACGTCCCAAATGAAAATCCTGTAAAAAGTGCCATCAAACTACAACGCGATGACTTGTAGTAACGTTCTCCTCCCCAAAAAACAAAGCTGTATGAATTATAGCTTGATTGGCAGGTGTGCGGATGGCATGCCACTTTTGCCCACTCATTGGACTACCCTTTCATATCAACGTCTTTGGTAAACACTCCATTCCACTAGCACGCCTAAGCTCTCAACCCTGGAGCCATTTGCACGATAAAGGCTTGAGGAGATTTGTGTATTTTGACGACGACTGTGGACTCACCGACTCCTTCGACAAATTTGGTTCAGACTGCACACTCCGGAGGGGCAGGGATGGAAACCACGATGAATTCATCAGATACATAGGAGCTGTAATGCATTGGAATCATGGTTCGAGTGGGTTCAGCTGAACTGCCGAGTTAATTTCTGACAATATTTGTCGTGCCTTTTCAACGATATCAGCAATTCCCCCCTCTAGACTCAACAATATTTAATTGCGTTTCTTGATTTAACTTGCCAAAAACGTCAAAACCACCACAGGTAATTGTCGAATGTGTTTCATGGATCAGCAATATTACATCACAGTTATTTTGAGCGACCACCTCTGGAACAGGCAACAGTTCAGTTAAGAATTCGAGGAGATAATTCAGAGGCTTCACAAGCAGACTTCATCGTTCGATTCCACTCGTGGAATAGACCAGCTTGTCTGCGTAGAGTGCTTTTGATTAGGTGGTGCGCAGTAAGGCACCTATACGGACAACCTCACGTCTGTAGGGCAGAAATTGTTTCCTGTAGATGAGAACCTGGTATGGCTCTTTATCAGAAAGGAGACTTTCACCTGTTTGAGATGAAGCAAGGGGCAGAAGTTTGGTGATTCAATACAGGTAGCAAACTCTTTGAAGTTGTACAACCACTGATATACCCCGAGCATTGTTCTGGACAGCAATCATTCACCGTTTGTTCTCTTTCGGCAGTAAAGTTTCTTCATACTTGCAGAGCTAAGCTTAAAGCAAGCACCCAGTGTGTGTCGAAGACAGTATCCCAGGCGGTGAAGTGATTATTCCCAATAATCACTGTTACACGTGACACCGCCCATATACCGGCCCTCTTGAGCCTGCTTTCCCATATGCTCCTTCTCACTATTGTTGGTTCATAAAGTATGCCGCTGCCTGCGGTCAAATAGATCGTTTACTTACAGTTTATGCGAACGTTATCCCAATATTAAAAAAAATTTAAAAAACGTTACCACAGGAGGAGGATTTGTCTTCCTTTCAAATTCTCTCGCCCTTTCCTCCCACTTCTTTCTGCCAAATACTCATCTTCCCTTTCACATCAACCTTTCTGCTCTCCTTCGTCAAAGAAAACTCAGTCCTTTCCCCAAAACCCTCCGATTCTCAATCACCCTTACAACACCCACATCGAGATTACCGACGAAGTCAAGGAAGATTCGTCATGATGACGGTCTCGCGCATCGTCTTCCAGGCAATACTCGCCTTGGATATCTTTGCCCTCGCTAGTTTTGCCCTGGCCGAGGACCTTTCCATCACCAAGGCTGAGACCTTCCCGGCCATCGCCTTCGAGGCCGGTCTTACCGCCCGCGATGACACGATCGCCCCTCACGACTGCGGCGATATTCTGAAGCGCGGCATCACTCCTCAGATCGACTGCTCTTACTCCGAAGAGAACTGTGGTTTCCAGGACGACATTGAGTACATCATCCGCATCAAGCCTATTGGCAAGGTCAGCACCCACTGGTGCGGCATGATGCGGGCGCAGGTTGCAAAGGAGACCAATTCCTACATCGAGGAGATTGTGATGAAGAAGTGCGACCGCACTTACGAGGCCAACGAGAATGGTAACGGCATGTGGCTTGTCCTCAACATTCAGCATATCCGCTTTCTCGGCGATCGTCGCCCTCACGTTGAGCGAGCCATCAAGAACACCATGTGTCCTGGTGGTCCGAAGCTAGACTATTGGGTCAATGAGGGGTAGAATCTCTTACCCTTTGATGCTCCCAGGCAACCCTTTTCAACTCTGTTACTAATTTGCCTTTATCACTAGTTGCTACCGTTCCAGCATCTGTAGCAAGCGCTACTGGAGCGTGGATAAGCGCCGCAGCGTCCCTGAGGCCTTTGAGCAGATCTCTCATCCTAAGGGACCCGATGTCCTCGAGATACGCCCCGAGATCGAGCAGCCTGTCAACACCCTCGCCGCTACCGATGTTGTCGCTACCCCTTAGCCGACTATGCTTTCCACAATGAAGCAGATTTCTATGACTATCATCAACCCCATTTCCGATGGACTCAATTCGGACTTGTTCTTCAACGACACTCGCACCGGTCTCGGCATGAAAGCTTCCCGATATCAAGCTATCCAAGCTATTATTCATAGCCTTGACCTCAACATGGAATACGGAGGATGCTTTCAGGTAGCAAGGATTACTAAGGGAGCATCTTCGTCTTGAAATACTCAAAGCTATGGGATTTGAGAAGCATTGCTGTCACTTCTTGGCTGCTGCCTCAGTCTACGGTCTGTTGTGGAGTACTAGCGGGTACACAAGTCTTCGAAAGACGATGCGAGGACTCCAGCGATGATATTGCAGTGCAGCTAGATAGGAATACAATCGGCTCTCATTGCGGTATCATCATTTAGTGTACTGAGTTGATCTTCAACTAGAACTAGCCTGTCTGTGCTATCCTTTTACTGGGTACCTATATCTAAGGGCGCTAGTTTGTGCAGAAGGAAACAAGGAATGAATGGGTAGGTGGTCGTCGAGTAAGTAGTCGAGGGCGCTCTGTCGCAGCCCGTCAGCCGCAAACATTCCTTGGTGTGCCAGACAATGATTCACCAAATAAAGCTAACCCCTTCCCACAATTAACAGGACGTAGACTGCATGCCCCAATGATAACCTGGTTATGAAGAGAGTTCTGTGACTTGTCCCGCTGCCGCTGCGCAGAGGTCGTTCCTGCGGCCGATGGTGAATGCCATTCCGTGGCCTACCAAGTCGGTGTTCGTCTTGAGACGGATGAACTAGCTGGCTTTATGGCATCTGAGCCAGAGGCATCGAGGCTTGTGGGAAATCGGCGGTTTAGGGAGTTGTGTGCGGTCAGCAGGGAAGGTTTCAGTTTATAAATTAGTTGAAAAGATCGATCGAGCCGCAGGGGGTACCCAAAGTTTCAATGACAACTATTTCCACATCGTGAGTGGACATAATGTCACCAGTGAAGCGTGATGGAGGGGTATGGCTCACATTGGGGCTGTGTCAGGAAACAAGCTTTTCAATTAAGGGTGAGATTTACGTCCTGTTCAAATAATGATATGTAGAAAATCTGCTGGAAATCTGCTTCTTTCATGATTTATAGAAGAAAGAGAGAAGACAAATGTTAGGAGGGTGTACAGAGTGAAGGGGGACAGCTCGTTGACATTCCGAGTCTGTGCTATCGTATTCTACGGCGCCGACTGCACTTTTCCGGATACCTCTTTCAACAAGTAAAGAGCGAGACACAATCAGATGTCGTTATCGGATGACGGATAACACATGACAGGCTAAAGATTGCAAACAGTCAGCGATGTCAACGATGAAAGGGGAGATCTTTTGACCAATCAGATCAACCACAATGACAACTCGGCAGTATATGAACAGCAGCAGACGGTATGACGTCTTAATAAACCTTGTGCGATTTCGAGTTGCCGCAGACTCAAGGGTTAGAATCCGTGCTCACCCGGATATATGTTTTTGGGTAGTTGTAATGCGGGGCTCAACCTGGACGGAAATCGTGGAAACAGGAGAAGATCTCGTGATCGCTCAAACCTCCGCACATGGCAAGTCCTCGCGAACTCTCAACTACGTCGGGGTGAAGTCTCCCACCGGCCCGTCAAACGTTTCCGAACTCAATATCAGAAAGGTTCTTCTATATTCGGCAGGTCCATGCTGCAGTGCCCAACTCTTATCTACCGAGGAGGCTCTAGGCGGGTGGCATCTAACCCTACCAGATCCAGGGAACCTTCAATATCACAAGTATGAGGCTTGGACTCTTAGGACTACATCAGAAAAGTAGACATCATATAAACGGCTTGGCAAAAAGAATATACAGTGAATAGAAGATCAATTCCCCAGGAACGCTCACAACCCCCCACCCACTCTAAAAAGAAGAAAAAAAGGTTGCCCCCCATCCATCTTCTCTTCGCCCGTATGTTGACGCAAAGGTGACCCAGCCTTTTGAAGAAGAACCCTTAATCGTTGCCAGCGGATTCCAGCCCGGTCGGGAGAAGAGAAGTTCTTGTCCCTGACAAGAAGCCAACCAAAAAAAAAAAAAAAAAGAGGAGCCAAGTCACAAGACTTTACATCCTCACGGCCTTCTTCGACTTGCTTCCCCCCGTAGAAAACGGCGCCAAGGGCGGCACGCTCTCCTTGGCCTTCTGCCGCGTCGTCAAATCACCGCCCCTCTTCTCCCCTTTACTCTTCGTCGAGAACGGGGCCAGCGGCAGGACCTCCTCTTCGCCTCCCTTCTTCTTGCGCGCCTCGATCAGCGCCTCGCGCTTCCTCGCGTCGGTGCCGAACGGGTTCAGGGGCGGAGGCGGATCATTCTTGCCGGGCTTGTCGGCGCGTCGGGCGACGGCGGCCATGGCTTCCTCGTGGGCGAGGCCGGAGTGGAAGCGGATCGGGGAGCGCTTGATTTGCGGAACGACGGGTTTTCCGGCGTCTTCGCGCTTGATGAAGCTTACGACGCCGCCGATTGCGTCTGAGGCGCGGGTCTGGAGGCTTGCGATGGGGCTGAAAGTATTTGTTAGTTGAGGAGTTGTGCGGAAGAGTTATGAAGACTCTTTACCCAGACTCAACGGGCACGGCACCAACACCCGCAACCGCGGCAGCGACGACGGCAACAGCAGAGAACTTCATCTTGTCTAATTCCAACGCTTCGTATCTTCGTGTTCGTAATGTAAAGCTTGTAACTCGTTCCCGTCGTAGTAGAAATGTGTATTCGAGCCGGCGATGACGTTGAGTCGTATAGGGTAGTTGTATGTGTGTATAATCTGAAAGAAAATGATCGACGCTTGGTTTATTCGATAGTTGGATATTGAAAGGTAAAAGTTGTAGTTGTCAAGTCAAAGTGATCGTCCGAATTCAGACGCAGCAACCAAAAGAAAAAGGGTGCGGAAGAAAGACCGGACGTCCACGACTCTTTTATCTATCTCTTCTCAACCACGCGTCCGGTCCCAGACCACCGCCTCCTTTCCCCATATTCTTCTGCTCTCCACAAGAGAAATCCAGATATCCCGGACAATTGCGTGAGCTGACAGGCAGCTTACATCACACCCTTGTCAGTCAACACCGGCCACTCGGCAGCCCCACGGCCTTGCCTCGCATCACAACGTGGCGCGCCCGCTCGATGCCACCCCTGGTCTGGTATCACATTCACAATCTTGCCCTACCCAACCACCTCATAGTCCACCTCGGCGCGACGATCGTATAAGAAAGAGTCCGGGGATGATGGCTGTAAGTCTTGTACGCAATAAGCAGCGCACATCTAACTTCCACAAGCGCGTTTCCACAGTTTCAGCCCGCGACAATCCACAAGAACCACGGGCCAACCTCCGGTACAGACGGCGGAGACTTGCTCTCGGGGTTTTCTCTTTTCGCCCCAAATCGTCTCTATCTACACAGTAGGGACTATCTGCTCGGTGAGTCGAATTCTCCGCCAGTCCACTCGATTTCCCCCTCCATCCCACCGGGCTGAATTTTGATTGTAGCCTTGAACTTGAGCAGACTTTTGTGGCTCCTGTTCCCCAACTCTGCCCAATACCACGCGCGCGAATACTGGCTTTCCGTTTTCAGCTGATGTCGTCTCGTCTCGTCTCATCTTCTCTACCTTTCCAGCTCCAATCAACTCACCTTCATAAGACAAGGTCAAGCTGTTTAATTGCGTTCGACATCACCCGACCATCCGGTCATCCCGACTCAAGATTCGACGGCTCTCAGCTGCAACTCGACTCGCGACGTCTTATCCAGAATCACTCGCCATGCGGTTGTCGCAAAACAGCACACAGCCACCGCCCTTCACAATCTGATTCAGGTTTACTCCCTTTTGTTCCCTCCACGACTCGCGAAGTGAGGACTTGCCATTCTTGGCAGAGTCCATTCAATATCCTTCACATTTGGCCATTGCTCTGTCCAAAAACAGCAACATGAAAAATCGGTACCATAGAACTCCCTCCATCTCTCAGACCCTCATCCGTCCGACCACTTCATCTGAAGCGATGCCGTAATCTGGTGCGCCGCAGCCTTTGCGCCATTGATGAAAGTGCTTAGCAACTTCTATTTCCTCCCATCTCTTCCTTTATCCGCCAATTTTTCCACCAGTTTTCCCACTGACCCCTCATCTTATCCGAGTTAAACGAAGACATCGGGCTGTTTCGATAAACTCTGCCCTCTGCCTCAATGACGAACGGTGTGTCACAAACCAAAATTTAAACCTCAACTCTCTTTATTTGACAATCGAGGGATCGAGATCTGTTGCTCTCAGCGTCTGCGGAAGTAAACCTCGATCCGAACTCACGTACCCGAGCGCGCGTATTCTTCACATGGAGCCAAGAAAGCAAAAAAGGCCAGAAAACCGAGAAACCTCACCAAACCGAGTCGTGTTGTGACAAGATTGACCAGAGTGTGTATTTCTTACCTCTTACTACACCTACTTCCACTTGTCGAACGAGAATGAAGGACTTCACACCTCAGACCTTGGACCTCAGACGTAGACACCCCTGCCCTGATTCCCCCCAACCCGTCCAATCCTTCCAGAATATTCGCGAATCCGACTTGACGTGCCCAGCCAAACCCAAGAACTCCCAAGAACCCCCTTCAACCAGCAATGTCCCCGGTCTCCATCCTCTACAATCATGCAACCTCACGAACGCCCCAGCTCGAGCCCAAAGTCCTCTTCAACCCTCACCTAGTGTAAAACCGGGCTCGGCACCAAGAGGTCGGCCATACCCAAGTAAAAAAAAAAAGTCCCCGCGCAAAGGCAGCCACACCATCCAACACCCCGGATCCCTGTCCCCGCCGCTCGATGCAATAGCGCACGTCAGCCGTCGATCATCAGCCTGGCTCCCCTCGGCAGATCCAGCAGCATGAACGGCGGCTCCATTTTGGGTTCCTTGGTGTCGTTGCAGGTCTTTCATCTAGACAACCACCATCCCCTCTTGCATGACGACTGCCTCACCACCTTCACACACCGAGCCCACCACGGCAGACCGAATCACATTGTCAAAATCATGAGGACATGGTAGCATTGCGGATAAGTCTATTCTTCATTCCTCGTAAGTGATCCGCCGCCAGAATGAGCCCACCAAGCGCCAAGCAATGCGACGACTACACACAGGGCCCAGAGGCGCAAAGAATACTACGTACAAGAAGGACAAGTTTGTCTGGTATATATAGAGAAGCTTCGCCCCCGGTCCCTGGCCCAACGTCGCATTCCGAGGACTCACGCATAGCGGACCTCGTTGAAGAGCGCGGCGCGCACCTGAATCAGGGCTGCGAGCTCAAACAGGAATGATTGTAGCACAATGACATTGGTGATGACATGCGACACCGTAGCTTTCCTCTCCTCCTTCTCCGTGTCCCTCTTTAGCGAGCCTGCTCCGGCAGTCTCACCGCTAGGTGTTTCCGGCACGGCATCCTGTTCTGGCTCTTCGCCGTCCCCGTCTACCTCTTGCTGTTCGTCTCCGCCCTCGTTATCATCGTCTTTTGGGGGCGGCATGTGTAATGTGGGCTTTTTCTTCCCAAGATCCAGGGGAATAGGCTCAACCTTGCCGGGGATGCCAACCTTTCGCGCGAGAATGCTCTGATCTATAGCTGCAAACGCCGCGGCCTGGCTGGCCACCGGATCTCGAGGTGTGTGCGTCGAACCAGCTTCATCCGCTGCGCTCCGGCCAGAGTTATCGTAACTACCAGGCGTGTCTTTGGGCGGGGGAACAGGCCGAGACGTTGGCGTGGAGAATCCATACCCACCCGACATAACACCTGGTGCCGGGCTACCCGTTCCGGAACTTCGGCTGTTTTTCCTACCCCGCGGGCTTCCAGTGCGGCTGGGCGTGCTCAGCTCCGACACCAAGCGCTGGGCAAATCGTTCGAGACCCGATGGCCGCGCTGGTGATCCACTGCGGGTTGCGTCGTCTAGACTTGAGCGTTCCGGGGTGTGCGTTGAACTATGCCTCTGCGGTGCTGGCTTGCGGGGTGGCAACGGCGGACCAGGCGGGCGGGGCTGGTCTGCAGTCTGGAACGCCTCTCTTCTACCTTGCAGAAGATCCTCGAAGCGGGGCACAGTCTCGCGATACTTGGTGACCTGGCTACACAATTGCTGTAGGACGACGAGTATACGAGGTAGAGATGATTGTACCCATACTGGACGACGACGGCAGGCATCCAAGGATTCAAGGGTCTGCTGCTCCTCTGACGTCGTAGAATCAGGGTCGGTCGGGGGCCTAAACGAAGTGGTCGAGGCGTCGGGTGAGGTAGGGCTGGGTGGCTGCTCTTCGTAAGTGTATTTTTGAGGGCTCCGCAGCATCCATCCTTCGGGAGCCATGTAACCACAAATGGCCAGGTCCAAGATGGCCTCGGTGAGGGAGAGATTTGTATCGACAGGGTTCACGAAAAACGTCTCGAGGAGATCCAAAACCGAGTTGAGCAGCGGGTCGTCCGGGCGAAGCGTGTGCTCGTGCACGTCGCGTGGCGCCCCGGGCAGCGTATCAGGAACAGCGGGCAAGTCATGATTGTTGGTGGATATCTTGGGTGCGACAAGCTTCAGGGAGCAGGGGTGACTCTCCAGCCGGGACATGGTGTCCTTCAGAACGTTGTCATAGATTTCGTCAAAGTTGTCCTGTCCTCCAATGGACCCAGCCAAACTCATCAAATAGTCCACCTCCTGCTCGTGGGCACCGACAGTCCGGTGCATTTTCGCTCCCAAAACCGCTTCAGTCCGGAGAAGTGTGCTGATAGCATAGCGATGATGCCTGCGGAGGATAGCCGAGATCAGCTGAAGAGTCACGCGAATGGTCTGCTGATTATGTGAGCGTAGACACGCCTGAGCAAGATCAACCAGATTGAAGAGCAAGGGAGTAGCCGTGATATCGGATTTGGTTTGGGCGAGCATAGTCGCGAGATCCATGGATTTACGCTTGCGAGCCGCACTGATGGAGGCTCGGGAACCTGACATGTCTTCGGTAACATGGTCAGGCAAGCCGAGCAGATAATGAAGGATAAGGTTGATCATGTCAGGGTGGTCTAGGGATTCGAGGATTCGGCGGAGGTACGTCAAGACAGCTACGGACGAGCCTCCGTCGATATCGGACGACTCTAGTAAAGACGGGTATCTAGAAAATTAGTCAGTAAATGTCGTTGCAAATCTGCAGGTGAACTGTCTTACAAGAGTTGCTGAAGGAAAATGACCTGGAAATGCTCCAGAAGCGTCTGCTTCACCTCGACGGATTTGCAGTGGTCTAAGACGTCCTGCCAGAAGAGAAGATGAGAGAGGAAGGTCTCGAGGTGCAGTTGAAAATCACCAGAGCATGAGCTGATGATCTCAAAGGTGGAGGCTGGGTGTTGGTAGTCGGAGAGAGCGAGGATGGGAGGCAGATCGTTGGTGGGATAGTCAATAACCAGCTTACGACTCAGCTGACTGTAGAGCGCACCCAGGCCGGTGGCCATGAGAGTGGAGAGGTCGCTCTCGACAATCCATTGCTCAAGAGACTCGTCGCTTGATGCAGACTCGATGATGTACAGTAGACCCGTCCTGGCAAAGTCCCCAACCTTGCCCTCGTGGTGAATGTAGTCCATCAGGATATAAAACAACGGAAAGTCCTGTCTCTGCGTTCGGCCAGCAAATGCATCATGCCCGTCCTGGGGCTTGTCCTTGGGGTTCCCATCGTGGTGGCTCTTGAACCAGGCGTGTAGTATGTCCCGGTTGAGGCGGATCTTGGTGGTGATGTTAAAAGCCAACTCGACGACCTTGGCCTCGGTATCGGAGCCCAATCGCACACTGTTGACGCCGGTAATGCGTACTAGGAGGTTCGTCAAGCTGGCGGAGAAGGTTGTGTTTTCGACAAATGCCTCCTCTTCGGTTTCAAGCAGGGTTGCGAAGAAGAGCACAGCTTCTTTGATGATCCACTCATTGTAGGATGTGGTGGCTATCTTGCCAATGGGAACGTAGACTTGTTTCTTCGCGGCATACTGGATGCACGGGTGAGGTAGCGGTCGTCGGGACTCGTCGTTGAGGATGTTTGTAAGTTCTTGGAGGCGAAGTTCGAGGTTCTCAGCGGCATCGACGTCGTTGGCGAGGTTGGAAGACGACCTCCAGATTTGCTGTCACGTGTTAAGACCAAGGCCCCGCCAGGCAGTGCAAGGGGAAGCTTCTCACGAGGATCCGGTTGTACTCTTTGTCGAAGCGGTGCAGACGTTTCGTAGGGTTCTTTGCTTCTTCTTTGCGATGGGCCGCGGGGGATAGCGAGGTGCCGGCTAGGAGGCGCGACCACTAGAGGTTGGTCAGGATTAAAGTCTCTTGTAGCCCATGCCCAAGGTAGAAAGGGAGGGGGGGTTTCGTCTAGGGTATCTCACAAAGTCCATGGTGTTGTCCCTGAAGGCATCTCCAGCAAAGCAGGAGAAGACGGAATTATTCGCGCATCAAGCTCGGTGAGAGGAAAGTCGACTGGTGGTTGGCGAAAGAGGAGCAGCAAGGAGTAGGCGATTGACTGCAGTGGCCAAGGTGAGACCAGGTGGTTTAGGGGAGGACTGGCGAGAAATGGAGACGGAGCTTCGGTGCATAAACTGTCAAGTGTCAGGCGTCGCGAAATGTCATTCCGAGACTTGACCGCGTCCCGTCCGCTGGCTGCCCGTTGGTGGGAAACCGGTACGTATCCTCTCATGCAGCCTGCCGTGCCTGCCCACGTTGCGTTGCACAATCCGCGGCCGACGCACGGACTCCGGGGACTTGGATAAGATAGCGCACCTCATGTGGCGGTGCAGGGCACTTCACTATCTTATCTAATCGGGTGTGTGGCTGGTTAGATAGTAGTGGCTGAAGACTTGAACACAGTCGTTGATGCTCCGTCCTCATCTTGCTAACATTTGGACAACAGCCATGTCTCAACACATATCAATGGTCTTTCCATCGATATTCCGTCTGGAATGTCAGAGTACGGATTTTCCAAGGATTACGTCATTTTGCAAGCGAAGGACTGATCAACGCACCTTCGCAATCCCTCTGCTATCCATGCCATGATCATCATACTCTGGTCAACTTTAGGTACTAAATTTTGTTCATGTTGCACATCCTGAGCTACAACTCCAACTTTTATACGTTTATAGACAACTCCACAGTCTTCAATATTAACTTTGAGTCTATTTAAGTACTTTCTGACTGCATGTCTTGGGATACAACCGCCGAACGACTGCCGGCGACAAAATTTCACTGTTCCAGTATGCCTTGGCTCCTGTCCCCACGGCAAGACCAAGGAATTACGGCCAACGGTGGCAGCATCACAGTAAGTGTATTTCTTCCACAAACTTCATGTCAAAGACGTTCGAAACGCGAGGGCTTTCAAGGTAGCAAGTCTGTGGTTACCCGACCTTACGTCGCGCAGGACATCAGATTAGATACGTGGCGGCTAATGATACAACTTGTTCTATCAAAGGACCACTGCCTGCCACATCCTCGACATCGCCTTATAATTCGTGCAGATGATCGGCCATGCGAACATTCCAAAATGAATAGACTGGTCGAAAGACTGGAGTCCTGTTCGGACTTTTTCATTGCGATGTGGTCCGGTTTTTGCATCTTAAAATGACAGTTATCAGAACATGCTCTCTATCTTTCCTTCGTCGTGTCCACCGTCTTAATATGATTGCAAGAGAGTGAAGCTACGATTGCCAAGAGTGATACTAGGAAGTCTACTCAAAGTCTATGATGTGTAACATTTTTGTTGGGGGTGGTGGGCAAGTTGGTTGGTTGTCTCACCGCCGCAAACCAGGACTGAACCCAGACCAAGATGGCGGTTAGTCGTCTTTGTTCAAAGCATGCGGCCAAGGGCTGCGCCTATGACGTTTGAATAGAAACGTTCGTGTGAACAGAGCCAGACGGCAACAAAGATTGGAAATTAATTGTGGGAAGATAAGTGAGAATTAGCTGGGGCATGAACCTGGTGTGTCGAGCGTGAACATAGAATCCGGAGCCTCTCGGCGGTTTCAAGAAGCATGGCGACGCCGATGGTCCTCGACATCCGCCTCAAACTTGCATGATACTACGATGCAAATAATCGCAGCGCAGGCTAATCTTCACCTCAATCTGCGCTCAGTCTCTAAATTCGGATTTACTTAAGACGTGAACGAGGAATTCTAACTTCACCCTACGATGGCCTCACCTCAAACAAACTGGACGATCGGAAATGCTTCATGGCAACAATGCGAATTAGAAAATAAGCAAGAATGCGAAAGACTTGTGATAATTTTCGATTCATCCGTCGTACTTCACAAAAGGCCACTTGGACTGTATTACTATTCTCAGTACCATTCTTGGTGCCTTTGAGGAGGGAGATACCAAGGGGGGAGGGGGTTGCGCACGTTAGAGGTCGTCCATCCTGCTAACCAAATGATGGCTAATCGGGGCATGGACCCCAGGATAGATACCGCCCCGTACTTATAATAAAGTGCTTATATTGACTCACGGCAAGTACGCCCCTTCTTTCTATATTATATCCTATTTTATTAGCGAAAGCAGCTTTCCCTATATAGACCAGCTATTCTAGTAGACATAGAGAATTATAGGATTCAGGATCTTGTCAACTAGAATCTAATCGCCCGTGTGGCTTGAGGCCTGTGGCGTGTGATCTGTGGCTGAGGGCCTGGGGATTCCTCTTCCATTCATTCACCAGCTGGACGACCGCAGGACCTCACTAGGACAGAGATCATTGGAAAGTAATACATCCCATTCTGAAATACTCAATCTCGCAATAAAGAATTCCTCGAATTGGCCATTTGACAAAATAGCCTAGCCACGGACAAGCTCCTTTGCAAACTCATTCACCAATCAGTTGCTATTCAAGGCTGAAAGAGCACTGTTTTGTTGGCTGACTTGACCAGAAGTAACACAGGATGCTGTGTCACAACAACTCTACCGCCTCTACAACCTGCAGTCGGATGTCGTTGAGAAGATGAATCATAAGACACTACATGAATCATATAAGACGACTCTGCAGGAATTTGAGTCAGCAGCGGCTATCAATTTGTCAAAGGCCTATTTGCGCCTCGCTGTCAGCACCCTGGGCCTGGGACTGGGACATCCCCTGAAAATTGCTTTTTGGGGCCTTTTTTGAGGGACTAATAGTGGTTCATGTGGTGCAGTTCGATCTTCACATTCAGTTTTTCGACAATGCACTTACTTGTTTTCGTCCCCGTATCTGCCGCCTGCTGACGTGAGGAATGGGCCTCTCATAGCAAGAATCAACTAATTACAATGATTATGGTCACAGCTCAAACGGATACACTCCAGGGAACCATCACATATCTAATGGCGGCGGTAGAACAGACGGTTGGTTATCGTACCCTGCCGCAGTTGAAGACCGGGAACCGCGCGGCGGCTACATGTAATCGTCTTTGTCCACAGCCCAAGACAAAGTATGATGTGTTGTCTGTTTAGCACATGCAGCCACGGTCCCTGTGTGGGATATGAAGGCTTGACCAACCCGAATTGCTCGCTAGGTCAAAGAGTGAACAAGGAAAAGTAAATATGACGAGAGTATCTGGATTTATGACGATTGAGGGCAAGGGTGTTAGTGAATGAAGCTAGATCACTCATGAAAGGAGGCTCATCATGTTGCTCTTGGTGTTCTATGGTTTCGAATGGAAGAGGTATTGACATTAATCTTTTCCGAATAATCTGACTTTAATTTCAAACCATTCTTAGTGTCACAGAAATCTCTATTTAAGGACCGGGGGTATTATGCCACCTAAAATGTTCGATCTTCCTTCACCGTTTACTTGAGCTCAGAGCATTCAATCAATCATCAAACATCTCTTCTCGCTTTAAAATCTCATTTCCGGCAAGCCTCCCGTCGCAATTTAGCCTAGGTCTCCGAGTTGAGGCCCCTATTCGATCTAGTCGCAAATCATACCTCTCAGAAGAAACAAACTATCCTCCACGATGTCATCGACGTCTTCAGCGGTCATCACCGAAAAAATCAAAAAGCTCGTCGGCTCATCTTTTGTCATAAATGACGAAAAAGAGCATCTAGATGTTTTTGCGCCCTGCATGAGAAAAGCCTCGCTTCATTATGATGAGTCACGAATGGCGAACGACATGGTCCAGAGCCCTGCTGCACAGCCGAGGTCGAAACTGCAGCGTTTCCGTGCTATTTCTGTCGCCGGCAGCAGCTTGAGTAGTCTACTCGGTCTTCAGTGGTGGTTTTCTACCAATTCAGAACATGCCCATACTGTCGAACAAGTGTGGTTCAAGTTTGAGAAACTGGATGGAGAAATATCTAAGGAAGAGAAGGCGCAAATTGAACGACTTTACACCAAGGCAGAAGTCACTAACGGCCAACCTCGTAGGATCAACCACGGCCACATCTGGGAGTCGCCAATATATCCAGTAGAAGCTCAAATTAGTGTAGCCATTGGTCATTTACTATTAGCCCTTCCGAGCGTCAAACAAGTCGGTTTCGACAAGAAACTCTTCTTCGAGATTATGGAGGGGCCCAATTTTCAACCACTACCGTTGATGAAAGCTCCATCTCTCACTCTGGTAGAGGAATCCGAGTCTCCGGTATCATTGTCATGGCAGACTATTCTCACGCTATGCCAGCCAACAGTGAATCACTTGATGGTCCACGGAAAGATCAACTTCGATATCAATCACAAAAGAGGCCAGATACAAAATCTGAACGAAGTCACAGATATCACTTTCGACGAGGTGATCATGGAAGGGAAAGGCACTAGGATTCCTCGGGCACCCAAGCTTAAGGCCTTAAGATATCTTAGCCCGCAGGCACAAGGGGGCGGTGCTGCCTTCATTCAATTCAAGACGATCTCCGAATCTCTGGCTCTCGAGACGACGTCTCTCAGGATGTTGTGTTTGAGCTTCCCAGATATGCCAGAGTCTCTGGTGCAATACGAGTTTTCGAGCATGTTGGAAAAACTGAAAAGTTTGGAATTTTTATGGATTGATTTGAGATCAGGCGCAAAGAAGAAGCGTACCGATGGTCAAAACAAATTCCTGAAGTACGTGAAATCGGAAGAATTCATCATGAAACTGCCGAAATCTTTGAAACATTTGTCCTTAACAGGCGACTTCTCGAGGAGCATCGGCTCTATCATCGATCTCGCGGTCGAAAGCCTCGAAAAACTGAGTGGGTTTGGCATCTCGGTTCCGAATCCCGATGGCATCTCCACTTACAATGGGTTCAAACAAAGACACTCTGGGCGTCTTGAAATCTTCGCACATAAAGATGGTGGAGACCCGGTGCAAACGAGTGCCTGGGAGGAAATGAGAGGTTGGAAACTTGCAAACTTGGCTTAGCACCTGTCCTAACTCAATATCATTTTCCCATATTCGTTCACCTCGCTCCCTTGTGTGAGCGCAAGCATCGGTTCATCTACGCCGTCATTCTCAAAAGCCTTGCAGCAATACTATTTTACAAACAAAAATTGCCACGGAATTGTATCATCTGCTAAGTGGTAGTTCGCTCCTTTACACTTCACTTTCCAGATTTCGTCTCTCCTCTTACCTGTTCTTAAAGAGTCTCTCGTTTCTTCCTTCCGTCCTGATTCATTCTTCTTATTCAAAGCCATCGGCGTTGCTTTCTGTCGTGGAACACGGTATGCGGTTATGACAAAGTTGACGTCCGACAGAGAGTCTTTCTTCACGTGGAGACACAGTTTGGTGATTTAGGGCAAGGGTTTGGCGGCCTTGCCATCACTTCCTCCTGGAGACCTCAAGCAGTCTAGTCACCAATATTGAATCATAAAGTACCAATTAGCCACTTGCTCACAACCAATGCGGCCGTGAATGTTAACAAAATTAATCTTTCTCCTTACTTGCTGCAGCAAGTCTCCTCCCTCTCTCTCTCTCTCTCTCTCTCTCTCTCTCTCTCTCTCTCTCTCTCTCCAACATCTTTCTGTACCCTAACTCCGCGGCCCAACCCATTTCTTTCTCAGATAATATATGCCCTTCCAGCCTTCTACGACTTGAACCAAGAGACGAATTGACACGGCGTCTCCATCGCCGGGCCCGTAGAGAGTCACTTCTTCGGCTCGGGGTCCTTCGTGACCACCCATATCACCCTGGGCACATCCAAATATATTGCAGTTGTATCTTAACCGCCATATGCCGCGCTATAATCCTTAACTATTTCCTGGCAATAGGTATCAAACTGGACATTCCACTCTTGGATGCGCTGGCCCTTGGTTCCCTCTCCAATTTCACCAAGCTCGATATCCAACGCCCATTGCTTGTCATCCTGGTCTTCGAAGTTGGACCACCGCAGGCTGTTTTGCGCAAGGGCACCCTGTTATAGTGTGTTAAGAACGGAGAACCATCATAGTCTTCAAAATAAAACATACCAGTCCAGCGAGGCCAACGTTATCAAACCCTTGAATGACCTGATAGAAATCGTAGCTCAGCCCGGCGGCGTCCTGTCCCAGCATTGCAGGATCATCGTTGCTGATAGCCGTCGTGACACCGTGCGCAATCATGGCTGGTAAGGGATGGTGGAGAATATCCGTAGCAAGCTGAAGTACCTCGTTGGAAATGGGACATACTTCAACCATGATGTTGTTCTTCTTCACAGCTTGGATCAACTCGGGATGCTTGTAGAGTGAGAATCCGTGGCCGATTCTTCGTGTCCCCAGTAAGACGGCATCAAACAGATTTAGATCGGTAGAATTGCCATCGCCGAGGGTCTCTCCTGCGTGGAAGAAGAAGGGCATGGTGAGGTTTTTCTCTTTGGCCTCCTGCTGGAACCACAATAGCTCCGGCGCAAGATCGAGCAACGTGCGGCCCAGATCTTCTTGGGAAACTAGATCGTATCCGCTGAACAGCTCTGAAAAGTTGCCCTTCATCTCCAACGCGCTTTTCATGCCTACACAATAGAATTTAGCTTCAGCACTCTTCGTGTTTGATAAAGGCTTGACTCACTTGCCAGGATCTGATCCGTTGGCCTAGATCGCTGGTCTGCCCAGATGACCCGGGCACCGTAAAAGGGAGCTAGTGTAGCGTCCTTTTGTAAGGTGTCGTTATGCTGACCCTTGAAGTAGGCGAGCTCTTCTTCCATGAGACCCCACCATTTCCAACCGTTATCGTCATCCGATGCTGACGCCCCGGACTGTACGAGCTTGCCGGTCGAGCCCCCAGAACGGATCTCAACCCAGCTGATCCTGTCTCTCGCGAGTTCCTCAAAGAGATTCCTCCAGAACCTTCGTACTACGGGCTCGTAAGTCAGCATAGTCCCTGCAGTGCCAAACAAGGGCTGGAAGCGTCGCCAAATTTCGTCGACTCCCAATTCGTGTTGTATCGCTACGTCGGGAGCAAGCACTAACTTGCTCATGATGAATTCGCGGAACGCAGGCTCCCCCCCGGGGAACTGCTCGATGGCAGTTGCGACAGTCACAACCTGGCCTGTGTAGTTTGCGGAGGCGATGTTGGCCCACTGGCTGACTGTAGCAGAGTTTGGCGGCAGGAATGTAGGCTGAGATGCGAGGCGGCTTTCCGCGGTGCCAATGGTTTTTGTGGTCTTGAACAGCATCCCTTTCTCGGAGATGACGGAAGAAAGCAACGTGCTGTAAGGAAGCATGGCCGAGAGGTGCGCATGAAGTAAAGCGCCTTTCGGCATACGCTGGACAACTTTCCACAATGTCGTGTTTGCGATTTTTGGGCGGGCCAAGGCGAACATCTCTCCAGCGAAGCTTCCGTTGTTCAGGTTCCAAACTGTTTTCATCTCCTTCTGCCGAATATTTTGGACGATTCTGTCTGCGTGGGCGCAATCTGCGGACAAACTTTCTCTAAATTTGGCATCTGTTCCGCATCAATCAGTCACAGGTGTGTTGGCAGACACCGGCCTTGAGACATACCTTGTCGCTCTGTCTTCTCCAGTGCAATCATGAGATCCCTTGCTCGATTGTGTTGGTCAATTATGAAGCCTGTCTTCTGGAATTGAGCTCTTTCCTGGAGCTCATCTCTCTCCAGGAGGGGATGAGATGCCGCCAGGGCAGAAAGGAGAAAAGCCGCGAAGAACCTTGAGAGATTCATGATGGACTGAAGATTCTGAGGTAGTCTTAGTGCTGCCTACCCGAGGTGCGGTTGACAATGATGCGAAAATATCATTAGCGGTCCTTTGCAGACTATTTTATAGATCTCCATTTTACTCCGAGACTTGAGGCTTGAGACAGCTCATGATCTCCCGGACTGAACACGGAATGACCTAGAGGCAACGGAAGCACCGTGTCACGGGCTGGCCCCGCCGTTTCTCAATAATCATGCCATTCTCTGTAGCTCGCCTGCTTAGTGCAACTTCAATCTCCAGAGTCCGATCTGTCACGCAGAGGGCCGTTCGTTTTTTGCAGTGCTTTTTGCCGCAATTTCCTTCCGTAGGCCCATCGCATTCTGCTGTACAGAGTCTCATCCGCTCGATGCATACCGGTATTTCAGCCGTGGCACTAATCCAAAGTGCGACTGAGACACTGCCGAAATTTGACAAGTCTCAGTCACTGGATCGTTATTCGACCAACAATATTCCGAGACTACGTCGTTTTGCGGGGAACTCAAGACGCTTTCGTTGGGGGCTTGCAATTATCGAGCTGAGACTCGCGACTCTCCCACGCGTTATCGCGGCAAGACACGCAGCTTGGTATTGATAGTAGACGTTTTAAGAATCAGAACCCACTAACTTCTGGTTATTTAAGCATCCTCCAGACCACGCGCTGTCTTGGACTTACTAGAATTAGGTCATTGAGACTTCCAACTTGGTAGTTTCCTCGCTCTTATTCTTTTGGAGTTTTCAGTGTGCAGCTTAGCGGTGATTTCGCCCCGGTTGGTGGCGGAGTCGCCCCGAGCCATCTTCCAAGTGTATAAACGATGCCCCAAGGCAGTGCGGGAAGGCTAGGGGTTGAAACTAGCGTGTGTCCTAACCCAAAGATTCAACACGTGGATATCTTGTTTGAACCAGCCGGTGTTGTTTAGGCACTAGAACCGCCGAGTTCCGGATTCGGAGCGTCTACGATGGTACATGTAATCACTGTAAGCCTCTATTTCTGAGCTAGCATTTGAGACACACCGAACACGGTACAAGGGACTCATGTGGAACATTTGATTCACAATGCTTAATACTGTATTCGGACGACGTCTGGAAATGAGATGGCAATCCAACTGTCTTATCTCTGCATATCATGCAAAAACTGATTATGAACTTCAATGTTGTACCGAAGACAAACCAAGAATCACATGGGAAGATCTGAACCAGCAAGGAAGTCTCTCGAATACATCAGAAACCGAATTATGTATTCAGACCTTTGGCGTCAATATGTTATAAGTGAAATACGGCGGGCCCCGAGGGGGGGGGCAAGCTACCGTCACGGCTTGACAGGTTATGGAAATAATGATGAGTCTTGAGACCCCGTATGTGGACTCTGTGAATTCATCAAGTGCTTATCGGCTTGAAAACGATGCTTCCGGACGCTTTCACCATGGGTAGCTTGTACTGTGGTATTTAGCAATCTCCGGGATGTGGCAACGGCTGTCATGACTTCAGGAGCGTTACATATTCGTGAACTAATCTCATCTTACAATGCATCAGACTCCGCGCACCATCAGGACCACTCAAGCATATGGTGTTGACTTGAGCGAGTTCTTTCGTTTGACTGAAGACCCTTGAAGCGTTCGGCTTCAACTCTTTCCTCGCCTCTTTCAGATTGATCTGCTGGCACACACTACAGAATTCTAAAATTTCAGGCGATGATCCCGAAAGTTTGTACTAGTAATTAGGGCACAAGATGGGAGAGGTCTTTCACCGGAGCCTTTTGCCCTCCCATGGCCCCGTTTCCATCTTCGGCAACATAATACTGACTCCTTTCACTATTAACTTTTGCCATCCCCTTCGCAGACTGGAAGGTTGCTCCAGGTTCTAGCGTTCATTTTTGGACTTGATTTCTTCTTCGTCCCGCTTAAAACACTTAAACCTATGCGAGGTATAGCTCACACACATTGCGCTATCAGATATTGAATTCTTTTAAAGACAGTAGCAAGTAGCTTCTTCTAGACTGATGATTAACGTCATCTTTGGCCAAAGGTTCCAGATTGGGTTACATTAATACGAAAGAAAACAGACGCAAGGGACTCAATTGGCGCCAAGCATGCAAAGACAGCTTGGTATGATGTCATGAACTGAACAGCGCGTGAAAAATGAGCCCAATTAAAGGAGACCCGAATCCTCTCTAATAACGCTCGCGATAAATCATTCAAAGTTCACATTCCTCACGTGTTTGTAACAGTTCAGTCCATCATGAAACTCCTCAGCATTCTATCCATGATATCAGCGGCAACTTCGCTTGGCCTGGAACCCAATTACACCTCACCTGCAGGGGTCGAGATCTTCAATCCCTCAGTACTATTTCCACCTACTGGACCATGGAGTCTGATGTCAAAGGCAGGAAAAACTCTTTACGTCGCCGGTACATGATCACATGCCCCGCGTCACCCGTCATAACCACTGACAAATGCGTGGGAGCAGGCATGCGCGGCATTTACCCATCTAACAACACCCTTGCTCCGGTGGGTATTGACCGGATCCGCCAAGCTTACGCCAACATGATCCAACTTGCCGAGCTTGCTGGCACTGATAGGTTTTCGGCAATACGCCTTGTTGTCTACACGACCGATATGTATCGGTATAGGCCTCTGTGCAATCAGGCACAAACGGAGCTTTGGGGGGATGAGCCCAACAAACAACCACCTCGGTCGATCATTGAAGTCCAGCGGCTGAACGACGATGATATTGTAGAGGTGGAGGGAACTTTTCTGGTTCCATGATGCTTCTAAGTGAATACGTTCACTTCACATCCATCTTTCTGTATCTACGAAGCACATCGAGGGGAACTGCTGAAGATGACACTGAGGTGTATGTTCGAGACAATCGGTAAAGTTGAGCATTGGGCAGTTGGTAATATGCTCTCACGGCAAGCTGGCGGGGAAAGATGTAAGTCGAGCTAGGCTTCAACACGCATACAAGCGCTTATCAAGCAGAAACTGTGGTCTCGGCCCTTCTTTCTCTTCCAAGATGAACAGAATCGATAGCACGCGTTTGGAGATCCATTCATTTATTTTTATCTGGGCGCTGTCGTTCTCTCTTGCTGCCTTTATCATCCTTCTCTTATTCCACGTCGAGACTGTTGAATGAGAAGGCTCGCTGGAGCTCTCCTCGAATTGCCTCACAAGTCCTACGTAGCCATCCCCACGCTCCTCATTTCCAGTAAGGAAGGGTTTCTTTGCGACCTTGTCCGAACCACATCGAGTCCCATTGAGTATGGCCCACATGTTCTTCAACCAGCTCGTCGTTTTGGTACTTTTTGAGTTTCATCCCGCCGGCAAAACGGAGATACCACGCCCCGCCCATCTGTTGGCGCAAAGTAGTTTCTTCTCTGAAGTACTCAATGACGAAGACAGTGCCTTCGTTCTGGTATTCGAAATGAAGTGTGTCGGCCACAGGGCGGTCAACCTCGTCATCATGCTCAATGCCTTCAGCGCTGAAGCTGACTTTGGACCCATCATCAGCCACGACAGTGTCCTCGTGCTGGATCATGAAGGTCTTTACCAGAACAGAGTCGTGCTTCTCGGAGAAAACGACTGCGGAGGAGATGACGGTATAAGGCCCGAGTGTTCCCCTGCCCCAGTACCAATGGTTGATCGTCTGAGCGAGCGGTGCGTTGCCCCAGTTCTTGTCGTGGTATCCATCGCCGTCCACTGTGACTGGCGACTCGCCAGCAATGGTGTAAGTAGCGGTGACTTTTCCTGGGGGCACGGCCACGAGCCAATCAAAATATTCATCGTTCTTAGACCACACGTGGCCCTTGCCAGGGCGCCAGGGCGAGGTCGTGTTGGTCATGTGGATGTCGATATCAATGCTCTCCACCGTCACACTAATGTGATATTCCTTGAGCCCCGTGCCACGAAAGAAGTTGACAACGCCATCTCTGGTGACGGTGACATCGCACTCATCTCTGCTGGAGTAGAACTCATCTGGGTTGTAGGCTTGTAAGACATTGCAGACTCGGCCATCGGGTGTCTCAAGTTGGATCTGAATCTTGGGTTCGAGTCCGACTTGCGGGCTGGTGAAGAGCTTGGTATGAAATACTACCATGAGCTTTCCGCCGTTGGCCAGGTGTGAGTCAAAGTACCACCATTCGAATACACCGGATTGGGAAGGGTCGGTTCTCAAGGAGTCTTCCCACGTTTCAACCTTTGTCGTTGAAAGGGAGTGCTTAGGATGTAGTTCCTGGACGGAGAATGAAGAGAGCGTCATGATTCTTTTGTCCTGTGGGATTAAACTCAGGTGGATGATGCGAGAAGCAGACAGTATAGGTCGCTTTGCAATAGATAGTCACTCCATCACTGTCTCGGGTCATACTGGCATTATATAGGCGCCATTCACTCTTGGCTACGGGCATACGGACGCATAGTAGTCCGGCACATCTTTCGTCTCTCCAATTATTAAAGTTTCATTTGAACTATGTCACTAGTTGTAGCAGCTCAATGTTACGGTCCTAAGACTTGGCTTGCCAATTAATAATCGACCTCACTTGAACTCGCGGATATTACGGCCCGTTAACCCCGTCTTCGGGAAGTGGGACTACTCGCGTGTTTAAGGATTGTCCAGGTCTTGCCTAATTAAACTGCGAAGGAGATATCCACAACTAGGAAACACGGACGTTGCAACCTTAATCTGAGGGGAGTTGAGATAATGCTCGATCTCAGATGGCAGAGGTATGGAGAAGAACGCACTTGGTATCTCGCTACCTCTCCCTTCGCCCCAACAAGACAGCGTCGGCGGAATGGCTAAGCAACCAATTGGTCGACATGGCAGTCATGTAGATATTACATACTTATAGATATGATCGTTGCTTCGCAGTCGCGGTGCTGCGCTGTAAAATAAGAACCTCACGTTCAATCTTTTGGGGAACCAGTAGATTCCTGATTGATGCTCCTTGCTCAATGTTTGGGTACTGTAGACATCAACTGGCCTGATATACGTTACAAGACCTATCCAAGAACAGCTTGATCCATTCTAATGGAATGACTTCTGACTATTTCATCTGGTATTGACACATTTGAGTAACCAAAATCTCATCATTGGCAACGCAGGTGGCTCTATTACTCGGACTCCTGCAGGTCCCAGGTGTAGATCAAATAGGGCTTATCGTTCCCAAGTAGTTCTCACAGATTCACAGAGTGATTGATTCTCGTATAAATATAGAGGAAAGGCGGTCTTTCTAGGAAGATGATGTAATGGTAGTGATATGCCCAAAGAATCTGCAATGCTGTTGGACTTTTCTCCTTGGCAAAGAAGATATCGACCAGAATAGACCTAGATATTAAATAGAATACACAGATATCTATGCCCTGGAGGCGAGGTGGCTGTGGGGCTTGGAACCAGGCGCACTAGATACTTCACCTTTCAGACTAAGTACCTTAGTAGTGGTGAATATCCAGACTTACCTTTACCTTGCAGATTTTGTTGTCCTCCCGGTGGCAAGCACGACTTTGATGGCGTTCCTCCTTTCTCCTTCCCTTCATTCACCCCTTCTTACTTTTCACAGCGGCCGTTGAGGCAAAAACTTCCAGTCTCAACCTTCATCAACTTCAGGTTGCTTGCTTCACAAACAGAAGTCGATCAAAATCACTACGACTTTCTTATCCCCCAGAGCATTACAAATGCCCCTAGTAAGGCGGTCACTCCTGTATAAATGGTCTTTTGCATTGAGCCTCTGAGAGCACAGCCGATCATCTCCCAGGTACCTACACCCGATCACCTCGTTCCGTCGCTTTTTCTCAGCCAGAAGAACAACCACTGATCGTCGTCTAGTGCCATTGTCTCCTTTCAGAGTAAAGTGATCACCACAAGCCGCCCAATCCACCTTTCTCACTATATCGATATGCTCACAACCAAATCATCAACAATGACGGTACTTGATGATCTCCCTCCCGAGATCGTTTACAAAATGTTCCCATCGTTCTCTCTGCGAGAGCAGTTTTCTACGACCAAATCGGATGAAGAGCTCTCGAAAATGATTCAGCCAGTCTGGTCTTCGGCGTTCAATCTTTCACGCACTTGCAAGAATGATCGCCAAATGCTGGCTCCGGAGTTGTATCGCAGCATCAGTATCCATGGATCCAACAGCTTCCAAAAGCTCAAGTGCTTCATTCAGTTTCTGATCAATAACGAAGATGTTGCCTTGACAGTCCGAAGACTGTATCTACACTTGGTTCCCAGCAACACGGAGAACGGCGACTTCACAGAGGCGGATCTCGAATGGAGTCACTGGGCTGCCAAACATTCAGGTGCTCCATCGCCCCTTTACCTCTGGCACTCGGAAGATGGCAAGCTTCTCCAAATGTCGAAATCTCAACGCTTCACAACTCGGATCTTGCACCTTGGCATGCTCCTCAAAATCATCCTTTTGCGTGTACACGGAGTGCAAGAGCTAGGTCTCGCAGTGCCGGGAGGCCTGTTTCGCGATCAGTACGGTCCATTGTCCAGAAGCGAGATTGATAGTTTGCTATGGGGAAGAGAGCCGGGCCCCTCAGATCCCCGCAAGATTCAGACCTTTCGGGGTGTCCAGCGGCCATTTCCGAATATCAAGATGCTCGCTGTACGTCCGAGTTGCCTTCCAAAGAGTCATCCAGACACAGGCATATCGCATTTGGATCTTGACCATCTGCTTCAATTCGCACCGAACGCCAGATCGATTTTCATTGCAAGTCAGGATGGACGGCCAGTCTCCCCTCTCAATACCCACTCGCAATGGGCCAATGTTACTTGTCTTACCATCACCGAGACCTTTTTGGACGAACAGAAGATTCGCGGGATGATCCAAGGCTGCGCCTCCCTCGTCTCGTTCAAGTATCTGAACTCTCGGGCAGATACATACGTTCCACACTGGCCTGTGTCACCCGAAGAGATTGTCACTATACTCTGGCAGCATAAGAACACGACGACTACCCTCCTTAGTCTCTGCCTTGATCTTAATGACTGGTATCGAGGAGAGTACGAGGCTATCAGAAGTCTTTCAGGCTTCAACAACCTAGAGAATCTCTGGGTCGATGCCTCGACCGTATTGAAAAAAGTCAAATGTGGCTCCTTCAGTCGTTCCGAAAGGCACAAGCGACTGACACACAAGCTCAGCACATCTTTTCCCCCCTCTATCAAGCGTCTTCACCTGGCAGGTAACGAGCCTCAGGTTCGTCATAACATGTGCGAGGTGTTAACAGATCGCGAGAAATTCCCCAATTTGAGATTGGTTGAACTGGAGGACTTCGTTCGGAGATTCCCAGAACTCTGGGAGCCTAATCTGGACAATAGCGATAAAGATGATGCGGACCAGGGCGATATTGATGAAAAAGGTGACAACTTTACTCTCTGGGCCATGAATGACGAAGGCGCCAATGGTAGCGGAAGCTACTTGCAAGACGGTGATGCGGAGGAGGGAGACATCGGCAAGACCATCAAGAACACAAACTTGTCGTACCAGGAACGGTTCATTAGAGCGGGTATCGAATCTCCAAGCACAGTGTGCAAGCTTGGAGAGTTGTGGTAAAGGTATTCCCTTTGAGGGGGCAGGGAAACAATCGCCCTTTCACAGATATGGATTCCGATGAAGCACAGAACATGGCACAATCCCTGCTGGGTTTAGAGATGCAAGTCCAGGCATTCTACATCTTCTCATAGACATCATAGAGAAATACGAAGGCTTTTGGCAAATCCGCAACACTTTAGCTTGCTCAGGAATCGTCTTCCATGCCCTGACCTCACTCAATTTTGCCAGAATGGCCTCGTCGCTTTTCTCAAGGTGGTTCTCTACTACCTTGTTCCGATAACCCGATTTATCCATGAGTGAGTCACTGTAGACCTCTAGAAGAGAAGGAATAATTTCGGCTTGGCTTTAAAGCACACTTAATTTAGGGGAAGCGCACTTTGGCATCAGGGCAGTCGTGAATCATCAGCTACCTACTAACTGAGAATGTATCGCTATAATAAAACAAGCCGCTTTGGTCTTTCAAGTAAAAGGATAATGCTTCGTAGGAACTTAAGGCTCTGCGTGTCAATCAATCAAATCATATGTTTAGGAGGAAGAAAAAGAGAAGGAAGCAATAAATAATTAATATAGAAGATTCTTCAGTCGTTCCTTCCCAGAACGTACTTCCTCGTCTGCGTTCCTTCCCGGTCACAGATTCACCTTTTTCGTGTTTTTTTCTTCTCTTCTTTTTGTTTTTGTCGTCTTTCTCTCTCTTGCCCAACTCACTACTCCTCTTCCACCCATACAGCTCTTCTTCTTCTTCACACCAGCCGACCTCTCCCACCCTTTTTACCTCACTTCAACTACCAATATCTTCCCTGGAGGTGTTTACAGAAGGGATTCCATCTCCATCAAGCCAGGAAACGAAAAGAGCTTTATTTCCCATTGCTCTCTGGTCCTTGTCAGTGGTTGCTACCCGCTACTCGACATTTGCACTCACCAGCATCATCTTTTTCACGCAATAGCTCCTCACGCGGTGCGCTCTCTGCCCTCTCATCTTACCTTGGTTCGCAATGCTAACGACTGTT
Organism: Colletotrichum fioriniae; assembly: GCF_027942845.1. Classification (NCBI taxonomy): domain Eukaryota; kingdom Fungi; phylum Ascomycota; class Sordariomycetes; order Glomerellales; family Glomerellaceae; genus Colletotrichum; species Colletotrichum fioriniae. The sequence continues at coordinate 520,746 of NW_027076849.1, forward strand.
TGAGAAGACTTCTTCATTACGAGCTCGCCTATCTCAGGTGCCTCCCATTTAGCTGCCACAGTCACTCTCGAGTCTTCAACTGTCCTTCTGGTGGCTCACTTCAAGATGGCTGAGCTGCAAACCCTCCCCACTGAGGTCATTCTACACATCGGTTCCTATCTTCGCCCCAAATATACCCCAGGCAAGAAACTCCTTCACGACTTCGACAACGACCGGCTCATCCAAAGGGAGCTTTGCGGTCAACGTCAGGCGCTTGTCTTCTTGACACGCACATCCCGTCGCCACTACAACCTATTCACGTCGTCCCTGTATGAATCGGTCAGAGTTCATAGCGGGCCCAAAGCCCCTCGGCAGTGGCTGTCGCTCATGAAGACCCTCTCACAAAACAAGGACCTTTGTCGGCTAGTCAAGCAGTTGCACATCCACCTCGACGGCGAGAATGCGCTATCGCCCACTGAGGTTCCCGATTATGAGTACGCCATGGGCATGGCCACCCTGGAGGCTTGGCTGAAGAATGCTTGTTGGCCAGACGCGATGTATCTCTTCAATGTCTTTGAGCTGTCCTCCGCTGTTCTCTTCACCCTCGTCAACAATGCCCAAGACTTCATTCTCTCTGCAGAGCCCCTATCTCTTTCCGGAATCTTGGATGCCATCAACGACATGGACGAGATCCTCTCAACCCAACAAACAAACAAGTCAACACTTTCCTCCTTGAAGTCATTCTCTATGAGAAAGGATTATACCGATGCGGAAAGCCATTGGGCTTGGCCTCGTGAGAGACTGTTCAATGCAAGGTTCATTGACGGAGCAAGAAACCTGAAAGAGTCTTACATCACTGGCACAGCTCTCCAGTTCCACAATTGGTCATCGACGAATCTGACAACCCTAGCCTTTAGCGACAGTTCAATGCCGCTTCCCATTCTTGCGAATGCCATTCGAGCCTGTCCTAGACTGGAACAGTTCTTTTGGAAGAAGCCGATACAGAGGGCTGTGCATCCCTACGCCGTCCACCCGTGGCTGATTCTGGGGGCTCTGGGAATACGTCGGGCCACCCTCCGCACTCTGGTCATCGACTTCAACGGAACCTGTGAGACTGACTTGCAGAGCCCCCCCTTCGAGCTCAGCACCTTCACGAGATTAGAGGCAGCCTGGGTGGACATCAGCGTCTTTGAATCGAACAGAGCCAACTTTACAGACGCAGGCTCTGACCCACTCAATCCGACCGTTGTGGAGGGTAGTCCTCTGATCCGAACCTTGCCGCCTTCACTCCGAAAGTTGCACATGTCCGGTGCCATGACTGAATTCATCTTCGATGAGGTTCTTTGGCTGACCAGACCTGCCAATCGCGAACCCCGTCACGTCCCTGCAGAGTTCGCAATGGATGGAGGCTATCTGGATGGCGACATGTTCAAGCTGTGGGATTATCGGAACGACTACGAACATATCCCGACAGCCGACTTGGATCGTCAACCTTTCCTCTGGTAAAGAGTTGCACATCAGATGATGACGATAAAGACGTCTTTGGTATGGGAGAGGAAATATGACCATAGTTCAGGTTTGGCTTTTCTTCAGGGTATGGATGGGAGGGGGAGTCGAGAGGCAGGGACAATGCGTGGCTGATACAGACGGCGGACAAAGGCGTTGCGGCTTTGGGCCAGGGTCCAAGCTGGGGATATCAGGAAACAAAGCATGTCATTGCCGAAGAGCATTCCCCCATTTCATGGACAATTCCATACTTTCAGGGCTGTCAGTTTGTAATACTTCCCTCTATTCAGAGTCATCATAGACGTTTTTCATTGCTTTTTACAAACATCACGGCATTCTTGCTCGTAGGGCTCTCACTGGTGATAGTCTAATACTGCGTCTCGGTATGACCCTCCAGATTCACCCTCCAGATTCACCGGCCTGGATCTCAGTCTTTCATCAATAGCTTACCTGAGATTACCCACGTCTGAAGCCAATTCTATCGCCTGTTCCCAAGTTCGAAGACTTTCTTCCGGGTTTGAGTCCTGCATCATTCGGAAGGAGCGGCCTCATCTATGGCCTTGTGGTTAACTTCGGTCCTGCCTTGACTTGCTCGTAGCTGGTGTATTCAGACTTCGTTCTCAGGGTCATCTTTAAGCCACATCTGTCCTGGCCCGTTGTTGCAGCTGAAGTTTAGTAGTACTGGATGGACGATGAGAAGTTTTGACGAAGATAATCATTGCGAGAGTGCCGCGGGCCTGGAGCCTTGAGGATCTTTGTTGAGAATAGAACATGAAGACAGGGCGTCATGATCACTACTCCAATCCAGTTGCTCGCAGTATCAACACGCTCCTGTTCAATCCCTCGTTCTCGTCTCAAGTATTGTAAGTCACGAGATCGGGACGAGGGTACTTACCCAAGCTTTGGTGCAGACTTTCGTCTGCAAACAACTGTAGATGTCTTGATGAGAAATTGCTTGTTATTGTGCCCTAGTGAGCTCTCTATAAGCTTTGGCCAAGGGAACATCAACTGCGCACGACATCACCAGCGTACAGAGGTTAGCGGCCTCAGTCACATTTGAGTTGAGTGGACTGGGGTGTTTGCCGTATTACGTCTTTTCATGTTCCGACTAGTCTCCGGATCATCCCACCACGCAATGCTCGCCTGCAGGTGGTCCTCCAACGTGCAGCAAAAGAGGAGACCAGAGCTTTCTATGTACCCCATTCTTGCAGCCAGTGTGGGTTCGGCGCTTAGCTAGCCTCACTGGTAGTGATTAATAGGAGAGTCCTTTAGCTTACTTATCTAGCGACCCTCATCGAGTCCTTGGCTTAGTTAACGTCCTCTCTTGGACTCTAATCATGTTCAATATGACGGTCATAGCCATGAGCGAAAATAACCATGCCATGCCTTCAAGATATCAATCGCAGCGAATATTGGAATATGCCCCGCCTGGGAGATCAAACCCACTTGGAAGGAGACACAGCGCGCACATGCACGCTCGCATTAATCCCTGTTCAGCAATATGCAGTTGGAAGTAAAGAACCAACCCAACCACCTACATCAACGATCAGGAGGTCGCCAGTATTTGGTATGGAGTCAAATCTTGGTCACGTCTAAATCATTAATTACCCCGCTATCTTCGCACTCTAAATCTTCAAGCCATCGATTGTTTTAGTCTTATCCGAAAACCAACCTGACTTGCGGCGTGTTGCTTACGTCCACGCCGAAGAAAACATGACAGGTCTAATCGATGTTGATGATGCTGCGGCGGTAAGCCCTCATATCTATTTTGCAAAAAAGACTATCAACCCTGATGTTAATCCTGGTAGGATGCCGCGTCGACGATTGAGGACCAGATGTAAATCAACATAAGCCACCAGGCGTTCCTCGCTGGAAACTCCCTAGATCTTTTCACACACTGATCCTCGTAGGTCGTCGTATTCAGCGTCGCTCTCGTCTTCTGTGGTCGACTATCCCACTCAATATGGCCGCCGTTATCACGCTTTCCGGGCGGGAGGTAGGTAATTCAATAAAATATCATAAAAGCATAAGTGGCATGTTCCATAGATACTCAATTTGGACCAAAGCTGACCAGCGGTCCTAGCCTACGTCTTTCCCAACGATGATGTAAGTCCCAACCTCTTCCAGACTAGGTATCTACAGCATGGAGCTCACTTCCTCGGTCAGAGTGAAATGGAAAGACTTGACATATGCCATGCATTGCTAGTCAAAACAATTGGGAACAAGTTATTCCTAGCGCCAATCGACAAAGCCAAAACGTTTCGAATCCTTGATGTTGGAACCGGCACTGGGATCTGTAAGATATGCAATGTCTTCAAGCTTGTTTTTCTTCCAACTGACCAGAATAGGGTCGATTGAGATGGGAGACATCTTTCCTGACGCCGAAGTAAGAGCTTCATTGTTGAGCTGCTAACTGGCCTACGCTTATCCTAATCACGATTATTTAGATTGTCGGAAATGATCTTAGTCCAATTCAGCCGGCGTGGCACGTTTAAAGTACATGTTTCCCTCTTGATAGCCTGCTGACAGCTACCCAGGGTGCCCCCGAATGTAAAGTTCGAGATTGACGACGTCGAGAGTGAATGGATCGGGGAAAAGAAGTACGACTTCATCTTCAGTCGCTACCTCTCCGGCTCCTTGGCAGATTGGCCTACGTATGTGAGGCGAGTCTACGAGTAAGTGCAATACCCTCACCCTAAGCCGCTGCATTCTGCTCGGAAACGATCTTGAACTACTAACCCCATGCCCCAGAAACCTGAACCCCGGCGGCTGGGCCGAGTTCCAAGACTGGAGCTTCGAACTCTACAGCGACGACGGCACCCTCGAGGGCACAATAATGCAGCACTGGATGAAGCTCTTCATGGAAGCGTGCGATGTCTTCAAGCGCGACGCAAAAGTCGGTCTCAAGCTCGAGAGCCTGGTTTCCGAAAACACGGGTCTCGTCAACGTTTTCCACAAGGGGTTCAAGATCTCCGCTGGACCTTGGCCGAAGGACGCGCACCTGAAGGATATCGGCATGTGTAATCTGATTCAGATGCTGGATGGGCTGGAGGGTTTCTCGTTGAGGCTTTTCTGTGGAGGACTGAATTGGACTGAGGAGCAGGTGGTGACGCTGATGAAGGGTGTTCGTGAGGAGTTGAAGTCTGGAAAGGTTCACGCGTATTTGCATTAGTATGTCCCCTTTCCGTGACTCTGGCTGGAAGAAAGAGACTGACCGACTGAACAGTAATGTGGTATACGGACAGAAACCCGAGAGCGCGTAAATGAGATGCTTGACTCGATAAGTTCTTCATTTTCTCTCCAGTCGCTTGGTCAAGGCAGGTATCCGGAGAGGGTAGAGGTAGTGACGCGAGCCGTGTTTGCTCGCTATTACTCAGCCAGCTCAGGAAAGCTTAGGAAGTAGAGATTTACGTTTATCTCTGCAAACAACATTACTTTTGAACTCATAACTCATCCTTCTGCCTTCTCAATCCACCGTCTTAAAGCATTCAAAGCCCTCAAAGGAAACCCAGCCCCTCTAGGCGCAGCACAATGCGTAGTCCGAGGAACCTCAAAGAACCTGAAATACCCCTCAGTCTCAACTCGTTCCTCTCTTCCCCCATCAACCTTCAAGAACTTGCCGTAATACCGCCTCAGGGCATTGATCGTGATAGCTTCATCGTTGATAGAATGCCACGCAAGCATCTTCCCCCCAGCCTCCCTGAACCTCTTCAGATGAGGGTCATCGCTCCCAATCATACTCCCAAACTCCTCCACCGTCTCCCTGAACAGCCAGGCAAACTCCAGCCTAGCCACACTCGCCGAATCGTACCCAGCATTCTTCTTCACCAACAACCGGACCCAATCCGTAGCAATCGTGAACGGCCTCCCACGACACCTTCCCCCTTCACAAACAGTATCTCCCAACGCCATCAACCCCGTCGCGGCAGTCCCCGCCGTCGAGCCCGGAAACAAACTACCTTCCTCCTAGTCAACAGGTCCCCTCAACAAAGCCTCAGCAATAACGACCGCGCCCTCCGAAACCCTCCCTTTCACCCCCTCACACTCGACCTCCCTACCAAGCACACTCCTCGGCTCAAACGCACATAAATCATCCCTCGCAATAACCCCATCCTTGATTCCGTCCACCTCGTCACAGGCCTCGACCGCAGCCTTCTGTACAGCCTCCATCTCGCAGGCGGAGGGATACCCGCCCACCTTGTTCATCACCACCTGAGGCCAGAACATACCCATCAGTAATCCGGGGAAGCTGACAGCTGGACACCCGACGAGGAATCCGTCATAAGCACTCGGAAGCCGCTGCGCGATGGCGAGACCTTGTCTTCCGCCGGTAGAGCACATGATTCAGTAAGAAAACTCTGGTTTCTTGCCGTAATAGCTTGCAACGACGTATTTTCCAATGAGCGTCATCTCATGTAACCCTCTATACGCGAAGTTCTCCAACGCCTCAAGATCCGGTTTTCCATCTTTTCACAGCCAGGAATCCGCCGTCGAGTACGGGTTATGTTTATATCCCCCATCCGTAGCTGAGAAGGGGTTGTGGCGCCGTGGACTGCGGTGGCTAATGTTAAGCCGGCTAAGATGAGTGAGCCGGCCATCTTGAGTTTTGAAACCGTCTGTCAGATGACTGATGAAGTTCAGGCTTGATAGGTCTTGATCATGAAGAGTGACACTAGATATATGAAGGATAACTCGCTTAGTTCGTACATCGTACTCGTATGCTTCAGCGATGAGGAGTAGACGACGTTGACTGTGGAGTTGCGGGGTTCGCGCAGAAGTACGAACACAGTATGGCTTCACCTTGCAAGGCAATGTAACTAATTTGTATGTAAATCACGGTGAAGAAATGGTAGCACGCCAACAGGTATCATTCCTCTACGTCTATCATTCACAAAACTAAAATAACACCATCAACACCTTATTGTTTAACCATCCTCTAGAGGCCTCCGCACAAAGATCTCCAAAGCCCCCCTCATCTTTTCCTCAACGGCCTTCCTCTCCTTATCCTTGGCAGGCAACCCCACTCGGCACACAGCCTTGCCAAACACCTCGCCGACCCTCCTCTCTCGAAGACGCCGTCTCGCCAACGCAGCCTCGGCAGCGGCGTTGCCACCCGTGAGCCGCCTAAAGCTGAGACTCCGCCTATTGGGCTTCTGCATCGTCAACGCCTCGACCTCGGACCGCGAGATGGGGGCCATCTCCGCGACCACCTTGGACAGAGTCGCTGTCAGGAAGACAAAGGCGATGTTGTGGTTTGGTGCTGTTGCAAGGATGTCCAGCACCGCAGTCTTGTCGTCTTCGACTTCGGGTGGTGACCGTGCTGCAGCCGCGCCCAGGTGAGGGATGGCAACTTCGATCTTAGCCCAGAGGGCTGCGGTGATGATGCCGTCGGTTAGGCCGCTGAGGAAGAGAAGCAGGACTTCGGCGAGTACTTCGAGGCGGTAGAGTGATGGCACCTCAACGGGAAGCGCTTCGACGAGGGGCTGGTCATTATCCAATGCCTCGATCAATGCGACAATCTGGCTGTCACGGGATTCTTTGTCTTTGAACAGCCATGCGGTCTCGTCAAAGGGCCAGCCAGGCTTGTCAGCCGGAATGACATGCTCCTCAATCATGTTTGCTTCCGCGATGGCGCGAAGCATCATCACCTCGACTGCTTCTGTGAGCTTGAAGAGCTCCTTGGGAGCAGCGCAGCGGACATCGAGGTCGTATGGAATGGAGCCGGAACTCTTGCCATCCCTCGATTTCATGAAGGCTCGGATGCCTCCGTCGGGAATGCGGATAAGTTCGTCTATCGAGCGGCAGAAACACGTCGGTAGCCAGGAAGCGCGGACTGGAATGAAGTGGTCTCTGCCGTCTTCGACCCGCAGAACGAGGATGTCCTCAAGCGATGATCGTCCGTCGTTGAGGGCTCGGACGTGAGAGATGTCGCTAACGTATATCTCCAGCACACCGCTGACTGTCTCGCCTGGCTCCAAGGTGACCTCGTCGCCCAGATCTGGAGACTCCTCTGCGCTTTCATCTGCGGCCGTTCGTTTGAACGAAGAGCTCAGCCAAGCTGGTGGGCTTGAAGCCTCAGAATCCTCCTCAATCGTGGGTTTCTCGACAAAAGCAAACTTGGCCGGCACTCGTCCTGTGTTTGCGATTGTCAATGTCGCCGTGTGTTTGCAGCGATAGGCCACATCTCCAAAGTCGACAGCTTCACCCAGATCCACCCCGTCCTCACCCTTGGCTTGCATGTCTGGGTTGTCGAGAATGACAGTGACGAGAGGTCGTCCCTCGTTCTCGGCGCGATCCAGCTCCTTTGCAACTTCGGCATGGACTTTGGCCTTGAGATCCGGCACCACCGCGTCATAGTCGAGCGTAAAGATGGATATGATGGGCTTGTGATCTGAGGAAATGATCCGCTGGTGTGAGGTGTAGATGTCGAGCTGTATCCTGTCCGTAAACCCTTCCTTGGTGACAACTTCCTCTGGCTCGTTTTCATCTTCTTCATATTCGTCGTAGTCGAGCCCAGCTTCGCCCGTAGGCACCTCCTCGCCATCCGCATCCGGGTCGTAGCTGAATAGGACGTCGTCGTCATCGGTCGCATGGTCGATACCCCGCGCCGTCATCTCCTCGTCCTTCTTCTTTGCCTCCTCGGCCTCCTTGACCTTTTGCTCATACTCCTCCCTGTCCTTTCTTGTTCTGTACAAAATGCGATCGCACCAACTTGGGGCTCTTTGTTTCTCGCTCGAGTCAAAGAGACTGATGGTCCCGACGTCGTACTTGTACGAGGGTAGGAAAGTGATTTGTCCCTCGCGCCAGCCGTCGTGGAAGGCCTTCTTCTCCTTGATTATCCTCCTTAGCTGGTCATGCGGTAGAAGAGAGTCAAGTGTTGCTTGCAATGACGCAGGGTCGTCACTTGGATCTGGCAAAAAGTCGTCGGGATCTGGCAGAGAGCTTGACGAATCATCCAAACTAGCCTCTGACGAAAGAGTCGTTTCGATTGTCGAGGTATCGTCATCGGTGTAGTCACTCTTCTTTGCGCTCTTGACCACCAGAACCTCTTCGCCGGCGATAACTTTGCGCCCCCTTTTATCCAGGTCGTACTCGCCACGGGTGTGTAGTTGAAGAAGCCGCCGGATGTCGTTGCCAGGCAACCCATCCACGCGGAAATTCAAGTCACCAACCCAAAAAGCAAAGTCCTCATCGCCAATCTTCTCCGGCTCGGCATCGTTCTCCCCAGCCAGGTTGATCGGGTCAAACTGCGTCCTTGTCAAAATCTGCCCAACGTCCCATAGCCTCCGGTCCAGGTATGTCTGCTCTGCGCCGCTAGCCAGGTGGCAGTTGACAAAGACCATGCGGGTCGTCTCTCCGAGCAACATTCGCGTAGTGACAGCTCCCTTGTTCCCCAGGTATCCAAATAGGCCCGTTCCGACAGAGACTGTGCTCACATTGCTGACTGTTGGTGCTACCTCGGGGGAAGCATAGGCCAGCAGCAGTAGACCAGACATTTGCTCTGCGGCAACGAGCTCGTATCCATCCGGCATAGCTTCTTCCAGAGCTTCCTTCCACTTCTTCATGGGTCCTTGGTCAGATGCCATGCGGTTCATGTAGTCCCTCGCCATGTTCAAGTCGACAATCTCTTGTAAGCCCAGGACGTACAGTCCAACCTTGTCGCCTCCCACCAAGTGCACCGAGGCATTTGGATCTTGTTCTTCAGTCGCAGCCTTGGCTGCATCCTTGGTTCCGTCCTTGGCAGCTGGTGGGGGATCCGTCTCTACCGTATCGTGATCGGCAACATTGAGCCTCGAGAGCGTTGTGTCAAGGCCGTATCCGTCAACGAACCAGCTCGCCAGGTCCTTGTCGGTACCAGGACACGCAGCCACATTCCATGTTCCAATCTTGACCCGGATCCGGTGTGGCCGTACGTACTCTGCCCGACGCGCGTAGACGGCACGGGCAAGGGACTGCGGCGAGGAGGAGAGGTCGACGGGTTCTGAGGTCGTGGAGGGGATGGTTTCGGAGGTGGGCGCCATCGCGGGAGGCGAAACCATGCGCTCGATGCTGCTGAGATGCGAGCGTGCGTGAAGGAGTCGTAGTTTCGAGAGGTCCCTCGAGAAAGGGAGCTCTAGGGGTCTAAGGGGGTATTAGGTATTTGACGGGGTCGGGGGACGGCGCTGGCGCTGGCGGCGACGGCGGCGACGGCGGCGGCGGCGGCGGCGGCTAAGAGAGGTGAGACAAGAGGCCGGTCCAGGGTCCTCTGCTTTGGTGTGTCTGTTGTTGGTCGTCGATCAGTCCGGCGTGGCCCGGCGCATGATGTTCGTATTTTGGGCGTGGCTACGAGTCGTCGTAAGGGAGGTCACGGACCAGGATGGCTTCAGTTATGCGCAGGAGTCGACCAGGCGCGAGAGGGAGGCCGGAGTAGTAGTCAGCGGGATGGCCTGGATGGTGGATGAAACTTGGATGCCCTAGAAATGTACGGACGAGCCGGAGCAGAGAGGAGACTAGAGGGGGGAGAAGTAGAACAATATCTGAACAGTCTTGGAGTGGTTAAAGAGGTTTGTTCAAGAAAATGTTGCAGAAAGTATCCCAGTACCAGGTCTGGAGTATTCGTGGTGAAAGGGAGACGAAAGGGACTGGGGAAGGGAAGATTGTCGCCGGGATCTCTCCTCCACAGATTCCCGTCGTCGGACGCCTCGTTTCTGGGTCGCAGGACCGGTGACGTGCATCTTTTCCCGGGGGGGTCGCACCTCAGTCACTGACCTGACAGCGCTGCGCTGGAATGACAGGGGGGTTGCTAGGGGACCCCTCTGCATTTCTGCACTGCCACAGCGCTGGGATTGGCGGGGTAGACTCGCTTGCTCTATCGCGATAAGACTTCGATAAGCTGATAAGGCACCTCGCACGCTGACCTCATCCGGTGCGCACCTCTCCCGAAGCAACACAAAGCTTCACCTTGCTCACCTCAGAAGTTGACAACACCACAACCTCCGACTTCACGATACCTGCTCGCTTCCTTTTCCGACAACACTCGCCGATCCCAAACAACTTACCAAATCGAATCTACGACATCCGTACAAAGACAAGAACACCAGCACAACTCTGAGCTCGCACTCTCGCAGCAACACCACACATAGACACACACACACACACATAACCACCACCACAAATGTCCCGCTCAACCCCCCGACGACGCGGCGGCGGCCACGCCCGCCACTCCTCCCAAGAAACCAACCCACCGGCCCCCGCCCAGTCCAATCCGACTATGAATCCGACGCGGCGCACTACATCGACTCCCACCCCGTCCCGGACCCGAACCCAGCCCTCCTCAACCGCACAAACACGGACCTCAACCTCTCCGTCCTCCGCCGCTACCTCCCCTCCATAAACTCAACCCTCTCCATCGCCGCCAACGCCGTCGTCTACACCTTCAACCCCACCCTCCCCGGCTGGGACAAGACAGGCATCGAGGGCACCTACTTCCTCTGCATGCAGGACCCCGTTCCTGGCGCGGCACCGAGTCCGAGGGCATGCATCTTTGTGCTCAACCGGCGCGGGCTGGAGAATGTGATTCTCGATCTAAGCGAGGTGGACGACTTTGAAGTCATGGACGAGATCTACATTTTCCGTCTGCGCGGGACCAGCGAGGAGGCCGCAGAGGGCACCAACAAAGTCATGGGCATCTGGATCCACGCAGACAAGGAAGACACGCGCGTTATGAACGCCGCCCTCATCTCCGAGACGCTCAAGCACGTCCGCCTCGCCGAGGAGCAGAATGCCGTGGCTGGTATCGGCGGCCCCGGTGGCCCAGGTGGGGCAGAGGAGCTGGGCCCCGCGATGCAGGCCATTGGTCGGAAGCTGAGCTTGAGCGACCTGTTTGGCGCGCAGAATGGTCTCCAGGGCTAGGAGCCTGCGGTGTATGCTGCGGGGATCAAGGCGCGGGAGTCTTCGGTGAGGGGATGGGGTATTGCCGAGGCGTCTGATGTGTGGGGAATGGCAAAGATTTGCCTGCGTGGAACTGAGATGAAGAATCTTCAGAGACGTTGAAGTTGAAATTGGTGTTGATGTTGAGACTTAAAAAGACTAGCATGGCGAGGAACGAACTGCACGAAATATCTACTTGAGAGAGAGGCGAAAAGGGGGACGCTCCGGAGAGCGTGACGGTTGAACCAATGATACCCTTGATTAAGAAAGAAAGAAAAAAGTCATTTTTCATACATGAATGCAAAGTCGTCATGGGACTCGGTAATTCTCCCAAAGTCCCTCCCGTCGTGACTCGCAAAGTCTAGGGGGCTGCGTTTCTTTTTCTCTATTACAATCCCCAAAAGCCTTGACCCTTCCTAGACCATGCTCGTGTATAAAACTCCCCTCCCATTACCAGGAGATTCTTGAGTGAAACCCATCACCCCAGATTAAGACGCGCAAAGTGACAAAGAAAAGAACAAACGTCTCGCTCATACGGTGCCACTGATGCTGAGCTCGCGAATCTCCTGCAGCACTTGCTCGACACGCTGATCCAGCTGACCTTGCGCATACTGTTCTCTAGTATCCGCGTCCAGGTACTGTTGCACCTGCGCCATGCGACTGTACGCCTCGGCGCAGAAGCGCAGCTGGATCTTGACGAGGGCCTCGAAAGTCGGATCGAGATACGGCACGCGGAGGTCGATGAGCTGGGGAAGTTCCGACGACAGCTGCTCGTTGAGCTGCTCGTAGGCGGCCTTTGCCATTTCCATCTCCTTCTCGGCGCGGGGCAGCTTGGTCACGTCCTTATCGGGCTTCTCGACGAGCTTCTTGACCTTGGCGCGTAGTGCATCGTAGTCGAGGAGCTTGTGGCCGCGCTTCTTGATGCCTGGGAAGGGTCAGCAATCTGACATCAAAGTACAGCCTGGATTATACCGACATTCGTTTACGTCTGGGAAGTAGGCGCAGAAGCGTGAGATGGGCTCGAGAACGGTTTGTCTGCATCGTACATTAGTCAAAATGCTGGTAATCGAGGTGTTACCTGTGATCATACTGGTAAGGGCCATCCAGCGCCTTAATGGTCTCGGCATCAAGGTCCTCCACCGCCTGCTTGTAACTTCTGCTCACGCCGTCTTTCGCACCAGAGTCTCCGTAAAAGGCGTCTATCGTCTCGGCAATGCGCATCTGGGAAGCAGTCATGGCTGTTGAACAGAGTTAGCCCACTGTCATTCTTGGCAAGGGGGGTCCTTAGTTGTAGACCGCCAAACACACCTCGCAATGAATCCAAGTAGCCCTTTGCCTCCTTCTGCAACCGCAAGGAAGCCGTCTCCATGGTTCTGAATCGTCTGCCAAAAAAAAAGTCTCAGTATTTTTTTTTTCTTTTGTCGGGTATCTCGGCCCTGGGTATAGGGTGCAGCTCACCTCTCTTCCACCTCGTAGTCGCGGTCGTTGGTCTTCTCCACATGGCCTGCCAAGATCAGAACCTCTCCGTATTTGTGACTGTAAGTTGGGCAGAAAGGGCTCACCCGTCTTCATCATCACCTGCGTCGTCGCGCGGTTGACATTTTTCTTGAATCCTGTAGCCAAGTACCATCAGTCCAGATCCTTGAGTTGGTGGTCCTCCATTTCCTTTTTGCTCAGGTTGCGCCCGAGGAGGGGTCATCCGAGACTCTCAAGTCGTACCTGCCCACGACATCTTGGCTGTCTTGCTGTGTGTTTCCTCTTCGTACTCGGTGCTAAGGTTCGGAATAAAAGTTCAAAGGCACAATAATGCTCGAGCGGGTAACGTGTGTGAACTGATCACTTGGTGGTTTCGGCAGGTATCGTTGTTCGTAGGAAGGCCGTTTCGTCGTCCGGAGTTGAATTGATGGGGGGGTGGTGCACTGGGTGGTGGAGGGGGAGAAAGGAAATGCGGTTTTGATTGCGCGGACGAATCACTCAATGCACTCGGAGCACAGCACCTGAGCATGCTGGGGGAGACCCAACTGCACCCGGGCAGCGCCCAGAAACGGAAATCGACGTCAGCGAACAGAGGCTTTGGGGCTGCGCCACGTCCTTGTTGGTGTTAGCTCCTCTTAGCGCCGGGTAGCTCTGTGGCTCAGCCCTGTAGCCATTTTTCTGGCTCTTCCTGCTGTGCTTACCTAAGGTCAACTAGAGCCATGGCGGTGGGCGCAAGTGCCCTTTTCCCGATGGTTCACTCCCCGGTGACTCAGCGTTGGTGATTAGGTAAGACAACATAGTGCAGCCGTGCACGAGGCCAATTCAGCCCAGAAGCCTCTTTGTGCAAACACAAGGTGCTTATATGGCTTCTTATGCAGGCCTTGTTAGACCAGGAGAATGGCCTCAAATTCCTTTATGCTTACCGGGGATATGTTCAGTCTAGTCTTTAATAACCTTACAAGTCCCGGAAACTCATAGTCTCTCATTCTGAATTCTCAACACCACCATTGCATCTCAATTCAGTCATTTCACAACATCATACACAGCACCACAGAAAAGAAACAAAAATGAACGCACCTCGCTTCCTCCTCATCAGCCTGGGAAATCCAGAGCCACACTACAACACCCTTCACTCCGCCGGCCACCATGCTCTCAACTCTCTACAGAAACTCCTGGGCCCCTCTCAACCCGCCTTCCACAGAGGCCGTTTCGGCGGCAGCTCCTGTCTGGCCTCATTCGGGCCCAAATATGCAATGATCCAGAGCCCCTCCGTCATGAATGTAACCGGAAAATGGCTGGCAAAAGCATGGAAGGAAACCCTGGGCGCCCGGAACCCAGCAGACCTGAGTCTCATCCTTGTCCACGACGATCTGGAGGAGGAACTAGGCTTCGTCAAGACGAGAAAGTGGAAGAGCAGCCACAGAGGCCACAATGGCATCAAGAGCGTCAACAATTGTCTCCGCGAGGCAGATTACCCAGAGTCAAAGTGGGCGAGGATAGCAGTTGGCATTGGACGGCCCGATCAGCGCGATCACTCTACGGTATCTAACTACGTCCTGAAGCGCATGACCAAGGACCAATGGTCTGCCCTGGAAACCAATGGAGGACCTGGTGTCCTTGAGTGCCTCCTCGCATTCGAGGAGAAGCTTGACGCTGCAGCTGGGAAGTGAAGCATCCGAAACTTCACTCAGCTTCAATCCTCAATCTCACACCTTGGGCGCCCTGTAGCCCATACCGTACCCGACATCAATTCTGAGCCTTCAACATAAATAAAGGCAACAAGAATGCAGCACGAGACGACGATCGTTGCCAATGCGCCTCTGCAGATCCCATGGACCTAGGACAACAGGACTGAGCCCGTCCCTAGTGCCGGGCGCGCCGAGCAAGGCTTCAAGCCGTCGGGGCTAGAGACTATGAAGAGGCCACAGAGCGAATCGATTCGCCATCAGTGAGCGTCTCCATCATTACTTCATGTAGCTTCATCAGGCCCAGGCCGCCCATCAAGCCACTTGCTCATGTACGGCCCATCGAGCCAGTACCCGAGCTTAGCGTAGTAGCTTCTCACACCTACTCCAGAAATAACACTAATCTTTTCGCTGCCGTGCTCGTCCCTTGCGATTCTCTCTGCCTCCTCCATCAGCAGCGTACCGAAACCCTGGTGCTGGAACTTCTTCGGATCTCTGGCGTGTACCGGCACTGCGGTGCCATAAACGTGCAACTCTCTGACCAGACTCGTCGGCTGTCCAACGAGCTCCTCTCTGTACGTGTACTTTTCGGTGCACTTTCGTAGACGCAACAGGGCAACGAGGATGTCCTGCTTCGGATCCTCGTACGCAAGGAACGTTTCCCATCCGCCGTTGGCTGTGTAGTCTCGTCGCACCAGCTCGATCTGGTTCGGCCTAATCTTGTTCTTGACCTCGTTGACACCGACCTCGCGCGTCCGCACATCTCGACATGTTGTGCCGAAATCCTTCATTCTCGCCAGTGCCAGTTCGCGCAAATTGCCGTTTTCTACACCAGATGTGACCAAAGGCATAGGGATATCTCTCTGCACTCGGTAGATACGTGTCCACGGCGGGATCAGGGCCAGAATTCGTGCGACGAGATCGATCAAGCCGTTGGGGGTGTAATTCTGGTATCGGCCTGTACGCCACAGCTCATATAAGCCGGTACCTCTGATGACGAGAGTCGGGTAAATCTTGAGACCATCCGTACGGAACGCGGGGCTCTCAAAGTACTCGCGGAACTGGTCCAGATCTCTCTCCATGCCCACGTTGGGCAAATCAGGCATCATGTGACTGACCACCTTGAAGCCTGCGTCCTTGGCCAGGCAGAACGTCTCGGCGACGGCGGCAACAGTGTGGCCACGATTTGTGTCTCTTGCGACATCTTCGTACAGCGACTGCACTCCGATCTCCAACCTCGTGCAGCCATAACGCAACATATCCGTCAGGTGTGGCTGCCAACAGTAATCCGGCCTCGTCTCGATTGTGATACCGACACACTTGATGTTGCTCATTTCGCTGGCCTCCACTGCCTCGTCCACATTCGACGTCTGGTATCCGCTGAGCGCATTGTGTAGTTGAGCGATGAAGTCCTCCCTGTACGGCACGGGCAGTGACATGAATGTGCCGCCCATGATGATGTACTCGACCTTGTCAACTGAGTGCCCCAGAGACTTGAGCTGGTCGACACGGCCGCGGGCCTGCTCGAAGGGGTCGTAACGTGCGCGGATCGCTCGCATCGATGTAGGTTCGTATCCAGTGTAGGATTGTGTGCTGTATTCGAAATCGGAGTCTGGACCGCCGGGGCAGTAGACGCAAATGTTACCCGTATAGGCAATATGCGGACATCTGTGAGGCTTGCACATTACCGCCACAACGGCGATACCCGATGATGTTCCTGGAAGGTATGATAAGCATGCGCCTGGTTATGTGAAGAGGCTAAAAAGACAGCATACGGATTGGCTTTGCAATGAGCTTCGGCAGGATGTATTTCTTGTAGTGCTCAGGAATCGCAGCAATAATGGCTGTGAGGGGTGGAATATTGGCAAGCTTATGCTTCCTGGAAAACTTGTTGCGCAAAGAATTAAGGTTGAGATCCTTTGGCGGATTCTTGGGGTCCCTGATAGCCTCGTGGTCTTCAATGAGGGCATTGGCGACATCTGCACAGCATCGTAGGAAGCGCTCGTTCTCGGGGGGGAGGTTGTCGTTCTTGGACCGCCCCTTGGTGACGGTGACTGTGGTTGTCGCCATCTTGAGGGGTATGGGGGGTAATCTGAGTTCGATGGGCGCTCGTCTCTTCGGTCGTTCGTGGTATTACGGTGGTAGATTTTCAAGTCGAATTTGGTCGCGTGTTTGCCGTGATTTCGCCCCCGTAGCGTCAAGTCGTCAGAGTCATAAAGTCGGGGTGTGGTTGGGGGTTGGAGAGTTGACTGTCCGATCACTTTGGAAATTTTGGAGGAAACCGTCAAATGCAAGTCGCTGGATGGTGGGGTAATCAGCCACAGCTTCACTCATTTGGAAACGCCACACGTCAAATCTGCATGTCAAAGTGGGTACGTACCATACGTACCGTCCAAATGCAGGAGAGGTTGGCAGGCACAGCTGGCAGGGTGCCCTTCGGTTCCTTCCCAATGTTCCCATCTCTGAGCCGTTCTGATTGCCGCGGCCTTCATTGGTCCGATCGGATCATTCCTTTCACCGCACCGCCGAAATGGGCCACGGGTTTTCCCGGGCGTTCGGGTCCCGTGCTTCCCTCGTGGAGTCGTGGCTCGCCTGCTGCAGACCCGGTTGTCTCGCAAAAGAAGCGAAAGAGCTCGGTTCAAGTTTTGCTGCTGGCCTTCCCCTACTGCGAGTTTGACCCTTCTTTCGGAAAGTGACGTGAATTTGCATTGCAGCCACAGCTATCTTCTCTTTTTCTCTTCCCCCACGATAGCCGCCATCTCCCATCCTCTCTCGCCCACGAGATCCTCCTCCGAATCCCATTACATCCTCTTCTTAATTGGCGCTGCGGTTCTTTCGAAGCTGCGCTGTTACACGTCTTTTCACACATCCACACATCCACACATCGCCCAAGATGCAGTCCTTGAGACAGATGCGGCCGGCAGGCAAGCTCCTGAACCAAGCCGCGAAGCGTGCATACAGCGCCTCGGCAGCTGGCCCTTACACCAAGACCATCGACAACCTGCGCATCAACTCCGAGACCAAGGTGCTTTTCCAGGGCTTCACTGGCAAGCAGGGAACGTAAGTGGTGTTATCTTCCTCCGACGCCCGAGGTGCCGACTAGTAGCACATGTTTTCCCACCCCTGTTTGGGTGTTTTGGGGAGAGGCATATCTGGCGATATTTACTGTGTCCGCCGTGTCTGCGCAGATAGACATGAAAGAAGATCAGTCCCGGCTAACAACGGTTTGCGACACAGCTTCCACGCGCAACAGGCCATCGACTACGGTACGCGATAATAACTCCGAAGCAATTGCGCGACCCATATCTCTCTCTCGCGCATCGCAAAACCTTACTTTGGAAACACTCCGAGGCTGATATCAATGGACATGTACAGGCACCAAGGTCGTCGGTGGAACGAACCCCAAGAAGGCTGGCCAGGAGCACCTCGGTCTCCCCGTCTTCGGTAACGTCAGCGAGGCCGTCAAGGAGACTGGCGCCGATGCCACCGCCATCTTCGTCCCGTACGTAAACTCTACAATGTCGAAAGAACATTACTGGGAGAGCAGGATGCTGACCTAGAATCCCATCAGCCCCCCTCTGGCCGCCGCCGGTATCGAGGAGGCCATTGCCGCCGAGATCCCCCTCGTCGTCTGCATTACTGAGGGTATCCCCCAGCATGGTATGCTCTCCTTTGCCCTCCCTAAATTCCTCTAAAGCTTCACTTTTGAAGCTTTGGAGGGTTTGAACCTATCTCGCAGCTCGAATACTCACAATCCCCCAGACATGGTCCGCATCACCAACATGCTGAAGACGCAATCCAAGACCCGCCTCGTCGGCCCCAACTGCCCCGGCATCATCGCCCCCGGCCAGTGCAAGATCGGCATCATGCCCGGCTTCATCCACAAGCGCGGCCGCATCGGTATCGTCTCCCGCTCCGGCACCCTCACCTACGAGGCCGTCAACCAGACCACCCAGGCCGGCCTCGGCCAGTCCCTCGTCGTCGGTATCGGCGGTGACCCCTTCAGCGGCACCAACTTCATTGACTGCCTCAACGTCTTCCTCAAGGACGAGGAGACGGACGGCATCATCATGATTGGCGAGATTGGTGGTTCCGCCGAGGAGGACGCCGCCGACTTCCTCCGCGCCAACAACACCGTCAACGGCGGCAAGCCCGTTGTCTCCTTCATCGCCGGTATCTCCGCTCCCCCCGGCCGCCGCATGGGTCACGCCGGTGCCATCGTCTCTGGCGGCAAGGGCGGTGCCGACTCCAAGATCTCCGCGCTCAAGTCCGCCGGTGTCATTGTCGAGCCCTCCCCCGCCGGTCTTGGCAAGGCCCTCTACGACGAGTTCGTCCGCCGCGACCTCTTGTAAAAAAAACCATAAACCACATCATATCTTCCAGACGTTGAAGGGAAAGGCTTCAGCTGTGTATGTAACATGTTAAAGAAGAGAATCTTGTGTTGAGAGCGTAGTCACCGGGATGGTCCCTTCGTGTCAGTGCGGAGGATAACGGACGGCGCTGCTCCCTTTGCATCGTGCGGGTTGCGCTGAGTGCGTGTGCGTGTGTGTTTGAACATGTTGCCCCAAATAACTTGATATAGACTGGAGGTTGGGCAAGGAACAACAGGGCAAGCAAATGAAGGAAAGTGGAAAGAATGGGAAAGTTTGAAAGAAGTTCCTCAAAATACTGCGGGTTCTCTCTCCCATCCATCCATCTCCCGTTCTTGTATCTCCAATTCCCCAAGCTTTATAAACAATTTTTTTTTTACCGCAAGATATATGCAATGCTACCCGCTCTCTCGTTCCTCTGACCTCATTCGTTGCGCTTCGCGCCATCTCGGCATGTAGGGCCCTTGCCGTCGTACGACTCCCCATACAACCACAACCCCAGAGTAAAATCAACAAGGGTCCCGTCCCCGAACCCCGAGGGGAAGCGGCTTCGGCCCAGAAAAACTGGGGACCAGTTTCCGGAGGAAAGGATGCAGCTTTCATATTGGATAATGTGGATTTTGAGTCACCAGCCTACTACAAAAGAAGCCAATGCGACCTTGGTATGCGAGAAAGCATACATAAGCTAGGGCTACCTGTGTATCTTACAGAAAACACTCTTGCTAGAAAGCTGCTGGAAAGCCGTGATGGAAGAAGAGTAGAAGAAACCAAAACATCCCGCGTGCCCAAAACGCCAAAAGCCCGCGATGCGGAACTGCCAGAGCCAAACGCTCAGGCAGGCAAATACTCCGTGCCCCGTTCAAACCAACCGTCCCTATTCCCGCCTGGATACCAGACATGCGACACGTTGCTGTCAAAGCTAAAATGGTTCATACGAGCGCGCAAGCAGTGAGTAATCGAAGGCGACATATTCCTAAGCTTTTTGGGCCTAGGTCGCTCCAAGTCCCCCTACCGCAGCGTCAACGAACCACTCGCCATGAAAGCCAGAATTCCACTAATGCCCAACTCTAGATGTAGACCAACTCCAAACTCGATGCAATGCTGCCTGTCGTCTCATGATTTGCCGTGTTCGTGACTTTGTACTCATATCGCCTCGGAGCGAATGTGATAGCCGGGTGGCCGTCGACCTCGATCGACCGTTCCATCGAGCGACCTTCTTTTCGGGTAGTCGAATCATTGCTCGCCGAGGAGGTGGGCGGTGATGTCGCCAAGGTACGCCTCCTCCAGCTCATAGTCCATGCCACCGTTGCGGTCGATTCCAATAAAGGTAAAGGCCTCAACGACAGCATCGAGCTCGAATCCCATGCCGACAAAGCGATCAATAAGATCCTTGTTGTAGCCAGCATACCTGTAAACCTGTCAGCCTTGTCTCTTTATGCATGTTTCTTGTGCCTTAGACTCCGTCAAGCTTGGAGCCGACTCTTGGAAACGCACCTATTTGCGTCATCTTCCTTTACTTCGGAAGCAACTTGCTTGTACTTTGTTGTGTCAAAATCCTTTGACGGTGCACCAGCGTGCTTAACAGCCCACTCGTGTGCTTTTTTCGCAAAACCCTCGGGGTTCTCCAGCATCATCTTGGCCACCTCTGCGTCTTGGGGGTCCTTGGGGTTCGGGAACTCGAGCAGCATGCGGAGGGAAAGCAGTGCCGTCTTTATCGTCTGCACTGGAGACCAGCCACTGCCAAGTGTGTCAAGACAAATGGCACCCTGTTCCGGTCAGCATCTCTAGTACCAGTTGCAATGAAGGGCATCTGTGTTGTGGAAGAGGGCGAACCACAACGAGGCGATGGAGAAAACACTCACAGTTTGACTGCTGACATTGGGGTGCCAGATCTTGGTGATGAACTTGATTGTGGGAGACTTGAAGGGGTAGCTGTCGGGAATCTTAATGTCGACTTCGTACAAGCCGCCGGCGTAAGGTGTATCGGGTGGTGCGGGAAAGGATCCCTTGAGATGCAACAAGTTGGCCTCGTCGAGCGGCTGAGCAAATACTCCAGAGTTGTCCTTGTCGTTACGAATGTCCATCAGCTCCTTTCCGATCCGTCGCTCCCTGGGACTGGGGCCAGACATGGTGTAGATGTGTTGCGGGTTCGATGGGGGTTGTCGATGGCTAAGTATTCCTTAGTAGTAGCGTGGGTAGTGGTGAAGATTCGAGCTGTGTGCTTGTAGAGTATGTATCGTAGTTAATTTCGAGCTGTGTGGTTCGAGTTAGTGATGTGTTGTTACTTGGTGTTTCTCGAGAAGAAAGCGAGGCAAGGTTGTGTTGGTGTTGGTGTTGGTGGTGGTGTTGGCAAAAGACCGCTCGGCGTCGGAACCCAACTTCCAGTCGCAGCTTGCCTCACCTGAGAGGAGAAGGAGAGCCGGTGGACGTGCCCCTCCCCCCTTCAGCGACAGATGATGCTGGAATGGTCCGTGCAAGCCCACTACCGCACCTTAGCGCCCTGGGATTGTCAGGGCCGTCAGCCTCCAGGGAGCTGTGTGGCCCGCTGGAGGAGCTGAGGTGCGGGAGAGGGCGGGGTCGGGAACAGTGCAAGAGCATCAGAGGTACATCCAAGCTTAGGTAAGGCAAGGTAGGCAACACTGGACCTGTCACTTTTACCGTCTGGTTACACCAACGAGTCTCAATCCACATTTCTCGAATTCTGAATATCCAAGGTAGTCAAAGCAGATGAACAGCTTGCGACCTACAAAGAAATATGTAACATTTAGAAGATCTGACTGGAGAATTCAGGACTGAGACTGGCCTTGACAACCCAATCAACCAGACGCCATGACCCTCGGTGTCACCAAAGGCCTCACTTACACAGATGTGACAGACATCCATCAGCTAAACTCTGTGCGAGGGGAGCCAAACTTTGCTTCAGCTCTGCTGGCAAATACGCCCTAGGTTTCCCAAAGCATCGATGCAATTTAACAGAATTGGTGACAAGCAGTCAGTGTCTGCCTAACAGTCTTTGGTCATCCTTTGTAATTATGATTTTGTACAGGTAACCAATTCGAGCACTCAGTTCAGCGTTCTAGTAACAAAAGCAATGCACGAGAGTCATTCTCAAACTTCAGTCATATCATTCTCTTTCAATCCATAACTGGTGTCAAATGACCCTCGCTGTCAGGGTAGCAGGCAAGATGTGGCATGGAAACCAGCAGAATATTCGCAAATTCTTGGAAGGCGTCCGTTACTCATCTACTTGACTAAATATCATTTACATGGCCCCCATAGGTCTTTCAAGCTATTCCTGAAATACAGCAAATCATTCCAGCCGGGGCCGGCTCTGTATAGGATACCAGTGTTGAAAGAAGCCAGCGAGCTCCCCTTGTAAATTCATCAAAGGAGTGTTTAGATCGTGATCAAGCTGGGCTTTAGTGTAAGATGAATGAGAAAGCAAGGTAAACGCTACTCAGAACCTGAAAAACAAGCCCGAGGAACAAGCCAACCATGATCAACTTCTCTCAGAAGGGATCCGTGAACACCGAATTAAAGGCATGAAATTGTAGGTAAGATAAGGTCTGTATTCTTGCTCTTCTTCTTTTACTTCTTAGCGGCTTCAATCCTAGAAGGGTGGAAAGAGAACATCGAGCTCGTCTGGTTGGGAGACCGACTCAGCAGCGGCGCTTAGATAATCGTTCTGTGTAGGCACGTGACCTTGGATCCGCCCTTTCCAAATCCGGTCCAAGTGAGCCAGGGAAGCTGAGCGTCGCGTTTCCTGCCGCCTGCAGTGGCCCCGGTGTTGCTACGCACTGATTACCTACGCAAGCAGCAGCAGCCTTGCCTTCCATTGCTCCCCTGCGCTTCCATCTCCATCTCCGGAACCCACCTACAACCATCATCATCACAAGCTCATTGACGACACCTCGATACCTCCCCGAATCAGAGGACCGTCCGTTTTTCTCCCCATCAACACAGAAAAGCCGTCTGCACACTTCCACTGAGCTCTCGGAGCTCCCCGTGGCACAAGATGGTGAGCATCACTGTCCGAAACGTGGCAGCCACAATCTAACAGCTCCGTAGGGTCAAAACCAGTCAGGAATGGGTGGTGGAGGCGATGGAAAGGACGAGAAGGATAAGAAGGTATGTTCTTCGGACTCGAATTCAAAACACAGATAGGTGAAGACAGACTAACTGGCGATACAGAAGGAGAAGCCCAAGTACGAGCCTCCCCCACGCCCTACCACCAGAGTCGGTCGCAAGAAGAGAAAGGCGGCTGGCACCAGCGCCGCTGCGAAGCTTCCCGCCGTCTTCCCCACCAGCCGATGCAAACTCCGTCTACTACGAATGCAGCGAATCCACGATCACTTGATCCTCGAAGAGGAATACGTCGAGAACCAAGAGCGCCTTCGCAAGGCCAAGGCCGTCAAGGAGGGTGCAGCCGTTGGCCCCGAGGGTGATGTCGACCGCATGGCAGACGAGCGTGGCCGTGTTGACGATATGCGTGGCAGCCCCATGGGCGTCGGCACGCTGGAGGAGATGATTGACGATGACCACGCCATCGTCAGTAGCACGACTGGTCCCGAGTACTATGTTAGCATCATGAGCTTCGTCGACAAGGACTTGCTGGAACCCGGCGCCAGTGTCCTTCTTCATCACAAGAGCGTCAGCATTGTTGGTGTCCTGACTGATGATGCTGATCCGCTGGTCAGTGTGATGAAGCTGGACAAGGCCCCGACGGAGTCGTACGCCGATATTGGTGGTTTGGAGCAGCAGATTCAGGAAGTCAGAGAATCAGTCGAGCTTCCTCTGCTGCATCCGGAGCTGTACGAGGAGATGGGTATCAAGCCGCCGAAAGGTGTCATTCTCTACGGTGCTCCCGGTACCGGAAAGACGCTGCTCGCCAAGGCCGTTGCCAACCAGACGTCTGCCACTTTCCTGCGTATAGTGGGAAGTGAACTGATTCAAAAGTACCTCGGTGACGGTCCCCGTCTCGTCCGCCAGTTGTTCCAGGTAAGCCTGTCTTGATGATTTCACCATGCCAATTGATCACTAACAAGTCTAGGTTGCTGGCGAGAACGCCCCCTCGATTGTCTTCATTGACGAAATCGATGCTATCGGCACGAAGCGTTACGACTCAACATCCGGCGGTGAGCGTGAAGTCCAGAGAACCATGCTGGAACTTCTCAACCAGCTTGACGGTTTCGACGACCGCGGTGACGTGAAGGTCATTATGGCCACCAACAAGATCGAGACTCTCGACCCTGCCCTGATCCGTCCCGGACGTATCGACAGAAAGATTCTCTTTGAGAACCCCGATCAGAATACTAAGCGCAAGATCTTTACGCTTCACACATCCAAGATGTCACTCAATGACGATGTCGATCTTGAGGAGTTCATCTCGCAGAAGGACGACCTTTCTGGTGCCGACATCAAGGCCATTTGCTCAGAGGCTGGTCTCTTGGCTCTTCGTGAACGCCGTATGAGGGTCCAGATGGCAGACTTCCGGTCGGCCAGAGAGAGAGTCCTTCGCACCAAGCAGGAGAGTGAGCCTGAGGGCTTGTACTTGTAGTTTGTATGACGAGGGTACGGGACTAAAGCTAGACGGGACTACGATAGAGATAATGGCAAGGCATGCCTTGACGTTACTTGACGTTGACTTGGCATTGATTAACGACATGACATGGATTGACAATGTTGCAGCGTGAAGTGATGACTGTGCGAAGCATGTCGTGAAGCTATAATCGACATTTTGGAAGGTATACTATCGTAAGGCTCCGACTCACGGCTTGTCGATTCCCAGGTGAACCATTTACTACAAGCATCGAACGAGGACCTCGAATTCAAGCTACATGAAATGCCATCTGTCGACATGAAGCGAATTGGTCGAAGGGAGGTCCTTAGTAAGGTACCAATATCTCTCCGCATACTAACGGAAGGGTGCCAGGATCTCAACGGTGAAATTGACCGCCAGCTCACAGAGTGGCAATCTCAATGTCAGAGGAAGCGTGATGTCCAGACGAACTTTCTTCCTGGCACTCGAAACCCAAGGCGTGATTGTACAGCTTGACAGTCTCGGCTAGGCTCTTTTTGCATGAAGTGAATTGAGATCTAGACCTCACAGGCTCTATTCCGAAGGGACAGCATCCCTGACATGTGCGGCTGGGGAGCGCCAAGGAAGTTCCTAGGCGATGAGGCGAAGTCCCGAAAGCTTATTCTCTCATTTGATTCCCCGCGCTTGATTTTGGGTTGATGGTGGGAAAGGTACAGAGACTGATATTTGGAGAATGAGGATTCGTAAGGTCTTGATATCGTGCTATAGGAAACTATTTTGACAGTCTAATGTTGCGCGCCATAATCCGTAATCCCAAATCTAAAAGAAATGATGCCCAAACTACATAGATTATTCAAGCTAAGACAAACTTGTAAGAAACATCCAATCAAAGGAAATTCGTCGACAAAGAACTTGAACCACAACTTAGTATCCCGCCCGCCTCAGCCTCTCCTTTTCATCCAAGACAGGCTCCTCTTCCGCATCCTTGGGCGCGTTCGTGATGCCCTCTTCGCCCCCACCGTAAGTGTTCAAATTCAGCTGCGACGCCACAGAAGGCGTATATGCCGGCGCAGGCACATCATCATCCTCCATCGGCGGCGGCGGCGTAGCATCCCCCGGCGGCCCCATCATCGCAACCTCCCTCGCAATAGCAGGATCCATCGAATACCGCCCCTCCAACGCCATCAACGTCTGCCAAAGCGGCATCGACCCCTCGGGCCACTCGGCCTGCGTCTGCAGAATCTTCTTGGCCGAGATGCGTCGGTCCGCGTAGGCCACGCTGTTACAGTCCTGTCTCGCGAGCATGATCGTCCCGTCGATCTGCACGCCCGCCCAGAGGCCGCGGGACTTCATGTAGCTGTACATTGGCCTCGCCGTCTTTGACACAGCGGCTTCCACGGCGCCGCCTGTGCCGACGGGCCCGATGGCGACGGAGGCTTCTGTGCCGAGGGAGACGCGCGGGTGCGTGAAGGCTGCGACTTGGGCTGCTGTGTTGAGGACGAGGACGCAGTCGTAGATGTCGAGGCCGAACATGAAGCCCGCGCCTAGGGTGGATACGACGAACGACGAGGGAGGGGACCAGGTTCCATCCGGTCTGCGCGCGACGACGATGCCGGACCCGGCGGCGAGGGAGCCCATGTACGCCCCTGCGCGGAGGGTGTTGAAGATGGCGAGGCCGGCGCAGTGGGCGAGGACCTGGTGGGGGATGGTGACCATTGAGCGGCGGGTGATGCCGAGCGGGTGGAGGGGTCCTTGGGCTTTGGGGGGTTCCGGGCCGAGGTCTGTGAAGGCGTGGAGGATGCGTGCTGCTTTTGCGCACTCGCGGGGCATGGTTTGCGGGAACCAGCCTTCTGCGCCGACGAGGTTGGCGGCTTTGTTGAAGGGGATGCCGGCTGTTGTTGTGATCTTGTGGAGGTTTGCGCCGAAGCCTTTGCCGGGGGGTTTTACGGATGGAGGGGCTCGTTCGGTGGTGTTGGTGCGGGCTCGGTGGAGGGAGGAGAGGGTGCGGGTTAGGGAGAGGCGGCGGGAGATTGTTGAGCGGGCTGAAGAGGAAGAGGAGGGGGTTGAGTGGAGGAGTGGGTGTCTGCTTCGGCTTCGTGGGTTTGGGAGGGAGCCTGGGAGGGCTTGGGTTCTGTGACGAGGGTCATGATGGTGTTGTTGGGTGTTGGTGATGTTGAAGTTGTGGTGGTGTAAGTCGATGTTGGGATATCGTGATATCCGTTGTGCAGGGTATCGTTTTGCAAGCTCTGACCTGCTATAGATGTTTGCTTGTCTGCTGTGTTTGATAGAGAGAACAGAAAACAATCTCAACTTGGACGGTGCTCGTGAGCATGATATATACATTCTTCATCTCAACAACACACCTCATTCGAGGCGTGGACCAGCAGGAGGCGTCATCAGGGATCGCCCCTTCAGCCGGACCAACAACCTCTAGGCCGGAAGCCGGGATGACGTTGCACTCGCGCACGCAGCTTCACGCTTGCCCAGCCGGCGGGAATAGTTGTAGCACCATGGCAGATGCAAAGGGGAGGGGCCGAGAAAGAGGTCTCGCCTCGCGAGGATGGTGTCCAAGACAGTGAGAGGTGAGACGGTGGCCGGGGGGTGGTGGATGAGTCTAGGAGAGAATGAGACTGACGGGCCAATGGGAGTTTGTCCGTTGGAAGAGGAGGTGGTGAGTGCTTGGTGATGGTTCATGCTTCTTGGCGTCTGGGCGTCCGGCTGGGCGAGAGATGTCTACGTGTAGGAAGTGTAGTTGGGTAATGGTCGGGATAGGAATTCACTCGGAGGCGGAGGGACTTGAGTACGGAGTGAAGGGGGGGCAAGACGGATGGGATGCGTCAGTAGAGAACATAGATAGCTAGAGATCGGCATTGTGAATGGCAGTGGTCAAGAACGCGGGGTCATCAATCATCCCATGTCCAAGACTACTTACTATACTTACTCAAAGAGCAAAAAAGCTTGGGCTTGTGTTATTCGTTTCATGTGACTGCTTCTTCCAGTCCAGCCCCTCAAGACTCTTAGGGATAGACTCAAGTTGGGACGAAATGCAGTGCCTTACTCCAGCTCACACCCATTTCGGAAGAAAGAGAACCAACAAGGTAGTGGTGGCGCAGCAAGGGTGAGACGAAGAGTTTGGGAGCATCTCGTGGTGTGTAATTGTCAGAAACGCGCAAGTGTCCTCGTGGTCTTGGTAAACTGCCTGATAATTGGGTATGATTAGGAAGCTTGGCTAAGAGAGCCAAGATAATATTGTCCTACGTTGGCTCAAGTCTACCGCCCATGGTAAGACGAGCAGTACGCGGTTCGGTGGTACTTTGAAGTCCTCGCGGGATTCGCGGTGGCCGAAGTTAACGGCGGGAGGCCGAAGCGCGGCGGAAGAGCGAGGTGGGGTGCGGGGGGCTGTGGGGGAGGCGCGGGATGGCGCACTAACGGGCTGCAAGCTAACCCCGCTACAGTAACTAAAGCCCTAATCACGTTCTGCTCTTCATCAAACAGTCTCTATGGCTCAGTCGGTAGAGCGTTGGTCTCATATCAAATATATATGACCCTAGAGCATCTAGGGGTTATCCAAAGGTCGCAAGTTCGAGCCTTGCTAGGGACATTTGCTTTTGCTTCTAGCTCTCTTTTGCATGGTTTTTGAGTTGTCATTCAATTGCACTTAATTTGGCTTCTTTTTTGTGTGTTGTTGTTGCTTTGCTGTGCCGCGGTGGTATACCATTCCATTAGTGATATCTCGGTACCAACAAAACAACAGCACACCAAGAGCCAGTCGCAAAGGTCTTCAATCTGAACATTGGACAAGATGTTAATTAGGTATAGGGGACGATGAATGACATAGTTTGGTACTGTATAATTATTTGATGGAAATGAATTGAATGAGACGAGCTCGAATGGCTCGCATGTTTGATTATCTCCAGTAGCGTCATAGAGACTGCCGGGTGATATTGTTGTTGAAATTGTCTCTGCAGGTCAACGGTATTGTTATAGGTTTTCTCCCAGGTCCAACTCTCTTCTTCTGTTGGCGTAGCTAAAATGCTGACCTAGGTGGCTCATGCCTTCCAGGCTCCCTCTATGTCCTCCCCCTATGTAATGCCACCACATTGATGGATTCTTTGACGCCTCGAGCGTTGCGCTTTGCATCGCTCGATGACTGTAAATGCCCCATTCTTTGATTTTACGAAGCCTTTACTGCATGATGCTTGGTACGTGGGGCGCTCACTTAGTGGCCCTGTGATCCAAGGGTCGACCCCTCAGTCTGAACCAGGTCGTGCTATCTGGCGTTCAAGCAGGCCGCCACACCACCCTTGTTAGAGTGAAGCTGTGCCGCGGCCGAAGCTGGGCGTGTGCCCAGGGTTTCCAAAAGGGCGAGGCGTATTTCTGCCCACCTTGAGCCGCCGTCGAGACTGTAGTATCGCCAGAAGCTCTCTCGCTACGTCATCGAGTGATGCTTTGAAGATACGGTCCCAAAGAAGAGCCGCTCGAGAGTCGCTCTCTCATCAGAGGCTCAGTCCGCACCATTTCGGTCGACGGATCAATCTCTCAGGTATGTCTAATCTGAATCGAATCCTCGAGCGCGTCATGCTGGTGGCTCGCCCAACCTGAAGAGGTCCAGCTTGAAATTGGCAGCAGTGGGAGGCTGCGTCCTCGGGACGCTCTCAATCGGCACCGGCTTGAACGGCTCAACCTGCCGAATATCAACACCCTCTCGGATACACCTCAGAGGCCACTGAATCCACTCCCTCCATGGTTCTTGGATAGCCTGGTCTAAAGCCGATGCTACATTGTTGCCCCAGCCGACGAGGTACCACATGTTCCGCTCAAAGGCGTGCACTAGCGCCGCGTAGTGCATGAGGATGACGAGGGCCATGGGGTGGTTCTGTATCATCAGCTCGAGAAAGGGCTGGGGGAGAGAGACGGCCCAGCGCCAGACCAGACCAGACCTATGCTGCGGGGCGGAGACTGCGGCAAAGGTGATTTTGAGGCCCTCGAGGGCAGATTGGCAGGTAGTTGTATCGTCTGATGGGGCCATGCTTCGCGTGAGAGTGAGGAGGTCGTCGATTTTCGAGGCAAAGTTGCCTCCGACGGCCGGTTCGACGCCACCTTGATAAAGCCAGCGGGCCAATGGGCCGTTGGAGATGTATCGGTGGGCAAAGGGGAGTGTGAGAATGCTCTTGATGCCTAGGGCGGGGTCAGTATGGCAGAGACGTGAGATGGGTGAAGCACCGACCTTGTAGTAGGATGAAGGACTGGGCGACGTCCTTGGATGTGATGGGCCCGTGGGGGTTCGCGATGGAGTAGGTGTTGAGAAGGAAGATGCATATTGCGTGGAGTACGTAGGCGTCTGCGTTGTTCTCGCCAATCTCGCTCAGTCCTGGCGAGAACTGGCTCAGGGCGATATTCTGATGGCGTGCTGATAAGTTGGCGTACTCGTCCCTCTTCTCGGGGTTGATATGGGCTCTGTGGATAGCTGATACGGCGAGGATGCCGTGGAGGAGGAAGTCCTGGAAAGTTTTAGTTGAGTGTAAGGATGCAGATAGGGTATAGGGAAATACTTACGTTGGCGAATGCAATCTGAGGGACAGTCGTAGTCCACAGGTGTACAAAGTCTGGATTCTCAGAGAGAGTATGAGCCGTGTTGGAGGTAAAGTGATGGACGAGTTGCATGTCGGTGAGCCAGTCAGCTTGTGAAATACCCTGAGAGTCTCCTGAGTCTCCATGACTGGAGCCATTGCCCGGGCTGGAGTAGTTGTCATGACCGTTTTGGTTGAGGGCATCCACTTCAGCCGTAAACTCTGACAGCAGGCCCTGGATGGCGGCGACCTTGTCTTTTAATGAAGACAATTGAGGCGATGGTCTCTCGCGCCGGCTGGCTGGGCGACTAGTCGTTGAGGCTTCCCCGATACTGCCTGGTGTTGCTGTACTCGCAGCATCTTGATTCGGTTTTGGCGACTCGGTCACGGCAGGAAGCTGAGGTGCGAATGGCGTCAGGACAAGACTGCACTTGACGTCGTGTCGTACACAGTTGCGACATGGCCGACTCTCATCACACTGGTCGTTTGTTAGTTGGCGATTGAAGTCACCATAATCCTCACCAGTCTCCAGCCTCAAGAGGATAGCTTGGCGTGGCTTGCTGCAGAGACCAGGGCCCTGAATAAGGGAACTGAACTGACCTTGACACGCCGTTTCTTGCACTGCTGACACCCATTCCTCGACTTCTTGTGACCTATGCGTGTTCCGCGGATCGCGGCGCCCATCTTTGGCCGTTCGGCGCCGTTCTCTAGAGCCGCGACTTCGTCCTTGAGCGAGGTGGTGGACCCGTTCCTTTCCGGCGCGCCGTTCATGGCATTTGACTCGGTCTCCATACGGACGGAGTGCGGATACATACACCTTTTAGAATGACGAGCACCGCCGGGGCAGTTACCGTTTAACTCGTAAGTGAGAAGAGTTCGATCCCTCTTCCTCTCTCTTCCTCTCTCTCTCTCGCTCTCCTATGTTCCTGGGGACTGTAATGAGATGTCTCAAGGGCTGGTTTGACGCTTGGACAAGAGAGATGCAGTCCAAAGATGGATTATCTGATCCCCAGGCTCGGTGGCGCCGCTCTTCATACTGCCGGGCTGCAGGACGCAACTAAACTAACGCCAACAGCCAGCCAGCCCTGTTCCAAGTGCGAGAGTCGCGCGGCCCGGGGCCCTACACGCTGCGGCTAATGGACCGGGACCCATGCACTCGCAGATGCAGATGGAGCATGCGCAACACGGTCGGTGGGATCTGATCTGGAGTGCGTCGATGACGAATGTCACAAATGGGATCAAGATAATGCGAGGGCGGTGTTTAAAATAGGGAAGACGATGGAATTGACAGCCTGACAGATCCTTTTTGACAGATCTTCTTGACAGATTAAACGTTGCAGGTGTCACAGATGAAAGGGTCGCAAGAGTCGAGACTGTCGGGCAGGGACTTGGGGACCGGCAAGCTTCCCGAGTTGCGCCTGCTCTCCTGGAAATTGGAACTGCTGGCAGGTGGTCCTCAGGCTGGCACCTAAGTTCCCCATCCGTTCCGCACCGGCCGAAACAGCACGTGACCGTAACTTTCGAAACGGTCGAGAACGGACGGAGCGAAAGGTCCTTCCGTTTCGTGCAGATCTGCGCACGGGTACTCCGTAGGTAGGTCCGGACACTTTCTCGATGAGTGGCCCAAGCTCCTTCCTCTCCGCATCTGATGAGAGTACGTACCGGATAGCTTTATCCATCAGGTTAGATGTGGCTGATGCTGCCACGTGTGGCTTACGCCCCATCTTCTTCCCTTCTCTGCAGGGCAGCATGGGCAGGTACCTCTCCAGGAGTCCAGGAACCAGCTGAACGCAGGCACGCAGTGCTAAATTACGACCTGCATGACGCGCCCCGGCGGAACGCGACTTGCCGTCCTTTCCCTGAAAGGTGGTGAGGTCAGCCAGGAGCACCTCAGTTTGTATCCGTACCTTCAGCTTTCCTCACGCTTTTCAGCCAAAGAAAGGAGACGTCAGAGGTGTCAATGTCAGCATCAGCTGCAAATCCAACTGTCCATCGCCAGCTATGGCTTCTTAGCTTCTTACATCCGTCCAGTCTCAAGTGCCTCCGTCACTCATCCGTCACACTCATCCGTCACCAGTCTGCCGCTTGCCGTTTCCGAGCTACTTGTACCAAGTATTCTGTCGCATAATCGCTGCGCTGCGCTGCGCCAGTGTCTCTCCCGTGTCTCCCTGCGAGCGCCCACCCCAATCATTCGACCGACCCCTCTCGAATCGCAGCCTCCCGTCCATCCCTGGGGAGCTAAGAAGAGACGTCAAATTGCATATTGAAGAAAAAGGCGACTACCCCGACGAACCTCTTCCAAAGTCCTGATCGACTATCCCTCCATCTTCAACATCACTGACGCCCATCTACGATCAACGAACGTCATTCGTCCTCTACG
Organism: Colletotrichum fioriniae; assembly: GCF_027942845.1. Taxonomy (NCBI): domain Eukaryota; kingdom Fungi; phylum Ascomycota; class Sordariomycetes; order Glomerellales; family Glomerellaceae; genus Colletotrichum; species Colletotrichum fioriniae. The sequence goes on from NW_027076849.1 coordinate 553,160, forward strand.
ATATATCCCTAGAGCAATTGCCCACCATGGCATCGCACAGCGACTACAACGACATCAAGGCTTCGGCCAAGGACAACGCCGCTGGCGTCTATGCCTACGGCCAGCGACAGATCAATCGGGTCGTCAGCTCCGACACCAGACAAAGGGCTTACGGCAATGCCTACAACTTTGCCCAGGAGCAGCCTTTCCTCTTTGTACGTGGAGCTCCCCCCTCCCCCCCATCTACCAATTGATCTCTTGCCAAAAGATAATAATGCTAACGAATCAATTACAGGCCTTCATCCTTTGCCAATTTATCTTCTCCTTCCTCCCAATTCTCGTCTTCGTGTCCTTCTCCGCCTCGACCGTCGCCTTCGCTCTCGGTGCCGCTGTCGTCTTCTCCCTCTTCTGGATCGGCATTGCCCTCCTCGTCCTCGTCCCGATTCTCTTCTTTACCTGCTCGATTGGTGTCCTCGTGTGGATCTGGGCTGCCGGCAGCTTCGTCGTCGCGAAGCGTTTATATGAAATGTCCCCGATCCGGGCCAGGGGTGATCTCGAGGTAGATGCCCCGAACGGGAAGACGTATGCAGTAACCAAGCGCGAGGATGGCATTCATACACACGCCCACAACTAAAATTGGGGGAAGTGTGTAAACCATATATGTACTAGATATCATCAAATCGTGATGATGAACGGCCGCTTTGGCGTTGGGAAAGGTACGGATACCAGGAATGGGTCTGGGAAAATGCGGTCTTTCAAAAGGGATGGGTACATTTCCCAAAGGATCGCTATGTCAATTTTTACACTTCTTTCGCTCATCGACTGGATACACTGTGACTATCAACTATTCGCCGGTGCCTGTTCCGAGCTGTAATGGCAACTCGTTACCACATCCACTATCCCATCGAGTGAGATTTGAGGTCGACAAAAGCTCTGCAGTCTTCTTGTAAAACAACGTCTTTGATAATCACTCTTTCCACGGGAATAATGGGAATAGGGTCAGATCATCACACAATCCCCTACTATTGATCCCTTACTGGAGCACGTACTCCTGATCTTAGCCCGCACTGGATGGGACAATTGGGTAATGCCGCGACCCCAAACCTGCAAAGTATGTCGCAATATTTCCCCAACAATCCCTCCAATTTCGGTCTGTGCATGAAACTTAAAGGCAAAGTCAAGACGGAGCTGCCAACGACCACATTCGACAACATTCCCAGTCAAAAAATAATAGGCTGCACTCACGACGATGTTAGCATTGATCAAAAAATGCAAAACGAAATCATGGTGCCAACACTGTGGATCGAACACAGGATCCCCGCATTACAAGTGCGATGCCTTACCACTTGGCCATGCTGGCGAATTGAATGATCTCCGGAGTCAGAATTTTGAATATGTGGCTTGCCCTCTTTCTCTTCAGTAACAGGAATCACAACAGCTCGAACAACCTCAAAGCATCTATCCTCATATACGTCTGGGCGTTTGCCCTTCCACACCTCATAAGCAGAATGTGGACAGAGAGGTACCTCGGCGATGATCACCAGCTCAGTTTGCCATCACGACTTCCAAGTTAATGCAACAAGGGCGGAAAGAATCTACTAGCCTGGTTTTGAGTGGCTGGGTTGGTTGATGCAGGAGAAAGTCTCACCAACGCACGCTGCCATCAATGCCCAAGTTCTATTGGCTTTGCACCCGCCGAGGCAGACTTGAACCAGTTGTCACACAAAGTAGATGAGGAGCAGGATGGGTTGGAAGGCGACCTCAATCTTACACCGCATTATTCGCCCTCAATGTCTTCCGTACAAGCCAGCCGCTGTTGATACTAGTTGTGTTCCCTCAAAGCCGGACGCCGAAAAATCGAACATCAACTCATTCAGAACCATCATTCCCAAGTCATAGTACGGCAGCCATCGTCAGTTTCATCAACATCACTCCCCCACATCCGCGAGGAAGTCAGTGCCACTGCCATCAATATGAGCCGCTGGCATGTGGATTGGTGCACGTCGCCTATCATTCACATTGGAGACGATCGAATCCCTCGCTGCGAGAAATGTCAAACCTCAGCTCACGCTCGACTCAAAATGTCGGACCGTCAAAACCCTGTTCTTTCAGTGCCAAACGACGAAGATTATGGGAGTCTCAACCTCAGCTGGCCACCTACAGTCACATTCACCTCTGGGGAAGACTTAAACCATCCGCCAGCCGATAAGAGCAAGGATGATCAAGAGACTCAGTCGGCTTCATGCCACTCCTCTGATCCGGCTATTGTGGATCAGGGTGCCGTGACTCCGCTTTCATCGGATGAATTCCGCCTTGCTGTTCTCCATGCGATCGGGGACAGGGGCAAATCGTATCCCATACATGTAGACTTGGCGTCACACAAGGATTCGCACTTTCCTGACTATGATGCTGTATCATACACTTGGGGCGATGAGAATGGCAACTCCGAACGGTAGATAAGCAACCTTTAGGTCTCGACGAAGTTGAGCATTCACTAACTTAGGAACATAGATCTCATCCAATTTACGTTGGCGATCACTGGGACATCATCTTTCAAACCAAAAACTGCTGCGACATGTTGCGATATTTAAGCCCATCTCGAGGTTTGAAGCTAGTTTGGGTCGACGCAATCTGTATCGACCAGAATAATGCGGAGGAGAGAGCTACGCAAGTGACCAAAATGGGCCAGATCTACTCGAGATGCTCGCAAGTATGGGCTTGGATAGGCAATGACCTGGTACCGAGCGAGCTATCAGGCTTGCCAGAGCGACGATGGCTTCATGAGCTTGAAACATCAACTGGCTATGCTGTGCCGTTCTCACAACCTTACTCGACTCCGAATATTTTGAAGCTGTTGAAGCGGAGGTACTTCAGTCGAGTTTGGGTCATACAGGAGTTAGTGCTCGCGCCGCGCATTCTCATTCCGATTGGGAATACGATATTCACAGCGGATCATACTACCACTCATAAGCTCTCAGAGTTGAGGAACGACCGAGGAAACAAGAGAATAAATTATTGGAAGAACACAGACGCCCCATGGTTCCAATATATTACACGAGGACATATAAATGCCAATGGCCTCTGGGAAATAATGGCACTTACCTCCAAGTCTCACGCTTCAGACTTTCGAGACAAGTTGTACGGCATTCTCGGCCTCCTTTCCTTTAGAAGCAACAGCAACCTGCTGCGACCCAATTACGCTATCTCAGCTCGTCAGATGGTTATTGGGTTCTTTGCGCACTGCCTGGCTAATGAAAGAAGAGCCCATCTGTTCTTGGCAGCCCAAGGCCATACTGCCCAGCTAAATCCATCTTGGCTTCCTACTTGGGAGACGCAACAATCTTGGGAACGATTGTTCATAGTGCCACGCGACATGGCGTATGATGACAAAGTCAGACGGTTTAATAATGATCGTGCACACACCGGAGCACGCAGCAAGCATGCTCGTATCCAAGGAGCTTCAAAACAGAGAGAACCTCATACGAGAGGAATTCAGTTCACAAGAAACGTCCGATACGCAGAGACTCCTCTGAAAGCACGGTTAGATGAACTGAAAAGAGGGTCGCTCTACTGCAGGTATGACCTATGCCAAGTATATCCTTGGTATCGGGACTTTACTGTAGACTCTAACACAGGATCTATCTCACTGTGGCTGACAAGACTAGCGTCCATCAGCTCGGCTCCCGTGGAGGCCTTAAATAAGTTCAGAGACGGCCTGGCTCTGTATAGAATCCACTGTGGCTCAAGCCAGTCGGTCTTGGTTGGAAGCCAGCACCCACTCGATAGGTTGCTAAAACATGATGACGAACTTTTCGCTCTCGACCCTGAATCAAGTTTCGGTGTTTTCGAATCCAACCAACTTATTTACATGGTTCTTAGAAAAAGGGGCGACGGAAGGCACAGATTGGTGACGTGTATCTCGTACTTGAGTTTGCGCCCTACGCCATCGCCGCTACTTGTAGACGACCGATATCTTACGGAACTCCAAGAAAACGTACATATAGTTCGGGAAAAATTATATGTTCAAGCCAAGTTGGATAAATCGGTGTACGAAGTTGATGAGAGATCGAAGTGGTCATTCGATGAAAATATCTATATTTTGCCGCTGGTTTTCCCCGGAAACAAGAACACAAAAGTCGGCCACATCTTGCCGATTCTTACCGGCCATGAAAGTTTTGAACGGTTGCAAGAGAACGAGGTTTGCGCGAGACGTGGACAAAAAGTGATCGGAGACTACCTTGAGTTCGAGTTTGAGATCGATTTTGCAACTCGGCAGGGCAATATCAACGAAGGCGAATGCCAGGCAGAGAATATGTGGCGTGCATTTTGTCCATGGATGGAGTGGGAATGGCGCAGGTCCGGGGAGGAAAATAGTCTACTTTGGCGAAGACTTCCACAAGTGCAAAGGAACGAGACTCATGAGGATCTAGGGCTTCCGGGTGGGATGATGCGAATTCTCCTGAGGTGCCGACTGGAAGCGGTTAGGAAAGTCATTGCTGATAAGGCACAGCTATTGGGCATTACGGCGCTCTGGGAGTCTCACATGTTGGGAGACACCCTTGAGGCCTTTGAGCAAAACATTCGAAGTGAGGTGACAGAAGAGGACCTCTTGATTCCTAGTCCAAGTTCTGGACGAAGCGGGAAGAGTTTGAGGCCTCAAGAGTATGACGGATTGGACGGCGGCATCTATCGAGTCTGCATTGTCTAAGTAAGTAGTCTCAATAATATGCACAAGACTGTCTCACTATTCGCATGCAATGCTACAAGCTATATGTGCTATGCACACTCATAAACACAATTACATGTATAATTAGTAGTCTAATGTCTTGAAGGTGGATCGTGGCGCTAAATGATAATAGCATTCAGTCACTGGATCCAATCGGAACTATAATCGGCAACGTGACTATGAGCTAGCCATGAAGAGACCGCAACTCTCTATTCCTCCTCGGCGGGAACCTCATCCTCGTACTCCTCGGCATACTCGTCATCCATGCCCGCGTCCTGGTACTGCTGGTACTCGGACACCAAGTCGTTCATGTTGGACTCGGCCTCTGTGAACTCCATCTCGTCCATACCCTCGCCAGTGTACCAGTGCAAGAAGGCCTTTCTGCGGAACATGACGCTGAATTGCTCGCCAATTCTGCGGAAACTGTTCTGAATCGCGGTGGAGTTGCCGATAAACGTGGACGAGACGTCGAGACCCTTGGGTGGGACGGAGCAGTGGGCAGTTTGAATGTTGTTGGGAATCCACTCAACAAAGTTGGTAGAGTTCTTGGTCTTGATGGCGTGGATTTGGTCTTCGACCTGCTTCATGGACACCTTTCCACGGCTGTTGAGGGGGTTAGAAGTAGTCCAAAGACCAGGGCTGAAAGCGTAACTTACAACATGGTGGAGCAAGTCAAGAAGCGTCCGTCTCTGAAGTCGGACGCCAACATGACGTTCTTGGGATCGAACATCTGCTGCGTGAGCTCGGCGACGCCGAGATTCGAGAAGGACGCGGAAGACGTGAGGGGCGCGAATCCGACGGTGAAGAAGTGCAACCTCGGGAAGGGCACGAGGTTAACAGCTAACTTGCGGAGGTCGGCGTTGAGCTGGCCCGGGAAGCGGAAACCAGTCGTCAGGCCGGACATGACTCTCGAGACGAGTTGGTTCAAGTGTCCGTACGAAGGGTGAGCCTGCTTCAGCGTGCGTCTGCAGATATCGTACAGCGCCTCATTGTCAATACAGAACGTCTCGTCCGAGTTTTCGACAAGCTGATGGATCGACAGGGTAGCATTGTACGGCTCGACGACGACCTCGGAGACCTTGGCGGAGGGGAGGACGGAGAAGGTGGCCATCATACGATCGGGGAATTCTTCGCGGACCTTTGCGATGAGCAAAGTGCCCATACCGGAACCCGTGCCGCCACCGAGCGAGTGGGTGATTTGGAATCCCTGAAGGCTGTCGCAGGCCTCGGCCTCGCGGCGCACGACGTCCAGGACGGAGTCGACGAGCTCGGCGCCCTCGGTGTAGTGACCCTTTGCCCAGTTGTTACCGGCGCCAGATTGGCCGTGGACCATGTTGTCTGGGCGGAAGAGGTTGCCCAGCGGGCCGGAGCGGATCGCCTCCATCGTGGCGGGCTCGAGATCGACCAGGACGGCGCGGGGGACATACTTTTGTCTTCCGGCCTACGTTGGATATGTTTGCGGTTAGAATGTTGAGAGATATCAAGAGAGGGGGCGAGGCGCATATGAGATCATGAGGCACGCGTGAGATGAGAGTAGTACCTCGGTGAAGTAGACGTTCAATCGCTCGGATTGTTGCTCATCAGTTCCAGTGAACCTATGAAGAAAATCAGCATACAAAGCTCATGGATTTGCATCATGATGACTGAGCAGCTGAGAAACTCACTGTCCATCCTGATCCAAGCCATGCTCAGGGTGAATGGTTTGCCTGATGTCGCAAACATTAATCACACGTTCAACTAGGTCCTCTTGACATTGATCTCAGTGTCGAGATTGGCATGTTCATACCAGAAAGCAGTTCCGACTTGGTTGCCCTACAAAGACTGATCATCAGTAAAGGCGCGTTGTGACGCGTTGAGCGTCGAACAGGGGCATGGGGAGACGTACACATTGGCCGGTTTGGAGGTGAATCTAGAGTGGATCACAGAAGCGTTAGTTTGTCAAGAGGGACTTTACAAAGTAAGGTACTTGAACATGCGCGCGCAACTCACAATTTCACGCATGATGCTGGTTCGAGGATAAGACGGGGTTGTGGTATATTACGATGGTTGAAGGACGCAAGACGCAGGACGCAGATTTTTACCCCGCTATCGAATTGTTGAAATCACGACAGGTGGTCATCTTATAGCGGGATTCCTTATTTCACAACAAACCCCTATCCTGTCCGTATCGCACGCTCGTCTCGCTTGCGCTGTGCGCTTGTTCGCCCCGGATAGGCCCGGCCGTGGACTCTCGGTCTGGACTCGGAAAACTTCCCCCACACGTTGGTACATGCATCTTCTTAAACTGCTGCCTTTTTTGAAGTTTGATAGCTGCCTGGTTTATGATGTGTTTCTCTGGCACAGCAGAGACATGGACTTCACGGGCTGTCACACTTTGATGTGGGAAGACAGAATAGACGGTGAGCGGTCAGAGCTTTTTGGGGCACTTTTTGGGGGGAATCTGTGTGGGAAAAAGAGAGAAAAATTAAGAAATAAAACTAAAATAAAGATAAAAGGGAACTTTGGCTGCCCAACCAACGATTCGAGCGGAGTTGTCACCGGGAAGAGATGCAAGCTAGACCATGTTGGGCCCACGACCCGTAGAAACGATTGGTAAGTGTTGCTCTGTGCCACTCGAAAGTCTCTTGTGGATGTGTTCAAAATCTCCAAAGAGTCTCCATGTGTCCATGTTCGGCGATAGGCGCATCATCAAGAGTCAAAAGGTGTGGTGTCACCAAACTCGTACTTCTTGTTGAAGAGCGTTGCCTAACGCCGAGACGGCGTTCCAACCGCCCGACCAATGACTCTTTGGGATATTCAGCTGCCTGTACTCCCTCGAAACAAGCCGGTTGTTGTCCGTCGTCGTGTTGATTCACGGTTGCTAGGTGTCTGCCTGCGTGTGTCACACCACCACACCCCAATCGACCGACCGGTGCCGCCGCCGCCGCCGCTTGGCCGGACGAGCCGGATCAGAGAGTCCGAATGCCCCCTCCTCTTCCCCCGTCCAGTCCGTGCTCATTGCCCCTGGCTCTCGGCGGACGAAGAGAGTTCGGCGCGCGCTTGAAATTCCCCCATGGCTCGGCCAACATTCCAGCGCGCACCCACGTGGGATGATCCAAACATGCAAGAAGTTAGGAACGGTGCAGCTGAGGAAAATCCGGGAAAATGGCAAACTCAGCTCCCCCGCTCCCTCGAGTCCCTGGTGGCCTAGATTTTACAATTGCAGCGTTGGGTTTCGCGTCGTGACGACGGCTTGGCTGTCTGCAGCGACTACAGCCTGTATCGACGGACGATGCCGACGTCGTTGCTGACGGATGTGGCCTCTCCCACATTACGGAGCCATGGAGTCTCTCAAAGGCCAAAAGCTGCAAAGGACCTAAGCTTGCTGCGGACAGCTAAGTTGCCATCACGGCGCGGAGCCGCGAACCAAACGCAGGAGGCAGACCTACCCGGCCGTGGTGGAACGCGTATGTATGTGGCTTGAAAAGGCTGCTGATTTTGGACGAGAACTGCCATCCAAACCCATCGCAGCGAAAGCCGAGAAGAGTTGTTAATGAGAGATAAGGTTATTCATTCTTAAAGGTTTATCGCCAAGCGAGCATTGCTGCCATTGCACGACAGGTTAAGCAGAGTTTACATGTCCGCGCCCCTGACATGCCAATGATATCAGAGACATGCTGTACGAGTGCTGATCATTCACATACGACGAGGACCTGCTTTGCCAGCTTCAGCACATCAACCAAGCAACCTTTGACGTGGAGGGTGGTGATCCAGCCACTGACGAGGGGCTCAAGATGATCTGGAATGCAGATGTTTTGGGCGATCAGGGGCAGACGGGCAAAATGAAGGGTGTTGGCGGCTGGGCAGCGGGAGTGGCAGCGTGTTTTCCTTTTTCTTCTTTCTCTCAGCCTTCTCTCAACTCGACCGTCACCCCGTGGAGCCTCACGGAAAAGTTTGCATGAAAGCGTCGTCGTCGTCGTCTCCTTCAGCCTCTTGCAGTAAACCCCTCATACGTCTTGGGTAGATCTAGACACCGATGTGGTCTGGACCCTTTACTCGAATCCGATCAGAGTACCCGACCGTTGACCAAAAGCGATCGGTGACAGCGGCATCTAGTCTGGCTAGCCAGCGGGAGACGATGGAATCTGGTTTAGGGGGACTCGTAAGTTCTCTTTCAGACTGAGACATAGTGTCTTGAAGTTAAATGAACCGGAGGATGTGGCTTGCGCTTCAAAGAAACTGAGGAGTTTTCCCCCAAAGCCCCGTGTTGCTGGATGCGGTAAACCTGCCGGGACTCGTCTGCAACTGTGCAATCCCCCATGGTACCGACTCCCGAGGGAGACTCCTGAAGAATGAGAATGGAATGAGATATATCTACATCCTCGAAACCCTGGTCTATCCGGGTTTCCTTCTTGCTCTCGCATCTTCAAGTTACCACTTGGAACACTCTCCTTGACTGTATCCTTTTCTGCTCTTCTTCAGCTTCTCAACACTCCTATTTTCCCGGGTATCATCAACTTCAGTCTTCAGCTCAGTGGCAGGAACCATCCTTCCATTCAGTCAGTCATTCCTTACGACGACTTTACTTCAACCAAAAAGATCCCGGTGATTTCGATATTTCCGAAGCCCCCAACTCCCACATCTCAAGCCACCATCATGCACTTCTCAGCCAGCGCAACCTTCGCCTTGGGCCTGATGGCCTCGCACGCCGCGGCGCTGGGCATCGTCAAGGTGCCCAAGTTCTACGTAGCAGCCGGAACCCCGACCTACACAACCACTCTCGCCGCCCCCACGACGACCTTGGCCACGATCATCGCGCAGCCGTCGTTGACCTCGTCATCGACATCGTCCGCGGCGACTGCCTCCCCCACTGCCTCCTCCAACTCGACTCTCAGCGCCGACCTGCAGCGCGCCCTCGACCTTCACAACATCTACCGTGCAGCCGTCGGCAACGCCAACTTAACCTGGGATGCCGATCTGGCCAAGAGCGCTCAGGTCTGGGCCGACCACTTGACGACTGTCGGCAGCCTGGTCCACGACTCGAACCCCGGCGGCCAGGGAGAGAACTTGGCTTCGCAGTCGGGCGGCACCACCACCTACTTCACCAACGGTGTTCAGCTGTGGTTGGATGAGAAGCCGCTGTACGATGGACTGCCCATTCGGACCACTGGATCGCCCAACTACTTGAACTATGGCCACTACAGTGAGTACTTTGGGCCTTGATTGAGAGGAATGTTGCAACTAACAAGTTGACAGCTCAAGCCATTTGGAAGAACACCCAGAAGGTCGGCTTGGCCATGGCCACCGACTCCAAGGGTACCACCTTCGTGGTTGGACGTTACTTGCCCCCTGGAAACTAGTAAGTATATTCTCTGATCCTCATCAACTTCACAAGTCTAACTGTCCTCTTCCAGCATCGGCCAGCTGCCCTACTAAGCATGGAAGGATGGACTCCCAGTGTTGTTTGAGATGTTCTAATCAACACTGTTGGCTGGGCTTGGCTTTTCTTTCGATTCTAGACCGTCTCTCCTTCACTCAGTTGCTTATGCTCATGGCAAGATTTCCATGCCTTGGACCACTTCACTGCACATAGATTGTACAGTTTCCGTTCAGAATCTTCAACAATTCGAGATAAATGAAAAAAGCTTAGACACAATACCAAGCATTCAATGAATAAAACTCTTCCGCACTTGCAAAGAAAACAAAATGCCAAATCCGGAAAAGGTTTCAAGGTAAGGTTCTGACTTGGCAACGCCGTCTCATCTTCACCGAGTTACCCCCGCCCCACCTAACAAAGACCGCCGTCCGAAACTCGGCGGACGAACCGGACGTGCACTCAACTCATACTCCCAACTCCAACACCACTCAGTGCCAATCTCGTCCGTCCGAATAGTACAACACCCATACACAGCATCAATGTCTCCGCGACCCATACTCACATAATGACAGGCAAGGAGCGAGGTACCATCACAGTCCGCACCGCTGCTTCGGAACGGCGAGCTGCAGCCGCCAAACGCCGCTTCGTCCGCAGGGGCACCAAGAGCTGCTGGGAGTGCCGGAGACGCAAGATTCGCTGCATCTTTGACGATAACGGACCTCGGGATACGTGTAAAACGTGCTGGCAAAAGGGGACCCCGTGTGTTAGTCAGGAGTTCCCCGAAGAGGATGCCCAGACGGCTCCGGCTCCGGTGGGCAGTCTCGGAGACCGGCTGAATCGGGTTGAGAGACTGGTCGAGCAGCTGTACCACCGGGTGGACGATCTTGATGTTCCCTTGCCCACTTCGCCTGAGGAAAAGGTAGCAGAGAGCTGTAGCCCTGGAGCAGAAGAACCGGCCGTCATAGGTCCGAATACGGAAGCGTGTTCTGAAGCTGTCCGCAGCCCTTCATCACCTCAAAACGCACACTCATCAACGGTAGGATCGAGCCAGCCATCTCAGAGGATCGTCTACTGACTAACGTCTTCTTATCAATCAAGATTCAATCACAATGTGAAAGCAATGTTTCACACCCAAATGAAGACTCATTACTTCCGAATGCCCCCTCTCACTATGAGACCACGGCAACTATCCGCCCAGCAGTAAACGCAAAACTAGCTGCCTACACCAGACAGCTTGCCGCCGCCATTCCCGCCGCAGAAGATTGCAGGGTCATTTACAAGCTCTACTCCGAAGCTGACATTGTCTTTCAGCTCATGTTCACGCCCCATTGCCTGTTGGAGCAGCTGAAGCCAGAGTCAGTCGAGCACTACTTGGAATCTCTCAGAACACCAATGCATCCCACTCTACTGGCTAAAAAGATGCTCATGTTAGGCACGATGCTCCAACGCGTTCCGACTCATGCGGGAGAAAATGCGTCTGAAGAAACTTATCGTCTCGTGGACAAGCTTGCAGAGACGGCCATCTCTGTGGTGTGCGAGAATAACGTGCTGTTGGGCACGCTCGACGGCCTTGAATGTCTCATTCTGCAAACTGTCTACCATGCCAACGGAGGGAATCCCAGGTTATCATTGCTAACCTGCCGCCGCGCGATTACCGTGGCTCAGTTGATGGGCTTGCATCGCCCACACGACCCGGCTACCATTGAGACCGTAGATCCGAATTCGACAGCCGTGCCTGGCTTCGTGTGGTTCCGTTTGGTATACTTAGAACGCTTCATTTGCTTACTCCTAGGGCTTCCCAGCAGCACCCATGATGCCAAGGTCATCAACGACGAAAAGACACAGACGTACGTCAACAGCCATCACATTGACAGGCTCGAACAAGTTCACTCCTCCGTCGCCGCCAAGATCATACAACGAAACGAGTCGGGATCATATCTATTCGACATGGAGACTACTCACGCCCTAGACCAGGAGCTCCAAGTGATAGCAACAACCATGCCCCCGCGATGGTGGACTGTTCCCAACTTCACCAAGCCGTACAAAGACCCCATGACAATCGTCCGCAACAGTCTCAACCTAGCCAACCAGCTCTTTCACTTCTTCCTCATCATCGAACTCCACCTCCCCTTCATGCTCCGCCACTCCAAGAACGGCGCGGCCAGCAGCAGCAGAATGGCTTGCGTCGATGCAAGCAGGGAAGTCCTCTCCAGGTTCATCGCGATCCGCAATCCGGATGGAATCTGCAGCATCCCCGACGCCGCCGATTTCTTCGCGCTCATCGCAGCCATGACGCTCATGCTCGCGCATATTGACGCTCGCAGACGCGATAGGGGGAGGGACATCCTCGCGCACCAGCGGCATACGGATCGTGACAAGGTTGAGCAGACGTTGGAGCACATGCGTGATGGAAGCTCCAAGAACACGGATATGCTTTCCATGAAAAGCGCCGACGTCTTGAAGAGCTTGCTTGCGATCGAGGCTGATGCTGCCGGGGGTTCGACGTTCACTGCGAGTCTGAGTTCTACGTCGACGCCGGCTTCGACTTCATGTGGTGGTGTTGGTGAAGGTCGGAGCACAGGGGATGCTAGGAATGTGTTACAGCTCAAGATTCCTTGCTATGGTACGGTCATCATCTCGCCTGATGCTCCTCCTTCTCGCGAGCCTTGGATGCCTGTCAGTCGTAACCAGCATGGAATGATTCCGGATAGTCGTGCTCCTGGGAATCTCAGTGTTGCGAGCCCCTTTGTTGCAGGTCCCATGCCAGGAGTATGTCCAGGCGGGGGGGCTAGTGTGATGCCAGGCTCGAGTGGTCAGGATGAGAATCTGCAGCTCGATCCCAATGTTGATCCAAGATGGCTTTTTGAACTCGGTAATCCCAACCTTCTAGGCAACGGAATCGCCGCTGGACTAGAGGATTGGCCGTTTCAGGGGGTTGATGCTGCCTTTTTTGACAGTATGATCAGAGGGTTCGAAGGTGGTGATGATGATTATGGTGGAGGAAATGTGCCATGAATGCACTTTGATCTTCCTTCACGAAGATAGGATACGAAGGGGAAAATTCTACCAGGGAAATGCAAGAGTCGAACTCGTTGACCAGGAACCGTATTCGGAACAATTCGTCTATCGACATAATTCCAATATCATTACACGTCAAGTAACTAGAGCATAAGGGGTATCGAAACACTCATCCCAGTCTTTCTTCCCAGACGACCAAAACTTCTCTAGAATCTCTTTGGTCGCTAGAGGTAAATACGCACCAAGATGTGCACTCTCATCAGCTAAACGCCTAGCAATGAACGACCTCGCCGCCGCGCTCCCCATCTTCGCCTCAAACCCAGCAACAATCATCGGCCACATGACGCAACTCCTCAGAACCTGAGAGCCGGCAGCCTTCTCGAGGAGGGCCATGAGATTGTTGCCATGTATCGTCTTCACGGCCCGCCAGCCAGCGGACGCGGGTATCACACAAACACTCTGCAGAGACGCGATGGCGAAGACCACTACGGCGGACTGATACACCTGTGCCATTGTCAAGAATTGCTCTTGCGATTCGGTCTTGGCGGTCGACCAAGTTTCTGGGGAAAAGTCTATGATGCGCTCGAGGAGGTCTTCGGCTTCTGTCTGGAGAGCGTCGAGCGTGTCTGACGACTCTGGCTGTGTTGCGAGGTATCGGAGACGGTTGACGCAGATGATGTCGATGAAGAGTTGTACGGGACAGGGGAGGAAGGGGTAGTATCCTGTTTCGTAGATTTCTTGAGTGAGATCTCTCATTTCGAAATTGAGCAGCGGTGATACTTGGTCGTATGCCGGGCTTGTTGTGTTTGCCAAGTTCTCGATGCTGTGGGTGGGCGTGCTATCAGTGATCTGCACTTACGACAATAACGTTGACATTGAGAATGGTCCTTACATCTTGCAGAAGAGTATGACAGTCTTGTAGCCTGGTGCGGCATCGCAAACACTTCTCAGGCCGCCTCGCATCTCGATAATGGCCATGAAGCCGTTCAGATGATGCCGCCAGTTGGAAGCCGTTACTGATCCCATAAGCTGCACACAAACAGATTAGGCCCAAAGAGTCAAAGTTCCCCGGCTAGCAAGTGAGTATGGGGGGAGAAGGGGTGAGATGAAAGGGGGCCAAGACACGCACATCTGCGTACAAGAACACAATAACCGCCGCCATTGTGTAGTCAGAGATTCTCCTCTTCTCATTTTGGTGGCTGATCTCTCTGTTCAAGGCCTGGATTGCCGTACATCGATGCTGATGGAATCGGGCCCGAACTTCCGCGTTATGCAAGTCGTTTTTCCTCGTGGACAAGCTCAGTAAGCGGTGATTGATGGCCATGGCAACTAGAGTGTGTTGGATAGTAACTCCCATGTACTGAATGTACGACACGGGTACAAGCCAGGGGCTGTTGGTCAACTGATTCGCTGCAAAGAATGGGTAGATCTGCTCGTTCCCTGTTGCAGATCGAGCATACATCAGTTTCTTGGGTTCTCACACAAGACAACGCCCCGATCCAGTAACGGAGTGTGGTGACTTACAGTAAAGTGTAGCCTCAATAATGTCACAAGTCTCATCTCTCAATTCGTGACCGGGAAAAAGGTGCACGAGGTGGTCGGTACGAGTATTCGATACCTCGGATTCCATAGCCTTTGCAAGTTCTGACCCGCTCTGACCTTTGGCACTCTCCTTTGATGAATCGTCGTTATTCTTCTTGTTGGTAGGCGGGCTTTTCCGTTTCCACGTCCGGGTTTTGACCTTGCCAGGAGCAAGCCATACCAACGGCTTCTTGTCCTCGTAACCGGGACACACAACGCCGCTAGTCTTGCACTTTGCGCAGACGGGACGCGCCGAGTCGCAGACTAGTCGGCGCCGTTGACATTCCCAGCATTGTCTTCTTCCGCTATTAGGACCAGTCTGTGAATGTGCTTGTGCCTCTGTCTTCGGCGGTCCACCCACAGAGAGCGCCAATTGTCTAGAAGTGGAAGTCATCGTCTGATTAAGGGGAATTTCCCGTCTCAACGGCTTATCAAACGGCGTTACGTTTTGGGCTATTGGAAGTAGACGGAGTTACGGGTTGGCACATCAATCCTGCAACCCGCTGGCTCAGGTCGAGTTTAATACATGTGGTGCGGAGGTGAGCTGGGGCTACTTAGGAGGTCAACCACGGCTAACCGGCGACGGCGAGCAGTGCCTGACCAGGGGCGCAGTGCATGTCTTGGCCACTTCAATAGCCTAATGAGGTAAAGCGCGGGACATTCCTTCGAGATCATCGCCTCTCTAGCGCGTCAGCAAGGCAGCCCTACGAGAGACGAGAGAGCGATGTTAAGTGAGCGGTGCGCTCATGGATGAGTATAATGATATCATTGGACGATCTGCATGGTCTCACTCTAAAGCTATGAGCTATGAGGCGTGCAGAACGAGAGCAACTTGTTGGAAATTTGGAGAACGTGTACTAAGCCAATCAGACCATAAGAGACATACTCATCGTAAGCAGCCGAATGAATCTCAGGGAATACGTAGCACGTGAATTAAAGCTACAAAATATTTACAGAATGTCAAACACATAGCGGTCGCGATAAGAAGACTGCGTCAGTATCCAGGCTTCACAGAATACTTTGTGACCACGACTCCCCTGGGCTGTTCTTGTGCAACTTCACAAGTTGGCTCTTGAACTCGAGTTTGACTAGTATGCTCATCTCAAGTTGTTAGATTGATAAGAAAGCAACTGGAGAGTTAAACCATCGGAAGCCGGAAATACCTACTTCCGAGCACTTGCGTCGATGGTTTAGTGGTAAAATTCTCCGTTGCCATCAAGCAGCGTCGGGGAGCCGGGGGTTCGATTCCCCCTCGACGCATTCTTTTGAAAAAATTGAGCTATCCAGCAGTAGCCAGTATGCTTTTTACACCTTCCAATTGCTAATTAGGGAGATCTGAGAACTGCATAAGGTATGTAGAGCCACCTTCAATTGACTCAAATATTGAAGTGGACGATTGAATCGTCTCTTTAGCTATAGATACGTAGGAACCTTACCTTGGTGGACATCTCATAGGCAGACAAGCGCAGGCCTGAGCCTACCAGTTTACCAACTATACGCTCAGCATAGAGTGCAGTTTTTATTGACTTTCATGTCGAATTCCGAACTCCAGACGTTGTATAGGATTTTGGTGGCGAGTCGCTTTCCTCGGTCTCGGTTCTGTGAAGTGCCCACCGGCCAAAGAAACTTGACAGCTTCTATCATGCATGCGATTGTCCGAGAGACTACAGTAAAATGTTGTGAACCATACCCGACTCAAAGGTTACCGTGGAGCCAGCTTGCTGTACATCAAGAAGCCAATTTCACGCGTCGCGAACAGCTTCCAGCGTCAGGGTCCAACTCCTGATCGAGCAGAAATTAGGACTGCAACCATGTCAACTTGGTGGGTTGCACCGGTTGCCGGACACGTCGGAGACTAGCGACCGACTAATGGACGGGTTGAGAACCCGTGCTACCTTCACGTCGGTAGACGCGCTCACTTCTCACATTCGTGACTGGAGTAAAGAAACAATCCGAAGCTTTCAAACCACTCCGTACGCCGTCAGGCACAAACGACGTTGAAGGTTCCGTGTGCCTTGACTATCCGTCGATTAGACTTTGGGATCATGTTCAAGGCCACATCAGTGCAACCACAATGAGAGGATGCGGGACGAAAGGTAATCATTTACTCATCGTTGGCAAATAATCACTTCCGCCGAGGGTGTGCAAAGGCCTTGGGGCTGGAGCATAGTCAGAGTTGAGATGAACTCTGAATCTTGAGACTCCTGAACCTCCACCATCCATTCATCTCCCCACGCGCCTGAATGCAGTCATCACCATTAGGACACTGCAACCAGTGATCCCCAGGGACTGATTTTCGTCAAGTCGAGGACCGTGCTCTGTCGCAAAGTCCGACTTGAACCTTGTCCCCTGCAGCCCTGCCCTGGCCCCGTAGATCCCTGCAAGTTGTCGACCGGTGAAGCGGGGGGCATTCTCTTTCCTCGCTCCCGAGTTCCCCCCAGGGCAAAGACCGCCTAGGAGTCCGAGAAGAATGTTTGCCCAGAGGGTTCGCGCGCTCTTCAAACGGAATAGCTTCTCGACACCTAGGCACGTCGCGCAGGCTGAGCGATCCTACCGGAAGAGCCGTAACACCAGCCGCTGCAGGCCATGGGCGTTTCTCCAGCGTCTGGAAGGTAGAAATCACCGAGGGGCTGAAGGAAAAGCCGTTGTCGAACCCACTCGCCCCGATAAAAAGAGACTGGGATGCTGGGACTTTGAAATTACGCAAGTCGTCCTGCGCCGCATTGCGGATATTCCGTATGCATGCATGCACGCTTTGACTGGAGGCAACGATAATCCAGCCAAAGTTCCGTGGCCAAGACCTCGGGTCCGAGTCTTCTCGTCATCTGGTCTAATATCACACTTAGAGCTGAACAAAAGAAGGCAAAGAGGATTGTACGCCACTGCTGTTTGGCGTGTGAGATCTTCATTATTTCATATCCCATCGTACTATATATAAGCCGCTGTGCAACGATACGCGTAAAAAGGAACAATCGCAGGGCAGGGAAGCCGGGCGGTAGCTTCACGAATCGTGTATATGATACGACTTCACGCACCCACTTTGGTCTTCCCTGCCGGGTATCTGACGACGTTTTCAAGAGGCTCCCCGTTCCCCATCAACACCGTAAATGCGTAAGTAAGCCCATTTCGAGCTGCGTGTGCTTGCTGTCCACTGTCGCTCATAACGACGCCTGCCTGGTCGTCCTTCTTATCGCTGCCGCGTCGTGACTATCGCTGCTGTCGACGTCCTCTTCCGAGATCCAGAATTCTGTTCGCTTCTGGATACCTGGTTCAAGTGGGATGTCGCTGTGATCGCTCTTTGATAAGGAGGGCCTGCGCTCCGAGCGTATAAATGTATCGGTGTTACCGCCGTTGTCGCCGTGTAACCTGCTGCCGTTGTTGTACGCAGATCGAGAGCGATGCGACGAGTTTCCGTATGCTGAGGGATGGGAGCTGGGGAGCTGTTTTTCTCCAAAGAAGTAGAACCAGAGGGACCTGGAGAGAGCCAGGTTTCCAGCAATAATTCCGAGGTAAAGCTCCAAGTTGGACCAAATTGCAGTTACTGCGTATACGTCTAAGGATGTTGTTAGCTGGTTTCTTTTGGACGCCCGACCAAGGCATGTCCTTACAACTCAAGTCGTTAGTCACCAGACCGAGAGAGGCTGCTCGTGCAATACCGAAGCCAGTTGCGCTGTGAGTTAATGTCAATTTACTAGTTCGGTTTGGGGGTTTAGAGGTTGCTAACATCAAACCGAGACTCATCAATGCGCCGACCGAGAGCTTGGTCGACAGTGGTATACGCACTTGCCAGACTACAACGAGAGGTAACAAGGAGCATAACAAGTCTGTCGCGACAGAGTATGCTAATGGAAGAATGTGTCAGTCGCGACTTTAAAAATTGCTCGTCCCTCTGCCTGACTTACAGATAGTCAAGTAAATCGAGTATATCCGAATCTTGGCGTCCCAACAGACTCCATTCCCTGTCCAGTACGCGTCGACGGGATCGCACTCGGCGAGCAGAATGATAATGACGCCAAAATTGGTGATGACCAGACCAGCCATGACGGACCACAAAAAGTACTTAAGCCGGCTGGAGTCTTTGATGCGGAGCAGCAGGAGCATGATAGAGCACTTGAGCAAGCAGATACTGGCGAACAGAAGTATTTGCGCGAACCATCCAAGCATGCTGTTGTTGACGTATTCCTCTGTCGAAATGTACCATCGATGCCTCCCATTTCCCGAGTTCCCTTGCGCGCACTGGACGCCGTATCTGACGACACCGAGACTGGCGACGATTCCCATAAGATAGTCATCCCATC
This sequence comes from Colletotrichum fioriniae, assembly GCF_027942845.1. NCBI lineage: Eukaryota > Fungi > Ascomycota > Sordariomycetes > Glomerellales > Glomerellaceae > Colletotrichum > Colletotrichum fioriniae. The sequence continues at coordinate 572,118 of NW_027076849.1, forward strand.
CCAGATGCCGTAATGCGAAGCGAACGTAGAGTCGGATTGAAGTCGTGAATATGACAAAGAAGATTAGCACGCCGGAGACACCAAGGAGGATCGGGTTGACGTTCTCGTCCGGCGGTAGCGGATTCGGAGGGGTGACTGGCGCCATCGCGAGCGCCTCTGTATGAGTCTGGTGGACTCAAGCCTGGGTAGCGTGAAAGAAGACGCCAGGACAAGGGACGAGGGTACGGATACAGCACGCCAGGAAATGCCAGGCCATGGGCTGAATAAATGTGTGGGAGAGAAGAAGTGAGCCAGCGGGTAATCGACCCACGGAATAGTCTCTGCACAAGGCAAAGACGAGGACGATCGCCAAGATCTACTTTTGGATGGCAGCTCGTTTACCCCCGGACTTTTAAATGTTCCACTCGAAGTGTGCCCTTGAGGACGGAAAAGGGAGCGTTGGTCGTCTTAAGAGCTGCGACGAAGCTGTGAAGGAGGAGAACAAGCTACATGCAATTCCGCAGTAGCCAGCCCTGCATGCGCGGACGGAGGAAACATGAGATGCAAGGAGGTCAAGGCACCACGGCGCATATGTCTCAGATGGGCGAGACCCAATCTACCCATCCCGCGGTTGTGTCGGGAGGAGGGTGGTAAATGGTAATGATTTGATGCCTTGGACGCCGACGACGCCGAGGTGGTGTTGTGTTGGTTTGGTAGAATGCAAGATTGCCCAGCCTCCGGTTCGATTCTTCCAAGATACGGATAATAGGCATTTGGTAGTTTGTTTCGTTGCCCCGAGCAGAGAGGCTGCATGCCAAAGGACGGGAGCTAAACGCAAATGTCTAAGACTCGATTCTCTGAACTACGTCCATTTGAGGGATCGTTGTGTCTCGCATGGCAAAGACGGGGGACCCCCTCCTTCAAAAGAAGAAGGGTCTTGGCCAGGAAGGACTAGGAGTCTCGTATTGTGGAAGACTGGGTTGGACGAGTATGTTCTCCTCTTCTCTCCTTCGATACCCGCCCAGCCTCTGCGAGCTCCTCTCTGGTTGCTTGGATACAGGTTGAGTTTGAGCGGCCTCCGTTCCCCTGCGTATCTCTGTTGGTCGTTGACGAGGGCACGCCGCACCCGAGGGAGGGATCAAAGTAGACCCTGGGCATGTGTGGATTCTTCTCATGCTGCGACCTGCAGTGCCTGCACATCTGACAGGCTGTGGGATGTTGCGCAAAGTGCAGCAGGTCTCCCAAGGGGTAAAGGTGATTTACGTACACAGACTTGTGGGCTCTTTTGCCAATAATTACCAAGCAAACACCTGCAGCAGAGCTGAGCAAATGGAGTAAATTGATGACGATCGTCTTCTTACTTTGACTTTTGTACTCCTCCATCCCATCTTCCCCCTCCTTATCTCTTGACGTCTCAACGCAGACAAGACAGGTTGTTGGTGGCCATGAGACAGATTCGGACACAGACCAAAAAGCATAACGGGTAGCCGAGCGGCGCGCGGCAGCTTTTCTGCTCTTCCCGCTCGGGAGACGAGGGGCGGACGCTGGTGAGAGTTTCGGTCGTGCGAAAGGGTGGTGCCCGAGTTTAATTGATGGAGGGTATGGCACGATTATCAGGGGTATCCTGGGCACTCCGTCAGCAGGCTGCGCGGCGAGGGACGAGCTTTCTAAACAAAAATACCAAAGAGGATCCAAACCGTTGAGCCCCCGAGGGGAAGCTCGGGAGAGAGAGAGAAACGGGGAGACGGGGAAGGGCCGGGAAACGCCGTTGTTAACCTGTCAATGCTTCGAGAGACGTGGAGTTATTATGGAATTGTTCATAACTGACCAAGACGAATGATTTGTGCAGGCAGGGTCACGTCGACTTGTCCAAACGGGTCTGACAGGCCTATCCTTGAGTCATGAACCTAACCCCGGAGAGCGACCGGCCGGCGCAGCTCCGCAATCGTCAACGGTTCTTCTCCGGATAGGCACGTTGATGGCACGGTAACATTCGCCCGGGTACACAGCCATCCCCTTCGGCGAACACATTGAACCGTGGGACGGTTGATGTCGCTTTGTGGCGTAGTAGGGGAAATTTGCTGTGCCGTTCGTCTCTGGTAGAGCAGAACGCAATCGAACCTGCATAAGTGTCTGACATTCCCTCGTCATCCATTCTCTCTTCCCCTCTCCTCAAGGTTGGGGTAGACAGTTTGGCGGTTGTCCAACAAGTCGTGTTGTTGGACCGGCGCGCTGGTAGCTTACACGCGCATTTATAAGTGCTTACGCTGCCGTGTGACACCACCACAACATGCCGCCACCATCTCCTCCTCTCCCGGGACTTCTTCAGCGGTACTTACAGATAGTCTATAGCATATGAGGATTCTCGGCACCCCACTAAGCTACCATCATGTTCCCGTCCCTGCGGAGCTTGGAGGACGGGCGACCTGGGGCGGAGAACAAGGATATTTCTTTGGGCCGCGTGTATGATAACTGGCGCCGTTTTCTTGGACTATGGATAAGAGGCCCTGTTAACTTGCTAAAGAAGCTTGTAAGGGGATTAATAACCGCATTATTGACATTCGACTTTCACTTGAGGCAATTTGGGGGCTGCATACAAAAAGAGAGACGATCCTGCTGCCGCATGGAACAAGGCACGCCACAGCACGCCCTCCACTCCTTGTCGTTTGGTACCATTGACGAGGTTTCCCAAACGTGGACTTGATGTGCAGATATCACGCTTATTGGTTTTGAAAGCTCGAGCGTTTGCTTCTCTTTCGATCTAGGCTCTAGCAGAACTTGCAGAAGCGCGTTTCCCAGATCGCCGAGCCGAGGGTTCCTAAACTTTATTTTCTCCAACGTGTGGGAAAAGATCGCTGCATCGTCTTAGCCATGCTTGTCAAGTCGAGTCTCGCTATCGCCTCCGCGGCCCTTGTTTTGGGTGCCGCTTCCTCCTCCTCCTCCTCCTCCTCCTCACCCTCCTCCTCGTCGCAGCCCTATGAGGATACCTACGATTATGTAAGTTGTGCTCAGCTCTGCTCTCGGACGTTTGCGTTGCTTCGTTTACGGGGTCGCTCTGTTGGACCTATTCGCTTGTGCCCTTTTTTTAGTATTTTACGTTTGAACGCGGCCCCAGGGAGGTTGATTACCTGATACACTAACACTTTGTCTTTCCCAACCCCAGATTGTCGTCGGCGGTGGCACCGCTGGAGTAGCCGTGGCGGCTCGTCTCAGCGAGGGCCTCCCTGCCTCCAAGATCCTCCTCATCGAGGCGGGACCCGCAGTGTGGGATGAGCCTAAAATCAACGTACCCGGCATGAAGGGCTCGACGCTGGCCACGAAGTACGACTGGAACTTCACCACGGTGCCGCAGACCAATGTCAATAGCCGAACTTTCACGGTTAACCGAGGCAAGGTCCTCGGTGGCAGCTCCGCCCTCAACCTCATGTCGTACGATAGGGCTGCCGTGGCCGAGTATGACAGCTGGGAGGGTCTCGGCAACCCGGGATGGAACTGGGAGACGATGATTGCCGCCATGAAAAAATCAGAGAACTTTACTGGCATCAATACCGATACGTACGGGTCCGAGGGCGTCGGTGATAGCGGGCCGGTCAAGGCTGTCATCAACCGCATCATACCCGAGCATCAGAAGACATGGATCCCGACGATGAATGCCCTCGGCATCGAGAGCAACTTGGAGTCGCTCGGCGGAGACCCTCTCGGAGTGATGTATCAGCCTAGCAGCATTGATCCGACTCACTACAATAGGTCTTACAGCGCCAACGCCTATGTCCCCATTGGCGGCTCGAACTTGGAAATCCTTTCCGATACCACGGTTATTAGAGTCAATCTCGGAAAGGCAGCCAATAACTCGACTCTTCAGACAGCCACGGGAGTCACCCTTTCAGATGGAACCATCATCTCAGCTCAGAAGGAGGTTATCCTATCTGCTGGCTCCATCCAAAGTCCGGGCTTGCTGGAGTTGTCAGGCATTGGCCAATACTCGGTCCTCAATGCCTCTAGCATCGAACAAGTCATTGAACTCCCCGGCGTTGGTGAGAACCTCCAAGACCACCTTCGTATTCAAAGCTCCTACCAGCTCAAGGACAACTACACCTCCTTCGACATCCTCCGCAGCAACGCCACCTACGCCGCGGAGCAGTTGACCCTCTGGAACGCCGGACAAGTCTCACTTTACGACTACACCGGCAGCGGCTACACTTTCACGACCTGGGCGCAAGCCATCGGCAACGACTCGCGTCTGGTTGCCCTCGCTAAAGAAGCCGCCGGCGAAGACCCTAGCGTCGTCGACCAGAAGAAGCTGGAGTTCATGACCGACCCTTCTATCCCCCAGCTCGAAGTCATCTTCTCAGATGGCTACACCGGCGTCAAGGGGTATCCCGCGTCAACATCACCTCTCTTTGGCGAAGGGTTCTTCACCCTCATTGCCGCCATCATGCACCCCATGAGCCGGGGCAACATCCACATCAACCCCGCCAACACCACCGGAAAGCCCGTCATCAACCCGAACTACTTTGCGCACGAACATGATCTCGAGGCAGCGATCCAGGCCATCAAGTACTGCCGCAAGATCGCAACCACCGAACCCATGAGATCCATCTGGGAGAATGAGTATGAACCTGGGCTGGATGTTGTCCAGACTGATGAGCAGTGGAAGCAGTTTGCTCTCAACACGACGTTGAGCATCTTCCACCCCGTTGGAACATGTTCCATGCTACCGAAGGAGGATGGTGGTGTTGTCGACAGCGACCTGAAGGTGTATGGCACTTCCAATCTGCGCGTTGTCGATGCTAGTGTCATTCCTTTGCTTATCTCTGCGCATGTACAAACTGCCGTCTATGGTATCGCGGAGATCGCGGCTGAGCGCATCATCGCAGATGCTTAGAAGTGATCACGAGGCCAAGGGTCTATGAGATGATTGATGACAGCATAGACTAGCCTTGGAGAATTCTTTTCTTAATTCTAATGATAATTGTTCACCAATATTGGAACAATCTACTGAAGGATCTGATGTGATATGTTGCGCTTTCTTGCAATATTTGCTGAGAAGATGACAAGACCGGAGGACCTCCGTTCGATGAAAACACCACGCCCAAGAACAGCACAACAGTGACGCCACAGCCCTGACTGCTGCTATCAAGCCCCATTGTCTCTTTGACCCATTGATGCCATCTTGCAAGTCAAAGCATCTAGCTTTGGTACAAAACATCACACAGGCACAACTCCCGAACTTGTAAAATGAATCAATCTTAGTTGAGGAGTTCAACCGTGTCGATGGAAGTCTCAGCGCGCACACATACGAGCAACCGTCACAGCCATAACAAGCTTGAACCGGAAATCATTTAATAGTCTGAAGTGCTTTATTTACGGAAAGAAACTTTATACATAAGATAATCTAGAACGAAACATGTACGTTGAAGTGGCTCAGGAAGCCATCGTCATCACCAGCAGCCGTTGCCCTGCCATGATCACATCCACTCAGCACTTGAGGGCTCGATCATCTAGTGCAGGTGAGCATGGCGTCTGAAACGCATGGCCTGGCGCTGAGCGCGTTTAGTGACACCGTTGCACTTGCTGGCCTCGGGGGCAGTAGAGTTGGAAGAGCCGGTAACGGTGACGGCGGCAATCTTCTCGGCAGCGTGCTCGGCGGTGATCATGATGATGGACTGGGTATTGCCGGTGGGCAAGTCAGGGTGGATGGAGGCGTCGACGACGAAGAGGTTGTCGGTGCCGTAGACCTTGGTGTCGAGGTCGACAACGGCGGTACCGTCCGTCTTGCGGCCATCGTCGGTGCCCATCTTGGCGCTGCCAACCCAGTGGTCGCCAGAGATCATCTTGGTGCTGATGATGTCGTCGGGGGTGGCACCGGGGGTGACGTAGCTGAGGGTGGAGTTGCTGCCGCTGGTGAGATCAAGCCAGTACTGGACAAAGTCGGACATGGCCTTCTTGTCAGCGGCGTCGATCAACCAGGGCTTGGTGTTGAGGACGGTGTTGCCGGAGGCGGTGATGCCGAGCTCGCCGAGGGTGGAGGTGCCGTGGGTCAGGAACGTGCGGACGGTGATGATGCCGTTCTGCATGGCGCTGGCGGTACCCTGGAGGTAGCGGGTGCGGCCGTCGGAGCCCTCGGCGGAGGTCCAGAGGTGCATACGCTGAGCGGCCTGGGTGATGGGACCAGAGCCCTCCTTGTACAGGTTCAGATCGCTGGTGACGGGGTTGGAGGCGATGGCGTTGAAAGCGTAGGCGCTGAAGTTGGTCTTGGAGTTGAACTGGAGCATGACCTGGGCGTGGTCCTGGAGGTGGTGTCCGACGGGGAGGTCGATCCAGTCGGCCTGGTCGGGAAGGGTGACACCAGTGCTGGCGGCTCCGGACTTGACGATCTCCAGGGCATCAGAGCGGCCGATACCAGAGTTCCAGAGGAGACGGGGAGAAGACATGGCACCGGCGGCGAGGACGACCTTACCGCCAGCGTTGACCTTGATGATTTGGGTGCTGCCGTCGGCGGCCTGGGTGAGGACACCGGTCATCTTGCTGCCAGTGCGGAGGACCTGGATCACCTTGGTCTCCAGCTTAAGGGTGAAGTTGGGCAGCTGCTGGGCGAAGGGCATGTAGGTACGGGCAGGGCCGGCACGGAGGTTGTCCTTGATGGACCACGAAGGGCGGGAGAAGACGGAGGACTTCTCGTTGGGAGACTCGATGGAGTCAACCTCGTTCCAGCCCTTGGCGCTCAGGAGGCCAGAAAGCACACGGAAGGTCAAGTCATCGTAGTACTTGCCGTCATCGGAAGGCTCAGTGGTACCGGGGTTACGCTCGTAGAGGCGGGAAGCGGCGTCCGAGACGTCAGCCCAGTTCCAGCCCGCGGGCCAGCGCTGCCAGTCGTGCTCAGGGGGGTGGATGAAGTTGAGACCGTTGATGGAGCTGGATCCTCCCAACAAGCAGCCGGCCGTGGAGGCAGTGTCACTGCAGAGGGAAGTTCCGGAGAGACTGGTCATGGAGCTGCCGAGGGCGGGAATGTCGTAGGGGGTGAGAGTGTCGTTCCAGGGCAGAGCCATGTCAGAGCCCAAGGCGACAGTGTTGGCAGGGCCACGCTCGATGAGGAGGACGCTGGAGCCCTTCTCGGCGAGACGCTCAGCGGCGATGATACCAGCAGGGCCACCACCGACGACGATGACATCGTATGTGGTGTTGGAGGTGGTGGGAGCGGGAATGGTGCTGTTGCCAGGAACGGGGGTGGTTGTGCCGTTGCCGGGGACGGGCGTAGTCTCAACGGCCTTTGCGTACTTGGACCAGGTGTCGAACTTGGCGGACTTGGCAGAAGCAATGTCAAGACCGAACTGACCGAAGCCAGCGGAGTGGTAGTTCAGGGCAGCAGCCGAGTCAGAGACGGGTGACGGGCTGGTGTCGGAGTAGGCCCAGCCGAGGATGGGAGAGTCACCAGCCAAGCTGGTCTTGTCGTTGATACAGTTCTGGCACAAGAAGGTGTACGAGAAGTGAGTGCTGTTGACAAAGGTACCGTTGGCGATGGGAACAGCGGAGACCTCAGTGGCAGTGTAGACGTCGGGGTTGGCGTAGGCACTTCCCAGGCGGAAAGATGTCTTGATATCCTCGCCATCGGCCCAAGCAACGAAGAGGAGGCCGTTCAACATGCCACCCTTCAACGAGACAGCACCCCAGTTACCCTTTGTTGAGATGGGCACAACCATCTGACCAATGAAGTCCGTTCCGATGGTCTCGGGAACCGCGATACCGAAGCTGTAGGGGTAGGCGGAAGGCAGGTAGCGTTGGAAGTCGATACCGGTCTGAGGGTCAGAGTAGGCCGAGGCTCGCAGTTGCGCGGTGGCAGATCCAGCGAGCCCGAGAAGGGCCGCTACTCCTGAGAATGTAGAGCGCATGGTGACGATCGTTTGCAAGTTCTTCTAAATATCTCGAGTTTATTTGGTTTCGTTTTTGGGGACAAGGAGTGGATTTGGAAATTGTTCAAATAAGGGAACAAGTCTCAAAATGGGAGTGAATGAACGTAACCTCTAGGGTCAACAAGTGAAAAATGAATGAAAACACCGTACTAGCGGTGACTCGAAAAAGAAGGAATGCACGAAAGATGCGGCTCAACGATCAGAAAGAAGAGTCAAATGGTGTCGAGGGTGGAGGCAGTCCTCTGGCGTTGATATTATATCTCTCCATGCCTTCTCTCCTATCCACTGATCCGTCATCCAACAATCAACTGCCCATCGTACGTACCACTTAATTACTATCCATACCTGGAATAATTGTACAAGACGGGAAAGGCCCCCACTGAAGCAAGTTTCCTTAATCTCATATTGCCCAAGGATGGCTGCTGCTTGCATACTGCGCAGCCCGGGGTCCGTAGCGCCAGACCGGGGGGTCGCAAAGATTCTCCGTGTTGGTCTCGGTCGTCGGCAGACCCGCTGAAGTTGGCGAACCCCGGGATGTGCGTCCTTGGGGCCGCTAGAATGTTTGACATAAACTTGTCTGCTATCTGGTGCCAAGCGCGCCAACTGAGCCAGCTCGCGCTTTGTTTCAAATAAGAACACCGTCATTGGCAGAGCTCCCAAACGAGGCCATCGCCGTACTTGCAGGCAGACGCAGGCAATGCAGGCGACTTATCCCTATGACGTGCCGTGTAATTTGAGCCGGCTTGTTTTACTTACATGTGTGCTGTCCCACTTACCGTGATCGCGAAGCCTGCAGGTGATCTGGGCGCGCAGTGCCGCCCCCTTTCGTCCCCCTCTCGTTGGTGTCCAACGGTGAAATGGACCGACCTTCAGCGCCTCTGCGGCAAACCAGCTCCAGCCACTTTGAAATCTTCGGATGAACTGACCGAAGGGGGGGCGGCGGCCGTAGTGGATAGCGGGAATAATGCAACGTTGAGGCAACCGAGGAGGGCCTTTGGGAATTGGACGTGATAAGTGAGCAAACAATCCTTCCAGTATTTCGTACGCGGGATGTCGAAAGAGCCTCCCTGCAGCTACCTTTCATCTCATGCACTCCTGTCTAGGTACCTAGCGCCCACACTACCGCCATGATGCGACTTCTGCTCACCAAGACATGTCAAATCAAAGACACTTTGCTGGCTGGGCCAGACCATCGGGATCAAGAGCCGAGACTAACCAGTAGCAACTAGCTTTTGCTGCAACGCTGATCTTCTGGACCAGAACTTAACAAGATCGAGTTGCTTTACTCGAGACTTTCCAATGTCTCCATCAGCCTCAGGTGGGAGGTCCCCCATGTTTGTAGTCCACAATTACCCCTCATAAGCTGGAATGCCACCTTCTCAATTGGCGGAATTTGTTTACGTTTAATAATTGGGGTCAACGGATATGAATAAATTGAACCATACTCGGTGGATTCTCGTCCAATTTTACCGAGCTGCTCGGTAAAAGTTGCTCAAATTTGCTCCGCCGTGAATAGTGGACGCGAAGCTTTGTTCCCTCTTTTCTTTTGGTACCGTAAGATTGGGCATGTTTTGCCATTTGACATTTCCCCTTTTCTTTCGGCCGAATGTATTTGGACTTGCCGCAGCAGACAGACCTTTTCTCTACCGCACAATGCGAGGCTTCTACACATAGGATTGTCGTCTATTTATCCGGACGGGTATTTGTGCCATTTGGAAGTGGACGAGTCAGATAACCCCAAGCAATCCGGGGACGCGGGAATACAACAGGGACCAACCCTGAAGTAAGAGGACTGAATTCACCCGAAAGTTAACGCCCAGATCTCTCCTTCTCAGGGGCTTTTCTTTGGTGTTACACTGGATATTGCTTGATCAGCACTTGACTCGCAGACGGGAGCGCTGCTGATCTGGTGATCAAGCCAACTCCATGGTGCGTTAATCAACTGTCATGCCAAGCTTTCCGACTAGCTTCCACGCGGGTGCCTTGTCCATGGATAAACGGTTGGTGGTGGATAAATGTCTCTCGATTCGAAGTGCAACATCCCACAGGCTGCTTTTTCAGGGGAAACTTTCAAGTTCTGGAACCGGTCCTTGCCAGATTGATGCACAAAGCCACCAGCGGAGCAAGCCTGCTTATTGGCCACTCCCGAGGTCCTGGTCAAAATTTGATCAGTGATACGTGACGACGACCTCGATAGCGAGCAGATTCTCCAAAGATTGTTTTGTGTTTTCATGGACTGTCCCTTTGCCTTCGGCAATTTTTGGCCGGATGAAACTTTGCTTTATTGCGATCGTCGATATCGCCGTGTTTGACCCAGAGAAAACCTTTCGTGTTGCCCGATGAAGAATTCGTACAAGAGACTTGACCCGACTGGGCTCACCCAACTTTCTAATCTTTACGTCTCTAGGCCCTCTTAAGCGTTATTACTTCAGTATTCCATAATAAATCTTCCACAGCTGAATGATTTGATACAGATAGCATATTCTGTCGATTGTCTCGCTTAACCGAGGGGGTTCCAAGCAGAAGCACCGCTTAACTTCAGGGCCAATTGTGAGACCAAAAGCGCGGAGGGCTTCTATCCTCTTTTTAGTCCTCATTCAATTCAGCTGGGCTCATCTTGTCCAGAGCATTCAAACGGCAGTCTCAAGAATCTTAAAGCCTTAGGTCCGCTAGGACTGCGCCTTTTTCATCATTGATTTTATAACGAAGCAACCTCAGCATACACGTCACTGATCACAAGAGTGTCTTATCAAGCTGTCCTTTTGCGGGCTATGTTTTATCTAACGAGATAGTGAACACTGCCTGGCGTTTTATCCGATAGGCGGCTCTGCTTTCTTTATTTGACATGATCTGACAAAGAAACCATGTGTACTTAGTATCACCAAGACTCACAGCTAAGGCCCTCATGTTTGCAAGGGTAATATGGCTTAACCTGATGCACAGTAAGCTTTGGGAGCCATGATTGAAGAGTCGAGGAGCAACACTTACAATATCCGGATGCTCCGGCCATGGGGTGCCATGGACATTGAGCTCCTCAAAGTCTTTGGGTGGATTCTCCAGTATAGCGTCCATCAAATACTTGGTGCAATGTATCGTATGGCTGTAGTTGAAAGGAGGATCATAGCCCAGTGAAATCCACAGGTGCGTCTGCCGCAGGGTGTACATGCAGTGATATGTGTGTTCCTTCCTCGTGACCCAACCGGCGGTCAGGACCTCGCTCGTCGGTGGTATCTCATGTTTTCCGCCCTTATCATAGTATCGATGCCATGGCCCTTCATTGTGGAATTCTTTGAGTAGCGCCACGTTGTCTTTGTGCGCCATAGGCTCTTTGGGCCACCATTTAAACGACATGGTGTCAAACTCGCAGCCCCTGTCGCGCGCGATTTTGGGTAGGGCACCGTTGGGCGCGCAGACATACCCCGAGAGGTCGAGGTCCATCTTTTGGCAGGTTTCGCATGATGGGAAGAAGGCGAGATACGCCAGTATTGAGAAGATGAGGATGGGGGGAACGAAGAGATACCATGATTTCCAAGCTGGGTCGAACTGTTGCCATGGAATGTATTTTTTGACTCTGACGAACCCGGCTTCTTGATCGACGGAGGAATCTCTCGAGGCGCCTTCTTCGCAAGACTCTCCTTCAGTCTCATCTTTGAGGAGTGAGTACTTTTCTTCGTGTTTGCCCGACTTTGGTGACATGATGTGCCTAAGAAGTGGCCGACCCCACCCGTGAAAGGCTGGGCTGCAGTCGTTCTGTGGTGGAGGTAGACTTTCTGCTCAATACAGAGACGACTTGAAGATATGGCATCAGTATGATTGTGTAGGACTAGAAGCTCCAAGTAGAGAGTAAAAGAGACCGACGAATTACACTAGTGTGCCCCATCGAGTCCAGGCACTATTGCGACGGTGAATACAAAAGGTTTGAAGATAATCGCATTGTTGAACTTTCTCCTCACTATTCACTCAAGCACTGGCTAGTACATCGGCTCCAGAATGGATATCTTCGTGCAGAGTATGGCTTGCTGTGGGATCGGGGGTGGCGGACCGAATGCCCCACATTTCCGGACCGAAGCGCCGATCCACCATCGGTCCGACAAAAATGCCCTACTCCGGTCGACTCGTAGATGCCATCGACGTTGATCGCTGTGTGAAAAAAATCGGCAGAGTGGGAAGCCAGTTGTCTAACTCGAAAAAATTTAAGCTCGCACAGTTTTCGTAGTCTCAGTTGTTGTGAGACTCAAGCAGCAATGCCCTTATCAACGCAAACGGATGAGTCAAACTGCGAGATACTTGGTGTCAATCAGGCAGAACCGCGAGATTTCTATCACCAAAGCCTTCTATATCCTTTGTCAGCTCTCCTCCCATGTCTAAAGGAAACGTGGTCTTTTCCGTCGCTGCAAAACCTTGATCGAAGGGCCGTGCTGTAAACATCAAGTGTTGACACTCGTTCAATGCGACGATTTGCCCATCACTCTACTCGCTATGCTTGAATAAACTAGCCAGAGGACAAACCTCTAGATAGTTCACGAGATATTACAATGATCATCATGATTTATTACCCCTCTATTTCACAGGTGCAAGTTCAATTATGTAAGCCAGCTTGGAAACCTCGAGGAGTTAGCGCGTCTGAAAAGGACGAGTAGATCTTACGGTCGCTTGAAACATGGCTGAAACCTCACCACCAAGGATCCTTGAAGCTCCCATGTTCGCGAATGTCCCGATGGGCCCGTTGGGGGTCTCTCGACCATCCGTTGCTCTCCATTCTTCTCGATGAAGAAAGGGAACTGGAGTTCATCTCTTGGCAAATTCTTGGTGTTCTTGGCCTCCCAATCGGCTATCGTGGCGGCGTCCTTCTTTTGATGATCTTGTTTGTTTGGTTAAACAGCAGCCATGCTCTCCGAAAATCGTCCACTTGTGTGGTCCTTCTTGGCGCTATTCCTTATTTTCGTCTGGAGCCTCCGACTTTTAGGCGTTCACGACGCGATCGCGGATACAGTTTCGACGTTTTTTCCCGATGAATCGAACGAAGAAGCGACGACTGAGAGCGGATTCATGCGGCAAGCAATTGATGTCGAATTCCCAACTCCGATCGACTACGCGCCCATTCGGGAAACATGCTCTCGCACTCGGTTTCGCCCTGGGCTGCTGTTCAGCTGCGAAGAACAGCATGGCGGCATTGGCATGGTGCGAAATCAAATATTGAAGTGCGTTCGTTATGCGATCCACGGCGGGGGTGCACTCGTTCTGCCTTCAATGTCACTGCGGAACGCGAAAGATATTACCGATATCGAGACGGGAAACGAGGTGCCTCTCGATTACCTGCTGGATCGCGAGGCCTTTATAACACGATTGACGGAAGGGTGCCCCGGAATGATCGTGTACGAAAAGGCAACGGACTTTCCCTCCTACGAACACCGGTTAGGGGAGCCACTGTCTCTAGTGGGAGACCATTTCGAGCCAGACCACCCACGGGAAGGACTGAGACACCCGCGAAAATGGCGATATTTCTTCGACAATTGGCTCGAAGAGCAGGGAGTTCGAGAACACATGGGCCCAGATGCCCCAGTACATATCAAGATGGAGCAATCCTTCCTCGAGTACCCCGTACGCGACGACGGTGACGCCTTTGTGCACGAGTTTGGCAAGATCCTATCCTTCAGGAACGACACCCGCGCTCTTGCGGCAAAGATTCTCTACTTGCTTAAGGAGAAATTCGCGCTTCCTTTCGATCCGAGAAAAGCAATCAACTCCAATGCTTACTTCGGGGCACATCTACGGCTGGAGAAGGATGCCACGTCTGCCTGGGGGCCCGATGAATGGCGGTTCTCGCGGATGGACGACCAATTCGAAGAACAATTCCGCTATCTCGAGCGCACGGGTCTGAACGTCGTCTATGTGGCATCTGGGAATCAGACTGTGGTCGACATTTTCGCCGAAAGACTCAACAAGTATCTCTCAATAGAGACTGGTACGCCGAGGAGGAATATTACGGTGGTGACCAAAAACGACCTGCTTCTCGGGGCCGACCGCGAGCAACTTGATGCCCTTACATTTGATCAGCATGCCCTGGTGGATTTCCTGGTCATGTTCAGAGCGAGTGCATTCATGGGCGTCGCTCATTCCAGTTTCCCGTGGACAATTGCCCTACGGCGGCACGAGCTGAGTAAATATTCGAAATTCGGCAACGAAGGCTCAGATCTTCTGAGAGACGAGTACAGCATTATTATGGGTATGGAGGCCGACTATCCATATGTCGACCCCTTTGTGTATGGCCTGTGGCCATAAAGCCATCTCGGCATCCCGGAGAGAAATGGGACAGCGACATCGTATGGATAATGAAAGCATTAAATACCAGCATGTGTATAAGTTTTGACAGGCATCAAAATACATGTAGAAAGACTCTAGCATTACCACAGTAGAAAAAGAAGCAAGAGCGCGTCTAATACCAACCAACAATCGAAGTATCCAACTTCTAAGTTCCCTGCCACATGGGCCGCGATCTGCATTATGAAGCAAGGGCTGCTTTGATGTTGCCCACCGTCTGACTCTGGTGGTCAATCAACAGATCAAGCAGGCGCCGATATGTCTGCGTTAAGGTCTTCATAGTAGTCTCAGAGAACAGGGACTCGTAGTAGGTAAGCGTCGCGTCAAGCCGGGATGGCCCCTCGTTGAATGCCAGCACCAGTAGTTGCTGCCGATTCGACATATTAGTTCATGCAGTCTTGTTCAAGACGAGACCTCTTGACGTACCTCGTGGGGATCCTGCTTCCAGATTGATTGAAAGCCAATACTAAGATCATCATCCGAGTACTTGACCTTTCGGTAGTTGACCAGAGTGTTGAAAAGTCCAGTGCTTTCACACCCCAGCTGCCGCTCCACTTCGGTCAAGTCAAAGGTCTTGTGCTCCAGGCTGCGGATGTTCTCATCTTGGAAGGCCTGCAAGGCCTGCATAACCATCGTAGAATCGTCAAAAGTAGCGCAGGCTATCATCATTGATAGCATCGGCCCGATGACCTCATCCGCGTGCGGCAAGTCAATGTCTCGGTCAGAGACTAGATGCCCAAAACAAACGGTAGAGTGACCAGTGTAAACATGAAGGAGCATGGCCCATGCGAATTGAAGAACGTTCGAGAGAGTCACCCCGGCCTCGCGGAGAAACTGTTTCAATTCGACCGTGATATCCACCGCGAAATTGACGGAACCCATGGTGTGAGGGTCTGAGCCGCTTCCCACCATAGTCTCGATTGGGACCATGTATGGCTTTACACCCTGTAGCTTGTCGACCCAGTATTCATTGCTTGTGTGGAGATCACGCCGAGAGTTGATGTGCTCGATGTAATCATGAAAACAGGTCAGAGGATTTGCCCCTGGACTCTGACCACGATAGAGCGTGACAAAGTCGGAGAAGACGTGAGCCAAGCTAACATGATCAATCAATATGTGTCCCATGACAAAATGGATGAATGTCTCCCCAGTAGGGCCAACAAAAAGGCGCACCGAAACTGGCGGTGAATTCTCCTTAAACAGCTTTAAGCGAACGGCGTTAAGATGAAGCCTAGCTTCTTTCATGGCTTCTTCCTCCGAGTTGACATGGAGGACTATAATATCCGTTTTGTGCTCTTTTAGAGCTCTCTGGTAGACACCTCCCGAGGCGAGGTCATGGATAAAGACAGTCCTCAGTATCGCATGTCGGCTAATGGTTTGCTGCCACGCTTTTTGAAGGGCGCCGGTATCGACAGACGGAGACCCTTTGAGAGCATTCAACAAAACAAGACTGTTGAACATATAGGGTCTCTGGGGCTTGCTAAGGAACGCCTGATACATCCTTTTCTGGAACGGCGAGCAGGATGACACGGTCTCGACATTGTCGGGAGCTAGGACAGAATGCGGCACATGGGCCTGATTGCTGGTAATTCTAGGCAGGGCGTGATTTGCTTCGGGCCTGGTGGCTCGCTTCGTAATTTTGCTTGCCAAAAGCCTGATTGTTGGATTCGCGAGAACATCCTGTGTTGTCACGTTGAGGCCTGCTGCTTTACAGAGTCTCATTACTTGCATCGCTACATATGGATCAGCATCAGGATTCAACCACTCGCCGACCAGTTGGAAAAAGTGGACTCTCTGCTTATACTCACCATAGATAGAATCTCCTCCAATTCTGAAGAATGACTGCTCAAGGCCTATCCGGTCTGGATGTCGAAAGTCAGATGTGTTCCCAGGTCGCCCATTATAGTTCACTTACGACGTTCAATCTCAAGAACCTCCGCCCATATACCCCTCAAAGCTTCATCCATTGAAGAGCCACACTCACGATCCGAGGACCCTCCTTTGTGAAGATCAAGAGCATCCTGCAGTGTTCGATGGTCAATTTGTCCTACCCAGCTCATCACCCGTTGCCGATCCAACTTGAGTGATAGCTGAACTGGGAGGGTTTTGACAATGAGCCATGATTCCGGCATCATATACTGAGGTAACTCTCTCTCAAGCGCCGAAGTGATTGTATTCATCGCATCAGCCAGCTTCTGGTGCATCTCTTGGCTGAGGCTGTCTTTCTTGATGATGACGATATCCTGGTTGTAATTGCGTGTTTCGAGATTCGATAACACGACTGTTAGGCTAACGACAGCCACAAGACGTCCTTTGAGATTACCCGATTCCGGGACCAGAACCATGCTATGCTGAATGATTCCTGAAAGATTGTTGAGATGATACTGAATCTCGCCAAGCTCAACCCGTTGGCCACGAATCTTGACTTGGGAGTGGTCTTTCCTGCGTTGGATGAGGAGGCTTCCATCTTCGGCATACCTCACCAAATCACCAGTCTTGTACAACCTTCGAGAGCCTCCGTCACCTTCATATGAAAGATACTTGTCAGCCGCCCATAGAGGAGGCTCAATGAAGGCAGTCGCAGTTTTTATCTCATCGTTGAGGTAGCCTTTGCCCACAACCGGACCGTCGAGAAGTAGCTCGCCGATAGCCCCAACGGGCATCAACATGTGGTGGTTCTCCGGATGAACAACCCAAGCGCGACACCCAACCGGCCAACCGATATTCGTAGCAATCGTATCCACCTTGAACGGCGCTCCAATGGTGCTGGTCACTGAGCACTCCGTTGGCCCGTAGCTGGGCCTCATGTGGATCTTCCCAGCCCAACGAGCTACAAGATCCTGGCCCATCGGCTCTGCATGAACGGTTATGAACTTGACAGACCCCAGATCTCCTGGATCAAGGGTACGGAGAAAGGATGGAGTGAAAGCAGCCCAGTTCACCTGCTTACGCGCGACAAATCCGGGGATGTCGGACATGCGCTCTTCCTCGGACGGGATACAGATGCAACCGCCCGCGACAAGGACGGTAAATATTTCTTCGAGAGAAGCATCGAAGCAGAAGTTTGTGAACTGCAAAACGCGGGACTCGGCCTCGATTTGAAGCCAGGGGGAGTTATAAGCCACGGCGGAGCAGAATGACTTGTGCTGGATCACTACTCCCTTAGGTGTGCCCGTTGTTCCTGATGTGAAGATGACGTAGAGTGTGTTTAAAGGAGTGACAGAATGGGTTAGTGAGATGCCAGAGTTTGGAATATTCTCGATGGAAGTCCTGTCGACGATAACAAGGGTTTCCACGAGGCTTCTCAGCTTGTCAGACTGTTTCGGCGAAGACAGTCCGATCCTGGCCCCAGTCTGCTCAACCACAGACTCATTCCTCTTCGGAGCACCATTTGGATCAATGTGAACGAATACCGCCCCGGACTTTGCCACTGCAAGCATTGAAACGACTGCCCACAGAGACTTTTCGAAACAAAGAACGACGATATCTTCAGGCACAACTCCCAAGGCCTGGAGTCGAGACGCGATGTTGGTTGATAAGAAGTCCACTTCGGCGTAAGACAAATCGCCGTCCCAGGCGCAGATGGCTGGCCTCGAGGGCTGTCTGTTGACTGTCTCCGAGATCATGTCGTGGATACAGCGGCCATTGGTCTTGAGTGGGAATGAATTCCATTCCTGCATCTGCTTCTCGTCCAGAGCGCTAGTAAGGCAAATCTTTGAGATCTGGGCCTCTGGGTCGTGGATGATAGCTCGCACGGCGTTTAAATAGACAGCTAAGATGCGCTCCGTTTCAACCTCGGCCATGAAGTGTGTGGTAGTCTCAATGGTGATACGACACTGCTCTTGATCTTCAGTGATGCATAAGGCGATGTCGTACTGTTCAAGGAGAGTCAGCATTCTCTTGCTTCATGATGTCTCAACTGCGTAGGAATCAAACGGAAAAAGAGCAAACTACCTCGCTTGTGTCATGTGCAAAAAGCAGCTCCGATTTGATCCTCCCCGGCCCCGGCGTTGCGGTCGTCTTTTGGAAGTTAAAGATGGTGTTGAAGAAGGCATATCCACTGCGCCGGGCTGCATGTTGGATTCGCGCCAAAGAAACAGCCTGCCTGGCAAGATGATCAATGTTATCTTCCTGTAGTCTAGTCAAGATCTTTGAGATGCCCGTTCTTGGACCCAGTTGTACTCTGATGGGCATAATATTGGCCATCGGACCCACGATCTCTGACGCCCCCGGAACCGGGATGTCTCTTCCGTGGCTGAGAAGACCAAAGACTACGTCGTCTGAGTTCAAGTATGTCGACAAAACCATTGACCATGCAGCTTGAAATATGATGGGAATCGTGAGATCCAACTTTCGACATACTGAGCTCAAATCGCCTTTAGGAAAACTGGAAGACGTGCGGGTAAACTCGGGAGCTTGAATCGAGAACGGTCGATGTTGGCGTAGCGCTGGGAATAGACATGGCGGTGCACCATCCAGATAGCGGCACCAATATTGTGTGATCTCATCCAAATCTTGCCTTTCGACATAGTCGATATAATTCGAGTACGGGCAGGTGTCTTGTCGCGGACGACCGTCCAAAGCAGCCATAAAATTTCGAATCAAGAGGCGAGAAGTCGTACCGTCAGTGATGATGTGATTCTTGTCCAAAAGGCAGTATATAGAACCGTCATCTACGGTGTACATCTGAAGTTTATAGAGTATCTTGCCGCTCAAAGGTTTAGGTGCGATAAAGGAAGATTGCTCCGCCCATAGGGTTGGTAGGTCAGTTTCGCTTCGAAGGCTGTGGACCTGGATCTCGGCATCGACAGCCTTCAAGACGAGCTGAAGAAATCTCCCAGACGCATCTTCAATGAAGACAGTCCTCAAAATTTGGTGCGTCGCAACAACCTGCCTCCAGGCTGCTGAGAGGTCATTAGGATTGAGTGGCATTGGCCCAGAGAGTTTGAAGAGAAAGTGCTGGCTGTACTGATTGCTTACACTCTTCAGCTGTGATAGCATGAGGCTATCTTGGATTGGGGAGCAAGGAAGGACTAATTCTATTTCGGTAGGTGGGATGCCGAGGCGGGATTGAGCGAGATTGAGAATGGAGTTGAGTTCCTTGCCTTGAAGTCCAATCGAGGCAACCGCAGGCTCCAAAGGCGATGGTGGCAAGCGCTGATGTTCGCCCGTGAGAGCCGTAATGAGGGCCCTCAGACTGAGTTCAAATTGATGCAGCCAATCTACCAAAAGATCTTGGTGGTGCATCCGAGAGTTCCACTCAACATGTAGAGACAGTTCCCTATCCTTGAATGATGCTAAGATTGAAATCAGGGCGTATCTCGATGAGCCTGAACGCTGTTGTTGTCTGAGGCCCGAGATCTTCTCTTGGATCTCATCCCCACATCTCTTGAATAGAGAATCGTTTTTCTCGAATTGCTGGAAAGCCCCGAGAAAGTTGAGAGTAACCTCCATTGGATGATGATGCTCGAACGCCTCCTCCCCAGCTTTGCTCAGGAAGCATGATGCGAAATAAGCCAATCCATTAAGGGGAATGTTTTTGCGGAACTCGCGGACATCCCTGAGAATATCATCATGGCCGTTCGCCATGATGGGAGAGAAGGTTGTGAACCAGCCAACTGTGTTGGCCGGGTCTACCTCAGGGGAGAAGACTTCTCGCCCATGGCCTTCACTAAACAGGGCAGGAGGGCGTCCGAATATCTCGACAAATGACTCGAAAACAGAGGCCAACAACATGTCATGAGCTCCGTTCCCAGACACGTCTTGCGCCGAAACTAGTTGGTGAGAGACATTCGAGTCGAGAGTGATGTTATGCGTAACACAGTCCCCGAAACAGTTCCTCTCATCTGCCATGCCCCAAAATGACAAATCAGTGGCAAGTGCATGAGCCGATGGAGACAAAACGCTTTGAGGTAGTAAGCTCAGTGAAAGGCGCTGTTGCTCCAATGTCCAATGTTGGAACGATGTTGCTTCGTCTGCGATCGGCGTCCCGAAGAGGAGATATGACTCCAACTCACGCAAGAGTATCCGCCACGACACTGCATCTACAACAAGGTGATGGATTGTCATAGATAAAAGGGTCTGGCTTTGAGACTCGAACAAGTCCACAGCCACGAGAGGACCGTTGGTAAGATGGATCGACCTTTTGGCCTCGCTGACGCAGTCAACCACGTAGTCGAGCTGTTTGCGACTGTGAAATCGCGTGCGACAGTAGTCAGCGACGCTGATGGTAGATCTAGCAGGTACGTATTGCGTCCATTCACCGTGAAGACATCTGAAGTGCGCGCATAGCATCGGGTGAGTCTTAAGGAGAGATTCCAAGGCCGTCAACAGTTGCTGTTGGTCCACGGCCTGGGTGACTTCAACCACCATGGTCTGCTGATCAAGATCGTCTCCCTTGGGCGAAGTTTGGAAATGGAGTTTCTGGATGGGAGAAAGTACGAAAGCTTGCGGTTCTGTGGGATCTTTAGACGTGTTGGTTTGAGCTGAAGCAGGCGAGGCAGCTACTACGGTTGCTTTGGCTAGGCGCTCGATTGACCGGTACCGAAGGATATCAGCAGCTGATATGTTTAACCCCATCTGCCTCGCCATGCTGCTAATAGTCATTGCCGAGATAGAATCACCGCCTAAGACAGATTGATGAGTCTCATATGACACGTGCGCTCTCGACAGTGATAAAACTCACCAAGGTGGTAAAATGAGGTGTTCCAGCGAATCTCATCTTCCCCAACATTCAGGGCTTCACCCCAGATGCGCCGCAATCTTATCTCGAGTTGGGTGCCATCTCTTTCAAAGCTTTCGTCATCCATACGAGGTAATAAACTGGCAAACTCATCAGGAGTGAGACTCTCGAGATATTTGGTTACCCCCTTGCGATCGAGTTTGCCTGAAGAATTTCTTGGAAGGGATGTTAGAATGAACCACAGCTCTGGGTTCATGTAAGGTGGTAGCTTGTCGAGAAGGAAGCATCTCATGCAGTCAATATGCTCGAGCCAAGGTGCATCCAGGATCTTGATGGGCGATGCGGACATCTTTACGGGCTGCGCTACAGCTGAGCCATTCAACGCGACGACGGCCAGCAATCTTTTCGCACAAGGTCCAGATTTCGGAACAAGAGCGAGGCAATGCTGCACTCTCGACTCGAGAACCAGCTGTCGCTCGATTTCTCCCAGCTCAATCCTCTGACCCCTGAGCTTGACCTGCGCATCTCTTCGCCCGACAAAGTGGAGTTGACCAGCAGAGTCGTATTTGACTAGATCGCCGGTCCTGTAAAGTCTTTTACCAGGTGCCCAATCGAGGCGCTCAACGAACGAGATTGATGTTTGAGCAGAGTCACCCAGGTAGCCCCTTGCAAGAATCGGGCCTTCCACCAGGAGCTCACCTACTGCACCAATAGCCTGAAGGATATTTGGGTCATCAGGCCTAGCAACATATGCTGCGCACCCAGGAACGGCAAACCCAATATTGGTGGGGCTGATGTCCTTTGAAAATGGCGGACTGATTGTGCTAGTGACACTACACTCCGATGGCCCGTAAACCTGGATGAGTTCTGTGTGTGGTGGACAGGCCCAGTTCTGAATATTTTTGGCAGTCATTGCCTCCCCACCAAGAACCATGGTTCTCATAGTCGGTAGCGTGACCGGAGTGAACATCTCAGCGAATGAAGGCGTGAGATGTGCCCAATTTGCCCGTGATATCGATGCAAATCTGGCTAGGTCCGGGTAGCTCAACCGGTCGTCCTCGCTTGGAACACATAGACAGGCACCGACGGCCAAAGTTGTCAGATGATCTTCCATACTGGTGTCAAACCCATAGGAAGCAAACTGTAAGACTCTCGAAGCGGAGTTGATGTGTATCCCATCGCTGTGAGCTTGAGCCGCATACGCATACGCTCGATGTTCCACGACGACTCCCTTTGGCTTGCCAGTAGAGCCAGAGGTGAAAACGACGTAGGCTGGGCTGTCGGGAGAAACACGTGGCAGCGGGATAGTATTATCATTTTTCGGAGAGGCCTGGTCATTATCAAGTTGGAGGACCTGGCCAGCCAAATGCCTGATTAATGGTGACTGTTGCTTCGAACAAATGATAAGTCCAGATTCTATAGAGATTCCCAACTGATGCAGGATCTCCTTTTGTCGAGTTTCTGGATTCGAGATGTCAACAGGAGCGAAGGCATTACCGCTCTTTAAGACGCCGAGAAGGGCGATGGAATACCATTTTGACTTCTCAAGGCAAAGCGCGATGAAAGCTCCAGGTCCGATGTCCCGCTTCAGAATCTCTTGGGCGACAATGGAGGCAGCTTCGTCAAGCTCTTGGTAAGTCATGTTTCCATCCCACGAGTGGATTGCCTGCGCATTAGGCTGGAGCCGGACTTGATTCTCGATCAGGTGGTGAACACAAGTCAAATGGGGACTGGGCGGCGGAGTATGTATGCGTGAGTTCCACATTACGACTTGTTGCATGTCCCAAGTGGTAATTGCGGTTGTTGAAATGACGGCAGCTTGTGCATCATCCATCTCAATCAACCTCGATAAGATGCCTGAGAAGGTATGCGAGACGTTGCTCGCCATCACCGATGATAACGTGGCCGTCGAATAGGCGAGTCGCACCCGAATATCCGAGTCCGAGTAGACAACTTTTAGCACAATATCGAAATCAGAGGCGTTATGGGATGAGATTAGCTTGAAGAAGGTCCTGCTGCTGGTGTCGGACATGGAAGGCGAGTAATACGAGGTCATGATGGTGTTGAATAGCTTCGTTTCGTTGGTTCCAAGAATCCGTTGCACCTTGCCAATAGAGAAGCACTGGTGTGGTAGCGCGTTCAGAAAGTCTTCTCTGATAGTATGGATTAGGCCTTCGAGCGACATTTTGTGTATTCCACCAACACGACAGACGAGCAAGTTCATCATTGGCCCAACGATTTGAGACACTCCAGAAATGGGCAAACTTCGCCCGGAAGAAAGGTAACCGAAGCAGACATCCGCGTCTCCCGTGTAAGTGTGAAGGACAAGAGCCCAGACAGCTTGCAGCACATTCGATATGGTCGCATTGTGCTTTTGGCAGAAGGCGCGGATTTGATCTAGACCGACATCGAGAGGCATCTCTGAGACCTGAAAGGATCCGGCACCACCCGGTTGGTTGTCGTTCATGACTGGGAACGAACATGGCTCTGTCCCGTCCAGATAGTCGATCCAGTAGTCGAGCGCACCGTCTTCGTCCGTCCGAGTCTGTAAGTAGTCGATGTATCTCCCGTATCCTGGTGCTTGGCCAAGAAGCCGAGAGCCCTGCAATCTCTTGACCAACTCATCTACGATTATCATCAATGAGCTACCGTCAACGGTCAAGTGGTTCAAGTCCATCTGAAACAAGGCTCGGCCCGGCTCTTGAACGTTGAGGTAAACTGTGACTTGGTGCTGAAGCCTCTCTTCGTCTGCGTCGAGTTGCTCAAGACTCCCATCCGCGAACTGGCGTCTTATCTCCTCCAAATCCTTCGTATAGTTGATGATCATGGCCTCTGGTTTAGACTTTAGAACGACTGCATCTAACAAGCGGCCAGATGTAGTATCCGAGGTTTCCACGTAAAAAGTTCGGAGAGTTTGATGACGGTCGATAATATCGTTCCAACTCGTTTGGAAGTGTTCCAGGTCAAACTCAGCCTGAGTCTCAAAGAGCCCCCGTGTTCGGTAAAGCCGCTTCGAGACCATCTTCTGACCAATATACATGTTCTCTTGCATTGGACTGCAAGGATAAACGTCTTCAACGGCATTGTCGCTCATGTCGTACTTCTCCCGCAGCTTGTCAAAAATCTTGGTAAAATCGTAGTCGGGAGGCATCTGCGAAAACTTGCCATCTCCCTGTCTGAGTTGTTGAGTTGAAGGACACCCAGCTTCATTGTCGGAAGCTAATGAGGCGACTTCGTTCAGGGACCTGTGGAGTAAATCTTGGAACCGGACGCTCAGGCCTTGCTCAGAGCATTTTTGGTACAGGTGAACTGCCTTGAACGAGTCTCCTGGAAAATTATAAGCACCTCCATGATCATAGAATTGAGCAAGTCCTGCGGGGCTCACCTCCGAGCGTAACGAATGAAGATGTATCATCAATGTTTTCAACCGGGATCGTCAAAATGTTGGCAATAAAAGTCCTGAGCTGATTGAAGATGACTTGCGTCCTGCCTTCCGGAACGGTTGTGGCAGCCATGAGGGGCGAAAAGTGAGATTTCGGCTTAAATAGTAACACAACTGACTTGGCTGAGGTTGAGTGTGTGCACTTTACTGGTGCCTCTAGTCAAGTACTGAGTCACTCATCAACATAGAATTGCGGCTATAATGATGGCTATCGGATACTCTGAAGTCATGACTATAGCTAGAAGTGATAGAATGGCCTGAAAGGTTTTAGCAGCCCACTGCCCAGGGTCTCCCCAGTGTGCATGGCTCTATGCTGAATTGCCGCTCACAAATTTCGAGTCCTTCTCAACATCCACCTGGCGTGCCACGCCGGACTGGCGTCGAACATGTTTCGGTCCGAACCCCAACTCTATTCCATACCAGCTGGGAACGTCAACTCACTGGTTTACATGAAAAAAGGTACTCCATGAAGAGTATGAAGCATAAAATACACGGGCTGTTCGCAAACTTGGACATTTCGAGAGCCGGTAAAGTACAAGCAGTGAAGTATGGAAAGCCCAGCGATGATGATTCTTCTCGATATCGTTATTTCCGGGCTTAGAAAAGGCGATTTAGAGCAGCCTGGGGGACCACAGTGTGCGTACCAACACAGTTGATAGAAGCGAATCGTGAATTGAAGGACTTTGCACTGTGACTTGATTTAGTGGCAGCGATCGGGACTTGATCTATACGTGCATGGTTCTGCAAACGCGACAACCCCAAACTTGACCGTACGCCGTGCCTTGAATCCTTGAATGCAACTTTGCCTGACTGTTTCTTTGATTGAAGCTCACATTTGATGTTTCGCATACAAAGTGAGTTAACCGGAGGCCGAAGCCCAACTCCCAAGACTTCAAGGATGAAAAGCTCCGGTTCTTAAAATCACGCATTGCATGAGCGCACGGCGACGTCACCCAAGCACTTCTGCTGCTAGCAGGGGGTCAAGGCAATCAAGAACAACGAGCAAATAAGGGCGCTTCATCCTCGATATCGTGTGTGCTTCTTATCTTTAGTGTCTTGAAACTGCCAGGGCGCCACGAGATAAACCTGCTTGCCCACGCATCCACCCACAGACACTGACATTCTGCGGCTCGCGTTTTGACGTATGACGAAATGAATTCAATTTGATATTAATAGCGAGTACCACTTTCTACTTCTCAAAACGTGGTTTTTTCCTCTTAGTTTTCTTTCGTAAATCAATTACTTCTCATCCAAGCCCCTCTTCACTTTCACCTGACGAGAGCATTGTCAATCATCGCAACGCCAAGGCCACTGAGGTAGTTGAGAGACCGACAATAGCAACAAAGTCACCATCATGGGTGACCTAGGTAACCTGTTACACATTTCTTTCCACTCAACTGCCTACTGACGCCCCGGCAGGACATGAACAGCAGCCGACCCGTGAAAATGATACCATGTTTCAAGCTTTCGAATGGAATATTCCGGCAGATCAACAGCACTGGAAACGCTTGAAAGAAGCCGTCCCGAAGCTCAAAGCCATTGGAGTCGACAACATTTGGCTTCCCCCAGGTTGCAAAGCACAGTCGGCGGAGGGCAACGGTTATGATATCTACGATCTTTACGATCTAGGGGAGTTCGACCAAAAAGGTGGCAAGTCGACAAAATGGGGACCGAAAGAGGATTTGGTTGAGCTTTGCAAGACGGCAAAAGAGAATGGAATCGGGGTCTACTGGGACGCGGTGCTGAACCACAAGGCTGGAGCCGATAAGACGGAGCGGTGCCGCGTTGTCGAGGTTGACGAAAACGACCGCAACAAAGAGACATCAGAGCCCTACGAGATCGAAGGATGGTTGGGGTTTGACTTTCCAGGCCGAGGAGACAAGTACTCCAGCATGAAGTGGCACTGGGAGCACTTTGGCGGCACCGATTGGAACCAGGAGAATGAGCGGAAGGCCATCTACAAGATCATGGGCGACCACAAGGAGTGGTCTCAATCGGTTGGCGACGAGCAGGGTAATGCCGACTACATGATGTTTGCCGACATTGACTATTCACACCCGGAGGTCCAAGACGACGTTAAGAACTGGGGCACATGGATCACCAAGGAATTGGGACTCAAGGGCTTCCGTCTCGACGCTGTGCAACACTTCAGTCAGCGATACACCAACGAGTGGATCGACAACTTGCGAGATGAGTGCGGCAAAGACATGTTCATCGTCGGAGAGTTCTGGACCGCGGAAACTGAGCAGATGAAAGAGTGGCTGGAAACGATGGACCACAAATTCTCCCTTTACGACGCGCCGCTCGTCTACAACTTCAGTCAAATCAGCACAACCGAAGACGGCGATTTGAGGAAAGTCTTCGACGGCAGCCTCGTACAAGAGAAGCCCATCAACGCGGTCACTGTGGTCATGAACCACGACACGCAACCAGGTCAAACAATGGACACAAAGATTGAGGGCTTCTTCAAACCCCTCGCGTACTCCCTCATCTTGCTCCGTCAGGAGGGCTATCCTTGTCCCTTTTATGGAGATCTATACGGGATGAAGAAGGACTCGGAGCCGCCGTCTTGCGGCGGGAAGCTTGCCGATCTGATGCTTGCTCGTAAGCTCTATGCCTACGGCTCTCAGGAGGATTACTGGGACGACGCGAATTGCATTGGTTTCGTAAGGCGTGCGACCTGGGATAAACCGGACGGGCTTGCTTGTGTGATGAGCAACAAGGGCCCTGGCGAGATTCGCATGGCGGTCGGCCAGGAACACATTGGTGAGAGATGGACCGATTTGCTAGGCTGGGAGGAAGGCGAAGTGGTCATAGACGATGAGGGCTTTGGCATCTTCAAATGCCCAGGCGTCTCGGTATCTGTATGGGTTAACAAAGATGCTGCGGGTCGTGAAAGATTCCCTACCAACTTTGATTCGAACATCTATCAGGAATAGATGGATAAATCGTAGTTGTATACTCTAGGTACTATTGGAGGCATGGTTTAGAAAGATGTTCCAATTGGATGTCTGCAAGACCCCTTTTACAGCTTGATTAATAAAACTTTTAGATTTCTGCTGAACTCAACACAGGTAGGGGCATGTTGGCTCATGCTCCATACATGAGCTTGTAAATTCATTTCGAATAAGTCTGAAAGCGACATGGAAAGATCTGTGATGTAAGAAGAACACATCACCAACTCAGGTGGCATAACATGGGCTTGCAAGCTTGAGTTCACAGAACGGTTTGGCTCCGAGTGTGGTCTCTCTCACTCACGTGAATCCATGCGACATTTCAAAATCTGGTGAGGCATTTGTTCATGCTCACTGACCTAGGTAGCTCATACACTTTTCCTTACAGTGGAGGAAGAAGTACGTTGTGGATTCACCAAGTCCTGCATTCGGACTCGGAGGCCGCGCACATTCTCGGCCCACGTGTCGCTCGCGAGGGAAATCCATCCCGGATTCCGTTAAGGACCACCGCCATAGATCGCGCCACCACAGGCACCCTGATGAGTTCTTATCTTGATTCGGATTGATTACATTTTCCCGTGACATCGTAAGTCGGCAAATAAGGGTTCAGAGGCGAATCCTTCGGGCACAATCCGTGACCGACCACAAGCCATGTTGGCCTCCATTCCCCAGGCTGCGTGGCACCCGGAACACACTCCGTCAGTTGATTTCCAAGTCTGTCTGGAATTAAACGTAGCTTCAGGAAGCCATTAGATTCCGTTACTGACTTTGATTCCTTAACTTGTGACTAAACTCTGACATGTTGCTCGGCTTGCTACATGTGGTAATGCGAAGAGCGACGGACAATCCGACAGACAGCGGAAGATCAACGTGATGTCATTCGGGTCCGGCTTCCGGGACGTTCGACAGCCACCGCCTCACCCGGGGCGCCGCTTGCATCAGTCTTGATACTCCTGGGGATTAAAGCAATTGACTCCAAGCCGACATCCATGCCTAATTGGTGTTGACGGTCTTCGTCCTTTCCAGATTCAGTGTTGGTAAGGTCGGTTGTGCTGGCTTAAGCTCAGACCGGCGTAGTCCAGCGTGGGGCTCGTCTTAGGTCTAGATGTTGGAGGTAAATCTGCTGGGGAAAAGCCAATGAAGTTGGCCATGTGTCAAGGCTAAGTCACACAGTTGTTTAGTTCAACATTTTGCCAGGAACCAGCGTCACCGAATCAAGATCGAATATGGTTGTAAAGCACCTGGACGCTTCTGAGGCGGCAGAATAATTCAGGCGAAACTCATGAAGCAAAGATTGAAATTTCACCACACCGCAAGCTTTGAAGGAACCACGGGTAAGACATTAGTGGAATAGCGACCCGGTAGCGACCAGCAACCCGGTTGGACTCATTTCCTTCACAGCGCCAGGGAGCCGAGCAATTCATCGTCGAAAGTTATATCCGATTCGGGTGGTCGTAAAAAACATAAGCATCTAAGATCCTTCCTCAGCCTCCTTCTCAAGAAGCTTGACCCTGACTGGAGGGGCGGGAGCATCGGGAGGCTGCCAGCAGTGCACCATGACAAACAGAAAATGTCAAAAAATAGCACACCAGACTGACCAGACAGCGCCAGCAAGGCACCCAAATGGAAGCCTGCGCGCTCCCCTGTAAGCTGCAAGCCAAGCCACCATACTTGATGGGAGCCTAAAGCGGTCTAGGGCACTGACATCCCCGTGGGAAACCCGACCATGGCGCCCTCGAAAGATCCTCGTTATTATTCATTTAATCATTTTTGATGAGCTGTTTGGATGCGTGGGGATACGGCTTTGCCCTATGAGGCCCATAGCGCGAGGATCTTGCTGTTGATCCAATGTTGCTTCCGAAGTTCAGGTTTTCCTTGCAGCCGGATCTCTGAATTTCCGGTTCTGACATCCGCCCCAGCGCGTATTCGGCTCTCGCGACGAATGGCCTATTTAGCCTTTGAGCACTTTTTAGACGCCAGCTGTGAAAGAGACCATGATGTCACTTCAAGTTGCGTGATCTTTATTGAGCCTCCCTACCTTCACTGGAAGCTCTTGGTCATTGGGATCAGGCCCTAGGCCTTCCACTGACTCGAGTATTCGACCATATTTGTAGAATGGACGATCTGCACCATCAGGATGAACCACCTTCGTCTTTTGTGTGCACCGACTGGTTGGGTCTCGATGTTTGGACGGAAATAAGCCTTGGGCGGCGGCAAGTTGAGCCCACCTAACTCGGATGAACCAACAGTACCTCAGGGTAGCATCGGTTCTTTGAGCCGACTAATCGCGGACCTTGACTTTGAATGATGAAGTCTCATATCACCTGTGCCGATTTCACAGTCCTTCACAGTCCCTTGATCTCTGGGAAATGGGCATGACTGGAGTTATTCGTGGTGGACAAATCAACGATGACTTCGCCATGTACCCCATCTTGCCCATACTGCTGACGGTGGGACGCTTCTGCTTGCTGATGCTTGTTCAGCTAATGCCGTTGCGGCGATCCTGAAGGATTATGGCTCCACGTGTTAGCGCACCGCGCTTCGGGGGTGTCCCACCGCGTCTCTCTTGCATTCCTCTTGTGTTTACTCTCTGTACTTCGTACGGCTGCCGCAATGGCGATGCGAAGATTCGGTTAGGAGCTCGCACGCAGACGTTTGCGGCGCATCTTCCTTGATATTCCGTGCAATTTATCTGAGGGAAAAAAACAATTTCCTCCAACACGTCGGCTTTCGTCCACAAGAATCCGTACTTACTGTAAGAACGATATCCGCACCATGATTAAAGCACACAGTCACCGTGGTTGACCAAGTCTCGGGACCTTCATGATTCAACCACCGCGGCCCCGCCGGGATACATGTACCTCAGCGTCGTCCGCCGAAGGATTCGATAAAGTATCCGCCATCAAAGAAACCGTTCAACCACTATCGCTATTCCAGGAAACCGAAGAACGAGGTGACCGGGTTTGGGGGCTGTGAGTGTCGCCCCGACGCCAACATGCAGGCTAGTCATCTTAGCGTCGACCCCGGCAAGCCTTGTTGTCTTACTCCAAAGCTGAGCCCATCCCGTCGTGCCTAACCCACAGCCTCACCTCGCCTGTTTAGGCTACTCGTTATTCCATCATGAATCCCCGAACACGCTTGTCTACTGTCGAGGCTGGGGAAAGGCGGAGAACTAGCTGTCGCTCAATTCGACGGTCATCATGGCGACTGAGGGTTTGATATAAGACACGGCGCTTCTCCCAGACTTCATTCCAAGCCAGCGAGAATCTGAACAACTCCTACGGCGCCCCGGATTATCATCCTATTTGCTTATTCATACAACTATTCATCAACAGTTGTCGAGATGCGATCATCATTCACCTGGGCGCTAGCCCTTGCAGGTGCAGCTTCTGCAAAGCCTACGCAGACAACCTCGCAGGCAACACATACCGGACACCATGCGTCTTCAACACCCGCAAATGCATGTGCCGTTGCACAAGCAGCTGCAGAATCGTTCCTCTCATCCAGACCCAGTGCAACAGCAGCTGCGATAAAGCCCTCAATCGCATACGAATGTCTTAAGTCGATCCCTGTTGATAAGCAGAATGACTTGGATCTCCTCAACTACATCGAGCCATACATTAACTTCCAAAGCACCTTGGAGCCCCTGGCCAACCCTCCGGAAGGCTATCTCGTTCCCGGCGTGGATGTTATTGGTGGGCTCGGCCAGATTCGAGCCCGTGTAATGAAGGACAAATACAAGAGCCAGATCGAGTTTGCGCTCGACATCAAGCGGCTGGTAGGTTATGATTGTTATGAAATCTGGTTGCCATTTAAACAGAATCTGATATCCACTAGTTTACTCAAGCTTCTGATGGTCACTTCAACTACAACCCGGCCCTTCTCAGCCTCTTTACCTTCCGCAGTCTGAACAACCTTGTTTCTGTTTCCGATGATGGTCTCAGCGCTCCGAGAGTCTATCTCGTTAGCGACTTCCTCAAGTCTTATGTCAATGACACGGATGTCTATGATATCAAGAGTATCGACGATGTCCCCATCACCGAGTGGCTAGAGGCACAATCTGCGCGAGTCTTCACCCAGGACCCAGACGCCAAATACAACTCTCTCTTCAACACGAACCCCGCCACAGAGTTCCAAGGTGTAGGCAACGAATTCGCCCTACGCTTCCCTGGACATTGCCCGGACAAGCAGGTGATCAAGTTCACCAACGGCACCGAGTACGTGGATCAGCTCGTAGCCATTGTCGGTGAATCGCTGGTCGAGTATCTCGGCAGTGCCGAAACCATTCACTCCAAGGTTGAATTGCCCCCTACCAGCACCAGTTCTGTCGCTTCCTCCTCGTCCGCTACATCCTCATCCGCCTCTAGCGCAACACCTACAACGACCCAGATCCCGGGATATCCGTTGCCAGTATCCAAGCACGCGAGTGATTGGATTTCGACGTACTTCCTCAACGGTTCCTACGACGACACCGCCGTCCTGGCCGTGTCTTCTTTCGCTCCGTCTGATATCGACACCGCAAACAGCACCTTTGAAATCGCTGAGGCTAGACGTGTTGTTGATGTCTTCCTGAAGAAGGCTAAGGATGCAGGCAAGAAGAAGCTCGTCATCGACCTCCAGGCCAATGGTGGTGGATTCATTGCCGCTGGCTTCCAGCTCTACAACCAGCTTTTCCCCAAGACCACCGATATCTGGGATGGAAACCGCATTCGCGCTCACGAAGCCTTCGACGCTATTGGACTTACCGCCCAAGAAGCTTCTCCTGATACTCTGGCAGACTTGGTTTCGAATGTACTCAACGATAAGCTTGAGCCCTTCAAGACTTGGGAAGACCTCTATGGCCCGGAGGTGATTGCCGGACAGAATGTTACAAACCTGTTGCGATACAACCAGACTCGCATTGGTTATCCCACGAGCACTGGTGACCAGGTCTTCCAGCCGGAGAACATCGTTGTCATCACCGATGGCATCTGTGCCTCTACTTGCACCATTTTCACTGGTCTGTTGGTCAGGGAACAGGGAGTCCGCACGATTGCCCTTGGAGGTCGCCCGTCGGAGGCTCCAATGCAGGCGATCGGCGGTGTCGAGGGTTCAGAAGTCCTCGACTGGCCGTCTTTGCAGGCTGCCATCATGCAGGTTGCTAGTGACGCCATTGCTGCTAACGAGACCGACATTCTCGAGGCCGCATTTGATGTGCTGCCTGACCTTGGTGACCCTCCTCTGCTTCCCACTCTCGCCAAGTCAGGAGGCAGCTTCAATTACCGCAACGCTTACGCTCGCAAGCGTCCGGACGGGTTCCCAGAGCAGTTCATCTATGAGGCTGCCAACTGTCGTTTGTTCTACACGTCGGACATGCTTACCAACATTACCGAGATCTGGGCCCGCTCCGCCGACTCTGCCTGGAACAAGGCCAAGTGCGTTGCCGGATCGACTGTCAGCAATGACGGCGTCATTAGCAATGACATTTTGCCTTACAGTGATAAGGTCATTGGTATGAACTTGGAGTACAAGGGACCTGGTAGTCTGTCGTACAAGGGCGCCTACGAGCCTCCTTCTCCTTATGTCCAGAAGCACACCAACAACAAGCGTTCCATTGTCGAACAGCTCAATGTTCCCGAGAACTTTGTTTACGAGCCCACCAAACACAAGATTGGTGATCTGAAGGAGTACCTTGCACAGAACATGCCGGAGGACTTCAAGTATGAGCAGAAGGATAAGATTGCAATTAGCCACACTCACCTCAACCGGGCTTAGTTGAGTCAAGGTTTTGGAGGTAAATTATCATGACATGAATACTGTAGGAGGATGACTTTGAATTCCCTACTTTTGTAACTATTTAGACACTCGTTGATACCCAATGAATTAAAAGTCCCGATGCAATGAGGAGTTTTTCATGATGTTCCGGTGACGCTGGGCCCGTGAAATCTTGGAGACGACTGGAACAACCACGTGCCTTGAGATACTTGTGGTCTCATGACCCATAACGACCTGCCTGGGCGCTCATTCGCAACCAATACAGATAGTCTCCTAGAAACCTTGCCATCCCTGCATTTGGCTCGTTTGAGGGTAGTCGAAACTCTGGAGTCTGACATTGCCGAAAATGTCTACCGAGTCTATACTGAAGAATTAACATGGTATGAATTCGGCGAAATCAGTCAAAGTCACATATCTACTCCGTATACATGCTCTGCTAGACTATGCAGCTAATGACTAGTCAAAACTTACAATTGCGTATTTCATATCCGTATCATTTGCGATACGTATAAACACTGCCCGGGCAGCGAGCCAGTTCCACGGCTTAGGGTTCATTTGTCGACAGCCTCACCTGTGATGCAACTAAGCTAGCTGGCAGGAAGCGCTCTTAGTTAGATTCATCTCTCTCTCTCTCTCTCCCAAAGCATTTGTCGTTATTTTTCCCAGTTACGGACCTTTCCGGCGTGGGCGATTTAGAGATGGACCCACTCTCGACCAAGTCATCGCTCTCGGTCTTCGACCGTCAAATGTAGATTGGGCTACATGTACCCCAACAATGTCTACTCTGCAATACTGCAAGATCACAACAGAACCACGACATATCTTGACCCGAAAAGCATCCCCCTCTCTGCATTCACTCCTGATTATTAGTTTTCGAAGTAGTGTTAAAGATTATTCATTGCACCGCGAGATCACACCTTGCCACCGATGTTCAAGTCAGGGATTGACATGATCTTCAGAATCCCCAAGACGCTCTACGTACCTTTCTCGGCAAAGTCCAAATCGGGCTGTGAGTCCATTATTATGGAATCCCCGTCGGGCTTAAGAACGCGACTCATGCTTACCTCTCCTAACCTTTGACAACGAGGTCATTTTCAAGCGAACATAATGGCTCGGGCTCTGGAACTGCAATTAAGTTTCTCGAGCCTCGGCACACACTACCGACTGATAAGGTAACATCCCTACTTCTGAGGGATCCTAGCCACACGGTTGACTTTCTCTACCCGAAATATAGCTGGCTTCACATGTTTCGTCCCAACGACCAAGTTTGACCAATTTGCTCGAATGCCAGTTCTCAGTATTCGGCCTTAATTAGTAACAGAACTTGTTGACAGAAATATGGAACAAAGCATCCAATCCTAAAAACGCAAGAAAGCTTAATGTGAACACAGCCTGAACTTCTGCCCATGTCCTTGGGACGTTACGTTGACACAGAATCCCACCAACCAAAACAGCCACGTGTAAGTGCGGAACGGCGAAACTCTGTGTTAACATGCGCAATTGGACCGAGTCTATTTGGCTCAAGTGACCCTCAATGTTTATGTCTCTATTCTGCGAACATTTCGGTGCTTCGTAAAGCCCAGGGTTGATTTGAGGAACTCTTGTCATTCAACACTATGCTGAGTTGTTTGCCTGACACAACCCTTTGGTACTAGTCTAGGTCTACTCGCTCAAGCCTCAATCTTTTTTCCGGGCGAGTATCATGTGAACCTGCCATTTGAGTTCCAACGGCCCATTCCCAATGTCCTTTGCAATCTCTTGCCATTTAGGCGACTGCCATGACTCCTCAGTGAAGCCAAACCGCATAGACTCGAGCGATTGCTTCAGCCACTCAACCGAGGCTGAGATCCTCCAGTCCTCGCTATCATCTATCGCAACACGCTCAGATACCCCAAGATGACCCACCGGATCTGCTGTCCCATCGAGGGGTTGGTAGTCTTTAGCATACCATCCATCCCCACAGTTAATCTCAATGCGTTTGACATCCTTCCAAACATCGTCTCTAAGCGGAACACAGTCCATGCCATGAAACATTTGGCGAGCAGCTCGCTTCCAGTTCTCGGTCATCCACTCTTGCTTCAAGAGATGGGCGGCATGCTCGCCAATGAAAGCCTTGAAGGCCGTGTTTGCACTCTCGTTATTGGTAATCCCCGGAAAAGGGCCGTAAATGACGGCCGCAAAGGTTCCGTTCCCCCGCAGGCTCTTTGCGACGTTGCTTAGAGTGGGTCCAAGGATAGTCCAGTGCAGTGACTCGCAAGCCATTACGAAGTCGACGTGGTCTACACCGAGCAGGGGTTCCCAGGGGTCTTCCCCGCGACAGTTCCGGTATGAGAAGTCGGTTCCAGTGAATCGGTCCCTAAAGCGTGCGCGGCAGTCTTCGATGTTCTTGGATTGCGGCTCAGTCAGGACGACATGCGTGGGAGGCGAGGGTGTGTGCGTCAAGAGGCCTTCGGCGGCATTGCCGCTGCCCGAACCGATGTCATGAATGACGTCCAGAGGGCCTTCATGGTAGTTTGTCCAGAGCTTCCACATAGATTCTGGATAGGGAGGCCGGTGATCGACGTAATGCTTTGCCTCCTTGGCGATGGCCACATTGGGTTGATGGCCGGCATCTGGGTGAGGGGCAGCGAGGGGGCCACTCATTGTCGACAGGGTTCGAACGGGCGCTGGCCTGTGTCTCTGTTGCTGGGTGTTCTTATAATGGTAACCCGAGAATGACACGATATGAAGGCAAAATAGTCGATCCGCGTACGGTTCCGGGCCCACCGCTTTCTCTTATTCTTGGGAATGGCGGTTGGCCCTGTAGTGCTGATCCTCGGACTTGAACGTGGTACCGAGAGAATCCCATCGGACTGGCTGGGAAGAAAGGGAGCAATTCTTAGGTTTGCATGGTCTGTGTTTCTTTCCGTAACCGACGGGTTGCGACGGTAGAGCTACACACCTTCTGGTCCGAGTCTGATGGAGATACTGGGGTGCAGGCGACTGACTCAATCCACGGTCGCATTGCTTAAACTTTGACGTTTCTGATAATTAGGTGGTAGTAGATAAGCGCGTCTATCGAGTCTTTCAAAGCTTCTTGGCCTTTGAACGAACAGCCACGCACTACTTGAAATAAGTTTTGACAACACTGGAATTAGTGGAAGTTTGTCTCTGATCATGTTTCCAACCCCTGCTTTACCGACGGCACTGCCTGCAAGATTGACAGATGGTTCACAGAAAAACACCGAATTTCGAGCGGGAGCGTGATTAGGTTCCGTTGGCTTGGAAGCTCTTGGAAGCTGGCTAAAGAGGCTGTAGCTTCCGCCTCAGAACAAGGCTCACTTACGCATGTACCTCAGCTTGCAAGGTGTGAGCGGGTAATCGCGAAGTAAGTGGACTCGGGGCACGCGGATCCAGATGCCCCGCGCACGATATTACACCATCTTGATGGACCTTCATGTAATTACTAGCTGCAAGAGGAGCCAAGCCCAACCTTCTGGTTTGATTATCCTTGCCATTTCTCCAAAGACGGGGCGAGTCATCCACAAAGCCAAAGCCCGTCTGATGTGATGAACACATCCCACCCAGAGCGAATGGTGCAGCATTGATTGTGGGTTACGCGGCGAGGGGAAAGAAAGTTAAACAGAGTAGTTGCATCAATCACTTTGATTGGCTGGCTCCTCAAAATAACCAAGCATCCCATGCTGCTTTCTATTCTTTTTGTCATGTTGTGGTCCTCTGATAGAGCTGGTTCCTTGACGAAACAGTCTTATTCTTCAGGATCTGCTGTCAAGCTAGAGAAGCTTGGGAAGTCTGGATCCTTCAGTTTGGGATGCTTTGGGTCATTGTCACTTCAGACAGAGCTTCATGCCGGGGAGGTGTAACAATCTTGACTGGTGTATACTTCGAGTTACCTGCCGGGGAAACCCTGCTCAGTTAGCCAAAACTCTGGGTAAGTGTTTGGTTTCGTCCGTTGGTGATATCGCAGCACTGCTTACTTAGACCAAGCTTATCTTGCATCCAGCCCGACATTTTGTTTACAACAAGTGCCGACGCTTTGCTCAACGTGGAACACTGCCGTCCGGTATTCTTTCTAGAATACTTCGAAGCTTGAATGCCCATTTCCCACGCAAAACCTAACTCAAGCTATCAACATGCGTCGAATCACACGCCGAAGAGGAGCTTGTCAGGCTTGCAGGTCGCGGAAAGTCCGCTGTATGTATTCAGCCTTACTAGCATTGTCAGCTCATCATGACATTTTTCAGGTGATGGAGCCGACCCGTGTCTTAATTGTGAGGTGAGAATAGGTTGCCCATACTGTACAACTCAGGCCTAAACTAATAACTATCAGCGAAACGGGCAGGCTTGCTACTATCCGCCGTTAGCTCCTCGGCCGAGACGAACAAGCGCACCGGGAGCAACCAACAGAACTGCCCCCACTATCCGAAGACTAGGAATCAATACCGACCAGAACTGCTCCGTATACGATGCTTGGCAACAAATGCCCTGTGATACAAATCTTTTGACGCCGAACTCAACAGAAGGAACTGCGAATAACGGTGGAAAGGTCGATGGTGAAGACTTCAGCTGTATGCTCCAACTGTCGCTCCCGGAGGCTTACCCGGATTTGGGGCATGATGGGCGGTTGAACCTGATGGATCTACCATTGCCGGGAGAAGACGAGCTCATGGAGCTGCTGGACACGACGGCATCTGACTGTAATTCCAGCAGTGGGTTCAAATTCGATTTCACTACTTCAAACACAGAGCAGTTCCCGCAGTCGCCAATTACTGCTCCGTCATTACCGAATGATGGCCAACCTCGCACCAGGCCGGAAACTACGAGCCCTCCAGACTATAATACAGTAGGTGAAGTGGAATACGATTACTACAAGAACGCCAATGACTTAGACACCGCGCAGTTATTCGACTTTGACGAAGCAACGGAAAATCCACCACCTGCTTTCAACCCGAAAGACAAATTGCCGGCTACGAATAATGGTACAGTGCACGTCGACTTTTCCGCCGCAAATATCTATGGCCTTCCTGAATTCATCTCTCAGGGAGGCAGGGATATCCAAAGAAATCAGACGATGAAGATTGTGAACGGTCTACGGCGAGTTCTGTGCGAGAGTCCAGTGGTGTCAAGCGAGGATGGACCACTTGATAGGACGAAAAAGTTTCCCGAGACCGACAACGCCCTTTCACGATACTGCGATGGTAAGCATTGTCCCACTCTTAAGCCAACCGAGTGGAGATAGCTGACACAATCAAAATAGCATGCTTTGAAGATTGCTGCCCGTGAGTAGTTATACGGGGGGGACGAGACGACCCGAATTGCCCAAAACTAACATTACTTTAACTCGAATAGTATTAGTGATTTCATGACGAAATCTGCAGTCGAAAGCATTATCAAGCGGTCCAGAGAACCTGAGCCCGATAAATTAGTTTCAGTCTTTGCAGAAGCCATTGTAGCTGTGGGCTTTCATACAGCTTGCCTACGAAATCGACAAACTCGAAGCGTAGAGGAGGCCTACGAAGCACAAAAACGCCTTGCAGCAGCTTTACGGCTGTATAAAGACATCCAAAACTCCCCAAGCACGTTACTGAAGTTTCAGGTCACGCTAGTCATGGTAATTACGATTCAATCTTCAACGGATTCACCACAAAGATGGCTGTAGACCCTAACTTAAACAACAGGCAGTGATTGCATACGTATGCGAGGAGTCTTTGATCTGGGAGAAAATCACTGCAGCAGTGTGTTGTGCGCGTGACCTTCGTCTCGTTCACGCGGCAAGAGGCCAGCAAACGAGCATTAGCGATCAGGATCAGGAGCTGGCCCAACGGGGAGTTTGGTTTCTCTACAGCCTCGAGACCGATTACGCTATCCACCATGGGATGCTCCCAGTGAGTCTACCAATTCCGTGATCTTGGCCAAGGCACCTACTGACATGCTGGTAAAGATACTAGATCTGGGATGGGGGATCCAATTTCCATCGTTTGACAAAGGAGACGACATGATTGCCGCGTCATACACCTTCTCCGAGCTTCTACACTCGGTACTGAAATTTCAGTACAGCCCAAGAGCACTAAACAAGTCCGCATCAGCATATGATCGTCGCGATCGACTGCAAGCCAGCTGCCATGTTCTCAATGAATGGCTCAGTGGCCTGCCGGCACCTCTCAACGAGGCGAATGATGCCAAGGTACTCCAAAGTATTAAGGACGACTGGCAGCTACGGAAGGCATTCCGTGTTTTCTGCATGTATCATCGGGCTGTGTTTTTCATCCATTGTCCGTGGATAACACCAATCGCTACAGATGACGCGGATGTGTCCGGTGTTGCCGAGCAGACCAGGGAGAGGTGTGTCGAGCGTTGTGTCGAGTCGGCATTTGCCGTTGTTAAGCTGGCAAATAGTGGAATATTTTGGGAAAAGGGATTTGAAAGGTACGTTATGTCACCGCAATTGAGACAGAGTTGCTGACGTTGCACGTGGAAAGGGATATTGGATCATCTAGCATGAAATGGGGCAATATGGGACAGCTTCTCTTAGTATCACTTTGCTTCATTGTTTACTACCTCGTCAACGGAGAGAAGGCGAATCGCAAGACAGCAATGCCTTACTTGGCTATTTGTGGAGGTTTGTTTGGGAGATTGAGTTTGGATATTGATGAGGGTTCTTTGATGGATCATTATCTAGAGCTCATCCAAGTGGTGCGGGCAAGTTGATATATTTCGAAGAACTCATAGCACCTCATAGCGAGAGCGAGGGAGACATCAGACCCATGACGCCTTTTCAAACAGCAGTCTTAGTCGAAAAGGACAAAGCTGCAGGCTTAAACTGCGTACAATGCTCAAGTGTCACTCAAGGTTCAGGGGCGGCCCGCTCAGCTAGCCGATTGGTAACCTGTGGCCTGACAAGACAATCTTGGCTCTTGGCACGAACTGACCCAGCTGTTGGGGAGGAAACATCGGCAAGGCCTAGCGGCAAGTAAGTCTCCTGGGCGGTCGTATTTACCCGCGGGCGAATGGTATTTTCCTAAAAATGGGGAACATGATCACGAATTGATGCCGGCGGGCGGAAAATCAAACAAAGTTCATTGATCTATAGGCGTTTGCAACGAGAGTTGATTTAGACTTTCAACTTGACAAAGTATGATTGCCGCCACTGTGGGGCCAGCGGGTGGGGTGATCCTTGTTACTCTTCAACCGAAGTTCCATTCTAACTAGGGCTATTTGGACCATTGTGGGTACTAAAGTAGACATCAAGGATAGAAAACATAGATGGCAGAGTCTCTATCTTAGAAGTTCACATCCTCCTTCCTCCGCCTGACAAGGACCTTGGTGGTGGGGTTTGCAAGCATAGAAAACCCAAACTCCAGAGGATTAGTGTTGGCGTTTTCCGCCAGCTTGATATCGTACTTGAGCAACAGGTGGCACATGACCAGCTTCACCGTATTGGCGCCGAAGAAGCGGCCAGGACAAGCGTGAATGCCGAGGCCAAAACCTAAGTGTTCAGGCGAAGTGCTGACCAGCTGGGATGTCTTTTCCCCTTGCTCAGAAGCTTCCCGCAGTCTCAGAAAACGGTATCCATCATAGGTTCGCGGGTTCTCATAGATCTTCGGGTCCCACATTTTTCCCGCATTGATAGCAATGCCAGAATCTTGGGGAAGAAATGTGCCATCTTTGAGGCGGACGTCTTCCACGACTCTGCGTCCAAGACCCACTGCAAAATTTGTTAGTTGAGGCTAATGAGAATGGCGAAAAAATGCCCCAAGAATACGCAATAAGATAAGTAGTTGATCAAAGGACAGGAGAAACGCACCAGCTGCGACAGGCTTAAGACGCAAAGTTTCCTTAAGAACACTGTCAAGGAGCTTCGTATTGTAGAGACTCGTAGGCCGCCACTGCCCATCTCCGATAACAGACCGGATCTCGTTCCTTAGGGGCTCGAACATCTCTGGGTTCTTACAAAGATCCATGATGCTCTGGGACATGAGATCGTTGCTGGTCAGAATGGCAGAAATACTGAGGGCCAACTGTTGATCGGCAGGATCATAGTCAACGCTCATTCTTTTCGCTGCCGTCTCGTACCAGTCCAAAGCATCATGATACTCTAAGCTTGGATCTGCTGCCTTCTGTACACGGCGCTTCTCTAGAATAGGCGCGATGATTTGCCGCGCTTCAACTAGCATAGCGCGAACTTCACGGCATTCCGGGAGAAACCAGTGAACGGTGCGATAGAGAAACACAGGCCAACGCCGTAAGACTTTGGCGGCATTTGTTGCTTTGTTGGTGTAATTCACTGTGATTTTCAGCCAGTCGCGGTTTCGGCACAGCTCTGGGCCAAGAAAAATGACAGAGGACACTCGGGCAACAATTCGAATGATTACATCGCCAAGGAGAACCTCGTGCCATTCTGAAGAGAGGGAGAAGCCATTAGAGTTTGATGCTCTCGTGCGTGGTCCATGGTGATCACAACTTACCTTCGTCATCGGTTAAAATATCACTTAGAGCAGCGTTTGCCTCATCAGACAACGGCTTGTTCAGCTTGGCTAGAGATATGTTGGAATTAATAAAAGAAAATCAGCATCAGTGTAAGTTCTAGATAACATACCAATACCAGTAGGCGTTAGATTCCATTTGATGACATTGTGCAGGATTTCAGTTCCGAGGGCAATGTATGGCTCGAACCCTGGGATGCCAGCTTGCCAGTACTACAAGAACGGCGCAAAAGTCAACAATTGAGCTCCAAGCAATAAGCTCGATTTACCGCTCGTCATACCTGGAGTAAGAACTTCGTTGAGTCGAAACGAGCATCGTTTCGAACCTCTGGCATGACGCTGTGATTGAGAATAATCACCCCGCCGCCAAGGCCGGTGTTGACTCTGAAAGGCTTTCCACCAAATTCTTTCAAGCCCCGGGCCAACATCGCCCTTCCGCTCATGAGATATTCATTTTTCGAGGCATTTATAACTGGGAACGCTGACAGCTTGTTTTTGCGCAGCGAAACGGTCATCACTGAGGCTAGCAAGATGATAGCCATCAGATAAGGCACATAGCTGCTGGTTTCCATCGAGCTTGGCAGGCCGAAATTGGCCAAGTCGACCCATGATGGCCGGGGAGGACTGAGGGTGGTCTGCGTGTTGGTATTGAGATAACTGGCCATCGTTGATAGATTGAAGCGTCGCTTTCTCACTGTGAAACACTAGGAGGCGTACGCGGGTGATTGATTCCGGACTTTGTTCAACTAACATGAGCTCTACGCGGGTGGGACGGTGGAGGGCCCAAACTAACGACCCCTTCAACATTCAGCTCACCCCATACTTTCTTCCATGGCGATTCGCATTTTTGGAGCCCAACGCGCTTCCCTTCATGTTCGGCTCCGAACCACCGGCGTCTTACCATTTTTCCGTCTAGCCCCCGGATCGAAAGGTAAAGTTGACTGGGATACTTCGGTCCGAGTGGGCGGAGCCGGGGTTGCATGAGGGAGTTCGCGAGTCAACGCACGGTGCTGTCGGGCCAGGGATAGCGTCGCGCCGTGGTCCCGTTTATGGTTTCATGAAGGAGTTTCCGAAACCTTATGCCACCTAATGCCACCAGCCCCTTTGTTCCAGACTTTCCGGGCATTGTGTCCATTTGCCTTTTCGGAGCTGGAAGAACAAGGAACCCTTTGAGTTACGGTAAGCAACTTTGTAGGAAAAGACTTCTGGTTAGACACTGGGAGGCAGGTGAAATGTCTCTACGAACCACAATCTGCTATTCTCAGTAAGGCTTTGCAAAATGGACAAAGGCCTGAGTCGCTCATTCTTGGACCGGCACAGGCCGTCGATGCTGGTGCTGGCATCCCAACTCTCTGCCGCGGCACTAAACGGCTTTGCCAAGTTTTTCGAGACGGGCGAAGACCCCGTACACCCATTCCAAGTTCTATTCGTCCGGTTTCTCATCACGGGCACAGCATGCACTGTCTACCTCTGGTTCACGAAAGCTCCAAAGTTCCCGTTAGGATTGCCAGAATTGAGGTGGCTACTAGCTCTGAGGGCAGCGGCCGGCGTTTTCGGAGCCTTTGGCTTCTACTGTAAGATAAACTATCGCATCGTGACATGAGCTTTTGGTGAGGTGACCTTGTTAACATGTTACCTACTAGTTTCCATCATGTACCTTAAGCTTAGTGAAGCAACGGCCTTGAACTTCCTTGGTCCGTTCACTGCCATGATCTTGATTCGATACCTAGACTATGGCACGTTCGAAGTGATTGATCGGATCGGGGCCTTTGTCGCGCTCGTTGGTGTGATCCTCGTCGTCCAGCCAGACG
Source organism: Colletotrichum fioriniae (assembly GCF_027942845.1). Classification (NCBI taxonomy): domain Eukaryota; kingdom Fungi; phylum Ascomycota; class Sordariomycetes; order Glomerellales; family Glomerellaceae; genus Colletotrichum; species Colletotrichum fioriniae. The sequence continues at coordinate 615,454 of NW_027076849.1, forward strand.
CGCTATTTGGCTCTAAGCCAACATTTGCAACCGCTGCTCAGTTTATTGCCGACAGTACCCCGAAAGGCAGAATGATGGGCTTCGGGTTTGGGTTGATCAGTGTGTGTGGTGGAGCGGTAAGTGAGCGATGATTTACTCGTGAGAATCTTACTGAATGTCTCCACAGGTGGCGCTGACGGCGATCCGCTCCATCGGTACACGCGAACACCCTTTGATGAGTATCATGTACTTCGCTTGGACGATTGTCATTGTTTCCACAGTGGCATTTCTCCTGATGGATAGCGTTCATCTCACAACGACAGTTCTGTCGTGGGTAAAGTTGATACCTCTTGGCATCTTCGGTTTTATAATGGTTAGTATACAAAATCCTGGCAAGTATACTGTTACACGTTCTTGAATAACACTACGTGCGTTTCTAGGAGTTTCTCCTCACTGCAGGCATAGCCAATGACGTCTCATCAGCTGCTACCATCATGATTTACTCTCAAGTCGGATGGGCGTTGTTACTGGATTGGATTGTATTCCATTCTCAAGTTAATTTGTTGACCTTGATTGGAATAGGCGGCGTCGTAACCAGCTTGATCGTTGTCTCTTCAGCAAAGGAGTGGAAATGGCTACGAAAAGGTCGATATGAGGTAGTAGAGCAAGATTCCCTTGATGAAAGAGAACCCGACGAAAGAGAGCTAGATGAAGAAGTAGTAGAGATGAGACCAAACAGCTCCATAGCATGATACATACTTGTAGACTTCGGAAATAGCGATTTATAAAGGTTCTAAACATGTTTCCTCTCGATACCGATTCAATTTGGTGTGAAGTCGCAACTCGTGTGGAATGCTGAGGCGTCTATGCACGTCAATACCAGCTTCCACCTCTACTGAAAGAGTCGGGCTTCAGGTATGATTGAAGAGGTTATAAAGTCTGACAGTTGTGTTTTCATAGCGGTTGCGAATTCTGGACTGGAAACAAGACGTACAGTCTCTTTGAATTTCTTATGACCTAACTATAAAGCTAGCCTAATGAAGACAACGATGTTGCCACCCTCGAGAATCGCACCCTTGCACAAAGGTCTGATGACAATTTACTCTAATCACACGGATGAAATGACTTCCTCGATGATCTTCTCAGCGAGATGCATTAAAGAAGTACACTGCGTGACTTCCATAGAAGTCAAACCAATGTGAAATTGTTGATGAATCCAGTCCACTAACTCGATCGAAATGATGGAGTCCAAACCAATCGAGGTCAAATTCTCAGTAAGGGGGAAATCCTCAACTGGCCTCAGCATAAGGTGACTGAGAGTGGCACTGATGAAGCCAGCGAGGCTCGTGACTGTCGCGCTGTCTCGGAGAGTAGCGGGATCTGATCTGGCGAGCGAGATGAATGTCTCGGCCTCATCATTCTCCTTAGCCTCTCCAGGGCTTGCGACATTCGACTTGTGAAAATAATGAGACTGAGCGAAGCGAACATCTCTCTTCCAGTTGACACGATTAGAGGGGTCAGAAAGGGGCTTCTCAGAGAGTCCTCCAAGACAGAAGCTGCTGTACGGCCCTCCGGAGGAATTAGCCACAGCGATGGCCGCAGAGTCGAGAACGTCCTGCTCCTTCAAGAAGAAGAAGCCACCATTCCTGAAGCCCTCATAGAGATCGTCCCGCTCGAGGAGGTATCCGACGTCACCAACCACACCAAGATCGATGATGGAGGCTGGAAGACCAAGGTGATGGCGGTATTCAACAAAAGCGTCAAGGTAGGTATTGGCCGCACTGTAGTTGGCTTGGCCATAGTAACCAGTGTGCCCACCACCAGAGCCGAAGATGACGAAAAAGTCCAACGGAATGTTCGCATCCAGAAGTGCTTGATGTACGTTCCAGGTACCACGGACCCTAGGATCAACTACTCCACTCCACTCCTCCCAAGTCATATCAGCAGTGGAGTTGTCCTTGAGAATGAGAGATAGTTGCATCACTCCGGCGACGGGCTTGGGAGCTTCATTGATTGCCTTGAGAACGTCATCGGCATTGCTGACGTCTCCGGAAACTGTCTTTATAACGGAGCCAGGATAGCTCTCGAGCTCTTTAACGAAGGGCTCGTTATCAGCACTGCCAGCGGATCTCGACAGGAAGACGAGGTTGCGAGCTCCATGCTCGAGAAGCCAAGTGGCCACAGATCGACCAAGGCCGCCAAACCCACCGATAAGAAGGTACGAGACGTCTTCCCGAAACATGGGAGCTTCTTTCGTTGATGGAAGCGTCTTGCTAATTTCAGGCTCGGAGAAGCCGAACCAGTACATGCGAGGGATTTGAACCTTGCCGTCCACGATGGCGTAGTCAAAGTCCGCATCCAACTCTCCGCCTTTGCGACGATTTGGCAGGCTCTGAACAATATTGAATAGAGCTTTGGAAATGCCATTTCCTGATCTTGAAATATCATCGACTTCGACAAGAGTAATGTCCGCCTTGTTCTCCATGCGAACGGTCCTGGCAGTGCCCTGGATCATGGCTGGCTCGGCATCCTTGCAAACGCCATGAACAGTAGGGATGACCCAAATGAGAGAACCGCGCAAGTTGCATAGACTGTCCATGAAAGGTCGGAATGTCTCGGCGCTCAGATTGTAAATTGTGTTTCCAGTAAGATCCAGGAGTGAGATGACGAGAGACCCATCTGCAGGAACTGTGTGCTGGTGGGAGACTTGCACAGTAAACCCCTTGGACTCGAATTGTGACTTGACGCCATTGGCTAGGTCATTGCCTTCCTTCGAGTCGTATGCCAGAATGGTGACGTTTGTGCTCTTTTCCATCTTGACACGCTTCACTGGCTCAGCGAGTATCAAACCAGTCGATGTCTGTGAATGAAGGACGTAGCCAAGGCTGTTCAGTCTCTGGCTGATCCTTTCACTATTGGAGGTTTCGCCGGTTGCAATGCCGTCGTTGTGAATGACCAGTCGACTTCCAGCAGTCTGAAGTGATTTGAGCTCTGTCAAATCATCAAGCAAGTAGCGGTCGTCCGACAACAAGGTCGAAAGCGACAAGAGGACAATGTCAGTCGTGTTGCACATGCAAAGTTGCTCGAGATCAACGACCGAGACGCTATCACATTCTAGAGTCGCAACAGACTCTGTGACTTGTTCAACTTGCTCTTCAGAGGTGCACACATAGGTGTATTCGGAGTAAAGTCGCTTGTGATGGGTAGGTTGCAGAGCATTAAGAGCAAGTCGAGTAATGTCGGTTGATCCAGATCCAATCTCCAAGACCTTCGAGTCCGGAGACTTGAAGCCGAGGAGAGAAATTGCTTCGGTAATGTCTTTGGCAAAGGTTGAGTTGGTGATCCCAACTTCTGCAAGGGAGTCCAGCATGGTAATGTCCTCTCGCCATTCAAAGGTGCTTCCAAGGAGAACTTCTTCGCGCTTGGCGACAGGTAGCTCAGAGTAGGAGAGGCCTTCCAGATACACCGTGGGACGACCTTCATCTGTGTAGATTGCAGCGTTCGCGTTCATGCCTTTAGCATCCTCCTGTATACTGCCATAAGCTCTCATACAGAGGTCCTGGTTCCCGAGCACACCCAGCCGCGAGATGAAAGTAGGGAGCAGGATGCTGTCCAGGCGCCGCTTTTGGCCATGCGTCTGCGCCACGAGGTTAATCTGAAGCATTTGATCCAAGAGCGTCGGATGAGCAGCATAGTGCGTTGTGTCTTCAAAGTCATACACTGTCGCTGTGGCTTCCCTGTTGACTGTGTTCGCGGTGATCTGCTCAAGCCCTTGGAAGGCGGTCTGCCAGTCAATGCCAACGGCCTTTACGGCCCTGTACCAGCCCTCAGCGTCGATCTCGCGAGCAAATTCTTGCTGGGCTTGAGAGTTTGTGATAGAGGTCTTCTCTGCCTCAGCTCCAGAACGGATGAAGCCGGAGCAGTGCGTGACCCAGGCGTATCCATCGTAGGACATGATCTTGAAGTTGTACCATTGGCCTTCATTGCTTGGCTTGTCTTCCGGAATCATGCGCGTGTAAAGTTCCATCTTCTTCTCTTTAGGAACAGTCATGCCAGTGATGATTGACATATCCCTAATGGTGTACGCATCTGAGCCACTGGCTACCTGACGCATGGCTTCTCCCGCCATTGCCACGTAGCCAGCTCCAGGGAAGACGATCTGACCATTGACGATGTGATCCATCAACCACGGAACTTCCTTGAGGTCAAGCATGTTTCGCCAGGCAGGCTCAATATCATTGCCCTCAAGAACTCTAGCACCGAGAAGCACGTGTCTGGTATGCTTTCTTTGCTTGTAACGGGAAGGATTTCGAGGTTCATCCATATAAGTCACGTCGTGGAGCCAAGGATAGGTCGGCAGGTCAGTCAAAACTCTGCCCTTGGATATGATAGTGGACATGTCGACCGGAGCTCCTTGTACAAAGAGCTCGCCAGCCAGACGGAGCATAGACAGGTTAGTGTCTTCAGCACGGCGGAGAGTGCTGATGTATTCGCAGGAAGACTCGGGTACGTTGCGAAGAATCTCACTGATGGGGCGTTGAAGAGCCGGATGGGGGCCGACCTCAACAAAGAGGTTGTTGTTGTTACTCTTCAAGATCGCCCGCATCGCCGTATTAAACAACACAGGCTGAACAAAGTTTCGTCGCCAGTAGTTGGCTCCAAACTCAGCTTCGGTCATCTCAAGACCGGTGACGCTCGAGAAGTGGGGAACTGTCGGAGCCTTGGCATCGGCGAGGTATGGCTTCAGAAGCTCCTCGTATGGCCCTGCCAAAGGCTCGATCCATGGGGAGTGGAAGGATGTCTCCAGGTTGAGAACCTTGGCCTTGACGTCGGGGTAGCGGCGCATGATCTGGTCAACGCAGTGTTGGATGCATACAGGGTCACCTGACAGCGTGGAGTTGAGGTGACTGTTCTCGCACCCGATAACCACACCTGGGATTAAGAAAGGCTCGACTTCCTTCGGGCCAAGACTGACAGCAGCCATGGTACCATGGGGAACTGTGCCATTGACCAAGAGCCAGCCACGGAAGTAGGCAACTGCCATGGCCGCTTCGGCAGAGACACTGCCAGCGGCATAGGCAGCAGCAGCCTCTCCTCCAGAATGGCCAGTAACAGCATCAGGACGAACCCCGAGGCTAGCGAGAACGTCGACCAACGCTATCTGAACGGCAGTTGCGCAAGGGTGAGAGTATCCTCGCTGGCCAACCCTGCTAGAGTCATCGTCGATACACAGCTCCTTCTCCAAGGTCCAGGTTGGCCGGTGTTCTTCAGAAAGTGACTGGAGCCAAATGTCTAGCTTCCTGATGGATCCACGGAACACCTCATTGGTTTCGATCAGAGATTTCCCCATACCAGCCCAGTGTACACCCTGTCCAGTGAAGGTAAGAATGAGCCGCCGGGCGGTGGTTGGCTTGCGCTTGAAGCTGCTCGGGTCAAAGGCGCCCTCCTCGTTGGCAATAGCATAGGCCCTGCAGCTGAGGTGGTCACGATGATGGCCCAGAGTGTAAGCAAGGTCGTCCAAATCAGCGCTCTTTGTCTCAATGTATTGCTTGTGTTGGTCCACCTGCTTTTCGAGAGAATTCAAGTGGGCAGCGGAAAATAACAAGAGTCGCTGGCCAAGAGAGCGAACGCTAACGCCGGAGTCTGAGCTGATGGAGCTGGCATCATCTTGAAGCTTTTGCCAACCCTCGTACGACTCCAGAATGACCTTGAAAACAATCAGCGGGAATTTTCGCAAGGATAAGTACAGCGATCTTACATGAGCATTGGAGCCAGCTACACCAAAAGAGTTGACACTGATACGCTCGTCTCTATCTGCAGGCCAGAAAGTTGGCTCGGTTGGAACCGAAAGCTTTGCCTCATCCCATGGAACTGTGATGATGTTAGTTTGTGATGAGCAGGCTATTTTGGATGGACTCACTCCTTGGATTGGGGTTTTCCATGTAGATGTTTGGCGGAATCACTCGGTTTTCCAACGCGAGGACTGCCTTGATGACACTTGTCAAGCCTGCCGCACCTTCTGAATGTCCGACATTGGGTTTGACCTGGTAACGTTAGAAGAAGACCTCGAGCCTGGTTTGAGTAATGGTGGACTTACAGCACCAATCATCACACCATCGTGATCCTTCCAGATCCGAGCGACTGCTGCCACCTCAAGCGGGTCACCAGTAGGAGTACCAGTGCCATGGCACTCGAAGAAGGCCGTCTTGTTGAATGGTAGACCGGCCTTCTCGTAAGTCTTTCGAATCAAGGCCTCTTGCAAGTAAGTGTTTGGACTCATGATACCGTTGGATCGACCATCATTGTTGGTGCCGCTTGCTCTAAGGATGGCTCTGACTGGGTTACCGTCTCTTAGAGCATCGCTTAGTCTCTTGACGTAGACAGCATTGACGGCTTCACCGCGGCCGTACCCATCGGCAAGCAGATCGAAGGTTTTACATTTGCCGCTGGGAGACAAGACACCGGTTTCTGTGAAGACAATAGATGTGATGACTGATGTGATGAGGTTGCATCCAAGAGCCATTGCCGACTTGCAGGTTCCGTTTTGAACGGCTTCAGCAGCTAGGTGTAGAGCGACCATGGATGAGGAGCACCCAGTCTTGACAAGCATACTTGAAGGATGTTAGTCTTTCCGAAGCTTTACTCACATAGGATATGCTACTGACCTCGGGCCAGTCCAGCCATACTCATATGACACACGGTTAGGCTGTAAGAAGTCGAGGTAGCCAGATCCTCGGTATAGGCCAGAAGCGTGCGGGTCCATGGACAAGTCATCTTGCCAATCTGATGAGAAGTTGCCGACGTAACAGCCAATTTCTTGGCCGCGCCAGTTAGTCTCGCCGGCATTGTCCAGACATTCGCGCGCGATCTCTAGCAGTTGTCTTTGCATGGGGTCCATGCGCTCGATTTCCTTCTCACCACATGTGAAGTAAGAGGCATCAAACTTTGTAAGGTCATTATCGGCTTGGCTGAACATGTAAGCCTCTTTGTTTTGAACGGTTCCCCATTTCGCAACAGGACTGTAGAAGCCTTCGCTGTTCCATCTCTCTTTAGGGATGGGGATGAGACCGCTTTGCTTATTCATCATCAGGTTCCAGAAGTCTTCTGTGTTCTTCACGCCACCGGGAAGCCTCACGGCCATTCCCACGATGGCGATTGGGTTGGAGGTGTCCATCTCGGATGAAGGCGTGGCGGCGCCCGACTTTGGTGACATTGTTTGAATTTTGGTACCGAACTGATGGTAAAAGCCCGCAAACGCCTGCTGAGTGAGAGTCAAATGCCAGCCTAGTAAAGGATATCGTGTAGTTTTGGCTGTGTATTATGGTTTGGGTTACAAGGCCAACCAAATTAGTTCGACGCTAATGTAGAGCATCTTAACAAGAGATGAACAAGGTCGCGACGGAGTTGATTTCGGTATTCCAGAAGACTTCCACTATGTTGCCACAATGGTTGAGTCCGAGGTTTGCGAAAGTCTATTGCTCGAATTCCGAGAACCATACTGTTTCCGTCTAATGTGATTGGCTGCAAGAATCGACTTGCGAACACCTCATGAGGGCCCGGTCCTTGCACAATCTGCGGTCCGAGATGGATTATAGCATCAAGTTCATCACTCCGAGAGACATCGGCCACTGAATTAGGCAAGTTACTTGGATAGACGGAATTCAATTCCCACTTCATTAGGGCATGTACCTGAGTGTCATGTAACGTTCGCGCCAGCAGAGGGAGATTCAACCTATAGCTCTCCTACAGCGCTGCCACAGCCGAAAATTCGGCATCACTCATCAGCGCACATCTTGGGCCACGATGGCTTCCACTCTCCCAGACAACATGAAGACTATCATCATTGAAGGTCGTGGTAAGGCGGCAATAGCCACTGCGCCTATTCCCCAGCTACGAGATGGATACATCCTCGTTAAAACTACTGCTGTCGCCATCAATCCATCTGACTGGAAGCACATTGACTTCATGTGGGTTGGCAATCCCACTGGAACGCGACCAGGCCTCGAATATTCAGGCGTTGTCGTCGAAGTCGGCAGTGGAGTGGACAAGGACTTCAAAGTTGGCGACAGAGTATTTGGGATTGTTAATGGCTCGTAAGTGATATGTTTCTTCCTGCCACTGGGGCCATCATAATAAAGAATGTTTCTGACCTTCTGACAGGAACATGAGACAGAAGGAAGACGGTGCATTTGCAGAGTATCTTATTGCAAAGGCGAGCCTGCAGATGAAGATACCTGATCATGTTGATGACACTGAGGCGGCGGCAATTACGTCTGGCCTAGTAGCGGTGGTTGGTGCTTGATCCTTGCTCGCTACTCACGTATCCTCGCTAAAATCAGATGTAGGGCCAAGGACTTTACCAGTCTCTAGCACTGCCGCTACCTACCAAGCCGTCACCAGAGCCTATCCCCCTAATGATTTACGGCGGAAGCACTGCGTCGGGAATCATGGGCATTCAATTTGCCAGAATGTCCAACTGCACAGTCATCGTGACTTGTTCGCCCAAGAACTTCGACTACATGAAGGCTTTGGGGGCTGACTTCTGCGTTGACTACAAAGCAGAGGACTGTGCAGAGCAAGTTAAGAGTTTCACGAAGGGAAGGTTGAGGTACGCCTGGGACTGCATTGCGACAGCCCAATCTGCACGGATATGCGCCGCGGCGATGTCGGTGCGAGGCGGGCACTACAGCAGCCTGTTATACTTGGTTCCCTCCATCGTCAAGAAGATTAATCCAAAGATCGAATGCTCTACAACCTTGGGGTACACGATTCTAGGAGAGACAATAGAGAAGGAGACCGTCATTGAGCCTAGACATGACGACTACGAGTTTGGGAAGATGTTCTGGGGTGTAAGTGAGAAGCTGTTGCAGGAAGACAAATTTCGGCCTGCTAGGCAAATTGTTAATGAAGGCGGCGATGGATTACAGGGTGTTCTTCATGGCATCCAGTACCTGAAGCAAGGAAACGTGAGTGCTGGCAAGTTGGTATACACGATTGCATCATAGATATGTACACGTAGATTCAATATCAGACTTCATTTTGGCCAATTATGTAGTATCGTGAGAATGATGCCTCGATTTCCGAAGAAAGGTTTCTGAAACTGACCAGCAGAAGTCTGGACAGTGAGGTAGTCTTCACTCTTTGCACCGAGTTCATCAACTCTTTGAGGCATGAGCTATGGAGAGTGAGTGGTCGATTAGGGAGGCGATCACTGACTCGCGCATTAAGCCGCCTGAAGTAACTCTCGCTAAGTCCTGCGACGCCCTGCCGAAATCCGACCCAATGCGGTCCGTCAACTCGGAACCGATTGAGCCACTCACCTATCAGTGTTGCTCCGGACTCGGGAACCTCTAGGTAGTCAGTCAAGACTCCGGGTAATCCGAGAGGTAGCGGCGAACCTAGATTGTACAGGAATATCAAGACAGACCCAAGCAACTCACTTCTTGGGGGTAGGCCTCACCTACGCTTCCACGCGGAATCATAGTGCAACAGGTCGTGCTTTATCCCAGTTCGCTTCGATAGAGGCATCGACAACAGAGTAGAATACGTACATCGCGTTGTCAATAGCATTCAGATGAATAAAATAGACCCTGTTTTTGTTTTAGGAGGTATCTAATTGAACGCAGAATATTGAAGGGAATAATATAATAGAATAGAAGCCGACGTGGGAGAGTTGACACCGGAAAACTAAGCCGCGCGTATTAGCTACACCCGTACAAACTCTCCAACGCTACCCTTGATCAAAACCCGTCACCTTGTTACTCTCTACATTCGACGTTTGTGTGGAAACAGTTCTACCAGCTAAGGTAGTTTAAATAGTACCGTATTAATCGTATTGACGGGGATTACGTAGAATTTATCTTACTATTGCACGTACTTTTAGTGATGAAATTGCGACTCACTTGTTCGAGGCACCCAGAAGCGGTTCGACACGAGTAAGTGACCTCCGAGCCGGACCGGTGGTCCTCCCTCCCCACATGAGTGATGGATTGACAGCTCCGGTACTGAATCGTCGTGCTTATGATCACTCTCGTACTACTTGCCCCGGTTGAAAGCAGCGCCATATCAAGGACACAACAGTCCAATCCTCCTCATCAAAGTCGCAGTCATGATTCAGAGTCAATCAGCACCAGACGGCAGAATGCTGGCCGTGGAATCCTTCAAAGAAACGAGAGATAGTACGGACAGGATTGTCACCGACTGCGGATTTGCGGGCTATTATGAAAACGTCCATTCTCGACAAAAATTGTTTATCGTCCAGCTGATCATAAAATCATTTCAAAAATTGCGATGCGATATTGCGCGTACGAAGCCAGGACAGAAGCTGAGACCGATTAAATGCACCGCTGCCGTACAGAAACAGCTCGACTTCTGCTATGAAATGCTTTCAGATGCAGGACTTGTGCGCCGAGAAGGAGATTCATACATCAGGACAGATGCACCCATCCCAACTGGAAATTCAAAAGACGCCCTTCAACAGATGCTCAATGACTTTCCGACATATACATCTCTGAACAAGCTTGTGGCTCACGCCGGCAACAACCTCGCCGAGATCTATGTGGGCCGCACCGATGGCGTCCGATCGATTTTTGGATCTCCGGAGGGGCGCGAGTATCTTGAAGACATCTACGGTGCGGCGCATCCGAGCAAGGCCTTTCACAAGCTCATGGAAGACTTCATGACCCGCTTCACTAAGACCGTCACCGTCCCCCACGACTCTCAGCTCAATATCCTAGAGCTCGGAGCTGGAACAGGGGGCACAGCCAAATGGCTCGCCCCGTTGCTCGCTAAATCGAAAGTTCCTGTCGAATACACTTTCACCGATCTGGCACACGGCTTCATTGCTCAGGCTGCGCGAAAGTTCCAAGAATACCCCTTCATGAACTATCGAACACAGGACATCGAGAAGCCACCACCTGTAGACCTCGCAGGCACTCAAGACATAGTCATCGCTGTAAACGCAGTTCACGCAACCCCCGACATGGTAAGGTCACTTACCAATACGCGGCAATTCTTACGACCTGGCGGGTTTGCACTGGTGATGGAGGTGCAGGAGCGTTTGTGTTGGGCTGACTTTGTGTTTGGGCTGTTTGAGGGATGGTGGTTGTTCAGCGACGGGAGAAAGCATGCAACGGCTGACGAGACGGTATGGCGAGATGCTTTCAAGGCATCTGGATTCGATCATGTTGATTGGACTACGGGGGAGTTGAGGGATTCTGGCCTGCAGAGAGTTTTCCTGGCAACGGTGGCCGAATAGCTCGTGATTGTAATCCTTGGTACAGTGCCTGTAACTTCGGTTTCGGTTGCACATGACGAATCCTTCGTCTTTATGCCTGGTACACCAAGTCTAATGAGATCAGATCACGCCACTTGATAGCCGACCTAACCGCGGATTCTATTGTCACATACTTGTGATATTGTAAAGAAATAGAGGTGATCAGACTGAATTACCGGAAATAGATCTCCACGTCTAATAGAAAGCATGGCTATAATCGAGGCGGAAACCCCGTGAAACATCCGCAATGAGGTTTTGAGGCTACTCGTAACCTAAAGCGAGGCTGTAATAGACGTTCGACTCTGCGGCTAACTGGCAACTAGTAGGCAGAAATTTTCCACGTGGTTTGTTAATAATCAGGTATAAAGGTTTCTGTCTAGGAGTTTAGGAGCGAGTATGATTTCGCCTAATTGCACCTCTGAGGGGATACTTTCCTGCATGCTGCCCCGGAAACACTCAAAGTGGAAAACTCTGTTCCAAATGGGGAGCGTAAGACACGTCTTTACGGATACAAGAGTCACACTTGTAGCAGCGGAAAAAAGGCAACTCTATTCGGGTGGCGGCACGATCCTCGCCGCTTGCTCGTGTCTATCTTACGTCTGTTGGTCGAGACGAAGCAGATGGGGAGAGAACATCTAGGATGAGCTGAAGTATCGTGAGTCGTGATGTGGGGGCTTCGTCGCAACTTCGGGTGAGAAGGAAAGTTTCGGGGTACTTTTGCTTTTCCCCGACGATGCTATAATTTGTATGAGGCTTCAGGGTTGTTGATAGTTTGAACCTACATGGCAATCCATGTTGAAAAACAATACGCGGAATCCCTAGATTGAATACCAAGTAAGTATGTCACTGTTGAACTTTCCGCTGCCCTGGCTGGCCAAGATTTCGTATGCGTTGATTCAGTTGGTTTGTCAAATCGCTGAGAACAATCGCTGGCAACATCTCAAACCCCAAGGATGACTACTGAGAAGCAGGTCGAAATTGGCGCCGAGCGGCAGGATGAAGATGGCGATATCGTTGTGGACTGGAATGGGGAGGAAGACGAAAATAAGCCAATGAACTGGTCAACAACTCGAAAATGCATCAACGTAGGACTTGTCAGTGTCTTGACCTTTATCGCGTAAGTCAATCCAGGTGCCTACACGGAACGGAAACGAAGATAAAAGAAACTAGCTAACTGTGAATGATGTGGCTCGATAGGTCCATTGCCTCCGCCATGTGTGCACCTGGAGTTCCGGACATGATGGCCGAATTCCATAGCGACAGCAAAGTCCTCTCCTCCTTCATCGTATCTATCTTTGTTCTAGGATATGCTATTGGGCCAATGTGAGTTCTTTTGGCCTCCAGGTATTGAAGCTTGTCATGGTAATCAACCAATTCTTGCCAGCTTTTTTGCTCCTCTATCCGAGCTATATGGGAGACTACCCATTTACCACAGTTCAAATGTTCTGTTCACTCTCTTTAGTGCCCTAAGCGCCGTATCACCAAATTTGCCAGCCCTCATTATCTTCCGTTTTCTCTCTGGCGCCTCGGGTGCAGCTCCCCTAGCTATCGGTGGTGGCACCATAGCTGATCTCATCCGACCTGAGCGGCGAGGCTTGGTGGTCAGCGTTTACTTTGTCGGTCCCATCCTTGGGCCAGCACTTGGACCTGTCGCGGCCGGCTATATCTCACAAGATTTAGGCTGGCGATGGATCTTCTGGGTCACTGCGATCCCTGTGAGTGCTTGTTGCGTACCGTGATTTCTTTTGCTAAACAAGAACCACAGTCCGGGGCCTTTACGTTAATTTGCTTCCTCTGTTTGCGGGAGACGTATCCTCCAAGACTGCTACATCAGCGTGCAGTGACATTGAGAAAAGCTCATCCTGAAAGCATTTCCGTAGCGCTGGGTGAAAAGTCGGCGTTGAGTCCAAGTACACTCCTTTTAAACGCACTAGTGCGGCCTGTCAAGATGTTTTTCTTGAGCCCAATTGTGCTTGTTCTCTCCAGCATACTTGCTTTAGCATACGGATACATGGTGGGTATCACGGAATATCTACTTAATGAGGCGTGAAACTGACGGCAGGTAGTACATACTCTTGACAACATTCACTCCAGTCTTCACTTCGGAGTACGGCTTTTCGTTGGGCACAGTCGGTTTAGTTTACCTTGGGCTAGGCGTAGGCTTCAGTGCTGGAGCGGTTTGTAACGCAATCTTCAACGACCGCATGGCTAATAAACGAACGGCACGCAACGATGGACATCGTGAGCCTGAATTCCGACTTCCGATCATGGCCAGGTCGATTCTGCTTACACCTTTGGGGCTGTTCTTCTACGGCTGGACTGCGCAGTACAAGTTGCACTGGATACTCCCCATCATTGGTTCTGCACTTCTTGGAGCCGGACTGATCCTGATTATGGTGGGTCTAACTAAATCTTCTCATGTTACCTTCCAGACACTAACTGAGCGCCCAGATGCCGCTGCACACATATTTGATTGACGCGTTTACGAAGTACGCTGCTTCTGCGATAGCGGCATCTACAATTTTCCGCTGTATTGTTGGTGCATTCCTACCACTCGCAGGCGAGTCATTGTTCAACCGGCTCGGACTTGGATGGGGAAGTAGTCTATTAGGGTTCGTCTCACTTTTGCTCTGCCCAGTTCCATGGCTACTTCAAAGATATGGTCAGGCAGCTAGAGAGAGATTTGCTGTCACGTTTTAGACCACTACAAGCCAGATGAACCTAGGTAGTGAAATCAGTTACCAGGTAATAGAAGGACGGTGCATCCTATTCGAGTACATGTCTTATTCAGCCACCAAGAATCGTTCTGCTACTATTAGTGTGTAAGACATCTGTCAACTCTCGTTCACAAAAGAAGTGGTATGAGTTATGAATCCATTTTCGGGATTGAACATGTTTCCTTTGTGTTTATCTGTGTTGATCTGATTGCACCACAAGTACGCTGCCTTAAAGTGGCTATGGCTTTGACCTAATTAAAGACTTCCTGGCGAGATGCCCTGTGACACGAAGGTCTCACCACTCGCTTACCCTCTCTAGTGACCTATCCTCTGCTAGAGTCACACATGGTGTGTACTCGATGTCAAGATGTGAGTTGATGGCAAACGGGTCTTCGACGTGCATGTTGATCAACACGTGATCGGCGCAGTGTGTCGAGTGATTCCAGTTAATAGCATAGGCCGGAACTGTCGTTTTCCATCGTGCGGCGCTGCTGAGAATCTTCCATGTTGCGACGCAATGCCAGCGATGAAGATCCATAGACACCCATTTGATGTCTTGCGTGCCCTCCATAACCTGCGGTAAAGCGACCGGCCTTGTGGCGTTTTGGTCTTCAAAGAACTCCCACGGCCATACGTGCTCAAATTCGTCGATAAGCTCGGGAGAAGAGCATTGCGTCGGCATCCAGTGGAGCAGAACGTCATCGTAGATGCAACCTGCTGCGTGGGCTTCGACGGGCGTGGTTCCGCAGGCTGAAGAAGGCTCCCAGGCGCGAAAGGTCTGTCCACCGTCGACGACGCTCCATTCTGGAACGATGGTAGACATCTTCGTGGGTGAGTCTATGAAGTATGCCGCCAAAGCAAATGAAAAGACCAAGATAGCTCCAGATATGGAGTAGCCAATTCCTTGGAAGATCTTCCTCCAAGGGAATCGTCTTGGATAATGATTTAACACTTGCTTGGATGCGATTTCTTCCAGTATGTCGTCATCATAGCTGCTGGACTGAGAGGACAAGAGCCTCTCCTCCGCTTCGTTGCTATGCTCCGTGGTGGTTGACATTGTTTAGTACTGAGATAGAAAAGTCGCGTAAAAACAGTAGAGTGGTGTTTATTACGTTGCTTCACATGTGGCAGTTGTACAAGAAGACATTGACAGCCTCTATCCCAAGAGTATAGCTTTTCCCGATGACTACAGGATATGTGAGATGGGCTTGCTTGACTGAGAGTTCTGCCTTCCAGATTTTGCAACAACTACCTTACCCGGCAGAATGCACGAAAAATGCTAAGTACTTCACCTGTAAAGCATGGGTGCGGAACCCGAGAGATTCTCCAAGCTCCCGCCGTGGCCCTTGTGAAGTGTATCACAGTTCAAAGCTTAAACACAAAGTCGAGAACATCCCAAGGACTAACCGAGCACGGAACCTAAATGAAGAGCTTGTTCCTTCTGACCGGGATCATACCGAGTAAACAAGTGGAACTGCATGCTGGAAGGGGCACTAAAACTGCACTAACGATATATGGACGTCAGTTTCGGAAGTTAATCGACCTGTAGGAGGAGCTGGGCAGACGATACGGAGACTTTCTTCTTGATCGCCCTGTTATTGCTGTAAGCGAGCAACATATCCTAGCTACAAGCCGAATCAGGGAAGATGACGTGGAAGATATTAACCCCACGAGGTGTTGGACCAGGAACAAATGTCATGCAACGTTGACATATCTTATCTATTGCCCTTTCGACGAGATTGCCTATCACGCACCTCCAGGACGCAACGCTATCATCGTTGAATCATGGCAAATCACCGCGAAAAAACCATGAGGCTCGACAGAAATATCGACAATAGCCTTTCACCTTGTGTACGACTTCTTCTTTTTCTTCTGGGCTCATCTATCTGCACCCTTGTCACTCTTCTAGTTCCCTTCTCTCCATTTTACGGGACCGAACACGGGGATCACGGCCACTCTGATACCAACCTTGGGCTCATCACCAGCCTACTCAAGGACAAATTCCCTTGCGGCAGAGACGCTCCCGCCGCATTATCACGTGGGTGCAAGTTCGAGTCATACACGGCGACATGGCAACCTCCGCAATGTTTTGACTCGGCTCTAGATGCCGAGTTCCGCCAGACTCGCCCATGGAAGTTCTTTGCGTCTCGGAACTCGACCACCGAGCTATCCTGGTCTGAGGTAGAAAACATCAACCAAGGGCAGGCATGGACGACTTGGGAGTTCCATCTCTACTCTTGTGCATTCCTGTGGAAGAAAGAGGTCAAGATCGCGCACGGTCTGGTCTCTGGCACCATCGACTACCACCAGTGCCTAGACCATGCGTTGATGCAGGACTACGCGAGACCCAAGGACCATGTAAGCATCCCTTACTGGCCACGCTTTACTTCTTGTCGACCACCTAGCGATATTTCCGTTCATCAATTCGACTTAAAGCCTGGAGTGGAGAAGGGGCTTGGTAGTGACGGACAGCTAGCTGAAGTCCATGGGCATTCTCACATCCACGGGGCGAATAAGGAATTTGATCACAAGCCAAGGGAATAAAACCCCTCCATAGAGTATTTTGGGGTAGACCTAGTAGCAAAATGAATAGCGAATGACTTCGTTCTCGGGCTCGCCATGATGGTCAAGGCATCACTACCATTGCAATTGCACAAAACATAACAGGAAATGTAAAGTCCTCTGACCCTCATGCGTGAGCACCGGGGTTCGTTTCAAGTCAGTCATAATACCCTGAGTACGATACAAACCACAGTCTAGACTATCGGGAACTAATCCATCATTGGGCAGTCAAAGTCAGTCCAGCACTAGTGTCAATAACCGAGAGCGACAGTGTCGTCAGAATTTCGCGTCACAACTAGGTTCACAATAAGGATCATGGTTTCCAGAACCAAACGTAGCAGGGCAACTACATGTTCTCAAAAGCATCCCACTTGCCGCCATTTAAGCTTCCGTCATCCCACCCAGCAAGCTCAAGGTTGGAAGAGTTTTGTGTGCGTGCCCAAACTATCATCTTGGCCTTGTCAGAGCTGCATACGAGCACTCAAACGTGGCGGGGATCCTTTTTGGGATCACGGGAGCAAGAAAGTAACGCGATTCTACAAGGCAACCTTTCCTAATCGAGTCATTGTTGCTAGGTATGCTCTTGGTGATACGCGGTTCCGCGGATGTACGGCTCGAGCCGGAACATTAATCAGTCTTCTCTAAGCTAATATGTGCAAATGGAGATATTCCAACGAACCTTGAGGTAATCAATTACCGCAGATAACGTGACTAGGTCTGCTCGTCTGAGGCGAGGATTTCGCAAGACAAGCTGGAAGAGGAGGTAGGCACGGCATATATGACCGGGCTACATCCCACGTCTTCCTCCTTACCGCATCACTATCTAACCAATCAGACAACAACAGCAACAACAACAATAAACCAAATACTCTCTACTATTATCAGTGAATAACGGCATAATGAGATTCACCGCCCTTACTTCCGTTGCGATTCTTGCAGCCACTGCTATTGCTGCACCGGCCATCCAGAGAGAGGAGAAACGGGCCTTCCTCACTGACGAGCTTGGTACATATGAAAAACACTCTTCGAAATGAGTTACTTAACTAACAAATAAAGATTCACGCGCGTTCGTCACCGAAGACAAGCGCGAGTTTGTGACTGAGCCAGAGAGACGCTCCTTCGTCACAGAGGACAAGCGCGGGTTCGTCACCGAAGATGAAATAGAGAAAAGAGGCTTTGTTACTGAGGAGAAGCGTGGATTCGTCACGGAGCCTGAGATGAACAAGCGCGGCTTCGTTACGGAGCCCGAAAAGAGGTCGTTTGTCACCGAGGACAAGCGCAGCTTCGTCACCGAACCCGAAAAGCGCGGGTTCGTTACTGAGGACAAGCGCAGTTTCGTCACTGAGCCAGAGAAGCGTAGCTTTGTCACTGAGCCCGAGAAGCGCGGCTTCGTCACCGAAGAGAAGAGGAGCTTCGTCACTGAGCCTGAGAAGAGATCTTTTATTACAGAGAAGCGCGGTTTTGTCACTGAGGATAAGCGCGGCTTTGTTACGGAGCCCGAGAAGAGGGCCTTCGTGACCGAAGACAAGCGCAGCTTTGTGACTGAACCCGAGAAACGTGGATTTGTCACCGAGGAGAAGCGCTCTTTTATCACTGAGCCCCACAAGAGAGGCTTTGTCACTGAGGAGAAGCGTGCCTTCGTGACTGACGAGGACATGGAGTAATCCCTGTTCGAATTCTATTACTTCAAAACTGATGGAATTGTATGGAACAGACAAGTAGTGGTAAAGGTTACAAATTGTCTCCTCAGGAAATCGGCGGTATTTGCTGGAGTTTTTCTTGATTACGCTAGACGTAGTAGCTTCAACAGCAGACTAGTCACTGAAATCAAAACTCTTGTTTCGCCTTACAATTATTTTATTGCGATGCCAAGGAGCGATTGAGTATCAACGGCGTCCCAGCAATGGAAACGGTTGGACGGGTTTTGACCATGACGTTGGATGTGGGAGAAATTGAAAGCCACCAAGTATGCATGGCGTAGAGGACTTTTACACTGAAAAGAACCATAAGTGATATGTTGCATGCATCTCATTGAGATATTGATACTAATCGCCCGAAAGGTAAAACAGCCCTCGCTCTACCTTACTCAGTGTCACCAGTCAGCCAGATTTCGTGGCCGTTCCCTTCGTTCACAATGCGACTATTCAGACATCCCAGGACTGCAACACCGCTTGCAATCCACCAGACCAAGCCAGTGATGTTATGGGATGACCCGTAGCTATACACGATTCCCGCTATGGATGAAGTCGCCGACCTCATCAAGCCAGAAAGCAAGAACGCGCTGCTATGAGTTCGTGCTAAAGCAGATGGATGCGGCGAAGACCTGAACAGGGAATGTAAGCATATATGTGCAAGTATCACAAGAAGGAGGTCCAATCTTCCAACTTACAGATTGGTAAGAACCAGTTGCGCTGGTACCACGAAGGTCGACGTCCCCACCATCATGATTTGGACCAGGATGATGAGGAACCACACCATGAAGCCAGTTTTGCCAGCTGGTGGTGGTGTAGTCGATGGCATAGCTGCGATGTAAGGCAAGATGAAGTACAGTAGCGGCATTCCGAGCATGAACTTGCGCCACATCTTGAGGGTACCGAGGCGACGACTAATGCGGGGATAGATGAACAGTTGTGTAGGCAATCCCATCATTCCGACGATGAAAAGAGACCACATAATTTGGTCTGGCTTCATGCCGGCTCCTCCAGAGAAGAAGAAAGGCAGCTTGAGTTTGCCCTCTTTGTCGACTGGATCGCTGAGGAAACTCGTCCAAAGAGTGTTGTACGTCGTGATATGATACTCTTGGATCGCGTATGATACAAGCGTGAGACACATGTTCTTCGTGAACATGCGCCTAGTCGGCAGGATTATGGGAGTTATCTTGACTGCCTTTAGTGGTGACTTTTGCTCTTCGGAATCCCTCTCCGACGGATCAGAGTCATCCGCAATCATATGTGACATCTCTTCGTCCGTGGCTTCTTCATGGCTTGCTCTAGTTGCTTCCGGAATTTTAGTCCCAAACATGAGTGATCGAACTCTTCGGGTGAAGGCGACACCAGGATCGTATCTACCTTTCAATGGCTCAAGAGTCTGGAGAAACGGAAGTTGTAAGCTTTGGTGAGCAATTGCAGGTGGAATAGTACGGGCTCACCTCTTCTAAGAAAAGAAAAACGGCGAAGAATGCCAACAGCATGATGCATCCGCTGAGAATGGCGGGTGGTGCATACGGCCACGCTATAAGAAACGCATTGTTCCCAAACCTGTCAGGATATTTCCCCGCCAGATCGGCCAGCTGCCCAGCCATCAGAGGACTAGCCATGGCGGCGACATTGAACGAGATCGGGAGCAACAAAAAAGCATGAGGCTGGAATCTTCCCAGCTCGTTAGCCATTATATGATTTCTAGTCAGTCTCAAGAATGACTAACCGTTTCTCAATAACAACCTCAGACACCATTGTCCTCACTGTCGCCACATTCCCGTTGACTAGACCTTCGAGAATCCGTAATGCCAGCGCCTGCTTAAAATTTGTGATGAAACCAAAAGCAACGCACCCGAGAACTACATGTACCAACCCGAATGTTAGCGGTCGAACGTTGTCCCCAATCACACATCCACAAGTGCGTATGATGCAAGAACTCACATGATCCAGCTATGCCCCCCATGAGAACAAGTTTCCTACCGCCCCTGGGAGAGTCGGCCAGTTTTCCCAAGAACATGGACGAGAAACATTGTGATAGCATAAAACTTGTTTGCAAGTAAGCAACTTGTCGGACGATCGCTCCCGAATCCAGCGTCACATCTAAAGACTGCAATTGATAAAATAAATATGTCTAGGACGCCTTGTCAGCGATCCCCCAGCCAAATCTGCATATCGTCGCAGCAGAAATAGTCTACTCACAAGCAATGAGATGCTCACTACCGGCTCGGCAAACCGTAAAAAACATAGAATTGCGAGCTGGTCCTTTCGCGGCAGAGAACGCCAAGTCACTTCATTTTTCTTGGCTTCCATATCTGGTAATTCTCGAGCGTGGTCAAAAATCTCGAGTAAAGCTTAAACCCAAGTTTGGGTCGTCCTTCCTAGGTCGAAACTGCTCTGGGGAAATTAGAGACCTCAGAAGCTTGCGTTCTTCGTTCAACTCGTCTTCATTGAGCTCGACCAAGGCCGAAAGAATAGCTCGCACCACATCAGTTGCATCCGGCTGCACCCCAATTAGAAAAGTAAAGCTCCGAGTCAAGTCCGACGGCGGGGTAGCTCCGTGCAAGCTTCGGTCCGTGGTGGAGCAGGTCAGATTAAAACAGTGCTACTAAACCTTCACGCAGGCCACCTCGGTCCGCTACTCAGTCAGGTTTGTTAGGGTAAGAGCTGTATTGTAAGTTTCGGTGGCTCTATGGGTTGATCAACAAGCGGCTCTAAGGATCTTGAGCCCGGTAAGCCTCACCGCTGCAATTGGATTCGCTATTCAGTTGCGCTTAGAATTATCCTGCTTTGCGTTCAGTTCTACCTAGTCAGAAGCGATGGCTAAGACCGTTAGTTTTGCCAGCAATATGAGGAAAACGGCCAGGTACGACGTCCTCGAAGAGGGAGAAAATCTGGACGATGACGAGTTGGAAAGCCTCGGGGGAATGGACCTAGACCACAGTGACCCCCGCGGTGACTCGCCGACCTTTCCAGACCAGTGGAATCATGATCGTGTCTTATGGGATCAGCGCCTCCGCAAGATACAACGACTAGCCTTGGCCGAAGGAATTCTGCTGATGATTCTTCTCGGATACATTGTCTTCCTCAATATTGGTACCGCCTGGTCTCGACAAGGAGTCATCCCGTTGGGAGTTGACCCTAGTGGTTTTGTCCCTCCAGGTGAGCCAAGCTCTTTCTTGACGCTATCACGTCGCCCCTAACTCGAGGCATAGAAATCGGACAGCCTGTCAAGTGGGCCAAGTACGATGACGGGACTGATCCGCACTATTTTAAGCCCGATGTTTTTGAGAGCCTCGAAAGTGTACAAGCTGCTGCGAGGGGTTTCAAAATGCTGCATAACGGTTCGTTGACATGGTGATGCTGAATGAGATCTAGTCCAGCTAATTCAATGCACAGCATCAAATGTTAGAATCAACGGAAAATACAGCACGTACATGGATTTCGATAACAAGCAGCTACCGCTTCCTGCGTATGTCACCCGCAAGGGTTCAGAACTGTATAGTATCCGGGCTTTTCACCAGATGCACTGCATAGTGAGTATCTCAAACAACTGGAGTGCCGAAAGAAGCGAGCCACTAACACAATTGATACCAGTCAATTATTTTCGAGGACATTGGCTACAGGGTGAATAATAAGACGTCAAAGTGGGAAACGGGCCATGTCATTCACTGTTTGAATACCGTAAGGTCAGCGATAACATGCCTAGCGGACGCCACGCCAATTTCCTACGTTCATGGCATGGGTGTCGGCCACACCACAGACGATCAACAGAGTCATTGTAGGGACTTCTTTGCGCTGAGGGAGTGGGCCCACGACCCGGTACGGGCAGTGAAATGGGTCAATGTTGCACCAGAGGATGAGAAAGATAAATATGACGAGATCGTAGACTAGAGACTCAGCAATCATGCCATTAAGAAAATCATGTTACTGCATAAAGTCCTGGAGGTGGATTTGCGGAGATGTGTTCATCCGGTTGGTGTTGCCAGTCGCGAACCATGGGTTCACAGCATCTAATAGCGGCAGGTATCAGTTCAACAAGATGTTGAGGAATGTCCTGCCTCTGTAATAAGGACATGTAATACGGTTGTAAGGCCAAGTACTCATATTCATCCCTCAAATGTTTGCTCCTATCAATCAAGATTCATATCTAAACTTTTCCGAATGTGAGCGGTGATGGTGTCGATCTTCCTCGTTGGATTAGCAAGTGTTTTGGCACAATAGGCTCGCTTCAGTGACCACTTACGTGTTCTGGATCAAAGACGCTGTAATGATTACCAGAAGTCTCAATGACTTGTTCAACAAATCCTTTAAGCATATCCTCCCAACCAAGTTGAGGCAGGAACCGAGTTCTGTCAAGGGGACATTTCTCAGCCGGGTCCGCCATGGGCACCAAGTCTTTGGCTCGGATTAGCACCGCGTGCGGCGGAGTCGGGTCGACATCCCGGGACCGGGCTGTACCGAGAACACCGGTCCTCGGCAACGCCCATGACGGAGGGTCCCACTGGTCAGAGAGACATGTCGCTCGCATTAGGGCCGTCATGAGTTTGTCGCGGGTTTCTTGGTTGATGCCAGGAAGAGCTGGAGCGTGATGCAACTTTGCTGGCTCCTTTTGCGCTTCAGGACGAGGGCAGCGAGGGTACACTGAGTCGATGAGAATGATCCTCGACACGCGCAGGCCACGGCCTGAGGTGGCTAGCATGTGGGCGATTTGCACTGCCAAAACGCCCCCGAATGACCATCCTGTATTCTGGTCAGCGGTTGAAGCAATAGGCGAAGATTTCGATGCTACATACCACCGAGGACGATTTCTCCTCTGAGCATCACTCTTTTGATGAGGCGAATGTATGCTTCTGCAATTTCTTTTACGCTCTGCCATCCACCAATGCCGTCCGCATCGAACTTGGGATCCCATATTCCGTAAACTTTCCGTCCTAAAGTTCCGACTTTGAAGTAGCTGGTGAGCAGCCCACTAGCATCGTGGATCAAAAATACTGGTGGCGGCTCATTACGAGATCTTGGGATGTCTTGGATCAACACCGGGTTTGCTGCGGGCATGGTGAAGGAAGTGGTGTATTCTCGGCAAAGGTCTCAACCAGCAATTGGAGGATTGTTGATATTGCAGCGACACTTTTGGATACTACCCACCGAATTGAAGGTAATGATCTCTGCGGAAAGGACTGAACTTTCCACCAACTGTTTGCTCTCCATGATTTCACTGACCGGCCGGGATGCTGGCCCACTGTGGCTACGGTCCGAGATATGGCCCCAACCTTATCCGCAATTGTATCCGAACTTGTGCTCTTGCAATCTCCAGCTGATGTTACACACCACATCCATGCCAAAGGACCATCTTGACTTATCAACAGTTCTGTTTACAGGTACTGTGGCCTCGATAATCAGTATCGTTTAGCTAGCATCATTCCATCCGACAGGACTCCTTCTACCAACCCGTCTCTCGACATGGAGAAACAGGCCTTCCTCCCGCCACAATCGCAAAGCGAAGCCTCGAGCTCACAACGGACTAGCTACCATGATGAGACCGGTTCAGTGGATTACAGCGCTGGAGTCCCGCAGAAGCGTAAAGCGCGGCGCAGCGGCATATGGGCAATAGCCGGAAAACTCGCCTTCGTACCCCTAGCAGTTGGGATCTTTTACCTTGGGCGAATAACCCACGACATGACACCCGCACGATCCCCCGAGCCTGTATCGCTAGGCAAGTGCTCTCCAGACTGGAAAGAGTCCAAAGTCCGAGGCTGTGTCTATGACTTTATGCTTTCCACCTGGATGCACCCCAGATGCTTCAATGAAGAGATGCACGAGAAATACTTGGGCTACATGAAGTGGCGGAACACGACGTATTGGTACGAGCGAGAACGTATCAACGAAGTTCCCTTTGATGTGGCTGCCAGTGGCGAACACGGCGAAATCTTTACAGACGGCACCATCCATCACATGCATTGCAGCTATGTCTGGGATAGGATCACTTATGCGTCGCATTTCAATCCTCGAGTTCTGGACTCTCTTTGCCGAGACCCGAAGCATGTTGAGCACTGCATCCTGTACAACGGTATTCCGCAGTCTTGGGAAATTGACTTGCCAAACATCACTCGGGTGTACAATGAGCCTCATGAGGTGGACTGTTTAGTCGGGTAGTTGGGAGAGAGTAGGGTTTGGTCGAAGGCTGGGATGTGTTATTTGGTTTCTACAGCGTGTTCAGAGGCTTGCCTCACTCAGATAGCTCAACATTTTCGACAGCATTCAAAGTTGAGCACATACAAATGACATGTTAAAACATTACACGTAGCTAGGCTGAGTTTCTACGTGGACATCAATAGGACCCTTTACACATCTACCTCTCACTTAAAGATGAAGTTTTACACGGTGAAATGCGATCTTTTCTGGCTCCTTCAAGGTCCTGTTAGTGTGTTACGGTTATTTTTGAAAGGTATGAACAGCGCTATCCTCCTCGTACTTTTTTGCCGTTACCCGCCGCATCTCGGTGCCATCTCTACTAAACCCACTAATCCGAGGCCTCGAATTAGTTGGTAGATATGCGCCCAAGCTCATGCCTGGCCGACCTTCTCCAACTCTGAAAGCTCTGGGAAAGGGATAATCTCAGTGTTGTTGTCATAGCCCGCCCCCTCAGGCGCGACGTTCTTATAGCGAATTCCCCTCACCGGATCGTTCGCCCATTTGCGCAGCGCTGACCAGTCCCTGCACATGAATTGCTGGTCATCCGTGACATGCCCGACGGCAAAGCCGTTCACGTAGGTCATTGGCGTAGCGTCCGCTAAACACATGATGGCTTCGCGGATCGCATTTAGACAGTGGGCTATGTGCTTAGAGCCCACTGCGACGATACATTGTTTGCCCTATGTCCATACTCTTCTGCAATCGAGATCTACTAGGTCATTAGAAGAACTCTGGTCAATAAGTAGTACTGTCACTCACTAGACAATGCATCTGGTGAAAAGACCGGATGATGTATGTTTGTCGATATGATACTGTAGAATAATATGCTGGCAGCTTCGCTACAGTGCCGTCCGGCTTCTTCCAATCTGCAAAGTTTCCATTCACAAGGACGTTTGAGGCTGGTAATTCGTAAGCGGCGTGCTCAAAAACGTAGAGGAAATACATGGATATACAGTTGTGAAGGCTCTTCAACCTTTTCGCCATCATTTTGGTTTTGTTCAAATCATAGAAAGTGTCCTCCTCAATATAATATGGCGATGTGCTGTCAAACAGCGTCCACCGCGGTGGCTCACCAATCCCTAAAACCAACTTGTAAGTCAAGCTATCGTCGCGCTTGCTTCACTCAGGAAGAGGCGGCTCACCTGGAGGCACGAACCCATTCGGGTCACTACCTATGTGCCCCCTTCCCGCAATTAAGTGACGCTTTATCATATGAAACTCTATCGACCACTGCGAAAACGGTCACAAGAAGGAGGGCTACAATGGTGATGAGTAGACTGACGCGCAGACACCAAATGTTGCTCTCCAATGCCGCCAGCTCACTGCGTAGCTTTTCTTCCACGCCCTCTTGGGGGTCGTCATCGTCGGACTGGCTTGTGCGTACAGCGTTGTATTTTGGCGTAGATTGCCAGAAGACCGACCTCAACTTTTCCATGGCCTAGAATTCGGGTTCATATGCTAAAAGATCGTGCAAATAATCAAGTATCACTCTACAGGTATAGAAGTTCGTAAAATATCTCTCTATGAGGGGTGATCGTTGGATTCACCTGATGCTGGAAGATGTTAGTCGGATGAACCCTGTGCCAACTGTCCTCCTGCAGCAAAGTAACTGAACCACTTCAGTTGGGTATGGTGGTAGGGGAGCTCTCGCCCATAGGGATCATACCCGCTAGTTGTCCCGGTCCGAATTATAACATGGTGCTTTTTGCGGTCCGAACCATCATCCAGGCACCTGGAGGGAATTCACCAGGACAGTAACCATGTGGAAATCCTGTTTACACTGCAGGTCGGTCTCGCTGCATTTTCCACTCGGAACAGAGCGGGCTGAGTGGAATAGTGAGCTTTCATCACAGCAATAGAGAAGCCGAAGCTGAAGATTTGCGTAGAACACTGGAGGCCAAGGTGTCTGATGCTCATACCATCGAACTACTGATCATCATATTTACATTCGCATTCACTGCCACAAGAAGCTTATCCCCAATTTGAGCATTAGCAATGTCAAAGCCAGAGCCCATAGCGATTTGCGGCATTGGTCTGCGGTTACCAGGCGGCATCAATACCCCAACTGCACTGTACAACTTTCTCATCAACCGCAAAGATGCGCGTTCCAAACCAGATCACCCGCGATACAGCTCAGAAACCCACCAGTTCACAGCAAGTGGGAAGTCAGGGCCTTTGCCGACCGAGGAAGGATACTGGCTTACACACGACGATGTATCCAAATTCGACCCATCACTGTTTTCTATGAACCCCAAAGAGTTGCTGAAACTAGACCCTCAGCAGCGGCTGCTTCTGCAAGTCGTTTGGGAGGCGCTGGAAAGTGCTGCAGAAACAGACTGGCAGGGCCAGAGGATTGGGTGTTATGTAGGCAGTTTTGGAGATGACTGGCGAGAAATGCACGCCGTCGATGCTCAAGACGATGGCATGTATCGCTTGACAGGATATATGGATTTTGTGCAGGCAAACCGAATTTCTCATGCCTTTGATCTGAGAGGGCCTAGGTGATTCTGGTTCGCCCGTTTAGTTAAAGAGTTCCGTGCAAGCTAATCGTTTCTTCCTCAATAGCATGACCGTCCGCACAGCATGCTCAGCTGCTGGTCTAGCAGTCCACCTAGCCAGCCAGGCAATACGCGCCGGAGAATGCGACTCTGCGATTGTCGCCGGGGCGAATTTGATGCTCTCGCCAGGCTTCACCAAACTCATGGCCGAGCAGAGCGTGCTTTCGCCCGATGCTTCATGCAAGACGTTCGACGCCAGTGCTAACGGGTACGCCCGTGCAGAAGCCATCAATTGCCTCTACATCAAAAAGCTCGACTGCGCGATCCGCGACGGGAACCCGATTCGTGCCATCATCAGAGGGTCAGCAACGAACTCTGACGGGAGGACCCTTGGCCTGACCACACCGAGTGCACAGGCACAGCAGCAGTTGATTCGCGACGCATATCGACACGCAGGTATACCAGAGAACGAGATATGGCAGACTGCCATGGTTGAATGCCACGGCACCGGCACGGTTGTGGGCGATACCATTGAGGCATGCACTATTGGCGCTGTATTCGGAGAAAAAGGAATGCTCATTGGATCCGTGAGTGTCATGGCTTCGCTTTACCAATAGCTGTTGACATTTTCTCAGATTAAGCCCAACCTCGGCCATTCTGAAGCAGCTTCGGCGATATCAAGCATAATCAAGGCAGTGGTATCTCTGGAAACGAAAACCATTATACCTAATATCAAATTCGATACCCCTAGTGTCAGCAGTAAGTTCATGACGTTCATCTTTCACGGCGTCCGGTACTGAGCAGCAACAACAGTTCCTTTCACATCAACAGGCTTGAAGGTGCCAACAGAACCGCAGCCCTGGCCTGAAGAAAGGGCAGAAAGAATAGGTGTCAATAGCTTTGGAATCGGAGGCACCAATGTCCATGTATAGCGCCCGTCAATATCCTCGAGATTCGAGAGCTGACATGACCAGATAATCTTAGAATCTGCTGCATCAGTAGGAAGTTCGACCACGGTTCGAAGCCACGGCAATGTCGAAACACCACCTCCTTCACCACCTCTGAGGAGAGAGCCAGCGACTCTGCTGCTATTCTCTGCGGGGCACGAAGAGTCGCTCAAGAGAACTGTACACGACCACCAGGAGTTTCTCCGAGCCAGGCCTGCAAAGTTGGAAGATCTTTCATACACGTTGATGCATCGTCGCTCTCATTTAGCGCATCGCACTTTTGCAGTCGTGACCGATGACTGCAACCAATTGGCTTTCACCCTTCCGCCCACACCTAGTTTCCGCCCAAGCTCTCAATTTGAGGGCATCGCATTCGTCTTCACCGGTCAAGGCGCTCAATGGGCCCGGATGGGTTCGCATTTGATGAAAAGTATTAGAGACTTCCTGCAGGATATCAGGGACATGGACGCCGTCTTGAAGAGTCTTCCACAAGAGCACCGTCCAAGCTGGGATATCAGGAGTCAGTGCATCCTTACACAGAAATCGCCAATGAGGAAGATCAGCTAACGATGACATGTACCAGATGAGCTCATGAGATCAGATTCCACCTCTCGCCTCGGGGAGGCAGAATTTGCCCAACCCATTTGCACTGCAGTTCAGATTGCCCTGACAAGACATCTTGCTAGATATGGGATTGCACCCAAGGCTGTCGTTGGTCATTCTAGTGGTGAGATTGCAGCTGCATACGCGGCTGGTGTGCTCACGCTTAAAGAAGCAATTATCGTCGCTTACTACCGCGGGTCTATGGTTAAAAAATTAGAATCTCAAGGCTCTATGGCGGCCATTGGATTGGGAAGAGAGCAAGTTGAACCATTCTTGACGACTAAAGTCGTCATCGCTTGTGAGAACAGTAACTCTAGTGTGACTTTATCTGGAGACTCGGATGCCCTTGAGACAGTCTGCAGCGCAATCAGGTCTGCTCGGCCAGAGGCGCTGGTTCGTTTGCTTAAGGTCGACAAGGCATATCATTCTCGTAAGTCCAAAATGAAGACTTTCCCTACAAGCATTTGACTGATAACACCTTCTCGTAGATCACATGCGTGCAGTTGGCACGGAGTATCAATCTCTTATCAAGTCCCACCTGAGTCCCGAATCGCCAAACGTCCCTTTCTACTCCAGCGTCTCATCCCAAACGCTTGAGCGAGGCTCCGACTTTGGTGCCGAGTATTGGCAGCGAAACCTGGAATCACCAGTCCTCTTCCGACAAGCTGTGGTACGACTGCTCCAAACATCATCGACAACATTACACTTAGAAGTTGGCCCACACTCAGCGCTGGCCGGTCCCCTGAAACAGATATACACAGAGATGGCCATCATTCCGCCTTACTTGTCCGTGCAGAAGCGAGGCTCTAACAGCGCAGCAGCCTTTCTTGCTGCCATTGGCGAGCTGCACTGCCGAGGCGTTCCCGTCAAGTTTCCCATCCCTGATGGGGCGCGGCCGTTGACAGACCTCCCACCATACCCATGGCATTTGAGCAAGACCTTCTGGCCAGATTCACGCGTAACTCAGTCCTGGCAGTTTTCTGAACACCCGCCACACGAACTGCTCGGATCACGCACGCTGGGAAGTTCGAGTACAGCACCTAGTTGGAGGTGTCTTCTCTCACTAGACAAGGTTCCTTGGATTCTGGACCATTGCGTCGGCTCGGATGTTGTGTTCCCAGCTGCCGCGTACATCGCGATGGCTGGTGAATCAATCCGACAACTTTCTGGGGAGTCATCCTACACTGTCCGGGACTTACGGATTGCGAATGCTCTCGTTCTTTCTCAAGAAAGCAAAGTCGAGCTTTTTACTTCTATGAGAAAAGAAGAGCTCACTCACGAGGAGACTTCCGAGTGGTGGGATCTCACGATTCAGAGTTGTACTCCATCCGGCATATGGACAACGCACTGCAGATGTCGTGCCAGGGGTGGTCAGGTCTCCAAAGGCCCGGATATCATTAGACTTGACGCAGAGTCCTTCCTTCGTTCTGTGGAGCCTGCGCGATGGTATAAAGCCATGTCGCGGGTCGGATACAGATATGGTCCGGAGTTCCGAGGCATGAGAAAGATTCGTGCCAGCGTCAAGTCAACAGCTGTATCGGTCGAAGTTTCTGATAAAAGAGGTACTCTAGAGCATCAAGATCGTTATGCTCTACATCCAGCCACGATTGATCAGATGCTTCAGTCTCTCATCGTCGCGAACCACTCAGGGGGAGCCTCGCTTGCTTGACGGGCTATATCTGCCGACTCGTATTGATGAGCTTTTCATCATTTCGAAAGCTTCGAAGAAGAACATTTTGCTTCAGAGTATCACGTCTGGCGGTAAAGGAGACTATCTGGGGGATTGCTCTGGGACAATATTCGATCGTCCAGCAGAGGAACCAGTCGTCTTCATGAAAGGCCTCCGACTCTCCCCAATTGAACTAGAAGATGCTGTTGCGGGAGCGACGGGTAGTTCGAAGGTTGCTGTCATGGCTTGGGAACAAGACATTGACATGACAGCAGACGTGGTGTCGCCTGCCTCCGACTCTTCTTTCCCAGAGATCCATCAGCAACTGGAAGAGCTTTTTGTACTTTGCGGCGCAGCGGCACTCAAAGAAGTAGACGCAGCAGACATACCGATTACCGAGGTCCAAACACATTTGACAAAGCACTACACCTGGTTGCGATCCCAGATCAGCAAATGTAGTCCCCAACTGCTTCATGAAGATGCCGGAGAGGTTCATGCGAAGATCAAAGGCATCGTCTTGAGGTTGAAGAAGACCCCTGCATCAGCAGTGGCTACTCTCATAGAGCGTTGTTACACACATGCCCAAGAACTCTTCAACGGGACAGGCAGCCCTCTCGAGGTATTCCTGAAAGACAACGCACTTCATAAACTGTATGACTGGATGAACACTCTTTTCACCTACAAGCCTTTGTTGCAACTTCTATCCCACAAACGAGGCCGCCATCTCAAAATTCTTGAGATCGGCGCCGGAACCGGAGGTTTGACTTCGCGCATTCTCAAAGATCTCACAGGCTGCTTTGAAGATGGCAAGGTGCTAGGGACCTACGTTCTCACTGACGTCTCTGCTGGGTTCTTCCCGGCAGCAAAAGAGCGCTTTCATGACATAGCTCCTGGACTCTTGGACTATCGTGTCTTGGATATTAGTCGCGATCCAGCTGCTCAGGGGTTTGGCCGCGAAGACTACGATCTCATCGTTGCGAGTAATGTGCTCCATGCCACTCCAAAGCTGGACGAGACATTGCAGCATGTCAGATCATTGCTGAAGCCTGACGGGAGACTCCTGATGCACGAGTTGTGCTGCAACACAAAATGGATCAACTTCATCATGGGTCACCTTTCAGGATGGTGGCTCGGCAACTCTGACAGCCGCCCAGACGAGCCTTACATCTCTCCCAGGCAATGGGAGGAACGTCTATCTCTGGCTGGCTTTTCAACTCCGGAGGTTGTCTACGATGCTAAGCCTCAACACAAGCTCAATGCTACCATCATTTCTCGTCCTGCTGCGCCTAAGGAAAGTGATTTCAATTCAGGGCAAATGACCTTGCTTTGCGAAGAAGAGTCACATCCAGTGGTGGCCGAAATCGATCAAGCCTTGTGGGGTCTAGGTCACCCCATCACCATTTCCACGCCACATGCAGGTTGTAAAAACCTGCAAGCCGGTAGCATAGTGGTGTCTGTGATTGACCTGTGCCGCGATGATGGCTATTTTCACGACATGACAGAAATCAAGCTAGATATCCTCAAGAGGCTGCTGAAGACTCTTCAAGATAACAACTCGATCTTACTCTGGCTCACGCGACCCTGCCAACTCGGGTCCGTCGATCCGACCTTCGCTCCGGTGCTCGGCATCGCGAGAACAGCAAGAGTTGAGATGGGTGTACAATTCGCTACTATGGAGCTTGACAGCATCACGGCAGATTCTCTGCAAGCCGTGTCTCAAGTCTCAAGGAGACTTATCTCCCAACACGCAGCCTTGGCTTCGAATATGGGTGAAGATGTGGAATTCTCCTACACCTCGGGCCGCATTTTGATCCCGCGATGCAAGTGGACACCAATCTCTCGCGCTCTTTCGTCCAAGCCTTCGGTCTCTTCTAGCAAGATGTTGCAAATCTCGAGGCCCGGGGCCCTACAGACTCTCCACTGGGTGTCTCGTCAATTGCCCGACGAGATACCATCCGACCACGTCAAGATCGATGTCCGCGCAGCAGGTCTCAACTTCAAAGACGTTGTGACAGCCATGGGCCTGATCAAGCCTTCAGCTATGAAAGGACTTGGATGTGAAGCCAGCGGTATTGTGACGTCTGCTGGAACTTCTGTGATGGATGTTCGGGTTGGTGATCGCGTTATGATCTTCGCACCCGAGGCCGCCTGCTTCTCCACGGAGATACTGGTTCCAGCACAGCTTTGCGTCCGCATTCCCAGCACACTTGCCTTTTCTGAAGCGGCTGGAATGCCCTGCATTTTCATCACAGTCCTCCGAGCCCTGGTAGAAAAAGCTGGTCTTAGTGCTGGTCAAACTGTGCTTATCCACAGCGCCGCCGGTGGTGTTGGTATTGCGGCCATACAAGTAGCTCGATGGATCGGAGCCAGAGTCTACGCGACTGTGGGCAGCGACGAAAAGATAGACTTTCTTATCAGAGAGTGGAATATTCCCAAGGAGCACATCTTCTCTTCTCGAGACATCAGTTTTGTGGAGGGCGTCAAAGCAGCGACTGGTGGTCTCGGCGTTGACGTTGTGTTGAACTCTCTATCTGGAGAGCTTCTCCATGCATCATGGGATTGTGTCGCTCCTCATGGCACCTTCATCGAGCTGGGGAAGAAAGACACCCTAGCGGGCGGAAAACTTGCCATGGCAGCCTTTGATGGAAACCGATCTTTTATTGGCGTCGAGATGGCGAATCTGGCCGTTGAGAACCCCGCCATCATTCATCGCTTGCTGCAGCAATGTGTGGACTTGTATCAGCAAAATCACATTCAGTCCGTGAGGCCTGCAAAGGTGTTCGCATGTCGTGAAGCTGAAGACGCCTTCCGACACTTGTACCAGGGTACCCATACTGGAAAGGTGGTCCTCGACATGACCGAAAACGATGACGCGGCATTTGAGGTATCTCGAGTGCCTATGATTCCCAAGTTCCGTGAGCAAGCTACTTACGTACTTGTCGGCGGTATGGGTGGTCTTGGAGGTACAATAGCACGATGGATGGCCTCCCACGGTGCCAAAAGTCTACTCTTCATCTCCAGATCCGCCGGACGCAGCAATGATGATCAAGCTCTGCTGTCAGAACTTCGTTATGCAGGTTGCGAGGCCGATGCCGTACCATGCGACATAGCAGACGAGCCGGCCATGCAAATTGTCATTTCCAGACTCGGTTCATCCAAGCGGATCGCGGGTGTCCTGCACCTGGCAATGGTGCTTGCCGACGGTGCACTTTCTGATCTAACACTGTCACAGTGGCAAACGGCAACATCACCCAAGATACGCGGGACATGGAACCTCCATCGTGCTCTGCCTCATGACATTGACTTCTTTGTGCTCTTTGGTAGCACATCGGGTGTACATGGTTACCCAGGTCAAGCAAACTACGCAGCTGCCAACACTTTCCTCGATGCATTTGCTCAGTACCGCCGGGGTCTGGGTCAGCCTTGCTCTGTGGTTGACCTAGGAGGCGTCGAGGATGTGGGATATGTCAGTCGTACACAAGAAGTGGAAGATGTCATGACAAAATCTGGCTCCAAGCTGGTTTCCGAAGCCGACATGCTCCGAGGTGTTCAGCTCGCCATCGCTGAGAGTCGGCCAGTGGTAACGGGTGCAGAGACTGAGACAGTCCGGTCAGCTGTAAGTGGCCAAGTGGTACTTGGTCTTGACTGCAGCACTTCCATCAATGATTCTGGCAATCGAGTAGTGTGGAAGCACGACTCTCGCATGAACCTATATCCAGACATTGCGGAGAATGAGAGGGCGTCTCGGAAGGAGGCTGGGTCATCGGGCTTAGCTGAATTCCTATCTAGTCTGCAGTCGAGACTGGAAGAGATTGAAACAACGGCGTCAACGGCATATCTCGCGCGAGAAATCGCGCGTCGGGTATCTGGGTTCCTCATGCGTGAGGTGGATGCAGGCGGGATTGACACCACTCTGTCACCTTCAGCGCTTGGAGTCGACTCTCTCATGACCATTGAGATCCGTAATTGGTGGAAACACACGCTTGGTGTAGACATAAGTGTGTTGCAGCTGACAAGCGCGCAGAGCTTCGATCAGCTCGGGCAACTTGCTGGGAGACAGCTGAAAGACAGAATGATGGCGCTCTCAAAGAAATAGACTTAAATGTAGATGTAAAGGATGTCCGGTATGGGATAGACGAACGGAAAGAAATCATAAGATTACATAGCCAGATATCTCACTACCACACTCTTGTATAATCATTCTCCCAGACTGCCGTAATCATCTCTCCAAATTGACCTACACTTCATGGTGCCGGTCCGGGAGCGGGGTGTGGGGCCGATGTGATCGGAGCAACGTTCCGAGATGAGACTCACCGACTCGGCGTCTTCGGTGAAGTGCCTGAGCTGGATGACTCAGCTCGGTGAGGTGCGGAAGAAAAGCTAGAGTGGGGCTCTCCAATGGAATTGTCGTCATTGGCAGTTCATCGCGGCGCAACCATTCCCACCACCACATCTCGCGCTCAGTCAACTGTTTACGCAGCGGCCCAGAGCACGCCACTCGACCATGAGTGACATCCGCTACCTTTCGCACCTCTCTACCTGAACTACAGATTTACGACAATGTCAAGGTCAGGAGCCTTCCGCCTGTGCGCCAGGCCGCGGGCTGCGGCGCAGATTCGAGCATTTCGACCGTTGCACTTTTCGACGACCGCGGCTGTTCGAGCTGCCGAGATTCGCGATGTCTCCTCCCTCCCGCCCAGAGTTGTTCCGAAATACCGCGACCCTCCGAACTCGACCTCTGGCCTGCTATCTCTACACTGGCCGACGCCTCCGCGAAATATCCTCTTGATGCCGAAGCTGCGGTCCCCTCAAGTCCTACGAGCGACCATCGACTTTGCGAAGCACCTACAAAGTACATACTCTGGTCTGAACCTGATATTTGAGCCAAGAGTCGCTCAGATGGTTCACGAGTCCTTCAACTTCCCCATCTACACGTGCGACCCATCGGCATTCCCGGACAGAATCGACATGATCACGACGCTTGGAGGCGACGGAACCATTCTGCGCGCCGCAAGCCATTTCAGCATGTACCAAGCCGTGCCCCCCATTCTTGCATTCAACTTTGGTACAATAGGGTTCCTGGCAGAGTGGAAGTTCGAGGAATACAAGAGGGCCTGGAGAGAGGCTTACATGAGTGGGAGTGGCGTCGCCGCGGATGATCTATTGACGCCACACACAAGAGTCGCAAGCGGAGAGAAGGAGCACGACGTCAAGGATGGGGCTCAGTCTGGATGGCACGCATCACCTGGCAAGAGTATGGGACAGAGTCGGGCAGCCAAGATTTTGCTTAGACACCGACTACGCGTCGGCGTGTACGACAACAACGGCCAGAACATCAGCAGCCAATTACTCCCGACGACGAAGTCACAAGCACACCTACCAGCCGAACACCCCGAGGACACCATACTTTCGAAACGTGACATTCCTCAACCAATCCACGCTCTTAACGAACTTCTCATTCACCGGGGGCCAAAGCCTCACCTTGCCCATATCGACATTTACCTTAATAACCGATTCCTGACGGAAGCTGTCGCAGATGGCATATTACTGAGCACCCCTACAGGCTCTACCGCCTATAGCCTGAGCGCCGGCGGTTCCATCATACACCCCCTTGTCAAATCGCTTCTCATCACACCAATCTGTCCACGAAGTTTAAGCTTCCGACCTTTGGTCCTCCCCCTTAACACAAAGGTCACGCTCAAAGTCAGCAGCAAGAACCGCGATGGCGAGCTCGAGGTTAGTATCGACGGCAAGCGAAGCGCCGGCGCAGGTATCGGCACCGAAATCCGTGTCGAAGGCGAGATGGTCGGAGAGTCCAGCAATGGTGACTGGAAAGGAGGTGTGCCGTGTGTCATCTGCGGACCAGGCAAGGGCGACGCGTCGGACTATGATGACGATGGCTGGGTTGGGGGTCTGAATGGCCTCCTCATGTTCAACTACCCCATCGGGAGGTGAAACTGAAACTTATCTTGATACCCGCATGTAAACTACAAAAGTCTTTCTACGGAGTTGGTGGCATAGGGGGGCACTTTGGTCAGGCCTTTCTCATCTTTGAATAGTTCTGTTACTCCTCAAGGATTAAGACTTCAGAATCGCACATCAATCATCATCATCTTCTTCAATTTTGATTGCTCTGAGTGATGGTCCATAAAACATCGGCGAAGTGGGTGACATCTCTGGTCCTGATCCCTGCCACTTGAATAAGGGCTTGGGAACGACGGGAAGGTATCTCGAGGCTGCGCACGATGTTGTGACAAATAAACCTGGAAGAGCCACAGCTACCAATCTGGTGCATTGTCAATCTTGGCTCCAGTCAAGATAGGTACATGTGTTTGTGTTCAGGGCGCAGCTAAAGCTCGCAGAGTAGCAGCCTACCACGATGATCGTAAACGTGGTAAGGTAGTTCAAGCCTGAACTAAGACTATTGATAAGGGCCATAAGACGGAAGACCAAAGGCCGTAAAACAAGGAGGTATGTTCAAGCAACGTCACGATGTCGCTATTTGCTAATTACCTTAGTCGTGCTATAACATAAAAGCCGGTATATGCTCTTTGCTCTGATGTAGCATTGACACATTTCATGGGAGATCCCTCGCCGGTCAAAAGGCTAGCTGGCACTTCCCAGCGTCGTGTGACTATTAGAAAGACATGCCATACACTGCATCATCTCATGTTTTGGGCCCTCGAGCATCCTCAACTAATTATAGCTTCAACTGATTTGGCTAGGTGGATGTCTTTGATGTGACCTCCTTGCATCAAGTCGACTGGGAAATTGGCTAGGCTTGCGAGTGGCCAGGCCGGCCGCCGAGGTCGCCGAGCTGTGGCAACTTACGGTTGCTATGAGTTGAAGCTATCACATTACCATCAATTATCACATCCAGGGTCTCGGAAGTGTGCGGTGGCCAACGCCTGCGCAACCTGCGGGATTCCCTTCCCATCGAAATCTCTCCCTTCCTACACTCAAACAGGTTATCAGCGCGAATAGCGTGAGATGATCTGTCACGAGAACTACAATACAAGGCTATGACTAGGGAGCCAAGACCCGAAGTCTCAACCAGAATATAGGCCTAGATCCAGCTCAAATGTGGCGCTGTGCTATCCTAGAATCTTGGCGTCCAGGTAAAAGTTGCCTCTTTTGCAAGTTTGAAGAGACACCTAGGCCAAATTGGATCGACATCATAATGAATACCTGGCCGAGATATTGTTGGGAGGACGGTTTGGCTATCATTGTCAATTTCGAGTTAGGACTTAGGACTTAGGATATAGGAGTTTGATCTTGAGCACGAGATATACTACGGATCAGCAAGGTGGCATCTCTTGGAAACTAATTTCTGGGTTATTCGTCCCATGCCTAGATGCAAGTCCCAGCATTACCTGAAGATCTTATGGCAAAGTTTGCTGAATCTTTGACTGTTGAACTCAACAGCACTCGATCATGGGCAGTCGTGAGCCGGCAACCGCGTTGTTGAAACGCTGCCTAAACTCTCACCTAACGTACCCATGCGATGGTGATCTAGGCCGTCGGCATGAGAATTTCGGCATGCCCAAAGACAACCGGCGTTCCTTTGCCCAATATTTGAACCGCGTCGGCCTTGGCGCCGCCGAGTAGCAGTCCTTATGGCTAGGTACTGTAGGCAGATGTCTACTTGCGCCGAAGCCTAGAGGGCATGACAGCCTGTGACTCCCGGAACGTGGGTCGTGAGTCTAGTCCATCTCGACCTCGCATCTCAGCTCATGATGCCGGCGGGGAAAGGTGCTGCATGCAAGAACCTCGTCGGGAGGTTCCTAGCTCCCTCCGCCAGCAAGGGACGGGTATCCGGACCGTGACTTTATTCGTCGAGTTACGACTTCCGAATGTCAAGGTTGCTGTCGCCGCCTACTCTAGAGTCTACCCCACGCTTTGCAGCAGGCATCCACATGAGAGGTAGCTCGCCTGACCCCGCCGCCGACGTCGATGTGGTGGCAACAGCAGCGGCGTTGATAGCGGAGCAGCGGAGCTATGGAGTCTTGGATGACTATATCGAGGTCTACGGATAGTCTAGTATACGGACGTAAGATTCAGATCTTCCCTTCGTCAGCCACAGCGTTTTCTAGGGCGCCTTGTCCCATGTTGGGCCCGATCTCTCATTTGCTCCATATTAGCCCAGCTATCTATTCGGAACCCCGAGTCAGGATTATGACCCGAACCCGAATTTTCTTGGCGAAGTCTATTCGAGCTTGATTCTCAACCGTACCGGCCGAAGGCTTGACTTCAGCCTTCGGCGTCACTTGCCTCGGCCTCTCCGCTGCATCCTCTTCGGCCGTTAGACTAATACGATGCGAACATGAGGCCGTACGGCAAGCCTTTAGGGTCATCAGAGTCAGCTGAAGTGGCTAGTTTGTCGTTCCGGTTCAGGCTGCGGACCATCCCTCGAGAAACGCGTTCCCGCCATAAGCCCTCCCGCTCTTTCTTTGTTGTGTTCTTAATTCTTTGTCCGTCAGCCGTTGGACTCGTCGCACTTGCGCTAGGTGGCATGAAATGACTCGGCCCGCTCCAACGCTCTAACTAACAAAGGCCGTCCAACACTCTATTGACGCCCGTAATGTCGATCCTCGAACCGCAAAACATGGATATTCGAAATTGGGCAGATAACAACAATATCGTATTCTTGTGTCTTCACGGGTCGCTGTTCAGAGTTGAGTACAGCGATTAAGCTTCTCGACTCAAGAGCTTCTCGAAGCATGCTGCAATGCTGCGCTGTCA
The DNA here is from genome assembly GCF_027942845.1 of Colletotrichum fioriniae. Lineage (NCBI taxonomy): Eukaryota > Fungi > Ascomycota > Sordariomycetes > Glomerellales > Glomerellaceae > Colletotrichum > Colletotrichum fioriniae. The sequence goes on from NW_027076849.1 coordinate 654,335, forward strand.
AGGGTCTGCCGACCTTCTTGCCCCTCCGAGTCGGCATTGTGCCGTGCGGTGGTTGGCGCCGCTAACATGGAAGAGGTTGTGCCGAGCGGCTCGGCATGCTGTACCAGGACATGGGGACGTGTGCCTGTCCAGTTATCAACCCAAATTTGGGAGGGGACTTCGGATGATGCGACCCCCAGCTCCCGCGCAACTTACATAGATTGAGAGGTTTGCCTGCCGGAAGTCCCACTGTATGGATACAGACTTGAAGCTTCTCTGAAGCTTCGTTGGAGCCGCGCTGACGTTTGTGAAATCCGGGATTTGCCCGTGTCTTACCCCCACAACTTTCGTAACTGACTGAAGTTTGACTGAGTCTCGCTCAACCCCTGCGTTCACGATCCGCGCTTCTTTCCCTCGTCGTAGTGTATACCCCTTGTTTAAACAATATTTTGACGAAAAGATATCTGGAGAGTTTGACTCTGACGCCTGCCTGTAGAGACGAGAAGCTCGCATTCTACGGGTTAATGTCCATTGGCAGAATTGCAAGTATCCGCCATTGAACGCTAATTGTTACCCCAACGTCTATCGGCACGTTGCCACAGCCACTGGCGTTGCTCCAAGTCATGGAACTAGACCCCGACTAATCGCATGATCTTAACTCGCACCACGCCGTCGATGCTACTATATGCGCTAGCTATCCACACTCAGTCATCGCTTCGATTTACTTGTCGCGACAGTTTTCTTCCTCCTTTAACTCTCCCGTGCCGCAGATGTGGCTGACACAGCAAGCAGATGGCGGCTAATACCAAGACCCCTCCTTGCTGACACCGTACCCTTCCCCACCACCCGTTTGACTGCTCGGCTACTGAGAACTTGAGAGCTTGAGGTTCGGGGGTGGGACTTATTGTCGCTTTCTTTCACTCGGAGAAACAACTTAGATCTCACTACCGATCCTCCCTCCCACGAGACTAACCACTAGCTTCGCTGCAGTACAACGCAGGCCATGCAGCTAGGTGATATTCGTCTCTCACACAGCGAGGGAGAGAGCTTCGCGCTGGTGTCTTGCAGCTCGGCGAACACACCGAGAAAACTAGGGTCAAGCTCGAATCCGAATACAAAATGTCCAAGAGGAGCACGACCTTAGAGCAGCTTGCTCTCGAAGCAGGCCAGCGACCATTAGTCGATAGCAGCAACAGTAACGACGACAACGATCGGACGGAATCACAGAAGTCTTCCAGCAAGATGACACGGACTTCGATGGCCAACGTTGTGCTTCTGGCGTGCCTTTCCTGGGTTGTCAGTGCGATTTCAACGCCCAAGCTCGTCGCGTATGAGGAGAATGGCAAAAAGTACGAGTGCAGGTGTTCTCCTGCCGACAGCTGCTGGCCCAAGGCCGATGCTTGGAGTAAACTGAATCAAACCGTGGGAGGAGCTCTCCTTCAACACATTCCACCTGCTGCAGTCTGCTACAACACGTATCGTGGTATCGCGACTTACGATGCTGCCAAGTGCGCCGAGGCCACTGCAAAGTGGACGGATGAGAGATGGCAGTAAGGCTCAACTCTGGCACGGGGTTGTCGAGAATCAAGTCCAGAGCTAACAGTGAACTATCAGAATCTCTCAGCCTGCGTCGCAGCTGTGGACGTGGGGAAGCAACAACACTTGCGAACTTACTACAGACCCCACAAAGACTTGTGCTCTTGGCAACTACCCAGAGTTCGTTATCATCGCCAAGACGAAAGCTCAGGTCAAGGCCGGCGTGGACTTTGCAAAGTCGAACAACTTGCGGCTCGTCATTCGCAACACGGGCCACGATTTTGAGGGAAGAAGTGCAGGTGCTGGATCCTTGGCTATCAACACTCACAACTTCAAGGACATCTCCTTTGTTGATTCATACAAAGGTCCGGGAGACTACAAGGGGCCTGCCATGACTATCGGTGCCGGAGTTCAAGGTTACGAAATCTCGAGCGCAGCTCATGCCAGAAACCCACCGCAGAATGTGGTCACCGGCGAATGCGAGGTAAGTTTATATTGGCCCATCTTCCTTATTGAACTAACAACTTTCAAGACTGTGGGAGTTGCGGGTGGTTTCATGGGAGGTGGTGGTCACGGCCCCTTGAGCGGCAACTATGGCTTCGGCGCCGACCAGGCGCTCTCTTTTGAAGTTCTCACCGCAGCCGGAGACTTTGTCACCGCCAACGCCAACTCGAACTCTGATCTATACTATGCTCTGAGGGGAGGCGGCCCAGGCAACTACGCGGTTGTCTTATCTGTCACTCTCAAGACATACCCCGACACCATTCCTGGAGCAGCACTCTTCTTGAACGTCAACGCCACCACAGGTGCGAACTTCGAACAAGTCACAAAAGCAGTCAACAAGCTCAATGCGCTCGGAAACCAAATGGTTGACAACGGACTGTACGGCATTTATGAGCTATACCCGCCAGCGATCGGACCAGCACTGCACGTGCAGCCAATCATGGGAATGAACAAGACCGCCAAGCAGCTCACAGCCGTCGTCCAGCCGCTCCTCACCTACCTCGATACCGAAAAGATCCCCTACGACTTTGGAGTCAAGGAGTATCCTAACTACTACACTCTCTTTCACGACATCTTCGAACCCGAGCGCGCGGCCCAGAATGGTTTGACGGGTGGCTGGGTCTTCACCCACGATGACATGGCGAGCAACCAGCCGGCCATCGCTGAGGCCATCCAGCTTGCGCTGGCACCGGCCCCGAACCAGTTTGGCATCGTCATCAGCCACTTCTTTGATCCAGGAAGCAATGAGAAGAAGTCTGAGAGCGCAACGCATCCTAAATGGAGAGGTGCCACCATGCGGACTATGGCTATCTTGCCGCAGGCCCTGGACGCGACGTGGGCGACGAAGCTGGCGCTCAATGATCTCATGGTCAACACCATCACTGAGAAGTTTAAGCAGGCTGGTCCCAATGGCCTTGCATACGTGAATGAGGTAAGCTCGTCGTCACCCTACCTTACACAACGCAATGGGTACTAATGGTCGTGATTAGAACTATGCCTTCATGAAGAACTGGCAAGACGCCTTTTGGGGTCCGATCTACCCTAAGTTGGCGTCAATCAAGAAGAAGTGGGATCCGAACGGCGTCTTCTTCTCTTGGTCTACACCGGGCAGTGAGGATTGGAGTGTTGTTGACTATGCCAACCGACTTTGCAAAGCGAAATGATTGAAGCGTTTTCGAAGAAGCGACTTGAACTTGGAGATACCACTTATGATGATATTGAATGAGGATACTAGACTCTTAGATCTCATGATAATACAAGTAATGAACGGAATCATATGTTGTGTGCGTTGACCTTGCTCTGTCCGACTGCATGCTAGACTCAATCGTTCCAGATGACAGCGCTGAGTCCATCCTCTTGATTCACAGTCCCTGGATTGCCAACCTTGAGAGTTGCAAGAAGCTTCCCAAGTCTACCCGAAGTGACGTTTCTTTCCACAACCGCGACGTTGGCACTTGTCTGTCCACCGATGGCAACCATTGTTCCGGCGTTATTGATTGAGAAGGTTCGAGGGAAGAACGAGTAAGCACTTGTTGTCTCAAGATATGTGACCAGACCTGTGGAGGGGTCGATCGAGTAAGCCGTGATGGAATCTTCCTGTGTCCCAAAAGATTGGTCATTCCTGTTCGAGGTGTACACAAAGTTGTCCTTGACGTGAACTTCGGCCGCCTTTGAACCAGCCGGGGCATCCTTTCCGGGAGGAAATGTAGACAAGGTCTGCTTCTTCGTAAGAATAAGGCAACCGGTTGCCGGGTAAGTTATCGACCAAGACGTCAGGGAGTTGGATAACTCATTGACGGTGAACAGAAAGGTCGTATTGCCCTTCATCCTGAACACTCCATGACGGGGTCCGTCTCCGGGACCAGTCGAGAACGACGTGCATTGAGTCAGAATGCCAGACGATCCAATACTGAAGACACGGATAAGATCGGCTCCCAGGTCCGCGGAAAGAAGGTATCTTCCGGTGGGATCTGTGAAGACAGAGTGAGGGTGAGGTTTGTCCTGTCGGGACGGCACTGGTCCTGGTTGAGACATCGTGAATGTCATTTTCTGCAAGGGCTGACCTGAGCCGCCCAACGGCAGTCCATAGGTGGAAATTGTCGATGCATCGCTACAACATCATTAGTGAAGGCTATGTCTCGTAAGAAATGATCTAGTCATCATACTATTGTGTTGTTGCGATGTAGCCATTGCCAGATCCATAGAGCGTACTATGAAGCTCGCCTCCGGCTGTTTGAGCTTGCGCCTTCGATGTCAAGCTTCCATCAGCTGCAACAGAGAAGCTAATCAGAAGTGGCTGGCCCCATTGTACTTCATCCGGGATATAGACAATCTTCGACGCGGGGTCAAAGTCAAGCCATGCTGGCATGCGGTTCCCAGAGCTGACTGTACTCGCAATAGTGAGTTGATTTGTTGACGATAAGTTCAGTGTGTAGAGTTGCCCGCTATAGTGCGAGGCAATCAGGGTCGCCCCCAGAGCTCCTCGAAAGATTGTGAGGCAGACGAGGAGACCTGAGGTGTTTCTCATTGTGCTAGGTATCAAGCTTTGGTTTGGAGAACTCGCTCCTTGGCATTCACTTTGTGGTGGGCTCCGGTTCTTGACTGTTTTAGGTCCTCTGATCATCAACGAGCGCTACTTCCGGCTCAGTCCCGAAGGCCTCGCGAGCTCGCGTTCGAACATTTACCCGACACAAGCAGCCGCGACAATGCAACAGTGTGAAGCCCAAATGCTTTGGTACTTGTTCCATTCAGAGACAAACTCGACTAGCGCACCCTCCGAGATGCCTAATGAGGCAACGTCACGGAGCCCAGTACCGGGGTCGCAGGACAACGAGGTGAGTTGAACATAGCCAAAAAGCGGCTAATTGCAGATCACATTTCTTTTTCGCTATGTTCAAAACACAATAGCAAAATTGCACAAAGGCTTGTAGAACAGTTTGATGACGACCTTCATCGCGTCCGAGTCTCAGATAACGTTTGACTTCTGCAAATATGAAGTAGTTGTCTAGATTGACCCGGGCCATCTATTCCAGGCTGGATCAACTTCATTTACAAAGTAGCCTACCTTGAATAGGGAGAGTGATCAAGACACATCAGAATTCCAAGTTCCGGGAGCCGTAATCTCCCCATATCAAGCTGCCTCGTAAGCTGATGTGTCGGAGATACCGGACGAATGTCTTTTTAGACGTCCGTATAGCCTGGTGTTGTTTATTGATTGCTAGAACGGAAAGTTGCCTTCTTCAATTTCATCCTGCTTCTCAATGGCATTACTATTTGAGCGTGACACTAAGTTTCCCTTAAGACCTCCTTAAAAACTACCTCCTTCATACACGGGATCACCAGCTGCTTTTCCTGACCACAGGCTGTCACTTCTAATCCTGGCGTGAACTTACGTAAGGCGAGGAAGTCTTGCAGCTTGCCAGCGCCCCGCAGAAACTGGGAGGATTGCCGCATAGAATTGGTCAAGTCTACACCTCTTGAATTCGAGGTGATTTGATGAGATCATGAGCCATGAGTGCCGACGAATTCCGCGAGAGTGTCGAAGGCCGGGAGGCGCCAGTTAATAGCCATGGTTCACTACTGCGAATAGCATTCGTTTATTTGGATGAAGCATTGTGGGATGGCAAAGGCGTGTCCAATGTTGTAGAGCAACTTCACACACGCGGTTGGTCGTTCGGCCAGGGAGAATTCAGATTCAACCGGTAAGGTTACTGATTACAAGAGAGTATGTGGTTGAGAGGTATGAGCTAACGATAGGGAGAACTCTGGACATATTCTATCTCGCTCAACTAGCAGCCGCCATGTACCGCTCCTCAGACCAGGGAGAAGGCGATTTCGCGTCGGCAGATGACTTTGACAGATTCTACGCAGAACACCATGAGCTACTCGACGAGAATGCCTGGCGAAAGTACTACTCATCTGCCCTTCTCGCACAGCTAACCTCAGCTCGCTTCTACCGCCTTCCCGACTTGCAAGATCTGCCTGACGCAAGTGATCCGCTCGCGCAGCCACGACAGAAGGGCAATTGCCACCTAACCAAGCTTCCACGCTGGGCACATAACGTCGCGCGCACTCATCGACGACAGCCATCACTTCCCGTCAATACCATCACCCAGATAGCCCTCACTACTCTTGAGCAGACAATCGCACGCTTGCGAGAGAACCATCCAAGCGTTCAGCCGTACTCGGAGACCCAAGCTCGCTTCTGGCTCAAGTACATGAACATAGGATGCCCCGGCAAGCCGTCGAGGGAGGTATGGAACCACAACGAATTTAGTATCTCCGTCGCGCAGGGACGTTTCGACATGTGCGCTTGGGAAGCATACTACTCGCGCGAGCGGTGGGAGACTGTCAACATGCCGTTTCTTGAACCGGACCTTGATGGTACGCGCGAAAGCGAGGTCAGCTGGTGTGGGTGGCCGGACGGCGGGGTGGGTGAACAGGCGCGCAGCAGAGGGTGGGAGCCGGAGGTGGGGAGCGAGGAAGAGGTTGCATTCCTAGCGGCCATTGCGGTGAAGGAGATAGAAGGCGTCGGTATAAAAAACTTGGACTATGGAATACGGTCACACATCCTTCTTGGAGTGATGTGTTCTGCTTTTGATGTCGGCAATGGACAACAGGTGGAAAAGGTTGAGCGTCGGCTAGTTGCTGCGGGTAGGATTGATGACAGCAGGGCCGAGCAGTGGATTAGAGAGGCACTGATGGTCATGGAGTCATACTTGCGCAAGAAGGATGAATGGTCTGACTTTGAAGAGAATAGGGGTGAATTGCTACGTCAGATTCTGGTGGAGAATGGACAGCTGCTTGCAAGATGGAAGCTTTCGGACTCTTCCAAAGAGTTTCATTTTGAACTGCAACCAAGGAAGCAGAGCCAAGGTACTGTCTCCGAGTTATACTTCAAGTCTTGACGCTTCAAAGCATTGAATCGACCAACTTCTTGGCCACATTGTGGTGGAACGTATCGAAGTGTGGGGCCAGCTGCAAGCAACACAGGGATAGGTGGAAATCAAGATGCCCAAGATATGAATATCTGGTTAATTATCACACCGCGCTTCAGAAGCTTGGAAGATGTGTTCTGCGGAGATAGGTCCGGCTTACAGACGGCCCTTGATCAACTGCTGCTGATATTGGGGGGCCGTCCAACGACCTCGTACACCATCGACTGGCTCGAGAACCTACAGGACTTCAACAATATTCTAGCTCTCCATCAGACGATCACATAAAAGTCAGCCATAGGGCTCAGATTACAGAGAATAATAGCTTGCGTGCACCATTGACGCCTATGAAATAGCAACTGGCAAGACAAGTTCGCGGACGAACAGATGGAATCATTCATAAACACCTGGCTCCCGCAAGCCCTTAAAGACAAACTGGCATGCCCAGTTGAGGACCATAGTCTGTCGTCGTTGAGGTTCCAGCAGGCTCTTCGTAGTACTCACACCGCAGAAAGACGTCCAGGCAATATATTAGGAGCGGGACTTTGGAGAGGCTGCAAGACATCAAGCCTGCGGTCAACCCAGGTGAGATTTATGATTTTTCACTTCCCCCGGAGCCTAAGGTCGGCCTCATACTTTGAGTTTGGTTGAATTGTGTGTAATGAGTCCTGTATTGCTAGTGTAGTAGTTCGTCCGGTTTTTTCTTGTAGGCATCTATTTCTACTCTCAGCGCTCCTAAAAAAGAAGACTCTGAGACGGCCACTATCAATACCAGACTGGCGTAGCAGGCCGTGTGGCTCGGCTCTTAATAGGCTTGCCATTAAGGTTACTTGCGACCCCTCTCGTTGCAAGGGAGGGGCATGTATCTGGTAGATCCCGCCCAATATGATATCGCTCCTCTGGGCAAGCAGCGGCTATTGATCCTTATTCGCATAATTATCCGCGTCTCAAGATCAAATTCAGCGTGGATGCTACCCACGTGTCAATTTGGCGCTCGCGAGGGGCACTGCACCCCGCGGGACGTTGACGTTTTGGAGGGGACCCCTGTCAATCTTGTATTCAACTGCCTGATTGGGCTGTGCTATGTAGCTTCGGCCGTCTTTCTCGCGATGGACAAGGAAACATCAGTAAGATATATAAGAGGCGCGTCGTTGGTGTTGTCATTCGAGATTTTTGGTGAGCACCGAGTCTTTATGCTTTAGCCCCAGTCATTCGTTTCTTGCTTCAAGATGCAGATCAAGACCCTTCTCGCACCCATTCTCCTGGCCAGAGTAGCTCTGGCTCAGGGTCTCCCCATCCGTGTTGCCTCGTTCAACATCCGATACGACGCCGGCTCCCGCGAATCCGGCGAAAAGCCGTGGTGGGACCTCCTCTGCGGAATCTCCAAGGACCGCTGCCGTCAGCCCCATGTCATCGACGCAATCAAGAGCATAGGCAACAATGCACCCTCGGGCGCCGTCACCGTTATCGGCCTTCAAGAAGTTCTCGATAACCAGCTCAACGACATCCAGGACGGACTCGGCTCCGGCTGGGCCCACGTCGGTGTCGCCCGCGACGACGGCAAGAAGAGCGGCGAGTATAACCCCATCTTCTACCGCACCGACGCTCTCAAGCTGCTCCACGAGGAGACGAAGTGGCTCTCACCGACACCCGATACCGTCTCATCTGGCTGGGGAGCCGGCAGTAAGCGCATCGTTACCATTGCTGTCTTCGAGCATACCGCCAGTGGAAAGAAGTTCATCCACGCCAACACGCACTTGGATAACGTCAGCTCCCAAGCTCGAAGCGAGGGAATCAAGGTCGCTGTGTCCAAGATTCAAGCTGTGCAGACAACATATGGTCCTCTAGGCGTCTCACTCACCGGCGACTTCAACTCTGACCCCAACGGTGATGGGTACAAGGCATTGACAGGAACGGGTTTCATGGAGGAGTTGTATAACATGGCTACACCCGAACAGCGCATCGGCCCCAATCAGTTGACCTACACCACCTTCGATACGACCAAGCAGGGAAGCCGCATCGACTTTATCTGGCTTGGGCCTAAAGATGCAAAGAAGTACTCGGTCCAGCGATACGAGATCCAGAACAACCTTGTCAATGGGATGCTCATTAGCGACCACAGACCTGTAGTTGGAGATGTCACTTTGTTGTCATAGCCTCCCAGATGATACTTAGATTTGCGCAGTAATTGAGTCTCGATACCCATATCCTGACGAAGGCATTCCCATTTGATAAGTTGATTGGCAAGCGTGACTCGATCGGATGGAGTGAGAGCTTGTTGCAGAAATCTTCATATAGTGACTCCAGTCTGCGACTTTTAAATAACCTGATGAGGAGAACCGTCGTATGAAGGGTTCAGTCTAAAAACAACACCACGTTGCCAATTGCTCGATATTTCGTATCTAGCTTTCGCTAAACCATCTGTGCCGCGAAATAAGATCATGTCAGTGCAGAGTACGTCATAGTGCCTTGAGCGATGGCTCAGTCGAGAACTAGCTTCAAACAACAACACTTGGGCTCATAAGGTCTCACTTCCCCGCTCGAGGCGTTTATGATCCTTTTCATTCTCGAACGGAATACTTCTGGAATTCAATACCTCAATTGGACCTTGTTGATTTGGAGGCAAGCCAGCTTTTAACGGCTTTTACGTTTGCAGAACAGTGCCGAAATGGCTGTGCATGACTTCAGTAAGGAACAGAAAGACGTTTTCGATGACCAGCATCGTGAGCTCAAAGTTGGTCAAGTCCTCCTCCACTTCTGGCGTATACCTACTGCTCTAGGCAGCTGACAGAACACATGGTCGTCTAGGACATTTTGCGAAACAAGGCAGGCGCCGAGGCTGGAATTACCGTGAGGAATTTCGATGTGGCGATCTCTGAGTTTGCTTGGGAGCAGGTGCCATTAGCAGACACCCAGAAAGCTCTCGCTGAGGCAATTCATCTAGCCAACGACAGCAAGTTCAGTAACATCTATCAAGAGTTTCTCAACGCCCCTCTTGGATCTGAAAAGGAGGAAGCTAGGGCTAGAGATGTGCTCTGTAGGGCTCATGGCATTTCTACAACATCTTACAGACCGAGGAAAGACTGGGAGCTAGTCAGAGCAGCGCCATTCATTGCGTTACAAGCAGATGTGAGTATTCTAAAATTCTCAGTATTTAATATTGATGTATCACTTTGATAAAGGAAGCTTAAGCTGATTCACGACTACCATAGTCTTATTGGAGAGATTCACCCGAAAAGGTGTTACTGCTCGCCTCCAGCCTGCAGGATAAGGGAGATAACTACGCCGAAAGTGGTCGCGCCAGAACTATGGACCTCGCAGCATCCGAAACCACAGGGAAATTGATAGAGCTTCTATCACAATACTACGAGTTATACGATCAGTCTGAGGCGGAGGTTCAAGCTAGAAGAGCTCAGGGGACGACTTATCCATGGAACTAGGTCGTTACCAAGAGTCTGGCACGCCTGGTCTCTCCACTTTGAGCTCCTAGTCGTTTATCAACTTCCCTGGGGCGGATCCTTTGTACACACTATGCATGTGACACCTCACTCAGTGGCTCTTCTATATCTTGCCAATCTTCTAGAGATTTAACAATCAAGCATTCTCAGATGTACAATTCACACAGCAAGCTGACCAGTAAATGTTAGTAACGTTTGGGTTGGAAAGACAGAAGCCTACTTTGCCTGGTTTCGAAAAGGAGAACTCGACATGGTCCCATCAACAAAGACCCTCAATAGTTGTCGGGCGCGGACGCAGAGGATAAGCGCATGAGACACCGCTATTTGGACCCTGTGACCAACTACGCGCCCACTAAAGCGCATAAAGCCTAACCGAGTTACCCGCATGCCAATGCCCGCTCAAAGCGCCGCCGTCTGAACCCAGTCACACGAGATGACTCAGCGGAAGATAACGGAATAGTTTTGTTATCGTCATTGATAACTATGCGTCCTGCTGCTGCTGCACGCGACACTCTCCCAGCTCGCCTCTCTTTGGGTTGATATTATTTTGGTATGTGTACTCTTCACTTCGATGTACACCGATGTATTTGCTGATCTGATTTTAACCTAGCGCCTCTCTTTCATTACCATGGCCGCCGTCAATGTGGGACAACCTGCGTCGCTATCGCAGGGCTCTGTCTCGCGGGATGACGCATCCGAGATACTCGGCAGTATCAGCATGGCTGCCTTTCTCTGCCTCTTGGTATCTCGCTGTTCACGATAGTCGTGAGATAATATAGTAACAGTTCCTAGATTCCCCAGCTTGCCGCGAACTATAAGTTGAAGAGCGCAGACAGCTTATCTATGGCATTCCTGTTCATATGGCTTTTGGGAGATGTTACCAATTTGCTAGGTAAGACCATAAGCATGAGCCCAACCAACCTCATCTCGGGATATGTTCTTCCGGGCAGTCTGTCAGGTGCATGCGCAGATTACATATACTCATCTTCCACGATACAGGCGGTTTGGCGAACGGCATCGCGCCCGCAAGCATAGCTGTGACAACATATCTTTGCTTTTCGGACTCTACACTCATTTGCCAGTGCCTGTACTACAACTCCAAACGCCGGATTCAAAACCTCGTACAGCCCGGCACTCCAAGATCGCAATCTCCCGAGCGACGACCTCTGCTTGAACCCGCAGACTCTTCTGAAGATGTGAACTCAACAGGCCACTACCAAGTTGCCTCTCCCAGCTCGACTCAAGTTGTGGACAAGGATGAGGAAACCGACATTAGCACTTTACGCACTCTGCACGACTGGCGGTTTAATGCGGCATGCCTTGTCATGGTCGCTATCCTGGGGATCTCTGGATGGTTCGTGCTTCGCCAGCTTAGGTTGCTTGGCGGGGAGAATCCTCCCGGAGCCGTGAGCGTTACAGAATTGCCAGGTATTTCTGAATCGGTTGGTTCAGCATTGGGAGTCATCGGTGCGATCTGCTATTTGTGGTATGTGATGATCATGTTGCAAAATGCTGCACCGACTGACATGAGAGTGCAGTGCCCGGATTCCTCAAATTATTAAGAATTATAGGGGAAAGTCCTGTGAAGGTCAGTTGTTCTGCCTACGAAAGTGATTTTGATATGAGCTTAAACTTTTGCAGGTCTTGCGCCGCTTTTCCTTCTGCTGTCCATTACCGGAAACTTGACGTATGGGATGAGTGTCATTGCTTACAAGCAAGACAGAGAGTACTTGCTTACCAGCCTCCCGTGGCTAATGGGCTCGCTTGGAACGATCGTTGAGGACGGCATTATCCTATTTCAGGTCCGACTTTACGCGCGAGTCCAAGATCCGGTAGCGTCAAGCAGCTTATGATTCTACGCGACTTGAGATGAAACCCACATATCATGATTTTGTACGATCTTGGCGAGAAACCTAAAGACCTTGATTTCATGACTAGCCAAGCAACTCGGGTCTTACAATTTGACTCATTGCCGTTGTTTCTCGGTACGAGCTCTACGGAAAGAGCAACTTTCGGCCGAGTTGGGCTGTCTGTAGGAACAATGCAAATCATCCTAACAGCATGCGGCCAGTTTAAATAGTATTTAAGACAACGTTGTGTCCCTATGAGTTGATGAGCATCTCCTCACTGTAGTCTCATCAAATCTTCTCAACTCGTCTCTCGCTCCGGAAACTCACCAACCTGTCATCGTCCACCTTCGTTTTCAAAGCTCAATTTGAAGTCGAATCCGATAGCCGCCTAAGATGCGTGTCATCGCCCTTGCTGCTGTTGCGCTGGCCTTCGCCATGCCCATTTCTGTGCGTGGTTCCCGTTCAGGATTCTACCAGTGATGAGTTGTGAGTTTGCTTACTAACATGGAATAGGCTGGTGTCTGCGCGGCATTTGGTGTCTGCTCCCAGAACGGAATCATCAAAGACTGTACCTCCGGGAGTTGTATCGGCAAGGTCGGTCAATCCTGCACTCAATCTCTTGCAGGACCCGTTCTTTGCCCTGTTTAATGTCTCCGTGCAAGAGAAGAAATTATGGGATCTATGTCTGAGAAGCCCAAAGGGGCTGTGTAATTCTACTGCGGCATCAAGAGTAAGGAATGATCAGTAAAGACTGGAATCGCAATCCAGGCAAACATCCGGGATTTCAAGCATGTAGAACGATTAAAAATTTATGGTATCAATGACACTACTCGATTCCCTCAGCTTCGATTAAAATTACTCATCAAACCTCTCCCTATCATGCAAAGACGGTAAATGAAGTCAAGACTACAGCCCAAACTTTTCAAAATGAATCAGATGCCCTCTCCTCTTCCATACGAAGAGCGTGTACGCCAAACTTGCAGAGGTCACAGCCGCAACAGAAACCAGTGCTGGCCAGTTGAACTGCGAAGGCCGAAAGAAGATTATCGTCGCCATGTATGAAAGCAGCTCAAATGCATTTTGCCAGGCTGCCTCAACTGTCGAGAATCTGCCACGGCTCTCGGCTTCGACTTCCTGCATTCTCATGTTAGATACTTTCACGCCAAAGACTTTCCATCGGCCAGAATTTCCTCACCTCTTGGACGATGATTTGAGTACACAGGTCAAAGCCACGAAGACCAAGACGGCTAACGATGACTCCGATCACGAGGCTAGATGCCGAGATCAAGGGGTTCGGTATAAAGACCCAGAAAGCCACCAAACCACCTATCAGGGGAAGAACCTGACAATTACTCATCCAGAGACCAGCGCGTACTTGTCCGATCCGACCAACGAGCCAAGGCGCGACCCAAGTCGCCAGCACCTCGAAGACGACACTAATCGTTCTTGCGATGCCGATATATGTTGTGTTGAAGCCTGATGCGACCAAGTACGTGACCATCTGGCCCCCAAAGCTCAGTACCGTGAGATACAATAGAGAGCAGGCAAACGACGGCAAGAATGCGCGATGGCTAAAGTAGAATTTGAAGTCGGACGCGGACCTCCTAATATGGCCCAGGACTCTTTTGCCAGGATTCACCGATGCTGGTGTTATTTCGGAGGTAGACGTTGGCTTAGACTTGGGTTCCTGCAAATCAGTGTCCTCGTTATAGATCTTCGCAATGGCATAGTACTCGGCAGCAACAGAAGCGGTGTTCACGGAAAAGTTGACGATGATCGCTGCCTTTGTGGAGAATCCGTCAATAAGAGCGATGAAAAGTGGCCCAAGTAGCTTGCAGAGGAGATCGATCCGGCGCATCTGCGCATTGAGAACTGCTAGAGCTTCGATGTCACCCTTGGCGATGACGATTACCTAGGTACCGATTAGAGTCGTGGAGTTGCCTAGTAGGAATCAGGCCAAACTCACCCAGTCTTTCTCGACTGAAACCATATTCACAATGGAGTACAGCTTTTCGACACAAGCCATGAATGAGAGGAGCGCAAGCAGAGCCGGACGTCCATAATTACCCAGCGGTAGTCCGATGAAGATGACATAAAATAGGACGCATGATGCTGATACTGCGAGCCGTTGGAAGACTGGGCAGACATATGTCAACACTCGACAGTCCGATTAGTTGTCGATCTACATCCGTCGAGACTCACCAATCGATGAGCGGACCACTTTCAACCGGTCGTTGTTATCAATGTACTGTCCAACGGTGGGCGCGAAGATGAGCGCCGATAAACCTCTGGCAAGTGCATACAGCGACATAGGCAGCAGTGTGCCCGGAAAGATAGTCGCCAGATACAGCACGGCGCCGAATTCGAACATCCGAGAGTTCCAAGTCGAGAGGAAGTGCGAGAGGTAAAGCCGGCGCGCTATTCGGGGATCCACCCGGTGAGTTTCGGAGACCGAGCCATCTCCTTGGTCTGCTCCGTTGCCGAGAAGCGGCGTCTGCTCGCCGGGCCGGAAGGCCTCCTCATCGGGAAGAGCCTGGGTTTGCGTCATCGCTCACAGGTGAGTTGCCCAAAGTCTCAGATTCGAGGATCAGATAAGGATGGGAGGACTAAATAGTTGACTGGGTAGAAACCGGAGAAAGCTTGATAGCTCGAGGCCCGGGCAGGGCCGCATCAGATAATGTACGGATAGCCATATTGACCTTGGCGTGGCGTGACTTCAGATGAACGGTGAGCAGGAGCAATTATCTAATATCCACGGGAAGACTGGGGGAGGTGAAAACATTCCTGAAGCTCTACTCCGTACGTTGCGAGCAATTGGGTACGGAATCGTTGAGGTTCCGAACAGGGAGCTCTGGGCCCTAGTTGATTAGTCCGTGAGTGCGTGGGTCGAGGCAACGGAGGTAAATCAGGTTCCGTGTCCGTGCCTTGGAATGCTACACAGTTCTCTGCAACTGGACTCTGGTCTAGCAACTTGTCTCTCGACTCAGTAATGCTTTTAGTCAACGGGAGTTTCCAGTTCTAACCGGCGACTTATAACATGCAGATGCCTCTGATCCCTATTCTTTCTAGCAAATGATAACTTTCCCAGAGCTTTAATCGTGAAAACAAGGACACCATCCCATCCCGTCCCATCTCTTAAATCATGCCTCTCCTATTTCGGTCTAGTGCCCAACTTCTCTCTGCAGGATGGAAGAAAAACCTTATGTCATCGGAACCAAATTCCTAATTATCCCCGCTTAGTCAGGATATCAGATCTCTCATAAGCTGGGGCGCGGCCGCCGACGGAGCTGAGTTTGCTCCGTGTCTTCAATCGTCGCTGTCATGCATCAACAAGCCCCGGCAGCTTTAGCAGTAGTAGCAGCTCCCATGGGGTGCTGATCAGTGCCACAATGCCACCAAAGCGAGCATGCGATATCTGCTATCGTAGAAAGGTGCGGCTGTTAGAGTTGACTGTATTTTATTAGGAGAACAAATTCGGTTGCTAACCCTTGTGCTTTGTTACCTCAGATACAATGTCTTATCCCTGCAGAGGGCTCTCCGTGCGACTGGTGCAGCCATCATGATTCCGAATGCACCTTTCACCGCGACGCGCCACGAAGGAAGAAGAAAGCCAAGTCAGTAACTCTTATTCACTCTTCAGAGCAGAAAGTCCTCTGTAAAACTTCGTTGCTGAACAGTGACGGCTCTTTCCCTTAGGGTAACTTTGAGCGACGTCCAAGGCCTCAACAATCGCATACAGCAGCTCGAAGATGCGCTAGCCAAGGCGAATTCGCAGCACCCAACTCAGCTAGACACCCCTGATCAAGGTCAACCAACTCCAGCCATATCCGTATCTGAAGAGACCTCATACTCAGCGTCTGTCCAGAGTCCAATCCCAGCAACTACTCAGAACTCTGCTGCTTATTCCGAGCAATCTCTATCCCCACTGGTCTTTTCTCAAACCCCCGCCATTGTTGATGACACTCACACAACACCATCGGTAGATGGGTCCCGACCCGGCAGCTATGTCGGTCCTAACTGGTTCTTCAGAGGCATTCACGCATTTTCGGAAGATGGTCGCCGATGGATCTCCTCCAAGACTGGTCAGACCATCGATTGGAGTAAACTTCAAATATTTACTGCAAAGCCATCACCTTTCGCAAGGAAACATGCGCAACTGTCGTCAGATCTTTGTCAACTGCCAGACCAGGCTTCTTTGAGAGAGCTTCTGTTTTCGTACTTCAAGTCATCTTTCCGCTTAAGGTTTCCACTCATTGACAAAGTTCTCTTCGAAGAGACAATTAACGAGGCTTATGGAGATCCCGAAAATATTTCACCTTCTCCAGTTCGCCTGGCTGCCCGGGCCTGCGTCTTCGGAGTCGTCAGTCTCATAACTTTCCTGCCGGACGCTCAGCCTGGCTCACTGAGGCTAGACGACATTGAGAGCGCAGCCAGAGCCAGCTATCTTCTCAGTCAACTTGGCGGATATGCAAGCCTTACAACGTTACAAACGACCCTGTTACTGGTGAGTTGATCCTAGACATTGGCTCGCAGTAGTTCATGCAATGATCGGCACGCTAAATCTAAAGTCAAGCATGTGCAACGTCTCCTATGCGGTTATTGGCAAGAAGCCGATTCGCTGCTACCAGCAGCTTGCCGTACAGTCGGTGCACTCGGTGGGCATCTTTATCAGCCCTCGAAAGCCCTTATGACAGAGGTCCCGCTATCCGAGAGAAGAGAACGCCATATTAGGAATCTCTTCTGGGTTTGCTACATGTCGGATAAAGACTTGTCCCTACGGACAGGACAGCCTCCACTTCTTGCTGACATCTACTGTGATCTCACAATTCCAGAGGCTTACCAGAACTCTTACATTCACTTACGTGGTCTTGATGAGCATCTCCACCCTCCAGATGCATCAAGCGATACGGATCTTACACCACACTTTTCTGGAGACGCTCAATTAGGGTATCTCAAAGAGAAAGTATATCGGCTGCTTTACTCAGTACAGGCACAGAGAGACAAGGACAATCGACTCTTGATTTCAATCCGGGAGCTAGATGACGAAATTGAATGCTGGCGTTTGTCGGTTCCGGTGGACTTCCGGCCAGCTCTCTCAGTCTCGTCAAATACTCTTCTAATCACGCCTGAAACAAAACCGCCTCATTTACGACGATATTTTCACCTGCTTCTAGAGTATTGGTACCTGATGATCTACGTTCATACTACAGTAAGACGATATGATGCACACACGATAATTGGCGACGGGGGTCAAGATCTCCACAGGGTTATTCACTCGAGCTATGACTTATCAATGGAAGCCGGCAGATCGACGCTTCGATGTTTGCGAGTGTGTATGAAAACCTTCTCTAATGAAGGCTTCTGGTCAGTCGTCACATTCCCTCCGGCTCCCTCTAGTAGCATTAAATCCATCCACGCATCCAGTATCATTTCGTGGGTGGATGTCTAGCAACTAACAAAGTCCCTAGGCTTCTGATGTTTTACGCCACCAATGCAGCGATTGCTCTGTTTCTTAACATGATCATACACCCAGAAGATGCGGACGGCCAGCTCGATCTCGAGCTTCTCATTTCTGCTGCCAACGCAATCCGTACAGCAATCCCACGGGCTTCAACGCGCGAAGAAAGTACACGCATTCAGAGAACGTCCGACTTCATCATGTGGCTCATGTGGCTTGGTTCATGTGCTATCACCAGATCACAGGAAGAGGGATTGCAACACGAGCTGTAAAAATCCAGGATAATCGTCCCGGTTTTTATGTGAGATGCGGTTGATAAGACGCCCAGCTCATAAGGAGCAGCTCCCGCTGACAAAGCGGTGAACACGTTGGTAAGGAGCGGGCTGGCGAGCCAAGAGGTTAGAGCTCCCCTGGCTCTCGTCTCAACAGGGGTGGCAATCCGAATAATTAAGCGTATTTATACTGCAGAACATACGTTCCCGAAAGCTTCGCTCTTACTGGCGGACGGGATTATGCTCAATGATACACTAGATCGAATACGTGCAGGAGTTAATTAAGTTTAGTCGCGATGCAATGTCATTCCACCCACTTCCCGGAACCCGAGTAATGCTGCCGGACTCTCGCTCCTAAGCAGTATCCATATGGTTACTGATCAATTTGGTAGCGAGGCTTCTGTTAGAAACCCAGGAACTGAACTGCCCTGTATGGGTCATAAGAATCGTAGTATACAAATAATTGCTTTTATTCAGGGCAGGTGGTGATCTTATGGCCTCGGCAGCCCGGCCCCACCGGGAGGGATGAGCCATGGACTGAGGGGTTCAGCAACTTAAGCTCGACCTTAATTGTGACTACTTGAGATTCGAATCCGCCAGTGCTCTTCTTTCTTCTTGATTCGATATCACATCATCAATCCAACCATTAATCTCGTTCTTCGGAGTTGCTAAGATGGTTCACTTCTCATCCATCGGCCTCCTGTTTGGCCTAGTTGCGAGTCAAATCAGCTCCACTCGGGCGCAGTCTCTCCCGAAGCAACTCGCCGTAGTTCGTCGCCGCTCTGGTCTCACGCACAAGGAGTATCTGTACTACCATACACTAGTTCACGGGCAGAAGTCATGGAATGCACCTCGAGACGATTCCTTCCCGGCTGCCTACATCCAAAGCCATGTCTTTGATGGAGTCTTCGGTGCCAACAACAGCGTAGCGAACCAAGTCTACGTCGGCCGCGACGACATCGCCGAGCTATATAGTAGCTCGCCGACGTCCTTTTTGGGTCCACCCTCCACGAACTACACCGAGACGGTGATCGGTCCGGATGGAGCCAACTTCAACGACTTTCCAGTTGCCATGTCCATGATCGCGACTGAGACTTTCCTGACCAACATCACTACGGGTACCCCGAAACCTCCAGCTAAACCCGGCAATGAGCCTCCGGTCGCCTTCTTCTGGGCCATGGCTACGAAGAATGCCACATCGAACGAGACGTTTGCGAGGAATCTGGCGGATGCGCTCATCAAGCCCTTGCCTGCCGGAACGATTTACAACGCCAGTATCCACGTCCCTATTCCAGGCGCCGACGTCAGGCCTTACTTTGGTGGAGCGGACATGCCGATCATCAATACTGTCATCAAATTGTGGCTCAATGACAGCGGGTCGGCCATCACACAACTTCGAGCTTCGCAGACAAAATTGGATAATGCGGCGCTCAACCTGGACGAGAATCTATCGTACATGCTCTTTTCTAGAGAGGTAACGATTTGGGATACCAAAGCCGGCATCGAGGTAAGTCGTGGTGGGCCATCAATAATCCGATACCCTTGGACCGTTGAGCTAACATTGGAACAGTTTGATATTCCGCGCCTGGAGGCCGTTTTGAAGGCCGAGAACTATTGATCAAGGAACTCGAAAGACAATAGAGTGGGACCTGAGCTGTTAGGCTTTCAGTTAAGCCTTGTATTAATACATGTAAATACTCAATAAAAAGGACTTCCACTCTGCCCAAACTTGACCTCCGGATAGGTGTGGTGAGCGGCCGCCGCGATGTCGCATTCTGAAGCGTTGCAAGGGACCCACGAAGGTTGAAACGCTTTCGACTGTTGTCTAAATCATCTGACCTTATGTTTCAAGGGTTTCTTTTGTGAACTCTTGAAAAGCCCCCGTTCCAAAATGGAGCAGTTGACAAAAGATCAATTCCTTCTCAAAGTCTCGCCAATCTTTTCCCCAACCCGGCTAGTCCCTTGCAGGCTGCAGTCATCATCATCACTGCCAAGACGGTAGGCGCTCAGAGGCCAGGGCGCAGTCTCTAGACAACCCCACTAGACCGTACACCGCCCCTGTGAACAGTTCACAACTTTGGCCTCTCACACGTCATATAGTGTGGCGCAACTTGCAGTGTGCCTAATTATTGGAAGTTTTCTGTTCGTGTCCGTTGCAGAATACTGAGTTCGCGAAGATCATACAACGAAAACTGTGGCGCTGTTACAGCTCGTAGAGCCAAGACGGGAATCCCAACCGTCCCGGACCACATATTTCAAGCTTATAATTTCCCGACCTCGAAGGGCCCATCGCCTTTGGGGATCTTCATCTTACTCTGTCGGATATTGTCATTCTAGCCTGACGTATGTCACCTCTGTGAATCCTTTCAACGGCCATAACCACCGTACATTGAAACCAACACCGATTCAATCTTTAGCGACGCATAAGTCTACCGCAACCACCTTGCATTTAGTTCCATTCCCACTAATGTCATCTGGCTACGACACCACCTTGCGACCAGTGACAATATGTTTGGCGACAAAAGCGAGAAAGCCACGCCTCCATACTCAGGGGGTGATCCCGTAGCCGACGTTCCTCCTTCTTACTCTGAAGGAGTCCCGACTACAAGCGACGGCCTCATTCCCGCCGGAACCCTCCTCCTCGCCGGAACAACCATCTTCAACACTGCCTCAGCGTCATCACCGCCATTATACGAACTCACTTACCCAATCGGACACCTGCGAGAGTCCAACACATCAGTCTCATTTTACCGCTATGAAAACAGCGTACGGGACTCTTCCTCTGCCACATCCGGTCCTCAGGTAGCATCACGAAAGAAGCACATTTTCGACCTCAAGCGGGACCCAACAGTCACTGAGCCCCCCTTCCCGTACCACCTGAACTCGGTTTCTCGCGGAAACGTGGGACATGTGGGTATCAAGACACACCGACGGCTGGGTGGATCGGGTTACCGGGCTTGGAGGGCGACGCGAGCGAGAGAAGGGGCCGATCTTGAAGCCAAGGAGATGCTCTTCAACATCAAGACGCGGGGTAGCGGACGGCAAGAATGGCGCGACGGGAGCGACAAGGCGGTTCTCGCACATGAGACGAGCGAGGAGGGGATTCATAAGCTACAGATCGTTGTCCCGTTGAGCCAAGACATCAGAGATGGGTTGGTCGCGACGTGGTGTTTGCGGCTTTGGTGGGAGATTGCCGTGTCCAAGGTCGAGCCTTTCAGCTGGAGCGAAGGTAAGTTATCTCATCCGCCTCTATATAAGGACGTGAAATAAGATAACCTAAATTCTTCACGCTCAGTCAAGAATGTGTTGCAATACAACTCGAAGAATCTTCCTTCCGGGGCGCGCTTGGGTCTTCTCCCTTAGTTCATCCTAGATCAAGTATCTTTGAACCCTATCGGAAGCCCAAAAGTCTTCACCTCGCCTACAATAGACTAATTTCAACCATTTCATTGCCCACAAGAAACCGACGTGGCTCCCTGTTCATGTAATGCATTGGACCATGCTTTCACTAACCACCACCGCAGTCCGTCCTCACAATGCTGTGTTATTTCCCGGTAGAGCGATCTATCCAAGAGATATAATACAGCTAGTCAGGACATCTCGGTTACTGTAAATAACGGCTTATGCGCTATACTAGAGTCAGAATATAGTATCACAATTAAGAGTGGACAAAACTCACGGTCTGGTGTAGCAGTACTGGGTGTCGACTGGCAAATTGTATCCTCTTGGATCCCGAGCACCTTCTCTAATAAAGGTGATGATGGTTCCTACGCCGAAGTCATAGACAAACCTGGCAGCAGTGTCGCCCCATCTTCCTGCGGCATTCACCTCAAAGGCGACTTGATTGCCGGAGAGCCGAGCGACGTTATCGACAGTGACGCCCATGCCTGCCATCTCTGTGAACAGGGTGACTTGGTCATTGACCATGTTTACAAGTGCGCGAACAATGATATCTTGTGCAGTTGAGAGTGTGATAGTCCACATAACCTGGAGTGTACCATGCATCGCTCGCTTGTCAAGGCCATTGGCCTCGATTGAGGATTGCGGAATGGCAATGTCGCATCCCTTTACTTGAACGCCCCTGTCAAAGATGATTGTCAGCATGATATCTCATTAATACAAAGACAAGAGTCCACATACGATCCATCTGGGCTGGAAATTTGTTGGAAGACGTTGTTAGTTTCAACACTGCATTGATCCTGGGGAGTTGCAGGCGCGGCAAGCGCAAGGCCAAAGAGTGGAATGAAGAAAAGAGCGGAAGCCTTCATGTTGGAGTTGAGTTCTTTCCAAACGTGAAGATAAAAAAGAATGATACAGACCAGTAGCTCATTCAAGCCTCAAGCGCAGGTTCATGGTGTTATATGCGTCAATCAAGGTGGCATGAAAAGCCGCGTTACAGAGGCTCAACAGCGCACGTACCCAGATTTAATCAACTTCAAGAAATTTGCTGGACCGGGCGCCTTCGCACACGAAAACTTTGTTCACCAACTAGTCAGTAAGGAGCTATCCGCAGAGCCCATCAAAGCTAAATAGTATATTAAAAAGCGATGATATGAACTCTGGGGCCCATGAGAAGCAATGGCATAATGTGAAAAGATTAATGATCATACTTAAAGTTGAGAAAATACAGAAAACGGGACTCGTCAAAGTTTACTAGTTTCTATACTCCCTTTCCGAATAGCCGATGCAATTAACTCACGGGTCGGTCAAGCCGTCGAACCAATACTCTCTCTAGCACTACGGGAAATAAGTCTCCGTCGGGTTGTTACCGAGTCAATGTGTCTAAATACATATACCAAGAGGGCATCCCCACGCCGTTGATGGTCAATCTGGTCGCTGACTATATTGAACAATTGAATCTTGCTCTCTCTGGCCCGAAGAGTTCAATACTTCTTGGTTTCTGGTTCATTGTGTACTTTCTGGCCTTATTCTTATCAACCTATCAAATATCACAAGATGCGCTTCCAAATAGCTGTTGCAGCTGTTGCGTTGATGTAGGATATCCTGAATCTTGTCCAAGGCCATTACTGACAAGAAACAGTTCTGGTGCCGTGGCAGACTCCCACGACTACTGTGCTTGCCAGCAATGGTCTAACGGCCCCGTTGACCACGCCGCGACAGCGAAGGTCGCCGCGAAGCCCTGCTATGGTTACGTCTGGGGTAAGTGCTACGACATGAATGTTGCTCAGTCGAATATAATAGGCTAACTTAATCAAGGTCCATCTGAGCATCTGGCGAGTTCTAAAACAGACTGGTTTGCGCACAGCCCTGGCCCTCGTAAGGATGGACAATACGTAAGCCGAACCTTGAGGAAGTACATAGATTCGACTGGGCCAAGCTAACAGCACTAGCTTCAAAATATGATCAAGAAATGGAAGATCGATGGGAATGACTTCAACAGACGGTGCCGCGATGCGGGAGCGAAGGATAGCACATGCTTCTCATGCTCGAACCTTCAGGTGAACGGCGATGGAAAAGTGCAGTGCAACAGAGGTTAGACAAGCGTGGAGTGAGCAAGTGTAGGAAGATTTGGGGTCAGATATCACTTTGAGACTCTACAGAGAGGGTCTTCATTTTCGAGTTCATGTTTCGTCACTTGAGTAAATGACTTATTATCTCACCTATCTGGTACATGTGATTAAGAAGTTGAGCTTGACTATTGAGTCATCAACCCATTGTTTCTTATCACCAGAGCGAGCGGCTTTATAGGACAGTTTCTGAAGCAGAACTGTGAGTTGGATTTGCTCTTAATCTAGATTATCACATCCAGATTGTCATTGACTGAAAATGTCACTCGTTACATGGACAGTGGTCAAGTGTTGCATCGGGCGATCTCGATAACTCGGGACTTCCGCTGGCATCTCCGGACCTCCCCCACATTCCCGCCGATTGCCCGCCCTCCTCTCCTCTCCTCTCAAGCCGTACCCACGTTATGAGATACCGCATATCAACGCGACATCGATTCGCATGGCTTTGATACTTGGCAACTTACGCATAGCATGCACCGACCCACTACACACTTGACATCTACTTCCAAGCTCTCGCTACGCCGTACTGCTGCATTGACTAGTCACCAAATACCCAGCTGTAGGGCCGCTCCTCGGCGACATCCGACTGCTTCATAGCCGTCACCCGTTCCTGCCTTTAGAGCTTCCTATCGGAATATTGAGCGAGAGAGATAGGCTCGCGTGCCATCTTGCCCTGAAAGGGTAGCTCATCCCCGGGAGAGAAGCAGCCACAATATCGAAGGCCTTCTTATCGCTGGGAATCTTGGCTCTCTGCTGCGATTCCGAGATCACGAACCAATAACCCACAGTGTTGCGCAAGCTCGGAGCAGCAGCTGGCCCAGCCTCATCCGCCGGGATCGCAGCTGAACACACGCACGCGGGTTCTTGACAGGCGGAGCGGAGGTCAGCGCAATAACATTGACCTTCCGTCTTCGGCCTAGGTGTCTCCCCAACGTTATCAGAGAAAGTTCCTAAGCGCTGCGTGGGATTGGACAGTGACTGGATTAACGTTATTTGTTGCTCTTCCGAACCCCACAGCCCAGCCCAGAAGTCCTTGTCCATCCCAAGCCGGCGGGGGTGAAACGATGGTGGGAGGATTTTGGGAATCGTCAAGTTTCTTTTCCAAATGGTCATTCGACTCAATCCGCGCGACAAGAGGCACGCCGCCTGAAGCTTGGATGGAAGCAGAAGGACGGACGAACTGTCAGAGTCAAGGGAGACGGGGGCCAAGCCGGCCTGGCACAACATGATGGTGACTTTGCCATGGGTTGGATTGCCACCCTAGACCTGGACCAAGGTCACGTCGTGTTACCGAGGGAGTGTCTCGCTCTGCAGGCACTCTGGAGTGCATCAATCGGTCTCTATGATGAGTGCCTAGTTGCTCCGCAGATGTTCATCAAGGTGTTCCTTTCCCACCGAACCAGTTGAGGCTCCTCGCCATGCGGTACCCATGCCACCAAGTGATGGCACGGGACCGGATACAGAAACAAAGCTCGATGAACTCTGCCCGTCACCCCATTTGCCAATACAAGACAAGCCCTTTCTCGGTCACCCTTTGTGGAAAGCCCAAGGAGCTGAAGAGAGACCGTGATGCGTCAGTGACCGCACATTGGCCGCGAGTCGCATGGCATCGTCCGGAGGAACACTACACTACCACATCATGAACCCCGGTTCAGGTCCCCCAGACCCGTCCGTCCCTCCATGACAGATGTCAAAGGGCCTCCGCCGGGCCAACGCGTGCTCCAGAAGAGGCAAAGGGACCGCTGATAAGCCAATCATCCAAACCACCACCACAACGTGTATCTCACCCCTCATCTGTCCGCGTCTCTTGGCAAATGCTACTTCATCACCGAAGAAGCTGTCTTTCCCGGCATCAACCACTTTGCCAATGTCTTGGCATGCGGCCAGAAGAACCTCCAACGGGGGTTCTTTGGTGTCTTGTCGTGTCTTACCAGCCACTCAGCATTGAGAGAGAGATGCTTTCCGAGATGCAGGCCCCCGTTCGAAGCTGTCGCGCTGCGTTGCCCGTGCCACCGCCGTCACAATCAATCGCATGTGGTTCTTGTTTGTTCCACTCTCCAATTGCTGCCCGCAAGCTCTGGGCAGAAGCAAAAATTTGTATATATTCCCGCGGGTAGCTCCAAGAACCCGGAAAGAGAGGAATTGCGATCGTCAGTAGAAGAAAGTTTTCCTCCTCTTCCCCTCCAAGAACTCTGCGTGGCGCATACTCAACCGTGGCATCGTGAAGGCTTAATTGACTTCCCGCGCAACCTTGACATCAGACCGAGCTTGTTTGCGGCCTCTTGAGCTCCCTCTTTTGCCTCCAACCTTCCGGACTTCGCAATCCCCTCACTCACAATGCGCCAGTCTCTCCCGACGCTGGCTCTGGCCTTGGCCGGCGCCGCTTTTGCGGTTCCTGAGAAGGAAGACGGTGACCACCTTTACTCGTCTCGCCTCTCCAAGCGTGGCATCGACGCCGAGGGCAACTACAACATCTCCTTCTTCCACGTCAACGATGTGCACGCCCATCTCGACGAGTTCTCATCCTCGGGCACCGACTGCACCCGTCCGGAGCGCGGCTGCTACGGAGGCTACGCGCGCATTAAGCACACCGTCGACGAGCTGCGCCCCCAGTACAACGACTCCCTCTGGCTCAACGTTGGCGACGAGTTCCAGGGCACGCTCTTCTACTCCTTCTACAAGGGCGAGAAGATTGCCGAGACCATCAACCAGCTCGGTTTCGATGCCATGACCCTGGGCAACCACGAGTTCGACGGCGGCGACGACCAGCTGGGTGACTTCTTGCTGAACCTGACGTTCCCCGTCATTTCGGCCAACATTGTCTCTGACAACGAGAAGCTCAACAAGACCATCAAGCCTTACCACATCTTTGAGGACCAAGGTCTCGCTGTCATCGGTGTCACCACTACCACCACCCCGGGCATTTCCTCCCCCGGCGAGGGCACAAAGTTCCTCGAGGTCGTGAGCACTGTGCAGTCCACCATCGATCACATCAAGTCTACCACCAACATCACCCGCATCGCCGCCATCACCCACATCGGCTACGAAGAGGACCAGAAGCTCGCCGAGCAGACCACCGGCCTCTACCTCATCATGGGCGGCCACTCCCACACCCTACTCGGCTCGATGGAGGACGCAGAAGGCCCCTACCCGACCGTGAAGCAGAACAAGGACGGCGACGACGTCTTCATCGTTACCGCCTACCGCTGGGGCGAGTACGTCGGCTACATCGACGTCACATACGACGCCGAGGGCAAGATCCTCGCCTACCACGGCGGCCCCATCCACCTCACCAATACCACCGAGCAGGACGCCGCCCTCCAGGCCCAGATCGAGTCGTGGCGCGGACCCTTTGAGGCCTTTGCCGCCGAAGTCGTCGGCGTCTCTAACGTCGAGCTCGACCAGTCCCTCTGCCAGAAGCAGGAGTGCATTCTCGGCAACGTCATGACTGACGCCATGTACGAATACCGCCTCAACTCCTCCGCCGACAGCCCGCCCGACTTTGCGCTCATCAACGCCGGCGGCATCCGCGCCACCATTGACGAGGGCAACATCACCCGCGGCGAGGTCCTCACCTCGTTCCCCTTTGGCAACTCTATCGTTGAGATCACCTACAAGGGCTCCGACCTGCGCAAGATCCTCGAGGGTGCCGTGACAAAGGTCAATCAGTTCAACCAGGAGGCCATCACCTCCTTCTTTCAGGTCTCCAAGAACATCATCATCGAATACAACCCGGCCGGCAACAACGGCTCCAAGCTCGTCTCCGTTGAGGTCGGCGGTGAGGCCCTTGATGATGCCAAGGACTACAAGGTTGTCACTCTCGACTTCCTAGCCGGCGGCGGTGACAACATCTTTGTTGCTACCACCGACTTTGTGACCCTCGATACCCAGGACGAGGTCCTCGTTCAATATGTTGAGGCCAAGAGCCCCGTCGAGGCCAAGATTGAGGGCCGTATTGTCGCGACCAACGGCACCGCGTCTACTCCTTCCGGCACTGCCACCGGTACCGGTGCCACCCCGACTTCTACCTCTGGCTCTAGCGGCGCTGGCATGGTTTCCGTCAGCATGGGTACCGTGAGCCTCTCCCCTGTTGGCCCTGCTGGCGATGTAAAGATGGGATTGGACAAATGTGTAATGTTGTAATGATGCGGATGATGTAGATGTATGAGTAAAAATAATCAAAAAGTTCTCCGCCTGTTGATCGTTACAATGCATTCGTGATCATGTGAATCTTGCTACACTGTTGCTAAGGGTAAACCCCTCCAATTAGGAGACTGAGTTCTTATGCTCAATCTCTTATGCTCTGAGTGATGTAATATCCTCCACGCCGCATGTCCTCAACATGTACATGTATTGATGTGTCTTGAGGTATAGTCGCAGTCTCCATTGTTTTATTAAGTTCTCAAAATGACAGGTAGGTATCACGGACGGACAGTAAGGTTCGTAGGTAGATAAGGCTACTTGGCTCAAATATCTAGTCCAGCTGTTAGATCCTGTATCTATGTCACTCTTGACTTCGTCAAGGGCCGATGGAGCGGTAGACGACGATATAAGTTGTCAGCTGCAAATGTCATTGAGAAAAGAGACGGCATACTTTCCAATCCATCGTCCAGTTTGGCGGGTTTTGATGCGTACGACACACAAGTCAGTAGCCTGGAGGAATATTACAAAGTTGAAATCTCAAAACGGCGGCCTCGTCTCACAATCACAAGTGACTCGACTCTACCGATGCCACAGCTAGTTCTCGCCCATGGTCTGATCCTGTCTACGATGGTGTACGTGTCGAATGATGACCGCATCCTTTGAATGGACCTTTCTCCCTGCTTGCCTTCAAGTAACAAGTCGAGCAATTCTTCATTCGGCTGCCACTGATCCATATTCGAAAGCCATCTCTGGCTGTCCGGACAGGAATTCTTTGTCCCTTCCTGCTTCTGATTCTCCGTTCCGATTCTGAGTAGCAAATGAGCCCCTTCTAAATCGCAGGCCTGGCGCGCCCTAAATTCCGGTATCAAGTCTTTACAATAGTACTTGCACCGCGGGAAACCTTTCGTCACCGACATCTGGCATCATCCCAGGAGCGAGATAATCAACGTGGAAGCGATGGAACCATTCGTAGTCTTCGCGTCTATTGTACTTAGCCTAGATGACTCTGAACCGAAGTTCCTCGAGGGAGATCATCTGGCCCCTCTCCTTGGCAATGGATGATGGCATTGGCAACATAACCTTCTCGTTGACGGTCCAGACGGCTTGCCTGTCTGGGCCGCTGACGCTATACTGCTTGTCTCGGTCGATATGCTCTAAGTAGGAACGCTCAATGTTTCTGCGTCTGACGAATAATCAGCTTCCCATACCGAGTCTTCAACATCAGGATCTCGGAGTGCGCCCGGCACTAATGGAGGCGCTGCGCAGAAGCTCGAGAATGTCTGTGTTGTTGCGCTTCGGGCACCATTCCCCACTCGGCGAGACCATGTCGCAGTTAACCTTGAGTTTGGTCATGTTTTGCCAATCCGGGCCTGCGTCGCCCAGGCTAACTTAGGGGGTGGCGGCCAAAAGAACGAAGAGCTGAGATGGCCCACGTACTCAAATTCTGAGAAGATCGCTCGGCGCAGACCAACGAAGAGAGGATCGCTCTCCCCGTCTTTGGTCATCTGCGGTAGCTGCTGAAAGGGGCCGTAGTTATTGGATAGTATGATGAGCGTTGCGTGCCTCACCAATGTCGGAAACTGATATGATGACAGGGTGCTGATCACAGACTTTAGAACTTCTCTTCGGAGTTTGATAAAGAAGGGGAATTCAGGGGCATCGAGATGGAAGAACTCCAAGTTGGGAAACTTTTGCGTAACATGGAAGTCGCCTTCGACATTCCGTCTCGGAGGCGAGGGTTGGTAAATGTACGTGAAACTCAAGTACGGACGCATGGCGCGATCGGAAAGAGTTGAGGATTCACTATATTGAAATGGTGAAGCTTTGTATTCTTCGATTGACTATAGTGTTGATCATAGAGACGGATGGACAATGGTACTCGCGTGTCGTCTGGCCATCCGAACAGCATGAGCATCAACTCTCTAAAGATCTCTGTGTGGGCAATTTCACAGCGTGCCATGTTCTCGAGTATATCCTAGGACCCTGAGCTGTGCCAGTACTCGAGTGTCGGAATGGCCATATACATCTCGCCTAGTGAAATCTGGCGATTGCAACACTGTTTGAAGGCAGGTCGGACGAACTTCAAGTCGTCGCTCGTAATTACGAGTGATCGAAAGGTTGCCCGTCCCTTGCCCCTCCAGCTGCCCTAAATTGAGGTCGAATGGCCATGGAAGTTGATGAATGGGTATCAATGATTCACCAAGTCTACAGACTTAGATAACAATACCTAGAAACTTTTACTGCCCGAAAAGCTATTATGTCAAGTCTTCTGGATCGAGCAGTGCCATGGTAGCCGAGTCTTGAATATCTCGATTGCTCGAACGTGGAAATGTCGAGATGTGACTGATTATGCAAGCCCCTAACGGAAGACAATGCAGTCGGAGCGGGAAAAGTCAAGCTCACAGAGGTTTGCCAGCCATATCTTAGATTTTTCAAAGTAGAATGTCGGGACCTAGATTTCCATGATCCGAATACTACCATTTCTTTGTTGCTCAGTTCTCCGTTACAGAAGCTGCAAAAATCAGAAATAGCCAATTGCACCGATGTGTCTACATTATCTTGAAGTTGGGCTACTAGGCTCATTCACTCTTGAAAGCACATTGGTAAGGTACTCGTACGCTCTGGGCAAATTGGCGGCGTACAGTGGCATGATCCGACTTCTACACAAAGTTACCCATACTGTGCTTCGAGATCTCGTCGATTGATAGATAGCGCCAGTGATTTACTTTTTCAAACTGGCTCATGGTGAGCTATGCGTTATTTTGCCCCAACTTTTCGCATACCCGCCCATTGGTCAAGGTCGAAAGAAACAAAGTTGAAGAGAGACATGGTATGCAAGTACTGATGGAGCAGTACATGAAAAATTGATGAGGATCGTATTTCTCTATGGAACTACGAGCAGTACGATAAATTACCAGCCGGAACTCAAAGGGTTGGATGAAATAAGGTCGTAAATCCTCTCTGCAAGGGAACGCCGTGCGCGTTTAAAAGTCGAAAGAATAGAACAACCCAAACGGTTAAACACTTTGGCGGAAGCGGCTGAACTACACCGCAGATGAACCTTGCCGGATGTGACCAATCAGCAGCCGCGTCGGTAGCCGGGAAGCGATTTCATTGATTCGGAAGACCGAAATCAGCCGCTGACGATGGCGGCTGTGAAAAGATCAGCGCCAAGCCGGCTGGCTTGCTGCTGGGCAGCGGCGATAGACGACGCCCTCGGAGCTCGCTCCCGAGAGCGAGGGATAAGTACCCGTGTCGTTCTCCAGCCGCACACTTACCGAGGGACCATGACCACGGCCGCGGCACCCAGCTAGCAAAAGTGTCAAATGAGTGACGGGGCCATAGACGGCTTGGAAGGTTATCGGCTGTCCGGCTGACCGAGCGACTGGCTTGATCACGGTCCTATCTTGATCGTGGTTCGAAACCTAGCGATTGAGACTTTGCTGTCGCAGGGTATGGGGCCGTGGTTGTGGTTGTGGGGAGAGTTGCGAATAGCATCAACGGGCCAACGGCGACTACGTCTGATTCGCACGCATAGGGTTAGGCACACCGTTTTCTGGAGATCCCCAGAGATTGTGAGTAGCGGTGGGCCCGGCTACCAAAAGTTCGGCTAAAGATTTAAATCACCAAGTCACATGCTGTGAGATGAGTCGAAAGTTCTCTGGGGTGAATGGTGGGTATGGGCCACCCTCGTGATACTGATGCCATGTCAAAGAATCAAGGTTTGACTCCCCGCGGCACCCGTGGGGAATGATAGTCGTCATTTCTTCCATTTGTCCATCATATTCTGGAGTCTGGAGTTCAGCGGGCCTCTCTGGGGGAGAAGAGCGAACCCAAGCTTAAAGCAGTCTACTCGTCCGGTCTCCAGTGTTCTCAACTTGACATGCCAATCGACATGGCAGGTCCAAGAGGGGGCGATTAGTGCCGTCTGACTCCTCGAGAACATCACTGGCTGAACCCTGGCCAAAAGCAATTCTTTGTCTCCACACTGCCCCTTGAATACGGGCCGACCAGAACGAACTTTTCTAAGCCCAGGTTAGGAAAGAAACCCAACCACGTCGACAGTCATCATAGGCTAAGTTGAGTGGGAACCCAACGGGGTTGAGCGGGTGAGTACGGAGTACGAATATTCGTACCCGCCTTCAAAGTTTCCTGGGGAAATCGGGGCCGCTTTCTACAACGGACTTTTGGCTATATGACAATGTTACGCTCCCTACACAACCGGATACCGGATGGAAGGATGAAATGTCATTGTCAGGCCACGCGAATCTACAGATATGCAAACGCTGGCTGCTGAAGCGAGCGCATCACCGCATGAAACGGCATCGGGCCTTTGACTAGTGCCCGAAGCCATCCGAAGCCCATCTGAAATCAACCAGTTGCAATTTGCACAATGCGGCTTCAAGTTGCGTCAAGCAAGGGTGTGAACCAGGATATCACAGCTAGGCAAGGTTTGGCTTCGTCTTGGATCACAACAAGACTGGGTCTCTCCAATTTTTCTCCAAACTTCTCCTCTCCATCCATTCTCCTCCTCCTCTTCATCCACATCATCTTGCTCATCCACTTCATCCACCTCCTAGGCTCTTCAAGTCCAACACCATGCCCATCCTGTCCAACACCTCCGTCACCTCGGCTGGCCTTTGGAGAACTGGACCTCGAGTCTCCCCGCTCCCCGCACGATCCCCCCGCACGAAGAGACACTAGAGTTCTCCCACCTATCAACAGTCTCCTTATCCCCCAGACACCCCAGACGCCCTCAGGGACATGGTCAGGACACGATGCTTACTCCAAAGCTCCGCAGAGCCCCGTCCTACCCGTATTCTTACGCGCACCAATGACAGCATGAGATTTCGCATTTTCTAGTCTCTGTTCAAGTCCATCTCGTCAGCAGAAGCAAGCCCTTTGAAGGCCGCTCCCGTCCCCGGCGTTGGGGGACGTGGATGGTATAAGACCGGATGCTCCCGATTTACCCTTTCCTAGAAAGAAATCTTGGCCACCAGGGCGACTCCAAATTTCTCTTGGCTTTTTTGCTTGTTGTCTCTTGGCCGTTGCTTGTTCTCTCTTGGCTTTTGCTAGTTGCAACTTGTTGTTGGCCAAAATCCCCCGATTTTGCAGCCACCACCCTCCACGATCACCATCAGACCTCTCACACAAACTCAGCCCAAGATGTCGACAGGTCTCGCCCAGGACGGGCACGACGCCTCCAGCAGGGACGATAATGTCTTTGTCGACGAAAAGGCCGGCGATGCTCACCACATTGACGCGGCAGGCAACAAGACCCTGGCCGATGCGGACCTCATGAACGATGCCTTTGACGGCGAGAACGAAGAGCACAACCAGGGCCTGTGGCAGGCCGTCAAGACGCATCCCAAGGCTTGTTTCTGGGCCTTTATCATGTGCTTCACCATTGTAAGTTCCCCTCAATTATTTGTGCTTGGGGTATCGACCCCCTGTGGGTGTTGGCGGCTCTTCGGGCCGTCATCCCGTCTTCAAGTTCGCGAGTCAGTTGCTAATTGGGGTACTCAACGAACAGGTTATGGAATCTTTCGACATGTTCTTGAACGGTAACTTTGTTGCCCAAAAGGCTTTCCAAGACAGATACGGTGTTGAAGTTGCTGGCGGCGGCAAGGCCATCGAGACGAAGTGGCAGTCCGCCCTCTTCCAGGCCGGCCAGTGCGGTGCCTTTGTCGGTGTCTTCCTCGCCGGCCCGGTCGTCAACAAGCTCGGATACCGCCTGGCCACCATGGTTGCCTTGGTCATGATGAACGCCACCATCTTCATCTCCTTCTTTGTAAGAGATCTCAATGGCAGCATTATTTATCCATATGTGTACTGACTCCAACCCAGGCCAACTCACTTGAGGTCCTCACCATCGGACAGGCATTCGAGGGTGTTCCCTGGGGTTTCTTTATTGCCATCGGCCCCGCCTACGCCTCTGAGATTGTTCCCCTTGCCCTGCGTGGTGCCTGCACGGCCACCCTGCAGATGTCTTGGTCCATCGGTTCCATCATTGTCGCCGGCGCAACTCTGGGCTTCAACAGCCGTACGGATGAGTGGGCGTGGCGCGCGCCCCTCGCTCTCCAGTGGATCTTCCCCGTGAGTCTACTCACTTCCCGTGTACTTTGCATGACTATAGACTGACCAGATTCTCAGCTCCCTCTCATGGTGATTCTCTGGTTCGCTCCTGAGTCCCCTTGGTGGCTCATCCGCCGCGGCCGCAAGGAGGAAGCCCTCCGCTCCGTCCAGCGTCTCGGCCCCACCCACGGCACCGCCGGCCAAGCCCAGCGCAAGCTCGCCATGATCGAGCGTACCGTTCAAATCGAGGCCAACATCGGCGGCACCCCCACACTCCTCGACCTCTTCAAGGGTGTCGATCTCAGACGTACCACCATCACCTGCCTGATGTACGCCTCGCAGAACTTCGCCGGTAACCTGATCGCCAACCAAGCCACCTTCTTCTTCGAGCAAGCCGGCATGGCCCACGACATGGCCTTCAACCTCAACCTCATCAACTCCTGCCTCCAGTTCGTCGCAAACGCTCTGTCTTGGCCCTTGACCGCCTGGTTCGGCCGCCGCACAATCTACCTCTGGGGCACCGCCGTCAACATCACCTTCCTCATGCTCCTGGGTGTCTGCGCCTCGATCCCCCAGAACAGCGCCACCAACTACGCCCAAGCCGTCCTTGGAATATTGATCTCCTTCGTCTTCGCGGGTACGCTCGGCCCCATCTCCTACACCATCATCGCCGAGACCTCTGCCGTCCGCCTCCGTGCCCTCAGCACTGCCGTTGGTCGCGCCGCGTACTACGTCGCCGAGATCCCCATGATCTACCTCGCCTCGCAGCTCCTCAACCCCACGGGCTGGAACGTTGCCGGAAAGTGCGGCTTCGTCTGGGGCGGTACCGCTTGTGTGTGCTGGATCATGGCCTTCTTCTTCCTGCCTGAGCTCAAGCACCGCTCGTACCGTGAGGCCGACATTCTCTTCAACCGCAAGATCCCTGCACGCCAATTCAAGTCCACTGTTATCAAGGTTACGGATAACGAGTAAAAAGATTGTTGGGTCAGATAGAAGGCGTAGACTCTACCCCCACGACCTCTGGATCGTGAAGGAAAACAGTTGACCGGCTTGCCCTTGAAGGCATCTGGCTTCTCGACTGTAAGCTCCTTGATTAGGTCTGAGGGACAACCTTTCAGTACGATAGCACGATAGAATCAATTTCCGCATAGATAGCGTTTAATGATACGCAACGATTAATGTTCACTTCTGAATGATGATATCAGGCGGTCGAAATGATGATGTACGTACAACAAGGCGGTGAATGTGAGAGAAGAATGGTCATGATGCCACACAAGGCAGTCGCTAATTGAGGACCGGTGGTCTTGGTCTTTCGCGATTGGCCTCAATCGCTTTCCTTCTCATAGGTCTTGGGAGTGAAAGCCATACCTTGTGTCTTGGGAAGAGATCCCACGATTGGCTACCGCTAGAGTGACCTCACGGTTGCTCTGCCCCTCTGAATCTTGTGTATCCCTTTTACAGATGACGCTGATGTTAGGTAAGGTTCAAAGATGAGTTCAAGTTTGGGAGAAGGAAAAATAGCTCCGGTGAGGTAAGAGTGAAGAAAACCCGAGGAAGAAGGAGGAAGAAGTAGGGAATTCATGGTCAGGCGGGAAGCATGCAGTTCGATCCCACCCCAGAGATATCCAGGAGGATTCCTAGGGACCAGAGACTGGAAACCGCCTGTGCAGGTGCTTTGTATATTTCGCCGGATAACGAGCGCTGTTCACGACTAGGACGCATTTCTCGTCTAGATTTGACGTGTTCAAGCCACCTTTCACAAGCATTATTGTTAGCTACCTCTCGGCCATTGAGAAACGGTATCCGGGAGAAGGAGCGGCTCGAACTGCACCGTTGATTTTGTTCATTGGCGATCTAATCATCATCTCAATGAGACCCAACCCCCCGGGGTGCCACCAGCGAGAGAAAGGCAAGCAATCACACAAAGCTTATAGCTTATGCGTGTGTTAGAATACAAGAATAGCAGTGATATTCTATGAATGTAGTAATCTAAGACGAACGCATTGCGTTATCGTAGTACAGTATGAAGGTCTCCATACCACCTCTCCGGGGCGAGTTCTCGCATCGTGGTCGGCAGCATCGTCGAGCAGTGATCAGTGGACAGCTCCACGTTTGGCATTGTGAAATGATAGAAAGATGTTCCTCCTTGATGCATCTTCTTTTCGACAGCTAGATATCTTTCCCAGAAGCCTGATCCCTTGGAGATCCATCTTGCGCGCCAGCAAAGCCGGAAAACACGCACCATGTCTCAATACGGACTTGTCACATCATACTGGCGGATCCTGTATCCAGACTCTCATCTTCTTCATGGCAAAATCATCGTGTGACTTCTCAGATGTGAAGAATACCTCCTCGTACCATCCATCAGTGCCCAAGGACTGAAGATTCTGCCCATACGGCGCACAAGACCCAAAGTCAATGAGAACAGGCATTTCGTCTTCTCCCATCATGATGTTGTCCGGGTTGATGTCGTTATGAGCCAGGCCCAGTGAGTGTACATATGCCACAGCTGACTCTAGGCCATCCAGAAACTTTTCCTTGTCGAGGTCTTTGAAACCTGGCTGCCGGGAAAATTGAGTGAGCGTGCAGTCGTACGACTGGAGAACGAGAGAGGTGATGCGCCCGCGTGCGGTGTGGCAGCCGTAGTACTTGATGATATACGGATGCGGATCTTTGGAGACCTTTTCCATGATCAAGGTCTCGTCGAGGACGGATTTCACCACGTAGGGTGTTCCTTTCATCGACTCGTAGCAGTTGAGGCCGGGGCGTTTGATGAACACTGGATCATCGATGTTGTCCGGCGCCATGGTGAGCTTGGCGCCAGTTGGATTTCGGGATAGATCTCTTCATCGGGTACGAGCTCCAGTGCCTGTTGGTATTCTTTGAGAGATATCTCTCGCTTGTTCTTGGAGCTTTGACCAAACCATAGTTCCGCTTCGTCCGTTATGTGGTAGAAGGTGACGTATTTTGGCGCATTTGCATCGTTGTCCCAGGCTTCGATAAGAGTGAGGTCTCGCAGTGATGTTATCGTAGGTTTCAAAGGCCCCAGCTGGCTTCTCTGAGCGGGACTTGGGGATGGCATCTTTGAGAGATTGGGAGGGCTAAGCGCTCGATGGGTAGGGATGGAAAGAAGGTTGGAGATCAATGCAGAGTGAGGGTGTTGGAAGTAGGCAGTTATGTGTAGCCAACAGAACAACGTGTCATTGTCACAGTACGAACGCGTACCGTACTGGTCACACATTGACATGGAAGCATCTTAATCCATGCCGCCAACAAAGATTCCTATTCAGCGTTGGCGCCACCCTGTCGTCCAACTTGGCGGTAGTGACCCAATCATCCATGATAGAGCTTCATGCACGTACTATAGACAACCCAGCTCAAGCGTCTCTCAGTGCTACTCGAACTTTGTCCGAGTTATGTTCGTTCCCATAGTGATTGGCGACAAGCTGTAACAGACAGCAGTGGCCTTCAATTAGATCGCAACCCTGGTTCTGGGGAGAATGAAGTCCCTAGACATGGGCAACACGTACCTGTATGCCGGTGACGAGGAATAGGACTCATTTAACGCTCGAAATGAGATGGTAGAAAACATGACGCGTTTTTTTCTTTCTTCTTTTTCTGCCGTATCCAGTACGGCCTCGGAAAGTCGAATCATCAAAACATCGTGGGCCCTCAATGTAAGATTTTTATGGTTTTTGCGATCTTCCACATGGTGGGTGCTAGCGGCAGGTAGAAAAAGATAATTTACGACGGGTAATGTGCGTCTTTCAACGTTCAGTAGGTGGAATCAACGTCAAACAGCCAATCCTAATCGCCGGCATGCACCATGAACCATCATCGTCCTCGTAATCGCGATACGGTATCATTGCAGCCAGATATCACTATCCACATCGCTGACAATCCCATGACGCTCTTATTGGTTTAATGCTGTACCTATATCGTTCTAGAGATCTTAATATCAGAATTCTGCCTTACTTTTCTCTTCGGCATCTCTGTCTGTACTTACTGTGACGCAATCTTCGCATCGGTAACCATAAACATAGGTCCATCCCTTACAATTGACGCCTGGCATGTTCTTGTTCTTACAGGAATATTTGTCGAAACTTGGTTTGAGCTCGCGGGACTCCGTTATTGTCATGTTCATGAATCGGTATTAGGACGGCTAAGATGATTTTGTTATTGATCAAAAGTTGAACAGAGGTATTCGTTTGAATGTGACTCGGTTCTCATTCGCAAGAATGTCTGAGGTCAATGTTATTTAAGTAATTATCTCAAGTGTGTCCTTGTCACTGTCTAGTACCTCCGACCTTTAACTAGAGCGGTATCGCGTTGGAGATGCCCGCAAACAGAGAGTGTATTCACAAGCAACTGGGTCTTTATGATGGAGGTCACTTCACCGAGCTCATGTGAGCCCACATGGAAGAAAGAAGCCCACCCGAATGACGCATGTGATGTGCCCACGACAAGGTGTATGTCC
Organism: Colletotrichum fioriniae; assembly: GCF_027942845.1. Classification (NCBI taxonomy): domain Eukaryota; kingdom Fungi; phylum Ascomycota; class Sordariomycetes; order Glomerellales; family Glomerellaceae; genus Colletotrichum; species Colletotrichum fioriniae. Next base: position 692,549 of record NW_027076849.1, read on the forward strand.
ATAAGGAGTGAGTGTGCACTTAGAGTAGGGCTTTGTTCCTAGAAGACGTGTTTAGACGAACAAAGAGTATGAGCGAGAGAGAAATATGTGTGTGGGTAAAATGGCGCTTGTTTGTGTACACAAGAAAGATTGCGTTCCTCAAGATGGTGTGCTAAAAGATTGAAGAAAGTGGCTATTCGCATGCGAAGTTCGGTATGAGGACATGGTGTGCAAAACATTTTGAGGTCAAATGCCAGGCATCGCACTGACCAAGACTGGGGAATCTTGCCAGAATCTATATCTTCAATCAGTAGTTGTGAAGTGAGAGATTCCAAATTTCAGCAAAAGCATTATGAAAAGGCTGGGCGACTTATGATCTCTGCATATCTTTGCTTGGGGCCAGCCGGGAGGGCAAGGGGCACAGGTTCCAAGCCCGCTGTATTGACAGTCTGATAGATCAGGATACTGATATTAGCCGCTGGGAGTTCTTGCACGTACAGTGGATGATTCTTGGTGGTTGTTACGCATATGGATGACTACAATTAGTTTGTTACGGCTCGTTGACTGAGGTATGCCGGCTTGGCTTACGCATCCGTCGTCTGAAGCCAAGAACGCTTGGAGATAGAATATAACTCCTGGAAGAAAGCGCATCTTCGTCTCCTCGAACACTGGCTCCCAATTCAGCCTGCATCACTCCGCTACACTTAGTCTTAAGTAGGAAACGGATAGTCTCTCAAGTGGTTTGCTGACAACCCACACGTATTCGGCTGAAAACTGCAATTCAAGTCCAGCATCTGACAAAATCTGCATGTGATCGTTTTCAGAAGATTGTGTATCAGACACTCCCTGATTTCTCCCCAAAGGAGGCATAACTCTCGAGTCTATGTGGTACAGGCGTTCCGGATGGCTTAACGCAAGAGACGGGTAATCGTGCCGATCACCAGCAATTACGAATTACAAGGCTCCATGCGTTGATCAGCCTATTGTCGAACTTGTTGAGGAGCATCGTCATACAAAATTTACTGTCTCGAGTCAAAGCGTTGAGCAACCATCGCAAGCGTGCAGACAGGGGACGGAGACGGCTCGGCTGGGCCTAACCCACATGGCTACGTTACATCACTGTGGTGCGCTTGCTTACCCCTTGTAAAGGCCCCTTTGTCAAGATTTTCAACCTCCCTCTGGGCCTTCTCTACGGCTGGGGCTACATGAGCGGAGTAGGCGTCTACCCTTGCTTCAAGGCCCTCTGCCGGAGGGTCTGGCCCGGTAGAAGTTCATCTTGCGGCTGGCAAAACACGTCTGGCCTTGACTGGAGGTACTAACGCATGCGCCATACTGCATTGAGCATCCCATCAGCTCCACGGCAGGAACGCGTTTCGTTACGGATCGGCGGCGGCAGCAAGACAGCGGTGGAGTATGGCCAAGTCATGCATTGGTTCTTGCGTAAACATAGCTCCTTGAAAGCGCGTCTTGCGCACTTGTATGCCCAAGACTCCTCTCTAACGTACATAAGGTTGCTCCGCACATGGATGTAGACTCTTTTGTTGGAGATTATGGTTTAATGTTTGTGGTGTTGGGCATTTGAATCACCTAAGCAGGGCGTATGATTCCCTGGTCAACTTTGCCCCTGCCTAATCCGGATATGACTTTCTTTCCCATGTCCGAATCCTGGGCCCGATGTTCCTAGAGATCATACTAGATACTCAATGTCAAGAATTTCCCATGATAACTTACTGCTTGGAGTCAATTACTTACCAAAACGCAATTTTTGCAACGAGTACGATAAACCCAAACCCAAGATGGGCAATTAACGGTGTACTTGTATCTGTTAACACACGGATAGCGATCCATGGCGGACGTGTAAAGTCGACGTGGTATGTTGTCAAATTGTGAGGACTTCTTGGTTGAGCTTGGGAAATTTGGCTAGTATGATTCATATCGACTTTGAGATGGCTTTGCCCTCATTGGCGAGAATGATCGGAGCCATTATAGCTTATATGCTCGTAGACTTCCCTGATATTGGCACGTTCTTTATCAGTGACTTCCACGAGAAAAAACATACCGAGTCCTTGATGTGGACATGAACAAAGTGGCTCCCAGGCTTGTTCCAGGTTGCGACTTGATCAACCATGCTAGGCTCATATGCGTGAAGCTGCAGTAGGAAAGTGGTGAATTGCGTATTGTGACGAAAGAATTGCAGGGCCACATTTGTTTCATTTGCAATTTTTCTATGACGACTGGAACATAAGGCGCTGGTCAATAGATCAAGACCGGGGATTGGGCTGTGATTGAAGTCCAACCGGCCGAGATGGTTCCTAAATGGACTGGTGTAAGGAGTTAGACCCATCCCTGGCGGACTGCGCTGTCTTTACTCATAGGAATATCAGGCGAAATAAGGCTAAGGATGGACCTAAGAGACGGTACGCATGTCGTCGCAACTCGTTCCCTAATCTTCACTACTTCGCACGTAAACGGAAACATGCTCGGACTTTGATCGAAGTCTCCTTGGCGAGGATAATTCCCTGAGCATACGGACGGGTGAGACCATAAGAGATAATCTGTGCAGGCTTACTGCCTGGTGCCGCTGTGATCGTTAGTCTGAGCGCTTCGGGCGTGAACGCTATAGCAATCGCGCCAAGCTCATGCTTGTTTCTACTTGTGGAAATATTCTGAAAAATTTGCCACGTTGGGTAATTCAAACCTTTGACAACAGGCTGGGGGTGCTATCTTCAATCCTAGCCCATGTTCCGCCTGTGGAGAAGTGCAGGCCGACCTGCCAGCCCCTCATGTCCCATGCGCCCTGGACTCTTAGCGGAATTTGGCCCGAGTTTGACTTCAACTCAGGCGATGGGCAAATGAGTTCCATTAATCTTAGCATTGTTGAAAGTAGTGGAGGATGTTGCCCTGTGTTATGTGCTCTTAGGAATTGCCCAGTAATCTGTTATCCGTTGAATCCGACTACGTATTCGTCAGGAGGTAGTGGATCTCTGCACGACTCATACTGAATATTTCCGGCTAAGCTACATCCACCATGGTATGCATCATTTGATAGCATACTTCGGCTGCGTCAGGATCTGTCGGGCGTGGAGAGTTAGTAGGTACCGAAATCACTCGTAGGCAGCAAGGGATGTTTCTCCGATGTTGTGCCCATCCCTCAAACTTGTCGAGTCAATGTAATCATTCTTTCGACCTTTTCCCCACGCTTGCCTCAGACCCTACACACAGGGGCACTGCCAATCAATAGGTAATTTGAGATGACTGTAGTAGTTAAGACTGTGGGCCGACATTGTCCAAAATATGATGTTTTGTGACGGTGTGGCTGGCACTACTCTCGATCATTGCAACGACCTGGGGATTCTTTAGCCAGCCACCTCGTGTCTAATAGTGTTGTTTTCCCTTTGTTCAAGAACCTGAACGTTGAAGTCGGCGTTCAGGCATTTGTAGGGCTCCTAAGAACTTCACCTGCCGGGCTGATTTGAAACCAACCTTTCCCACATGGGAAAAATCACGCCATTTCCAACAGCGCCCTCCTTGATCACCGGGCAAAAATCCACGAATTTCTGCTCGAGGGCTAAAATCAAGGTTTGTAAGTCCAAGCTAGGCAGATCGCCCATGGATCCTTGGACCAGGCGGTCGGGACCCGGAGACGCCTTCCAATCTGATGTCTAGGATGGATGCTTCTAGCTCACCGATCCAACGCCACAAGACGGACTCATGCAAGTGGTGCAGAGTAAAGTTCAGCCCGTTACGGCTTTTGTTCTGAAGGTGACAGAAATGGGGCGATTGCCACTTAATGTCCCTGTAACCTCTCTGCCGTTCTGCCGCTGTCTCAACTTGGACAGACCCGAAGAAATGTCGGTTTGCTATTTGCTACTTTTGCCTGAGCGCAAAAGTGCAGGTCTGACTGACCCCGGCCACGCTGCCCAATGGCATGTAAGACTGCGTGTCGGTTTCTGTCGCTGGGATTATGAGGCCTCTTCACTGACTTGAAAACGAAGTCCGATCCGTTCGGACAAGTTGGCTGCTATTGTAATACGGTGATACCAACCGTCGAGAATCAAGGGCCCTAGACACGCTTAAGACCAAGTCCCTCGTCGCAGCCCAATCGTGTCTCCGACTAGGCGAGTTTGCATGAAGCGCAATATGATTTATGAGTGAAGCCACGATTAAGATACTGTTGGTTGGGGGTAAACTGCGATTCATCTCTTACCGGTGAAGTTAACAGGATGGCCCAAAACGGTGATTTGCCCAGTTGTTTCTGTTACTGGTCCTCTCAGAAATTGACTTTCGCGTCTCGTTTCTTTTTCTTGTGTTTGATCTCGATGTTAGCTTCAGCTTGACAGGCAAATCAAGATTCAATATTCCTGGGAGAACTACCGAGCCGTGTTATCGACGAAGCTCGTAATCCCTTTCGGAAGACAGACTCAGCTCGCCGTAGGGCTGCGATCACACGACTCAAGCTTTGGCTAAAGCTGTCTCTCGAGATGGGATAAAGCATCAACAAATTTGCGAGGAGCAATGCCAAATATCGCGGTAATGGGTGCATCGAAGATGTCTGTAATACATGACAGCATTCCAACTCTTGGCCATGATGAACAAGTTCTTCTTCCTTGCATTTCACTTGAGTAACATGACTTCCTCCGGTACACAACCTGCATCGGCAGCAAAGGCGGTGGATCGTCACGGTGTGGCAGATATAGTGTTTGTAAGTCAACTTCACACTTTGCGCACCTTACAACCTTTAGGGATCCTTAAGCTCACTGATTCACCCCATGAAGCATCCATTCCCCAGGCTTCCTGTCAAGCTTCGAATGATGATATGGCGTTTGAGCCTACCGACCACTCGAACCGTTTCCATTCGATGCGACACAGCCCACTCAACCTGGGGAACATCTCCAGCAAAAGTACCGGCCATCCTGCACGCTTGCCGCGAATCGAGACAAGAGGCCATACGATTCTATGGTAACTTGAAATTCGGAATAGCTGGCGTACCAAAGGTTTACTTCAACCCCGAAGTCGACGTCTTACACTTTGGTCCACTGAAAGATTTCATGGCGGCATCCGCGCAGTACTTTACGGCCATGTCTTTGTGCGATCAATCAGATCTGATGAACGTCCGCTACTTGGCCATCGATGATTCCGTTCTTGGAAACGGACTCGAAAGGGGCTCCGTCTCTGAACTAGTTACGCGTACCATTCGTCAACTACCACGGCGTATGCCGGGGCTGAAGGGAATTGTGTTCGTGCGCAGCAAAGCGGTGTCCGTGTTTCAAGAGACCGAAGATTATTGCAGAGACCTTCAAGCGTTAATTGGAGCTGCCGTACGGGAAGTTGCCGAAGAATTTCCGGAATGGGACGTTCCTTCGTGGTGTACGGCCACGACATGTACGGATGGAGACCGGTAATAGGAATAGCTCAGCTGGAGGTGTTCAAATGCTACGATAGAAATTCACTAGAAACTTCAATCTCAGCCGCGAGATTTGCCCCGACTGGAGGAAACACTAGAATCATTCCGGAATCTCACAAGGTAGTCCGCCTGTGCGTAAGCAGCTGGATCTCAACCCATGTCTGAATCCCAGGGTAGAGCGAAGGCTGAAGTAGCCCCAGATCCCCAGCAACATGACGCAAGACAAACTTGAAGTCGGAATCATCCTGATTCAGTGAGACTCGCCACCTGATATAACAAAGCCAAGCCTACTATCGCTAGGTGTCAAGGCGCGTTGTATAGGACTGAGCAAGGGCCGCGGAACAAATGATAAGCACGGATAGAAACACGAGTAGGTTAGGGAGCTCACCGAGATGCGCGCCACGAAGATCATTCTTCTCCCACCGGTTGCCAATCGAAGCACTCTAACACCCAAGAGTACCCTAGCAAGGGTCTCGTGGACGCCCTGTCGGGCGGGTATGAATTCTCCCCAACTGGCCGTGCCCAAGGGCACCTCAGGAGCATGGGATGGCTGGCTGCCCTTGCAAGCCACTTACAGGGTCTCAGACCAGCATCGCCCGACGGATTGACCGTAAGTTCTGACACTTGTTCACCGGTTTGGTCTAAACTCTCATCCTCCATTGGCATTCGCTGGAAGAGGAATGTTGCTGATTTGCAATCTTCAACATTGCTCGAGAGCTGAAAAGTGCCCGTTCGCGAGTTGACTCGCGAGAACATTACAATGAGCTGCCATCTTTCATGAGGGAGATCTTCAGTTTAGAGCCAAGAAATGGATAAATGAAGCCCAAAGTACACGGTATTTCAGTGAATGCAAATGCCATTCCCCCAAAGAGCTCACCAATTCGATCTGAACTTCGGAACAGCCGTCATTTCCTTTATTACGAAAAACCCGAAACATGAACAACACTCAACGTCAGTACCGAAGACTGACCGAAGATGAAGAGAATGCGCTCAGTCGCTTATACCCTACAGTCAGACAGGAGCTTCGCGAACGCCCAGGGGTGTACATGTTTCAAGATGGGCAAAATATCGTCATTGAACTGGAAGAGGACATTGCGATACCGCAGCAAACTTTCATCAGAATAGTTGCCGAGTACAAAAGATTAAAGACAACCCACCACAGCGGCAGCCGTCGGCCAAGACGGTCGAATTCTCAGTCGTCTCCCCTCAGTTCGCAAAACGACGCATCATGAGCGACGGTTCAAGGAATGATGTAATATGATAGACGATAGGAGTCTTGCGAGAGGAATCAGACCCAAGCCTCGTCTTTCTTGCTCGGCCGACAATGGATTTGAGCGGTCGGACTATTTTAGGACGCAGGGTTCCTCGTGGGTAGGGGCCATACTTTGCAGCGTAGGACACAGGACGTGGAGCGATTGACAAGATTATTTCCGGTAAACAAAGCCAGTTAACAACATCAATGATTCGGGTATCACAACGACTTCAACTGCCTGCCGTGATATTGTCAAATCACCTTACAATCTTCGCTTGGGCCCACGTGCTTCCAGTCATATGCGTCTAATTTCCGCATCAGGAATGACGGCTCATATGCCGCCTCTCCACCAGTCCATGATCTGGTATCTTCATTCAGACCCAGAGCCCCTCCCGGTAGTTATTCCATGTCAAAAGCCCATAGATTTCGTTAAATACTTCCCAGATCGGCAAGATCTCACCGAGAAAGTCGAGTCATGCAGACCTTTCATTACCGCCCACAGGAACAGACCGACTTTGACGGGACGGAAACGCCATGTGTGATGTGCGTGCTTACGAGGGCTGGATGTGTCATGCATGTGTCTACCTTGCGCTCTCTGCGAAGGGCTGGCCTGGTGGGCGGGTCAAGGTAGCAGCTAGCAGACCTGCCAAATGAGATCAAGAGCTTAGCCTACTATTTTGTGTTTGGTCTTAAGCAGCCGGGACCTGTGAGGTCTAACCTGCAAGTACCCGGAAAAGGGAATTACGAGTAAAGACACCCGAATTGTGAGTCGGAGAATTTCTATAGTAATGGAAATTGTCCGTGAATACCAACAGATTGAAAGAGGTTTCCATTTGGGCTAGGGCGCTGTTGCCCACATGCCGACACGGGACAGTGTGGGCGGAAGACTGCAGCTTGCACTTCCCTCCGCAAGAGGTGGCCCAGTCTCTAGGACTCAATGTCCAAGCGGCAAGGGTACAGCCGTAGTAGATTATCAGGCTTATACCTCAAGTCTCTCCATGGGGTTTGAGTAGCATTGGGATCCGGAAAGCTTTGTTGGGCCTTTAGCTCAACAGATCTATCATCCATGATCATCCCAATTCACTGATCAGCTGCCAGGCCAACGAGACTCAGTACATGAAAGGTCGTAGCCATACTCGATAAAAATGTTTGTTGGCAAGGTATCCTCCATAGAGTTCGTTGAGTGAGCCTCGACCAATGACCAGGTGAAACAAGAGCCCCTTGTGACTTGAGTAGTACTAAGGGATCGATCACCTGGGCAGGGCAGGGCTAAGTACTTGAGTACAACCAAGCTGAAGATCAGGATGCTTGGTTAGGTACCATTTGTGAACAACATAGTGTTGGCCTCTTTAGCCCAAGTGGAAGGCATTGCCACGTTTGCCCATGCAATAGGCCAGGGCGATACGAATGCGTGATGTGCAGGAAGGCCGAATCAGGCTTCCATTGTAGCTCACGCTAGCCTCAGCTGCAGACCGCAGCTTGGATTGAGCCAGCCAGCTACCGGGCTATTAATTTGATCGAGAAAGACATGGATATATCTTACGTTCAGTCGTCAAAGCCTGTACTAATAGGTCACAGCCCTCCAGTCTGCCAGCCTTGAATTGCCAGGTCTATCATGCGGCCAAATCAGTGCAATACCAGCGAACTAGGCAGACGCACTATCTTGTGCTCATTGATCGGTTTTGCATGTCAAAAGTTCAAGAAACAGAGGAGCGCGATCGAGATGGTGGACTCTGGGCTACGGAAGATTTCCACTGTGTGAAGTTTCGGTTGATGTACACGCCCTCGACCACACCTACCTCTTTTCAGGTCATCATTCCAAAGTCATACTCGAATCTGATCATCTAGATACTGCGAGAACTGTATTCAAAGGAAGCAACAATATCACGTTAAAGTTTCTATGTCCGAAAATCCCCAATCACGTAGCTCGTCATCCTTGCGACCACCCGTACTAAGAAGGCCGTCACCGTCCGATACATGATCTTCGTCTCCTAGTACCTTATTTCCAACTGGACAGGACCCTACTGCGGCAGACCGAGCGCTTCCAAGCCAGCTTCAAGAGGGAGCCTCTTCGTAACCACGCGTCCTTGAAGGCTGGTGGACATCTCGAGTTTCTCAAACCCATCGCAAGGTATCAACAAATAGCACTAAGCTCTTTCGTTAGGCCGACCCAACCCCACGACTCCACCTCATCGACTACCTCACGGCGAACGATACGAAGACAAATCGCCCTCATCGTAACTGTTGGAGGGATTAGATGTAGACCGGGCATGAAGACCGCGCGTAGCGCCAACAGGGCCGGCGACCGATATTGCCTATCGCATCATCTTCGACGAAAGGGCAAGCAAGGGACCATGTAAACCTAAACACGTATGAACCGAAAGCTACATATGCGATACCTGCCCCGGCGCAAATATGCCCTCACGGATCGGTCCTTGAGACTTTACCAAAACAAGACATGGATGAAAGGGAACGACAATTAGGGATTTTAGCCCAATACTATCTTGAGTAGGGGAAGATCGATTCGGGGCGTCAAGGCCTTATGAAAAATTCTGATATAAATGATACGCTATAGTCTGTACCTCGTATCAAAGACATAATCTGGATAGCCCAACGCCGAATACTCCAAGGACGCCATCAAACTCAAGCCGAAGCTCCCATGTCCCCAAGTTTACTCGCTACCGTAACTCACAGCCTCTCTGGAAACAACCATGCCGCAGCATATGTACCTGTAATCAAGCGCCGATGAACAGAAAGTGGCCCAAACACGACGTCGTTACCCAAGTCTTTCGACGTAACCATGCTCCTCTACTCTAGAGAACCGAAGCGAATCTCGTGATGGAGTTGGCGACAATGCGCAAGACGAGACCGGCAATACCGATTACAACGAAGATTTGCCCGAGCTCGATCCAGCTCTTCAAGCGGACCTCCGTCTCGAGGAAGCCACCCTTAAGATCCTCGCTCGCGGGAAACCGTCCGGTAGAAAGGTACTCCTCCATGATGGCGTCCTTCTCGTACCACCGCTCGCGAAGCCAGGTGTCAAAGACTTTGGCGTCATCTAGAGGAATATCGGCAAGGCGAAAGCGGCGCCAGTGGAAGTTAACCGACTTTGGGGGGCGACCTTGGAAGTAAGTGCTGGTGAGAGTGAAGAACTGGTCGCCAAACTTGCCGCGGCTGAATGCTGTTAGTGCGTGTCGCATATGATGTCGCAAACGAATGCGGGGAGAAAACGTCACTTACGGAACTCCTTCGTATGCGACTGTGCAGTCGTAAACGTAATCGAGGGAGCCCTTCAGCTCGTTCAAGCAGAAAAAGGTGCCAGTGCTCCGGGGGAGAAGCACGTGTTCAGGATCCTTGAGGTCGTTCTTCTTGGCCCACGCGGCCGATTTCCTGCGACCGTTGGTGGACAAGTTCGTGCCCTCGGGGAAGAGCAGGAGCCACATGGGATCGAGGTACTTGTTCCCGTTGGCGCCAACATGTTGCTTCTTCAGCTTCTGAAGTCTATGCGCAAGTCGTGGCTGATCGGTCGACATCTTGCGCGACATGAAAATGAAGCCGTAGAACATCATGCCAGCGCCGACGCCAGGAATGTACTTGAGCGACTCCTTGAGAATGATGTAGATGTGACCGTGCATGCTCGGAGAGTTTGCGTAGGCCACCCACCATAGGTAGAGCCAGTCGGTGTAGATCTGCTCAGCACCGTTAGTATCCCCGTCTTCGATATTGCATATGTCGCATAGTCCAGGTGTATCATACCTGATGGTTTGCGATGAGCACCACACGCTCTGGGAAGTTGAACTGGACCCTTCCGTCCGCCGTCTTTTGGATCTGCCCGTTCATCGACGCATCGCCGCTTATCCTGATGGTAGTGCTGCTCCAAATGTGCGTCATGGCAGTGATAGTCAGGCCAAAAGACTGCTTCGTGAGAGCCATGTAGGAGTAGAACATGTCGCGATTCGCCCAGTATAGTGGAACGCCCAAGAGCTGGGTCGTGATGATGCTGCGTGCGACGCATGTTAGCACAACGCTGTCGCAAAGGTTGACGAAGCATCTTTGAGGAGAACGTACGCAAGACAACAAGCAGCGAAGTAAACGCCAAATGAGAAGCCCCGAAGGACCTGCATTACTAGGCTGTGCTTGACGCGACCAGCCGGATGAGGATCGCTTGGTTTCCTGGCCAGGCCCGCGTTGGGGGCTGGCGCAGGAACCTTAGTATCGCGCTTCGCATCGGTTTTGTGGACGTCGGTCGCCATAATGGCGGTTATGGGATTATTTGTTCGGTCGTAGCCTTGAAGGGGAGATTCGAGAGGCATGAGGATGATGTCGAAAGGATGGAGACCACCCGAAACGTATGGGATATCGGTTCAGGGCTTATTAGGGACGACGACTTCGTTGCGCGGTGGTGAAAAAGTTGGCCGTGACGTCGCGTGCGACCTAGCATGTGAGACGAGCAGCTGGACAGTCGACAGCCAGGGTGATGCCTGGCGCGGCGGGGTCGGAGGGTCGGGGGAGGAGACGGTCGATCAAGATCACCGGGGGCGGGGCAACGGAAGAACGTTCGAGGTTCGTTTGAGTGCAGGATGGTGGAAGAAGTCGAGAGTAGGCGTGTTGATATTCGTCGATGACGGTCAGGTTAGGTGAGCATCGGTGCCTTGTAGGAGTCTAGAGCTGCTATGCCTGCGGCGTCATTGCGGTTGAAGGTGTCAAGCTGTGGTTCGGGCATGCAGAGTTAGGGCAGGGTAAAGATGGTTGGATAATTAGGTCGAACAAGGTAAGGTAAGGTAAGGTAGCGTACGAGGGTATGAGGCGGTAGATGGGCGGTAGAGTGGTGCCTTTGAAGCTATCCGAACACGCTCGCTAAGGCGTCAAAGGAGTATGTACCCTATTCAAAGTGGAGGAGGGCATGAGGTAACGCAACGAACAGCAGGGAAAGAAAGACTCAGAGTTGCGGTAGAAACATGGTCCGGTGTCTTGTCTGGTCTGGTCTGGTGTGTGGTTTGAGTCTGCAGCATCGGCCGAGCGCAGCCAGCTCACGGCCTTGGCCTTGATTTTGGGCCGAATCTGGAGGATGGAGGGGTTCAGGGTACGTACTGCTGTGGTATGTCATCGTCTGACGGTGTGCGATGTGCCGGCTGCTTCGGAGAAAGTGCGCCTGCACCTGGAACTGCAACTGTCAGCATGGGAAAGCACCAAAGTGGGAGCTACCTGCCTGCACCTGCCTGCTGCAAGCTGCGACATGTGGAATGGGTCCATGGCGGGGCAAGCACGCACAGCTCACCCTCCGCAATTGGCTGCATTTGGGGTACGCACGTGCCATGTACTGATGACATGGATCATCTCCCACGCCGAAGTCCGTCCCTCCGTTCCGTCTCCATTTATTCTCATTGCTTGTCTCCAAGATCGGCGTCAACCGAGCCAATCCCGCCGTCGCTATTCCCCATCTGACACACCTGCTCACCTGATCCTCACCGAGGGCTGCTACCAAGGTGAGTGCGATGAGGCAAGACATCCAAGGTCTGCTCTCGTCCACGACAGAAGCAGATCGGAACACCAACCAAAAGTTCTTTCGCGTTGCTTTTTCACATGTGAAACCAGAACATCAAACGGAGAATTGTTTCCTCTGAACAATTCAATGCCTTTGCACTAGTGCGAACCTTCATGTTCCATGGGAAAAAGATGAGATCAACTCAATTGAATCATGCATGAGGCTACCCGTGGCTGCCAAAGCTCTCCATGCACACCAAGCGAGAGCAGAAAAAAGATTTCTGCTTGTGAGCAACGCTCAGAGCTGGACGACCAACTTCTTAGCAGATACGCCCTGCTTCAACACATCCAGCCCGGCTTGGATCGACTCGAGCCCTTTGCCAACGACTTCCGCGTCCGGCTTCGGCTTCAGCTGGCCGTTCCTAAGAGCACCCGGAACAAAATCTCTCCAGACGGGATTCTGCACTTCCTCTGGATCTTGTGTTATCTGATAGGCAGTCACTGCTAAAAGATCAGCATTCGTTCACCATGGCATTCGGAGCCCGCTTACTCATGCTAATCTCCACGTTCTTCCCATAGTCGCTCTCCGCTGGTAACACAACACAGACCTTTCGCGGTCCAATTTGGTCCAGAATGGCACCAATGGGCTTCAGCGACTCCGGGCCCGAGATCGCATCATACACACCGACAAGATCCGCCCCAGACAACGCCTTGAGCGCGTCGTATACGAGGGTATCGGAGTGATAATCCAGAACCACCTCAGCTCCCAGGTCCAACACCTTATCAAAGTTGCGCTGTGAAGCTGTGGTAACGACTCTGAGCCCTGATACGACGGCCAGCTGCACCGCGGTGCCTCCTACAGAAGATGCGCCACCCCATATGAGGATCGTCTTGCCCGTTCGGCTCGGGTTGAGGGATGGCAAGGGTAGGTTGAGATGCTGCTTCATGTAGAGGCCTACCGCGGCTGTTGCGATTGCAAGAGGTAGGACCGAGGCGCTTTCGAAGCTCATATCATCTGGGATTGGGGAAACGAGGTTTGCGTCTGCCTTGCTGTAGAGCTGAAAGGTTCCAAACTCATGGTTCTGCTTGCCCAGCCCGGTGCAGTATCTGCGCATGGTGTCAGTTAAACTTGACAGGCAACTGACTAAAAGATCTAGGTAGGTAGGTAAATCTAGCTAGCGGCCACGCATTCTTAGACGAGTGACAGGGACGTACCCTATGACCCGTTGCCCTCTTTTGAGATGTGTCACGCCGTCGCCGACCTCTTCGACGAGGCCTGCTGCATCTGCCCCGAGAACGGTAGGGTACTTCTGTACAATGATGCCCAGATCCCTGGGCCACGTCAGTCGCAATTGTCCCAGCTTGTATACCACGGAGTACCTACTGAATCTTCCATTCTGCAGGATTCTCTTGGAGTGTTAGAAAGGGAACCTCAATAGCGTTAGATTTAAATGAGAAATATTGCTCACCAGAGCTGTCACGACGTTTTTGATGACTACCTCGCCTGGCCCGGCAGTCGGGAATGGAGCATCGTGGACCTTGAATGGGTAGGTTTGTGAACATGCAAGCCAGGCAGCCTTGTTCCTCGACATCCTGACTTGGGCAACAGCGGTGAGATGTACGTTTCCTGTGCAGGATCTTGACTGTCGGCTGCAATATGGCAAACTTTTGAACATTGAACTTCTTCTTCGGACAGATGGTCTGGAAGGTGATGATACCAGGACTGATATATCTACTATCTCCATTCAGAGTCTTTCCAGAGTCAACATCAGATGACTTGTATTATAAATCCAGCCCCGGCCTTATCGGATCCTATTTTGACCGTTTAGAATTGCGACATCAGTCGAACGTAAACCAAAATGGCGGGGCCGAAAGGCGGATAGTGGAGGGCCGGGCACTGAGGGGGTGCTCCGAAACTTTCTCTGAACGGAAGGGTGCGAATGGAGGCGAATATTGCCAAATTGAGAAACATGAAAATGTTGTTGGTACTACTCAAATATCCCTCCAATTGTTTCTACGAATCTCCTTGATAAATAAGATATAAGTTACGCCGCGAGAACGAACAGAAGTCATTATCTATAAACACTTCGGTTGCAGACTCTACCCGAACTCCTTAAAATCAGATACACACACTGATCGTGAACAAAGACATAACCTCTTGACAACCTCTTGTCAGGCACTAGTTCTTAGCCACCTTGATCAACAAAGATCCAACACCACTGCCACCACCCCACTGCCGATGCGCAGTCTGAATATCCTCCATGTCCCAAACACACTTGATCGGCACCGTAATCGTCCCTGTCCTCAACATATCCAACAACGCCGTGACATTAGGCACATACGTTGCAGAGTCCCTGTTCAACGCATAGAAAGTCGTGCTCCTCTTCGTCAACAAGTTCAAATTCCTGGCAAAAAGCTTCAACAGCGCACCCGTCGGGTTTCGTGGAGGCGCGCCCTCGTTCAACGAAGCCTTGTTATTCCCGAACCCGACGAGCGTGCCGTCCTCGGCGAGGATGGAGTAGCTCTCATCGAAGCTCTCGAAGCCAAGCGGGTCAAACACGGCGTGCGCACCGCCCAGGGCCTTCATCTCCTTCATCCAGTTCTTGTCGCTGTAGACAAAGGGGATCCCGCCCTCGCGCCGAACGTCAATATGGTTCCGCTGGCTCGCGGTGCCGTATACCGTCGCGCCCTGCAGTTGCGCAAGCTTCATGAGCGCGAACCCCACGGCGCCGCTCATCCCGTGCACGAATACCCGCTGGCCCTTGGACACCCTCGCCGAGTGCATCACCATACCGTACGCGGTATTCCAGTCGCAGATGAGCGCCGTCGCCTGGCGGTGATCCACGCCGTCGGGCACGCGGATGCAGTACTTCTCGGGTTGGTTGACCAGCTCCGCTTCGGAGTCGTACTTGGTCAGGACGGCGACGACGTCGCCGATTTGGAAGTTCTTGGAGCCCTCGCCGAGGGCGCGGACGGTGCCGACGAGGCAGTAGCCTGGTGTGAGGGGCGCTTTCTTCATGAAGGGGTAAATGCCCTTGCGCATGTTGACGTCTGCGCCGGAGAAGCCAGAGTATTCTGTGGCGATTTGGATTTCGCCGGGGGGCGGTGGGGGGCAGACATCTGTGACGACTTTGATCACGTCGACGTCGCCGTACTGGGAGATGATGACTTTCCGGATGCTCGTCATTGTGGCGGTTGGAGGAAAGATGGTGGTGAAGATTTGACGAGACTGGAGTATAACAAGTTGAAGAGATACACGTCTGAGTCTCGGAGCCCAAGGGAAAAGAGAACACCGGGAGACCTTTTAAAACATGCAAAAAATATCCCGAGATTACTTTACTTATGGGCTTGCTATTGCTCAGTTCCCATGCACTGAGGTAGATGCCGGGGTACAGACTCTCATCTCATTTTTTGCGATGCTCAACGGAGACGATGAGGTGCCGGTAGGCTTCAGCACCAACCGAACAGCGGTAGTCAGCGGGTGTCCGTCGGCACACGGAGCGGTCCGCATGATTTGTCTTACACCCGCATACGCACTGCCGGTGTAGATCTCGATCCTTCGCCGATACCCCAAGGAGATGGTCAGCTCGAATGATAATCCTCCTTCACCTCTAACAGCTGCCGCATCATCATTACTTTCATGACCAGCTTGGCTCTCCCTGGGTTAGTATCTGAAGCCCCAACTGTCCCCTAACCCACTTACATGCAGCTGCGTACAGTGACCAAGCGACTGGACTGAAGTGGTCCAAGCTCACCAACTAAATAGGGTACATGCTTGCTAAACTCAGCCGGAATTTCATCGACCAGGCCTGCTGGCGAAATGGCATCGCGTCACATTTCGGCTCTCTAGTCACCCTGTGAAGATTGTAGGTTCGATCCCTACGTAGGTCGGTTTCATTTTTGCGATATTTAGAGCCTCACTTTCGACCTCAAGTGAAATGGCAGCCACATGATGGAATGAAGCTCATTGAGTTGTTGGGTATCAATTGAAGTGAGGAGTTTATCCTTTTCCTCCCGTGATCAAAAGGCTGTTCATAGCTAGCCAAACTCAACTTTCAACGGTGGTCAAATGCGTGTGATGAGAGCTGAAGCTCAACGACAATCGTTTCACAATCAGAAATTAGCGTGCATGTTGTCGGAAAGTTCACAAATCCAATCCTTCAATGGAATGCTTTGCATATCAAACAATGTTTTGATCGACTATACCCAGCGAGCAAGGAAAAGCCCCTAGTCTTGCACGTTGAATAGAACCAGAGGCGCCAGGGTCTATGAACGATCTTGGAAGCAATATCCTTGCCTCCCCCTCACGAAGCTACCCCGATTTTAGACTCACGTAGTCGTAAAGCTTTCAGCGAGTGCTCTCCCTCCGCGAGTTTCGGATTGATCGGGATAATTGGTGCGGGGAGAGTTCGGCAGATGCGGTTCGGATGGTATTTATGCTCCGGCAACGCGGGGCCGGAGCTACATCATAAGCACAGCTTCCTCGCTTCTGTCTCCTATTACTCTCACTGCAAATTACAAGATCACGATTGGGCATACTGAAGGCACGATGAGATCTTCTATACTTGATTCAGATTATGTCCAGGTCACCTTTTCGGGATTCCTGTTGGGTCTAACGATAACTAGCGCCGTGATCTACGTCGTCTATCAGAGGTTCCTTCATCCCCTGGCTGCTTATCCGGGCCCATTTTGGGCATCTATCACGGATCTGTGGCAGGTCAACCAGTTCCTGTCTTTGAAGCAGCCTTACAACTTGACCGAGCTTCACGAAAAGTATGGCGAGTTCGTGCGATATGGACCGGATAAGTTGAGCATCACCGCCGAAGAGGTCGTCCCGCTGGTCTATCAAAAGGGTGGCCAGCGGATGCCCAAGACGGAGTACTACGATGCATTCGGCTCCAAGACACCGAACATCTTTGGCATGAGATCCACAGAGGTGCGAAAGTCGGCGCATCTATATGGAAATTGGCGATTGAAATGCTGACGGAACGTAGCTGCATTCCATCAGACGACGTCACATGTCACACAGCTTCTCCATCACCAGCGTGAAGGGCATGGAAGAGTACTTGGATCAAAACATTAAGATACTTCGTGATAAGATCTCACAATTCGCAAAGACCGGAGAGGCTTTTGATCTCAAGAAACTCTTGCACTTCTACACCATTGACGTGCTCGGCGAGCTAGCCTTCAGTCGCTCTTTCGGGGTTCAGGTCTCAGGCGATGAGTCTCGTGTACCGCCCGTCATCCCGCATACGCTTCTAGGCTCGACCCTAGGAGCGTGGCCGGCCATGACACAAACCCTCAAGCAGTGGCTTCCCAAAGTACCAAACACCGGCCTGCAGAGTCTGTTTGCAGGCCGAACCAAGTGCGCTGGGCTGGCGGCTGAGTGCGTTCAGAGGAGATTGACGGAAGTAGAAGAAGACGAGAATAAGGGCAAGGTGCAGAGAAAAGACATTTTGACTAGTCTCATCTTGGCCAGACATCCCGACACCGGAGAGAAGATTGCGAGGGTTGATCTGGAGGCCGAGGCATTCGGAATGATGTAGGTCAAACTCCAAGCACGCGGGAAGTTATACAATCGGCGCATGCTGACTCCATCTCGTAGTATTGCTGGAACACATACGACTAGCGCAACCACGACACTTCTGTTCTGGAATCTACTACACAACCCAGACGCACTCAACAAGTGTGTACAGGAAGTGGACGAAAACCTGACTTCTCTGGACAATGGGAAAGACGCCTACTCAATCACCGAAGTAGAAAGCTCCCTACCATTCCTTAGGACATGTGTCAAGGAGAACTACCGCATTACCCCTGTATTCACGATGCCGCTGGCAAGACGTGTGACGGCTCCTGAAGGAATCATGGTTGCGGGCCGTCACATCAAACAAGGGGTAAGATCAAACTAAAGTGCTTTTGACTTCGCCCTAAGAAAACTTACTCTGCCTTAAGAGCTACTCACAGTGGTGAATTCATGGAGCTAACATTGTGAGTCATAGACATCCGTGGCAGTATGCAATCACGCATTCCATCACAATCCGCAAGTATGGGGCGACGACCACGACATCTTCGACCCGTCAAGGTGGGAGCGACCAGAGACAGCTGCGCGCGCCCGCTATCTGATGCATTTTGGACTGGGCGGTCGTCAGTGTCTTGGCAAAACGCTGGCGCAATCCAACATATACAAGCTGACCAGCACTTTGCTGCGTGAGTTTGACTTTCAACTAGCTGATCCTTTAAATAGGGGACTTGCTGCGAATGGGAGCTTCCACGGGGTCTTGCCGGAGCTGATCAGCGTTGGGGTGAGTGATCTGGCGGGACCTTTGATGGTCACAGTCAGTGCCAGGACTCAGATGTGATTGAAGGGTAACAGATGAGGAAGACCGCTAGCATGCTAGCTCAAACATTAGCAACGTGGACGACATATGTGGGAGTACAACCATGTTGCCAAGTCATCTTTGTTTTCACGTAATTGTCCTTGCCAAAGGAAGCAGCATCATCAAACTGAACCCGAGGTTTCCTCGCAGGAACAGCTCTCCTGCAAGGCCTAGATCATGACTAAACCTATCTGATGCGGATAGAGCTTACGACTAGTTTCATAATTGTTACCTTCAGGCATGCAATTATCATTTCGTTCTTAGCACCGATCTGTTGCTTCGCATGCTATACGATGTTGCTGTAGATTCGATGATCGCAGTATCTGTAGTGCCGCAGTCTTCCATAGCTGAACACAACACGCTAATTGAGTCGCTTCGTCCTAAGAGATTAATTTATAAATTTGTTATTGATATTTACAAGATCTCAAATCTTGCAGTTCAAGGCATAGCCCCCATGATATCTCTGTACCTGTAGCCCAGACCCTTCATATATACCTTGACCAAACGCCGCCCTGGGCCAAGTCCGGGCCAAATCCATTATTCGTTAATACGTCATAGACATTATAGACATGAAAATTACTTCTAATCCATCACTCCATCAAATCTGTGCAGGCCTCATCTTCTCCAGCTCGGTCGGCAAAGTCGGTAAGCTCGAGTGCTTTACGGTGTTCTCCGCATTCCAACCCCGGAACATGGGATGCGAAAGCAATGGTGGCGTCTTCAACCGGATCGTAGGCGGCCGTATCGGACCACCGGACTCCTCTTCCACCGGTAGCGTCACCCGTCTCGTGGGGTACTTCTTGTGAAGGAGCTGCCACGTCCTCTCGACGCGCGCTTCGTGCTCGGTCCAGTCGCCTCGAAGGGACATGAGCAACCCTTCACCTTCCTCCGCGTCGATGCTCGTCTTGGATCTGCTGTGTCCATGCCACGTCTTAGACCGTGTCCTGGCGGGTGGTGAGACGGGCTCGGTGGGTGTGTCTAGATATGGAGAGGCGGCGCCGGGAACGGGTGTGACGGTGACGGATGACCTATTTTGTAGCGACTTGCGGATAATCGTGTCCCTCAACTCCTCCTCGGCTAGCATGATGCGCGACTGCGTGAGTTTCGTTCGCCGCGTGTACTCCTCCCACGTGAGATCCGGATCACGAAGACAGGCATTTTTGTATTCTTCAGCGAATTGCCTCTTGCGGCGGCGACGGGTTATCGTGAAATAGACGATGATGGCGATGATGAAGAGGAACGCGGAGCCGAGGATTGTGGAGACAATTATGAGCGTTTGTTGGCTGGGGCCGCCGCCGGTGGTCGTTCCGGCGGTGAAGTCGGCAGCTACGGGATCGGAGTCGGTCTTTGCGCCGGACCTCGTATTGAGAAGAGGAATGATCATGTTGTGTATAGGTTGTCTACGACGCTGTGGCGTTGTGTTATAGCGAGTGACAGAAATTAATATTCCAGTTATTAGAGCGAACGTGGTGCGTACATGAAAACGACTGTGTGGACGAGCGAGAATAAGTGGGATGAGCGCGCAAATTCTTGACCGCTTCAAAATTTGTGTGCGACGATCGCTCGCGGGGGAACCGGAAGGCTTTGTATATACACGTAGCAAACCACACCTACTACCTCTCCCCTCACAGTAGTAACTAAGGATAGCAAGCCGGGTCAAAAAAGGCGGTATTCTATTTAAAACATGCAGCTTCCCAAGAAGACAATAACCCACGTCGGCAGCCCAGGACGCAGGACGTTGCTAGTCCCATGACTGCGCAGGAACGCCAGGAACACGGCATTCGCTCACCGTATCCCGCAGGAGGAAGAAAAAAGCCTGCAGGTGATTCTTCTGCACGCCATGCCTGCCACCCTTGGCATGAGAAGCGAGGAAAGAAAGTTCGGATACGGGACTCGTCAAGGACTCTCCGACTCAAAGGAGCAAACATGGGCAGAGAGGCAAGCTAGTAAGCATGCCTATCGGGGTGGGATCTCTCTCGCAAGGCCAGGGTGCTGAACGTTCGAAAAGGATGGCTGGACAACTGTCTCTCTGGTGATTCGGCCGTTGGGGCTGTCCACGAACGCCTCGCCAAAGAGTGTCAGGCAACATCCACAACAGACGACAGAAACAGGGGACCTGAGAACCGGAGAGCGCGTGTTTTCCCCCTAGAGAAAGCCATACAAACCAACAAACCAGCCCAAGCGAGGAGGGGCCTTAGGGCTGCCAGGGGTTTTGACTGGCTACGTGTGCGCTATAATTGGCCCCGGACCTGGCCTTGTCGGGTCGCCAACACGAGGTCAGGCACAGTAGCGCGGCATTGGCGGAACGGGGCTCAAAAAGCAAAATCCCGGACGAGTGCCGGGGGTTGCCCGTGTGGCTGATCAGTGATAGGAGAAAGGGACTCAAAGAGGAGAGTTGGGGAGGGAGCGGGATGCGCAACCCACCAACCCGCGGCCTATCAGAGTCTCAGGAACTCCCGGTGGCTGGCCAGCGAACGAGCCGCGCAAGACAGGGATCGGATGGTTTTGTTCGTTTCTTCTCTTCTTCTCTGCCGCTATCTGGAGTGAACTGCTCCCATGCCGGGGGTGCGGCAGCCTGCACTGCCCACTACAGTCGAAGTTGAGGGGAATGGGATTTCTGGCCCTAGTCTTGGAAGCCCATCGGTCGTGGAACATGGCCATTGGGCCATGATTTCATGCTCGCCTCGCCTGTGCCAATGGTTCCCATTCATGTGCGTCTCTTCAAGCACGACATACGAGTGGGTTTGTTGGTGAGTCCGACGCTCAATCCCGGGGGAGCACCCCATTGCATTGCCACCAGATACGGAGTACTTCCTGGCTGCCTCCCGGTGTAGAGGCTCCGCAACTTGCAAGTTGGGAGAGAAAGAATTCGACTCAATATTGTTGACCATCCTGGCGCAGATGAAGAGAGATCTCGGACATGACGATCTCCTTTTGTCTCACTCACGCAGGTCCTATCGCGCGTTGGCCCACCATGTTTGCTTTCTTCAGTCCAATAAAGTACACCGCCTCGCCCGTTTGCGCTTTCGGGACAAACGGCGCCCAACTATTTAGGTGTTTCCTTCTTTCGCCTGTGCAACCCAACGTCATGTTGCATCTAGAGTGTCGGTTTCAAAGACACAATCAAGCGACACAAATTTCCTGCGATTTACCGCTGCTCGAATTCGCCCATGTTGGCGATTGTTTTGATTATCTATTGAGAATGGCAGAACCTGATAGGTTGGGCATGTGGAGGAAAATCAGATATCCTTCTCCAAAGCAAAGTCCAACACCACCACTTTTCTTTCCTTTTCCTCAGTTCGTGTGTAAATCGAAACCACCTGCTGTGACCCAGATTCAAACGTCTCGACCTGCGGCTCGCCGGAGAACCCATCCGCCTGCCACAGCGTGCGATAGTCCAGCGCGACCTCCCCATCCGCAGTCCCTGTCTGAGCCTGAGTGGGCAACCTGGCGCCGAGAACGGTGAGCTTATCGTCTCGATTCCCCGGCAGCGCAAAGACGACGGTCTTCTTGCCCGGCAAAGCAATGACATCCCCGCGCGCTCCAGTCCGGGTCGGCTGCAGGTCCGCGGGCAACGCGTGGCGGCTCCATTGCCCCTCTGGGCTGCGGTAATAGTGTATCCAAACTTCGTTTTCTCGATTCAGGACGTGGAACCCGCCATCGTCATCTGCCGCTTGCGCCTCCTGGTTCAGAATGCCGTTGTTCATCGGGATGTCGAAGACGATGAGCCCTTCGCTGTCGGGGTATACGGTCTCGCCTACTTCGAGGTTCGCAAGCCTTTCGCCCTTTGTGTTGTTGAATGTTTTCCCACCGTCGTCGCTGTTTACATAGAAGAGCTAGATCCAAAGTCAGCCGAGCTCTTTGCAAGACCCGTCCACAGGCAGGCTGGGGTTTTACGCACATTGTGATTATTTTCCGGTCCATTAGGTCCAGCTTGGACAGTGTGCGTTCGCGCCTCTGGGTCGTCCACGCCTTCGTACCATACGAACCCACGATACGTGCCAGATACATGTATGCGCCCGTTGGCATATGAGATGCCGTTGATATACGGGTTATTGTTGACGCCGGTGAGAAATTGTCCGACGTAGGAGTACGACTGATCCTTGCTCCTGTACCTGAATAGGTGATCGGAGCCTGCTCCCGCACTGCATCTCAGTTAGTCTTAAGCTCATATCTGCACACTGTTTCCCAGTCACATACATGCCAATGCGATAACTCAGCAGGAGATCGTCGTCGATGCGGATAAAGCGCGGGTATGTAGTCTCCAAGAAGAGTTTCTCGACTCCCAGCTGGCCTGTGCGAGTGTATCCCGGGAGCTGATTGTGGGTTGGACTGAAGAGTGAGGTTTTCCACTCATGAGCTTCCGGCTTCGTCGCTACGCCTGGTATTGACATGCGATAGCGCAGGCTGCATGGAGCAGACTCATCAGCAATGCCCCATATAATGAAGATGATGTCTGAGGAATGGCTCACGGATCACAGTGGTGGTCGAATGAGACATGGATAGTGCCATCTCCGGCGCAGACTCCTATCGAGATGGTGTTGTGCCCATCATCCGCAGTCTGCTCGTAGTCTTCAAACGTCAAGGTCTCCCAGCTGCCGAGTGAGTCGCGGATGGGTCGCCGAGCGAGGCTGACGAAGAGGGCGTTGCTTCTCGCATCTTTGTGAGTGTAAAAGCAGGTATACTGCCATCCATTAAAGGTCGTTAGAGCATCTTGCTGGAAAGAATTGGCGTTGATCCGATGCTCTCGCCGCGCGTCCAGGGCCAACTCGGACTTGGCAAGAAACTTCAACTGAGAACTCATGTCGCTTCTGAGAACCTTGCCAGGCGTATGCGTGTGCAAAGTCTTGGATGCCGTTTAGCATATGCGATACTACAGATCAGAGGCTTGTATGAAGAAGTGCCCCTCCAATCACTTTCATAATCTATCACGGTGACGTACGCGAGGTCCCTCCGGTTAGGTTCGGGGGAAACTGGGCCGAGTGGAGGAGGATGGACGGTTCCCCGCGCGACGAATCGCCCGATGTGCCGATACGACTGTGATCCCCGGATCTTCCCCCGACTACCGATGCGCCGATACAACGCCCCGCACTTCCATAAACCATTGCGGGTGACCGACCTGGACGAAAAGGAGACCATTCAGCCCTGGCATCCCCGCAATTGGGGCCATTTACAGCTTCTTTCCCCGCGTTGGCAATCTCCAAGTCGATTTTGCCAACCAACCGATACCCGTAAACCAAGGAATAGGACAAGAGGCCAAGAGGCAAGATTGACAGCCAAGCCGTCAACGTGGTAGCAAACAGCTCGTATCGATTTGACTGTATGGATATGAGAGCATTGAGTATTATAACAGAGACGAAGTTTGTTTTCGCAATGTTCTTACAATTTTGAGATTATGTTCCGAGCACCTTTGATCGCGTGTGAGTGATAATACCGACGTGAAATTTCTAACGAATCGGAGAATTGCTGGAGAGTCAAAAAGATGGGCTGGAACTCCAAGTTGAAGAATAGCGACGACCGTCAGGCTCTAGAGTCGACGACACCTCTCAATACCAAGACAACATCGTGGCTAAAAGATCCTGGACTCCGTCCCCTCAATTTCGGTCTCTTCTTCCTCCTATTCGGCGATGTCGCTCACGGTTTCGACGGATCCTTGATCAACAATCTTCAACAGATTAGCAAATGGCAAGATGGTTAGTCATTCACCGTTTGTCTGGGCCCTCTCGACGTGCACTTCTCGACATGCTGATAGGGTAGAGGTCAGACTTTGACCACCCCCGAGCGAGTCTTCTAGGTGCCATGAGCGCATCGTACTGGATCGGGAACATCCTAGGAGTCATCCTCATTCCCCTTGTCGCAGATCGGCTCGGCCGACGCATCGCAATCGCTATAGGTTCGTGCCTTTGTATCGTAGGTGCAGCAATCTGCACAGCGACAGTGAACCACGGAGCCTTCATCGCTGGCCGTATTCTTCTTGGCATGGGAGGAGTCATGTGCTCTTCCGTTTCGACTGTCTTGATGACGGAGCTGGCGTACCCATCCCACCGGGCCACGGCGACGGCATTGAGCAGCACGACATACAGTGTCGGGGCCATCTTGGCTGCCTGGGTAGCCTTTGGGAGTTTCCGAATTTCGGATTCTTGGTATGTTTTTGCTCGTCGGGGAAGCTTTCCACGCGAAGGCCGAAAATCATGTGCACTGACTGACAGTTCTTCACCATCCCTAGGGCGTGGAGAACGCCGACACTGATTCAGGCGTTTCCATCGGCGATGGTGCTCTGCGGACTCTTTTTCTTGCCGGAGTAAGTTTGCCAAGAACCAGTACTTGACTCAAAGCTGTAGCTGAGCCACAACTTCTAGATCGCCTCGATGGCTTTGCAGCAAGGGCAAGGAACAGACGGCGCTTGATATCCTGACAGAGTACCACGGCGCAGGTGATGCCGACGACGCAGTTGTACAGCACGAATATGCCGAGATCAAAGAAACTATCGAAGCGGAGATCACGCAGAACAAGAACCCTTTCCACCTCAAGGCTCATTTCGCAACCCCAGGCAACCGGTGGCGATCGTTCATAATCATCTGGTGCGGGATATGCAAACAATGGTCTGGGAATGGGCTAGTATCGTACTATCTGGGGAGGTTTGTTTCTCCAAAAAGTTGACCACAGAATTTTGGGAATAGAGCTAACACGGCATGATACACGTTAGCATGCTCAAAAGCGCAGGTATCACCAAGCAGATCGAGACAACATTGATCACTGCAACATCTCAGATGTTCAGTTTCGCATGTTCCTTTGCGTTCGCCTTCCTCCCGGCGCGTGTCGGCCGCCGGCCCCTCATGCTGACAAGTATGGCCGGAATGTGGGTGGTATTCGCAGTCATCACGGCCACGTCCGGCGCCTACGTCGAGACAGGGAACCGCCACGCAAGTTACACCACCGTAGCATTCATCTATCTCTACAGCGGTGTGCATAACCTAGGCTGGACGGGGGCACAAATGCTTTACAGTAGGTCAAAGCCCAGTGCCCCAAAGGGACGGTTAGCCTTTGAAACGCTGACGCGCCGTGTACCCTCTAGTTGTCGAAATCCTTCCCTACACCATCCGCGCCAAGGGCATGGCCATGTTTTCTCTTGTCGCGGGTATTTGTGGAGCTTTTAATACCTATGTTAATCCTCTCGGCATTGCAGCCATGTCCTGGAAGTTTTACTTCTTCTACGTTGGCTGGATCATCGTCCAGTTTATCGTTGTGTACCTGTTCTTCCCCGAGGTAAGCTCTTGATTATGATCAGGATGAACTACTTGTTGACGTTATCTAGACCAAGGGACCTAGTTTGGAGCAGATCGCGCTGCTTTTCGATGGTAAAGATGCTCAGATGGGTCGAGTCAATGTTGTGGCTGAAGAGATGCTCAACGAGAAGGGCGAAATAGCGTTCCAGGAAAAGCAACAATTGTAGAGTTACTCTATAGAGTTGTTGCTACGTTTTCACTGCGGACGCAATCCATATGCTCAACTGTTACACTCCTCAAGTGTACCTTATGACGGAAGTAGCCTACAGAGACGGTTACAAAACTTGCCCTGGCAGCATGACCACTAGACACAGTCGCGTCGTTGCAACTCTTTTTGTAAGTTTCGTGGCGGAGCTATTTGCCAAGGAGGTTTGTTGATCATCCGCTCTTGGCGAGAAGTTGCATGTGCTCCGTACGACCCAAGCTTCGGCGTACAAACTTCAGCCCACAGACTGATGCTGTAAAGAGCTGTTACCTACACTAAAAAGAGACACTCAAGGGTATGATTGCCCCTGGCCAAGAACCAGCGGGCGTGTGATCCACGTGGAGACCCGGCTCCCACATAAGTTCAACCAGTCTGCATTTGGGACTAATCGCGTGATGGTTTAGATGCGGCCTGAACGTCCAACCTCCTTCGTTGAGCTTCCAATCGCATCCAGGCGCCGAGTCCCCTGGAAACGGGCGACAGCCACGTAGATCTCCGTGAACAGATCTACTTTACAATGAATTTGGGTTGCCGGATTAAATCTAGAGCAAATTGATTTTGGAGCACTGAAAGTAAGGTATGCAAGGCAGTCGGAAGTCCCACGGGTCACGACTACCGAAGAGGCATTCTCGTGCTACGATAATTCTTGAGGTGAGCTGTGAGTGGGAGATGTGCTTATCTTACACATCGAGTACAATTATGTCGTAGTAAACTTCTTTAATATGACTTAGGTCCTCCGCATTGACATTAGCCCAGTAATTATCTCTTATCACAGCAAAAAATTGGGCTAATTCCTAAATTCCCTCGGGGATGTCGCGGCCTTCAATAGTCCGATATCCACTTGTCCGTCTTTTTTGACTCAACGAGAACGAGACCGGAGGAGGACTACCACATCTCGAAACCACCTTAAAAACTCTATTGTCAAAATTTCTGACGTCAGAATCTACGGGAGGAGCTTCCCTTGTTTACCAAACGCCAAGAGTTTCACATCGCAGCTGTCAGCAGTCAAATGTGAATCCCTATCCTTGACCCCATATGGAGCTAGCATGCCTCGCCCGGGAACCCTAGTCCAATACCTTCAGGTGGATTCATGGGGTATTGGAAATCAGACAATCAATGGAGTGATTTATCATACGGAGAGGCATAGGTCAGGTTATTCCCGTCATCTCAACTATCGAGAGGGAGGTTTGACTTTGAATGAATGCCCAATTACGGCGTACTCAGCGAAGTCAAGGTCGGCGATTACAGACTTACTTTCTGTCACGATCCTGTTGCGGATAGATGCGTCTTCTCACTTCTCGGGTCGATCGGTAAGCTCCGCGATCTCAGTCGAGGTGGTTGCAGCGTACGCAAGGTACCAACTTTGTGCTTTTCGGGCCGGAGATGATCGAGGTTTGAGTAAACAGAAGGATAGGGCAGTCTTCAGCTTCGAAAAAAATGTTACATTTGATGTTACTGTACTGTACAGTTGCAAATCATATCTGGGTATATCATAGTAGCCCTGTGAGCTGTAGTTAGGCCAGCTGGCTAAGGCCTGTACACGTGTACCTCATGTAGTCGTCTAATAAGCGTCATCATCTTACGGTCCAAGTGCTTGAACGTAGCCGGACTCCAACGAGTCTGGAAGTTCAGTCCTTTCCCAAAGTTGTAGAAGAGCCAGCACTGTAGTTGCTTGCATCACTCAACTTCCTAGCCGCAAGCTTCGGTCGAGTGGGTGGTGCCAGCGTGTTGACCTCAACAGAGACTGTCGTGGTTGTCTCGCATTGAATTGCCATGCCCATGACAGAACCCTCTCCCATCCCAAAGCCTTTCATGCTTCCTTTCATGCTCTCCGTACTTTCGGCGCTATCAACTTTGAGCGCCCTCAAACCGCCTGACTTTGGGCCCTTTCGGGCAACTTTCTCGCACCACTTGTTATATCGCCGCAGCCGTTTCTGTTCCGAGGTCGGGCCACCCATGACGATGGTTGTGTTGCCGAATTTGGGAGGTGTGCCGCACATGAATGAGAATGTCTCCAAGCCAACCTCCTGTGATGGAGGCCCTTCGCATGAGAAGACAATGGATCGTCTAGTTGAAGAATAGAGAACAACATCCATCCAGCCATTACAAGCAATCATTGCTCCTGCGAAGCAGAAGTATCCGAGCGATACGTCGTGCCCTGTCATGGAAGCAAGACGGCCAGCAGCCAGAGGTATAGTGCAGACAACATAGACGAGGGGGTATAAGAGAAAGGTGTGTTGACGAGCATAATCTGGAATGTTGGGTAATCGTCTAAGAATCGACGTCAAGCACATCGGACGCCAAAAGGAGCTCGACATTGTGCTGTGGTTATCACAGCTTGACGCGGTGCCTGAACTTGATCCGCTGTAATTTGATAGCGTTGGTGCCGTTGCCGAGTGTCCACAGCAAGGAATGACCCCGCCGCTTTGCCGAGCTAGTTTCTGCAGGTGAAGGAATATTATGAAGTAGATCAAACTCGTCAGAATCAGTGAAATGAAGATCCAAAGATAGTGAAGTGTCAACCGGACGTCCTGATACTTGGAATTGATCCAACACTGTTGCGTGTTAATGATGTGCTGTTGCCGCGATGATCATGAGCAAGGCTGACTCACCCAAGCGCCCGCTCTTACATAGAGGCCGCCCTCACTTTTCCCATTCTCTGTGATGATAACGCCGAGAATCCCTGTCCCGTAAACGAAACTCCACATCATGACAATTGCGGTGTGAAAGGCCCATGTCGGAATTTTCTTAGCCGAGACGATGGACATGTAGGTGTGGATCGCGATACCCGTGATAAACACAGAAGACGCCAGGTCGCCAGTCGACACAAACCATCCTTGGGTCCAACAAGTGCCTGTACCGACTTCAATGGCGTTTCTAGTCAGCCACTCTACGTTGAGTAGAAAGGCCAGCGCTTGTTGGATATCGGCGAGTAGGAGGTTGAAAATGAGAACGAGAAACTGGTTCGGCGGCTCATTAATAGCTCTTTGCCACCAAGTCTCCTTCTGCTTCTTTGCAGTATCTTCTTCAGTTGCCGCCGTCCAATTACTTGGAATGATGAATGCTGCGTCTGTCGGCTTCGGTGACTCAACCTTGATGATGAGATCCTCCTTCTTCGGGGTCGGTGGGCCGTTTTGCCATTGTATCAGTTTGTACGTGAGAAACGTCAACAAACCCAGGCTGGTAAAGAAGGAGAGAAAGCCCATCGTCGCCACCGCGGCGAGGCCATGGCGAAGAACTGGTGGTAACGGACGGACCGAGTAGGGTGAGCTATCCGAGTCATAGTGGTCTACTATATCTTCCGACTCGTTCATCTCCGCAATGTTGATGGGTTCAGCGACGGTTCGCAGCTGCGTGTGAATGTCATCAAGAATACGATGACGGGTTGTCTTTCGGTGTTATACCATCCCACAGAGCCTCAAAGATTCAATGTCAAGGGGGTCATGGCCCAGAGCGTCCAGACCAGGGACCGTCTGTAGCTTAAAAGAGAACCCACCCTAGCCTCAACATCAGCCGTCAAGCGGCAAATCCAAAAGACCATCTGACAATGCTTTCGTGCCAAGAACCGTTATCCCAGCCGTATGGAGGAAATAATCCGAGTCATAGAAACGACTCAGCTCGTTGGTCATGGGGGGTGGGAAGCGAACGTTTCTTTCAATTCGGATTTACTCGGGAAACAATCAGCAGTTCTCCGAGACAAGTTGAATTCTAGACGCGCGCGCGCCGCGCTATGGTAAACACCTGATCTTTCATAAGATTTGTCGATTAGAGTTCGCCATGTGTGTGTACCGCCATCGAGCTCTAGTATTCGCTGTGGGAGCGAAAGAGAAGTGTGCATGTTCCATCCCCGTTCCAAATCGTTCCAGGCTAAAGTATGTCTTCGACGGGACGGACTCTCGTGGGCTTCGGCGTCCCGCGGACCGGGATGACTCAAGCCTCCCTTTTTCTTGGCCTGTCTACTGTCTAAGTGCGTCTCTGAAGCACAACCCTCCTCATGGGTCAGGGGTTGATGACTCGGAGATTTCTCATTGGCTCTTCGACCTCCCTTTTTGGACCTATAATTGTCCGAGCACGACGTGATGCCACGAGTTGAGCCTTGGTGTGGACGTGCGTCTCCCGCAAATCGCCTTTGTTTCCGCCCCCAAATTCCGCCTTTTCTGCTGAGACACCGTGAACGGTTGGACTTTACCAAGGCGACCCTGACTGAGTTGAAGCGGATGATAAATCGACAGAAAGAAATACTGCCCCTTACAGTGGGACCTTTGACTCCACGAGCCGCGGCAGTGGTCAGTAATACACCCGTTCCCTCCGAGGTCGTGAAGAGGTGTTCGCCCCGGAATTCACAATCTTCCCTGAAGTGGAGTTTTAGGCTAAAATCCTCCTATTCGGGCATTTTTTAATAGCCGCCAAGACGGTTCCGCGCGCATCAATCCGGGGAAATCCACTTATTGCCATCGCCGATATGTCTAGTTCGACCAGGACGGTGGGGGCCGAAGCTGTCGTGTAGTACTTTACCTACTTACCTTAGTACCGTGCCTATACTGAGAACCACGCGGATCTTGTGAAACTTGAGATCGTACCGAAGACCATGAGAAGTCAAACTCAACACAACTTTCGAATCGGCGCCAGTATCTTGTACCCACGTGGGAGGAGCTTTAGCAAAGATCCGAAAAGCTTCCGACGACAGTGAAGTTCTTGCAACGTGGTCGTCAAGCACATTACTGGAGTTTTCATTGGATCGCAAACGAGTATGCAGCAAAAGTCAAGTTCGTGTGACTAACAGAACGTTCTGGCCTATCTATCGGTCGGTTTCCTCGTCTTAGCTATCCCGCCAAACTTCAAACAAGATGCCGAATGCAAGATGCAAAGTCTACTATTATTGCACGCCGTGTTGGGATCTGAGCAGCCAGCGTCTCGCTTTCGGATGATGTCTTTACCGACAGGCCTGAGTTATACGTGATTAGCCACGGAGTGTTCGCCCTTCATCCCAGAATCGTAGCATTACTCTTGCCGTCAGATATGGGAAAAGGCAACGTCGTATTTGCGACTAGACTAGAAGCCAGGGAATGCGGCCCCTGATCACCCGACGACACCAGCACAGGCGCGCGAATGGGATATGTTCCTGGCCCCGTTTTACATGACTCTTGTCAGCCTTAAACCTCTTCCCTTTGGACCATAGATCTGATCAGTGACTGTCATCGAGCTTTGGACGAGAGGAATGAGGCCATGTTGAGTTGTTACGGGAAACGTGTTAGGAGTGCAGTCCGAGATCCCAAAGTCGTAAACGCGTTTTCAGACATTGCCATTTTTTCGACTTTCCCACTCTGGGGCACACTCGCCGGATGATGTCCGCGAACTGTCTGATAGTCGGCGGTACCGTGCTCTGACTTTTTCTCTGCAGCATCTAGACTACTGCACTGACCGTGCTGTCCGAGCAATGTTGACCTCCTTCGGAACCGAATTAGTGGAGAATGGACGGTACAATCTTCTTCTTTTGGCTCCAGGACGCTCGTTTGGGGCTGCGAGGAGGCGAACTTCTCGCACTTTCATCGGATCGGATCCACTGGCTTTTGAAGATGCGTCAGTCGCGTTGAAATGGCAAATCCCGCTTGTGCATGTTTTTCGGATGTGTTCTCTAACCAATGCGAAGTGGCC
This sequence comes from Colletotrichum fioriniae, assembly GCF_027942845.1. Lineage (NCBI taxonomy): Eukaryota > Fungi > Ascomycota > Sordariomycetes > Glomerellales > Glomerellaceae > Colletotrichum > Colletotrichum fioriniae. Next base: position 724,191 of record NW_027076849.1, read on the forward strand.
TGGATTCGCGCGACATCGTGATAGGACAACATGAATGTACGGCCAAATTCTCGTTCGCTTCTCGTTGTCGAGTAGAGTATACAACTCCTGCTATCCTCAAGAACGAGACGATTCTTCTTGGAAAACGACTTGTCAAGGTGATGAGAATGATCCTGAACTGGAGTCCACCCACAGACACAGCCAAATTAGACCATGAACGTGGCGATATCTCAGACATCATCAGCATGCACCCGGTCTTATCTCCACGGCTCTGGCCAGTACACTCACTCTGAGTCGTCTATGGAGAGCTCTTATAGAGTTCTTTGATTCTCACGAGGCTGACACATATGCCTGCCGCCTGGGTCAATGAACGCGGCATCGTGTGTCAGTCACTTGCATAAGGGGTTTTCTCATCGGGGTCCAAAGTCAATCTACAAGACAAGTCTGATTTCAATACAGTTGTCCAGCGAAAAAAGGCAATGAGTTTCGCCTGACAGGCGTCTAAAGACGCCGTTCTTTCTTGAACCCCGCCTTGGAAGCAAAAAAGACTTTTCGGGAATCTATCCGTCTCGGGTATTACGGCACGACCCAGCACGCCGTGGATGCCTCATCATTAACTGCTGACTCCGGGCATTGGTATTGCCGGCACTCGTACGAAACTGCCGTACTGCTTTTTTCTCGATTGGCGAGAGAATATCACGAAAATTACCGACTCATGCTCTTTCCTGAGAATAACAAGATCAAGGCTCCGCTCAAGCTGTCCGCTCCTCTTGCGGAGTTTGAAACATGCTAGGCTGAAAGAGGCATTGGCATAGAGGTCAGCGAAGCATTAGGGCCGATCCTCTAGCGGAACTGCGGAGGACATACCGCATCCCCGTCAAGTCCGCTGGGCAGCTGATCATTCCTATATCCCCGGGAGCAGTGAAGAACCAAGGTATCCCTGAAGTGTATAGCATCGTTAATCAATACTGATCCTAGCCTTTTTAGCTGCTAACAGTCCGGAAGTAGCATTGCGTTTCCATGTCACCCGTCTTGGCCTTCGTTGTTACGTGGATATACCGAGCAGCGTGCGCAACAAGCTTGCCATTGCGGCGTCATAAGCCGTATAAGATATTGCCTATTCTCGCATCTCTAGGTCAAAGCACTGTGATTACGTCTATACCCGTAATATCATTAAGCTGTAATCAGTGCAGCAGTCTCCTGTTTTCCTATGAGCAAGGGAACGTTTTAAACATGAGAGAAAGAGAGATGTTTGACTTGCAGCCGCAGCTGTCGGGGAATAAAAACATGCTAGCGCCATGTACATTATGTGAAGTATAATGGTGACTTGTCCACTGGAGGGGACTCGGGGATAGCGGAATAATCCGCTCAGAAGATCAAGCAGTCGGGACACCTCTGCTTGAAGCTATGCCTGGGTGACGACTGAAAGAAGCAGCGGTGTTCTTGACTACTTTACTTGGAAGGCTTATGGCTGTGGAAGAGCGCATCTTCAATGTCTCCAACCAAATAGATGAACGACTCAATCCAATTCCCCATAAGGTACTTTCTATCGTCAACTCCAGACGTGTGAGATTAGAATCATTGTGTAAGAGTAGTATCTTACATACATGTGGGGAAAGTTGCTCCAGATCAAGTCTTGGCTAGGCTTGGGTAAAACGTCTTTTTTCTCCAAAGCTTTATGGACTTGCTCAATTACCCAGTCGAGTATCTCGCAGAGCCTCCGCACTTGTAAAACCCATCACCGCCAGTCTGTTAAAGACTCAACACAGAAAACACAGCCGCCAAGAGCCTCACATCGTCGCGATATCGCGATGCAAATGTAGAATCCGGCCATTAGCTGGTTTCGCTTCGTCTTGCCAAGATAACAGAAACACCGGGCCACAAGGTCCATTATTCAAACATTTTGATGGCGTGTGACGCGACCATGTTTAGGGAATCTAGAGGATGGCTCCCACCGGCTGTATCGGATGGGAGGACCATCCTAATGCAGGCATGTAAGTCTGCAAGATAAGGTTTAGGGAGGAAGAGTAATGTCAACATGGCCCCTGTGTTACCGGGGTGATTCGGGACATGCTGAGTCGGGCGAGCAATAACCCGCCCTTGGCCAGACAAGGCAGTGTAGGTCTCATGCCGAGCACTTCGGGTCATCTAGAAGATTGACTTGTGAATGTGAATATCTTCGCCTGCCGGGACTTTACCATGTCAACTGCTAGTATTATAGGTCTTGAACCATCGTAGGCATGAAATCTGGTCGGTGTCAATCTATCCGCATGAATCAACGCGAACTACCGACCACGTCATAAAAAGTAAAGCTCTGTTCAGGCATAGCGCAGTACATAACGGCTAGTATCTTCGCATGTTAGTCTAAGCTAACTATCTGGTACTCATCTGGGCGATTTGAATTAGGCCAACTGCCTGCATTGCATGAGTACAAAACTGATGAAAACACAAAGCACGACACATCTTAGAACGAAAAGCTAAATCGCCCACTTTAGTTTGTGAATGCCATAGTGCCTATATTGTTGACAATAAGCAGGAAGCACTGTGAGATGCGTTTCCGCGTATCAGGCGTTTAATTTGCTTCGGTTGCATTAAGGTAGTACGGGACGATGGATGATGTGAGGTCTGTCAGTCTTCCAAGACACCGAACTTCTGATGTAAACCCTCAAACAAGAAAAGGAACCGTGATTGCGAGAATTCAATTTTAGTCAAGAGAGTTTCCTCTCAGAGCATGATGCCACCTTAGTGGTAAGTCCTTGTTCACTATCAAGCCTCAACTTTCAGTGCACATATTGTCGTGATGTTCAGACCCAAGAGGTAAACGTCTCACAGCGTGGTATTATGCCCTAGTCACCAAAAGGTTTCCGCATTCTTGTTCCCCCCCAAAGACATCGAGGACTAGCTTTGCCACTGGCAGCCTCCCTGAATAGTGAGTAAACATTCACATTAGGTAATAATTAGCTCTGGTCTGATCTAGCCACCTTTGTCTACTCGTAGCATTCATGGGCCCAACTGTCCCAATCAGAAGTATCGGAATCATTGAAAAGCCGGTGAGCCACCACTTGCCTACCTACTTGGGACAATTGCTGGGGAGGCTTAGAGAACGCGTCTTTCGCCCCGTGCCACGATGTCACGGTGGGCCGAATTCTGCGATGATTATGACGTTGAAACATTTGTCTAAGGTAGTCCTGCCAAAGTTCCAAAGTCCGAGAATAGAATTACGGCTGCTTGTGGCCTTTTTTGGCGCCCGAAAGTCCCGCACGCTGGGCAATGCTAAGGCGGTCAATCCAGGTACAGCTCGACATGACGCGGTCGTTAGCACCGTACTGCGGTTCAGCCACTCGCTAAGTGTTTAGCTTCTTGGCAATGTTCCTCCTGCAGGCCTCAACACAATCAAGTATAACGTAACACGAGACAGCAGAATTTTTCCTCGGAAACATATCAACATGCGAGTGACTCTGCTTGAGTTTGGCTATCCTCTCCTTTCCAACGCTGTGTATGGCGAAAGGGCAAGCGCAGGTACCTAAGCTGGCGTGCTTAAACTTAGGTGACTGATGGGAAGACCGCTCTCGACTAATCCTAAGTAGTAAAGATACCGCTGTAAAGTAATTTTCTCTTTTCCAACTGCGTTGTGTGTTCAAAATTCTGTAAAATTTGAGTTTTATTCCGAAAAAACAAAAGTTTTAGAAAGAACAATGGCTGCCGGCCTCAAGGTCAATCCCCAAGTGATTGCTTCCATAAGATCGAACAGGCATAGCCCACAGGCAGTTACGCAGGCAATAATGTGGCTTGAGGCTTAATACTTGCCAATCACGATGAGTTGACAGATGCGACTAGTACCAAAGTAGCTAAGAGAGTACGAGAGTCGCTGTAATACACACTGCCAGGGCGAAATGCGCCTGCCTGGCAGGCTGACTAGCATCATGATCCTACAGCCAGCCAAATATCGATGGCAATGGTTACTTGACTGCGGTTCTGGGCGATGAAGGTACTTTGGCCAAGGTGGGTGTCTCAAAGTGAACAATTAGTCGCTGTAATAAAGGACCTTCAGATTTATTGAAAAAGCATCCGTTGCCTCGACATTCAGACTTTTAGTTAGTGCTTAGGAATCCACACTTCAGCGACAATTCAGATCATATCTTTCCAAATTCTCGACATCTACATAGAAGATAAGCTCTAGTAGAGGATCAGTCATTCTCACCACGATGGTGCCTTCTCTTCTCTTGGCCGGGTCTTTGTTCGGCCTTAGCCAAGCAGTCTCTCTATCCTTGACTACAAGGAACACAAATTCTACCAAAGCCTTTAGCTGGGTCGACACAAAGCCAACAAGAGACCTGCAATACTACGACTGTGGTGAAGGCTTCCAATGCGCCAGACTCGAAGTTCCGCTCGACTGGTCAAACCCAACTAAGAACAGCACTGCTTCTATTGGCATCGTCAAGGTCCCGGCCACAGTTCCGAATGATGACCCGTCCTTCGCCGGCAGTATTCTCATCAACCCCGGCGGCCCAAGCGGTTCTGGTACTGGTTTCGCTTACTCCTTTGGACCCATCTTGCAAAAGGTTCTTGGCCAGGACCGCAACTATGAGATCATTGGGTTTGATCCTCGTGGTGTCAACACAAGCACGCCTCGCGCCGACTGCTTCAAGGGAGACCAGTTCGCCCGCAGGCTTTCTCAAGAGCGCGACTCCGTTTTACCCCCGATTAATGCCGCCCTTGGCTATCATTGGGCTGACGCTAATGCTCAGAGTGCTCTCTGCGAAGAGAATGGCGTTGATAGTATCTGGGGTCATATGAACACCGCGTCCGTTGCCCGTGACATGGTGGAGATTATTGACCGCATCGATGACCTGCGCTGGAAGGAGTCGGGCAAGGCCAAACCTAAGAATGCCGAGGCAGCTCGCCTACAGTACGTTGGCATTTCATATGGAACCTACCTGGGCAACACCTTTGCTTCAATGTTTCCTGAGCGTATTGGCAGGATTTGGATTGATGCTGTCGTTGACGGTGACGACTGGTCTGCTGGCGTAAGTATATCTCACCTTTTGGAAATTTGTCCCAATGTTAATCGACCTCACAGACCTTCCGAAACAACATCAACGACGTGGAGAAGATTGTTGACCAATTTTACGCTGTTTGTTTTGAATCCAAGGAAGACTGTCCCCTTTTCCAGTCATCCGACAAGTCCGGCTCAGATGTCAAAGCCCGTGTCGCCGGCTTTCTTGACGAGATGGATACCAATCCAGTCTCCTTCGCCTACAACGACCGCCCAGCTGTTCTCACATCGCCAATCATCCGCCAGGCAATTTTCTCTGCCATGTATACTCCCCTGGTCTCATTCGAACCACTTGCTCTGGGTCTCAGCGCCCTTCTGAATGGCAACTCATCCGTTCTCGCAACCTTCTTAACCCCCGAGTCCATCAAGCTTGTCTGCGACTTGGAGAACGACGAGCTTCCTCAGTATAACTGGGACTCTGACGTCTTGTCTGGTGTTCTCTGCACCGACATTGTAGACGATGTGGCTAATCGCAATATCTCCTTCTACGAAAACTTGCTTACGGAGTTGAAGAACCAGTCCGAGACGACTGGTACTGCTGTAACCGGAGCAGTCCCGATCTCCTGTGCCGGCCGCAAGATTCGCCCGCCGTACGCGTTCACGGGGCCTTTCACAAGCCCTGCCGCTAACGCCAACGACCCCAAAGCTCCCGCTGCACCGCTCTTAATCACTTCTAGCCGTTACGACCCCATCACTCCTCTTAGAAACGCCCTGCATGTTCAGAAGGGACATCCTGGCTCGGCTGTGGTAATTCAGGAGACTTCCGGACACGGCGCGACGTCCAACCCAAGCGCATGTCTTGTAAAGATCGTTCGGGATTACTTTTACGAGGGCAAGCTGCCTGAGAGTGGTACTGTCTGTGAGTCGGCATGTAAGCCGACAATTCCGGCTGATAAGGAGAACTGCACCTCTATTCTCAACTCAAGAGATGTGGAGTATATGTTGCCTCCACTGGGAGAGTTTCACTGGTTCTAGTCAACAAACACTGAGTATTCTATCCGGCAGCAGTAATTAGTTAAGCGTAATCGCAACCCTATTGTCCTTTCTGAGAAGCATTCTTCTACAACAAAAATACTCATTCTGATACCATATGTCTCACAATGAAAGCAAGGTTTTGTGAGGATATTTGAGCTCAAGAATGATTAGCATAATGAGAGAACCTTAATCAGCCAGTCCTGGGCAAACGCCATAGAGGTGGACTGAGAATGATCTTCAGCCACTCACATGTACTACACCATTCAGAGCACTCACTCCTGAGTCTCACGGCCAGCAACACAGTCCTTATAACCAACGTAACCTACTCATTCTAACAAGAAAACGGGGCTTCAATCCCTCGGGCACTCTGGCTCAGCGGTTGATATGGGCCACTCAGCTGGGTAAGTAGGATTTCCACGTGTCTCTATTCAGACGGACCTAGACCCCTTTAGTTCGACTCCACGCTCGAGAGCCATTCTTTCGCACTTTTGATAACTCAAATACATTCCGCCACTTATGCAGATGTAGGCTTGTGAATGGGACGACTAATGTTAGGTTGACATCGAATCCGTGACAAGCAAGAACTCTGGACTTGAGGGTAAATTTAGGTTGGTCCACCTCATAAATGTTAACTCGACAGACTGCTCTTCCTATTGAGTCGTACAAATATATCTAGCATCAAAGGCCTTTCAATTCAGAGATAGCCAAACGCCTCAAACCATCCTTGAATTTTCTTTCTACTCTCTGCTCATCTGGGACCCCAATGTGAAAGGTTACAGAGGGAGAGTTTTTTACGCTTCGGGATGCCTCTGTCGAGGGTGCCCCGTCTCTTTCACGACCTACAATTGGAAATTAACAAGCGGACATCTTGGAAAGGCTGTGATGTAATTAGTCTCTCACTTATATTCGCCACGGGTATTTGAGAGCACCCGCTTGACATCTTCTTAGCTTCATGGCGTAACAGCTTACCTGTCTTACAACCATCGATCTCTTGGGTCTGGCCAAAGGCTCTCCCACTTTGAAACTTGCTGCAGGTCCCACTTTAGGTGCTCGAAGATGTTTCCCTTGTCTAGAAAGACGTATCCAAAACTCAGCTGAGTGGGTAAGGGATTGGGTGTTAGCACAAATATTCCAGGACAATTGCTATGAGTGCCGGCCCATAGCACAACCCATCCAAATGATGGGCCCTCTTTTGTCTCCCCCTCGAATAGAAGCTCCCTACATTCCATTTGGGCGATGTGACGATCCGTGTCAATGACTTCACTCCCTCGGACGGACTCCTCAGATACATGGTCGAGTCGATTGCAACCTCCACGATTAAGCTGGCGTTCCGTGATTGCATATTCATCGTCTGTGGCTCCCTCGACCATAGTTCCTTGGACTTTTAGGTTTCGTAGTACAATGGAAACCTCGTCCTGCAGCTGTGGAATCAGTTGTGGAATGAACTCCTCACAATTCCATATTGTGTAGAAACGCTCCAGCCCGCGCGTCACCAGCGCCTCGAGAAAACATTCATACGCGGGCGAGAGAGGCTCTAGATCAGTAGTACGTCAGGAAACGTTACGGACGAGGAAATGAAAGTGAAAATACCTTCATTGAGATCAAAGACCTTTGACGTTGACAGGTCCTGGTAGACAAGCTGGAAACTCTGTGCATCTGGGTCGATACGATTGACAGTGCCTGAAGGAAAACGAAGAAGCTGGCGGTAGTAGAACCGGATCTCACAGTAGATACAACTCAGCTCTTCAATTTCCCAAGGTTGTAGGTATTTGTTCAGAAAGCGTAGCATGTCGGCATTCGTTGTCGTCGGTAGCAGACGAGCGGTGATACTCCCCAGGCCGTAGTAGCTGCACCACATCTCGAAATGGTAGAGCCCACGCATCATTGGGACTGGCTGATGAAAATAGTATTACTGGCATTCCCTCACGCTCGATGGGTCGGCACCCTGGGCTGGCAACATTCACCTTAGTCCGCAGCCTTTCAATGCGGTTATCCCGAGTTTTCACATGGATCTTTTAAAGACTGGCTGTGAGGATCAAGCTCCGCAGATTCACACATAGGGAGCTTTAGGGGCTTGCCTGCGGCATGTATCTTGCATTGTTTACCAGCTGCCTTTCCATCACGAGCTGCTAAATGAGGATTGCTACTGTGCCCCCCGCAGACCTCAACCGGGTGGTGTGGATGATACAAAACTGAGACGCCAATGCCATCTTCCCTGAATATTATGGCAGTCATGTCCCATAGACGCCAGCTCGCAATCTAGTGAATAACAACCCAATGCAGTCTCCTTGCACTTCCTCGCCGTAAGGAGGCGGCGCAGAATCACGATCATGAATCATGTCCGGCTCCGTGCAATGGATCCGGCATAGCAGGCCTCCGCAGTGTCAAGGACCACTTTAACCGCTGGACAACCCCTTCCGTATTTGGCCGTCCGTGTTGCATTTCTCGTTTCTCCACCCCAGGCTGCCGTCTGGGCCGCATGCTCAGTTGAGGCGTTTCCAGAACTTCGGGCTACCTTGGCGCGCGCTTACGTCGTCCCTCGCACTGCGAGACGATGCTTGCAATAGTACTGGCATGCTTCATCATGCCCAGGTGTCAAGATGCCCGTCTGACACTACATCTAGAATAGATGCAGCAACTTTGTGTGATGATCGTTATACGACTGGTACGTCTGGTCACTTTGTCAAGGACTGCCCTGGTCCTGTCGACTGTAGCACTTCCCCGGCCAACCCTCTCTTCCAACATGAACACATACACCCGACAGTCTGGCTGCTACAGGAATGATACAGACACGCCAAGCTGCCATGCGCCAAACCAGGGAAAACTATCCAGGTTGCCAAATCTGTGCCTGGCAGACTTACTTCTACCTCCAATGACAGTTAGATAAATGGGAGCGCTTGGTGCTTGTGTTAGGTCCGACGACCCTAGTAACCACGCAGGAGAGTGGCACTGGAGGATCTTCGTCAGGTGGCCCCATTTCCATGTCGATTCTGCTACCAACAGCGTTGGACGCGCCGTGAAGTCTACTGTATCAGTATCTATGGCCAATTGGAGATTCATTCCCGGAACGCTCTTGATGTTAAGTCCCCTGGTAAACCTCGGGCTGTTTTCGACATATCGCCGACTTACACTCTCAACGCTTCGCCTAGCCGCGCGGTTCTACTGGCCATCAAATACTTGTCCGTTGAAAAGAGCAAATTCAACTACAAAACCTGATGTTCTCATAAGTCGACTACTTGAAGCCTCTCTAGATCATGCAGCTTCCTCTGCTAAAGAATTTCTTGACACATATCTCCCACTCGAGTCAAAGCCGTAAGGAGCTCTGCACAATTATTGCCCTGCTTATCGTCTATCTCAACATCAAACGCTCACTTTCTAAGTTCTCTTCCTTGTCTTCATCCACCATCATGATCGGCCTTTTGCAGCCACTAGACTTGTGGAAAGAGGGCGTGGCTACACACGACAATGGACTGGCGCCGGTATCGCCAGTACCGTCAGTATCGAAGCCTCCAGCTAGCCCTGCCGCCAATCTTCACGCCATTGTGCTTGCTTTTCGAGCCATTACAGTGCTCAAGACAGCAAGCACTTCAGCGACTACTCGAATCAAAAAGACGACCTCTGTTGATGCAGACAAACACTCCGCGGTATCTCTCCTAAAAGTGCATCCAGGTATGTTAGCTCCAGATTGACTTCCCACATATGCACAACATAGAGGCTGATACGTAAATCGAAACGAAGTGTATCAAACTGTGCCTCTTCGCCTCAATGAATTCCGTATTCTCCACGTGGAGCCATCCACCTCCTTCTCATCGCAAATTGTGGCCAGACTCTCTGTGGTTGACTACGATCCCGAATCCAAGAGCGTCTCAGCCTCTTACGACGCTCTCTCCTATAGATGGGGAGACCCCAACGACACTGTTACAATTGTCGTCAACAACGCAGAGTTGAAGGTGACAAGGAATCTGTCCATTGCTCTTCAGAATCTCCGTCACAAAGACCGAGAGCTCGTCATCTGGACGGACGCTATCTGCATCAATCAGATGGACATAGAAGAGCGGCAGGTCCAAGTAACTCTAATGGGTGCCATCTACTCAAAGGCGGCCTGTGTGCAGATATGGCTTGGCGAGTCTGATCACGATACTGAAGCGGGAATGGATCTCGCGAATAGCTGCAGCGGCATACGTGCAGACACCGCAGCAGTCGCGAAAAGGATCTGCGCCGATGGTCGTGGGTCTGCTGGATTGGCGGAGCTCCTCGAGCGGCCATACTGGAGCAGAATCTGGATGTTCCAAGAAATCCTCCTGTCAGGAAAGGCGCAGGTTCAGTGTGGGCAGTTCAGCACATCATTTGGTAACCTCAAGTACCTGGATTTGGTGACCTCCAAGGCATCTCTGTGGAAAGACCGAAAAAACCCTCCACCCTGGACCATCCGACTTCGCAAAGCATTCTTCAACACGGCACAGTTTACCATTAGTCCAAAGGCTCTCAACAACTTGGAGCACATTCTTGTTCTCACAAGACCGTTACAAGCGACCGAGGCGCGTGACAAGCTCTTCGCCCTCATGGGTACGTGCGATATGGCCCCGTATCTGTCCGTCGACTACAGCAAGTCGCTACGCGATATCTATGTCGAGTTCGCCAGGCATTACGCTCAAAAAAGACGGGAAGCTTGGCTTTGTTTCTCCTGGCCGGGTCTCAAAATCCAGAAGACCAAACTGATATTGGTCTTCCTTCATGGACTCCAGACTTTCGCTCTTCGACAGGGGTGGATATCTACACTGGCTATGGGATCGAAAATACAGGTACCTTCAACGCCACAAAAGGGAAGCGCTACATCGAAACGTACTCAAAAGAACACATAACGGGGGATGCCGACGGAGTCTTCATAGCCAAAGGATATCTTTTGGATACGATCAAAACCACAGTTCCAGTCTTGAAAGATGCGCAGACTCCGAAGCAACTGTTAGCGATGCTGCAATTTAGACAGCTCGACTGTCACCTCGGGGGTTCTGACAAACCTCAGATCGAATCACTATTCGAGAGTCTCATATACGACACTAATGGGTACACTGAAGAGGACTCTGAAGCTCGTAGCGCCACAGAACAACATCATCGATTGAATCATATGCTTGGGCTCATGCGAGACTTGGAGACATATATGGGCAACGAACTTCCCAGGAAGCAAGACGGCAATGTTGACTTCAACGCCCTTTTCGGCTCCAAAGGAGGCAGCGATCTTCCCTACGTCACCTTCTACGAGTCAATGAAAAGGACTGATGCCTCCCAACTCGATGTTCATTACAAAGCGTTCATGAAAGACTTTTTGTTGAAAGCAGGACGGGCGTCGAGCATGTTCGTTTCTAATGACAACAAGCTTGGGCGGTGCAACATAGTTGCACGGTCTGGTGATGTCATTGCCCTACTTTTCGGGTGTCCTTTTCCCGTGGTTTTGAGGAGACAAGAGTTGGGATTCGAGTTTGTCGGTGCTTGTTACATCAGCGGCATGATGTATGGGGAGCTGATGAATACCGAGAGTCATGACTTGACGGTTCAGGAGATCCCATTGATCTAAGAAAGATATCTGGCAGCCAGGTATTAGCATGTATCATTATCAAGGTATATCATTCCGCAGCGTATCACCAAATTGAAGTCTCGAGATCTCGCGAGATAAACTCTGCCTAGATAAATGGTCATTTCACCCTTCATGCTTCCTTCCTGCGGTCTCTCTCTATCACTTCGAAATTCTTCATTTCAGAAGCTGTTATTGCACCAAGAACCATCCTGTAGTCTCATTTCGGCAAATCAGTCGTTGCGCTTATGCCGGCACATAAGTCAAGATCGAAAACTATCTAATTCTGGCGCGAAATAAGCCCAGAGCACGACAAATTCCAACCCAGTTTGGTCTAATTCGATGTGTCTCGGTGTCATATGTCATCTGAGTTTCCGCATTTGACCGTCGATTGGCCAATCCTGCGGTCCGAAGAGTCCAGTGACTCTAGGTGATCAGAAGCGCTCTACGCAGCCCCTTGCTTAGCGTAGAGTTTCATGCGCGCGCTTACGACAACAGCGCCTGCGGCAATGATACATCATCTTCCATTCCCTGGAGCTGTCATGATCGTCCTTGAGGTTTCCATCTTTAATTGTGTGACAGCCAAGAGCTTATGTTGCATAAGAGACCAAGAATGTCCAGATCCCCACCTTGAGAGGAGGTCCCTTGTCATATCTGCTTCCGCAGCTCATCCAACTCACGGGACCACAATACGACCTACGAAACGCCAAAATTTGCAAAGAGCGCGTGCTCATTGACACACATCCAAACAAAAAGAGTGAGTTGGACAGAATACTCATTTTGTCACCCAGCTGTGACTTTCGGATCTTCTTGTTCAGGACTCGGACTAATGAAACAGTTGTGCTTTTGCACATACAGCCAATGGCATCAATTCGACGTGACAAGCCCATTGAAGTGGTCGTCGCTAGCGATGCACGCCGGAAAACTGATTCAGGTCCGATCACCTTCGGTTGATGAAAGAACTTGAAGTCAATTCAGCCACTGACTCGTACCAGTATACCATTTGCTTCCTCTGAGTAAAGACGAGATCCGTGTGATCAAGTTGCAGCCCGCTACGTCACTACTGGCTCCGGTCGTTGCCGACCTCGCCGTCCTGCAGCTCGGAATTGAGCCCTCCCAGTATGATGCTTTATCATATCGCTGGGGGGAGGGCCTTGACTCAGTCAACATCACTGTCAATGGGGGGTCCATGACTATCTCACGGAGCCTTCAAATTGCACTTTGCTACTTGCGCCATGACAAAGAAGAGAGAGTGATATGGGCGGACAGCCTTTGCATCAACCAGGAGGACATGGAAGAGAAGTCTGTACAGATACAGAACATGGACAGAATCTATAGCGAAGCCAGTTGTGTGAGAATCTGGCTGGGTGAAGCAGGTGACTTTACAGAAGCGGGCATGGCTTTGCTAAACAGCTGCGAGGCTCTGCAAGATGAGACGACTACCACCCAGAAAATCATGCATGATGAGGAAGGTGTTTTCGGGCTGACAGAGCTCCTCCTACGGCCTTACTGGTCCCGAATGTGGATGTTCCAAGAGATCCTCCTAGCAAAGCGGGCAGTGGTCCACTGTGGCATCTTCGTAGCAGACTGGTGGACGATCAAAACATTGGACACTCTTACCAGCAACCCTTCCATCTGGAAACCATCAACACCACGAAAAAGATCTATCGCCGAGTTCCGCAAGGCATTCTTCAACATTGCGCACTTAAATGTTCCTTTGAGTCAAATTGGAAACATCGAGAACATCTTGTTTCCGACTAGCCATCTGCAGGCCTCTAACGATCATGACAAGCTATATGCGCTCATGGGTCTGTGTAACATTGGAAACTATCTGACTATCGACTACCTCAGCTCTACGCGCGACGTGTATGCGGACTTTACGCAGTGCTATACTCAGAGCACTGGTGATTTGAGCTTGCTGTACGGCGCGGGTCTCTGCCAGTCCTCCAAAGGTCAAGATATCGGTCTTCCGTCCTGGGTACCCGACTTCCGCGGAATAGACGGCAGAGACTCCTTATTTCTCGCTGCTGGATTCTCCAAAGCTTTCAACGCATCTGCTGGCAGGAGCTACCGGCAAGCAGAACGAAACGATTGTGAGATGGACTCGGGCGACGACATTCATCCAGTTGAAGGCCTCCAACTTGACGGTCTACTAGCTAGAGACTTATCTGACGAGAAACCCCCCGAGAACTTCCTAATTTCTGAAGGGATTCCAGCCGGACGTCTCTCGTTTGGAAAGGTTGCTGCCGAACAGCTCTCTATCCAACTAAACTCTGTTGAGGAAGTCGTGGTCGGAGAACTCCCGATCGAGGAATTTTCGATTGAGCAACTGTCAACTGAAGAATCTGCGGCCAAAAACCTCCCTGCCAAAGGTCTCGTCGTTGAAGGTCTCGTAGCTGGAGAAATTCTCATGACGCGGCCACTTGACGTCAGCGAATCTGGTCGCTGGGAATTGTACCAAACATTCGGTACTGGCTGTTCAAGTCATGGTACCTCCGAGTCTGCAATTCAGGCACTTGTTGAAGTCCTCATCATGAATAGCGATGCTAAAAGCTGTCAAAGCATATCAGGACAACGCGGTCATGGTCCTCAGGTCTCACTGTTTCGCCTTCTCGGTCTTGTTCGAGATGTTGAGAAGTTATGTAAGGGGAACTCTACGGGACCAGGAGCCAAGACTGATGTTCTGGCCTTATTGAGATGGGCTGGGCTCGACAAAGTCGATAGGTTGAGCGAGACTTACTCGGAGCTTTGGACATCAGAGCAAAAGACGCTCGATCGCTATCGTACGATGTTCATTCGCGAGCTGAAACGCAAGCGAAGCCCATCTTCTCGGATTTTCTCAGTCAATTCTGGCTACATTGGCAGAGCATCTGCGAAGGTAGCGGAGGGCGACGTGGTTGCTATTCTCTCCGGGAGCAGACTCCCCTTTATTGTTCGCAAGGTGGAGAATGCGATGTCATTTCAGGTTGTCAGTCCTTGCTACGTCAGCGGCATCATGTTCGGTGAACTAGTGGGCGACTCAGGCATAGGCCAAGATAACGTTAATGGTTTTGAAACCATTATGTTGGTGTGATCTAATAGACCATGGAGATGCTTGGGAGAACGAAAAGACAGCCGACGCTCGGCAAGTTAGAGTAAAGTCGAAGTGTCAAAGGAGAAAAGGGTATGCGGTCGATATCACACAAGTCATTGCTATATACTTGTCTACAGGAAATCAATGACTGGAAGAGGGAGTTGGAAGGTCAATTCGAGTTACAAGGTATTATCAGCGCATCTGGCCGATGGAGACAACAACATTAAGCAGGTTGTGTGCTATTCGGTTTTGGGCCTGTGTCTGAAAATGTTGTCGTTCACCTTCTCAATCTCTTCCCTCGCTCGATCCCACCGAATTCGCTTGCCATCAAAGTAGCGGTAGATGTGTGGACTGTAGATGCCACCCATGAGAAGGTTGCAGAATGATCGATCCTTGAGCCAGTATCGCCATCCCTTCCAACCCCACCCCAGATATTCGTCAACCCCAGTTCCAGCCATTTCGTCCGCCCATGCTGACCAAGAATGGCCATTGACAAGCTGCGGGTGAACATGAATTTTCTTTGCAAGGTCACACAGCCAATCATGATGCTCGTCGACCGCCTGCTCCATCTCGTGCTGAGGTGGAAGATCCGAGTTCCCCTTCCAGATTTGTACGACGGCCATGGACGCCAGGTCATATAGAACGAATGCCCCTGTTGCGAACGCCACGCATCCCATGAATGCAAGTGAGTCTGGGTACTTGAGCGACAGAACATTTTGATACAGGCGAGGTAGCGGTTTGCCCCTAGACCCTTGAGTTTCAGTCCACTTCGATGTCGCATTAGCCGTTGGATCGGCTTCGTGATCTAATAGACTGAAGTTGGGTTTGTATCCAGTGCAGTAGATGATAGCATCCACCTTCAGACTCCTTCCATCCATCAACTTAACTTCATGCGGCCCGGTTACGCAATTGACACCCGGTACAGATTCAACTTTACCACTCTCAAGCGCTGGGACAATATCGTCCGAGACGACTGGGGTGCTGGTCTTGATCGAGGGAGCTGGTGAGAGATTCCACTCAGGACGAATATTGAATGCAGAATCCTGCAGCTTTTTGACAAAGCCATTGAACAGGCGTTCAGATAGATTAGGGAAGAACCGCTCGAGGAGCCTTTGGAAAGTGATCAAGCGGATGTTGAGTGTGTGGTCAATCGGACGACCTTTGTTGGTTCGAGGAAGCTTACGGCAGACTAGACTTAGTCCTCTTAGTGTTCGATAGGTTGCGGTTCATAACTTACGATGAGAGCACCCTCTCGGTGAGAAACATATATCTCGCTTGCATGGCCCACAAGTGACGTTGCAGTGTCAGCGCCGGTGTTCCCCAAGCCGAAGACCAGCACTTTCTTCCCTGCGAAGTTCTCTGGGCTGAAATGCGCATTAGCAGCAAAGATACAAAACCGGCATAGTGTGACTGACCCTTTGTAAGATTTGGAGTGGAGCGTTTCGCCTTTGAACTGGTCAATGCCTTTGACATTCGGATAGTTGGGTGTTTGGTTCATTCCTGTTGCGATGATGACCCTATCAAACATTTCCTTGGGTGAATCAGAAATTTCAATGATCCATTTGTTGAGAGCCTCGTCATGCGATACATGAGTGACAACTGTACTGAGGCGCATCATTGATCGCAGCTTGAAGTGATCGACATAGTCCTCAAGATACTGCGCCACCTCTTCGGCCGAGGGTTGACTGGTTGTCGCTATGAGTTGTGAGAGTGCTAGCCTTTAGTCCAATTGGCAAACTTACCATCAGGAAACGGGAAGTCTGTGAAACACCCCTGATGATGTGTCAGTTGCGTTGACTATCAAGTGACTTGTTTGCACATTCTGGAAAATCTTACTCTTTCTTTCGAAATGTTGACAACAGTTGCTGTAGTAAGTCAGTCAGTGATGGTCTAACGCTAATCGTAGCTGGAGCATCGTGCTACTCACTAGGTAACACAGAAGTCTTATCCTCTCGGGTAAACTTCCAAAGACCGCCAACATAGGAATTACGCTCAAACCCGGTCACTTCGAAACCTTCTTCGGCAAGATTCTTCAAAGATACGATACCAAAGGCACCTACCATGTGTCAGAATGACCAACTCGTTCGATACGTTTACTACACTCACCGAGTCCGATCACTGCGACTTTGCTCCTTGGGGCGTCCATTCTTACAAACTCGAGGTCATTCAGGATACATAGGATGTCTCAAACCAGCTATCGTCAGGGAATCACGCGCAATATCTAGTTCTTTTTGTCTTGGCGAGTCTCACGTTATGGAATGCCGGCGCCTGAACTCTTGAAACCTTGAGGGCTGAAAGTCATGCCACCACTTCCGCTGTTCCGCTGTGGCGTCCACTAGCACCTAGCCAAGCGCACCTAGTAGCGAAACCACGACATAAATAAGCGAGGCGATACGAGGGCAACGCCTGATTGGTGTCTCTGATCAAACTTCTCACTGTCAGCGTTGATATACTTTGGAAGGTATGCACTGCGTTTCTCGTAAGTCCGTCATTTTACGAGCTTCTCCGAGATGCAAGTGCTCGCATGATATTATGGTCCGAGACCGGCCTCAGCTACTCCAATTGCTGAGTCTCAAGTCAGCTTTTGTTTGTTTCTTCAAGTTTGGCAGACTGCATGCCGTTGATATTAGATGATAAGTTCGGAGCAAACCACAACAGCCTATGAATAGTAAAAGAACATAGATGTCGGTCTTCGTTTGGCATCCTTCAAGCAAGTGGGTAATCATATAATGCATACGTAAGCAGCATAAAGTAAAAAGAAATCTGAAGCTTCCCATCATCCACTGGTGCTTCCACCACGCTCAAATATGGTCAAGTTTATAAAGTGCTGATACAGGACCGATACCATGATTTGATTAAGTACTTACGTGGATTTCGCACCAAGGGTGAGAGTAAGTTGACGGAATTGAATGCTACAGTCGACTGCCCCCAGCTCTCAAAATTAGCTCAACAAAACCTTGATGCTAGGTTTGGCTACCCCGTCAAAGTCGGAACTCATCAGGCACCGAAATCTACACTTTTTCCGATCACATCCAAGGTTATCTCAGCACAGGGCTTCGAACTAGGTTCCGGATCCTATCTAAAAAAAAACATCAAGGAGATTAGGAAACAATGAGCGTTCTGCAGGAGCCTATTTAGCCGGGCCTGATATGACAGCTGCGTTGAATGGCTGAAGTCTTGATTAATGTGCACAAATCAGCTCAACGTTCTCGCGCTTGACAGCTTTGGGAGTTTTGACTATCCTACCCAAACATTTTTGCCATGTACCTTGGCACGGGAAAGAAATCGGGTGCTATATCTGTATAGGTAAGCCGCAGTATAAGCAGGGTGGTTTTCTTGATATGCCGTGGTGTGCATTGTCGTGTCCATCCTCACCGCTCTTGCTACCGCGAGCTTGTCTCCATTCAAAATGTCGGCATTTCTTGCGCCCCAGCGACGTTTGGGAACGTTTCACTGTTTGGAGCAGAGATTCTATCTTTGCAGGCAAACTTCGTCACCAATTACACCATCTCTGTCCCTTCTTCTGTTCGCTTCACCCAGCCGTCAGTCGAAGTGCAGAACGCGAGCTTCTGCAACATCACAGTAACCTACACCCACCCGGGCCAATACGACGTAGTCAATTTCGAGGCTTGGCTCCCCGCAGAGGGATGGAACGGGCGTCTTCAGGCTGTCGGAGGCGGCGGTTGGGTTGCAGGCCGCAGTGAACCCTTTTACAGTGCCATGGGTGGAGCAATAGCTGACGGCTATGCGACGATCACGACTGACGCTGGGTTGGGGAACTCTTTGGACGCGAGTTCTTGGGCACTTCTCAGTCCCGGAAACGTTAACCTCTACAATCTGCAGAACCTTGCGTCTGTGTCACTCGATGACGGCGTAAGTCATTGGATCACCCTGGCACAGCTGGCGCTTCTAATTCTCAAACCTATAGGCGATCATTGGAAAGTTTCTCATCAAGTCCTACTACGGTCATGGGCCAGCTACTGGAATGGCTGCTCTCAGGGGGGGGTGTCAAGGATTCATGCTGGCACAGCGCTATCCAAAGCAGTACGATGGCATTGCTGCCGGTGCTCCAGGGATCCAATGGACCGATTTCTTCCCTAGCATGCTCTGGCCTCAGCAGTACATGAATATGATCGGGAAGTACCCCCATGCATGTGAACTCACGACGATCACGGCGGCGGCAGTGTCTGCTTGTGATGGACTAGACGGTGTCAAAGACGGAATCATTGGTGACGTCGACGCCTGTCTTGATACCTTCAATCCTTTCGATATGGTTGGTCGAGCAATCAACTGCTCCGAGGCGCCTGAAGTTAGTCATGCAGCAGCAGCTGTAGTCAACGCTACGTGGCAGGGGATGCGCAACTCCCAAGGCGTACAGCTGTGGCCGGGACTGAGCCCCGGTACTGACCTGACTGTCGGCGTCGCAGCTACAAACTGTTCCACAGGGTCCTGCAGAGGTGTGCCTTTGTCTATCGCTACGCAATGGCTTTCGCTGTTCGTCGCAAGAGATCCAGATTTTGATATTTCCAACCTCAGTAATTATGAGTTTGATTGGCTGGCACACCAAGGGCGGCAGAAGTACAACTCGATCATTGGCACCGATGACCCTGATCTTTCTGCTTTCCGTGATGCCGGAGGTAAGCTGGTAACTTTTCACGGCCTCGTAAGTCAGCATGAGCCCCTTATCCATCTCTAGGTAGTGAAAAAGCTTAATATTCCCACAGGTGGACGAGCTTCTCCCCCCAAAGGGGAGTAGCAAGTACTACGACAGAGTCTCCGATCTCATCCCGGGAGTCCACGACTTCTACCGGCACTTCGAGGTACCCGGCATGGGCCATTGCGGCGGAGGGAGAAGCGGGGAGCCAACTAGTCTGTTTGGTCAACTCCGCGCATGGGTTGAGAACGGCACCGCACCAGACCATACACCAGTCAAGGTCACAGTCTTGGATAGAGATGTGCAAGACCGCATCTTTTGCCCATATCCCCAAAAGACCGTTGTCGATACAAACTGGGATAGGACTCTGGGAACACAATGCTGGTCATGTGAGGCAGTCTGTAGGTATCACTCAAAGTCAATGCTTTTGCTGGGTGAACTGGCCAATCGGCCGGTCATTGTCGCGGATTTGGATCCTATAATTCTATCTTCTTGTTGATATCATTTGCAGCACACGTCCGAAATCTTAATCGCAACCACTTAGTTGAACAAGCCATACAGCAGGTTCCCCAAGTTATGGAATCAGTTTTCCTGTAACGTGTTTGTCTAGTCACTGCAGCTGTTCGAGCAATCGTGCTTCTCAGCGTTATACCTGGAGTGGCACTTGCACTGAACATCCTGAACAGGGTAGCAGCTGCCAGAAACAGAGCCACGGTGGGGGTCCGCCGCGTTGGTGTTCTTGTAGTTGACGGTGAAGGACTTCCCGAGGGATCCAAACTTGCGGTTGATGTAGAAGAGAGCGTTGCCCTTGCGCAGGCCATTGTTGCAGTACTCAGCGGGCTCGTTGCGCGCCCAGTTGTCGAATTGGCCGCAGTCAACTCCGTAGTAGCCGTTCACTGTGAGACGGAAACATCAGCGGCATGCTCGAGGAAGACAAGTAAAATATCGAGGATAATGGGAACTTACTGGCACTGTCGACCAGAATCCAGGGGTCAACATGGTCGTCGAAGCAAAAGTCAAGTCTGCACTGAACGCGCTGGCAGTCGCAGTAGCTGAAGCCGCAGTCGCGCTTCTCGAGTTCGAAGGGGACGTAATTGGGAGAAGAGATGGCAGCCAGAATAGGAGAGGCCATCAAGCTGGCAAGAACCACGGAGAAAAGCGAAGGCATTTTGGAAAAGAGTGTAAGTAAAGAATGTAACGAAAGAGTGTGATGGGTTCTACAAGCCAAAGAGTGTGCTGAACGGATCTGTTGGTCCTTCTATTCAAGAACTGCAAAGACATCTGGGTAGTACTGCTCTCTTATAGATGCGTGTACGATTGCTATTATTGGATTGAGAACACTTACTCGAAGCAGTTTGGCGAGACGGGCATACCCGACTTGGCTAACACTGCGGCCACGCTGTATCAATCAGTGGTTCATTGACATCGTGGTTCATTCAGTCTCTCGGCCGATGCGATATCTCTATTAGACTTTAGGCTAAGTGCCGGCGTCCCTGTATCCGTCGGCCTGTGCGCCTACTTCATCTGCCCATAAGGGCCATAGCACGAATCGTGGCGGCGGAACCTCCCACTACCCAAGCCTCAAAGACTCAGTCACCTTTTGCGGCTCCAAGGAGCGAGTCAGGAGCCACCTATCCATATTCACCAGTGTTCTGGAATCCAAATTGTTTGTACTGCCTCGATTGGAACAGACGGTAAAAACTTTGGAAACTACACAAGACCACTCCCGCGGTAGTACTTCACAAGTCCTTCACTCGATCTAGAGCCGGGTTCAGGTCACCCTACCCACGGATGGCGGGTACCCACTCATCTACCGACATTAGAACGGGGCCATCATTCAATGGCGGGCTAAGACGAGAGTGACAAGTTAGGCGAAGACTTCCACTTGTCTATGAAGTTGCGGATGTCATGAGGCGTGCCGTCACCCGTCCCAAATCACAATAACTCGGCTTACCGAATCCGAGTCTTTATTTCGCAGAGCCTCGCTTGCTGTCAAGCATAGATGGATGTGGGGGAAGATCGACACTTCGACTCAGTCCGAACTCCAGTTCATGTCAAATCAGGCAAGGAACCCCCCACTCGCCCAGCCGGTTCAACGGCAGCCTTATCCATAGAAAGTCGTTGGCATTTGACAGAGATCCGGATACGCCGGTGTCGGGACATCGTCGAGTCATCAGGGGGCGTTTCATCTGCCGTGCGTGTGCGCGCGTTTCCAGGCGCCGGTATGCATGGCACTGAGTGATAGGGAGCAGTTGGAACTACTTTAGATACAAAAATATCCATCTCCAGCGTATCTCGTATCCAGTTGTTCAGGAAATGTCTGGATGAGGCACCTTAGGCAGCTTCAGACTTTTGAATATGTGCACACCTTAGCTGTTAGAACCCTGGTCAAGTAGAGATTGGTGACTTATGCTTGACATAAGCTCGGGGCGTATGTCCAGTCGCAACGCGTCGTGTGCGCCCTTCCCTAAATTGGCGGAAGCTGACGAGCAGTCGGACTTAGGAAGTCATTCCCGCAAGAGTTGAAGTTTGGTGGATGTATGAGCTCCCGGAGTCCATATTATAAACTTCATCATCCAGGTGTGCTTACGTGGATTTATTCTAGCCTCCTCGGTTGCCTCGAAATGTCAAATGAGAGTATGGGACCCTAGATGTGCACAATTAGCAATTATCATCAGTGATCACTCAAAATTCAGATTTGAAAGACGCCCACCAAATACTGATATAAGCCTTCGACATCTTCAACGCGTCCTAGATAACGGACAAGAAGTTTCTCGCAGAATGGAGCCAACAATATCGAATGGCTTCGGATACCTCTCTGCTTAGAATGCTTGAACAAATCATTGCATGGTTCACTACATAGTGCAGACGAGAGGCGGAGTTATTAAAAACCTTGAGCAGCATCGCTATTTTAACTGGGCAGAAGTGTTATGAGGTCAAATTAGGTAGCTGTTCCTATTCTGTACTCTGACTGAGTAATCTAAAGTCATTCGTAAAAGCTAGCCACTTAAACTTTCAGTTCTTCGTATTGATTGGCGTCGCATTGGCGGGTGTGTTTAAACCGGAATCCAGCAGATTGTTTTTACACAGGGCGCCAATCTTGCTGGTGTCTGTGTAGGCCGCCGATGTGGACTGTTGTCTCAGAGCGACTTATGATTGAGATCATTCGTTCAGCTCCAGCCAGGGAGAGGGAACGGGGTGTCTTCTGGCTCCGCGGGCAAGCCTGCAGTTGGCAGAGGGGTAAGCGTGACAATCCTATCCTCTTCGGCCAGCCTGACCTCGCGGAACTTGCGCAGAGTCCAGACGTTCCACACGTTTGAGTCGATGACAACACCGTAAAGACCGGCTGTCGTGCCGGTCCACTTCGTGATGACCCTGAGATCGCTGTCTCGAACTCGAAGCTTGTCGACGAACTGGTCAATATTGGTTGCCTGTTTTGGGTAGTAAGTATCAAGACTGCATCTGATGGAGCTCAGTCCAGACAAGGGGTCTTACCGGGGCCAGGAAGACGATATATCGTCCAGCAAGGACACTAGCGATGTAGGAGAAGAGAGTGAATAGACTGAAGCGCATCTTGAAGATTGTGTGTCAGGTAACGACTAAAAATATTTAGATGGTGTGAGTGCAAGTTTGCTGATGATATCTCAAGATAGATGCAACTACCGGCCATCGCGACTACTCTTTATACTCCGTCGCTCTCCATCGACTCGATATAACCTCGAGACATTTCCTTCCGTCATGCGGGGTTTCGATCACACCTTCCGACTGCTCACCGGATGTCATCACGACGGGAAGGAATCTAGGGGCCGCCATCATCGTGTGCCAAGATCCTGCCTTGAGACATCCCCAGCCCGGTTAAAGGGCAAGCTCAGCCAGATTCCTCCGCAGCTTCTCCCTCATCCCACCTCATCCCAGATTAAATTTCTCACGTGAGTGGACAGAACTCTCTTTTTGCCAGCAGGCGCCATCACCTTTGGGTGTCGTCGGGGTCTTGGCTTCGCGCGTTGCGGGAGATCGGCGGGGTTCGTCCCCCGTTGCGGGCATGTCCAAGACTTTGCCCTCTACTGTCTCTGAGACTAAATCTCCATAAACGGCAGCTCTGCATACCGGAACGAGCTGACATGAGATACGTTTTCGATTACTATAAGACGCAACCGCTATAATAGGACAAACTCGCTACATGTAAGTACCTAGAGCCCTTTCCCTTCCAAAATAGACAAACTTGTACGTGACTTACTAGTACTTGCTAGTATTGCGTCAACGGGCTCTAGTTTTCTCCCATCGGCTCGGCACGCTACGCCACGACCGCTTCATCGCCCCAGTTGCCCGAGACCATCGACGGCGGCTAACTTCGGATCATACGGTAGAGACATTTCAAACTTGAACGAATGTCTTAGAACCGAACCTCGCGTCCCGACTTTGCGCTCTCCTTGACAGCGTGAATGATACGCAGGACATCCCGCGCCTCTCTCGCTGGCACAGGAACGTACTCCTCCCTTCCAGTCTCAACAGCCTTGGCGAAGCCCTCGAAGAGCTTGAGATACGTCTCCGGCTTGTGCGTCGGCTTCATGCGCTCCTCGACCTGGCCACCCTCCTTGACCAGCAGCAATCTCCCGCCGTTCATGGGGTCCTCGACACCGAAACCAGGATCGGTGGGCTTGGCGCCAGCCTTGAGCTGGTCCTCCTGAGGGTCGAGGCACGTCTTGTGGTAGCTGGCTTTGGTACCGCGCACCCAGAAACGCGGCTGACTCGTCTCAACGCTCATGACGCCGATGCGTACGCTGACGATGAGGCCGTCTGGGTAGCAGAGCTGGGCGTGCACGCTGTCGGGGTCCTCGGGGTCAAACTTGCCGTCGCGTTGGCTAACGAGCTTGCCGTAGACGGTCTCTGGCATGCCGAAGAGATTGTAGGCCTGGTCGATGAGGTGGGATCCTAGGTCGAAAAGGGCGCCGCCTCCCTCAGCCATGGTCAGCTCGCCCTTCCATGACGTAGGGCGCTCGGCGCGAAAGCGGTCAAAGTGAGTGTCGAACTCGTAGACACGGCCAAAGACGCCATCGGCAATCATCTTCTTGACTGTGAGGAAGTCACTGTCCCAGCGACGGTTCTGGTAGACACAGATGAGGCGCTCATTCTCCCTGGCGATCTGAATGAGTTCCTCGGCCTCCTCGATGGTGGGCACGAAGGGCTTCTCGACTAGGACATGCTTGCCGGCCTGCAGGGCCTGCTTAGAGAAGCTGAAGTGAGTGTTGGGTGGTGTGAGGATGTTGATGATGTCAACATCGGGGTCCTGAAGCATGGGCTCCAAGGAGGTGTGGTGCTTCAGCTCAGGGTAGTCACTTGGTGCCGAGGAAGAGGCTGTGGGCTTGCGCTGGACGATGCTGTGTAACTTGAACTGAGGTGTGAGGTTGATGAAAGGGATGTGGAAGACCTTGGCGGATAGTCTGCAGATGGTCGGTCAGCACGTGGTTCAAGTTGTCTTCGGTGAGTCGTGCCGAAAGTGAGCCTATTCCGAAAACATGCAAGGGGTTCTAGAGCAAGGATGGCATGGACTGAGAGATAGTCTCACTTACCCATATCCAATGATTCCAACGTTGAATGTCTTGCCTGCTGCCATCTTGTCTCTTGTGGCTTCTTTTTGCACTGTATAATGATTTTGAGAAACTGTGAACTTTCTTCCCACGACAGACTCAAACGAAATGTCGTGAATTTGACAGCTTTATATAGCTATCGTCGAGCTGGATCACTTTAGCATGAAAGGCGATGAGGGGCACGAGGGGGCAATCGTGGAGGGAACTGGAGCTTTGGTGGAGTGACGGGCCAAGATTACCCCATTGCGTCACTAAGGAAGGACTCGGCGCTTTTCTCAATGGACGACGGAGAAAATTGCCCCATTTTCGGTGCGTCTGTCAGGTCACGGACGGCGGCGCTAACGCCCACTTTGACACACCGGGTTTACCGGCCGTGAAGGACTGTTAGAGTTGCCTGAATAGGTCACCTTGGGTTCCGGTGAGCTACCCCCCTTCACCGAGCCAGAGCCACCGGTTGTATTCCTCATTCTTTTTCAGGCAGTGAATTGACTTAACATGGCCTTGATGAGGCCAATATATCCATCTATCAATCACCATGTTCTCATTGCGTCTACTTGTAGCCGGGCCACCACATTACCACGTCTCCCCGATGAATGGGAGAAACCTACTCCCAGTCAAGTAGATCCCCTTCGGTTGCTCCCGGAGTGAGACAAAGTCCTCCACATAAAAGTACAGCCGGCACGATACATACAGCCCAGATATGAGAATATTTGGGATAATCACAAACAAGGGCACCGCCATAGTTGGGTCCCTTTCCGCCGAGTTATTAACTTCGGACCGAACCAATGCCATCAGTCGATGGATAATACCCTTTGTCGTAGTCGGCGAGGTCTTGGCTTCCTGTGACTGGTTCTGAGCTTCGGCGTCCGCGTTAATACCTTGGTATGTCGGCTGAACGACGCCACGCAGGCGTTTCTGGGCGCGATGCCATTTCTGGTCTTCGTAAAGCCAGTGAAAGGCCCCGTACAAACAGAAAAACATGTGGTACGACGCTGCCAGCCTCCAAATGAGTTGCTCCGTCGGTGTAGGAAACTGAAAGTTCCATCCGATCATGAAGGAAACGCTGAAGCCAACGATGAAGACGCCTCCGAGAGGATAGTACATGAGTTCCATAGGGCGCCATATATCGGAGGGAAATCTGTCCCAAAGTTCCTTTTTGATTGGTCGTCCGTAGGGATGAAGATGCATCATATCGCCCAACCTTTTGTAAAAGCACCAGTACGCGTCTATGCGGAAAATGCGAGGAGTGATGTCGTCGAGTGGTGTACGGTGCCATGCTACTGGAAGCTGGGGATGCGTCTGCGAGAGTTAGGTCGGCGATTGTTAATGTACATCAAATGTTGGAACAAATCATGGGCACTCACGTGGGATCTGGCAAAGCTTCGAATCTGGTCCAAAGTCACTTGCTCCTCGTCCGAGACCTTGGTTTCGATGTATCGGGGATAGGAAATCGCCGGTTTTGGGTACCAGCAAATAAATGTCGCAACCATGGCGAAAGTGAAGGATAGCGCCGTTAATTCTAGAGCGGTAATGGGCAATCCATTTCTGACGCGGTCCATCTCAGTAATGAAGAACCAAAGTGCTTGCCAGAGAGTGATGAGTCTGGTGAATGTCAACAGCAGGACCATTTCGATTGTGGGTGGAAGTTTAGAAGCTACCTTGAGAGAGTATCGACCGTGTTCCGTTCCGCGATATCCATGGACTCCATATCAGGGAACTCGACAAAACCGTGCTTAACCAGATAATGCAGCTGTTCAGCGTCGATGGGAAACCCTTCCGGAAAGTCCGGACTCTTGAGAAATATCCCACCCATGTCAACAAAGAAGGCTTGCTTGTACGTCCACTTCTTTCCGCAACACAAGTGACTGTCTTTTTGAAATTGCTACCAACGTTGGAAAACGTGTCAGTCGCTGGTCGGATTCCGTGGAAGTGAAAAGCCTTCTCATACCTTGACACTACGACGAGCACTAGAGAGTTGGCCAACAGCGAGTCCGAAAAGGAAATCCGGGCCCAAAAGTCCTATCATCGCGAGATTGACCTTGTCAAAGACGCCGTGGTACCACTTGTCTTTCGGCGATAGAGCGTTTGGGTGGGTGGCAACCCAGACGCAGAGAATGATTGTCAACAGGCTCGACCAGAGAATGTCGATGCTCCCCCTATCTCTGCCTGCGGCGACCCATCCGTGGATACTGGTGGTGATGTCGCTGTGGTTGATTCCATCGCGCGGTACCCAGTGGCTGAGGATACGAACGCCTGGTTCGTCCATTGATTTGGCGCTTCCGAATTACCAACTACCTTAGTTGATGAGGTTTTTGGTGATGGGAGGAAATCACAATTTGGAAAGTCGATGCACCTAAGCAAGTGACTAGGATGAATGGATCACAAGCACTCACTGTTTCAACTTACGGTTCAGACTTGTGAGATGGGCGAAATTCCCAGAGAATCCGTACTGTAGGTACATAAGAGAGAACCACACTCCTCTTCCTACCTCCTGATTGTAGGGGAGCATAGGCGCCTTAAATGACACAGGCGGTCAAGATCCGTCAGCGTGAAGTCGGCTGCCTGCAGGAAATGAATGAAAGCTATTGGCTTCTATGAAGAGAATACGAAACAAGACCCCTTGCTGTTCTGCCTCATGACCTGCAGCCTGCGCCATAGGCACTCACGGAGGGCTTGCCTTATTGAGATTATTTTGTTGGTTGGAGATTGCGCCTGTTTGGGCCGGGTTGCTGCTAACCGCCAGTTGCCCCAATGCGGTGCGTCACCCCGCTCTCTTGCAGCCTTTGTCTTTGAAGTATCAGGGGGACTACTGATACAGCCTCAATGATGCAATTCAAAACTGTCTTTTTGGATTCCTTTGTATTGACGTTGGCGATTCGAGAAGCCCTCTTTCTTCGGACCGGGCCTTCATCTTCGGGTAGGACGAATCTTTGGAAACCAATAGAGAAAAATTGTGACCCAAATTTTAGCATCATGGTTAAATCAAATGGGTCATCCCCTTTGCACCTAATGATCCGTCCCGTCAAAATTGGTGCAGAACCCTCCTTCGCTTATGTGGTAATAAGATAAGGATAGCTATGAGTTACATACTTGAAATGGAGTATTCAGAGAGCCAGGTGTCGTCCTTTTTCATAAGGATATTGAGAAAAGCCAGAGACCTGACTTAACATCGAATTCCGACAAGAGAGAAAGCAAGCCGAAGGTTATTTCTCAAGTTCTGACTTGGCCGAACGTTCTACTCAAGCATCCCAAAAACGCTTGAAGATATTCCCATACTAGTAGAGAGTAGGAAAGACAATGAAGTTTGAACAAGAGGAGATGCATACCCGTGATTGAATAAATAATTCACAATAAATTTGGCTCTTCGTGGCTGCGCGAAGGGCAGGGCGCGCGTCATCTTGACTGAAATTGTCAAACCTGCGACAATGCGTTCACTGGTCTCCACCGAGGCATCGGCCCGCATCGATCGTCTTCATCCCGATGAGATTGCCCCCGAGGGTTCGAGGCTTCAAATCCCTCACAATCACAAAGTCTTCTATTACTCAGTCATATTGATTACCGATGTGTGCCGTTGGGAGGAGAACAAGGCGACAGCATGATGTAATTTGGTGGCCATCCCACAACATGCTGTTATTTTGCGGGCGATGTTGTGGGGATCTGAAGTCATCCCACTGTGGGTGCGGCGTCTGTGACAGGAGGTTTATCTCCGGCTTGAGTTGATGTGAGAAGAGCTCAACATGATGTCATGCGCTCAGAAGTTGTTTAAATGGCAGCTTTGGAAGCTCGACAAGATGAAGAAACGGAAAGACAATCAACTCTCACAGCCTCATTCAAGATATTGAAGACGACTTTCACTCTAGCGAAACATAATTCCCCAGAATCTTTAGACGCACCAACTACCACAAGCAACCTATCAAAATGTCTGCTCAGTACAAGGCTCCTAGTGCTGGCGCCAAGGTATGTCTTGACATCCCTGGAGTCATGCAATCCCGTTTTCAATAGCCTTTCACAGAAATGGAAACTTTGACACGAACCACAGGTTGAGCCCGGCGCCGACGTCCGTCCCACCCGATCCGAAGCAACCGGTCCCGTCCCCGCCGGCTCCCTCGCAGCCGAGTCCGCCAGCCAAGGCGGCGAATTCGCCTCCAACCGCAACGTCGACACCGCCGCCGGTTCTTCCCGAACCAGCACCGGCGGTGCTCCCGAGTCTAGCGCCGCATCGGTCGCCGATCAGGCCGCCGCAGCGCCGACATATGTAAACAACCAATACGCCCGCGACCCGAACGGGCCCCACGGGAAGAATATCACCGAGGGCTTCGACACGGCAAACACCAAGGACGGAGTGCAGGCTGCTTTTAACGCAGAGGTCGGTAGCGAGAATGACCCTGGCCGTGTGGCGGAGCAGGGACTGCTGAAGAGCCAGACTAAGGCTGGGCGGGATGCTGGGCCCCGACAGACTGAGGTTGGGGGAGAGACTGTGTATGAGAAGCTGAAGAGCGATGTTCAGGCGTAGGATGTGTTTGGTACAGCGTATGGTCAATGGTCTCTGTACGAATAATCGTGTTGGAATTCCCGGTGTCGGTGGCAATGGAGTACGAAAGTGACAAAGTGTTTCCCAGTCATGGAATGGATGGTCAGGAGTGCCAGGATGTACAATCCGACTAGAGGATGTTAAGTTTTTGCGATTTTACAACATTAATTTTCGCAAACCATACCGCACAACGCTTTTCTCGGCGCAGTCTCCATGACTGAATTCGAAATTACGCTGATTAACTCCCAAAATTTACCCTCAGCTTGAATGAATCAATTTTGATATTGAAATTACCTAAGGAAGTTATAACCCAAGTATTCTACTTCATATATCGGAAGTTGTCTAGAATTAATACTCGGATAACGGTAAAATAAGTCACTATTAAGAGAATTTATACCTATAATACCGGACGATAACTTGACTAACCAACACTTTCCAATTAAGTAGAGTTAACGTCAACTTCACCATTCATCGTTGGCTACATCAATGCAGGGACTCCGATAATGTTCCCAAAATAGAGAACAAATGTTGAAATCTTTTCCGCTGAGCTCTAGTCTCATTCCTCCACCAAAACTGGAAAAGGTATACCAAAAAGAAATAAGGAGACAAGAGATAAGAAGACAAAAGGGAAAAGGCCGAAATACAACTCCCTCGAGCAACTCGCCCAGAATCGCCATGGCACTATGCTTCAATGTACCTTACGTCGGGCACTGCACTCATCGTCAGGATTTCCGCGGCCCTTCCAAGACCTGTCCTTTCGCAAAGCATTACAATGGACTAATGTCATAGGTCCTCCAAGGTTCTCGTTGCCGGCTGTCACCTCATCTGTCTAAGCTGCGGCAGATTCTATGGAGAACTTCTTCTGAAGATAATTTTTGACTAGCCTGTAGAAGTCTTGCGGTGCTTGATCGTAGTATTTGACACACGCGCTTCAACTACTCCCATGTTGCCCTCGTCACTCGTGGAGTGCCTGGTGAGGAAGGTCTAGAACCTTTCAAGGCCTCGGCTCGCGTTGCCCATCGCTGAGAAGCGCGGAACCTCCTGATCTGAATTCGTTGTGCGCCAGCGTTTTTGCAAAGGTCTACTCACACCTCCTCCGAAATCATCTGTTCTCCTCGGATGAGAAGACGCCTCATCTTTGTCCAGCTGTTCGTTGCGAATATTGTCGGCACGCAGACTGTCCGTCCTGGCCTGATCTGAGTCCGTACTGGCTTGCGCATGCACCATATAACTGCCAAACCGTTCAACCACTCGGGAAACTTGCTCAAAATGGCTCGCATTGAGCGCAGGGCCGACACTTTGGTCGGCATTCCCGCGAGACGAATGTCGGGCCAATGAAGCGGCGACTTGAAAGGCGTTACGAATTTGCCGACCATTCCACCGCAAGTGCGGTCGTTCTTCGTAGGTGGCGAAATGCTCCTTAGCATAAGCAATAATGCCTTCATCCTTGATATCGATTGGGGGTCGGTCGTCTCTCTTCCCAATCTCTCTCAACGTCTCGATATTCGCACGGAAAATGGCGATGGTTTGATCTTTTGACAGCGGCTCATAGTAAAGACTCACATGTATGCGGGACTTGAAAGCTTCGTCAAGCGCGCCGACTCGATTAGTAGTCAGGAAGAGAATGCCCCTGTAATACTCCATGACACGAAGAAAAACTGCGAAGATTTTGAGTCAGGAACTCGTTCTCGCGATCGAAATCACATTTCAGGAACGCTTACCAGATACTAAAGCACTCCGCTCCAGATTTTGGGTATTCCTTCTTGTAAGAAACACATCGGCCTCGTCGAATAGCAAAACGCAATCCCACAAATGGGCTAGCCGGAATATTTCGTTCAAATTTTGCTCAACCAACTGGGGCGTGATGCCTAAGTCTCCACAGGTGATCGCAAATAATGGTTTGTCGTTGGCCTGTGCTACCGCCTCTGCAGTTGCTGTCTTTCCGACTCCCGGAACACCGTGCAGAAGAATTGACAGACCAGATCCTTTTCCGTGGACAATGTCTTGACTCATCGATCTTGAGTATGGTTGACGTCGTTCCATCTCGCGCTTCTCAAAGTGTTCTGCCACGAGACATTGTACAATCTGCCGATGCCTTTCGTCGATGCTCAAACTTGCGAAGATATCGGGGTAATGGGTCTTGATCTCCATCGAACGCACATCGACTGCCACGAACTGTCTTTGCCGCAGAGAATAGGCTAATATCCTGCGAGGTAGGATAAGGTTGTACACGGGGTCGATACCATCAAGGGTTTTGATATTACTGTCGCTCTTGTGAGCCGTGAAAAATGGGTTGGTGGTTTCCACAAAGACTCGCTCGAGTTCTGTTTCGGTGTCTTCGAGCTTGATCATCCTTTCTCTTATGCTTTCGTAGGGCTTCCCCCAATCTTTGTCGGCGACCGGGTTTGGCCAATGCCAAATGGGCATCTTGTCGACCTCATAGACCCAAGAAGGGCCCTTGGGCGAAGCTGCAAAATCAAAATGCGGGATCCAGGAAGGTTGGTTTCGAAGAGCCTCGCCGAAGTCGATGACAATGTCGCCGTCAATGTAAAGTGGTGCCTCTTCGCGATAAGACACCTGCAATAAAGGATCTAAAACTGTCCATCCATCGTAGGCCACATGCCTTTGCTTCAAACATGCTTTGAATTTGTTTGCGCGCTCTTGAAGCATATCCTTGAACTCTTCGACGTTTTCACGAAATCGCAAAGGATACGCAGGTAGTTGCCTGATGTCTTTCTTGCCCGACCATCCCTTGATAGTGATTGCGGTCATTCTCGGTCCGAACGTCTTTCCGTTGTGGTCAATACATGAGCCCCATAGATACATTTTGCGTTCCGTCAGAGGTAAGTCATCGGGCCAACTGTAATTTCGATGATGAAGTATGAAGGTAGTTTGAAAACTTTCATCGTCACCACCTTGATCAATGTCATCGGTGTTACGCGTCTGCCTAGATGGAGTGCTGTTTGTGTAGATGATCTCTCCATGCGTGAAAAGATACCACAAGTCATCGAATCGTATCATAAGCTTATCGGTTCCCAGGAACATGCTGTTCATTGGCATGATCTTCTCTTCGAGAAACTCGATGTAGCAGCGAACATGCTGCAGAGCCGTCGTGTCGTGGTCGATGTCCGGTTTACCATCGTCGCTTCTGGCTTTCTTTGCCCTGGACAATCCAGTATGTCCTCGATCCGGCGATATCCATGTCTCAGGGCCCTCAACTGCTGCATGATCCGTAGGGGAGGGGTTCGCGTTGGCTACACTCTCTTCGAGCTCCAGCAAAACCTCCTTCATCTTCGAGTGCGTCCTGATGAAGCAGCCGAATGGTCTGGTGAATACTAATGGCTTCCCAAGAGCAGTATCCCACTCAGCAAAAGGACTGAGTTCCTGTAAGAATTGTAGAAGAATGGGCGAATGAATCCGGACACGTTGGATCCATGTGTCAGTTGCAACAGAACTCGTAGCACCTCGAACATCTCTGTTTTTTTTGCTCTTTCTAGAAGTCTTTTCGGCAGCGATTTCCTCATGGAAGTTATCAGAAGCAACGAAAGCTTCAATGATGTTGAAGCGAGTGTCGTCGCCCCAACGATTCTTGAATTCTGTGAAATTGCATTCTCGGACCGAGGGTATGAGTGGATTGTCGGCAAGGAAGGCTTTCAAATCGAGATGTCCAGTTTCCTCGTGCCCAAAGGCGTTATCGTGGCTACTGGATCCTTCAGATTCATCGGACTCGTCGCTCCAATAGGTCGTTCCCGACTTTCGGTAACTCATTGTCGGACGAGTGTTGAGAGAATAGTCAAGGCGTGGGGGACTTCAATGTGAGGCTGTGAGCAAATCTCCGACATCCGATTCTGCTTGTGGGAAATACAATCTGACAACGACCTGCTGACGCTCGATGGAAGTTGGAGCATTTTGCGAGAAAGCTGGGTGCCTGTCCGCAGGGCCATGAAGCAGCATGGTCGACCACGTAGACACTGCAGGTGCTGTTTGAGGCTTTGAGCAGGCTATCCATTGTATGGAGACAAAACTTGCTTGCTTTCGTGGCAACAGTAGAACCAGACCATTTTGCAACAGCATTTCCTCTATCGGCAACATGCATACTTAGATATCCAAATGAGAGACACACGGAACTTTTGACATCGGTCTTTCCGTGCTTGCATGCATTAAAATACCATTGAAAGTAGATAAAGCGCCGTTTAGCGAGATCATGGTTCCGCGCGGGAGCCGAAGTCAGGATGGAAGCGTTCGGTTGCAGCTGAGCTAAGGACGCAGGACGACAGGGCGATTGTTCGATGAACTAAGCGATTGGGCACGGGGAAAACGCCCAGAAATAGTGACTCTTGAGATTGAATTGATTTGTGCCAACAAATGGTGTACTTAACGCCAGTGCGATCGACAATGCGCTGCGTCAGACGCCTTACAAATGGCATCCCGTTTTACCTACCTTACATCGCGCAATCGTATGTTGGGCTCCAATGCGTTGGAGTTGCATAAATTTTGAAAGAAATGTCTCGGGCAGTACAGCAGTATTTGGAGAATTCTCCTAGGTGGCTCTTGATGCAATCTCGAATAAGAGTGATCGTAGAACAGGCTCTACGCAAGCCACAGTTTATGGCTAGGTTGTATTGGTTCTTGATAGTCAGCTGCCTTGGACCCCGCAGGATATCGGGTGGTTTACTGAATGATGTAGGAAGTCTCAAACCCTTCCAAACATCAAGTTCCTTCGTCAGTGGTCAGCACATGCGTTCTTTAGTGAATGATCCCCGACACTAGGCAGGAGACTCTCCTAAACCCAGGGGCCTTACAACCACACCGTATCCTTTCATCAGTACATCAGTTATGGATAGTCACAGACGAACTTTATTGAGACGATATCGAGACTGATCTGGCCATCGCTGAACTCAAAGGCCGGATTACGGAACCTGTTGTTCATAGACCCAAGTTCTGTTTCGTCTCTCTACACCGCTCGCTTTGGAATCTTATGCGGCAAAAACCCCATAATCAAAGTCTAGAGACATGGTCAACGACACGATGGACCTAGAGGACCCTACGATCGGCCGGCTGCTTGGCAGCAGGTCGGATCTAGATGAGTAATTCAAATCCTTTTCCCCTCTTGGTTGCGGAAGGCGTTGACATATCCATCTCCAGAAGGCTGCAAAAACTCAAATTATTTGCCCTCGAAGACCAGAGATTCCCTTTGCGAAACGATTCGAAGATACAAGACTGGGAAGCGTTGTATGATCAAACGGTGTCTGCCGAGACGAAAGCGACTGGCAACCTAGACGGTGGACCTTCGGCCATATTTGGCCGTCTGGGCGAGCACGCTGACGCTATTGACCCTTGGATCAGTCTGATCCCAAATGAATATGGTCTTTGCATTGTCAAGTCGGTCTTTGCGGTCATTTTGCATGTACGAAAGCCACATCACAAAGGCCTGGTATTAAGTACAAAGTTAATGGACTCTTAGGAGGCTAGCAAAGTCGAGAAAAGGCGACAGGCCATCTTTGACGCCTTTGAAAAGGTATCCGGAGTTATCAGGAACATGAAATTTCGTGGCATTGCATTTCGGAGCAATTCCAGCGTCTCCGACCGCATTAAACATCTCCACGAATGCGTAATTGATACGATACAAGCTCTCCTAGCTTCAACCCAACGAAAACGTCGTTTTCCCCGTGAGTTTGACTCACGTTAGTTTCTGAGCAAGACTTAGCTGACAAGCTTGACTCGTAGGTCCTCCGAAGATGAAGAAAGAAACAACGGATGTGCAAGATATCTTGAAACCACTGGATATCGCCGTAGAGACTCTTCAAGCGGCCATTGACGATTGTCGAGATGCAACAATCAAGAGTACAGATCGAAACACGAGATCGACCTTAGCTGAGGTTCAAACTTCCAGGTTAGCTGTCGCAAGGATGGAGGAAAATCTGCAAAACTGTATGCAAGATATTGTGAGAAGGTTTGAGAGAGTCGACGAAAGTATAGTAGAAGTTCGACAAATCCTGTCGCAAAGTAAGTCGCGTGTTAGCAAGTGGGCGCTGCAGAAACTGAATTCTCTTCAATCAAACACAGATCACATCATCTGCATAAGCCCGACGGCCCATTTGCTGGATACATCGAGCTCTACGGAAAATGAAACAAAACAACAAGCCGTTTCGCAGTGGTACTGGCTACTTGGCATTCTGGCCGGGTCAGATCCACAACAGAGTCCAGCTGATGCTGATGATATTTGTTCTGACGTGGTACAAGATGTACACCGAGATCTACATTTGATACTTACACATGCAACGAAGCTCACCCTCACATCCCAAGGACAAGCGCATTCAATTCTCAACTATGATCGCTTCTTTGACTGGATGTTTCAGGACTGTTCGGATATGCTTCTCATTGAGGGCAACATCGAAGACACTGCCCGGGAGAATGTTTCGCCCATGTCACTGTTTTGTGTCAACTTTGGTCTGACGATGATGGATAGAGACGCTGAGGATGTCTTCTTGTTCTTCTTTTGCGGGCTACACACCGGCTACGCAGCAGATCGATGGGCCGGGCCAAATGGTATGTTACGGTCGCTGGTAGTGCAGCTTCTCATATCCACCTTGCAACAAAAGTGTCCCGAGCTGGATCTCTCGAGCCCAGACTACGTCCACCGGCTTGCACGTCTAGAGATGTCGGCACTGGTCAACTTGTTCGAGAATTTGCTGGATCAGTTCGACGAGAAAGCCACTATTCACTGCATCATCGACGGCGTATCTCGATTTGATGTCCACGCACGCAACTATGCCCAGCACATGTGGTTCATTGTGCAGCGCTTTCAGAGTATGGTATGTGACAGGGAAGGAGGACCTCGACTAAAAGTTCTCATGACAGTCCCATTCCGATCATCTTCGGAGTTAAGAAGAGGCGTGCTGGATGAGTTCCGTCTTTCATTGTGCCAAGGGAATGTCAATCCGCGGGCGATCACTGAGAGGTCGTTCCGTGCAGCCTTCCCAATACAGTCCATGAAAATGGCAGCATCTGTGCCAGCATGTAAAGAAGAAGTCGCGGATTACAAGGATGAGAGATAGATCAGCACTCCTTATCATTGGACAAATGCTGCTCCTTAAATGCGAACGGAGCTATTGAGAATTTAGAGTATAATTTGCGGTGCGTGTAGTGTTTTGGGCTTTTTCCGCCTCGATTCCATCACGTTACTCTCAGCCTGGATTCTTGAAGCTGATCTAGCTTAGCTATTAAGCTGGCTTCTCAGCGCGATAGAGGCGCGCTAGCCGGCTAATTGTGGCTGGCCGATCTGACCTACGGCGGCGAAATCGAGGCGAAGAATTCGCGCTCGGGACAAGGGAAGGCTTCTTAAGCCAGCTGCAAAGTATGCTTGACATCAGCATCGGGCGCTTGGTCTAGGGGTATGATTTTCGCTTCGCACTTCCAACAGGAACGCGCCTTTGTGAAAGGTCGTGGGTTCAATTCCCACAGTGTCCAACTCTTTTGCATTTCGTGGTAATTCTGCCATGTTTTTGCTTCGTAGAGCCAGTCAGTTTCGAATTGCAGCATTTCTTTGGTCGATTGACGACGAATGGTGATGACGGACGCCTCACTACCGGCATGTGTACTTACCATGACTAAGCTAGGAGTACTATTGCAGTGAGAGAGATGTATGAATGAGTGAGTGAGTGAGTGTCTCTCTCTGACTTATACATTGCACAGGTTCAGTGAGATACACTTAATCTGTCCGATATTTCATGAGAAACCTCAAGAGTCGTCTCGCCGTTGCCCGTTCATGTTAACGAATATTCCCGAGTATGGCGTATTAAACTTTGTTGAGGCGTCCAGTAATTAATGGGTGACAGTTGCTAGTGAGCGAAGGCACGGATTCGGCCGGCCCCCGAAAGGCGAGTGGAGCCGTCCAGAATACGGTTGCCTAAACCTGTCAGTGCTAATTAACTGCATGATGCCGCGCCGTTCCCTTTCCCGGGGAATTTCTCACTGCTGGAGACGATGGAATTTTCCATTGAAACGATGGAAGAAAGGTGCGACGAGGGCTGATCCGAGTCTTGTTCCAACATCAGACCTACGTTCACATTTTCTCCGTCTAACGCCTTCTTGAATCTTGGCCA
Organism: Colletotrichum fioriniae; assembly: GCF_027942845.1. Classification (NCBI taxonomy): domain Eukaryota; kingdom Fungi; phylum Ascomycota; class Sordariomycetes; order Glomerellales; family Glomerellaceae; genus Colletotrichum; species Colletotrichum fioriniae. The sequence continues at coordinate 761,721 of NW_027076849.1, forward strand.
ACTCGTTGGAGAAAATCGACTCGGCATTTTCACCCGAGAGCGTGCCACAAGAGGCGCAGCCGTTGACGCCGAGCCCCCTTGTTACGGGACGAGTCAGGACAAGAAACGGCAAACCTTACCGCAAAGAAGCTTGTTCTTTTTTCTCCTTCAGCGCTTCTTGCCTACGTCTCTACTATTATTCAGCGGGGGTTGAGCTGCCGATGCCCCGGAACTACAAGGAAACCGAGACACGGGAGCGCTGGGAACGTCAACTGTGGAACTACATCTCATTCATTGATCGACGACAATTCGACACCAGCAACGACGACGTAAAGGGCGGAGGATAGGCGCCGTGGACACACATCTCACCCATGCTCGTCCTACGGTAGACGCAAGATGAGTGCGCCCGAGTCGTACCAGCTCGAGTCCCTCGCCTCGGACGCGGACGGCGTCAAGCCTACATCACCGACGGCCTCCATCGACCCGGCCAACGTGCGGTGGATGAACCAGGGCGACCGGCGATGGGAAGTCTGCAAGATCGTGACCCGTCTCGTCGGGACGCTACTATGCGCCATCATCCTCATCATCATGATGGCGTGGTATGGGTACCCGCCTTGGGATAGCTCTTCAGTCGCGCTTTGGCTGTGTCTGCCGGGAGTAAGTTTTATCACTTTTCTTTCATCTCATACAGCAGTAAGCTCATCATGAGACGAAAACTTTAGGCTTTGCCGTCCTTCATGTGGGATCTGGGCGAGTTCCTCACCATCTGCGCCCGCCATGGACGCGGCATCACGCCAAAGGCTCACATTGGCCTTGAACTCATCATCTCCATCCTCGGCTACATTGGCGGAGGCTGGCTGGCGTTCCAACTTGGTGTCCAAGAAGACGACCAGATAGGGAACAATCCACTCAACCTCGCCCTCGTAGTATGCATCTTTATGCTCATCAGCGCGTGAGTATACCTTCCTCTCTCCCTCCTGTTACCATGCTCATATTTCCTCTAGAACAATCCACATGGCACTCTTCATCCGCGCCTGTATAGAACGCAGCCGTGAGATCCGCCGGCGTAGACCGCGCGTGATGTACATCCCAGAAACAGGCCAAACAGTCTACGTTGTGGCCAAACCCTTTCCGAAACTACCTACCTGGAAATCCCAGTCCACACGTGCCCAATCCTTCCCGCGCTCACCGCAGAGCCCGCTCAACAACTCTTTACGGCACCACTTTGCACAACTCCAAGAAGAGATGCCTCCGCCGTTACCCGACCGGCCCGGCGACCAATCTCCGTCTTCGGCATCGTCCATCAAGCGGAAACCTTTACCGGGCGCAGGTATCCCCGCACGCACGTTCCCGGCGGGTGGTGATAGTCGGGACCGGCATCTCCGGCCGAATATGCGTCCTCCGCCGCCGGATTATGAGCCTTCTGCGGAGGAGCTGGAGAGGATGAGACGGGGTGACGCGCAGCCTCAGCTTATTTTGCCTGGAGATGTGGATTTCAAGTTTGCTACGAGCGTGACCGGCATGACGCCGGCTGACGCGAGCGCGAGAGAGGGCAAGTATAGGGTGAATATGACGCAGATGCCGGTGGTGATGGGGGAGTCTTCGAGGGGTGGGAGTGCCGGTAGGACGAGATCTATCTAATCGTCTGCTGTGGCATCTGTATAATATATCTCACTCATTCCCTGTGTAGCATTTTCATGATAGGTGGGACGGCGTTTGGGGGTATCTCAAGACTGAACAGAACAGTCTCATTTGGGAACAAGCATCACATGATATTCTTTTAATTCAATCTTCTCATTTGATCTCATCTCCAACTCATCCTTCAATGGCAAGACCATGAAATACCTGTCGCAGCAACAGCCCAGGATGAAATCCAATCCACTCAAGTCTCAAATTCTCGGGCAATTCAACTCAAGATGGCGTCGATCAAAAGTGCCAGCCCTTGAGCGCAAAGCAGGGCGCAGCACTAGCTCGTTGCCAACACTCAGGCTGTCAGGGGCTCGTCGCGCCGTGACAGGCCCAACCCAGGCCCTGCGACACGAACGACAGACCCACTGGGTGCCCACTATACAGAGATCTGACTGGCTACGGTACCACGGATGGATGGACTTTGGGGAATGAGCCCCCCCTGTAGTGCCCTGTAGTGTGAGGTAGTGTACCTTAAGACTCCAGGTAGTGTACTGAGGTACGTACTGTAAGCCCCCCTGTTGGTGCCCTCTGATCTTTTCCCAGGGTTCGTACTTTTGGCTCCTTCATCCTTGGCCCATCGGCCCCCGAGTTGCTTGTCGTCTGCCGTTCGATTTCCATCCCGGGCCTAAAACGCATGCGACCTGAACATGCCGCTGCCGACACTCATTCTCCTCACTGCCGACCTCGCCGCGTAATCCAGCCCCTCTAACTCAGAACAACAAGCCGAGCGCCATTCGAGAATTCTTCTGTTCATCATCTAGACGACAGCTCTACGACACCTTCACCCTCGAAGCATCACCCGCAACTTCAATGGCAATCCCATCATAGCCCACGCGATCATCCCTCCCCAAAATCGCCCATCCCGCGGCCTCCGAAAGACGAAAAGAAACATACCCCCTTCCCTCGCCAAGGGGCCAAGGGGAGGACCTAGACGATCACCAGCGATGCAGACCTCCTCCCGCGCCTCCGAGAAGACTCTATCGAAATGGACAACACGCCGCTCCACCCAGACATCACGACCCTCCCGCCCGACACAGGCCAGCGCCACGGCGACTTCCTCACCGCGATCCCTTATAACCGGTCAATGTACCGCACCACTCTCCTCCTCCGCCTCGCCTCCATGCTCGACGCCGTCATCATCCTCGCCTCCCTCGCATCCCAGAAGGAAGACGACGCCTTCATCACCGACAACTGGTCTTTCGGGTGTCCCACGGCGGTCCTGGCGCTGCTATGGAGCGTGGGCGATGTAGGCGCGATGCTGGTGCGCGATCGCGGGTTTCGGTGGACGAAGAACGATCCGACGAAGCTGCCGCGGAGTACAAAGTTCAGTTGGGGGAAGCCTGGCGCGCATGTGGCTGCGCATTTGCTGATTTGGACGCCGACGGCGGCGTTTATGGGGATTGTGATTTCGAATTGGTTGTATTATCAGAATGGGGGCGGTTCTCTGGATGGTATTGATCCGCGGCAGACGCATACCATGGCGGCGGTGATTTTCTTCATGTTTGTATTGGTGTACGTCTTCCCCCTCGTCAGTTTGGCTTGTGCCTGGAGATACAGCCTGATGACAGTCCCTTTTTGAGTTGGAAAATCGCGGCTAATAACAAACATGCAGGATGATCCACTTTGCGCTCTTCATCTTTGCCATTGTTGAGGTGGACAACGAGCGACGGCATTATTCCGACGTCGTCTTTATCCCGAGGGGCGAGCTATGCGAGATGGTGCCCGTGCCACCGTCGACGCCGTGGGAGATGTTCTCGCCGCGGAAGCTACTTTTATCTTATTTTGCGAACCATTATGTTCGCTTCGTGCCCGGAGCAGACGGGACGGTTACTGTTGCTCGAGACTACAGCAGTCGACAGGCGAGGTTCTGAAGAGGGCCGTCTTCACCTTTTATACATATAGGCCACACAGACTGGCTCTTTGGAACAGAACGAAGATTCAAGTCGGACTAAAGACTTGAGCATCCCTCGAACTTATCAAACATGGATGCTCAAGAGGCACCATTCATATTACTTTTAACTAACCATAGCAAGGATTGATAGAAGGCAACACTGGATCCTCCGCAGGATCACCGCAGAAACAAGCGTCATTTGATTTAAACGATAGCTGGATTGATACCCAGGGATACGTGGAGTACGTATGGCAGTCATTTAGCAGCGAATAATGGAACAAGGAAAATAAAACAAAAATTGTAAAATAATGAAAATCTGCCTTCGGAAATGATTCGACTTCTTTCCTGCTCATGGTCACCACTGGTAAATAGCCTCGTGTTTCCCTCTTGCCAATCAAGTCAGGCGGATTAGCACGTGACGCGTGACGTCAAGCCCCGCGGCTCCGTGATGCTGCACAGTGGCGTCAGGCTGGGTCTTCTGAGCCTTGAGGAGGGTCTCTTTTGAGGGTCTTTGAGGGTCTTGGGCGGGACACCTGAGCTTTCCACCTCGGGTCCATTACAGGGAATGCTTACGATTAGATAAGAAATAGGTGAGAGGGGATAGGTGCCCAATTCCACGTTAACCGTGCAAGATATTCCCAAGAGATATCCCGTGACAGGTGGCCTCGAACTGCAGCTAAATGACCAGTACGCTAGGTATCTTAGGTAAGGCACTGAGAACCAATGTAGCACCTGCATGAAATGGCAAGGCAAATTACCCGGCACTTCAAGATCATGAGGAAGGAAAGAAGGCAGGAAGAAAAGGTCCTCCTTCTTGCCTCAAAAGTCATGGAAGACATTGGGACGGAGAAGGCGGTCGGGGTACGTACCGCTTACTCGTGCTTGCATCACATTTCCTGGGCAGGAGCAGAGAGCACGGAGCACGGTGCACGGGGAGACGCATTTTGCATTTGTTGGTGCCTTATCGGCCTCGCTACCCTATCGCTTATCAGCTTTTGTCAAAATTTTGAGGTCGTTTGCCCCACTAAGGTACCAACTCTGCGAACATGGAACCTGGCCGCAGCAAGCAGCGGGCTGCCCGCCTCCCAGCGCTGCGCTGTGTGAGCCTGTCCTGTGAGGCCCTCCCCACCTAAAATCATCCTTTCTCCAGCCTGCGAGGGGTGGTGGGTGCGTATGTGTGTGTGTGTGTGTTTCGCACCGCCGCTCTTTGTCTCTTTCTCTCTGTGTGTGTGTGGTCACCCTGCCGCCAAACGTCAACCTTTGAAATTTTTTTTCTTTTCTCCTACACGCCTCATCCTCCCAACTCTCCTCTCTCTCCCAGTCGACTTCATCGCCGACTTGATACCTGCGTGACACTTTTCCTGTCGTCGACGCATTACGAGGAAACACGAAAAGGCCTTCTTTATAGCCTATTTCCCCCCTCCTTTTTTCCTCCGTGTTCTTTTTTGGGCGACCACAGGTTCCCCGCCATCGCTTAAGGGAAAAAAAAAATAACCCCGCCATCAACCACAAACCACCGTCATCATGGTTTCCTCATCCAAGGAGAAGAGACTCGCCAAGAAGGCCGCCGAGGGCAAGCTCGATAAGAAGAAGGGCTCTAAGAATGTCAGCACGACTGCCTCATCGGTCAACGGCGATGATGTCGCCGCCGGAAATGACTCGGAAGAGATCAAGCGCCTCGCCGACCAGATGGACAAGCACGGCATTTCTGACCGTGTCACCACCGGTGTCCTGGCCTCTACCCAGGCCAGCAGAGACGTCAAGATCACCAGTGCCTCCCTCGTCTTCCACGGCCGCGTCCTCTTCAACGACACTACCCTCGAGCTGACCTACGGACGCCGATACGGTCTCTTGGGAGAGAACGGTTGCGGAAAGTCCACCCTTCTCAAGGCCATTGCCGCCCGCGAGTTCCCCATTCCCGAGCACGTCGATATCTACCTGTTGAATGAGGGTGCTCCTCCCACCGAGCTCGGTGCCCTTGAATGGGTCGTTACTGAGGCCGAGCGCGAGATGGACCGTCTCGACAAGTTGGCCGAGAAGATTCTCGAGGACGAGGGTCCCGAGTCCCCTGTCCTTATGGACCTGTACGAGGTATATTCCGCTTCCCTTTCTTGCCTAGACCTGAAAACATTGGCCTGGCCCTCTAGAAACCGATCATGATCTAACAACCTCGTAGCACATGGAGAAGATGGACCCCTCTACTTTCTCTACCCGCGCCTCCCTTATCCTGACGGGTCTGGGTTTCAACAAGGTCACCATTCACAAGAAGACAAAGGACATGTCTGGTGGCTGGAGAATGCGTGTCGCCCTTGCCAAGGCTCTTTTCGTCAAGCCCTCGCTGCTGTTGCTCGACGACCCTACTGCCCATTTGGATCTCGAGGCCTGTGTGTGGCTTGAGGAGTACCTCAAGAAGTGGGACCGTACCTTGGTCCTCGTTTCCCACTCTATGGATTTCCTCAACGGTGTCTGCACCACCATGATCGACATGCGTGGCAAGCAGCTCCTCTACTACGGAGGTAACTACGACATCTACGACAGAACCCGTACCGAGCAGGAGACGAACCAGATGAAGGCCTACCAGAAGCAGCAGGACGAAATTGTGCACATCAAGAAGTTCATTGCCAGCGCTGGTACCTACGCCAACTTGGTCAGACAGGCAAAGTCCCGTCAGAAGATTCTCGACAAGATGGAGGCCGACGGTTTCATCCAACCCGTCATCCCCGACAAGGTCTTCACCTTCCGTTTCGCCGACGTCGAGAAGCTTCCCCCTCCCGTCCTGTCATTCGACGACGTTACCTTCTCCTACTCTGGTGACCCCAAGGACGACCTGTACCGCAACATCGACCTTGGTTTCGACATGGACTCCCGTACCGCTCTCGTCGGACCCAACGGTGTTGGCAAGTCTACCCTGCTGCGCCTGATGACCGGCAAGCTCTCCCCCACCGCCGGTTCCGTCACCCGCCACACCCACTTGAAGCTTGGTCTGTACTCCCAGCACAGCGCTGAGCAGCTCGACCTGACCAAGTCCGCCCTTGATTTCGTCCGTGAGAAGTACGCAGAGAAGTCCCAGGACTACCAGTACTGGCGCCAGCAGCTCGGCCGCTACGGTCTGACCGGTGAGGCCCAGACCTCCCTGATCGGCACCCTGTCCGACGGACAGAAGTCCCGTATCGTCTTCGCTCTGCTCGCCATCGAGTCTCCCAACATGCTGTTGCTCGACGAGCCTACCAACGGTCTGGATATTCCCACTATTGACTCTTTGGCTGAGGCCATCAACGCCTTCTCCGGTGGTGTTATCGTTGTTTCCCATGACTTCAGGTAAGATTCCAATCTTCACTGGCGTATTCAGATGACTTGATACTAATTCTTCCATAGACTTCTTGACAAGATTGCTAAGCAGATTCTCGTGTGCGAGGACCGGACCATCAAGCCCTGGGGCGACTCCATCGGAGCGTACAAGAACTACCTTCGCAAGAAGATGGTGTCTGCCGGCGCTGTCTAAAACAGTTTCGATGGCGAGACATATTTGGTTTCGGATGCATCTCCCTCTTCAGCGTATGGTTTCTTTCTCCCCGGGAGGAAAATAGAACAAAAAAGTGTTTGTTCATGACTTTTATGAAAAAAGTGCCGCCATGACCGTCACGACCAGGCCAGATGGGCTGCTGCGGAAACAAGGGAAACGGACAACCTATACCCCCCCTTCGTTCCCTCCCTCGAGACGGCGGAAACGGTGGGAAAAGAGATTGAAGCGGGCATGGGACGGCATCGAGGGAAGACATTATCAGCATCCATCAGGGCGGCTGCTGGCACGGCATGGGATAGATAGATATCTGCAGCTGCGAACTTTTTTTTTTCTTGTTTTCCATCGTCTTTGTGTAGATGACGAGGACAATAGAGGCCATGTGCCATTGATTTGAGCAACTTAGACGTATTTGAATCTGAGATGAATGTGATGATTTGCACACTGTAGTTGACAATGTTAGGCTGTGGGAGAGAAATGAAGTGGGAATTATAAACGCTCTTAGTTAAGTAGACTGTCATTTACGGGTAAATTTGACCTTCATTCCGATTCTGGAGATACAATGGCCATGGCTTAATTCCGTGTGATTGCACAAGGGGGGGGAAAATAGTAGAGAGATCCCGTGGATATGGAATCCCGCCACACGAGGCTGTAAAAAGCTCGCGAATCATAAGAGTGGGAGTTTGGCAGAGCAAACATGAATAGAAGGTCGAGATGCACGTGATTACAATGCCACAGGAGCTCTTACCCGGGTACGACGGCTGGATCGGAGCTGAGTTCTTCTGGAACAGGGGCGGCCAATCAGGTATCTGGGGAATTGGCGGGATGAGGTAAGCGAAGACGGGGCCGGCGTTGTTGGGTGGGAATCTGTCACCTGTGAGATCAGGTTTTGCTGAGGTACCTTAGGTATTCGAGGTGCTGAAGATATACTAATCGCTTTTTAGATGAATACCTTGCGTATGGATGTGTAGACAAATCCTAAGAAGCATAGGATGATAATGAATTAGGAGTATGTAATGGTCACAGGCTTTTCTTCGCCGGAGAGGCGGGAGAATTTGCTTGCGTGATGAAATTGGGGTCAAGTTTGCTGATTATGTACATTACCGAGAGGATGATGTACTCCGTACTAACAATTTCGTCAGGATGGATCAAGGATGGATGGGAAGTTCCCAAGCACCCATGTCCCCAGGTCCCCTAATAATTACCTTTACCATATTGTTCACTATTTTGGTACATACACAGAGGTCGTCTTGGTTGTGTTTGACATTGCTGTGAGTTGTCTCTTGCTTGATGGTTGGTACCTTATGCACAGAGACATCTACGAAGGGGACGGTGTTTGGTGAAGCACGTCCATGGCTCGACATCACGATCGCGAGAATGAAGTGGGAGGCGAGATTTAGGGGACGGGGGGAAAGAAGGGGAAAGGGGAGGGTGGTTTGACCCTGAATCCAAAGGCCGTTGGAGGGGGAAAGTGGGAAAAAAGGTTCAATTTGTTTTCAATTGGGGGCTGACGCTGCAGCAGGTTTCGGAGGGCGGGAATTTTGAGAAATCGTTGGAAACCCACTCCGTGATCCATCATGAGGTACCGACGGAGCACACAGTAGGGGGGCGATTATCGCCGGTGCACACCACGCGACTCGGTCCAGAATACCCGATAGTCAATTTGGATTATCTCATGGTTGGGTGGAAGGGATGAGGCGTTGGAGTTCTTTTCTCGAGATGTTCCTATAAGATGGATTTTGGAAGAAGAACAGCTTTTTGGCCTTGTTAGTTGAATGATTTAGTTTTCGTTTCCTCGGACTCCGATTGCCGAGGTGTGGTGATTTTGGATCAGGTGGGCGGAATTGAGGCCATTCCCAAGGGGTTTTTGTGTGAGTAGATGGTCTTTTTGGGAGATGTGTCAGCAGCAAGCACAAATGGGTGGCTTACCTACTGCTTCTATATACCCCAGGCCACCTTGGAGGCCGTCTCTCTCTCCAATGACTGCAGAGTTAATGTGCTCCTTTGCGGTGCATCTCTTGCATTCTCGCTGGTCGCTGGTCGTGTTTTACAGTCTTGCAGCGTCTGGCGTCTGAAAATTAACGGGAACAACGAGTGTTGGGTGCTTCTGGTCAGGGCAGAGGGTGGTGGCCCAGAGCAGCCGAAGCGTGGGACGGGGAAGGCGGCTGAAATGCCTCACTGGTGGATGATGTCTCGTGGTGTATTTTGGTCACAAGAGACGGGTGTGAAATACACAGGGGAACATGTCGTCTGGACTGAAGTGGGGGACTGGGCGGCTGGGGGGGTAAGGAAGGCACGAACGGGGGAAGCAACCCAAGAGGCTCAGACGTGGCCCGGGATTGGCGGGAACATCTGCGCTAGCCCCAAGTTAGCAGCCCGCGGTGGTGAGGTACCGTACCTGGAGTGGTGGACACCGCGCCTGCACCCTTTGGCGACGTGTGTGTGTGGTGCAGGTGTCCTGGTGTGCAGGTGCAAGCAGGTGCGCCTACCTACCTGTCCTTCCCTCCGCGCGACTCGCGAGTTTTTGACGGGAGGGAAGTGACGACTGACGAACCACCCAAAATTGATGAAATCGGGGGATCCTCACGGGAGAAGGAACTGACAGGTCGCGCCTTCCCTGGGATCTGGGTGAGGACGTGGAGGCAGGCACACGATGTACCATCAGGACAGGACGTTCTTGCTTCTTGTGGTTTCCATGTCAATGCAATTGCTCTTTCCCCATATCGATCTTCCCTATGTTCATAGATATCTTGCTATTTTTTTTATTTTTATTTTTTGGGCGTCCACAATAGACGATTCTGTTCATTTCATGCTGTCGAGAAAAGGTGTCGAGTACACACACACACACACACATTGCATCGCATCGCACATCCCCGACGATCTTGGACCACGACGGCGGACAACTGGAGACACGCCTGGAAAGGTTGGAAAGTCTGGAACTGGAAGGGACGGACGGGGACGGGGTCTTCCACTCGACTGCATCGGCATCGCTCTCACCCAACCCCCATCCCATCCTATCCTTGGACCATCGCCCACACACTTGGCTCAAGTTGTTCACCCGTTCCATCCTCTCCAGTCTCGTCTCGATCGCTCACTCATCCGTTCACTTCCAGGTTGCTTTCTCTCTCTCTCTCCCTCCCGAGTCCCAAGTGCATCAAAGTCCGCCCGCCCACACCCCGATTGGCAAGACACACTCGCAATTCCCTTACTTCCTCCTCTTTTTTTACCATTCAACATTGACGAATACACCAACCATCCGATATTCCTCACCTCTCTTGGCCATCATCAATCATCACCACGATACAGTACCCACAGCAAGCTCTCAAGGCATCGTTGCCACTAGCCCACGACGCCCTCACCACACACTCCATACACACTCATAACACACGCACGTACGAATACCCCGGCAGGGTCATACCAGCATAGCAGTCCAGCTCCAGCTCCAGCTCCAGCCCAGCTAGCTTCATTCCAAGACACACCCGGCGATACCGCCCAGCCAAGGGCCCAAGACAACAGCCAAAGCCAAAGCCGCAAAGCAAAACGGACTGTGGAGTTGGACATCCTCCCCAAGGCTCAAGGCTCAAGGCTCAAGCATCTCCAATACTCCACCCGCACAGACTCAACCCTGCTTGCGCGCCCATCCATCGCATCGCAGTCTGCGAAGCCGAACCTGGGCCACCACCATAACCACCACCACCCGTCCTGCTGGTCTGGTCTACTCCTCTCGTTTCTCTCTCTCGCTCTCTTTTCGTGTTAGAGGGACAGGTCATCCTCCACCCCATCCTCATCCACGTTGCCCCCGACCTTAGCTCCGACATTCGCACTCCATACCACCAAAACTCTCGATCCGACACACAATTCCATCATCGCCACCCACTCCTCCCACCGTTCTTGAGGTTTCTCGGTCGACCGCTCATTTCAACCTTGCCGCCAACACCGCGAATAGCATCATCGACGCCCGCCATCGCCATTTCCCATCGAACCCCATACCACGGTACCACCAATTCTTGAACCACACCCCCCCTGCACCTCCCCACGACGCCAACTTCCGACTCCACGTCCTTTTTTCGCGATCCGCCTCACTTGCTTCACTCCTGTCCAAAACCCCCAACGCGTAACCCAATCACCTCCCCTCGATTGTCCACCACCCATTCTGCTCTGCACATGGGTCCGCGATCCTCGCTGTAGTCATCAATCCCTCCTCCTTCCCCTTCCCTTTCTCTTCCCTCTCCTTTCTTTCCTCATCCTCACCCCCCTCCCCCACCCACTCCTGCATCGTCCAGCTACGAGCGCCATCCGCGTACAAGTCGAGTAGGGTCCTGCGACAACGACGCCATCGCCGCATCCCGTCACGATGGACCACCCTAAAGACTTCCGCTCGACGGTCCTGCAGGCGCCCTCCCGTCAAGATGACCGCGACGACGACCGTGATCGCGACCGCCGCCGCCATCGCGACATCATGAATCCCACGCCCGGTAGCACGCGTCATTCGGGCTTCAACTTGCGATCGCCTACCCAGTCCGAGTACCATCACCCGCCGCACTCGTCCTACTCATCGCCCAAAGCAGCGTCGTCGACATCCCATGCGCTCCCGCATCACTCGCCGCGATCCCATCAGTCCGGCCTGTCGCATCCGAATCCTTACTCCTCCTCGTCGGCAGCCGGCGGTCCGCTTGCGCCCTCGTTGCCCGCGCTCGGCGGTGCCAGCAGCAGCTCGGGAGCTGGACATCACCAAGCTCCGCCGTTGTCGCCGTTGCACCCCCCGAGCGGATACTACCCGCCACCCGAGTCGCATCAGACGCGCGAAAAGCCTGCTACGAGCAGCTACTACGACCCGTTGACTGACACTACAAGAGAAAGGAGGGTGTCTGATGCGGGTTGGACCAATAATGCGGCCAATGGCTCGCCCAAGGTAAGAGATAATTCCGTAATTCTGTTCTTCATGATTCAACTGCCACGGTGTCATCGCATTGGTGTATATACGATGCAATGCTGCTTGGTGTATTCCCCGTGTTTGCTTCTGCTTCTTGTCCTGGTTCTGTACCATCCTTACACATCGTCACCTCCCAAGAAGCTCTTCCATGCCATCATTCCAACGTTAGCTCCCCCTGCTCCTCTTCCCCGTGTACCGTAGCCATACAGCAGTAGCATCCAGCAGCGACAGAGACAGCAACAGGAGCAATCAAGATGGTGTGTTTCTGTTTGGCCCTGCTCGATTGCTGTCTGTGCTCTAGATCTTTTTAGTGGCCACACTGGTGCTGGTGCTGGTGTTGGAGGTTGTGCTTACGCCCTCTTTGTACCCTTTGCTCCCTTTCCCCCATCCGGCTTTTCGGAGACGATGGTGTGGAGAGGACGCAGCGGAGCACCTCAGGCGTAAGGATACACACACAGAGAGGTCAGACGAGAGGAGCGAGATATGGGGAGAAACAGGAGGGTGAGAGATTGGGAGAAGAGCCAGCGACAGCAGCAGTGCCGCTGGATAAGAAACACCGCGGAATGCTTGGATCCCCTATTGTTCACGGCTTCAATGACACCGGCGTCCCCCAGTTTTTTCCCTGCAACTTTGGCACCTTTTTCTCTCTCGCTCTCCTTCTCGTCATTTTCTTCCCTTTCCTTCCCCGTCTCTCTCTTGTCGTCCGTCGCCTCGCCTCGCCTCGCCCGTGTCGTGGCGCTACCTCATTCACGTTCCGTATCCATACACAGTACACCCGTCTGTCTATCTCGATCCATCAATTTCCCATCCCTTTCCCTTTTTTTTTCCCTTTTTACTCTTCTGTTTTCCCTTGCACATTCACACGATTTTTCTTCCCTTTCCAGCCCCGACACGCGTTAGAGGCAGCACCACCAAGCAGCAGTATCTGCACCTGCACACCCAGTACCCAGCACCAGCAGCCACTTTCTCGCCCATCTCCAACTTTACCCGAGGGACAGAAAAATCCCAACCAACCCAAACCTCAACCCAAATTTTAATTCCATCACGGCCACATCCATTCCTTCGCCTTGACTAATTTTTTCCCTTTCTTCATCATCAAACAGACAACACGCGGCGATCCCTACGGCAACTACTCCCAACCCGAGCCGGCATCTCGAGATTCGCACGCGTATTATAAGAACGGCAGCGCAGGATACACGTCGCCATCAGCAGCCAACTTCCCCCCGAGAAGTCCGCGATCCCATTCACATTCGCACTCCAACTCCCATTCCCATTCGCATCAACCACCTACCGGTTCCATCAGCCCGTCGATCAGGGCAACGCCGCACATGACGTCCCCCAGTCTGCGGCATGCTGCTTCGCCCAGCGTGCATGCATCTTCCAATGGTGGCGCCGTCGCGTCTCTGCCTCCTCTGGGCAAGGCCGAACCATCTCCCTTGAAAGCTCCTGCTAGTGTCAGTAATACTGCAATTGACTACCCTGATAGATCAAGAACTGACTTTTCCGCCACAGACCCCAAGCCGCGCCGACCCCATGTCCTTTTCCAACATTCTCTCGAGTGCCGAGCCCGTCTCAAAACCACAGTCGAAATCACCGCCACCCGTCGAAGAGAAAGAAAAGGAAAAGGAAAAGGAAAAGGAAAAGGAGAAGGAGAAGGAGAAGGAGAAGGCTGTCGAACCCAAGCCCGACCGTGAGAAGCCCCGCTCTGTCGACCCTCCCGTCAAGACCGAGCGCACCGAACGCAGCGAGCGCGAAGCCGAGATTGAACTTCGACCGGAGCCCGTCAAGGAGAGATCCAGCACTCCCCTGGCCCGTAAGGAGAGAAAGGAGCGAGTACCTAGAAAGTCAAAGTCGAGAGCTTCCGACATTAGAGATGCCGAATCGACTCCCAAGAGCAGCCGCCGTGCTTCGTCCAAGCTTGAGACACCAACGCCTCGCATCCCCTCCAAGCGCCAGGCCAATGGCCAGCCGAAGCAAAAAACCCTGCCCGCCGATAAGGAAAAGAAGGTCACGGATTTGATTGCTCAGCTTGATGCCGATGCCGAGGAGCTTACCGACTCCGAACTCACAGCTGATCGTGCCGAGTACCAAGAAAGCGGCAACAAGCGACGTCGCCTCTTGCAAGATAAGGACAGCAAACGCAATGTCGAGCGACGCGATGACTTTGCGAGAGAGATGGGCCGCAGGTTAGGCACTCACGCCGATCTCGGAAAACGCCGTTACGACGACATCTACTACGAGGAGGCCATGAACGAGGTCCGAGAACGTGAGCTCTTTGCCGAAAAGGAGCGCAAGAAAGACATGCAGCGCAAGCGTCGTCGTGAAAAGTCCATGGCTGTTACCATGGAGCAGCAGAAGCTTGCCCTGGAGCGCGCACGATTGGCCGAAGATGAGACTGAAAAGGCGAAGCACCTGCGGGATGCCGAGCGTGCTAACAAAAAGGCTCTGCAAACGAAGTTGATTCTCCAAAAGGGCATCAAGGGCCCCGCTCGCAACCTCGTCGAACTCAACCTAGACGGAGGCACCATGGCTACCTTCCAAGCATCCGACATGGAACCCGGCACGAAGCCCAAGGGCAAGGGTCGAAGCGGTCCTCGGCCAAAGAAGTCGAAGGAGCAGAAGCAGGCCGAGAAGGACGCTGCAGAGGCTGCGCAAGCTGCCATCGATGCTGGCGAGGAGCTCCCGATCAAAGAAGAGGGCAAGATCCGCATCAAGTTCAATAAGAAGTCCAAAGATAAGGATAAAGAGAAGAACAAGGACAAGGATGTGGATCAGGACGAACCCGACGTCGAAGTCGAAGGCGACGGTGACGCCGAGATTGACGAAGACACCATTGTCGAGCCCGTCAAGGAGAAGAAGGAGCGCAAGAACAAGAAAGAAAAGAAGGAGAAGAAGGAGGAGAAGCCCGAGGAGCCTCCCAACAAGGATGCCAAGTTCGAGACCAAGGGTTTCCTCCAGATTTACGACCAGATTTGGCGCGACCTCGCCCGCAAGGATGTCTCCAAGACCTACAAGATGGCGGCCGAGTCCTACCAGACCAAGGCCTCCAACCTTAAGAAGACAGCCATCCTCGCATCTAAAGAGGCCAAGAGGTGGCAGCTGCGGACGAACAAGGGGACCAAGGACCAGCAGGCCCGTGCCAAGCGTGTCATGCGTGACATGATGGGCTTCTGGAAGCGCAACGAGCGCGAGGAGCGTGATCTCAGAAAGGCCGCCGAGAAGCAGGAGATCGAGAACGCCCGCAAGGAAGAAGCCGAGCGCGAAGCTGCTCGCCAGAAGAGAAAGCTCAACTTCCTTATCTCGCAGACCGAGCTATACTCCCATTTCATCGGCAAGAAGATCAAGACGGACGAGGTCGAACGCAGTACCGATAACCCTGAGATTGCCGCCGAGAACAAGGACGAGACTGCGCACAACAAGCATCTCGACATCGCCGAACCGACAGGACCTCTTGGTGCCAAGGTCACCGACTTTGAGAACCTCACCTTTGAGGAGGAAGACGAAGAGAACCTGCGCCAAGCCGCCATGGCCAATGCTCAGAATGCCATCGCTGAGGCACAGAGAAAGGCCAGAGCTTTCAACGAGCCCGAGGGTCCCGATATGGACGAAGAGGGCGAGATGAACTTCCAGAACCCTGCCGGCATGGGCGACGTTGCCATCGAGCAGCCCAAGCTGATCAACGCGCAGCTCAAGGAGTACCAGCTCAAGGGTCTCAACTGGCTCGCCAACCTGTACGAGCAAGGTATCAACGGCATTCTCGCCGATGAGATGGGTCTCGGAAAGACAGTTCAGTCTATTTCCGTCATGGCCTACCTCGCAGAGAAGTATGACATCTGGGGTCCGTTCCTTGTCGTCGCGCCCGCGTCTACCCTTCACAACTGGGAGCAGGAAATCCGAAAATTCGTCCCCGAGTTCAAGATTCTTCCGTACTGGGGCTCCGCTGGTGACCGAAAGGTCTTGCGAAAGTTCTGGGATCGCAAGCACACCACCTACAAGAAGGATGCATCATTCCACGTCTGTGTTACGTCGTACCAGCTTGTCGTCTCTGATGTTGCCTACTTCCAGAAGATGAAGTGGCAGTACATGATTCTTGACGAGGCGCAGGCCATCAAGAGCTCCCAGAGTTCGAGATGGAAAAGCTTGCTCAACTTCCACTGCCGTAACCGTCTCTTGCTCACGGGTACTCCTATCCAGAACAACATGCAGGAACTGTGGGCCTTGCTCCATTTCATCATGCCGTCACTCTTCGATTCTCACGACGAGTTCAGCGAGTGGTTCTCCAAGGATATCGAGTCGCACGCACAGAGTAACACGAAGCTCAACGAGGATCAGCTCAAGCGTCTGCACATGATTCTCAAGCCGTTCATGTTGCGTCGTGTCAAGAAGCATGTCCAGAAGGAACTTGGAGACAAGATCGAGGAGGATGTCTACTGCGATCTCACCTACAGACAGCGCGCCATCTACAGCAACCTGCGAAACCAGATTAGCATCATGGATCTCATCGAGAAGGCCACGACGGGTGATAATGACGACTCTGGAACTCTCATGAACCTCGTCATGCAATTCCGAAAGGTTTGCAACCATCCCGACTTATTCGAGAGAGCCGACACGACGTCTCCCTTCTCGTTCGGCTACTTTGCGGAGACGGCTTCCTTTGTCAGAGAGGGCAACAACGTCGCCGTCGGCTACTCTACACGCAACTTGATCGAGTACGAGCTGCCCCGTCTCATTTGGAGACAAGATGGTAGACTCTACAAGGCCGACCGCAGCAACTTGAAGGCTGGCTGGCGTAACAAGACTCTGCAGCATATGATGAACATCTTCACTCCAGAGCACGTCCGCGACAGTCTTGAGGGATCCGACGCGTTTTCCTTCCTGCGCTTTGCTGATACCAGCCCGGCCGAGGTCTATAATGCTAGCCACCAGGACGTCTTCTCTCGTGCCGTCGAGTTGTCTCAGAAAAAGGATCGCCTGCCCCTCATGAAGATTGCTTACGACGACCTTGAAGACGCCAACTTCACACCTGCTCATGCCATGTTTAAGATCGCCGCCCGCAACAACAGACAGCCCCTCGCGGACATCACTCAAGAGGGTATCATGGCCAATCTCATGAATGTCGCCCGAGAGGAGTATGTCGACAGCGGCTTGGGACGCTTGGAGCAGGCCGGACGCCCGCGCGCGTCAGCGCCGCCCATTGAGGTGAGTTGCTGCAGCCGTGGAACCGGTCTGGAGACAGAAAGCATCCTTTTCAACAGATCCATGCGCAAGAGTCTGTTTGGCCCGACGATCCAGGAGGAACGGGCCATGGTTACCGAGAAGCTTCCCCTTGACCGATTCCCGCCCCGCAAGCTGCTCCCTGCGCCGGACAACGACAAGAAGAAGTTCAACAACATTGCGACTCCGTCAATGCGCCGTTTTGTTACTGACAGCGGCAAACTGGCCACTCTCGACAAGCTGTTGACCAAGCTCAAGGCCGAGGGCCATCGTGTGCTACTCTACTTCCAGATGACTCGCATGATTGACTTAATGGAGGAGTACCTTACGTACCGCAACTACAAGTATTGCCGTCTCGACGGTTCGACCAAGCTCGAGGACAGAAGAGATACTGTCGCCGACTTCCAGACTCGTCCCGAGATCTTCATCTTCCTTCTGTCGACCCGTGCTGGTGGTCTCGGTATCAATCTTACCTCTGCCGACACCGTCATCTTCTACGACTCCGATTGGAACCCTACGATCGATTCGCAAGCCATGGACAGAGCTCACAGACTGGGTCAGACTCGACAAGTTACCGTGTACCGCCTCATCACTAAGGGCACGATTGAGGAGCGTATCCGGAAGCGTGCCATGCAAAAGGAAGAGGTGCAGCGCGTTGTCATCCAGGGAGGTGGTGCCAGTGTTGACTTCTCTGGTCGCCGCGCTCCTGAGAACCGCAACCGCGATATTGCCATGTGGCTTGCCGACGATGAGCAGGCTGAGATGATTGAGCAGCGTGAGAAGGAGATGCTCGAAGCCGGCGAATTCGACAAGCCCGAGAAGAAGAAGAAGACGACGAAGCGTAAGCGGGTGGTCAACGAGGATGTCAGCCTTGACGAGATGTACCACGAGGGTAAGTTGTTTGCCGTCCCTGTTCTTCACAGGACATACTAACATGCTTACAGGCGAGGGCAACTTTGATGACAACCGCAACGGAGCAAACGGAACCTCGGGTACCGCCACGCCTGTAGCCGAGCCCGAAGTGAAGGGAGCCAAGAAGCAACGCAGAGGCGGTGGCAAGAAGGCCAAGACACTGAAACAGAGACTCGCCCTTGCCGACGGACAAGTCTAGTCTGTCGTCCACAGGCCGTCTGACTCGAACAGAAGACGACGATAGATAACGAGAGGTCACTCGTTGCGTACAGATGAGCGGGAAATGGAGGTTTCGATTGTAGCAATATGGTTTATGGGTAGGACACGCTGGGCGCGCGTGAGATATGCCTGGCGTCGGAGTGGACAACGCGATTTGCATCAAGATGACGGTCGTGGCTATTATTATGGACGGATGCCGCGACTCGTTTGTTAGACTTTACAAAAAAGCTTTAGTATGTTTGTATTCTTTCTATTTCTCGCGAAGTTAGGATGGTTTTAGGGTCTGGTGGTTCGACTCTAGACGATCTTGGTCTCGTGTTGGGGGTTCCTGACCACGGCAATCAATCCCTGGAGACACAAGGTGGATGGCGGCATTCAGATTGAGTTGTACGAGGCCTCGGGTCGTTGGAGCCCGATGCGCGTGTATTAGTACTACCTTTAGACGAATGAAGTCGCTTCCGAGATGAATGTCGTGCCTGATGATGTTAATATCGTAATGGTGATGTTTAGGCTTTGGTGATATCCTACGGCTCTGCGATTGGCAGGTGTCCCAATCTCAAAGTGTCTCATCGACTGTCGCTGATAAGACCGGATAGGTACATACGATTCAAGGCCGTACATTACAAAGCAACGAGTGAAACATGTCGCAGTAGGATGTTTGCAGATTGCAGATTTTGGGTGAAGAGATCCGCGATCATGTAAGACAAAGCGGCCGTTTCGGCAGTGCAAGCGGCGGGGAGAGATCGTCCACCAAATACCAATCACGTGCCAGTATGATCTTTGTAACTAATCTCCATGAGTATGGTACATCTGAACAAACGCCGTTTGAAATGTATGAGCTTCTCGCGGGCGACCGCATGCGGTTTGTTGTGATGATCTCATCACTATTTCGAGATTCCGGGTAGGCGGGATACAGAGATGGAAAATGCTGTGGTATGAATCCCGTCCGCGAATCTGGCTTGCTCTTTACCCCATCTCTGGCGAGTCCTAGAATTTGAATCGTAAAGTTTGATAATTGCATGGTTTGTCCAATATATCGGCACCGGCAACCCCCCATCTACACCGAGTCGAACTTGTCGTTGAGCAAAACAATATACACCACCGCAAAGCGCAACGTTTAGCCCAGCCTGTCGGCATGATGCCGTCTGCACCCTTCCCAGACCGAGGCACCGCGCCTCTAGAGCCGATTATTTCGATGTTAGCGACGTACCTCGACCACACATCACCTTCCTCCTCCCCCTCCACTCCCTCGCCGTTCTCCTCAGATACCGGCGAGGCGGACGACCTCAACAACAACAGCGCCCTGTCGCAAGCCGTTGCCGCAGCGTACGCTAAAATCCCAATATTCATGTCCCGCTTCGCCATCCACGATGCGCCCTCGTTCCTACGCTTCGCGAACGGTTTGTTAACCTGGGTTTCGAGCGAGGGGTGTGAGGGAAGGGATATCTATGATGTGCTGTGTATGTTTTATTTTGTGCTGGGTCAGGAGCCGTTGGGCTCGTTGCAGGCTCGGATCGTACCTCGCGGGTATAAGGAGGGAGAATGGGAGGGACTAGTGAGTGGACGGGGAACGGGGGACTTCAGGAAAGAGAGATATATGAGCTGGTTGTCGGATTGGATGGTCGTTTATGCGCAGATGGTTGGATCCTGGATGGATTCGGGGGAGTCTATTACGAAGGAGAGTCTGGAGACATTTAGTAGGTGTGAGAGGTATAATCTACACGAGGCTGTTGTTCCTGAGGGAGGGTTTAGGACATTTAATGAGTTTTTTGGGAGGAGGTTGAGGGAGGGGCGAGGCCTGTTGAAGGGGTTGGGGATGAGAGGGTTGTGGTGTATCCTGCTGATTGTAGTCTTGCTGGGAACGAGGGTGATGATGAAGAGGGCGGTGGTGGGATTGTGAGGGTTGAGAAGGGGGGTGTTGTGAGGATTAAGGGGTTGCCGTGGACTATTGGGGAGTTGGTGGGTGATTATGGTGGGAGAGAGGAGTTTGAGGGAGGGATATGGATGCATGCTTTTTTGAATACGTATAATTATCACCATGTCCATGCTCCTGTCTCGGGGAGGGTTGTTGAGGCGAGGAAGGTTAGGGGGTTGGCTTGCTTTGAGGTTCTTGTCGATGAGGAGAAGGGGGCAATGTGCCGTCGAGTTGAGGATGTCTCACGGCGAAAGGAGGAGAGGAATTTGACGGCGCCCAACTCGCCGGGGTACCAATTCCTCCAGACCAGAGGCGTTCTTATCATTGAGAATCCTCTCTTGGGGAAGGTCGCGGTGTTGCCGGTGGGCATGGCCATGGTTTCGTCTGTGAGGCTGAGTGTCAAGGCTGGCGATATGGTGGAGAAAGGGGATGAGATTGCGGGTTTTGCGTTTGGGGGGAGTGATGTTGTTTGTGTCTTCGAGGGAGGGCTGGATTGAGGGTTGAGGATTTTGTGAGGAGTCCGAGGGGGGAAGGGGAGTGGTCTAGGTATGGGAGTGTTTTGGCGAGGGTTCCTTGAGGTTGTTTGTGAGGTTTGCGGCGAGGGGTAGTTGTTAGAATATTGACGGCAGAAAAGGAAGGGGATTGGGAAGGTCACCTATTTACACCCAACGGAGGAATCGTGGCAGTCGAGTCAAGTGTACCTTACCCAGAGATAGAGGGCCCAGTAGTTGGCAATATGTTCTTGTGAAACTTGAACTGCTTGAAATCTCCCAGTCTGGTCCATTTACTGCTAGCAACGTAATGACTGAAACCAACAAACCAAGCTACGAGTATCAAAGGAGCTAGTATGATCCCCTTGGCAGCTATCCAAATGCCCAAAAAAGGAGTCGAGACATCCCAGACCGCAAGAATCCAAAGAGGAGTCGAGAGAATCGCAAAGAGAAGCTTTGAGGTTCGTTCATCGTCGACATAAGTGCCGAGCAGTATTCCAACAAAGGTGTTTACAAGCTGAGATGGAATGCTGTGAATCAGACTCCCCACGAGAGAAACCGGACTCCCCGCATCCAACAGTGATTGGAACGGCAGCAATACCACACCCGAGCCTAGGATCTGCATCCAAACTGACCACAGTATCAACGTCACCCATCGGGACTGAGAAGCGTAGGCATGCAACGAGGCTCTCAAATCTATAGGTTCTCCTCCCAGGACGATGTTCTGATTGAGACGGGAAAGAAGCTTTCCGTTGGCGTCACATGATCTCGTTGACTGCGAAGAGTGGGCCATTGCCGCTTCGGTTCTCGAAGCTTCTCCACCTGGTGGAACCAGTCGGATTCCTTCCCAAGTTATCGTCTCGATCCTCTGTGGGTAGAGTGCCGAGGACTGTAGTGCCTCTCTGATCACCACGTCGGGGACTATGGCTTCAAGTTCTTGAAGGAAAGAGTTAGTAAGGTAAAGGAAATCGGGGCAGGATCTCTGAGTGATGGTGAGTTCTACAACGAATTAAGATCTGGCCCATTGCCCTATTTCTTGTCGAAGGGTTAATTAAATAATCTTGCCAAGCTTTTCAACTGTTCCATATCTTCCTTTGATGCCGGAGCCAGCTTCCGGGTCATCGTAGCTGATAAGAGTGACACCAGAACCGCCAGGACCGGCCCCAGAAGAAGGAAAACCGGCAAGACTTGGCCAAAGCCCCAAGCGTTTTCGTAATCGCCCATATTACCCGATTCTCGCGCACGCAAGAGTCGTATCGTGCCCCATGTTGAAGACATGATGAGCCAGATGATCTAATAAGATTTAGTATAACTTGCGTCTAGATCGTCAGATATTGACTGACGACTGAGGAGAGGGATATTAGTACTCACATCAGCTTATTCTGACGATATGACGTCTGAGTAGATCTTCGCGACTAGGTAGGCTGAAATTCCCAGATCTAGTGACCGCAAAATTTTCAAGATTATCCTCCGTAATGGAGTGGTTCCAAATTTCTCGCAGCCTGTAGTGATGACTTGAAGAAAAGATATGGCCCAGTAGCCAAGCTTTTGTCTGACAGTGTGTCTCGCAGCTTCTGTTGTTACACGGAACATCTTGAGAGTACGAGTGACGAAGCCAAGGATCAAGATAATCAGGGATAAGATCAGAATCCGATGTGATGTGGTGGAGGTGATTGAGAGGCCTGTTGCAAAGTCGCTCGGAAAGTCAGGTGTCACGGATACGGTATTGCACAAGTACCCATCAGCAGCGGGTTGCCTTAGGTGATCGCATAGACCAACCGGACCTTCACAGGCCCTCCGATCCCAGAGTTCTTGAGCTGTTCCCCGTTTGAACAAACATCGAACATTCGAGGAAAGAATACTTGCTGTTCCCTCAAAATAGTAGTATTCATTTGACCATTTCCAGTTGAAATAGCTCGTTGGCACCAAGGCGGTGATCAATCCAGCCAAGAAGATGGCCATGAAAAGTAGTCTGCAGTTACGTTCTGCAGGGTGCTCGTAGAGGTATGTCCGAAGAGCTGGTAAACAGGCCGCGTGGGTAGTTGCTGAAAACCAAGCCAGATAGCAAATTATCTGCCAGTGATATGCTGACACGTAGCAACTTTGGCTGACGAAACTGCTGAACAATATGCCGAGGCCGGTAAGAAGTTGTACGTCACACAAATTCAGTAGAACCTGCATGTGAAATGATTAGTCTCGGGCTCAAGTCATGGTTATGAGATATTCGCGATAGATCGAGCAGCCGACTGGCTAAAGACTGCCTACCTAGATAGAACAGAGAAAGACGCGTACCTTAGTCATGGCTAAGTTCCAACCGGTGTGGTGACAGAATCGTCGGCGAATGCCTAAAAACGTGTTGGTAGCCTGGACGTCAACAATGTTGGGTTTCCAGTTATGAGTTCGATTCTGCTTTCGCACGTGATTTTGTTGTCGAGCCTCAAAGGGATCAATATGAGGGTTGAAGGTGAAGCAATATCGTATGCATATCAGGAACACCACTAGCCATGCTGTCCCAAGAAACCCAATCATCACCTAATACTCGGTGTAAATTAGTTGATCAGCTTGAATGATCTCCATAAGTTCAGTCGGGGCATCATGGCAACTTGATCTCGCGCTCACGTACCCCCACTCCGCCAACATCAGGGTTTGGCTCTAGTTGCCCCGGCACATCTAAGCAGCTTCGATCGCAGATTGATACTGAGACTTCATTCCTCTGGTAGGTAGGGCGAGGGAAAGAAATGGCCATCGGATTATGGCGGTATTGCTGGCGCTGAAGGTAGAAACGATGTAGAGAAATCTCTGTCCGAATCACATGACGGTGACGAGTCGTTGAAGAAGAATGAGGGGAAACGAGAGTAATGAGTCAATGTGGCATTCTATATATCCAACGTCATAAGCAATAGGAAATGCAGTTTGCCACGTACCGTCTACTCCTGCTGTGAACTACTGTAACTCAAGGCTCACTACTTGCGGTCTCTCACAGCGTCCCACAAAAGACAGACAGAGATAGCCGAACGTTCACATGGTTGGACTTGTTTCACAATTCCTGCGTTGGCGTCAGCCTCCGCGCTCCCGTGCCCGGTGTAATGTGACACTCCCGTATCACATCGACTGCTAGATTGCGTTGATCTATTTGCTCAACAATAATGAGGGGTAATCGCGTGTTATACATTGAACCGACCGAGTTTCCTCCATCTTCACCTTTCAATTCGAAATGAACCAGGACCAGAGAAAGACTGGAGCCATATGGGCTGACGCCATCAAGCAATGCACGAGATATCATTGCTAAGGTTCTTCATACAACACTTAGGTCTGAATACGCACGGTGATTTAAAAGCAGTCGAAATTACTATCGTGACACTAAGTCGGGAAATGGACTAAATTAATTGAACTGTATTTCGCGAATGGTATCTAAGAATCGAATGATGACGAGCCAAACGAAATCCCAAGTGGGAACTTCATGACACCACCTCCACCCAAGACGCGAGGCCATCACTCGCTACTCCCGTCTTAATCTTTTCCAGCCATGGCAACCTCAAGCCAGGAGCACCGCTCCCGACTTTCTCACAATCAAGCATTTAGCACTTGGCGCCGGAGCCAGAAGGAATGCCAGAGCACTCGGAAGAGGACTTGCCACCGGTAACGGAGACACCAGACCACTTCCAGTTGGAGCAGGCACCCTTAGCGCAAAGGATGTACACGTTGGTGCCCTTGGCGGCGACGGTACCCTTGACGTTCTTAACGGTGACATCGGTGATGGGGATACCGGCGGTAGGCTTGCCGGTAGGGCTGCCGTTCTCGTAATCCTGCTGGATGACAATGCCCTTCTTGTTGATATTCTTGAGAGTGATGTTCTCGAAGGTGATGCCGTTGACCTTGCCAGTCTTGTTGGCAATGGTCTTGATGCGGATACCGTTGTCGGCCTTCTCGATGGTGGAGTCACGGATGATGACGTTCTGGACGGTGTTGTCGGTACGTCCACCAACGGAGCCGATGGACAGGCCGTGGGAGCCGTAGCAGTATCCGTTCTCGAAAGTGATACCAGTGCCAGAGTTGATAGCCAGGCAGTCGTCCTGGTTGTAAACCTTGGCGCCGGAGATGGTCACGTCAGAAGACGAACCGACATCGAAGGCATCGGTGTTGTGACCACCCTTGGAGTCACCATCCTTGTTGTCGAAAAGGATGTTGGAGCTAGAGAATAGTCCGGTCAGCATCATTATCAAAAACCCGATATTGAGATATGACTTACACCTTGAGGCCGGAAACGCCGCTGATGGAGAATCCGTGGGCAGGGGTGTTCTTGACGTTCAGGCCAGAGATGGAACCGTCGTTGATCTTGACCTTGAAGAACTTGGGCTTCTTCTTGCCACCGTTGCCTCCCTTGCCGTCCCACCAGCGCTCACCCTGGCAGGAGATAGAGTTGCCGGAAGCACCGACAACGCTGACCTTCTTACCGCCGATGGCGATGAGGGGGCCCTCCCACTCCTTGTAGCCGAAGGTAGTGGTGCCCTTGAAGGTGACCTTAGTTCCGTCCTTGAGGCCGGTGAGGTCGAGCGTCTCGCCGGCGGGGACCTTGATGCCGTTGAGGACGATGTCGGTGCAGGAGGCCTTCTTGGACATGGCCGTCTTGGCGTCGGTGAAGGTGCACGAGGCACGGGTATCGAGCTCGGCGGGGGCGGCGGCAGCCAGGGCGCTGAGGCCCGCGACAACGGAGAGGAACTTCATGGTTCCTTGATTTGTTTTGGTATGTGATCAACACGTGGGATACTTCGAGTATGTACAGAAAATGTCGAATGAGAGACTAGAGTCGGTAAAAAAAAAGAATGTGGTTGAAAAGAGTGTGAATGAAGAAGCACGATGGGGTATCGAGAACAGAAGCAAAAGAGGTGGGCAGAAAAGACGATACTTATATCAAGTTGTCGAACATGCAAGACAGTAAACCTCCTCTTCCCCTTTGATTTAGATGTTGCTTGTTGGAAGCTCGTTGGATTTCCGCAACTGGGTACGGTGCGGCTCCCACGCCGGATAGTCGGCATCACCGTTGTCTATCTCCCCGGTCTCTGGAAGGAGCTAAGAGGAGCCCATGATTTCAAAACCACCTTTAATCTGACTTTGCAGCGCCGGAGTGTTGCCCCGAAGGACCGAAAAGAGGAGGCGACTCTCCACACTGGCTTAACTCATCTAAGCTTCAAATGCTGCGAGCCCGCGGCACGAAGCTAGCACGTGGGGAGCAGAATATTAGGAGAGCTGGTCGCCCACTATCCGATGACCCAGGTCTGACGATGGGATCATACCCGGTCGTTGTGGACTTGGGACGAACAGGGCTGACGGGAACCTACGCCCCAAGTCGGTGTCAGCCGCCCTACCAGCGGAATACTGAGACATGATCACAGATCCTCTTCCAAGACTTCCAGACCGTCTGATCGAGTCGATTTTACCACTTCTGACGCGTGGCGGCAATGAAGAAACTGTCTCTTCAGGTAGGATTTCAATCTCAGTGGCATCTTGGCTTCATCTTGGCATAGGCTTGATTTGCCGATCGATCCGATCATGGATTTCTTGGGATCCAGGAAGCCCCAGAAAATCACGGTATTTTACCCACCAGTGGCTGCGGCTGACCCAGCACTTCCCTGTGTGCCTGTGTGAATTTGTTTGAAAGGGGAAATTCCCACAGAAAAGAAATGTCAAGAACGGAGGTGAGGTAAGGATTCTGCAGGAATGTGATAAGGCGTTGTGCATCTTCCAACTTGCTCCAACATGGCACGTTTCTTCTCAGCCAACGACAATGGTTGTTGCAGGAACAGTTTCTGTTGAAAATGTATTCCTGCCTCTTATGACCTGAGGCTCATCCCGCGGACGTCTCGTTAAGAATTTGATGACGAACGAGCACCGGAGAGCCCGCGCTTTACCTAGAGTGGTGTGATTAACCTTAAAGCCCTAATTGCAATCCAAGCATCCGACGACCGACGAGCCGCCTGCCTTGTGGGGACAGAGCCTCTCCTTTCGGCGGATACGGACTTGCGCGTATACTTACCCTGTCAGCCGACGGGAAGCTATAAGGGGCGAGCAGGCCTCCTATTCTCGGCCCCGAGTTGGATCACTTGAAGACGGGCAAGTTATCAGTGACAGGTTTAGACGAATGAACTTGGGTGAACTTCGGGCTTGATCCGACGGTGGACATTTCCGTCATCTACCTGGACCAGGGGGCCTCCTTGGGTCCTTTTTTTAATCGGGTTCCGAACTTTGCGACTCACCTGCTTTTAGCGTCGGATTCTGCTGATTCATAGTGGGCTAATGGATTGGATCTAACCGACTCGAGTAGTTTTTGCCAACTCACGGTGCAATTTCGAACGGCAGCGAAAACCGACTTGGTAGTGGTTCATGCAGCATCATTCAAGCTTACACACTTTAGCCACCGCATTCTGGCCATGGAGATTCAACATACATGAAACTGCCGGTCCTTAAAACACTTTATTTCTGTCTCCGCATTACGCTAGAAGGAAAAAGAAAATACGAAGTCTTGTTCGGTAAATGGTGGTGGACTTGGTCTTTTGTGAGCTGTCTCTTTTCTGCTCGGCCAGTTGCGGATGTCCCGCTACAAATGACTCCGGAGTTCGTCTTCGGTCCATTTCCACAACTCCTCCCTCTTGTCCTTGTTCTTGCTCTGTCTCGTACCTTTACCGGTGACACCAACTGGGAAGTAGAAGGTGCCGCTCTTGACGTCTGGGCTGAAGGATGCCCAGAGCTGGTTGAGCGCACCCTTCTGGGGACTGACGGCTACGATCTTAGTGCCGAGGTACACAATCGTGCCCAAGACGAAGTTGGACTTGTTGATAATGGATTGTGCCAGATTTGTGTCGACGATACCCGGGTGTACACTGACGATTTTGAGCTCCGGATGTCGCTCCGCGAGGGCAGCGGCGTAGTGGATGTTAGCCACCTTTGAGATGCCGTAACGATAACGACTGGGAGTCTCGGGCATCTGTGTCTTGAGCTTGTCGAACTGGTAAATATCTTTGGGCGCCCAGCCTTCCGCCCCCGAGGAGAGGAACACGACCCTCACGTCGGGGTTCTCGGTCGCCGTCTTCTTCAAGGTAGGCATCAGGAGTTGAGTAAAAAGTGCATGGCCCATGTGGTTCGTGCCAAACTGGATCTCGTAACCCTCTTTTGTAAGGCCCTCGGGCGTCGCCATGATCCCAGCATTGTTGACGAGCAGATCCAGCCGAGAAGAGGACTCATTGAATTGTTTGGCAGCCGCTTTAATGCTTTCAAACGAGGATAACTCAAGCGGCAAATGAGAAATCGGCGCGACGCTAGAGCCTTCTTTCCTCAGTGCTTCGATTGCGGCCTCTCCCTTTTCCTTTGAACGTCCGGCAAGATAGATATGCCTGGGATTGTGCTTTGCAATCTGTCGGATCGTCTCCAGTCCGAGGCCGGCATTTCCACCGGTGACGAGAACGACCTTCCCTGTCAAGTCTGGGATATCAGAGTCCGGCTTGAAGTTGTAGCCGCCCATCAAGAATGCTGTCGCCATCTTTGAGTCTGGTTACTTTTATGCCTACGCCGTTTGATGTATGAGTCTGTCTATTTGTTGATCGTGATGGCACAAGCGAAGAAGAGCTTCGCGACGCGAAAAGGCGTAGCTTCTTATATAGTATGCTTTAAGTTTCACGTTTCAAACTTGGCGTCCGACCGTCCCGAGCTCGACACTGGCTCACCGACGATATTGGTCGCAAGGTGGTATTGGTGGTTTCAGGGTCCAGGGTCCCCCGCTTTGACCGATAGTTCCAGAGGTCATTAATGTTTGGGCGATCATAGTCCGATAGGTCTTATAGACGCCATCTATGGATCTACCGAGGTGTGGCGGCTTGTAGTCATATTAGAGAGACTGAAAGTCGTAGGCAGGATTATTCAACTACATTGTGGGAGCACAGCAAGCCGGGCTCAGGACCGTCGGTGCAATCTTGACTCCCGAGCCTGGCAGTCGCCACGATGTTACCTCAAGCGGGCAGACGGTTGGACCCTACACCCGATGATGGCATTGCCCCAATTCACATGTTGCGTTTTGATGATAGACTGCTTCGGAGAAATGGGTCTTAGGGGGCTCCGGCTCCCACGCAACCAGCTTGCGGGGCAGCTCTTGGCACGACCCATGGGCAAAGGAGAATTTTGAAGAGCACCTCATAATATGACAGTAGTAGTACGAATAGTGAGAAAGCCTCGATCATACGACTTTAAGAGCTAGAACTATCAGCATCATCGACATCCCTCTGGCTTCTGAGCTGTCTAATTCCGGTGTACCGCCAGTTTGAGATGTAAGTCTCAAAAGCCTGCTCTCCATGCTTCCCGCTAGATGTTGCGTAAACGCCAATCACGGAACCTGGGATTATCTTTATCAACACAGGTTCCAATCATTTTCATAGAAGGTGAACTTACCAGAGTAGTAAGGAACCAACTCGGTGCCCTTGCAATATCCGAATACTCTGAGACTGGAGTCTAGACCAGCAAGGCCGGCAGAGAACGCGAAATGAGTGCTGTTGACAGCCTCAATTTGGAGCGCAATCTTCTGCCCAGCCCAACCATCAGGGAGTGGGTAAAGCTCATTCGGCGGATGTTCAGTCGCCCTGTACGGTGTTTCCGAAATACCACGGTACCTGAGGTGCGGTCGAAGATCCTCACTTGCCTTCGGCTTCAACATGACGATACCGAGATCGAAGTGCTGGGCTTGATCTTGGATGATCGAGATGCCGACTTCCATCTCTTCTTTCGTCAATGATTTTGCCCAGTCGACATCAACGCGGAAGTTGAAGAGTGAATGAGCCATCCGTCGTCCGACGAAAGTCTGGCCACGACCCAAGGCAAAGTCAGCGTCGAAAGCTGTGAGATTGAGAACTGAAGACTTCAGTGCTAGTGTATTCCAGTGACCTGGTGGCGAGACCACGTAGTTTCTAGTCTTTGGTAGACGCCAGTGGATGAAGTGAATAGGCAAACGACTTCCCGGCGGAAAGCTGATAACATCGTCTGCGTTGCTGAGTTGACCTTCTCCCTCTTCCGGAATAGCTTCCGCGGGTAGCGGCCATTCAGAGACGTCACCGGTGACCGGCGTAAACACTGGGAATTGATCCTTTTCCCAGGTGACGGGAGTAAGCACCGTCTCTCTGCCCATCGGCAGGTTGCCAAAGTATGCCCCGGGATCCTGTCCATATGTGCCGCCAGCCCGAACTGCTAGGGCGACAGACCACCAATTCCCATCAGCATCCTGGAACAGATCTGCGTGGCCGACAGCTTGAAAGTAGGAGCCAGTATCGTTTGCAGAAGTCAACAGTGGATTGGCCGGTGCTGGATCATACGGTCCCTCCAAACTTTTCGATCGAGCCATTGTGGCCATGTGGTTCTCACGGGTGCCGCCTTCAGCGAGAAGTAGATAGTACCACCCATCACGCTTCCAGATGTGAGGTGCTTCTGGAGACCGCCCACCGGTACCGTTCCAAGGCATTATAATGTCTCCAATCTCGCCTGTCTCCAGGTTGAGCGGCGCATGCATTATTCCTGGATAGTAGGCCGCCGTGTGCGCACCCGAGACGTATGTCTTGCCGTCATCGTCCCAAAACGGCGACGGGTCGAAGCCGGGGAAGCTGAAGTGAACGGGGTCTGACCAGGAATCCGAGCTATATGGGTCTGTCGATGTGATGATGAAGTTGTCCCACCGGCTGTCATTGGTCCTCGGGAGTTGCTGATTTACAAGAGTGCACAGCAGGTAAAACGTGCCCTCATGGAAGCGTAAAGTGGGTGCGTAGATGCCGCTGGTTGCTTTTGGCAGAAAAGCTAGACCTGGCAGCTGGTCCGCTCGACTGAATGCGTTGGAAACATGTTTCCAGTGTACCAGGTCTCGGCTTGCGTGGATGGGCAGGCCAGGGAAAACGAGGAAACTGGATGTGGCACAGAAAAAGGTATTATTCAAGTGTGGAACAAAGATGCAGCTGGGGTCCGGGTTGAAGCCGCTGATGATGGGGTTTTGGAAGGTTGAGTTCTGAGCTCGGCTAACTCCGAAGAGGGCTACTGCTAGAGCTAGAAGTCTGGACTTCATGGTGGGAATGTTGATAAGCTATCGGGCTCTTTGAACAGTAGTTCCAAGCTGGTTTCCATGTTATAACAACTTCAGAGGCCCGTAACTCTGGCCAACCCCGCAGGGCTCATGGAAAACCGCATCGCTTTGGAGTCTATTTCCACACCAGGGAAGACATCCTAACAGCAGTTGGAAGGCGTTCACAAGATCGCGGGCAACGGTGCGGCGCTTTTCCGAAAGACCGGCGTCGGGGGAACCTCTACTCGGAGAATTGTGGTATTAGCCTAAAATCCCGAAGGACCGATCTTATCCTGTTGAGTTCCAAGCCAACTGCGGGGGAGATGCAGGATCACAAGGCCAAGACCGGGGGAGTTGGCGCCAGGATGCATATCCGTCGTCTCCTTTGCTCTCAGTGGAAGCGATGATTCACTTGGTTTGCAAAAGCACTTGCATATCCGATGCATTTTTCAATCAGCATGAGTTGCACCGAAAACCTTACCAACGCTATCACTCGTTCGCGTCTGATAACCTATTCACCCTTTCTACGTGATCTTGCAATTGACAGTTCCTCTCCTGCCTCCTGACTACAGCGTCAAATAGCCAAGCTGCAAAGCTATCGTGAAAGCCTCTTTTTAGGCCTCCACTGCTTCGCGGCACTGCTTCAGACCTTTGCGCTGTTTGCCATTCTCATCAAAGTTTTCCTCGCTCAACCAAGCTTCCAGGCCGCCCTTGATTACCGGCCACTCATCATCTGTGATGCTGAACCACGCTGTGTCTCTACGTCTCCCCTTGGCAACCACGTGCTTTCTGCCGGTTGTTAGTTCCTGACTGAGAGTGATTTTCATACATATCTTACCTGAAAATCCCTTCATATGTATACCCTAGCCGCGCAGCAGCTGCGAGACTCGGCTTATTCAAATGATTGGCTTTCCATTCGAGTCTGTAGTTGCCCAGGCCTTCGAAAGCATTCTTCATAAGAAGGTACTGAGCCTCAGTGGCGGCACGCGTCTGCTTCAGTTGCTCGCTGAAGATGATGCACCCAATCTCAATTCGTCTATGAGCTGGAACAATGGAAAGGTATGCCATCACACCCACTGGCTCGGATGATGGATCCGATTCCGGACCGGAGAATACAGTGAAGTACAACGGGTCTTTGGAGACGCTCCACTCCTTGAATGCTGCCTCGCATTCTTCGAGCTCGAGAAAAGGCTCATTGA
This sequence comes from Colletotrichum fioriniae, assembly GCF_027942845.1. Lineage (NCBI taxonomy): Eukaryota > Fungi > Ascomycota > Sordariomycetes > Glomerellales > Glomerellaceae > Colletotrichum > Colletotrichum fioriniae. Next base: position 793,767 of record NW_027076849.1, read on the forward strand.
AAAGGTATGTCCAGCGCCAAGCGTTTTCTTCCCGGCCGAGGTGCTTGAAGATAGCTTGCGCATGCGATGGTTGCAGCGGGACCAGGGAGGTGTATTGGCCGTGGAGCGGGGTATGGGACGGGGCCGTTGCCGGATCGGCGGAGGCTACGAGAGGTCCAACAGGAGGGTCCATGGTTTTGGCAGGTCTTGGTTGTGACTAATTATTCTACCAAGTTTTGGTCAAATTTGCAACGTTTTCGATGTTCAGATTAAGATATAAAGTATACGTATGAGCTCTGGACGATGACTCAGGAAGTCACGGATGGAGATCCTTCAAAGCACGACAACTTCGGCGCGAAGTGGGGCGACCGGCCCGGTCACAGGGAAGACACGCCAAATACGCCAGATACGCGCAACTTCAACGCAGGATTACTGATCTCGGTGATACTAAGACCAGTAAACTGACGAAGCCTGACTGCGAAACGGTACGTTTTCCTCAATTTGACAAGTACAGCGTTGTTGGGCATCACAATATCATGTACGGCTTTGATTAGTTGAGAAAGTGCAACTCAGCAACTGAAATAACTCCATCAAGGTGGCAGACACGACTCGACAGTTAATCAATGAAACTACGGCAATATCTAGAAGTGTCTGTCTGGCGGCTGTCTACTTTGATGATTGTTTTGAGATACACATTTGTTGAAAACCCCAGATGTCGCATCAACTTCAGCCGTAATATTCGCAAAGATGCTTGGTTTAGGGGCTCTGATTACTACACCCTCCTCCTTCATGTGGAGAGTTACTGCTCAGCGTACAAGACATCGACATTAGCTTAGATGATAAACGATCACGTAAATGTCGATGGTTGTTTCGGGCAGCCAGAGATATTACATACACCAGTAACGCTCCGGGACTCCAATGGACCAAGTTATTCGTGCCAGCCGTAGGCGATTTTGTCAAGTCCTGCATCTCTTCGTACGCCAATTGTATCTATACAGCTCCACTAACTTCCACAAATGTTGACCAAAGTTCCACTAAGCTGATTGGATATTACAAGTGCGTTCCCATATTTGGCGAGACATCAAAGCTGGAGAATCTTGGCTAGGTGGCTTTCACTTTCTGTTCTTCCATAGGCCCGAGCAAGGGGGCCATGATACCTCCACCTAAACCGATCAGACGAATCGAATCTCAGATGATACAATGTGTGAAAAACTAGAAAGAGCCAATCCAATCTAATTGAGTCCAAGAAATTAAGGCTCAATCAAGTCACGCGACTGACTTGTGTTGTTGTGACAGGTGCCCTGTAGAGTTCGGAACAGACAATTCGTGGACAGGTTGTGTGAAGCTCAATTCTCGTATTTGGTCAGCGTCGCAGCGGGTGCTACCATTCTTGAAGCTCGCAGGATACCATCAAAACGGCGGTCGGCCGCCTGCTAGCTCAAACTAAGAGGTAAGCGACGGGACTTTGGTTTGATGGTTCTTGGCGTCAACTTCTAGACTACTTCATGGATCACTTTTCGTGGCTGATCGGTCACCTAAGCAGTAAACATTTGGCGCATAATAAAGACGGCCGATCAAAGAGTGCTTTTAGTCTGACGACCTCGTTTACGCAAGGTCATGGCACAGTAAATCGTGCAGAGATATAAGCTTACCACACTGAACTCCAATACCAGAGGAGGCACAGCCTATGCAACGATGCTACACCGAGTTATCGTGCCAATGCCAACTTCATCTAGCAAGCGAGAAGGCCATAGCCATGGCGAAAGATACGATTATCAGTCATGGCATGTTTTCTGTGTTATCACTTCCCTTGATTCCAAGCTGGAGCTGACAACTATATAAACTCCAGGCACCTACCTCCTCGAGTTGATCATACACTACCCTTCACACACAGATCTCTAAACTCAGCTTTCATACAAACTCCCCACAATGGTCCAAGTCGCCCTTTCTTCAGTCACTTTGCTCTTCCTGGTGGCTCTCGCAGCTACGTCTCCTGCTCCTCTTACAAATTCTCGAGGTGTCGTCGCTGTCGGTGACTGGTCCTGGGAACATTGGGTTGAGACTATCATTGCCGACCCCGAAAGCGCTCTATCCGTCGACGAAGCCCTTGAAGCTGCGGCCAAATTCGCTGCTGCCCATGAAAGTTGGTCTTTGATCTCCTCTAATCATCTCGGCCTGGATGTCAGAGCTGGGTGTACGCATGCTAATATTATACCTGCAGATGGCTCACTTGAAGAGAGACAGGAGCAGTTTCTCGTTTGCAACGATGGCAAGCCGTCCGCATGGGTACGCAAAGCTTAGTGACTTCTACAAGACAAGAAGCCTAGACTAACACTACACAGGCACCCGATGCCGTGACGTGTATCAACTACCTTGCTGGTCTGAATGCGAACTGCGGTACTAGAACCGCGACGGCAATGTGTACCGCTGGTAATGCGCAGATTGTTGGAAGCGGCAGTGGGGCCGGAGAAGTGAGCACCAACTGGTATGTTGAACTCAATTTCTCTCAAATTCCAGAGACTCGTATGAGATGAGACTAATTCGCTTCACCTTCCAGTAACAATGTTGCTCGAACCGCTGGGCGTATCATGGATCGCTGCTGGAGATCCGACAACACCGTTCAGGGAGGCATGCCGGCTTACGAACAAGGCGCGATGTGGGTTTACGTTTCAGCTCCTCTGATCTAATTCAGAGATCGACGCGACGGATACGGAAGTGTTGTCACTCTACGGAATACGGACATAGCAGAAAACACATAACTCTTGTGACTGCAAGAACTTTTCTTGTTCAATTTAGTGCAAAATTAGTTCGGACATGTAGTTTTGATTAGCACAATTGACAGGAGCTCTAGATCATGAGATGATGAATGGAACCCATTGCTTAATACGCGGCCCTCCATTCCAAGAACCAGTTCTTCGGTTCCACCACGCCAGGTTTGCTCGAGACGTAATCCAGATACCCTTTGTAGTAGCTCAAGGGCGCAAAATCTTCTTTGAAACTTGCCTCATATATCTCGCCAGTAACATCAGTCATGGATCCATCAGATTTGCACTTGAGGATACATCTACGGTACGTCGCGATCAGGTCAGCCAACGAAATCAACAGAACTCAAGAGATTAAACTCACGCTTGCCATCTTCCCTTTCCCTTCAGTATATCTCTTATGTGGTATGTATTTCTCTCGCAGACCGCCATGCATATGATTGTTCTCGTCCAAGGGTATGTTCCTTGGGGGTTCAGACCCGCCCATGGGAAGGCCCCAGGTTTCGATCTGGCGTGGATGCTCCCTGAAGAGGTCTGGCGTGTCCTTCAATCTATCAGTACCTCTTCGGTGTTATCTCGAATCTTCCAAAAGGTGACTCACCTGAAGGCAGTCCTCGGCTTGTCTTCATCCACTTTGTTGCCCATATGCGACCTTGCGGTGGATTTTCTAGCAACGGAAGGTTCGACTCGTTCCTTGAGCGGTTCTTGAGGCTTAGGAGAGAATGGTGTCTCGTCATTTTCCAGGCGGTTAGGATCTCTAAAGTTTTTGGCAAGTAGAGTCCGGTTGATTGGTAGCATGAACTTGGAGTGACCCAATTTGGAACCAAGGGATGGCGTAAGTGTTCTAGCTTCAGCTCTGGCAGGCGCTGTCTCTCCAATAACAACTGATACGACGAGCAGCAGAAGTCCTGCTAGTTGAGAGACGTTCATCTTGAAATCTCAGGTAGTGGTCTTTTCCGGGTGCTAGTAGAGCTAGAGATGCATCACACATGTATAGAGGCTTGCATGTGGATTTCGGAGTCGGCTGTTTCCGTTTCTGAGACTGATTAAGCATGCCTATGTAGGGCCTTTGTGCAGACTTATATTGTCGAGGAACAAGCTGATGCAACTAGATTCATCAGTCCGTTTCTGGGAGTTATGCTCTACCCTTCAATCTTTTATGAGGCAAGGGCCCGATCGTGCGAATGGAAGAGACAAGGGAGAAGACTCGAACGAACACATGGGAACACAACTCCCATATACGGCGCTCTGTTCCAAAGATGTATTACACGGACCAAAGCCGCAGGGAAACGACCGTAGCACACCAACGTGCCTGGGAACTCGGCGTACCCCGAGACTCCCATAGCCGAGGTCCAAAGCAAAGCGCAAAGAAACCAACACGGACGGCGGGGAAGCTCCCCTTAGGTGGTCCCGACCTCATCAACTCGCCCAATCGAGGCAATGCTGAAGGAAGCCAGATGATTGTGAAGCTGTTGTCGAGTCTGGCCTTGTGTAAGTGTGTCACACAGTGGTGGATGACGACTTAACACCCCAGCCCCTTGCTATCTGTAGGTAAAGAAACTCATGCGCCCAGCGTTGATTGCTGTTGTACCATGCTGAATTTGGGGCTCGCCTAGGTTCCCTTAAAACTTGACACTAAAGCCTCTTCGGTATCACAACATGCTGACGCCTCTAAGCGGCAACCGCTTCAAGAACTTTCTACCTTCGCCGGGTCAAGATCTATTTATCACTGATATAAAAAGCAATATGGCCTGCATTGCACACAAATACTTCAGAGCGAGTATCGTTGCCTGTCTACATACTTGGTTCTCTTACTCTTGCACAATTTCGTATTCATTCACTCATTCAGTCGTTCCCTCATTGCCCATCATGAAAACCATCCAGTCTCTACTTATCGCGACCATCTTCATCTTTGCCCCAATAGTATTTGCCGAATGCTACAAGGACGGCATCATAGGCGAATACGACATCAACAACAACGCCCCCGTCGACCTGAGAATCGTGTGCGCTCAGCTATCGGGCAGCTACGTGAAGAATGAATTCCGCCGAATCTGCATCATGGATACGAACGGTAGAAAATGGGACTTTGAGCTTTCGGTAGGTGAGAGATCAAGTCGTGTCTTGTTCCTCCTGCGTCTTCATCTCATATGAATCATGGAAGAAACTCTACCTGACTCTATTTCATCACTGACGTGACGATAGTATATCGGGGATGGTGACCAACGCAACATCGAGATAGAGGAATGCTACAGCGGCATGAAGGCAGAAGCAGGCTGTGAGCGCGGCGGCCGGAGGAAGCATTGGAATTGGGAATACTCGTGAGTTTTTCTCTACCGGACTCGCACCTTCGCTGGGAAGATCAAACAGACTACTAATTGTCATAAATATCCCAGGGCGGATCCAAATGTCGGGCAATGCGTCAACATGCACCCGTACGACTTTGCAAGACCATTCGACGACCAGTAAGGAAGGAACGACGGCCGGGTGTAAGGGTATAGAGGGCCCTGCAAGACCATTCCCGTCACCAGCCAGGAGGCGCCCGTCTAGGTCGACGGGTCAGGTCAAACTGGCTGGGTGGTGGAGTGGTCTATGGTCAACAATCAAATTACGCCCAAAGCCTACTCGACGACAGGCTACGAGTTCGAGTTCGATTCCCAGCATGAGCACCAAGAGATGTAGCCCCCAATTCAGCACCGGGGGGGTGAACTCTTTTTGTTTTTATTCAAGTCAATAACCAAGGTCTCACCGCTCGACACGTGACCTCATTTATGGGTGCCCCGTAGCACCATCACGAAAACCAACTCGGGCACGGGGAGCTGCCTTGACGTTTTCCTCCCTTTTCGATAGATAAATAATCTTCATCTTGTACCTTGATGTCTTTAGCGTGACTATACGATACGTAGACGTCACTAATGAACGCAGAAAGCGACAAGATATGTAACATGCCCAGTTCCTTTCATAATCAATGGACCGATAAAACACGAATTCTAGCTCGGAATAAGGCCTGAATATCACAATTGAAATCAAATGAGCTCTCTCTCCAGTCGGATAACATTATCTCCAAGCACTCTTTGCCAACCTTTTATCAATTGCTTGCAACGGTACAGAAGACTGAAAATAAACGATTTAAACATCACGCAACGTCGTCCTCAGTTGCGAACCCCGGCCCGGCCCCTGTCCGACTTCCCCGCCGCCGTCCAACGGAGCACCGGAACAACGACTCCGCAGTAGCAGTCTGCCTCTCCCGGACCCCACTCGATTAAGCGCGGGGACGGGAGATTGGAACATTTAGTGTAATCAGGGGGGGATGAACTGCGAAAGGGAGAGATAATTGATTGCAACGTTGCCATCACACCAAGAACAAAAGCTATTGTGAGTTGCGAGGTCGTTCCATCTCTTGAACGGGAATTGCAGGCAGTATCTGGCTAGCCTGGTAGCTTCCGAGCGTGTGGCCCAAGAACCGAGTTCCACTCGCGCTGCGATGTTGGCTTTTATCATTATCCTTTCGTATCCTAACTTGTTTGCAATGTTTCCATCACCTGAGGGGTAGAAACCCAACAATGCAGATCCGGCTACTACCTTCTACAATCGCACAGCTCTCATCACAAAGTTATGTCACCATGGTTCGCGCCGGGTGGTCGCGCAAGCTGGGTTCCCCTCACCAAACATCCCATCCGGCTCCGAGCCCCCGCGCGCCGAGGTCACGTCCCGTCGCGTCATACCCACGATGCTCGAATGATTAGATCGAAATGGCCATTGAATCCAAGACCTCGTCCTGCCGTACTTATAGAAGGTCCAATCCTGCAATTGGCGAGGGGAATTGCAAACCAACCCCAAGCATCGTGACCAAAAAACCATTGTTCGACCCTCATGATGCGGTTCCTCACCACCGCCCTCGTCTCCCTCGCGGCAACAGCGGCAGCAGACTTCCTCTCAGGTCTCCCAACAACGCCCTACACCCCAACAGGCGGCACCATACCCGCCTCCTCTCTCTCTAAGATCATAGTCTCGTCCGCCTACGCAGACTCCGTCGACGAGAAAGGCCAAACACTCATCCCGCCAACTCTGCATGCATTTGCTACGACCTTCGCGGCGGACCTCGTCTCGTCGCTGAAACTCGATATTCCGATTGAGCTAGGCGAAGCCCCGGAGCAAGGATCCATCTTCCTGACGCTGGCGGACGATGCAAGCCTCTACAAAGACGCTGCTGGGCGCGAGACCTCCGAGGGATACTCTCTTGATGTTACGATCGACGGTGTGCTCATCACCGGCGCAAGCCCGCTCGGCGTGTGGTGGGGTACTCGGACGGTCCTACAGCAGCTCGTCCTCGGAGATGGGGAGCTGAAGTTGGGGTACGGGAAAGATAGCCCTGGATGGGGAACCCGTGGCATGATGGTGAGAGAATCCTTCAGCCCGAGCCGGAGCATGCATCGCGGGAAACGTGAACGGCCCCCGGCCGGATGCCTAAGCGAAGAGAACCTCAAGCTAACTGCCTATGCAATATGTTAGCTCGATATCGCTAGACACTACTATCCAGCCGAATTCCTCATCGAAATGTGCGCTTACATGTCCTTCTTCAAACAAAACACTTTCCAGCTGCACCTCTCAGACAATCTCTACAACAATGTTGCCATCTACTCACGCGAGCGTATGCTTTCCCTCTATGCCGCCTTCCGGCTCAACTCCGACGACCCAGCCCTCGAGGGCCTCAATAGGCGCGCAAATGAGAGCTACACTCGCGAGGTTTTCGACGACGTCCAAGCAAAGTGCGCAGCGCGTGGCGTGACGATCCTGCCGGAGATCGAGGCTCCCGGGCACGCTCTCGTGATTTCGCAATGGAAGCCCGAGCTGGGGTTGTCGAGCGACTTGAGCTTGCTGAACATTTCAAACCCGGAGACAATACCGATGGTGAAGAAGATTTGGGAGATTTTCCTGCCATGGTTCCATACCAAGACGGTCTCGATCGGTGCCGATGAGTATGTCGACCCGACGCTGAGTGAAGAGTAAGTCAAGTCACCCCCTGAAACTGGCAGTAACAAAGCATAAGCTCATCATTCAGCGCCCTGGTTGCCGAGTACACGCGATTTGTGGACGAGATGAACGACTACATCACAAGCACATCCGGTAAGAAGGTCAGAATTTGGGGGACCTTTGCGCCCTCAGTCGGCGGAACCGTCAACAAGTCCGTTTCGATCCAGCACTGGGCCAACTTTGAGGCGAACCCGCTCTACGACTTTGTCAACAATGGGTACGAGGTGCTCAACTCGGGCGACTACATCTACACGGTTGGAAAGTGGAGCGAGTGGTATGGTGTAAGTGATCAATCCAAGTTGACGTGTGTCGATGCGATGACCGGACTGACCTGGCGAAAAGCATGAACTCAGCTTGGAATTCATCTTCAATGGCTCGCCCGATGGATCGCCATTTTCGCCAAATATTTTTGATCGCACGAATGCATCAAACAATGCCGCAAGGGACAGTGCATCGTTGCTGGGCCATATTGCGCCGCAATGGAACGATTTTGGCCCGAATGCAACGACGGTGACGGAGGGATACTACCAATGGAGGAATGGCTTGCCTGCGCTCGCGGACAAGCAGTGGGGAGGACAAGTTGCTGAGGCTGATTACCAAGGCCTTTTCTCTGCGTTGCAGCCTCTCGCGCCGGGGCAGAACCTTGATAGAAGGATCGCATCCACTGGATCGACGATCGTTGAATACGACTTCAAGCAGGGACGAGGTAGCAACGGCACGGCTGTTGAAGATTTGTCGGGCAACAATTACCATGCAACCACGACGTGCGCGATGGGCGACGAGGGTGCCATCCTGGCGTCTTCGTGTAGGATCACGACTCCGCTGACGCAAAAGGGAAGGAATTACACTCTTTCTTTCTCGATCAAGCCCACGTCCGACGCCAAGGGAGCCATCTTCAGCGGTGGAGACAGCGGATTGTGGTTTGGCAATGGGACTGTGGACGCCGTCATGCTCTTTTCAGGGGAGAGCACGTACGCGCTCAATTACACGTTCCCCGTGGGGTCGTGGACAGATGCGAGCCTCATTGGCAGGGGGAGGCAGACGTTCCTAGACGTTGGAGACGGCGAGCCCAAGGAGTTTTTGACAGTAATGGGCTGGAACGGGGCCCGGTTTGTCTGGCAGCCGATTGCGGTGGAGGCGCCGTTGGCAACAGTCGGAGGCAGTGGATTTGAGGGTGTCATCAGCGGGATGAAGCTGGTTGACCATGCCTAGAATAGCTTTATTATCGGAGAGGCTTATGTTGATATTTTCTCCAAGCCTCACCAGCTTCGGACTGTTAACCTGCTTTGGATGCTGTGGTCCTTGGAGATGGAAATTCGATGTCATGCGGAACGGGGTTGACTGAGTCGTACGTCGTGACGTGAATATTGCCCACACTTTCTGTCCACAATCTGTATCCGAACAAAGCTGGGACTCTGTCTCCGTACTCCGTAGCAACTCGCCTGGTCGTAGGGCTCAGGGCGTGCTAGCCAATGTGGACATGAAACTTGGCACCATCATCTGTACCATGTGCCAAAACATATTTAGCTAGTTTTAGTGTCTATTACATCGGTCCGGATGGTGTGTAAACGGCGTCACGGCAGCCATCCTGCGGGCATTTGACAGATTGTGCCAGAAGGTTCTTTTTTTTGCAACGGTTTTTGGTTGTTTTGGGATGCAGATCTCTATCGTTGTCTGACCCCTGGCCAAAACACCAGAGCGTCAGCGATGCAATATAGTCGATGTCACATTCGAGGCTCGATGTAGTGGCATGGCCGACCCGGGTGACCGATCGGGGTCCTTCGGGGTCTTGCGTCGTGCGTGACTGCCAGGGGCCAGAGGGTAGGATTGAGAGGTTTTGGGCGTTGAAAGCCCCGGCAACGGCAACGGGATGCTCGCCGCAGGGATGACCGACGGGCCAGGGGCTGAATCAGGGTCCAGGACGGGGTTTCTGGTTGCTGGCCGGTGGAAAGCTGCCCAACCGTTGAACAGAGCTGTAGAAGCAGGGCGTACGGTTTCGATTAATTCTTTCCCTCAGTAATAACGAGCGAGGGCTTTTCGAAATCTCCAGGGACCGGACAATGCCCACTCCCCAATCGTGCCTGGCACATTTGGCTCGCTGGCGATGCTGACACTGCTATTTGCGGGATAGGCTGAAGCGAGCGATGGTTTGGTGGCCAGGAGACGGGATGACGATGGTTTCGGCTGATGTACGATGGGATTTCACCGTCTCATTGTCTGCTGAATTGTGGAATGTGCATGATTGGGGCGACGGAAAGGGAACGGATGAGTGCGGAGGTCGTCTGGAGCAACTGGTTCAGGTTGACTCGAGATCAGGTGGTCCCGTGTTGATGGGAGGTTGCTGCTGCTGTGGGATACAGGAGACCAAAGGCCAAGATCGATTACGTGTTGGACCGTTGGTCTCGACTCTGAGATGAAAGACTAATGGGCCATTGGAGATGGTCGTCAAACATGTGAGGCCATGATTTGTCGGTGATAAAATGAAGGGCGTGTCAGAGCTGCGATTGGAACTTGGAAGATGCATAGGAGGTCCGGAGACACTGGATCGCTGGGGTACGTACCGCGCGTGTCCTTCAAGGTGCCCTTGTGTGCCTAGCTGTGTGTGCGCCATTCACGTGCACGGTACGGGATTACAGCATATTTGCGGGGCCAAGCGGGGCAGCTGCCGGTTGGAAACTTGGAATCGAAGAGTAACAAGTTGAGAAGGAGCAGGGCCATTGACTCGGAGCCCCGCTCTTTCCCTTGTTTGGGTTCGAATCCCTTGCAAACCATCTTGATGGTCCCACTATTTCGCCTCTTACTTTCCCCGATCCCCGAGTACGTACCGAGTCACGGGCTTCCAGGCGGATCCGCATTCCGCACTGTACGTACCTGTTTGACGTCCGCGATCTCACGCACAATTCTACCGTAGCTTCACAGTGTCTTCTTCTCTTCATTCTGCCCATTCCTCCAGAGAGTCCACCATCTTTTTTTTTGCTGTGCAGATCTCGTCGCATGCTGTGCAGCAAAATCCCAATTCTTGGTTCCTCACCGCTCACCTGGTGACCCTCCCGAAATCTCCCACGTCTATGGTTCATCGGTCTGCCCTCTCCGATTTTTATCGAGGATCGAGCTGCCCATTCCATTTTCTCCCCTCATCGACCTTTGGCAGGGGCATGGGGTGGAATTGGCTTGAGTATCGACTCTGAAAGTGGTCTGTACGAGTGGGGACCAGGATCAGCCCAAGTTCTCAAGGATCCCGGAGCCAGTCCCGTCATCGACTTTCCTCGCTGTGGTTGGCCTTCCCCCTCCTCGGTTTGCTGCTCACATGGAAGCAAGTGGGCGACGTCCAAGGTCCACAAGACTTCGAGTGTGACAGCAATATGGATGACAATACGGCTAGGGAGGAAGTCGATCAAGAGAAGAAAGAAGAGAAAGGAAAGAGAATAGTGTCGAGCGGTGACCGAGGGGAGCGTCCTGGCAGCAACAGCCAAGGCAACGTCCATCTCCCCGTTGGTCAATGACAGTCAAGACTCAGACATCAGTCCATCGGCCCGTCGTCAGTGTTGCATGGCACACGACACTGGAAATCCCGAATCCAACCAGCCAGCCAGTACGGATAGTCTACGGATACTCCAATCTTGCTTTGCAGACCAGATGATTACACTTTGCTCATCATCGTTACAGGCGCCCTCAGATCCCTCTGCTCAGATTTGCCTGCACTACCGGTACCGGTATTGTCTTTCGACAAAGGACAAAGGATCAAGGGTCGGTCTGGTCTGGCCGCCGCCACCATCCCAAAACCATCTGCGCCGTCCCACCATCTCGCCTCGTTAGCCTCCGATCTCTCTTCAGGCGTCAACGTGCAAACACTTTTCTCGACCTAACCACCACCACCACTACGGAGTAGAGTCCTACGAATGGTCTTAGGCCTTTAGGGTAACGGACGGATGGGACACACACAAATACTGTTCAGAACACACGCGGAAACATACCACCGCCATCGATTTCCCATCCACGCGCGGCGTGCCCTTACGCTAAGGTCGTCTAGACCCCTAAAACATGCAACCGAACAGCAGTCTAGATTGCCACACGCACACCGGTTGGGCATGCATCTGAACTTGCCCTCTAGCTACCTTAGCTGAGGCTGCGGAATCCGGCTCAAATGTCGCCAAATTATTGCGTCTCTGCTGCAGAGTGACAAACTACACACTTTCTTCGCCGGCCGCTAAAGTCTAGCGCATCTCAGATTCTCCGAGGGTCTCCCATCAACGCAAAACGGAGCCAAACGAGGGACGCCCCTCCATTCCACATTCCACCGCCAAACTGCCCACCAACACTCACTCACCCACGCGCACCGTGGCACCCACGCCCTCCATGCTCTAGGTCTCCAGTTGCCCTGTGGGAGCCTGTGGGAGGACCTCTGGGAGAACGCCTCGAGGAGGATGCAGAAGCCTGGAACCCCTGTTCCCGTGGGTTGCAATGGCCAATCTCCAAACCGCCCAAAGAACCGGTTTCCCATCCAGGGCAAGGATATGCGCCGCCTTGGCCTGGCCCTGGGTCCTGCCTGCACTACCGTCACCCTCAAGTCTTCTCGCTACTGCGCCGTGCCCCCCAACCCTCTCGAACAATGCTCATCCCGGCTTCCGGGATCCCTGCTCCACCTCAGCGGGGAGGGGCGGCATTTCAGTCATGCCCGCCGCCTCACCTTTGAAAGCAAGCATGCTTCTTCTCCTTGATTTGGGGGACTTGGATCTGAACTTGATCTGACCTTGCCTACCTTGCCTTACCTTGACCTGAATTGTTGACGACGACGGACTACGGCTACGTTGTTGACAACGACAAACAACATTTCCCATCGTTTGTCGTTGCCGTAAACTGCATCAAAATTCCTTGTACCATGGGCAGGGCAAACTTCATCATCCCACTCTCCAACAACCTGCATGAAGTATGAACAAGATATCAGAAGGCGCCCGCGAATGGGAGACATTCAAGTGCGTATACCTCTCTCCGAGCTTGGGCTTAAGCTTCGGAGCATGACGCTTCTAGCTGTTCAATAACTGACAAAATCGACTTTCTAGATATGATTCTTTCCACATTCCCAATGCCGTATTCAACAGTCCCGACCGACCGATCCCGTTCTCATCCATCTCGTCGTCTCCGGATACTGGCCTCACTTCCTTTGCGCAGCTAGGTGCCTTGCGACTAAACGCATCGCGCGCCTTGATTTCACTATTCGATCGTCAGCATCAATACATCGTCGCCGAGGCTACTCGGTCCATGCCCCTGGCACCGAATACCAAGTACAAGAGGCAAAATCATCTTTGGCTTTGCGGGACAGCCATCCCTCGCGACTTTGGAATTTGCGAGCATGTTTTGATAGGGGCGACCCACGCGGCCCCCAACAGCCTCCACCCGACAGCACACATCACTGACGATAACGAACTTCCCGTGTCTGTAGTCCCGGATCTTGCTGCTGACCGACGATTCTGCAATCGCCCTTACATTGAAGCGGCGCCGTACAACCGCTTTTATGCGGGTGTTCCCATCCGGTCTCCCAAAGGGATAAACATTGGCGTTTACTGCATCTTTTCTGACAAACCGAGGAATGGTCTCGACACAGAGGAGTTGCAGTTTATGCGCGAGATTTCCCAGACAGTAATGGAATATCTCGACGCGAGAAGAGTAAATGAAAGCTACCGCCGAAGCGAGCGTATGGTGCAAGGATTAGGGAACTTCATCGAAGGTAGAGACGACCCAGTGCCGACTACGAGAACCACGCCTCGAGCGTCTTTGAACGGATTTGAGCTTCCCAGGCTGGCGGTATCACTGCCCGACGCGGATCCGCCGTCACCTAGATCTTCCGAATCCCCGGAGCCCGTCCGCCCAGGCATCAACCCGATCAAAGCAGACTCGAATGATTCATCGACCAAGGTCGAATCGAGCGACTCGGTCGAGACCACTGCCACGACTGCGACAGTAGCCACCACTACCTCAAGCACGGCGCCACCCGACCCGCATTTGACAGAAACCATCAAGATCTTTTCAAGGGCCGCCAATGTGATCAGGAAATCCCTCGAAGTAGATGGCGCCTTGTTCTTGGATGCGAGCATCGGCTCATTTGGTGGCCTTGTGACCGGTCCACGGAGGGCCAGTGAAGTAGCAGACCACACATTTTCTAGCAGCGAGGACAGTCTTTCCGAGAAGTCCGAAGACGTCAACGACAAATGGTGTAAGAGCTTTGGAAGGTCGTCGACGATGGACGACATTGCCAATGGCGTCAGTGCACCACAACTCAGCCGTCTAACTTTGCGCGAAAAGTTCCTCAGGAAATTGCTCCGTCGATACCCCAACGGCAAGGTTTTCAGCTTCGATGAGACGGGCCAATGGTTGTCCGCCGACTACGAAAGCGACGATGCCGACATCACCCCTACGGAAGAACACGATCTCCCGGCCACACATCCTGAACAAAAAGCAGCACATTCGTACTTTACGAGGCGGAACGAAGCCAAGACCATCATCGACATCTTCCCGGGCGCGAGGAGTGTAGCTGTGATACCGCTGTGGGATCCTTCAAAGGAACGATGCTTTGCCGGGGGCTTTGTGTGGAGCAAGAGCGCAACTCGGATATTGACGCCTGCAGCGGATCTGCCTTTCTTGCGAGCATTTGGGATGGTCACCATGTCTGAGGTTATTAGATTGGATGCGGTTCTGGCAGAGAAGGCAAAGACAGACATCTTGGGTTCACTCAGCCACGAGCTCCGATCGCCGCTCCATGGTGTGGTCGCTGCTGCAGAACTTCTTCACGATACCCAGTTGGACGCTTTCCAGGTCGATGTAATCCACACCATCGAGATTTCGGGCAAAACTCTTCTCGACACAATTGATCACGTAGGTTTATCATGACGCTTCCTGGGCCTTAGTTAACGTGCTGACTCGTTACAGTTGCTTGACTACAGCAAGGTCAACACGTACCTGCGAGCTTCCAAGTCCCAGCGGAAGAATAATGGCCCAGGGCGTGGGCTGCGACAAGAAGCATCGGCATCGATCGAGGCTGGTATGATGAGCTTGGTTTCCGACGTCCACCTTGACTTGCTTGTAGAAGAGGTCATTGAGAGTGTTTTCATCGGCTACAGCTTCCACCACATGGTTGCCAACTCCCTGGCGCGCCACGGTTCGTCGTCAGGACCTCCAACACCGGCCCAAGAGAAGCTGGATGCCATTGCGACGTCCGATGGGCTAGGCCACAGGCGGAAACCCTCAGACGCGCCGGCTGCCGCTTTGAAGGACGTCAAGATTCTTGTCGACATCGATCCGCACTGCGCGTGGGTAGTCCACACGAATCCCGGCGCCATCCGTCGGATAGTCATGAATCTTTTTGGAAATGCGCTCAAGTACACATCCAGGGGATTCATCAAGGTCCACCTGAGGCAAGAGGAGGTCGTACACAAGACTTCTCGGTCGGCATCGATGGTTGTGCTCACCGTCACCGATTCGGGCAAAGGAATCACCGAGGAGTTCCTGCACAATAAGCTCTTTACTCCGTTCTCCCAGGAAGACGCACTCGCACCGGGTACTGGTTTGGGTCTCAGTCTTGTCAGACAGATTGTGGCAGGCCTCGGTGGCACAATCAGTGTGGAGAGTCAGGTTGGCCATGGAACGAGTATCACGGTATCGATGCCACTGGTGCTATCTCGCAAAGCGAGTAGTAGGGGACGCAAATTTTCGGCCGACTTGAACGCCCTGGCCGGAACACGACTCTCGGTGTGTGGGTTTAGCAGGGGACTTGAAGATTCGGAAGAGCTTCGCGCCGGTGGACTGGATCTTCCTGTGGAAAGCTTGCCGTTCAAGTGGATGGATCTTAAGCTCAACGAGGACAGCCGAACTGCATCCAAGACGGATCTGATGGTTTGCAGCGAGGAGGCATTTAGACGTCTCGGCCTGTCAGAGACTGGAGGTGTGGATACCCCGCTCGTCGTAGTCTGTGGCAATGCCGAAGCTGCCCAGAAACTGGCAACTTCCTACCGGCGCTCCCTTCGCCACGAAGCTGTCATGGAGTTCATAGCCCAGCCGTGAGTCCTCTTCTTCTCTCCGCGAAAAATTCAAAGCTAACTGTGATTCAGTACTGGCCCTAGAAAGGTTGCAAAGGCTTTGGCATGTGCACTTGATCGCTGGAAGCAAAGACAGCCTACGAAGACGATACCCGTCAGTCCCCTGTCGGATGCCTTCCCGGGGCCTGCTCCATCGCCACGTGCATTGAAGTCGGACGCCTTGTTGACGAGACCGCGAGCGCAGTCCGAGTCGGTCAAAATGGTACGGGTGGCCTCGCCTGCTACCGAGATCGTATCTCAGTCACCGGGAGACAGCTGGATTGCTAATACCAACGATTCCAACTTTACTTTGACACTCCCCTTCCGCCCGGCCGCGTCAGCAGCGGCGCCCGCTACTTCGACAGCTTCAGCTAGAGGCAACATGAACTCCAGCGTCAGCCCGTCTCCTGGAACCGTTAAGTCACCGCTAGAGTTCCTTTTGGTAGACGATAATCCGATCAATCTCAAGGTTTGTTTATCTGTCGGGGACGATGCTAGTGCGTTCAGAGGCTAATGGTATCAGATTCTATCGGCATATATGAAGAGGCTGCAAAAACGGCATGCCACTGCTTCCAACGGCCTTGAGGCCCTGCAGACTTATACGTCTAATCCGCAGAGGTTCTGCTGTATTCTCATAGGTATGAGTCGATATGCGGGACGGTAGACGAAGGCAGTGACTAATAGTGCACAGATATAACAATGCCTGTAATGGATGGGCTTGAAGCTACAAGGCGCATCAGGAAGTTTGAACGGGCACACAACCTCCCACCCGTGACGATTATTGCCATCACGAGTTTGGGATCGGCCGGCGCTCGACAGGAGGGTTTCGCAAGCGGAATGGATTTATTCTTGACACGACCAGTGACCATGACAGAACTGGTCAAAATATTGAAACAGAGAAAACTAGTGGACGAGGCGGCGGAAAAAGAGGTCCTATCTTAGCTGGGAAAAGGGGGGACCTTAGGCGTTGTAGAATGGTGGCGTGACTTGCGCATTGGGGCGGTAGTATCGCTGTTGCATGGGTTTCCTTTTCTTGTTGCTTGGTCCAAGTTTCGCAAGGCGTTTGGGAGGTACACGATTTGATGGATTGGTCCTGCATAGGTCCTAGAAGCGCTCAAAAGGGGGAACATCTTTTTCACGGCCACTGGTACGAACAAGTTTGACGAGGGTCATGGCGCCGTTGGGAGGTATTATACTCGACGATTGGTACCGAGATAGTACAGGAATGCTCGGGACGCAGGTAGTCGAAATGAACAGTCGGCTCAGTGCAGTCGGTATGAATGTTTTAGGCCGTATCGTATAATCGAGTGACTTGTGAGCGTTTGCGGCGTCTGGGCGGCTCCGGGTGGACAACATCGCAGGATCGAGTTCGTGCGCAGTGGCGTAATTTTGATTGAGTTGATACTCAAGCACTAGAAGTAAAAGTATCGTTCTGGGATAAAATGATTATCAACCAGATAGCGCCCAATCGCCTTCACCTGAGAAGCGAAGGATTGTGTCAAGATCAGAATGGATTCTTCGAATATTCTTCGAGTATTCCTTCTAACACTCGCTAGGACTATGTTAGCCATCGGGAGGTCCCGATGGCTTTTTTTTTGACAGGTGGCTGTTTAATTATGAGAATAATTACTTGAGCGCACGGGAGAGATAAGAATAGGAACAGGGGGCAGAACATTGGTGATGTGGACGTGCGGGACCTCGGCTTTTGCCCGGCATGTTTAGGACTTTAGGGCCTTTGGGTTTGACCAGTTTGGATGCGATTCATTTCATTGCTATTCCAGTTTAATGGTCTTGGAAGCTTCATTGTACGAAATGAACAGCAGAGGAATGACGATATCAAGTGTTGGGGAAAGAGACGTGTGCCGAGTATCCTGTACAATTTTCCAGATTGGAAGCATGGTTTCGGCCGACGTTCAAGAATCAACAGACTCAAGTTCGACAAAAGAATCGGGCCGAACGATTTCAAAAGTCTTTTTTCGCTTTTCCCGTTTGCCATGTTCGTCGCAATTCGAACCATCAATGGCAAGGGGAAGAGCGAAACCACTGATAAGGCTTCACTCGCCCGGGACACGGGTTGACCCCTACGCGTCCACGTTGGGTCTCTTCTGTTATCTTTGGTGGGTGTGGTCAGGGGGCGCATAATGAACGGTCGCTCCGGGATGCAGAGATAGCTATCCGCGGGCTCTTGTTCTGCGAGTCTGCATTCTGCAGTGGTTGCAGTGGTTCGTTATTGGACGTCCAGAGGCTGACTGATCAGCTCACCTCTGGACGAGTTGTTTCCTACCATACTTTCTTGCGATGTCAATCACCAACAAGTTTTCGCGATGTTTGCTGTATTCATTCATGATCACCCTCCCTTCCGAAACCCAGATTTCCGCTTCCGAAAAGAGCCGTCTCTTATCAGAGAGACGAGTGGATTCGGGATCCAATTCCCCACTGCGATTGTATGTGTCAGCGGGGAGGGGGAAGGGGGTCCTTGTGGGCTGTGGACGAGCCCAATCTTGCGGGGTTGGATTTCCAGGTTGAGGAGCATTGCCTGTGTGGATGTTGGGAGACATCGTGAGGAAATCAAGGTGAACCTCCTAAGAAGTTAGGATCGAATGGACAGTAGCTTGCGTTTCGGGATTGGTCTTGGACTCGGGAGTCTGGTTGGACGACATTGGAACACTGGAGCCATAGCAATCTAAACCGTGTGCCCGGGTAGCCCGACCTGCGTTGTCCAGAAAGGGCATCGTTCTATCGCCGGGGGAGGCGTCGACTCGAAGGCATGGTTCGACAGCCAGCTGATAAGATTTTGGGGGTATTGAAGAGACGACGAGACGACAGCCAACGCGGTAAGGGCTGTGATAGGACCAGATAGTGAGTGGCACGACACCCTCTCCCCATCTTCTCACTGCTGGCGTTCTTCTGTGGACGCCATATGCATGAGCACCGCTGTACCACGTGAACACGTCCATCTCCAGCGCGCTCCCTCAGCCCAAGCATCCATTGAACGCCGCCAAGCCCGTTTCCCCAAAGTGATCGACCCTTTCGTTCTGTTGCAGCGAGTGTTCCATTGCAGCCAACGCGTTCAATGGGCTTACCCAGGAGAAGCCTAGAAGGAGGGGGGAAGAGGTGCATGATAGGGTGGGCAATGACATCACGAGGCTACATGAGCTGGAGAAACAAGCCTTTTTGGCGAGGTGACCATCTTCTCGCCTTGTGGTTTACCGCGCTGTAGGCTGTGGTTTCCCTGTAACCGATCAATTCCTGGGGAAAGACGGACTGCTTGGAACGTGGAAGATGGGGTTTCGACTCCTTCTAGGACGCCAACACCGCGGTCCCGATAGGAGAAGTGTTTAACCCCCTCTATGCTTCCCCCGAGTTACCCGAGATCTAGTCACAATGGTCATTCGTGAGCAGTAGCAGTCGGTTATCTTCATCCTCAAAATGAAGTAAACAAGAGGCTCACTACTACTAAGCCATAGACCATAGATAGAGACGACGAAGTCACTGATACACAGAGTCTACACACCGCGGTTAAACATGATTCAGCATCCCAGCCATCAGGCAAGGCGAGACTACCAGAAATGGGTGTGTCATGGTGCTGTCTGGGTTAACGTCCTGATACGCACGAACCAACGAACCAAGCGGCGCCCCGAAGTGGTGGTGCCCGTCTGGGTGGTTGTGGTGGTGGTGGTGGCTTGACACGCACACGCTCACCACGCCCCAGGGACGCCTGAACTGGCCTGTCATCGTAATCAATCATCAAAGGCCGCCCCCGAAGCTGCCAGCCTGCCAAAGATAATCGCGGTCCCGGAGGTGGGTGGTCCCCTGGTCCAGGTTCTCCCTCCTCGAGGCTCGTTACCGGCTGGCTGCACCCAAAACCGCCCCCGTCTGTCAAGCCGCCACAATCGGGTTTCCCACTTTAGATGGTGGATACGTAGATAAAGACGATCATTTGAGTGAAGCATCATTTCATGCCATTGTCAGATTTGGGAACCAGCGGTTCAAGTGTCATCGAAGACTCTAAATGTTGCCTCAACCATTAACCAGACGTAATCACAGATTTGAACATCGCAAATAGCCCAGACAACTCGGCTTCAGCCCAAGAGGCTTGGGCAAGCTGAGAGATCCACTGATCGTGAGCTGTGCATCTCGGCCAGTTTCCACTTTCTCTCCTCACTTCCGTCAGGTCCTTGCGGGGCGTGGGGGGAAAAAGAGGAGGCCCGAGGCGGACAATTCGTTTGTCTGTCTTTCAGACTCTCTCTCGGCTTTCCTCCTGGCAGCCTGGCAATTGTCAAATAGAAGAGGAGCAAAAGATTAGCGCATCGTCTTGAACGAGAGAGCTCCATGCCCAAGGCCGGGGGTCCCCCCTCGCCCCTTCTATCCTACCACCCCCCGGCCGCAGCCAGGCCCTCCCGTCCGTTTCTTGTCGCATTGGACGTAGCCGCGCTTCTGTGTCATTTGAATGTGTGTGACTCGCCCCGTCCCCGTAGATGGTACTGGGCCGGGCTTGCTTGCTTCAAGCTTGACTGCCGGATAGACTAGTCTAGTCTGTACCCTGGACCGAGACCACTCTTCTTGCGTGTGTTGAACGTGGTTTAGTTCTAGTCCCGTACGAAAAAGCTGATGGAGACAGTTGGAGAGAAAGTCTGGGCTACTAAAGAATGGCTTAGTCCCCTTTTTCTTACCACACACCTCGGTTCCCATGTAACGCACGCGGTCTTTTTTCTTCACTGCCAAAAAGACGCGGTCCCTTACCCTTTCTTCGTGGAGTGCGTGTGTGTCTGTGCCAACATTTTCAACATTTCCATTACGTTCATTTAATACTCCTGCTCCTCATTGCCGCATCTCCAGACTCCTCCCCCGCAAACTCGTCCGTCTACCCCGTCTCCCCCCGGCGAGAAACGTTACCGAGCGAGGCTGTCCGAATCCGGGGTTCTACAACGACCAACAAAGAATTGAGTCATCTACATACCAAAATCGACGACCTACCGGGTCGATTGAGTTGTCCACCACTTGTGGACTGACAACCACACGATACCCTCAACCACAACACTCATAACCTCACAATCACCAACGACTAGAGACCGCAAACATGGAAGCGGCTCCCCGCGTCTCCGCCGACCAGGCCCTCGCCAGGCTGGGCTACAAGGCCGAGCTCCCGCGCAACTTGTCCATGATGTCCATCCTCGGCCTCTCCTTCGCCATCATGGCCGTCCCCTTCGGCCTCAGCACCACAATGTACATCACCCTGACCAACGGCCAGGCCGTCACCGTCCTCTGGGGCTGGGTCCTCGTCTCCATCATCTCCCTCTGCATCGCCGCCTCCCTCGCCGAGATCTGCGCCGTCTACCCGACCGCCGGCGGCGTCTACTACTGGTCCGCCATGCTCGCGCCCGCCGGCTGGGCGCCGCTCGTCAGCTTCGTCGACGGGTGGCTTACCCTCGTCGGAAACTGGACTGTTACACTGAGTATCAACTTTAGCGGTGCGCAGTTGATTCTCAGCGCGATTAGTGTTTTCAACGAAGACTTTGTCGCGAATACGTGGCAGACTGTGCTTTGCTTCTGGGCTGTCATGTTGGTTTGCGCTGGAGTGAATGCTTTTGGATCGCGGTACCTGGATCTGATCAACAAGGTGAGTTTGGCATGCTTTGAGAAATTCGTCTTGGAATAGGGGTGCTAACGAATGTTTTCACAGGTCTGCATCTACTGGACTGGTGCCTCCGTTCTCATCATCATGATCACTATCCTGGTCATGGCCCCCAGCAAGAGATCTGCCGAGTTTGTCTTCACCCACTACGACGCTTCTGCCAGTGGATGGGCTCCCGGCTGGTCATTCTTCGTCGGTCTGCTCCAAGGTATGTCCGCCAACGTCCTCCACTCACTAATACAGCCCAATTGACCCTTCTCTCAGCCGCCTACACCCTCACCGGCTACGGCATGGTCGCCTCCATGTGCGAGGAAGTCCAGAACCCCGAACGCGAAGTCCCCCGCGCCATCGTCCTCTCCGTCGCCGCCGCCGGCGTCACCGGTGTCATCTACCTCATCCCCATCCTCTTCGTCCTCCCCGACGTCACCATGCTCCTCGAGGTCGCAAACTCCCAGCCCATCGGCCTCCTCTTCAAGACCGTCACCGGCTCCGCCGCCGGCGGCTTTGGCCTCCTCTTCCTCATCCTCGGCATCCTCATGTTCGCCGGCATCGGCGCCCTGACCGCCGCCTCCCGCTGCACTTACGCTTTCGCCCGCGACGGCGCCATCCCCGGCTACAAGCTCTGGAGCCGCGTCAACCACAAGCTCGACATGCCCCTCTGGGCTCTCGGTCTGTCTACGGGTGTCGACATGATCCTCGGCTGCATCTACTTTGGCTCCAGCGCCGCCTTCAACTCCTTCACCGGTGTCGCCACCATCTGCCTGTCCACCAGCTACGGTGTGCCCGTTCTCGTGAACCTCATCCAGCGCCGCCGTGCCGTCGCTAACTCACCCTACCCGCTCGGCAAGTTCGGCACTGCAATCAACTGCATCTGCATCGTCTGGATCTGCTTCGCCGTCATCATCTTCTGCATGCCCGTCAGCTTGCCCGTCGACGCCTCGACCATGAACTACGCCTCTGTTGTCTTTGCCGGTTTCGCCTTCATTGCCATTACGTGGTACTTTGCCTACGCGAGAAAGAACTTCCACGGGCCCCCGGTTGCCAAGGAGGAGTTCCAGCCTGGGCCGGAGGGCACGCTGGAGGGAAAGATTCCGGGAAACGTTGACTCGGAAACGACGGCGAGTACGGAAAAGAAATGATCCTTTTTGGCTTTCTTTGTTTTTGAGATTTGAGTAGAAGCTGATTGGTTTGTGGGATCAGTCGCGTGTACGTAGAAGTTGATTTGCCTTTTGTTATGATACCAATTTGGGGTGGCTCTCACACATCCTGACAATCATTCATCCATTGAAAATACTTTGTTTTGTGTTGTCCCCAATAATTCGTCTCTCAAGATGTGAGCGTGGGACTTGGTTGAACTATGATTTATGAGTCTACGTGATTATGCTCCTGATGTAACCAAAGTGAACCACTTCGAGCATGTAAACCGGACAGGACGCTTCGTATCAGGAGACTTTTGACAGATTTTCGAACCATATGGTTCGGCACATCGTAAATACCGCCTTCGTGATCCCGTCAAGTAGCCGTTGTATCGCCGAGAGAGACTTGTTCGGGCTTTTTCTAAGAAAACCTGTTCTCGCTCCGTGACCTAGATACGCGTGGTTCTATCAGAGGGATCATTCCCATCAACACGACTTCAGAACGCTGGTCATCTCTGTATTGTTATAGAGAGCTTTGAAAGCTGCTTGGTCCGAGCAAGGTATTCAGTGTTAGGCTCGCCACACCTGGGATATTTGAAAGCCCTCTATGAAAGACCCGAGCTTTCCATCAATAGCATAACCTTCGGCTTCTAGTCTCCTACATTCGACGTAAAGGCTAGTCAAGGGCAGTGAGAAAGACTCGATGAACTCTCCTTCTTCCAAGCGCGGCTTGGGGTTGAGATTCTCCTCTGCTTGCATGTCTATGTCAATATGGACCATGACAGAGCAGGAACTAGATAGAGTCAACATATGAGGGCTAGTTGAAGGCAGGGACTGAGCGTGACACACTTGGAGAAACCAGGGGCTTGGGAAATGTTAGCGCTGGACGTCTTCAACGTATATCAGTTTGCAAACTGGTCACTTACCGCCGAAAAGCTTTGGGCTGTTCCCATACGAATCCGACTTGATGGTACCGACGTAGCCTGTCTCTTCTGCGAGTTCGCGGATCGCGCACTGTTCGACGGTTTCGCCTTTATCAAGCAGTCCAGCAGGAAGTTCAATGCAGAGCTGGCCCACAGCCGGGCGGAACTGTCGCTGGAGCAGGAGCTCTGGGCCGGTTTCTTTCTTTAACACGGCAACGATGTGGACCGCGTCGACTGAGCTGCCTGCGGCGCGTGTCTTCCTTTCTACTCCTTCCCAGATGCGGTCTTTACCATCCACGTCTCTGTACCCGATTCTAAACGTCCGGTCAGGTCCATTCAACAGAATAGTGTGGGACCATCTAAGATGCTCATCTGAGGGGGTACCAACTTCACCAACGTCATCCATTTGGCATCTCCAATCTCCTGCGTGTTCAATCACGCATCAGCCGTGCTGGTTGAATCAACGCATCATTTCAACTTCTTGCAGCTTACCAGTGGCTCAGATGAAACAACATGAGGCTTCATTTTGCCCTCCATATTAAGCACGTAACTGATTTGACGTATGCAAACCTAGATTGGTTGAAGGTTCCGATGTTGTCTCTTTTCCTATTCACGCTGTTCAAGTACTATGGAGGGGTAAAAATTGGTGGGGTGGAGGGGCAATCGAAAAGTGCGGGGTTGCATCTTCAGTTACAGGAACGAGGCGCGTTTAATTGATTCTGGCCTAGGGACGCGAATTGCTGGAGTTCGGGAAGCTGGAATCCTTCAATTCTGTCCCTATTCGGCTTCATCCAGACTTTGGTTACAGCACTGTCTTTCCCAGATCTACCTCTAATTATGGTGGAACATTAGTCCTCTGGACGCCATCGGAAAGGATTATTCTCTTGAAGATGCCAAACGTAGCCCTGAGCCGCAAGACTCAAGATGCGGTACTCATCTTCGCCCATCTCCTTGCACTCAGCCCCAGACAGACTTGTCAAAGCCATGATTCTAAGCGGCGCAAGACCCTGCTCTCCCCGCTGCTTCGGGTCGGTCTTGCGCCGCAACATATCCAATGCTTCCTCCCATGTACCCTGAACCATCTCAACAGAGCTGAGGCTGAGCTCCATCTCTCGATCTCCAAGAAAAACGCCCAAGTCGTGAGAGCTGAGACGCACATTCGAAAGTGTGAGCCGGCTCAGGTTCGGCCATGGTCGCGTTCGGACAAACCAGTTGAAATGCCACGGTTTTTGCGGTCCGATTTCGATTGTGTCTGCGTCGTGGCTGAACTCCTCCAAGTCGATCGAAATGCGCTCTAGACTGTCCGTCATGGTAAGAACACTAAGAAGCTTCCCACAACCTTCAAAGCCAGCCGCGTCGTGAAAATTCGACCAGGTGACCTGGGGTCTTCTGGAAGGGCCTTCGCTGAGCATGTATTTGCTAGTGAAGTCGAAGCACCGGAGCCGCTCAGTAACCCAAGTGTATTCGTCTACTGTCGGCTCATCCTCCACCGTCTCAAATGCATCCCAGAAGTGCATCGGGGTGACTCGAACAGCAAATCGTGTCAGGAAAACGCCAGTCGCCCCGAGAATGCCTGGGATGAATCCGAACGGTCGTCGAGCGCTCATGAGATCATCTTCAAGTTCGGCAACCGCTGTCGCTGCGTGCTCCCATCGGTGAGGAGTTATGAGGAACTGGTAAAGTTCGGCGTCGTTGACGAGGGCGTCTCCTTCAGGCGGAGTCCACCGCGGTTCAAACGAATCGCTCATCTCCAGTCTCGTCGCGTTCGGCATTCGCTTCATTGCGAATGATACAGTATCGGAAAAGCTGTGCCATCTGTCGTCGTGAAGGTGCTTTTGTTCGGCCTCAAGGCGGGCGTATTCATCGTATGCTTTCCCAATGAGTCCTTCGTGGAATGCATTCGAAAGCTCCTCATCCCAAGGCTGATTTGTTGGTGAGCCTATCCAAAAGATCAAAGATCGCCTGAAGCTTTTCTTTTGCTCCGTCAGACAGCATGTCCTTATGCGTCATCCCATGCCAGAGTTCCCGCCGGAACAAGTTCTGGAGCTCGTGCTTCGCCAAGAGAATAAAATTTTCTCGTGCGTATGCCGCGAGTCCATCGTAGAAGCCCAGCAGGATGCGGATGCAGCGCACGCCTCGCCCGATGGTCGCATGCCGGGAAATCGCATTCAGACGATCGAGGGATTTCCGTGTGACGTGTACCGTAATGGTAGGAACCAAGTAGGGGGATGCTGCTTCGCAGAGACGGCGACAAGTCAGTCGAAGGGACTGGAGAGTTTCGATGTCTACTTTTCGCCGGTTGTGTGGTTGCGCCCAGGTGAAATCGCTTTCCTGTGCCGAGACGGTGTCGACGTGAGAACAGATCTGATCTAGGAGCTCGAAGGGCAAGTTAAGAAGCCTGCTCTCCATCGGGTTGAGAATGCCGTGAACGTGCGCTCGAAGGGCAAACCCATGTTCGATTAGATCCGAGTAAGCGCCGAGCTCATTTGGGTTTGCCTTCTTCCTTGCTTTCCAGTCTTCCAGGCTAAGTTCTGGGTGGTGGTTGATGATTTCCTTGAAGGTCGGATCGACCTCTATCAACCGCCGGTAAATTGCAGTGAGCTCTTGGCTTGGGTTCTTGTTCGTCTTTTCCTTCTCGGTCCTATTGATGGCTGCGGAAACATTCCGCATATCAAACGTGGATGGCGCCATTCTCAGGCATTCTACGTTGCCTACGTTGCCTGCGGAAGTTTCTCCTCGCCTTTGGAAGAGCGAAACGGGAGGTCACCTGAGTTTCAAGGGCCAAGATAACCCTATTTGGGGCAATGGTCTCGACAACTTGGATGTCTTTGGAGTTGTGAACAAGGAACAGCAATCTGAGTTTGGGCAGGACGGGACCATGTCGCGTCTTTGACGCGTGACGTCATGTGCATTCACTATTACTGTGCCATTTTGTGAGCGAGGTTCTCGCCAGGAAGCGATATGATAACCTCTAGAAGTCGGTCCTCGAAATGTAGACTATCCGAGATGGTGAACCCACAGACGAATACTTGGTTCGAGGGAATTTATTCACGCAGCCTTAGCGAAGAGCAGCTGCAAGGAAGAGATTGAGGTCTGCAAGATAAGGGGGCGATTAGGGTCGCTCTCCCGTTTACGTTATCAGTCAATGATCGACACATCATGTAAGTCAGATAGGTAGTTTCGAAGACAAGACTCAGTGGTCTTTGATTTTTATAAACTGATTTGTCAAAAAAATATTTACAGAGAAGGCAGCAGGAGAAGGCAAGGTCTTCTCAATATCCCGATCCTCAACCTCTCCATCCCTGAATATCGTCAAGAGTGAGGACATACTCGCTCTCGTAGATCTATAAGTTCAGATGTTAGTACCACAGGCCTAAAATGGCGCAGACGGGGGTTCGGCATGCTACGTACCTTCTTCAAGTCATCAAGGCTGTTCCATTCGGTGTTGTTGATGAAGCCATCGCTCCAGACACAGAAGTACAGCCAGTGGGCCTCGTACGCCTGAAGAAGATCGGGGAAGGGAGCGCTGCCGACCTCGGTAGCCGCAATGAGCTTCTTGTCCTGACCGAGCGTGATGAGGTCGTTATATTGAGTGGTCATGGGCTGCGGTCATGTTAACGACGGATTCTGCATAACGAAAGAGAATGGAAAAGAGCTTACGCCGTGGCCTTGAGCGTATACATCCGCGCTGAGAACGTCGACGGTATCATCGCCGGGGTACCAGTCCGCAGCAACCGAATTCCAGATCCAGACGAGGTTGTTCAGCTCATGGTGGTTGGTGAGGCGGTCGTAGACCAGAGCCCAGAGCTTCTTGCACGCCTCGGGGCCCTTAGCTCCCCACCAGAACCACGCACCCTCGGCCTCGTGAAGCGGGCGCCAGAGAACGGGAACTCCGGCATCCTGGAGCTTCTTGAGCTGGACGGCGATGGCGTCGATGTCGCGGATTATGAGGGTGTAGTTGGCGTTGGTGGTGTCAGCAAGGGCAGTCGAGACATCAAAGTCGGTGGCGCGAGTGTAGAAACCGCTCCACCACTTGTTCTCCTCAGTGTCGTACAGGCCGGTAGGTGCGTTCCAGTGCCAGAGCACGGAAACGATACCACCGCGCTCATGGTGTATGATGGCCTCCTCGACGGCGGTACCGACGGTTCCGCGCTCGACGCGGCTGGGGGAGTAGTCCATCAGGTCGACGCTGACGAGAGCAGGCGACTTGCCGATGGTCTCGTTGACCCAGTTCGCGTAGTTGAGTTCCTGCTGACCGGAGAGGATGTTCTTGCCGTAGATGGAGCGGATGTAGGTGTACAGGGCATTGGCATCAGCGTTGGCCTTCGCGTTGACCAGAGCCGTATTGACGTTATGAGGTCCGCGGGCTTCGGTGGGCGTGAGGGTGACGGAGTCGATGAGGTACCATCCCCAGTGTGTTACGATGTCGAGCGTGTTGTTGCCCTCATTGAGCAGCACCTGGCCGGCGGAAACGTTGGCCCAGGTCTCGGTCGCGGCCAAGAGCACCTCGCTAGCAGCACCGCCGTTGAGGATGACATTCGTGCGCTTCTCGCCGTAGATACCGGCATATCTGATGTTGAGGTCGAATAGCTTCTGGCCTTCACCCTGACAGTCCAGGTTGATGGTGACCTTGTCGGTGGCATCCTCGAAGCCGGTGACGTAGCCGGTACCTGTGAACCACCAAAAGTCAATAAACGGTGCGATCAGTGTTAAAGGATAACCGTGCCATACCTGTGAACCCAGCTTGCTCAGTCGCGACGGTGGTTCCGTTGAGAACTCCATTTTCGGCCTCGTAGACCCTGGCTCCGGTGCTGCCGATGCAGTTCTGCGAATACACGCCAGCGGCAAACGCAAGGACGGCACGGAGTGAAAGCGCCGTGGATCTCGCCATAATTTCACGGAAGATCAACGCGGGGATGTTACAAGAAAAGGAAGAGAATCGAAAAGATCGGCTGAAGCGGCATCGTCTCAAGGAACCAGAGGAATGACCCCGCCGGTGGGATATCAGTGTTTATTATAAACGACAGTCAGGCGGCTCTCCTTTCGTCCTCAATCGTCCCCCTCATTGTGTCAATCTCGCCGTATGCCGTAGGGGGCTCATGGGGGAAGGGTATGGCGATCATTAAGATTCCAGGGGTGACGGAGGTTAATTTTGCGTCTCCATAATCCATCCCGTCTCTCTTGATTGAGCATGTTTGCCGGGGCCTCAAGGCATCGAACCGGGATGACGGAAGGGGGCTTGGCCTTCATGAATTTGAAGACGGAGTTTGACGCTCCGTGTGCTGCAAAAAGGAGAGCCACCCCCCGCGACTCGGCACTTGCTGGGCTCAGATGCCAGATGACAGAAGACAAATCCATTTGCAGAGCCATATTGCACAAGTTGGGGCATCAATCCACGCAGAGCCATCACTGTTTCCTTCCTCTCGCACCTTCGCCGTCCGAAGTGTTATTTGGGCACATTTCACGGGCTGTTCATCCAAACTTGACAGTTCCTTTTTCATGATGGGGCCCTGTCGATCACACAGCCGATGGTCCGCCGCCAAGGGTTTTACATAAACATGCTTTGGCCCGGTTCGACGATCCACTTCGGCCTCACTTAGATTCGAAAATTTTGGTGCCCTGAGTCTAGGGTCTCGAGAGTATCATGCCCCGTCTACATGATCCCACCGACGAAATCGTCACATCAACAACCAGCAGTTGTTTTCAACTGCCCGGCTAGCTCAATCGGTAGAGCGTGAGACTCTTAATCTCAAGGTTGTGGGTTCGACCCGTAAGCTTTATTCCACGATCCTCAGCATCAGCATAACAACTAACAATCATCAGCCACGTCGGGCTCAATTCCCGTCAGCGATTGACATCATCTTTTTGCTCTTCGATCAGCGATTCAATAGTCAAACGCTCGCATCCTGGGTACCCTTTCAGTTGCAAACTTTAGGGTCTTGAATGTCGCTCTGCTGCTAGTGAATTTGGTTGCTCGTCTCGCCTAGATTATGAGTCTTACTCAGAACATCTCAGCCCCCTTTATGTTCAAAGCCAGTTTCCGGGTTCAAGCCTCCGTACGCTTTCGCACCTCAACCTCGGCCCCGAAATTCGGCTGCACGATCATTTTGTTGATCTGATTCGGTGGCCTCTCCGTCGTCTTGCCGGCATTACCTTTTAAATGAATATCATAGTTCATCAACAACTCAATGAATATGCACTTGATCACATAGACAGCGAAGAAGCGCCCCGGGCATGCGTGCGGGCCATGCCCAAAGTTGAACGCATCTGGCCCCGTAGTCGCAGCTTGATGCTTCATCTCACGACCCGGTTGATCTCGTAGACGTGCGAAACGGAAACCGTCGAATTCGCTTGGTGGTGCATTGCCGGTCTCGGCATTGTACTCTGGGCTGAAGGTCTTCGTTGTGGTAGAGTTGCTAGGAGTGTGTGAGCCTCAATCTAATTTCAACATTTTCCTAGGCTCTGGCATCGAAGCCTCGAGGCTCGCGACTTACTATACAGCCCACAAGGGAAAGGAGATGGCTGCTCCGGCTGGCAACTTCATGCCATTTGAAAAGGTCTGATCTTTGCGAAGCCTTCTGGATGTGCCGGCTTTTCCGCAAGGTGAGTTTTGAGCTTGGATGATACTAGAAGGGGAGTAACGTACCAAAGCTCAGTGGACTTGTGCGCTGACTTTCCTTGATGAAGCTGTCGAGCTTCTTCAATTTGCCCACCGAAGACTTTGACAAAAACACTTGCCCAGCTTCGTCTTTCTCCACACCATCTTCCTTGATGACTTCTGCAATTTCCTCACGCAGAGGCTGGATGTATTCGGGGCGGCCGAGCAAATCGTGAAGAGCCTGAAATGCGTCAGCTCAAACTTTGGACCGGTCAGCATGTAATCCAAGTTCATACCAGAGTGGTCGTGCCGGAAGTTGTGTGAATAGCAGCAAAAGAAAGCAACATCTGGTTGGTTCCCATTGTCTCTGGAGTCTTTTCCTCGGGCGTCAGATACTTCATCATCCACGATGCGAAAGCCCCAGGAGCGCCTGGTTTCGCCGGTTTTTCTTCAGGCAAGCTCTCACTTCGGAGAACTTCCTTCACCAAAGGCCGCATCTGCTCATTTGCTTTTTGAAGTGCTCGTCGCGTATGGCGTACCTCGGGAAGAAACGGGAGGACAAAAGGCCTGATCCAAGGGTTCCATCGCAGAGCAGCCATGCGACTTTTCCCCACGTCCGTAGCGAAGGTAATCGAAGCCCGGATCCAGTCCTCCTCGCGACTCAAGGGCATGCCAACGAAAACCCGGCCACTCATCAACCCGATCATGCGGAGAACCAGATGGTAGCTATTGAGCGTTTTCCACTCTGCCGAATCCCCAATTAGCTGATTCAGGCCGAATTTAGCCTCCTCCTGAATTGGCCGGAGAACACCAGACATATTCCTCGTCAAGTCGATCCGTACGGCCTCGATTACTTCCCATCGACTCTCGCCAACGTGAGTGTAACGACCGAGGAAGATATCATAAATCTCAGCAGCAAAGGACATCTCGGAGTCCGGTGCTTGGATAACCTCTTGGTATAGGTTCATCGGAAGCATGACCCGTGGGGGGTCGCTTGGAACCACGAACGCCGTGTCTGGATACTGTCATTTGGATGTCGGTTAATTGACGGTTTAGTAGGCAGTATCAGAAGCCTGGTCTAACTACCTTTTGATAGCCATCGATAATAGCGGAGGACAGGCTCTGTTCATTAGGAGATCCTACGAGTGGAAGTCCGTAATTCGGCTTTATCTTCTTGCGCAGTCGATCCACTGCGATGATCACAGCCGCCAGAGCGACTGGTGCCCATAGTAGCCACAGCATATTACAGATGCTCTAAGGAGAACGAACACACTGATGATGGAGATCGACGAGATCGATAAACATACAAATTTCAACTTGCGGAGCAGTCGGATCTTTGTACTCTGTACGACCCCAGCTGAACCCTGAACGTCGCACTCTGTCACACAGTCCGAACGGACTACGGATTCCACGAACGCCTTCTCCGCGTTCCCCACGTGTCTTCAGGGCCCTTTATCCCTCTCGTTTTCGCAAACCTTAGCGGTGACGTACAATCAGGGAGTGAAAATTCGCCGACGGAGGCGGAGGAAAGCTTACTGAGGGACCCTGCCACGCTGCCACCTAGGATCCTTCGCGTGCGAAATGCTGACCGTATTCGGCAGATCGTATCAGCGCTAGAGCCACTAGGGTGCCGCGAGGGCGTAAGCAACCTATTTTTCGCGTACAAGGAAAAAGGAACCATAGTGGTAGTGGAACCTGTTGACTATCAAATCATTTTTCAAGTGAAGATAAGCTGCTGACATACGCGTTCTATGTTTCATGGGATTCTCTCGTCAAGCTAGCGGTCAGACGATTGGCCGCTGGGCTGCATATAACTCGTCGATTTGGCTGATAGGATGCCCGCTAAGATGCTGACACCTGTAAGGATTGTCTTCTAGCTTGTGTGACGATCAACCTGGCGAGGATGAATTGGTCGGCGCCGTTGGGAGGATTGGACGGATCATGGGACGCTTGCTGGCAAAACTTTGACATCGGTTATCACTCCGGAACCATCGACATAAAACGACAAGTGGGGCATTGAATCCTCCGTGACATACAGCTGGGATGACGAACACCCTGGTGACTGACAATACTTCTGCTTCTGATGTTTCATTCAGTGGGATATCGTACACGTCGTTTCGAGTAGGTACTTTATGTGGATGATCGGACCCTCCGCTGTAGGTACCTACTCTCAGAAGTAAGATATTGTTCCAACAAAGGTACAATTGCAGTGATTCTAGCATATGAATTGTCTCTTCACATAACAACAAAGATATGTATTGTCAAGACTATCGCTTACAGAGAGAAGTTCCAAGAGCAATAAGGTAATCTCGCTCATGATGAATATCTACAGGCGACGCAGGGATAAGATGTTGAGCTCTTATGCCCTCATTCGTATGATTCCATGCTTCAACTACAGCGACCGAATAGAAAACCGATTTACGATGATTAAAAGTAATGAAAGGGTGTATACGGCCCAGTGCTGTTATGGTCTAGTTTCAAAGTTTCATGATGTGTTCGGTCTGAACATCCTGATGTTGCAAGATGGAGAGTGCCGAATAGGAACAGAAAGGTATGAGAGAGTCCGAGGTTCTCTAACCAGAATAGATTCGATTCTGCTCAATTAGACCCAGCAATATGAGTGTCAGCGACTAGCAGATTACCCGCCAGCTCGTGTGAATGAGCCCTTCCATCAAAGTTGGAGAGTCTGACGCTCTGGCGTAGGTAGGCAGCCATCTGATAGAGTGATTAAGGCAATCAGAAACAAATAACGGTAATACCACCAGAGGAGCTTTATGTAATTGAAATAGACTTCAGTGAATGACTATCCTTGAGCCCTGCGGGTTAACGGTTCGATAGCCCGATATCCCGAATCAATGAGTATCAAAGATCACGTGCACAACCCTCCATGGCCAGTAAGTAATGCTTCTGAAACAATAAATCTTCTTGCCGTTGCGTTGCAGGCTCAACATGGGAATTCAAAAAGGCCAGTTGTCCAAGGGCGAGCGGGCCGGCACGTGGCTCCGTATTGGGATTTCGGAAGGGAAGCCGTCGGTTCCAATCAGGGATCTTGGCCTCGCTCGGCAATTCGACCATTTTGCTATCTTCCGACAAATCAGATCTTAGCCACTAGCCAGGGACGGCAGCCGAGATTCAAAGGTTGGCTGGTCTGTAATCTATTTCTCACATTTCACCATCGCATATTCCATTGAGTCTGGCGCTTTGCCCTGGATCGTGCGTCGATCCTCTCTCAAATAGGCTTCTCGGACGGAGGACTGTGTTCACAGTCCTTTGGTAACGCCTAATCGTCGCATTCTAGCGAGGCGCCCTTGGTTCCGTTCTTGACATGGCGATATCTGTTCCGGTATGGGGAAGATGCTGCCATATGATATATCATATGTAGTTGATATACCAACTCTAGAGCTATAAGAAGCAGCAACTTTGCTACACGGAGAGAATGTTGCGAACTGATTGATATCCCCACAAGCAAACCCGCCGGTCGAGTAGCTGCCAATTTGGTCAATCGTCAAAATGCATTTTGCTTCGCTCCTCACTCTTCTTTCCACCCTGGGAGCAGTATCGGCATCACCTCGCTTTGGTACCAGAGGGCATCACTTCCGCCGTGCAGGCACCGGCAATGACACAACAAACCCCTTCGACGGGAAGAAGCTTTACGCCAACCCAGACTGGGCAGATAAGCTTGAACAGACTCACGACGCCTTCGTGGCCAAGGGAGATACCGTGAACGCAGGCAAGGTCCGAACCATCCAGGATATTGGTACATTTGTCTGGATTGCGGACGTTTCTGGTCTGGCGAACATTGACACGGCTATTGAGCGAGCCCGTGCCGTTCAATCCAAGACGGGCGAGCAGCGAATTGTTGGTCTGGTGCTATACGACCTCCCTGACAGAGATTGCAGCGCAGGAGAGAGTGCCGGCGAATTCAGCAGCGAGAACAACGGGCTTGAGTTGTACAAGGAGACTTTCATCAAGCCGTACGCAGAGAAGCTGGCTGCAGCTAGTGACTTGACCTTCGCCGTTGTTCTCGAGCCGGATTCCTTGGCGAACCTTGTAACGAACTTGGGGATCGAGTTTTGTGCTAAGGCGCAACCGGTGTACGAGGATGGCATTGCGTATGCTATTTCAAGCTTGCAGTATGACCACGTCAACCTCTACATCGATGCTGCTCACGGTGGGTGGCTAGGTTGGAACGATAACCTAGAGCCTTGTAAGTCTCGTGATCGACGAAGACTCACTTCGAGACTACATGAAATACTAACAGTGATCATAGCCGCAAAGCTCTTCGCCAAGGTCGTCCAGAAGGCCGGTAATAGCACCAAGATCCGCGGTTTTTCCACCAACGTCTCAAACTACAACCCCTTCCACGCCAACCCTCGCGCCAACTACACCGAATGGAGCAACTCATATGACGAGAACAACTACGCTCTATCCCTTTCTCCCTACCTAGAAGCCGAAGGCTTGCCATCACGGTTTATCATCGACCAAGGCCGTGTCTCCAACAGCAGAGCCGAGTGGGGTGAATGGTGCAACGTCCACCCAGCCGGGTTCGGTATGCAGCCCGGCACGCCGGTGAACAACACCCATATCGACTCCATTGTGTGGGTGAAGCCAGGTGGCGAGAGCGACGGACGCTGTGGTCTTGAGGGTGCGCCTAGGGCTGGTGCTTGGTTTGACGAATATGTACAGATGTTGGTCGAGAATGCCGACCCCTCTATCCTTCCGAGTGACGCCTGAGGAGCATTGTCCGTCTCATTTCCGACGACAACTTCGCAGTTCTGAAACGTCATTGTTGGATTTCTTTCATGTTCATATTTTATCATTAGATGTACATAGGGCACATATCAACCAGTACCATAGCTCACTAGCAAGCAAAGTCGTGGACATACACCCACAGTCTAAATTAAGATTGAATCTTAGAGACTATTGACATTACTTATCAAATAGTGCTTCACGTACCGACTCATGCAAACACGTGGAATTGGAGCAATCACCAGAGTTTCTTCCACCGTACCTTGACATCGCGATCGGGAGGCACAGCAGCTGTACCAAAGTACCGCTCATCATCCACAGGGGGTCGATCAGACTTGGACCCGTCCAGATTTGTCCACTCAACAAACTCCATGTCGAACTTTGTGACTAGGATGGCGATTGTAAGAAGAATCTCTTGTTTGGCAAAAAATCGTCCTGGACACATTGATGGTCCACCACCTGCGCATGATGTCAGTTTATTCTATCATTATTGTGAGATATTCTTCATCGTTGAACTCTAGGAGAGGGCCCACTGACCAAACGGGATGAATTCATTAGTCTTTCCCGCCAATACGAACTGCTTTTCGGTAGTAAGTCGACCAGTATCTTCGTCTACTCGCTTCACATGCTTGACATGTCTCTCTGCCCAAAACTCGGAAGCAGAGTGCCCTTCCTGGCTCCATATTTGCTCGTCTAAGTGCACAAGATGCGTCGGAGCCTGTATCATTGAGCCTTTTTTCAAGCGGAAGCCGTGGAGCGTGGTCGTCTCGACAACTTCTCTGGAGAGCGCAATGGAGACATGAAGACGCATGCACTCCGTATAAATAGACTGCATCAACGGCATCGAGATGAGCTTGGATACATTGAAGGACCGCGTCCCGGTGGCGGGATCCACGTTGAGGGTCTCAAGAGCCTCACTGCGAACTGCTTGGAATAACTCCTGATGTCGCAAGAGCTCAATCATCACCCATGTGGTGATTGGTATTGTGTTCGCGTTTATTCTGACAGATTAGAATCAATGTACATGATCAACACGAAGATTTCAGACGTACCCAAAGATCGCAATCATGTAGAATCCTGCTTTGGTCTCCGGAGCCATATTTGTGTCGTGAAGCCATTTGGTGATCTTGCGAACATAGCTTGATCCGAACGTGGGCTCCCAGGTGGAATCCACCGCAGGACCGTCCCAATCAAAGTTCGCAAAGGCCTTTTCCAGATACTTCTGCGTCATGCCGTTTAACTTATCGCGTTCATTCACCGGACCACTGTTGATCCACTTTGGTAGCCCATACACAACCTGGAAGGCGATACTATCGAAGCGCCAGAACTGCTCAACGTAGTCTGGGAACATCTTTAATAACTCGGTACCACAGAAAGATCTGATGGCGCTTGCACACATTTCTCTCTTCAAGAAATCCAGAAGATGAACGTTCGCCCACTGGCCCACAGGCTGCTTTTCCAAAGCCTCGTTGAAGAACTTTGTGTAAGTCTCTGCCAAATGAGCAGTGGGCTCTGCGCGTGATAAGTGTTCAACCGTAATATGGTGCAATGTGTACCAATATCGCTCCTCTTGCGGTGTATTTTCGTAGCCTGGTGCGGGTACTCTTTGCCGCCCTGATAGATCGTTTGCGAACTTGTCGACGTC
Organism: Colletotrichum fioriniae; assembly: GCF_027942845.1. Taxonomy (NCBI): domain Eukaryota; kingdom Fungi; phylum Ascomycota; class Sordariomycetes; order Glomerellales; family Glomerellaceae; genus Colletotrichum; species Colletotrichum fioriniae. Next base: position 830,294 of record NW_027076849.1, read on the forward strand.
TTTTTGAGCCGAACCTTGCAGATTTCTCATGACCAAGAGAATGAACTTGTTCGAGCTGATGCTGGTAGATGATCGAAACATGGCTTGCACGCTTTCTCCCCCCTGCACAAAGTATACGCGCATGGGTCCTAGGTAGAATTTGACAATATTGCTGTGATTCATGGAACGACTTACAAGCAATGAGTTAGCTAACCTCGAGTAAAAGCACGATCGCCCGATTCTTCTGAACGTACCTTGCACGCTCCATAAGTCTCCTGATATTCGTCATGTATTGATAGGTGTTGCTGATAAAAGGCACGGCCTCGGGAAGTGACGGTGGCTCATCTTGACTTGGCCGACGGAGGCAAACAAGCAGGATCGCGGGTATCAAAAGTGCAATGGCCGCCGTTATAGGATGATTAGAGATCAACCAAAATACGCTCAATACTTTTGAAGGCATTATGAGCATGAAGAGCACTACTTTGACCAACGGGAAGGTGTTCAGGTCGTACGTTGTGGAACACAAACATCATCACGCCTCTTCTTCGCGCCACCAACTGGTGCGGGGTCTATGACCATGAGATGAACCTGAGTGATTAAGCCACCAACAAAGCACCCCGGCGCTTACAGGTAGTGTATCGTATCACATGATTGAGCTCGGTTCTGTAATTGCGCTAACTAACCAGTAGGGAGAAAACAATGCGAATCCTACTATAGGCAAGCAGCTCGCCGGTGGGATCTCGTCTTCATGCGTCAAATATTGGCGGAAAGCACCCTGACATTAAACCTAAAATTCGCGACGATACGATATCTTCCTAATTTAGGGTGATCACTCAATTTCACTCCCCTCCATCGTTGTTCAATTGCAGACTTCCCATCGACGACATAACATCAAGTATGTCGGACGCCTCGCTCCATTTCCCATGTAGAGTCATGCTGACAGATGACGTGATGGAATCGTGATTTCTGAATGTCGGCCTCACCTTTTTCTCCACGAGATTGAATGCATCTTTGCGAATCCTTAGAAGCAACCTGTCGAACATCACTTGTCGCTTTTCTTCTCCTCCATGACCTTCAGATTGGAGTACATCAGGAACGCGCCAGCTGATGTAAAGATTTTTGTGACTGCTTCGATGCCCGACGCCAGACCGGTGCTCCTCGAAATAGTACTCGCAAAGCCTGCAGGTTGGCTTGCTACTGCCAATGTACATCCAATTATTGAAGAACCTGGCGGGCGAAACACCTCCCGCTGTTTTCTCGAGATGATTGAGCAGTAGGATCTCCGAGTGAACAATGGGGTGAAAATTGTCTTTCTGGTATTCTTTTTGAATTCTTTGGTCCAAGTGCATGAGTTGCAGGTCCTGAACAAACTCTCTGAATTTTTCGATGATGTGTTCTTTGCGGGTCATGCGACCGACAATGCCTTCGGCGGTCATACTTTTATTCCGCCCTGGTCGCGGGAGCGGGTGACTCGATGGGCGAGTCAAGATCTCGAAGTTTTGAAATATCTCGGGCCAGTTGTCTTTTGCAAGAACGAAGAACTCGATGTCCTTACAATATGCTAGAAGACGGTTAACCATATGACGTATCTCAGGCCAACAAGAAGAGGAGTTGCTTGTGACTCCATCCAAACGAATTCCTTTTGCTCGTTGGTCGATGTATCCCCAAACCTCAGAGGCTTTCAAGCGGATTAGGTTGTGAAGAAGAATATTGCATTTCCGAAGGTCTGCGGCATTCTCTAGTCAGGTCAAATATTGCTGGATACATGCAATCTCATTGATATTTAATGGCATAGAACTCACATTGAGACTGAGTGGTCATCCTGTCATCGTGAAACTCAAGCAACTCGAGAGTACTTGTCAGGGATTCAATAATTGATACCACTATGAAGGTATGGTCAGTCAGTTTTACCTCCGACTTAGTCGTCAAACGCCCCACAGCTTGACCTACCATTTCGAGCATCGTCAATGCAGCGCTGTATCTCTATTTCAAGTCTGCCGATGTAGGAATTGATTCTGGGTCTGTTGAACCAGAGGACCGCATTTAGCAAGTCCTTACGCAACTCCGAGGTCTTTGCTGACGCGGATGCTCTGCCAACTCGCTCAAGTAAATATTGGATGTATGCTCTGACATTCTCGAGATCATCTGCACTTCGCTGATTTGATGCAAGATGGTACTCAACATTTATTCCCTCGGATCCGCGAAGCAACATGATTGAGGTAACAGTACTACCCCCGTTGCCCGGGGTACTGTCGCAAACATGAGCTAGCTTATACACAAAGGCTTGAAAGATTGTCTTCACGTCTCCGCGATAGTTGAAATCATCAGGGTCGACAAATTCGGCCAGGTTCGTCATCTCATCGTTCATTGCTTTGAGAAGAACCAGGGGCTCATAGAACTTGTTGATAACTCGAGACTTCATCGGGATAAGTCCAGCTGTAATAGCAGTCAGCGGTAATGAAATGAACAGCTGTATATAGCTTCAGGAAGCACATGATACAAACGTTGTAGAGTCGCAGCCGGCACCATTTTGATGTACTGAATTTGGTAAATGGACTTTGAATAGCAATTTCGGCACAGGTCAAGAGCACCAATTTACTTCAGCGCAGCTGTTATGCTCGCATTAAGTACGCAATCGATGCAGCTTCATAAACGCCTGCGCAATGTCACGGGACAAGCCAATGACCGTAAGACATGTACGTCGTAATTTGACCAAACTTTTTGAAGTGGTCATTCTCAGTCGCTTTGCTTCGTGTATCAGCAGCAGGAGGCCAGCCCACCATCTCGTGAAGTATTAGCTCGTCCCAACGGATTTAAGGTTAGACTACCTTATCTACCAAGACTTTCACCCTGGACCAGGAACAGGCCTATGCACTTCTTCGTCTCATTGGAGAGCTTCTCCGCGAAGCTCGAAGTTGGACTAATATAGATAAGGTCTGAAGCGGTGATAGGTTCAAGCAACTTGTGATCAGTGAACGTTGATTTGGTTGAGAATTCGAAATCAAGCCTACCGAAACGACTTTACCCACCCGCATCTCAATTTCTTTGCGAACACATGATGTGTAGGTACATAAGTATATATAGTCCGTCTGGATCGTCGTGTGTGGATTATTACTAAACTTCTCTGTGTCCGAATCGCAGCCGGAATAGGCGGCTCCTTCACTCGCTCAAAAGCAAACCCTTGAAAGCCTCATATCATGAGTTTTTCGACACCTTCCGAGCAGTTTGAGGAGCTGAATAGCCCCAGCATTATACTTACTGAGCTTTCGGGCAATGAGGATTTGTCCACGTCGGATCCAATGGGCTGGGCCTCGGGCGGTCTGTTGATTGAGACAGATCAAATCTCGGCCCCTCTTGGTCCAGCCCTTCAAGTCATCAACCCCAATTTACTCTCCTATTTTAAGACCAACCACTTGATTCAACCTACGGACCATCCAAAATATGATGAGGATGAAGCCCTCATCAACCATGCCGGGGATAAGGCCCAAGGATCGGCGGTAGAGACCGAGTTATCCTATGGCACTCGACCACAACTCATGATTGAGATTTCTGGTTTCACTGAAATCCATCCGACGTCTCCAATGTCGACGCGATTCAGTGGGATGTTCTCGATGGTCCTACTCCGATGGCTTAGTTGTCGGAATTTACACATGTTTCTGGCCTTCGCTCGCCAAGTCACGAGCCGGCTGAATTCTGTCAAGGCACCCTCGAGGAGCAATCTTTCCCGTTGTTTGTTGTTGATGGTACTGGACCCCTCCTACTGTATTTGAGCTGGACTAAACTAAACTGCTATGTAGCATCCCGGCCAGGATGTGTCTTCTGCATGAAGCACCAAAAGTGGTACGAGACCGGTGAACAGTTTCGGTAAGTCTGACCCCCTCCATTCCTTGCCAAACCTACAAAACATCTGAATTTCCAAAAGGCGACATGAGAAACGACACCGACGACGAGTCAAATGCGGCTATGAAAAGTGCCCCATGACATTTGCATCTTCCAAGGAACGGAACGAGCACTCTTTTCGCTATCACAAGAAGTGGTCGAAAGAGAACAACGTGCCTGATCCAAGGCGACGTTGTTGTGTATGCCGAAGAAGATTGTCAAAAGCATGCTACATTAAGAGACATCTGGAACGATCTCCCAGCTGCAATGCAGTCCTAGGCGGATTGCCGACCAAGGATCAAACTGCAATGCTGTCTGACTCTGAGAACGATTGACAAGTGTTGATATGGAGGGTTTCCCTTGTGGGGTTTGGAGCTGTGACAAACTGATAAGTGTGTGGCCGTATAGGGGCTTGTGTCATTCGCTATGAAGACCATCTGGGGTTCTGGACAGGCCTGAAATTACTCAGTTCGGTTGGTCCGAGTCCCGATCCGACGGCTCAGTCTCGCTACGGACTTGAAGCTTTACTTGAAGCACAATGCCAGCAGTATTACATGTTTTGCCGGGGTTCGTGTAGAACATGACAAATTGAACGTGGTAATTACAAGCTCGATTTTTTATAGAATATGGAAGAGCTCTGGAGTCTGAATTCCTCAATCCGGTTGTGGTGACGTTGAGTCAACTAGGAAGTATATCTTATTCTTACTGCAGCGCCATGACGTCGGACCATGGAGAAAGGTCGCAAATGGAGACCCTCGGATCCCACGGCATGCAAGATTACTTATCAATTTTAAGAATAGTGTCCGTACACCGGCATTTGGAACCCACTCTTCGCCATTGCTCCTTGCAGGCGACGACTCAGATGAAGCGGCAACACGAAAGCGAATGCAGTAATACTGGGACCTTGACACCTCATAATCACTTGACCGCCACTACATCTAGACCCGTGATATAGCTGATCCCGGAAGTTTCAATGGTCGAGAAGGATGACGAGAGCTTTCCGGCCCCAGTCCGCATCGTGGTCCTGTCAACGCAATTACTTGTACGTTGGAAATTCCATATCGTCTGAGCTCTGGTACTCAGTATAATCTCCAGTAATATCTTTAAACCTCAGCTCGATCTAGGTCTGAAGTCCATAGACATGACCGGCTATTTCACCGCGGGAGGCATTGTTGACTGCCAAGACCTCGATGGATCTTGAACAACGAGCAAGATGCAGCGTACGCGTATTCCGATACTGTGCTTGAGATGGCAATCAAATTGAGAGAGCTCATGTAGGAAATATCCACATGTAGTGCTATGAATGGCAACATTTCAGAATAAGGTTTGTCGATCGCGGAACAGCTTTTGAAGAAAACACAAGGACTGACTCGATCCATCACCTGATATTATTCCAGGGACGGCGATCACTTGTTGCTCTTTCCTAGTTGAAGAAACAACTACAGCTGGCCTATAAATCTCCAAGCTGGCTACCCTTCCCATTTATAATCTCACGGCACAACAGCCTTCACGTCATTGACTGCTCGATTATCGTTTCCACTTCTACTCCTAGGTCGGTTCCCAACCTAAAGCAATGCCGACGGGAAGCTTTGCTAACTTATCTTTGACATAGAAACGAGAAGAACACCTTGCCTTTCACCTGTCAAAACATTCCCCCCGGTTCGCAACCATGAAGTTCGCCACCATCGTCGCGGCAATTACCTTGGTCGCCTCGGGTGCCCTTGCTACCCCTTCTCAGGGCAACGACCTTGTGCGTCGCGACTGTTACGACTGCCACTACAAGTCTTTCGACGCTGGCCGCTGTGATGGAAGTTGCAGCAGCTCGGAAGCCGAGGGCAGTGGACAGGTCTGCCGGAAGTGCATCAGTGGATGCCCTGCTACGACCGACGCCGATCGCGGAGACACGCCCGCCGTGAGCTGCTAGATATCTTCGGGACGAAGAGACTGGAACGTAACCCCGAGGAGATTCGAAGAACCTTCTGAAAGGAGGACCAGCTGTAGGAAGTGGCGAAATCGGAGTCATAAATCAACCAATTGAGTAACCAGTTGAAATTACAATGTACGAGGGAATTGTCAGATTCCAACCCCACCTGAAACATGTTTGCGACATTAATTTCGTGGGGTCAATTGTCTCCTTGGGCGTAACGCTGGGCTTACATGTTCGTACGCCTTGACGATCAAAGCAACATCTGTCCCGGATACGATTCTCAAGTTCGATCGCAGACTGACCATAAGCGGTGCTCAGCTGTAACGAAATTTAATCAGACACCTATAATATATTTGGACATGATAGATCAGGAAGCTCGGCTGGCGTGAAGATATGATCTACTACGGAATCCGTTCGAGAATACACTTTCCCATGTTTACAGCGTGCTTAGTAGATGACAGACTGTCGATACTGGACAAACGTCTTTCCTTAATGAGAGTACTTGAGAAAGATTGAGGAGGGAACGCAAAGCTACACAGTCGCATCTAGATCTCTTCCTCGGTCCAAAATTCAAGTAGATGAAAGTGAGCCTTGCGCGAACGATGTCATCCTGTGCTCGCCAAGTTCCAGCCCATCAGACAAAAGGCTTCCAGAAAAGACAATTTCTATGGCATCTGGTAACCACGCACGGGAATACTCACTCCCAGGTGGACTCGTTGCCATTACTTTGAACACTAGGCTGCTGTTGCGCGCTTGTATGCCCTTCACCAACATTCCTAGCCATTGCATGACCAGATACATTCCCCGGATGTGCAACTCACTCTGCAGAAAGTCCACGCCATCAATCATACAGAAGATAACTCCGGATCCTAGTTGATTCACGACATTCTCGAACACGCCCCAGAGAACTTCCAAACCATAACTTCGAAGGGTTTGCAAGTCTGTCTCTGCTAGAAACCCCAAATCAATTTGGTCCGATGAAGAAAGAACGATTTATGAGATCAATGACCTCAACAAACCAGTGGGACCAGGAAGAGGACCGTCTGGGTCGCAGTGTAGACGGCAGAAGAATGCCCAAGGGCGAGCGCAATTGATGCGGGACAGTGTCCGAGCTAGTATTGAACACATGTAGCTCAAGGGCGAGACAACATCGGTGTGCAGTAGATCAGCAGTCACAGCCAACGTATTCTCAACCTGGAGTTGTGGCAGGATCTGTCCCAACCCGCTATGAACAGAAAACGCCTCGGCCATTGCCTCAACGGCCAGAGTTTGGAAGCGCCCATCAGTTAGTCTTTAATACCCAGATGCCCGGCAACCCGAATCCTCAGGGCCCCACAGGTTCATCGCCATGGCACATGTCTTAGCCATGCCCGATTCAATGGAACGGGGTGAGCTTGATGTTGCACTCAGTTGATGACGCCCACGGGGGGAAGGGGGTGGACTTCTTCGAACAAAGTGAGAAAGCCTCGAGTGATTTCGTTCGTTTGCGGACAATTCCATGCTTCAACAGAGTACATTCAATTAGTATTTACATATATTTCTCACTTATCCTAGACGTATTATATACCTACACCTCATCGTCACCTCATTGCATGTACCGAACTTCCTGCAAGTGCTTTTTCTTGTGCCTTGCGTTGAGCACAGTAGATACACCTGCAACGAGTTGAATCCACAGGGGCAAACAAAATATCTAACTCAGGCTGGCCTGCGCTCCTTTTCTATCGGGTAACACCAAGGTAAGGTAAGATAAGAACATAATGTACCTGAGGTTAGCACGTAGTCCATTGGCTGTGGCCGTGGAGCTAGACTTGCGTACAAAGATTTCTTCTAGCGCGGTTCGTGATTTCCTACTCTATGTTGTTGATGCGGCCAGGCTTTCACAATACTACATGCCCTTAATAGATTTGCTAAAAGATTGAACTTGATCGATGGCTTGAGAAGTGTGACTGTGCGAACGCTATTGCCTAAGTACTTCGTAATGTAGCAAAGGTCGTGTTTTCCAAGTCACTGTAGCACATAATTCGGCGTCAAGTCCTTGGGTGGCAAAGATCAATCATGTGAACAGAGTGATAAGGCGTTAAAGATGTAGATCAGAATCGGAATATTTACTGCTTCTTACCCGCTTCTACGAATTCATTTCGCCCAGCCGTACAGATATGAGAATTTCATCACTGGGTATTGCTGTATTACATGTGATTGCGGTTACTATGTGGAATCTCTTGATCTCAGGTAGTTTCCCTTCGCTTCCTGTTACTGTCCCGTTAGTATCTCCCCATCCTGGGCCCATGCGGGTCAGGTGTTGCTCTCGAAATGGTGTATTCCGTCGTGACGACAATCTTGTTGGGATCGACATCAGGTTGATGCCGCCTTGCCCTCATAGATTGCCGGTTGCTGTTGATAGGCTCTGCTGCAACTTCCGCAATGTTTGATCCTTGAGGCAAGTAAGGGCTCTGTGGCTTATCGGTAGAGCCAATCGAAGCTTCCTCGCCGCCGGCAATGTTCTTCTCCACACTGCTAGAGACTATGTGTTCGTCTGATCCCCATGTTGTCTCATTTGGGATGGAAAGAGGGTGGCTTCGGGGCCCTGGTTTGCCTGGATAGCTGCCCAGGCGGTATCCCTGGCTGTCTCCCATGGCGCCGCTCTTGTTGGTACTCGCATTACGGCTCTTGTCTATGACGCTTTTGAAAAGGGGGTAGACCATGGGCATGTTGGTAAGGACTACGGACACGAAAGATTCTCGGACAGACCAGTAGCCTGATTGAGCGGGATCGGTATCGCCAACCTGGGGAAGCAATCTGGTTAGTAACCCTCGAAAGTAGCATTGATGGGGTTCACTTACTGTAAGGATCGAGACGCAGCGAAGGATACCAAACGTCATCTCGAGAAAGCCACCGCTGAACATGATCATGAGAGTGACCTTCTTCCTCCAGGGAAGATGGGACTTCCACACCATCTGAGAAACGTCAAGTCAGCTGACGATTCGCTAATTAACTTCGTCTCCGTCCAAAACATACCGGAAGCGGGATAGCCATTAGGTAGAAGTCTGTGACTGTGTTCTGCCACAGTGTCAGCCGGGTATGCTGAGAAGATTTGTCGCTATGGCACCTTGAGCGTAGTGAACTTACCATGGCCATGACAAAGGTGGTCTGCAATATAGAAACGGCAGGCATACAGGAGTCTTTCTTCGGTCAGTCCAGTTACTCTACGAGGAAATACTTGCCACTTACTACCCGGTGACGGGTTGATCTGCCATTGATTTTGGAACGGGATGCATTTCATGAATGCGACCAAAAGACACGCAACGTAGGTTATGGGCATGATGATCATAGCCCAGAAGATGACTCGCTTCATCTTGTGAACCCCATCACTGGCAGACGTCAGCACCAAATTGGATGATCTCGAGTGAAGACTGCAGGTTCACTCACGTAAGACGAGAGTAGTAAACTACCCAACAAGCCTTAAGCAACCATAGCAGAGTTGTGTATAGTAGGAGGCCAATCACATGTGTCTTGGAGCCGTTGACACGTAACAGCCACTCTGGTGATGTTGGATCTAGAGCGGCTCGTTGATCGTCTGTCATGCCATTGTTGGCAAACCCTTTCCAGTATGCGACGACAAAATATGCCGCCACTGACTCCGCAGTATATACAAGCTAGCAGATGCATTAGTCAGATGTCAGTTGACTTGGAGACGGTTATGCTTACAATTGCCAGGAACATCAGGGCGTCATCCCAAGCAAACTTTCTCCATCCCAACGTAGAGGCTCGGCTGTAGTATCGTAATCCGACTACGAGATAGGCAGCACCCTGCAAGCCCCAGACCTCCTGGATGAACGCATTTGCTTCGGCTGCGGACATTTTGTCAACATAAAATAACCTAAATGAAAAGAACCGCCAGAGGTAGAAACAGAAGAAGCATAGCCGGATCCAGCAGCTAGGTCGAATGAAAGGAGATCAAGCGGGAAACACAAAGTGTAAATAACTACCCGAGGAAAACTCTGAACAGAAACCGAACCGATGGAACTAAACGTGTAGCCCCGTGCGCCTGACAGCTTGAATCGCTCATGTGTTACTGCTCTTCTTTCTTCTTGAGGGCCTTGTGCTTGTTCCCTGCCTGGTGCTCCTGGTTCAGTGTTCCCAATATCCAGCAAGGACCATGCCGATCGTGAGGCCAGGCAGGGGAAGGTCTGAATTGGGTGCTTATGATTGACAGTTCATCTCTTAGGACTGAAGGTGGTCAAGGCACGAACGGTGTCAATGTACGGACTGCTCCGTGAACCGTTTACTCGTACCCCCAAAGGATCAGGGGGGTTTTCGTCACGGAGCCAACTCCGCTTTCGATAACAACGGTGGCATAGGAGAAGTGCCCCAGTTGATTTCCACTTGGAGTACCACACGATGAGGACCAAACCGTCCGATCGAAGGTTTGCTCGGGGAACCGGAGAGCAGCCGGGAACGTTGGTCCTCCCCAGGACCATAGGCTCAAAGGTTGATCTAGACTTATCGTTGGTTGAATAAGTGACCTGTGGCGCTACGCCACTACGATTTCTGAACCAATCCGTATTGAAGCTAAGTTTTAGACCGTTCACTAATCGAGTCCCGCCAGCGAAAATTCTCCATTAGGACTAACGGACTGTGACGGCAGAACGTCGTTCATTATTAGTGATGTCTTGAACCCTGGTGGCTGAGCTAGCATAGTCTTCGATATCCAATGCGGCTTCCATGCAGTTCTCCTTGGCATATTGCATGAAACGGCATCTTACAAGTTCCCATGAACCTGGAGCCGTCTATCCGCGTTGTGCGCTTCCAGTCCCTGCGGTCGGCCTCGCTTGCGGTGCAAAAAGGACATACCGCACTCGTCTTCTGTCATATTCAGAAGTCCTTCGCGGCCCAATGGAACTGTAGGAATGTCAATCTCGAGTTCTTGGCCGCATTGAAACCCTGCCAGGAACCCAGTCGCTCGGACGCCTGAGGTGCAGCATATCAATCCATCTTCTTTCGGGGCCCCGGTCGTAGGAGCACTGATCAACGCCTCGTAATGTCGGCAGCTATTCACCCTTTTTGTAACGCTGGGTTACCATTTGGAGTGTTTTCGCCAGAGTGTCTCCATTGTGATAATACAATGTGACGAGTCATTTCTAGTTCCAACGACGGCAATGAGTGGTATTCAAGCTGTAAAAAGGTGGTAATTGTGTGGATACAGACGTGGCAGAGCACGAATCAAGATATTGTCGATGCGAGAATCTGCAGATAATTCTGCCCAGGGTTTGTTCTCCATAGTGGAAACGACTGCTCAAGGGTTCCGGGGTTCGATACTCCATTAAATGGAGAGACAACATCGTCTGCCCGCAAATAAGCGTTACAATGGACTCTTAACTCGCGCAACAATACGCCCGTCAATCTGGGCCTTGTCGCGGCAATAGTCCGACCGTTATCAAATCTCTAGAAAAATCATCGCTTACCTCCATCGATGTGCCCGTCCCATTAACTCGTCCCTGCAACGCAGAAATGCCACCTCAATGGCTCAAGTAGCCATTCAACGTAACTGCCGGTGGGATCGCCGATACGCCGCGGGCCCAGGATGCATCATCGTCCACAATTTACGGTTACGGTTTGCTTTTCTTGACCCAACGACGGGCCCATCATTAACGGGCGGGCTAGTGGGGGAACCATTCCGTGGTCTCCACGGGTTGCGAATTCGTCTCGCCAACGTCGGCGAGAAGCGCGTATCCCTCCAGTCGCATCTAAGCTGGCAGTTGGGGACGATATCACCTGAAGCACATCGCTTAGCCATTTCCTTGACCGTGGTTTTGGGAAAAAGAAATACTGCCTGACAAGCACACAAGTTACCAGCTAGTTGGTGGCGAGGAACAATGTCAGATATCAATTACCCGGGGAGTCCGGCATGAGCCGGGCCCCAGAGACCTTTGCAGCTATTAGTGCTGTCAAGTTTATCTCCCATCCAACAGTTCAAGTAGCTCTTGGAACTCGAATGAACTCATTTCTCATGTTTGCTTGCTGAGCGCTGCGTAGTTCCCCCGCCTCGGTAATTTGCAAAGAGACAAAGACATCTCCTTGCTCTGTTGGATTCAGGCCATGTATCATCCAGCCTGTCCTTGTCGTGGTACTCATTATGGATCATCAACGAGCCCCCACGTCTAACGGCGCGCCATTCCAACCGTTGGAAGAGGGCCGGCCCCATCGTCCATATGAATGGCGCACGGACAAGCATCATGCTTTTCCATTTCGGTCCTGACTCGAGCCCGAAAGGGGAACAGATCATCCCCCTCTCACGGCCCCAGGGCCCTTTCAACACCGAGCCCTTGTCGGCGGGACGCTCCCGGGCGCTGGAGTGACGAGACCGCTGCCCAAGGTCCCACCGGCGCGCCGTTGAAGACCCCCGCAGTCTTTTTGGAGATGGTGGTGGTACGGCATCCTGCTCGTCTGTCGGATCAGATCCATCGTTCGACCAACCATTGCACCCATTGGGCTGGGCTGGCAGAGAGGAAGAGCTCATTGAAGGGAGTGGGGAGGTCCAGCCAAGACTGCTCATCAAGGGGACTCTCGAAGACGAGTCAAGATGCTGACGGACCCCACGACTTGAGCATATGCGAACCAACCTGCTTCATCTTGTCTTCGACGCACAGCTCACACTCTCTTTTCCTTGATTCCCTCGCAATTCTACACTCCCTAAACGCCGAACTTTAATCCTCAAGTTTGTAAAGGCCGTGCCGGATCAAGCCAAGAAAACATGGCCACTCCGGAATCGAACGTAGATGTGTAAGCGTCCTCACTGACAATCTCCTCACCACAAGTATCACCCATAAGCATGAGCAACATTTCACTAACGTCAATTTTCACAGGCTCATCATCGGTGCCGGCCCTGCGGGGTAAGTCAAGCAGCGTGACATGACGCTTTCTTTTCTCCAAACCCTTAGTGCCTAGCGGACTGACGAGTGTGAATGCCGCCGCAGGTTGATGGCAGCCGCCTGGATGGCGCATTGCGGCGTCAACGCTCGCATTGTCGACAAGAGAAACACAAAGATCTTTTGCGGCCAAGCCGATGGACTTCAATGTCGCAGTCTGGAGATCTTTGACTCGCTCGGTTTCGTGGATCGGGCCTGGAAGGAGGCCAATCACATGATTGAGGTATGGATTATGACTACCACTCTGTTACCGAATGTCTCACGCTGACTTATTCTATCAGATTTGCATGTGGGTATGTGACCATCCTCATAATTCCAAGGCAGTTGGCAAAGAAAAATACTCACAACTTTTAGAACCCCGGCAATGATGGTGTGATTCGTCGCAGCGACAGAATCCCAGACACCATCGTCGGCCTCTCGCGCTTTCAGCAGATTGTCCTCCAGCAGGGCCGCATTGAGCGATTCTTCCTGGAAAACATCAAGAAACACTCCAAGGACGCGATCAAGGTCGAGCGCGGGGTCCTCCCCGAGTCGCTCGAGATTGACCTGTCCAAGGTGGACGATGACGCCGCTTACCCGGTGACAATCAAGCTTCGCACACTGAACGAGGAGGAGTCTACCCCTCCTCAGGCTGCCAACGCGAGCAAGATCCCTGACGGTCTGTTCCGGAGCAACTTGATCCGGGACGATGACGAGGCGGACTTGATCAAGAAGGCCCAAGACAGAGCCGGCGCGAGTGAAATTGTTCACGCCAAATATGTCATTGGTTGTGATGGTGCTCGCAGTTGGACTCGGAGAGCTCTTGGGTTTGAGCTGGATGGAGAGGCTACTGATTTCATTTGGGGCGTCATGGACATCATCCCCATTACTGACTTCCGTTCGTCAACCATCCCCTTGACCATCTTAAAGTGTATCTGACGCTAACACCTGAACCTGCACAGCCGATATTCGCATGCGCTGTGCCATTCACTCCGCAGAGAACGGTAGCTTGATGGTCATCCCCAGAGAGAACAAGCTTGTCCGCCTCTACATCCAGTTGAAGGAGGTTGCCCCCGACGCGTCTGGAAGAGCTGACCGCTCCAAAATCACCCCCGAACTCATCTTTGGCGCTGCGCAGAAGATTCTAAGCCCGTACAAGATTGAGTATGAGTACTGCGACTGGTGGACCGCATACCAGGTGGGTTCAATATCTCGCGCAATTCGCTATTATCGTGGCATTTGCTCACAAGGTGCAACAGATTGGTCAGAGAGTCGGTACCGAGTACGACGCTCACGGCCGCGTCTTCCTTGCCGGCGACGCCGTCCACACCCACTCCCCCAAGGCCGGTCAAGGCATGAACGTCTCCATGCAAGACACGTACAACCTCGGCTGGAAGGTGGCTCTAGCCGCCAAGGGTATCGCGAAGCGCGACATTCTCAGTACCTACCAGAGCGAGCGCCGCCGCGTTGCCCAAGACCTCATCGAGTTCGATCACCGCTTCAGCCGTCTCTTCTCCGGCCGCCCCGCCAAGGATGTCCTGGATGAAGAGGGCGTCAGCATGGAGGTCTTCAAGGATGCATTCCTCAAAGGCAACTTATTTGCGTCTGGTCTCTCCGTCGACTACGGTGCCAGCAACCTGGTCGTCAAGGCCGGCGATTCGTTGAAGCAGGGCGACGGCAGCAAGGTGCTCAAGTCTGTCGCCTCCATCTCCGAAGAAGACTTCAAGAAGAAACAGGCGCTGGCCCCTGGTCTGCCCGTCGGTATGCGCTTCAACAGCTTCAAGGTCCTGAACCAAGCCTGCGCTCGCCCCTGGCACTTCCAGGAGATTCTCAAGGCCGACGGCCGTTTCCGTGTCGTGCTCTTTGCGGGTAACATTCTCGATGCGTCACAAAAGGCTCGTGTAGACAAGTTCTGCGCGGCTCTCGACGCCCCTGACAACTTCCTTCGCAAGGCCACGCCTGCAAATGCTGCCATTGATAGCGTCATCGAGGTTCTGACTATCCACTCTGCGAAGCGGACTGACACAGAACTGCTGAGAGATTTTCCCGATATCTTGCATCCCTTTGATTCGCACACTGGCTGGGACTACAATAAGGTGTACGTCGATGACGAGAGCTACCACGAGGGCTTCGGAGACGCCTACAAGAACTATGGCGTCGACAAGCAGAGGGGTTGCGTTGTGGTTGTGCGCCCCGACCAGTATGTGGCGTGGATTGGCGAGCTCGAAGACTTTGATGATTTGCAGAAGTACTTTGAGGGATGTTTGGTTCTGGGCCAGCCCGCTGCGAATGAGGTTAATGGCACGAACGGAACTTCATTGCCAGTGCGGTAAATGGGCTCCGAGCCGGCAACGTTTGGTATTCAAGTAGCGAAGTAGGTCATTTAGATGCTGTATAATCAATACATATGTCAAAAATAATAATAATTCGCTGGTGAACAGACTACATGCACGTTTTGCTACTTAAATTTGACCGAGAAGACCGCGTTGTCCCCGTGCCCTTATAATCTCCTATGTCGTGTTGAACTTCTGAACAAAATTGCAACTCGTCCGCCGTCCGAGAAATAAAGTCTTCAATCTACGTCTTGGTGGAGGCCATCGCATAGTCCAGTCACATGCAATTTTTCATCGGGGTATAGAGCCTTACCATTCCTATGCATGTGAGCATCTTCTAGTTGTTCAGTTCATTCTTATCCTTTCCCACAAATGGGCATCGTCTTGAAAAGGCCCAACAACGGCCAACATTCGGAATGTCCCGGGCCTGCTACCCGTGCGTTGGCTGATCAGCTTCAGGGGCTCTAGCTCTGTTAGCTCTGTCTCACTAGAAGGCGCCGCTCCCCTCACTCTAACATTGAACCTTATAAGCTCCCCGCTGTGGGGATAAGTGCGCTAATGCTGGAGAGTGAAGTTGACGAGAATGAAAATGTCGAGAAGTACCTCAGAAAGCGTTGAAACGAGGCCAGTCGTTTGTTTATGGACGGTGGTTTAAGCTGTTGTTCGGGTCAATTTGACACCATGTCAGTCTACCTACCTTACTTTATCATACTCCGTAGGGAGTATCGCTCGATATCGCGTTTCGGTGATGGTCACCAAGGAATGCCAACGGCATGAGAATTCTCCCTGGGGAGCGGTTCTTTCACAATGTTCGTCACATCTATGCTCAGACTTACTACTCAAATGCTTATTGATATTGAGACTCAGACCTCTTCATGTCCCTGGTGTCACTCAAGCGCGACGCCTGCCATCCGATGGCCAAGACGGCACTCCCCCTGTTGCAGAACGCCGCTAAAGTATCACAGACCCTTAGCCTTAATCAAAAGGACTATGCTTCGCGGGAGATGTGCGCTGCTCCCCACTCGCCCTAGAGTATCATATTGAAACAGCCTCGGTCAATTGCCTCATTCCTCATTTAAAAGAAACGCCTCGATATTGTTCGGAGAATTAGATACCGCTTTCGACTCGAAACAGTGGGCGATCTTCTTCCTAGTCGACCCTCATCACAAAGCTTAAGGTACTCTTAGGTTGGGGGAAACCTGGAAAGGAGCACAGCGCATGGATGCTTCAAGCCACCCGCACTGACCGAAATCATCACACCGTCAACTCTCGGGGGGACCTAACGTGCCTTGTACCGGTCCAGAACTTTACTCAGAGCACTTGAGGGGATCTGGGATCTAGAGCAGTCTTGCCTCTCCCGCCACCAGCATCACCGTACAAGGCGCTTCCCGTTGAACATCCCAGCCCGATGCCGCCTCCCGCTCCACCCCCAGGATTGTTAGTTGAGCTTACTAGAATTGAGCAACATCCATCAAACAACCATCCCCCCCACTAATAGCGCAAGTATGTGCAAATGAGGAAAACGCTGCGACCTCGGTTCGTCTGAGCGTTCATTCCATGTCGACTTGGACGTCTAGTCTCTCTCAACTGCCCAAGGTCAACTTCCACATGACGCTATTTTCAGTGCTCAACCATGTCGCATTACTCTTAGCTCAGTAAGCCTACCTTTCTATCGGTGATTTACGGTCTTCCATCAGTGTTGACAATTGTTTATCCCACAATGGGAGTGGCAAGACTACGGCCACCCAGATCTGTTGATACGTGTATATAAGTCGAGAACTTCTTCCGCTTTCTCCTCTCTCATCATCGCATCAACGGTTCAAAACATTCTTTCATTCTTCTCGATTCCGAAGCAAGTCTTCCATTCTATTCTTGGCATAAAGCTAAACATTCATTTACACTCTCACTCCTTCCAACTATTTCCGTCATTGAAATCAGCCTCCCAACGACATCAAAGTCATACCCACAATCTTTCAAAATGAAGGGCACAGTTCTCGCAACCTTTCTCGCCGCCTTCTCGGCTGGCGCCTTAGCCCACAAGGGCAGCTACAACAGCCCTACTGAAACCACCGGCGGCCAATCCGGAGGAAAGACCGGCGGCAAGTCTGGTGGCGGTGGTGGATTCGGACTCCCTGGCTCCGGCTCCGGTTCCGGCAGTGGTGGTCTCAGCGGCATTCTTCCCACTGGACTGCCCATTGGTGGCGGCAGCGAGGGTGGAATCGGTGGCCTCCTCGGCGGTGGTGGCAGCGGTAGCGGCAAAGGCAACGTTCTTCCCACAGGTCTTCCCACCGGTGGTGAGGGCGGTCTTGGTGGTCTTCCAGGAGGCATTGGTGGTGGCAGTGGTGGTAGCGGTGGCCTGAGTGGCATCCTCCCTACTGGATTGCCTATCGGAGGAGGTAGTGGAGGAGGTAGCGCGGGTGGCATTGGTGACGTCCTCGGCGGTGGCAAAGGCAACGTCCTTCCTACCGGGCTCCCAATCGGTGGTGGTAGCGAAGGAGGATACGGAGGTGGAGGCAGCGGCAGCGGCAGCGGCAGCGGTGCCGGCGGTATTGGTGGCATCCTACCTACCGGCCTCCTCGGTGGCGGTGGAGGAGGCCTTGGTGGTCTTCCCGGCGCTGGCGGCAGCGGCAGCGGCGGCATTGGGGGTATTCTTCCTACCGGTGTTCCCCTTGGTGGCGAGGGCGGCCTCGGAGGTCTCCCAGGTGGAAGCGGCAGTGGCAGTGGTAGCGGCGGCATTGGAGGCATTCTCCCCACTGGCCTCCCTGGTGGTGGTGAGGGCGGTATTGGCGGTCTCCTGGGAGGCGGTGGTGACAAGGGCCTCGTTCTTCCTACTGGCGGAAGCGAGGGAGGCATCGGTGGTCTTCTTGGTGGCGGTGGAAACGGCGGCATTGGCGGTGCTCTTCCTACCGGCCTTCCTATCCCGGGTATTGGCGGCAGCGGAAGCGGAAGCGGAAGCGGAAGCGGAAGCGGCGGTCTTCCCATTCCCGGCATCGGAGGCAGTGGTAGCGGAGGAAGTGGGGGCATCGGCGGCATCATCCCCACCGGCCTCCCCATCCCGGGAATCGGCGGCAGCGGAAGCGGCAGCTCTCCCTCCGGCTTCGAGACCCGGATCCGCACCACTACTGACAGCGGCGATGGTTACAATGCTCCCGCTGCTACCCCGGCCCCTGAGGATTGGTAAATGTTTGAGCACTTACCCTGGTAGAGCAGTTATTGACGCTTCTCAATTTCGGTTATAGCCTTTTTAGAATGACACAAAATCAAATCAACAATCTTCATGATCTTCCGCTCCAACTTCGGGAGTCCCTTCAAGCTGCAATCTGTGTACGCATAGCGTTCAATGGTGCACCTCCACTTGTGTTCCCGACTACTTCTTCATCCGCTTCTCCAACCAGATTGAATCCATCATCGCCGTAGTCGGCCACCAGATCACTCTCGCCATCGGCACTAGCATTCAATTCCATATCATCCATTCGAGCAGCAGCCTCGCTGACGCTCGCGGTATCACTATACGGATACCCAGCTAAGCCCTCCGGCAGTGTGGTGAGAGTGTTCGAATCATGGTTCTTTCCCACAGGCCGCTTCTCTTCCAGTGTTCTCTTCACATCATCATGCATGTTCTCCGTGATTTTGTCAAGCAACCGCTGAGTCTTGGCGTCGGGCACACTAGAGTCGGCACACTCAAAGACTCCCGGGAGACGCCAGTTTGGATAGAGGTTGAAGTGACTCTTCCTCACTTGCATGCGATCAGGGTGCGCGCCGAAGTAATAGTTACACAGCCTGCAAGTAGGCTTGCTGCTGCCAATGTACTTCCAGCTGTTGAAGTAGTCTCTTGGATGCTGCAGGTCTCTGCTCAGCAGATAGCTGTGAACGAGTATTTCAGCGTGAACACGCGGCCTGAAGGTGCGCTTGCCGATCTGCCTCTGGATGATGCTATCCAGACCGAACTTTTGCATCTCGACGGCATGCTGAAGGAATTCTTGTCGCTCCTCTTCTTCATCATCTGGAATCATGTTCTTGATTATGGATGCCGCGGTGATAGACTTGGATTTTGTCATTGGTCTTGCACCATCTTCGCTTGACGGGACAGCAGTGAACTTGAAGTCTTGAAACAGCTTCGGTAGGCGCTCATGAGTACCAATCATGGCATCTGCTGCCTGACGGAAGGAGAGCAGTCGCCCAAGATAGTGCCGCAACTCGGACCAGGACTTTGACTCGGAGATTTCTCCATCCTTGGCGTTTCTCATGATGGCCTGATCGATCTGAGTGTTCTTGATAGCCATAACCCCTTTGATTAGCTTTTCGCAATCACTCAGGACTATACTCGGGTCAGCCGTGCTCTTTATTCTGCTGAGCCAATTCACTGCACTCCTTTGGTAGACTTACACTTGTCTTGAACGCTTCCGGATGTAAGATCCCGTGGAAAATCTGCCTTGTCCTTCAGAGTCAGAAGTTCCGACTTGAGGACTGTAATACAGTCAGTGTCAGCATAATGGAGGGAAATCGATTACGAATGGTTCTGTTACCTTCCGTAGCCTCCCGTCTGTCACAATCGTCAATACAAGCATCTAAGTATTTGACGGCATTGTCTAGATAGATGCCTAGACGTGGCAGATTGAACAACAGTATCTTCCAAAGGACCTGCTTGGCGAGGGCCTTGGGCTTGAGACCAGTGGGATTCTTGCCTACAAGAGTAAGTAAATCTTCAGCGAACTGCTGAGTATCAGACAGCTCATCGGCGTCTCTGTGGTTGGACGCGAAGACAAAATCTGGGCCGTCATCTCCCTCGAGGACGGTGAATGAAGTGACCGTTTGGCCACCACGTTCATTGTCGCATATCTGAGCAAGCTTCTCCACAAAGGAGCGAAAGACCTGAGCCTGCGTCGCAAGGGAATCGTTCTCCACCTTCGGGTTACCGTTGAAGACATCTTGACCGGCACGGCAAGCTACTTGCAAGGCATACTCGAGAACGATAGGTTCGTAGAAGAGCCGGCGGTGGTCTACGTCAGTGGGTTGGACTTCGGGCGTTGCTTGTTGATTCATGGTTGTGGTGGTCTTTAGGTGCGTGGAGCTTGTGGTATTGAGCAATACTGAAAAGATAATATCAAACCGTCCAGCAGAGATGATTGTGCTGATGGATGGATAATAGTTTCGAGAAATGCGACCGAAGTGATCAAGAATTCGAGCCTTTTATAGCTGAAAGGCGTTTCCTTTTGACCATTTCATCATCACAGGCATATCCAATCACTGACTACGCAACACCGAGAAAGGAATTCGCTCCCGATACTCTAATGTTCTTCCACTTTCACTCACGCAGCACCAACATCGATCCCATGGACATCTACTTGCTTCGTGATATCGCATGATGCAGTTGGAAGCACACCGGGGCTGTCCAATCGCGTGTAAGCCTCAAAATCAGCACACTAGTTACTTTTTCTCAGAGCCTGCTTGAAACCCCTGCCACAGCAGAGCCACGCCCAGTACGCGACCCGAGGCAATGAGGCGGTTGAATTTGGGTCGCCATGCAGCACTGTCCGCAGTGACAGGCTCAGCATCGTCACCACCTACCAGAGAAAGCGTTCCCGAATTTTGGCATTAGCGTAGAGTTCAAATGTGAGTTTCGGCTGTCCACACCCAATTCAGGCAAAAATATGGGCGCATATTAAATGCAGAGATACTCGAGTATCAATTTCCAACATCTTGCAAGGCTTTTAATCGAATGTAACGTACTAGGTACTTGGTGTCAAGGCCCTATAGATATGTATATGATAGAAAAAAAAGCAAAGAGTTGACCGACGGTGTGGCTACATCTCTCGGTGCTCAAGCTGGAAATCCAACTCGGAGCCTGTCGCCGAGTAGCTGTACTAATTAAATATTGACCTTTAACCTATCCACCATCCAGCCAGTTTGACCTGACAACCGACCTAGGAAGGCGCCTGCTGTGCTGGCGACAGGAAGTTAGTCGGGCTGGTCTATTTGGGGCCGTTATCACGGTATGTTTAGTTGACCTCGTACGAATACACGTATACGGGGCCACGGGATGGTTCACTGGATCTGGCGCGGCCCAAAGGGGAATTGGCAGGCAGCCGGCAGGCAACCGAAGTGAACTGTCGTCATTGACACCTTGCCGCATATGTCGGCAGATCTTTGACCATCCAACATGAGATATGACACCGAGAAAATCCAGCAAGTTCATAATCTGCGTCTGCACGAATTACAGTATGTCCCACTCACACAGGCTGGGAAACGATGATACCCTTCGATCGGCCTCCCGCGTCTTGGAGGGGTCAACTTCCGACTTATCCTTTTTCACCAAACTTCTCCTCAGTCTTGTATTCTGGCCGAAGAAAGTAACTATCAAGTACTATGCAAGATGAGTTGTTTCATCGGAGAGGGGAACTTGCTTCATCAAGCGGTGGTCACGTATATGTCCTTCCCTCTTCGACATTCAATTTAATAGCCCGGAATGATACATAGAATTCCAGTGAGAGCTTTAATAAGAGAGGATATGGCCAGCTCACAACGTACATTTTCATATATCCCCTGTAGGTAATTACTCATTATAGCCAAGCATTGGCTTGACTCAGAGAGTCACTGGCAAGAGCACATGTACAAGTAGCACCGATAAGCCGAAAATAGGTCTTGAAGTAATCGCCGTAACTGATGACCGCTACGTTTTAAGCTGCGATCGGTTTCAGCCAAGTGGGATGTGAAATATTCCACCATTTCCAGCCCATTAGCCAGCCGCGAGGCTGCCCCTCAAATTGGTGATGAATTTTACCGGCGGCGGCAGAGTGGCTTTACCCTTCAGCTCGTCTCACTTATGACCTGATATGGACCTGCCACCACTATCACAGGCAAGTGCAGATCGAAAATCTCTATTCTTATCAGCTTGTACACCTGAGTACTTTCACATCAGCAGGTTGTTTGCGGTGGTCATTTTTGATATCCATCGTCCCATCCTACGCAGCTGAAAGTGTTGGCGCTAGCAGTTGGTGTTGAAATCAGCTGGCCTGAAACAATGTTCCACTAGTGAGCAAACCCGTACATCAGCCATGAACGCTTGCGGCTTAGCAGGAAGAGTTGGCGAGAAGTCTAGTCGTGGATGATCGTGGAAATCTGCTACTTAGCTAGATCTCAAGCAAGTGAGGTCTTGTTTAAACACTGATAAGGAAGAACTTCATAAATCCGGCCATAGCCTACATCTTACTCGTGGTCTTACTATGTCTAAATAACAAACCTCTTCACCTGTGATAGCCCCCGAGCCACGCCAATTCTCATAGTGTCGGATATATATCAATTGTTGTCCTCTACACATTGATCCTTTCATTCCATCGATATGGATATCGAGCCCTTGACAAATATCAAAGACGTTCTCTACCACTGGATTGAAAACGACGGGGCAACGAAACGGAACGGGGTGGTGAGGGGCGACCGTGTATTCGACACAATTCAAAACGCCTACTCCGAGAGAGGCGGGTGGGAGGGTTGGGCTCAAGTCGAGATCGCCCACATCATAAAGGCAAACTACACAAGCCTGAGCGTCACTCGCGAGGACGGGGTCTATGATGGCAATACCAAGCGATCAGATCTCGTACTGGATAACGGGTTCGGTACCCGTAACATCATCGAGCTCAAGTGCCAACGAGGCAGCGCAGATGCCAACCCGGCGTGGATTGTGCAGCAGGTCCTTGATGATGCACACAAGCTTCAGCAAACCCTTAAGCCTGAGTTCCGACCGGCCAAGTGTTTCGCGGTTGGCATTGCAGTCACGCCGGAAGCAATTGAGGCATTCAGAAACCCGGCTAATTGGCGCGGCGTCACATGCAACTGGCAGGCCTGCAAGAACAACCGCATCATTACATTCTGGGTAGAGACGGATGTTGAATAATAATTGGGGGGAAACATGACAAAGCAGATCGTTTTAGAAATTGGCGTAGAAGACATCAATCTCAACTATATTTCAGAATGTGAGAGTTATGACCATAAACATAAGACATGTCATCTTGTTGCAGTATTATATTGGAGCAATTACATCACCCGAAGAAGTCCTTCGAAATTGGTGATTTTAACTACCTATTCGGCTGGTCGCGATGTTCAGATTCTCAGGGGCATACCGAGCCTTCGTTGGATAGGGGTAGACGACCAGGAAGGAATTTGTTCTGTGCGATCACGGCGTCCTTGGATTCTCAAAGGAAACAGGGTCTTGATAAATTACTTATTGTTGCCCTTCACAAAATGACGCACATGAGTGATAACACTATCTAGCAGTTGGCGGGATGCTTAGGCACAGGTATTCAACCCAGCCAATGCCTGAGAGATGATCCTGCAGAGGAGTTCGAGCTATGGAATGAATCAGACTACCAGATCATCTTAGCATAAATACCATACAATGATGCTCGTCACCTTTCGTGGCCCAATAATGCTCATCCATCATATCTGCGCAGCAAGTAGAAGCAGTTGAGGACTTTACGTCTATGTTATCCTGATGGCGAGTCAGACTGGAAATACTTCACGTAGCAAGTGCTTGTATGTATTCATCGTTCATAAGTCATTTTCTTGAAACTTCCAGCATTGGAAGCACATTCTTCTAGCTAATTACAACGATTCAACCACAACGCCCAATGCCGCACTCGCTTCCTTGATCTTCTCCTCCTGCCAAGCGGCACTTTCTTCCGGCAGGACGAAACTTGAAAAGGCCTCGCCGGCATTTTGAATCAGAGTCTCGATACCCGGGCCATTCGTGAAGACGGTGGATCTCACGAACCGAGAGCCGTACTCCAATGTGAAGGCCTGTCCTGCAGAGACCAGGAGGGTCTGGCCCTCCCTGACCTCAGTCCATGAACCAGACTCCTTGAGCTTGACTCTCAAAAGACCCTCCTGAACACAGAAGCAGTGGTCCACCTCGGGGAACGTTAACCACCGAGCAAGCGGTGACTTCTCATATAGCTTTGAGGACTCGAGGCTGGTGATTGCGAACTTGCCACTGCACTGGGAGGCGTTGATGAACGGTCGTGAAAGAACACCACCCAAAATGTATCTGGGGCCGGTGTTGGCGCGGAGGAAGTACGGCTCCAAGGGGCCGGGGAGAACGTTTTCTGACTCTTGCCAGTCTGCGACTTCGGGAGGGGTGTAGTTGCGCTCAAAGTTTACATCAAACCGGTCCTTTGCGGCCATGACCTTGGGGATCAACAGGCTCTTCAGGTCGCGGTTGTCATTTTCTGGCACGATAATACCCTCGTACTGCTCCGCAACGTAGCGGAAGAAGTCAACCCAGTCTCCCGGTGCAACCAAGCCCAGGGTTTCTGTGTGAGGGCCGAGAAGCTCGGGGTTATGTACAACTTTCTGTTATCGAATTAGCTGCGAATGCCACAAGTGCGGAGTGTTGGTGAGACTTACAGGAGGAACATAGGCAAAGTCGCCAGGACCCATGATTCTGCACTTGTCGCCGTTCCATAGCTTCAAGTATCCCTTGGTCACCAGGAAGACGTCGTGCGCCTCGGCGTGCCAGTGGAAGCCAGGCGCATCAGACAGGACGGCACCGCTTGAGAAGACGGCGATGCCACCGTTGGTCTGTTTTGACGAGGCCAGAATTCTGAAGACACCCTTGCTACCTGGGATCGTGACGCGCTCACCCTCGAGCTGGTCGATAATGTAGCTCGTCCTGGCATCAGGAGGGGTGGAGAGAACGGGAATACTCATGTTGGGCAAGGTGATTGTGGGATTGTCCAATCAATGAAAAGAGAAGAAGTAATGCTGGGTGAGAAAATGTGAGTGGGGGCGTTTGTCAAGGGTCTAGATCTCTGGATCGTGGACACACAAATTGGAGACTTTGGAGTTGTTGAGGGGGTTTGCTGAAGATGGGCTCTGTTCACGTTCCGGGGATGCAAGAGGCGCCAGTCCAGCCTTTTACAGAGCTTCGCTTCCCCGCATTCTTACTCTACTTCGAATTCGACGGGAAACTATTTGACGCCGCCCACCGGGACCACATGTTTTGCTGCCCCTCGTAAAGGCCCCCCAGCCCGGCTTGTCAGTGCGGGAGTTCGGATATCCCGGCGACAGATCCGGAACAGCCCCGATACAGCAGCGGAAATCCCGTCGTTTCGAACAATTGTCAATGGAGTGGCCAACGTTCACGTTGCCACGCGGTCTCCGCCGCCCGGAAGCCCGGCTCGGTGGGAGATTCTAGCGAGCCTCGTGGGCCGCGTCTCCAGTTTGCTTCCCATTGTTAAGCTATCTAGGTTGTCCCCCGCCACATCATTACCCCGGACTTTCTTTGATTGCACTTTCTGCGTCTTCCTAATTATCACTGCCGCTGTCACTGCTGCTGTTACTCCTGAGGTCACGGTCACTGAGACAAAGCCACCTTACCAGCCAAGAACACAACCAACCAACAACTTTTTCGTCATGGCCAGCCCAACCTCTTTTCGTGCAGTCTACAAGACCATAGGGTCACAAGAGATCGATGTGGATGTCTATGCCCCGCCGCTTGGGGAAACCAACAAGGCAAAATGTCCGGTTGGTATGTACGCTCACAACCCTTGCATGGCGGGCCGCACCAGAGGTCCAATGGAGCAACTTCGGACTAACAATCGTGTTTCTAGTCATCAATATCCACGGAGGAGCATTCCATCTCGGCTCCTCCAAGATGGTCAACAAGGACCAAGTAGCTGACTGCCTCAGCAGAGGCTGGATTGTCATAGCCCCAAATCATCGTCTGTGCCCTCAAGTCACGCTTCTGGATGGGCCGATGAGAGATTGTCGTGACCTCCTGGGATGGGTGTATGATGGTGGCCTTCAGAAGGCCCTTGACGCTAATGCTGATGGATCATATGCCGTTGACACTGACCATGTTTTTGCGTTTGGAACGTCGTCTGGCGGCACTCTATCTCTTGCCTTGGTAAGTTCATGCATCTTAATGTCTGCAGGTCATTACAATGACCAGATTCAATCCATGCTAATACCAGGGTCACATTACAGGGCTTTGGAGTTGACCGTCCCGTTGCTGGAATTTATGACATGTACGGGCCTAGCAACTTCACACACGCATTCTGGGAGAAGCCGTTGCCGCACGTGGCAGCAAAATTGCCCAAAGGTCTCACAAAGGAGTTCATGGACAAAGTCTTTGACGAAGACCCAGTGCCCATTCTCGGAGGCGTGTCACTCGAAGGTCAAGCGCCGGGGCCGCCCAACTTTGATGACCCGAGACAGGCGTTCGCAATGACACAAATAGCCACCGGCAATGTCATGAACACCATTGTTCCTGACAAGAACTGGGATGCGGTCGACCCCTTCAGAAACATCACTCCCTCTTTCCCGCCGACTTTCATCGTGCATGGACAGGCGGATACCATGGTGCCCCTTGAGCTTAGCCAAGATTTGATCAAGGTGCTGAAGGAAAAGGGGGTCAAATCTGAGCTGAGGGAAATTCCGGGCGAGGAACATACGTTTGCCGCCAAGATGAAGGTGGGATCCCAGACTTGGAATCTTCAAAGAGAAGGCTTCGACTTTTTGGAGAGCTTGATAAAAAAGTGAACCAGGGGCAAAAAAAAGGAGTTAGTTGAGCGAAAGCTAACGTAGTCAATGTGAAATGGACTCATCTGGCTCAAAAACTAACAACATGACAATTGCAAATCCGATTGAGAAACGTGGTTGGCTGCGTCAAATGAGAATCTCAGCTTCCGTTAAGCCGTAAATCATCCAAACTGTCAGTCATCGAGTTCATGCATGAAGTTCAGACTATACGAAACTCAATCGTGAATTCGGATGATCCGTACATGTGTCTGTAGTTGTAGTGTGTCTCGGTCGAATTGACAGCGGGAAGTAAACAACGCAAAACCTGATACGCAAATCCAATACTCGACCAAGAAGAGAAATACTATGGATAACAAAGTGCATCAGCTGCACACTTACGTGTCAAGCGTGACAGAAACCTAAGCCACCCACTCTTTCATGTGCCGGTCAAAACGAGTTAGCACCATCCGGGGTCCCCGCCACCCTAAAGTGTTGAAGAAAGTCTGGGGTGCAGCCGGGAACTCCGACCCATGCCCGGATCGATCCCGGTTCCAGCGTTCGCCAGGAGTCCTCAGTGCAACTGCAAAGTCGGTCAAAGTTTGATATAACCCTCCGAGTCTACTTTATCCATCAGCCCATCTGAGTTCTGGCATCGACTGACAGACATCCCATCTCATCAGCATCCCCAAATCGGCAACTCGAGTCACCGACATCCCGTCTTTGACAACTTCAGACCTCTTTGCCACCCCTGCCACTGTGCATTACGCTGGAACGTAGGCACATTTTCGAACCAGACTCCGGGTCGGCGTAACTCCATCGCCGACAGAAGCAACCCCGCGACGACCACACGGTCGTAGAGTTCTAATTCACAATGGACTCATCACCTACTTCGCCTCGCGATGACATTCGCAAGAGCGATGTTATGATCGACAAGGTCGATGTTCAGCACAATGAGGAGGTTTTGCGTGAGGCTGATCGCCACATGAGCCCCATGAAATGTCTTTGGGACAACCCAAAGGTGTTGCTGTGGACTATCTATGCCAATTGTAAGTAGTTGATCTAATAGAAACTTGTTAACTCGACTAACTCTGGGAATTCAGTTGGTTCAACTTTGATTGGTTTCGAGAACTTGGCGCTCTCTGTATGCTTGGCCATGCCGGCATTCCAGTAAGTCCTTCCACCCCCTTTAAGACTATAACGAGAGATAAGAGAACTAACCACTGTGTTTCTCCAGAATGACCTTTGCATCTGAAGTTAATGGAACACTCATTATCCCCGCCTACTGGCAATCAGCCTGGAGTGCGATGTACAATGTCATGATGTTGTTCGGCTCTCTCTTTGCCGGTTACATGCAAGATTGGTTCGGTCGTCGCTCAGTCTTTGCCTTGGCCTCAGTCATTGCTTCCGCCGGTATTGCCATCAGCTACGTCTCCGTGACACCACCCGAGTTCTTGGGCGGCAAGATTGTCACTGGTTTCGCTGTTGGTCTCTTGACTTCGACTACGCAGACATACGTTTCCGAGATTGCACCGCTTCCTGTTAGAGGCATTTGCTTGTCTATCAACACTATCATGCTCGTAAGTCTTCTCAATGTCTTTAGTTAGGTACAATTTGCAGGATATAACTCTAACACAAAACGCAAACAGAACCTTGGCATGCTCAGCGCCATCGCCGCTAGCTTTTCCCGCGTTGCCATCATGGACAAGGCTGCCTTCCGTGTCGTCTTCGCTGCCGCATGGACATTCCCCGGCCTCATCCTCCTCGGTCTCCCCTTCGTCCCCGAATCGCCCACCTGGCTCGTTTTCAAGAACAGGCACGACGCCGCCCGCAAGGCACTAGAGAGACTCTCCGGCCCGAACGATGACATCGATGCGCGCCTCGGCCAGATTATCGACAACGTCGAGACTGAGCGTCGCCTGCAGATGGAGGCCGCTTCCTACCTGGACTGCTTCAAGGGCACCAACTGGAGACGCACGCGCATCATCCTCATCTGCTTCTATATCCCCCAGGTCGCCGGTGCCGTGCTGTCTTCCAACGCCCCCTACTTCCTCAACCAGACTGGTCTCTCTAGCAAGACTGTCCTCCTGCTCGTTCAGGTCGGTATCGCGGCTGGTGTCGTCTCTGCCATTGTCAACTCCATCATGATGGGCAGACTCCGCCACCGCCCGCTCCTGTTCTTTGGTGTCTGTATCTGCGTGGCCATGTACTTTACCATGGGTGTCGCTGCCGCATTCCCCAAGACCAACGCCTCGCTCTTGACGATTGGAGTCTCGCTTGTCTTCACCTCCATCTCCTACGGACCCGCAGTGGGTGCCTCCATGGCCGTAGCCGGCGAGGTCTCCGCTTCAAAGCTCCGCGCCAAGTCGCTTGGTATCGGCTTCGCCTTCTCCTCTATCGTGTCCACCATTTGGACCATCATCCTGCCGTACCTCTTCAACCAGGACGAGCTCAACATGGGCGGTCACATTGGGTGGATCTTCTTTGTCATGGGCATTCTCATGTTGGTGGTTCTCTACTTTGATGTTCCGGGCACTAAGGGACGCACGTTTGAGGAGTTGGATATCATGTTTGAGCAGGGCATCTCGGCGCGCAAGTTTGAAAGCCACAAGCTCAACTTGGGTCCTGTGGACACCAAGTGAGTTGTTTGTGTGGCCGCGGCCCGCGGGATGTTGCCGACAGACGCGTGTGTGTGCGTTTAGTTATGGGCCCTATCTCCTGTTTTGGGACGATTTTTGTTTTGAGTTTCGAAGACTGTTTTGGTAGAGAACTGGAGCTGAGAAGAAGAAAAAAAAAACTCTATAAGCGGGTCTCGCCGCAGTTGCTTCAAAAATCCTTGTGTCCTGCAATCGCAGAAGAAAAATCCACAATTGCTTGTTGATCAACCTTCTTTTGTGACAGTGAGTCCTGACCATCTGCACGTTTTCGGCCCTTCTCGATCGATGCAACACTGGCGGCAAAGCCGACGTAAACAAATCGGAATTCCCGGATATAAGTGGAGTTTCTGTAACCCCGCACAGAGGGGAACTCATCGTTAGTAAGCAGTGAATCCTGGGAATCACAGAAAGAGTTGATTGGAATTGTCCGGATAGAAGGCATGAATGGGCCAATGTAGGGAGCAGAGAAGCAGTACACACCGACGTTGAATGTTCGTCTGATAGAATCCGGGAATAGGAGGCAGATCGAATGGAGCTGGTTCATTGATAATACGCCGAGTTATGATTTTGTTTCTCTGGACCATCGGTTCCCCTTTTTTTTGTGCGTGACTCAGTCGCATTGCCGTGATCACAGCCCAATCCCACATGAGGTTGCTCCTGAGTCAACTCCAATCTATCACAAAGTGACAAAGCTCTTGTTTTAATCCGTTCCAAAGCTAGGAATGCTTGATCTTAACAGGACATCCCCGAAGATCGGGAGACTAGGGTATCGGCTGACCAAGCTTACCAATAGAGACACACGCAATTTGCTTGAAGAACCTCTTCCCCAGTCTCCCTCGATCCGTCTCCCTCACCCCCCAACCCCCTCCTCCTAGTCTCTATCCGTAGCCTCATTGCTGCCCTCTCTCCCTGAACCTTCTCCCCGGCGTTACTACTCTACCCCACAGAAGATTCCCCGCATCTGCTTGCCGTCCGTCGTAGTACTTTGTGCGGGGGTGGAGGTCGATCGTTTGGAGCGCGCGTTCCCACGTTCCTGCGGCACCGGCAGCGTTTCGGATGCGCGCGGCGAGCACAGCAGGCGGGCTGTTTTCACACCTTTTTCCTGCATAACGCATACCCAGCTTTCCCATCCACCAAAAAGATCTCCATCGACAAACGAAAGGCTGCGGGTGTTCCGGTTCTGAAGTCATCGAACATCTGATTCTGGCCTGATACTTTTCTCTACCTCAGCCGCTTTTTCTTATTTGTTCTTGGTTCATTCTGTGCCTATGGAGGCCGCCGCTGCTGCAGAGACCCAGCGCACGACGCAGAACTCGGGGATCAAGGTCCGTCGCCCCCGGGCCGCCCGCGCATGCGATCTCTGCAGGGCAAAGAAGAACAAGTGCGATGAGTTGTATCCTTGCACCTACTGCAAGAGTATGTTTGTCCATGACGATGATGAGATCTCTCTCGCCAAAAATGCCTCAATGGGAAGGGTTCTTAGTGCTAACCGCGGAAAACTAGATCGGAATGCGACATGTGTCTACAAAGGCCAGGATATGTCAAGGAGGCTCTACACTCCAGAGTATGCGCTCCCTTAGAAACTGAATTTTGATCTCTTTAGCTTACCTCAGCGGCAACTCTTAGATATGTGAGACAACTAGAAGAGCAGGTTAAGAGCCTTTCCGCAGTCGCCGAGTCGGTGAAGGCTCAGTCAGTCGATGACAATGCCTCGGTAACCGCCACCGTCCCCGAGATATCAGAGGGATACTCCCCGGACTGCAGCCTCCAGAGACGGCCTTCACGGAGCACCGCCGCCGGCTCGCCATCAAACGCTCGGTCAAGGAACGCGGCCGGCCAAGAGATCTCCGGTGTCAACCGGCACACGCGGAACGTAGAGTTCTATGGCAGCTCATCTTCCGTCGCTCTACTCTCACACGTCCAACGAACCGGCGATGAACCAGTCATCTCCCCGGACCTAGACTCCGACGCCGGAACCCTCCTATCAAACCTGCACAACCCGGCCTTCTCGTCGCCCTCGGCAGACCAGACCCAGACGCCCGCGGCCGCCACCGAGCCGAGGTCGGCCGTGAGACCGGTGACGCACTACCCGCAGTGCCGGCACTTTCTCCAGAGCTTCTTCTCTAGCATACACTTTGTCCATCCGATCCTCGACAAGAAAATCTTCTTCGATCGGTGCGAGGAGTTGTGGTCGAAGCCGGACGTTGCGCAGCAGCCCTCGAGCTTTGTTGCGCTGTATTACAGCATATTGTCTCTGGGCGCACTCATTGGCGTCCGGGAGGATGAGCCGATTGATGGAATTGAAAACCTGCAGTGGAGCCGAAAGTTCTTTGACGAGGCGAAGAGGCGGTGCGATCAGCTGGGGATGGTTACGGACCTAGAAATGGTTCAGTGCTATGTCTTCTTGGTGAGTCTATAACTTCCCCAACTCAGAAGGCTTGACACTGACATTGTTGAAAAGGCCAAAGTGTGTCAGAACGAGCTCAATGCTCACTGTAAGTGTTTGATGATGTTGAAAACTTTCCTACTCCCCTAACTTCCGAACAGGGGCATACATGTACGTCGGTCTTGCGGTGAGAACAGCACTTGCGATGGGTATAAATCGAGAGCCTGGGCCCGACGTCAAGAAGGAGCCAGCTGAACTTCGAGCCGAGTCAAGAACGTGGTGGTAAGGATGCCAAGCCATGAGAGAGAGATGTAGATGACTGACGAATCTGAATAGGGGTCTCTATTCATTAGAAACGTAAGAATCTTGCACAGAACAAGGGTTCGGCTTATGCCGAGATGTCGGAAAGAGATACTAACCTTCTCTCCTAGAGAAATGTCCTTCTCGATGGGTAGACCAGACACACTCGGCGCAGATTTATACCACAACCGACTATTCCCTGTCATTGGCGAAGCAGACACAGAATATTCCGGCAGTCTAGAGCTGGTGGACCCACCCTCATGCGCCATCATCAAAAGTATGGTAGACTACTCCAAAATCATCCGGAGCATCTGCTTGGGGATCTATCTCCCGGAGACGACGGTACCACGAACCGTCCACCTGGCGCACCAAATCGACCAGGATCTGCAGAGATGGGCGGAAAGTCTGCCTGAGCCTATCCGCCCTACCACATCGGTCGAGCCGCGGTCGCTGAAGAGCGTCAAGGAGGCTCAGTGGATGAAGAGGCAGAGGCTCGTCTTGACTATGCGTGAGATTTAACCCTTGGTATCGCTTGCGGCTGAGTTCTTGGGCTTTATCTAACAATGCCCTGCAGGGTTTCTCAACATAAGGATACTCCTCTTTGGGTCGATAATTCTTACATCGACCTCGGCTGAGCGAGCCTCCATCCCGGGCTCGCAGGAAGGCATTCACCTATGCCTTGAGTCTGCGAAGCAGACCATCGAAATCATTTATCAGACATACCAGCATCATGACTTTTTCCGCACATGGTCAGTGCTACTTCCGATCTTGTTTATGATCGGTTTCTGAGAACGTCCTGCTAATCCCACGGTCTCACAGGTTTTACAACACCACATACACTGTCTTCGCAGCATCCATGATTCTAGTTTACGTGACACAAGAAGCGACAGAGCCCGAGGTGCAGCCTTTATTAAAGCTAGTCGGCATGGCCATTGAAATACTTGAGACTATGGATGAGTGTGTCGTCGCGTTGAGGTCGGCCAAATTATTACACAAGGCCATTCAAAAGGCGGAAAAGAAGTTTTCTGCATCGACCCCCGCGGATTTACAGATTCCTGCGATGCCACCGGCTGATGCAATGCTCCAACTTAATCACTATTGGGGCCCCTTGAACATTCTGGACAACGAGATGGATTTTGGATTCGCGATGCAGTTTGCGGACTTTGAGGGGACAAATTCGCTGTTTATGGCGCTCGATGATCCAAGATCAATGCAATAGATGCCGATCAAATGATACAATTGAAAAGATGACACATCTCCCCTTCCAGAGATCCCGAACATCTTGAGGTCACGTATGAGCGTACTCTAACTTCAGCCACTGCCTTGAGCCTTCGTCGACATTGGTCCTGTTCAATCAAATGACCGGTCATGTCTACTGGATACGTGTATCCAAAAACAAATATTGGCCATGCCTCAGCTATTACAAGCGAAAATGGGCCAACGTGACAACTCGGCGATGTTGTTTTGGAGAACTGCCGGCCATCATTGCCACAAACGCGTCTTTGGGCTTTAAATAGCGTGCATATGACCCCGGAGATTCCCACAACGCTGAAAAGCCGACAATAATGGGGGGGACCATTTGACTCTCCGGAAAAGCCGAAGACGACACGAGCCTCAACGAGGGGCAAGCCGCCGCAAACCATACTAATGCTGACAACTGAGGGGCGGTATGTGGGGGGTTTTGGAGAAACCGATCTGATCTCGCGGGGAGCCTTGCACTCTTGGAGGAGGGGAGATTCCGGGGTCGGAGAGATCGGTCGCCTTTGGCCGACATTTTTACATCATTACATGGGGAAGTGTGGAAAGCTAGCAAGTGAAATCCGGGGTTCACGATCTTTTGTAGCATGGGACAATAACGATTGTGATCCCAGAGAGTTCTCATCTAAAAAGCCTGAGCTGCCATTGAGTTTTGAGTTGACGTTCTTCAGCAACCCCAAGACATCCTCGAGCGACCTCAAGACCGAACAAGTTATTTCCTCCGACCTGTCACTTTTGCCCTTCCAGACCAACATTGTCAAATCTCCAAATTACCACCTTCACATTCACCATCATGGGTTCTAAGGTTGACGACAGAGACTTTACGGCCCTGCTGCCTGAGCTCACGCTCGAGGAGAAAATTGCTCTCCTCTCCGGCTGTGACTTTTCCACAGCAGCAGGTGTCGCTCGCTTGAACATTCCTCCCACAAAAGTAAGCTTACCTCGAGAT
Source organism: Colletotrichum fioriniae (assembly GCF_027942845.1). Lineage (NCBI taxonomy): Eukaryota > Fungi > Ascomycota > Sordariomycetes > Glomerellales > Glomerellaceae > Colletotrichum > Colletotrichum fioriniae. The sequence goes on from NW_027076849.1 coordinate 864,377, forward strand.
CCTACGCGCAAGCCAGGAGCAGAGGCGAAGGAGGAAGCTGACATGGAAACTTCAATCAATAGCTAGCAGATTCAATCGCCGGCGTGCGCCCCTCAGGAATCACAGCCGACCTCACAACAGCATGCTTCCCCAACACAGCCTGCCTCGGATCGACCTGGGACGCCGAGCTCCTCGGTCGCCTAGGCGAGCGCCTCGCCCACCAAGGCCGCGAGAAGAGTGTGCAGGTCATCCTGAGTCCGACGATCAACATTCACCGCGATCCCCGCGCAGGACGCAACTTTGAGTGCTTCAGCGAGGACCCGTTGCTGTCTGGACAGCTGGCGGGTGCCATCGTCAATGGTATCCAGAGCCAGGGTCTCGGGGCCTGCCCCAAGCACTTTGTTTGCAACGATTCGGAGACGCTGAGACACTTTTACGATGTTGATGCTTCGCCTGATAGTCGGCCGCTGAGAGAGATTTACATTGCTGCATGGCAGCACTTGCTGCGAACGTCCAACCCGGCTGCTATCATGACTGCGTAAGGCCCTCTCTATGGTTACATACCTGCACTACATGCACCTATGAATCTTGGAAGTCTGTACTGACGATTATTTGACACAGGTACAACAAAGTTGACGGCACATTCTGCAGCGAACACGGTCCCCTCATCGAAGGCGTCTTGAGAAAGGAGTGGGGCTTCGAGGGCATTGTCATGTCTGACTGGTTCGCCGTACACAACGTGGTCGAGCCCGTCAAGGCCGGTCTCGACCTCGAGATGCCTTTTCCTGTGTTCAGAGGCAAGAGACTGGCCGAGGCCGTGCGATCGGGCCAAATAACCGAGGCGGAGATCGATGCCAGGGCGATCAAGATGCTCGAGCTCCGAAATCGCACGCGGACCAGCTTCAACGACGAGCCGGAAAGATCAGAAATCAGCGAGGAGACAAACAAGATCTCCAGGGAGCTCGCGGCGAGTGGTATCATCCTGCTCAAGAACGATAACCAGGCTCTGCCCATCAACCCGGCGGACAAGCCCAAAGTTGCCCTCATTGGCGAGTTTGCTGGATCTCCCGTCGTGACTGGCGGTGGAAGCGCGTCTTGCACACCGCAGTACCGTCACTCACCGTTCAAGGTGTTGAAGGAGGCCTTCTCCGGGGAAGAGAGCGTTCGCTACCACGCTGGTGTCCGCACACGCAGGGTCATCCCCTTGGTCCCCACCGCGCAGCTCACAGCGCAGGATGGACGCCACGGCATCGACGTGAAGTATTACAATGATGACACCCCGGAGCCGACCCTCACTGAGTTCCAGGAGAAGTCCAACGTCTGGATGCTGGGCGAGTTCAAGGGCGGCCTAAAGGTCCCTGGCTCTCGTATCGAGCTCTTGACCAAGCTAACGCCCCAGACAACTGGCGAGCACACTCTCGCGGTGCAGGCTACCGGTGACTTCTCTCTCGTCGTCGACGGCAAGGAGATTCTATCTGGTCCTCAGAAGGAGATTGCCACGGAGCAGTTCATTTTCAACCACGTTAAGCTCGAAACTCGCGTGCAGCTGCAGATGAACGCTGGCCAAGCTTACGACATCAAGCTAATCAACACATCGTGGGATCACCTCGTCAAGGGCGAGCCCACTCCCTACGCAGCATCGATCGGCTTCGAGGAGCATCGCTCCGACGAGGCCGCTATTGCCGAGGCCGTGGAACTTGCCAAGACCTCGGATGTGAGCATCATCTACGCCGGCCGCAACGAGCAGTACGAGTCGGAAGGATACGATCTGGAAGACATTCGCATGCCAGAGAACCAGACGGCGCTGATCAAGGCCGTCGCTGCCGTATCTAAGAAGACGGTCCTGGTCCTACACTGCGGCAACCCCATTGACGTCAGCGCCGTCGTGGACGACGTTGACGCGGTACTCAACGCCCACTTCCCCGGCCAGGAGGGCGCGCAGGCGACAGCGGATATCCTCACCGGCGCAACGAACCCCAGCGGACGCCTCGCAACAACGTGGTTCAGGACGCTTGAGGACGCGCCCACCTATGGTGATTTCCCCGCCACCAAGCAGGAGGACGGCACTCACAAGTTCCGCTACGCTGAGGGCCTGGGTATGGGATACCGTCACGCCGAGGCCGCGAAGCGCTCTCGCTTCCCCTTTGGTTACGGCCTTTCTTACACTACCTTCACCCTCTCTGACCTCACGACGAGTGTGGTGGGGGCAGACAAGGACGCGAAGCTCAAGGTGTCTGTAAAGGTGACCAACTCGGGATCCCGCGCCGGAAAGGAGGTCGTACAGCTCTACGTCAACCCAGCAAAGGAAACGCCGGCCGCTGTCTGGCGACCGGAGCGCGAGCTCAAGGCCTTCAAGAAGGTCCTTGTGCAACCTGGCGAGTCGACGGTGGTGGAGCTTGAGGTGGACGCCAGAATGGCGTGCAGCTACTGGGATGAGGCGGAGAAGGCTTGGAGACTGGAACGGGGAACGTATGGCGTCCGGGTCGGAGATCTCCAGGGTGAGTTCTCGATCAGCGAGGGAACGACTTGGGGTGGGCTGTGAAGTGTGAAGAAGTGATTGCTTGGTGTGTGGCGTGTGACACGAAGGAGGCGGCCCCGTGTTCTAGACCCTGGCTAAAGAGCCATTGATATTTGTAGTTTGTGTGCTGCGGCATTGTATGTTATTGGAATACCAGTACCTAATCTGTCATCAAGTCTTCAAAGTATCTAGCGCCAAATGGCATGCCTTTCATCGTCGCTCCCGGTAGGATATCGTCCCGAGGCGGATCAACGTCAACCACCAAAGCTCAAGTGAGACATTGGGCGGTGCTGATAACGCGCCGTGCCGATTCCCCTCGATAGCTACCGCCACCAGACCTTTTTTTTCCAGATCGAAGTGCGATTCTTACTAGGTATTCCAGTCAGCCATGTCAATATGGTGGTATTAGACGTCGAGCAAGCATAGTAAGGCGATCAACCATGCTGGTGATTAAGATATCAGTCAGCAGATCATAGTGAATGATCTACGTTTACTCACCAGGCATCTTGTCGACTGGCACTCTTTCGCAACAAAAGCTCGGCCGACGTCTCACGATGGGTACCCGAACAACTCGGTATCGGTCCCCCCCATGATCGAGTAATGAACGACATCATCAACCACCGCAGCGTAAGGTATTTGATCCCATCTTTAGAGGTATATGGCCAGGGGAAACCCAACACCACACCACTTCGTTGCCAGTGTCCACGCGCGCCAAGGGGTCAGTGCTGGCTTTGATGTGCGCACTCACTCAATGGGACTGGGCCAGATATGATTCTCAAGAGCATCCGGCCCGGATTCGGGAGCTGTATGCTCGGAGCGGGCGCCAGATCTACCTGCTATGTGACAGCACTGCCTGCTCGCGATCATGAAAGCCCTGGTCCGGTCTCATTCACACATCATCATAGCCAAGAGACACGTTTTTGGCAAAGGCAAAGCCAATGAACCACGGGTGACTCAGGCGGAATCTACACCTAAACATGACCTAATCTCAAAGCATCGACGCCCACCTACAGAATCGACACCAGCATTGATCCTAGTTCCACAAGCTCCCACCAAATATCCGAGACCTCCTCATCCCATTTCGGCTGAATATTCCAACTAATCATTAAACAGCCTAGCCTGTTTTCCTCCTTCGCAGCCTGTGCGTTGACGCCCCATCCCACCGCTTCGGGGCCAGTGCCCTGTTTGATTCCTGAATCTTAGGCATGACGGGAGTTTAAACCTCCTTCAATCTACGATCCAATGGACATCAATACTACCGTACCGTACCAGGCAACCTCTTGCGGTAATACGGTAGTACACCATTGAGGAGGGGAAAAGAGAGACAGACTTCAGATGATCCGCACGTCCTCAACTACAGAGAAGCTTGGATATTGGCGGAGAGTATGCCTCTTACTCTCATCCTCAAGGTGGTGCCATTGCCTTTGAAGAGGTACGGATGTTTCTTGGCTTTTGCTGCATGTGAGTGACTCTTGTCTCCCACTCTTCCCCTCCACCACAGACTTCCTATCCTGGGAACTGGCGTTCTTAAGCAAATCAAGCACTGCACAATTGGCAAATCTTGTTCCATCCCATCAACTTGGACTTTCGGCTTTACACTGTCGAAACGGAGTTTAGTTGCCCATCACCTCATACAAACAGGAAAGCCCACCACCCTCATCGTCACTTTGGTTTCGTCTCGTCCCGCCCAAGCCTGTCTTATCTAGGTACTTACCTAGTCCACCTTTCCTTGGTGTAGCCGGTAAATTCGTACTAACTTGGACGCCGGACGGGGACGCCTTTTTTTCGTGGCGTACAATGCCCTTGCAGTTCCCCAGGGCTGGATGGACGCCTTCTCCGGGACTTGTTCGCTATGACTTGAACTAACCCAAAGAGACTCCCAACATCGGATTAGCCTCACCACCTTCGCTCTTTCATTGATATGCCGTGCCATCTGCCCCCTTTTCCCCTACTGCTCCTTGGTTTCATTCATTCACCCAAACGCAAGAGACAGAAACGAGTCCCACAATAGCTCACGGCCAGGACCCACGATCATAACGCAGCCCTACGGGACTACGGGAACTGGATCGTACGAAATACATCAGCCCGGCTCGAAAGCGGCCCCCCCTGTCGGACGAACGTCGCGGACCCGCGCGGCGATGATCGCACGGCCCCACGGCGACGGCCACGGCTCGGTCGCATCACGAAGTAGACATGGATATGGAGGTGGAATCAGATATTATTGAGGACGGAGGCGCGCCGGGGTTCCCTCCCCACGGAAAGGCCGTTATAGCTTGCGCGACCATATCGGCCGGACTCGCTGGTCTCATCGTCGGCCTGCGTTTCTTTGCACGATTATACCCGGCTCGGTTATTAGGAAAGGAGGATTGGTGCATATTTATCGCATGGGTATGTCTAGACTCGAGATCACGGCCCAACATGGATGTGAAGGGCAGATGCGATGGCAACCGAGATACCGGATATCTTGAGACCCCTTGGCAATGCATTGATAATTTGGATTGGGCTGATTACTTTGGCTGAATAGCTTTTCTCAGCTGCGACGTCCATTGGCATGTGCCTTCGTAAGTTGATATCGAGTCTCCAATTGCATGAACAGTATGACTGACACGGCACAGAGGTTAAAACGGGCATGGCCGAGGAATTCTCGACTCTGAGCGTCTATCAACAACAGACCTTTTTCAAGGTATGAGAACCCCGAACTCAGTATCCATGACAGGCTCCAGCTAACTCTCCCGAACTATAGTGGGCATACTTAACAATAATCTTCTACAACACTGGCCTCGCCTGCGTCAAGGTCTCGATCCTCCTTCTCTACCTACGAATCCTCAGAGACCTCAATTACCGCAAGGCATGCTACGTGGTCCTATTCATCGTGGTGTGCGTGTCGCTATGGACGGTCCTATCCTCGATATTCTTCTGCGTACCCATCACCAAGAATTGGGACCGCGCTGTTACGGGCGTCTGCTTCAGCCAGGGCATCGCGTGGTTCGTCAATGCCGCTCTGAATATCCTTACCGACTTTATGATTCTCATCCTGCCATTACCCATCCTGCCCAAGATCAAGCAGTCCCGGCGGCAGAAGATTGGATTATACCTCATCTTTGCGCTTGGGTTTTTGTAAGTTGCTCTCGGCACCCCATGTTGTTAGCAAAGTCATTGGACTAACAGCCATCTCAGCATCTGCGTCGTCTCCATCCTCCGAATACCATCCTTGATCGCCGCGAAATATTCCCGCGATCCAACATTAGACAGCCCGGGCATCGCAAAATGGTCTGTCGTAGAATTAAACACAGCCATCGTCTGCGCTAGCCTCATCACACTCAAGCCACTAGCCATGCGCTTCTTACCCCGTATGCTGAGCCCCAACCGCGGTGACGTTGCCCCACAGCACGGTCCCGGATCCGAAGAGATACCTGCGACTGTCGGGTCCAAGGAAGCGCGAAACGGGGGCGCGAAGCACGGCCACGCGCGGGTAGTGTCTGACGGTAGCACCATCCAGCTCAACCACGATACCTTTGGAGGGGATTCCGTGATGCATACGCAGCATACGCAGAGCTCGCGACTAAGTTCTGCGGGCACGTCGGACCTGGAGCAGGGGATGAAGGGATCGGCTGTCGAACTGGAAGGAGAGTTGGCGATACGAACGGATAAAGCATGATTGGACATACCATTATAACCAGATACCACTTTATTTTACGCTTTTGTATTTTAAGAAACGGGTAATAACCATATTTGTCTGACGCTAGCTGGCCGAGGTCAAGTTCGCGATGATCTTCTCGTACCTGTGCACGTGCCGTGATGTGTCTTGGCTCGCAGGGATCCGGGTCCGTTGATCGCAAAATTCAGCAGGTCTGTCATCCCTCCTCGGACAGGCCCCTCAACTACTTGTGCCTTATTCGTACTACCTTGGGACGGATTGGTCCGCTTAACATCGTGGGAGAATGCCATTCTGGACAAGATGGTGTTTAATCAACGTCAGAGCGATGACATAGGCTAAGACTTTCACCATTCTGCCAAACAGCCGGCATTCCGTGTTAAAGTCGGGAGCTGCCCCTGTTCACGGTCATGGATTAACGTTGGGAGCTCGTATTCCTTCATCTCGCTATCCCGCTAGTCCCGAAATTCCAGCAGCATCCCCTGCTTCTCGATATTGCTTGCCTTGAGAAAACACCGAATCGCCTTATGAATGCGTTGTTCAATGTCACCTCAGTGGATCATTCCCGCTGCAATGCGACAAAAATCACCGCGGGATCCAAGATGCGCGACGGACCTTATTGGGCAGGTGGGATGAACGACATGCCGTGCTCCTTGGCAAAAAAGGTCTATGGATATTTCGAAGAGATGTGGAAAGACTTAATGCCTTCGCGATGGCCATTCCTGAGGTAGTCGTGCACTCTCTGTTGTAGCATCTGCACAACCCTCACACTCGTTTCTGGATCTTCTTTCCCACCGGAGCCATGCGCGTAACAGGAACAGCCGTCGCAGCTTTGCTCTTCGGAGCCGCAGAGGCTCTCCATCAATTCGCGCCCCGGTCTCTCAACGACACCACCGGTCCCAGCGACCCGGCGCCGAAGCGGTACATCGTCGAGTACAAGTCCCGCGCCCACGGTTCTCGCGTCGCCGCGAAAGTCGCTGCCGGGTTTCCGGGTCTCCGTGTCGTGAAGCAATTCGACTCTGACATTTTCCCCGCCGTCACAGTCGAGTGCGATGGAGGATGCAGCCCCGAGTCCGTGAAGAGCGCGCTTGACGACGGCGACGAGCCTGTTGTTGCAACGGTCTATAAGTCTCAGGTCATGCAGATTCTTCCCACTGTCGAGGGCGAATCGTACAGCGATGATGCGGCGGCGCTGAACTACTCCGTTCATGGACTCACTGGAGTTGAGAAGCTTCATGAGAATGGAGTCTTGGGCGAGGGAGCTATTGTTGCCATCGTTGACAGTGGTGTTCAGTACACTCATCCTGCCGTCAGTACTTAAACTCCCTCAGAATTGACTGCAGATAGTTGACCATATGTAGTTGGGAGGTGGCATTGGTCCCAACTTTACCGTTGCTGGAGGCTACGATCTTGTTGGTGATGCTTGGCCTAATGGGCCAGCTCAGCCGGACGATGACCCCATGGACAGATATGGCCACGGAACTCATGTTGCCGGTATAATTGCAGGGAAAAGCGACCAGTAAGCAGCCCCAAGTTCCTGTCTACTCAAGAAACACGTCTAACTCTGATCAGGTTTGTTGGCGTAGCTCCTAGTGCCAAGCTGTTGTCGTTCAAGGTGTTTGGCAGCAGTGGCTACTCCAATGAGGAGACCGTTATCGAAGGCTTCCTGAAGGCATACGACTCTGGGGTAAGTTGATGGAGGTTACTTGCCACCACGGGAACCGACTAACACTGCGCCTAGGCTGATATCATCAGTGCCAGCGTTGGAGAAACCAGTGGCTTTACAACTAATGCTCTCGCTGTCGTCGCATCTAGAATTGTCGACAACGGCGTCGTAGTCGTCTTTGCTGCTGGCAACTCTGGACAGGATGGCCCTTTCGACATGGCAAATGGAGCATCAGGTGAACATGTCCTGACCGTGGCATCTTCTGACCCGGGAGTGTTCCCTGCTCAAGCCTTTTCCGCCAAGTTCAACTTGAACGGCAGCTCCAACAAGACGGAGATCGCCTACATCCCGGGATCCGGCTTCTTCCCGGACACTATCGTCGAGTGGCCCATCAAGCCCATTACTCTCAACTCTTCTGTTGTCAATGACGCATGTCAACCTCTCCCAGCGAACACGACTTCACTCAACAATACCGTAGTCCTCGTCAGAACCGGCGGCTGCACCAACACCGTCAAGCACACCAACGTTGCTGCCTTTGGTGGCCGCTTTGTCCTCTTCTACAATGACGACGGCCCGTACAAAAGCGCTGTAAGCTCCAACCTCACAGGCCTCACTGGAGCCATCGAAGCAAACGCCGGCGAGGCCATCATTGCCACCATCCTCGACGGCGGCAACGTCACCGCCTCTTTCGACATCTCCACCGCCCACTACGTCGGTCTTCGTAACGCAGGAGGCGGACGGCCATCCTTGTTCTCCTCGTGGGGCAGCACCTACGACCTCGCCCTCAAGCCCGACGTCGCCGGCCCCGGCACAAAGATCCTTAGCACCTACCCGACGAACGAATACCGCGTGTTGAGCGGCACAAGCATGGCGACTCCCTACATCAGCGGTGTTGCCGCGCTGTGGGTGGGCAAGTTCGGTGGCCGGGCCGCGCACAAGGATGACCCGGAATGGGCTCGCCGACTCATCGCGCGGATTACGTCGACTGCGCACGCCGTACCGTGGGCTGATTGGGCGACGAGCTCGACTGACTACGGTTTCTGGGCGCCAACAACACAAGTCGGTGGAGGCTTCGTCGATGCGCAAAAGGTCCTTGGGTACACAACCGAGCTGAGCTTCGACGGCCGCAAGTTCGAGCTCAATGACACTGCGCATTTCAAGGGCACGCACACGGTGGAAATTACGAACCGTGGCACAGAGACAGTTACGTACAAGTTCTCGGTCCAGGATGCTGGTGGATATACTGCATATACCCCCTCTGTACCAGGGCAGACTCAGTTTGCGGTTCCTGGGATTCCTCTTTACGCGGACCTTGATCCTTCCAAACTTACTCCCGAGGTGGCTCTGCCTCAGGAGATTACTATCGCAGCTGGCGAGACCAAGGCCACGGAGTATGAGCTCATGTTCCCTTACGATATCAAATTTATTCATCAGAAAATGTCTAACAAAGCATGGCAGGTTCACATTCAGCGTTCCCGAGGGGGCTGATGCCAAGAAGTTGCCAGTGTACAGCGGCAAGGTTCTTGTCAGCGGCAGCAATGGAGAGGAACTTGGTATTCCTTACTTTGGTCAGTTCATTTCTCCACAGGTATCTGATCTTCTAAAGCTAATAAACCTGAAGGTGTTGCCTGCGATTTGAAGGATACGATTGAAAACGTCTGGGACTACGGATGGAACAATCCTTATCTCACCTCTGGTGTGAATGCAATCAGGCTCGAACAGAAGTCAAAGTAAGTTGCTAGACAGTGATGCACGTCTACATCTGGTACAGGGGCTGACATATATCTGCTAGCTTCACATTCAACCTCACCCGAGAAGCGCAAGACTTCCCTAAATTATTCACTCGATTTGTTTGGGGAACCAAGGAATTCCGCTGGGACGTAAGTCAATATCATGTCCATAGCTAGTATGGGACTATCAAGCTAAAGATTTATACAGATTTTCTCAGGCAATTACAGCGAGGCCCAATGGTCTTACCCTCCGGTTGTTGGTCAGAAGGGTTTCGTCGGCTCCGCAACCTCCTGGAACGGAACTGCCAACTCATCCTGGTTTATTCCAGGTGAAGATAGCGAGGACGACATTTTCTCCCTTCCTCTCTACTCGCAACCTCGTGCAAAGGGAGGTATTTACTACTGGCTCGGACGATTTGCCGACGGTTCTCAAATTCAACCTGGATCATACAAGTAAGAACTCGCATTCAGTCGATGGCCTAGTTTTTCTTTTCTCCCACGCTAATTCTGTCACGTAGATTCCGCATTGCCGCTTTGAGGCCCTTTGGAGCGCCCGAGGTTGCAGAAGACTGGGATGTTTGGCAGACGCCTGCCATTACTGTGCTGCCTCTTTAGACCATATGTTTCTCTGATAAACATCTAGCGGATCGTGCCCTAATAGTGATTGCTATGGTACGGGTTTCGGGAGCCTTAGCATCAAGCACATTAATTCTGTTAACCTCTATCGTAAAATCTTTAACCAAAATTCCTTCAACTCTGCCATTAAGCCAAGATCCACTCTCAGCTCCTGATTATGGATTACATCAACCCTGAGGTTCCAAGCTGGTCCTTGTGTTGTGATGGAAGATGAAGAAGTTAAACCTTAGAAGTCTTCGAGTTTGTGCACTTCATACGGCGGCACCTCGTATGGATGCGTTCTGCAGCCTTTGTCAGCATCCAGTGCTCCCTTGAATCGCCCATGGCTGGGTCCAAGTACCTCTTCAAGGCAGAGACTGCCTCTCTAGTAACATCCCGCCCAACGCAAAGAATCTCGACCTTATATTCGGGTACTTGTGCGAGTCGATCGATGGCACCAGTGTGAGGGGTTGCTCCTGCAGCAGAGACGGGTATGAATTGGCATGTGCCTGGGCTCTCGAAAGCGACGTGGACATATTTTCCGTTATCATAGGTGCCGCCGCCAGCTTCAAAAATGGCTGCCTTGGTGGCATCCAGATGAGATCCTGCGTATACGTGATGATGTCAGCAAGGATTATCTTGTTGAAGACCTCTAGGCTTGAGGTTTCAACTCACGTGGCACCGAGTATGCGAGCTTGTAACGATCCGCCATTGTCAGAGGTACTTAGCGTGTCGGTAGTTCGGCGACTCGAAAGTGTTGTGATTCACGAATCTGGAGATGAAACTGGAAAGATGATGGTGCTGGGTACCAGTGTGATATTTGTGACAACCCCTCTCTTTTCTGTTGGGAACTGACTAATTTTCGGTCGTAACCACTTTGTGTAAAATTTTCATCATCCGGGAGGTACCGGAACTTCCTTATCTCAACCGTTTTGTTGAAAAATTTGAAGCATGTCCCCGAACCCCTATGGGAAAGTGAAGCCATATTCTGACCCCTATGGGAAAGTTCAGGCGATGTAGTTGACGGATAGCGGGGCATATCTGTGTGGGGTAGTTTTGAACCTGCGTGCTAGGCCGAATCAGTTGACGGCACCCCGGCGAGGACATGCTTGACTCGCTGTACCGACCTCGGCGGCGTTGAAGAGTACTTCAAGCGTTCCTTTCATTGGATCAAATGCTGCTCTAAGTGGGACAACTGCCGGAAGCACAGTTGCCCTTATCTAATGGCTAGCGGCTGTGAATCGAGTCCCCGACAGAAGAGACTCTTCTAAGAGGCGGTCTTTAAAGGGGCGGATGGCTTATCTGTGTGGGTTTACCTAGTGTGAGATGCTAAAGAAACGGCTCTGCAATTGATGCCCATCGAAGGTGTTTAAGTACGAGGAAGTGTGCTCGCCTCAGTGTTGCAACCATTCTTATAGATCGCCCACGACAGAGATTCCTCTCCACTACTAGTTTCACTTGTACGGAAGTCATTGAGCAATAACTACAGTAATCAACGTCGGCTTTCAAACCTTCGCGAATACCAAAACGATAAGGTCATCAGAATACAAAACAGCAAGAGGTCAAGTGGAAAATATGCCACACAACCTCCCATGCCCGCCCGGCGCCGCGGTCAAGCTGTTCGTTCTCAACAACTGTTTCCTTCGGGGAGTTCCTACAGCGCCTTATGTAGAGCCTATCATACCTGGGCATGAAATATTCAACGACCTTCCATGCCTCGTCTTCCTGATCGAGAGCTCGACAGGGAGGAAAGTCCTCTTTGATCTTGGTCTGAGAAAGGACTGGCAAAAGCTCAGCCCAGTATCGTTATCAGAGATTCGGAACGACCAAATCGACATCAAGTTAGAAGAGGACATTGTTGACATTCTGAAACGCGAGGGTATCGTCCCGGGCGATATAGAGGCTGTGGTGTTAAGGTGCGTGCTCCTGGTAGCTTTTCCATGAGAGCTTCTTTCCGCCAATGACATACGAATGTGGATTAAATACAGTCACCATCATTGGGATCATGTTGGAGATCTCAGTTTGTTCCCTGAGACTACACGTGTTGTAGTTGGCCCGGGATTTCTAGATGCTTTCCGTCTAGGTTATCCCGACGAGGGCCTAGCGCCACTGCTGGCCAGTGATCTTAGGTGAGTAGATGTACAACATATCGCACAGATGCTTGGAACCCATCGATAGCTGAAAATCTCCAATTTAGTGGGAAGTCTGTCGACGAGGTCGACTTCGAAGAGTCCAACTGTGTTCCTCTTGGTCCATTCAAAGCTTTTGATTACTTCGGTGATGGCTCGTTCTACATCGTGGATGCTCCTGGACACAGCATTGGTCACATTGGCGCCATAGCCCGGACAACAAGCAACCCCGACACATTCGTCTTCATCTTCATGGGTGCCGACTCATGCCATCACTGCGGAGAGTTTCGACCTTCTGAACGTCGCAGAACCCCGAGCGACTTTGGTCTTGGCTTGCCGATTTCAGTGCCATCTGCCCCTTGTGCCGGGCTGAGATCTGGCGTACGCAAAGTTACTCAGGGCGGGTCGTGTGGAAGGCCGTTCTACTCAATTACGCGGGACTTTCTATATGCCGAGTACACTCATGACCACGAAGCTGCGGATGCGACGATTGCGAAGGTGCAAGAAATGGACGGGTACGACAATGTTTTTGTTACCATGGCACACGATGATTCTATCCCTAAGATAGTCGACATGTTTCCAAAGACTATCAATGAATGGAGGTTCAAGAAGTGGCATAAGACGTGTCGATGGACGTTCCTGAATGACTTGCAAGGCTTGGCTGACGCCAAACTGGGAGGTTAGGCTAGCACAAACCCTAGATTTCCTCCAAGGAAGAGCAAATGTTGACCAAAGTAGAGTTTTATGCATCGACAGTCGGCCAGAACAGCATGGGTATGATACAGAAACCAGCTTTAATGCGCAATGTTGTCGATGGAGGTAGCCATATTACCACCCCATTTTGGATTCATCCACTACAACTATCTAATCGAATGACTGTGTCTCACACATCCTGTGGTACACGCCCCTAGCTGTGAATATCTCCTGGTGTGCTTAAATCTCCTGAATGCGACGCCTATGGAATACGTAGATTAATTCGGCGTTCTTGATAGTACTAACACGATGAACTATAGCAATTGTGATCCTATTAACCTGCTTTGCAGCATCTGCCAACGTAGTGTGGACAATGCTCTCACTTTCTGTATTAAGCGCACTAGTCGGCTCGTCGAGGGGGAAAATCTTGGTGTCGCGAATCAGAGCACGTGCAATTGCAATTCGTTGACGTCGGCGGCCACAGAGCTGTGCATCTTGGGGGGTCCTGCGGGTGTGGCGAGTCCCTCCGGTAGGGAGAATAAAGTACCCTTCTATGACCCAGTCGCATGAACAAGTGTTGAGCTTAAGATGAAGGATTGGAGAGCAAGATTGATGAAACGAGTTTACGACAGGGAAAGTCGGTTATCAATTGAGGGAAAGTTGATCAAAAACATCGTGTTAATGTTTGCGAATCAAATTAAAACAGCAAGCAGAATAAAATGACACCTTCGATAATACCAACAGCGCAGGACGTGAGTAAGCTTCGGTTCTCGAAGAGGCAGCAAATACTCGTACCCATGGAGGTTTGTCCCTCGGGTTAAGGCTGGAAAATGTCAAGATTCCCGGGGAAGAGTCATCGCCGACAGAGTTTTCATCAATGGAAACGATCAGACATCCACGCGGCTCTTGAACTATTACGAACATGGATCTGTTGTGGTAGCTTAGCTGCCCTACTTGTGGACTTAGTCTGATCTCCTTGGAGAGAGATGTTTCCCTTCGAAAGGCACCATTTCGGGCGCCGGGATCTGCGGACCCCCGAGGCGTCGAGACCGGCATGTGGCCGGGTGTTCGTCCCGAAATTCGACGGCAGTCCGTACCCCTGAGTCTCCAAGCTTCAACTCTTTACACGCCATACCAACTCCAGCCAAGAAACCCCTTTTCACATGGCCCCATTCGAAAAGCATACACCATGTGAAGTGTCTAGGTCGATGGCAAAAAATGCTTCTCAGGCCCCATAGATTTGGCAACTAGGATTACCAAGACCCAGAAACGAAATTGGCCGGATGAGTCACGGGTTGGTTCTAGGGGAACATTGTGACGGTTTTGCTGTAATGATTCCACAAATTCCACCATCAATCGAAAAGCCCGATTGTGAGAGCCGAGCCCCAGGCCATCACTCTGGGCCCGGGCATCGTGGATTTTCGTAGCAGGCCGTTCTCGAGCTCGATAATAGTTTTTCTGGAATTGAACAATGCTCAAGTGTAATATGTTTATAAATCGGGATTCTTTCCCAAGAATCAGATAAATAGGGTACAAGCAATCCGACACTTTTGTTCAGCACCCGCCAACACCTTTTTTCCCAGTCAAGATGATGGCCAAAAAAGAACAAATCACGAGCTTCATTCTGGCGCTGGGTCTGACCCAGGACAGGGCCTCGCAGATCCATCAGCGCAGTGAGATCGGGTGTAACTATACTGAAGAGATACTAAGCAGTCTGTATCCTCAGAACGTCTTCTTGCCGGAGACTCCCGAATACTCTACTTGGATTAACAAATACTTGTAAGCTTTCCGGGTACACCAATCTTCTCTCTGCAATGCTGACGATTCAAAGCGGCTCTCGGCCTCGCCTCAACGCATCTGCGGTTTTCACTCCAGAGAACACGGACCAGGTTGCCTCTGGCGTCAAGATCTTCGAGTTCTTCCAGAGACAGTTTGCTACTCGTGGTTTGGGCTTTACATCCAACCCTGGAGCAGCCGGCATTGAGGATGGCGTGCTTCTTGCCCTGGAGAAGATGAACAACATCTCACTTACTCCATCCAAAGATATCGCTAGTCTTGGTCCAGGTAACAACTGGGGTCGGGTGTATGGTACACTCGAAAGCCAGAGGGTCACAGTCACTGGAGGTGAGCTTGCAGTCGTTGGAATCTCTGGCCTCTTGACTGGTAGTAAGTCAAGTTCCAAATCTCAACAATGAGCACGGCCTCCGACTGGTATACAGTTATGGACCCTAACAGCGCTATTTAGATGGATTCGGCAGTTTCCTCGGAAGTCGTGGATTCTCCAGCGCCGACATCGTCAACTTTGAAGTTGTTCTCGGCGGCGGAAAGGTCGTCAACTCCAATGCGACTGAGAACGCTGATCTCTGGTGGGCTCTCAAAGGAGGTTCCAATAACTTCGGAATTGTTACCCGCTTTGATATGAACACCTTTCCCCTGCCCAACGGCATCTTTTCTGGCTCCATCTCGTACAACCAGAGCCAAGCCGATGCAGCCCTGGATGCGTTCTACGAGATCCAAACTGGAGCGCTGCTTGACGACTCTCAGCTCGTGGTCACCTGCATGGAGATGATCATCCCCGCAATCAACCTCACTACCATCGACATCTCCTCTTTCACTGACAAGGTCAACTTCACAGGCCCTTATCCCAAGGCGCTTCAGCCTCTGATAGATGTCGGCCCCATTGCAACAAACTTTTCTCGCAACACTCTCACCAACGAGGCATCCAAGGCCGTAACACCCGAATTCTTGGCAGTCTATACCCAGAGGTTAGTAGTAGATCTAATCGCTTCATGAGGAAAGTGCTTACATGGGAATCTTGGCAGAATCGCTCGTGGAAACATCAACGTCAAGGCGGACAGGGAGCTGTACAAGGAGATCTCTGCATTGTTTTTCTCCCACTACGCGTCTTCGACTCTTGCTGGCCACACAATCGGCTTTTCTTGGAACCCCGTCACTCCTTTCGCTGTACAAGAGTCCAACAGAAAGGGCGGCAACACAGGTGGCTGGCAGGAGCTCAACCAGAACTGTAAGTGCAAACACACTTTTGCCAATGGCAGACCTTGTCTGTCACACGAATAGTGTACTAACCAGCCATTCGCAGCACTCAATCTGAGAACAAGCTGGAGCAACGCCGACGACGATACGACGGCCCTCCAGATGGACGCTGAATTCTTGGCCAAGGCAGCAGAACTAGCTCGTAAGCGCGATGCTCTAATGCCGAACCAGTGGATGAACAACGCTGCCGAGACCGCCGATGTCATCAGAACTTACGGAAAGGAGAACATCAAGAAGATGAAGGCTGTCTCGCAGAAGTACGACAAGGAGGGAATCTTTCAACGTCTCGTCCCTGGCGGTTACAAGCTGGGTGCCTAGATGATACCTGAATCCTGCCCTGTCGTAGATACCTATGTGACTGAACAGTGCATTTAGTCTACTTCTCTGATGAGAACTCGCTAACAGTGGACCCGGTTCTCTGGCTAGTCGCCCACAGGCTGAACAATGTTAGCTTCATATCTCATGTGCATAATCAATCAAAATTCTGGACCAATCAATCTTTTTTGAATTATAAATAGAAGACGGTTGACATGTTAACCAACCATGTAGAATTTTGAATGATTCAGACTGCACACAGACTCTGCAATGCACCATCGACGCTGCCGAGTCACAAGCATCTCCACTGAGCTTCAAATCGTCACCAACCGCGACAAAACTCACGATTGCCACAACATGGTTGAAAGACATACAACACCAGGTATTCGCTGGTCGTCACCGACCCAACTACTAATCCGGCCCTCATTGGCTTATCTATGGGAGAGCGGACGGGATCCCGAGTTTTCCAATGGGTATGGTCGTATGTGATGGTTGAGAGAGCAGAGGCAGTCTAAGATGTCAGAGAGCAGCGCAGACTTGGCCCAGACTCTAACCCCGTTCCCCTCCTGAAATGTGAAAAGGAATCTCTCAACACTATGAGACATCCAAATATTACATTTTTGACATTGCCGAACTCAATAGGGACGTTCTTGGACTTGAAAAGCAATCTCAGGACATTATCTTGACTTGGTTTGACGTAACTAATTCAATTTGATACTGATGGAGACAACTCCTCCCATTCGTACTTATGAAATACTCCCTCCGGCCTGTAGACTTTTGTTAATAATTTCTACTAATTTTTGATTCTACCAGATGCACCATATCCTAAGCTCACAGCTGCGTCGAGCTGATATTGTCTCTGTCCCAGACATATAGAAGGCACTTTATGAACACAACAGAGTGATTTCATCCTGTCCTTGACTTTTGCGGACTAGGGCATCACTATCGTAACACTGGATGAAACACACTTCCTCTGGAGATTGATGACTGAGATAGCATCACGCATGCTCGCAAGCCGCGTGCTATTCGCCATCTTGCAAGCCAGGGCCTCCTTTTCTGGTACCCAACGATTTCAGCAAGACGTTGTGGCTGTATTAAAAAGGCACGCATCCAGAGCGCTTGCGATATTTCCTTGTCAAAGGGGTAACTTTGATCTCTTTCGACACTGGAATGCTCATATGCATTACCGCCAGAGGATCGCGACAGACAGTCTCGAACGAGCGCCTGACTTGTCCTTGAAAGTTTCAGACCCGAACTGGGACAGACGGAGGAGGTGTGGAGGGTCCCTAAGTTGTTGCTATCAATGGGATGGCAACTTTGATTTCCCTAAGCTTCAAAGATCCTGTAAAACGGCCATCATGTAGTTGCGCAAGCTGGCGGGATAGGAAAGCAGCGAGTTCAGCTTGCCTTGTGTTAAACTGCCCTAATTGAGAGCGCATCTGGCTAGTTTTGAGAGAGTTCATCTACATGTGACTTGGTCTACGATTATAAGATTTAGCTCGAGGCTAAGTCTATAATCTACAATCCTGACACTCAAAGCTTTGCCACCGATGCATACCATGCCATCCGGCTTCACCCACCGGGACGAGGCGAGGGCGGGAGCGACCGCGGCTACCAGCACCTCATGGGACCTGCCTAAGGTTTTCACAATTCCACGCCATTGATCTGCGCCTTGACTCGTTGCGCGTCCTTCGATGGAAGCTGAGCAAGCAAAACCTCGAGCTTCTCGCACGCCGCATGGATCTGCGGAGCCATATCCCAGCCCAGGCCCTGCTGTTTCATTGAGGGGTCGGAGTCATCGTCGTCGTCAGTACGGGGAAATGCCATCAAGGCGCCGATCCAGTCCAGACGAGCCTGGGAAAGCCACTTTGCGGTTCTGGGCTGGGCCAGCCATCGCAGAGAGTTCTGTAAATTGAGATATGTGATAAGAAGCCAGTCAAATTCCTGATCCGGATGTGGAATGGGGCGGCAGAGCTTGTTTTTGGTTTCTTCGTCGCTGTAAGCTGTCTCAACATGGGCGATGAAGGCTGCGCTGAAGACCTGCTGGCATCCACGAACAGCCTGCAACGTGATTAGGTCTCCGTTGAATACCGGGATTGCTTTGCGCTTCTCCAGTCCGTCCGCCGTGCAGTCGACAAAGAGGGTGTTTGGCTGCGGCTGGTAGCTGCTCCCATTGTCGAACTTCACCTCGTCAAGCCCGATGCTGACAACTCGGCCCTGGCGGACAATATTTGTAATCTTCTTGAGCTGCTCGAGTTCGGCCACGGATACGGTGGCACAGCGGAACATGGTCGGCCAGACGTCGTCGCTGATGCGCATGAGATGTCCCTTTTCTTCCAGCCGTTTCAATAGATCGCTCACAGATGTGGCCGCCATGATGGCCTCCACCTGCGTGGGAAAACAACTGAGGGTCCTCGCGGCAAACTCGGCGCCTGGCTGACTCTCGCTGCGGTCAAAAAGCCACGAGTCCCGTGGCACTATCCACGTCAAGTTCGAGGCGTCGACTCCTCGCGAAAGTAGCCATAAGCAAGTATCGATGCCCGTCTTGCCGGCACCAACGATGGTAAAGTTGGCGAAGGGCTGCGATATTTTCGACAGTGAGTTCGGCGTCACAAAAGAAACGTCGGAGGCCACTTGGTATGACGGGGGGCCCATGGATGGCACCTTGACGCGCATGTACGTGGAGTCGACAATGCGGGGGGAATTGCCAGCTAATTGGAAACTCTTGCCCGAGATCATGGAGACGAACTTGCCGCCACCTTCGTAATTACAATTGGGGAAGTACTGGACTCGTCCAGACGGTAGGAAGTGTTGGTTCAAGACCTGATCGTAGTACGCCAGGACCTCATCGCTGGTAGCCAGTTCATTGAGGCCTTTGTTCCAGCCGACTTGGTCAATGAAGCCGCTGCCCAACTTCTTCGAGTTGACTCCATAGAAGGCGGAGGGCTGATGCAGCCTCACAAAGGAGTAGGCCGTGGTCCAGTGACCTCCGGGGCGACTGTAGCGATCGACGAGGGCCACAGTAGCTTTGGTGTCCGAGAGCAAGGTATCGACAAAGGCCATTCCCATTCCACCTGCGCCAATGACGAGGTAGTCTGCTTCGATAGATTCCGCCATGATATTGGATTGATGGTTAATACTGGAGAAGTCAAGTCGGAGTAGTCGCACTGAGTCTGCTATTAAGGTGCTTTTCTGAGTTGCACCTTTCCGTTCTTGTCGCCCACAAGCGTCAATTGGTTTTTATGTATATATTTAGAGTCTCGGAGTCCCGTGTGGAGTTGTGGGTGAATTCCATGGTCATCCATGTGCGTTCGGGGGTTACCCACATCCTGGAATTGAGTTAGAAGGTCGCATCGCTGATGTGTACCACAGTACAAATGAGATGAGTCTTGCCGTAGCATTTACCCACCGTCCGAAACCCCGGTGATGGAGATTGTAGTATCTCGGACATGGAACGCAGCTCTCGGTCCCGTCAAGGTGGACAACATATCCGTAGGGGTTCCATAAGTTAAGGTAGACATTAACTATCACATCGCCCCTGTTCTTCCTCGTGACAGCTACTTGTAAGCTATTTAATCTAATTGCTCTTATCCTGAACTCCAATTTGTAGGCAGCATGACTGACAAAAGTAGCATTGGGCGGTAGTCTTGCTTGAGAGATCTGCAAGATGCAAGTCAGCTCCGGATCCCGGGCCTGAATACCGGCCTGAATCCTCCGCGCCGTCTATACAAAGGGTTTCAGTCAGCCGCACCACTTTGCGGCCGAGCGTGCCCAGCCGTACCCAGCCCTCGAAGCTAGATTGACTAAGCTACTCCCCGTGAGTTATAATGTCGCTGTAGCCAAATGTTTAATGCAGTCCATTCACAACAGTCGCTCATTGGGCCTGCTTCATACAGAATTTAACCGATGCAGGGCTTGTAATCGCTTCGCTCTGATCTTCGTTCGATCACAGTTGTCGAGCAATGACGGATTGCCCTGCTTTCACTGCCCCACTGGCCAACTCATCCACTTGGAACCAGGCCGGCTCCCTTGCAGATTGCAACCACGGGCATATCCAAGTTTCCTTCAGACCTTGCTTTTGCAGCGATCCGATAACTAGGCTTTGAGTCATACTGACGAGAAGACAGTGAAATAGAGCGGTATAGCGGAAATGTCTACTAGGACCTACTGTACGGAAGTGATGATTATTTATCCCATCGAGGTTCATAACCGCTTTGTTGACCGCCTGTGGATCGTTCTCATTTGTTTCTGAAGCAGAGCCGACAGTGCCCCGCAGTCACCTCAAGTCAGTTTACCGCCCCCCTCCTCTGTGTTTCAACGTCCAGATGCCTTCCTACTTCCCTAAGCCGTTGGCAAATTCGAGCCATGCCATCGCATGATAGTCTTGCTCCAAGTATCGGAGTCCAAGTGACAGAGCTTGACAGTGAAAAGGGCAACAGTCTTCATGCCGACGGTATCTCGGCCTCGAACAAATGCCGCGTCTGCAACAAAACATTTACCCGCTTAGCACACCTTCAGCGGCACCTCGCCTCACACGGGGGCGCTAAGCAATGGTTGTGCGAATTTTGCGGGAACTCGTTCGGCCGCCGGTAAGCCAAGTCATCGTGACATTTTCCTTTTGTCTCTGCCTCTGCCTCTCAGCCTGTCCAATCAAGCCACAAACTAAAGCGAACTCCAAGAGACGTTTTGAACCGGCACCTCGGAACCTGCAGCCGGGCCGTTCCGGGAGCCCGTTCTGCAGTTCGCCCATTGAACCGAGCCTGCAATCCATGTCGCGAACGCAAGACTAGATGCGATGGACGGCAGCCTTGCAGCCGGTGCTCTCAAGCTCCCTCGAGGTGCGTCTTTGCACATCGTCGGATGCTTCGACATACCACGGAGGACGCTGCTCAGTCGAGTGCCCAGGATATTGGATCTCTATCAGCACGCTTAAGCGGCAAGGCATCAGCAGCGTCCTCGGCTTCTGATCAGCCGTTGCCCTCGAAAGAGACATCTGCATCCGCTGGGCAAATGAGCACGGATTCTGCTTCTTCCTCTTCCTCTGCCTCTGCCTCTCAGCTGTTTCCAGGGCAAAGCCCGGCCTCGGCAAGCAATAACCAAAGCATCGTCTTTTCTCTCAACATGCCTTTGGATGACGTGTCCGAACAAGATTGGATGCCCACCATCGATCCATTCGCTGGAACGGACGAGCCTTTCGACATACTTTCAACCTTTTCATGGACAACGGGTGGGCCGGAAACGCTTTGGACGGCCCCCGGCGATGTCACCCTTGGCCTGAATGGAACGGCGAATGAACCTCCTGTCGACAGCGTTGCCGCAACGAGCCCCCATGATGATCTGGCATCGACTATGCACCCGCGACGGATGTCTGTCGAGTCACGTCTCGCCCCTCCTGGACTAAGTCTCCTTCAGCTGGATCCTTTGGAACACCACCGCACGGTGATCGTTGACTTCCTCTCTACAGCCTGCAAAGACGTGCCGGGGATCCACAATCTCTTCAAGACGCAGAGCATGGGCATGATCTTGAACACCTACTTTGTTCGCCACCACCACAAGGCCCCCGTCACACACCTGCCAACCTTCAGTATCGCATCCGCCTCGACGTCGATCGTGCTAGCCATGTCTCTTTTTACAGCGTCGTATACGCCGTCCCTACGCTTGCGGTCGCGACAATTCCAAAGTGTGCTGGCGGCGGCGTACCGTTTCGTAATCAAGAATGACAAGGTACGTCAAGATTGCCCTCTAGGCCTTTCCATGCGTAAGGCCAACCGCTGACTTGAAGTATGATCAGACCCTCGAAAAGACAGGAGAGCCGTCGGTGTCTACGCTACAGGCCTGTTGGCTTCTGGTCATGCTCGAGAATCCAATGAACCCTGGGCATTGCGCAGGCAGTGTCATTCCCTTCGAGGACCTTGTTTCTCTAGCTCGCCGCGCGCACGTTTTTGACGGCGCCCGGTTGGGAAAACTCGGTCCCGACCCACGGTGGGTAGACTGGGTAGACTCAGAGAACTTCCGTAGGCTGGCCTTCGCCCTGTACGCCCTGGACTGTCTCCGAAGCGTCCTAAAAGGGGGAGTGCCCCATATTCCGACGTGCGAGATGCAGCTGCACTTGCCTGAGCCCGAGGTGCTATTCCAAGCACCTAGTGAAGCGGAATGGCGCCGCCTCAGGAACGCCGGCGGGCAACAGCAGCACCGCACACCCGTCTTCTCCGTAGTCATGGAACTTGCCCTCCGGGGCCTGGCCGACCAAGAACATATGCCGCAGACGCTCATGGGCAAGTTCGCTGTTACGCACGGGATTCTCCTCCACGCATGGCAGGCCAAGACGCAGTACGAACTCGGACGCCGCCACATGCCTAATTCCAGTGCGTTGGAACTTTTCTTCAATGGGCGGGCGCAAGAAATTCGTAGTGCGCTTGCGGTCCTATATCCTGGGCGGCGTGCGACGCTCTGTGATACTAATCATGATCCTCAGAAAAGCGACATGGCGTTGCTTTACAGAGATCGCGCGCTGGCGTGGTATTACTTGGCTGGTGTCCTCACGCTTCCGCAAAGCAGCTTCTCGTCTGTGCAGGGCGTTGAAGCAGAAGAACACGGGCAGACGCTCACTTTCCAGGGTAGTTCGATGGCCTTATTCATGAAACGACTGGTAAAAGCGCTTGACCGAGGACATCTTCAAGGTCTTGATGGCGACTATGCCGCTATGTATCGACTCGTGAGTTCCATCAGCCTCGAAGAGGAGGAACCCACGACCGAGGTCGGGACCTTGATATACCTCACGATGTAGACTGTAGGTGAGGCTTGTCGTTATATAATGGCACCGTCCTTTCCAGCGGCAAGTTCGATGTGATCTACGGTGTCGGCTTGATTAAGTCCATGGATGCTCTTGAATTAGCTCCGATCCTCTTAGACAAGTCTGTTCTGAGACTCGTTCCTCTTTCCGTGCCTTGTTCAATTGCATCCCTCATCTGCTCAAGGGAGATGCTAGGAAGCACTGGAGATTCAATTTGCAGCATCTGGCTAGCATTGAACTTGATCGGAAGGATATCTACCGGTGAGATGCTGATGGCATCCCTAATGATCGACGGTGGATGGGCGTGATCAGCGAACAAGTTCGCCTACTTTACATTCGCCTATCTTATGTGTCTAGGTTCTGGCTATCAATTCCAGGATGGCAAACTCCCATTCAACCGGTTGGAGTAAAAGACTAAGGTGAGGATTACGATGTATTCGAAGCTGTTCGACATGAAGCTGCTAGACTCTCGCACGCCAGTCCATTCTGCCGATTTTTGAACGAATCTTTGTTGCTGATACTGGCATTTTTTCAGATCACCAACTATGGCAACATCGGAGCTTGGAAGCCCCTTTTCGATCCGTGCATAAGGACCAATCCTCGCTCTCGGAACATCTTGGACATGAATTAGAAAGCGCACACGCTCCCCGTTGTGATTGGAAGATTGCCCAGCAGGCGGCTCGCAGCCTCCAAAACACCCGATGTCACCGACTGGAACACATTGCCACAACCTACATTGAACGAGGTCCGAAGATACAGTCCACGAGCCTAGGTGAAGTGGCAATTACAAGACGTCCACTTTCCTGTTTTACATGACAACAGACGATCTTATACACTAGCAACAGTCAGCTCGGACAGCTGATGAGATGAAAGGTCGTGGTATTGATGTCAGCTTGATTCTGGTGGCAGATGCGCCTCATATCTGTGACACTAGTCATGGTAAGTCGTCAGAGGGCTAGGCGGCAGTATTGAAGGCGTGCGATTGGCTTAAGAGATATGCATTTGGTTCTGGTCGAGTGACATAAGGCAGAAGGCGTGAGCCAGAGAGCTTGGGGACTGATAGGATTCTGGGGAAAAGGGGGGAAACAATTAATCATTGTAGTCATCAAGCAAAGAACCTAACTCTCGTTCATTCAGGACCCACAATGGCCCCTTCCAAGACACTTCGCTTATTTGGAAGGAGAAGCATCCACGAAGTCTCATCAGATGGTATATTCAGCTCACGAAGACGCCAATGCAACAGCTGAAGCACCACTTCCCGTTTGCAGAGCACGCAG
Organism: Colletotrichum fioriniae; assembly: GCF_027942845.1. Taxonomy (NCBI): domain Eukaryota; kingdom Fungi; phylum Ascomycota; class Sordariomycetes; order Glomerellales; family Glomerellaceae; genus Colletotrichum; species Colletotrichum fioriniae. The sequence continues at coordinate 888,801 of NW_027076849.1, forward strand.
TTCTTCGTCAGATCGGCGCGGCGCAGACTTGGGTGGCATGTCGGCCCAGGCCTCCTCATACCCAGTCGACCGAGCATAAAGCGCACCAGGAGCCTCAAGGGCGTCCACAACCATATGCTGAATCTTCCTCCATACGTCGTCACCTTTCAGTTGGTTCCAGGCTTTGTCCTCGTAAGACTTCAGCAGTTCGTGGCATAGCGCCGTTGCCCTTGCCTGCTTGATGCCATGCCCGTCGTCACCAAAGTCTTGCAATCGGTTACCAATCGCTGGATGTGTGTCAGTGGTTAAGCCAGGCGACAAATTAGGAGCTTCATGAACTTGCCTCTGATTGATGTTTCACTCGGAACCTTAGGTTCATAAGATGTGATGAGTCCCACATCGATCGGGGTTCGTCCTCGGGCCGTGTATTCAATCAGGTCCATGCGGATCTTCCACTCAAGCAGCCGCCTCTTGTCCTCACGTGAAAGCCACGGCTGAGCCAGCGTCGTCAGGTAAAACACTGCAGAGTTTACATGGTGCCTAAGAAACGTCAGAACTTGTCGACCCACAGCTACTGGAGGAGAAACTTACATGAGGAAAAAGTCGTACTTGACGTGCTTAGTCGGGTGAATAGCTGCACTGGAAGCAACAAGAATAATGGCGTGGAACATCTCCGCCGTCCTTGCTTCTAGCTCATCATCCAAGACACGCACTTTGCGCAAGACCTCGAGCATAGGCTCCTTAGCTCTCTGCAAAATTCCATCCCTGATCTTGCTTTCATCCTGGAACCGCGCAGCACCTTGCAAAGCAGACGACGTCCGCACTTCCTCAAATAGATCCATAATAGCTGGCATTCGCGTGTGTTGCGCGCTCTGCTCAACAGCGGCTTCGCTCGGCAGCAGGAGATCGTCGAGCGAACTAGTCCCGTGGACCGCGGTCTGCGCAAGACCCTCTGCGACAATTGTGGGCTGCTTCCATTCAAGACCGTGCATGAGCTGGATCAGCGAGTGTAGTACGCCGCCGTGTAGGCGGAGGAGCATGTTGTTGGACGCAGCATCGCGCTTGAGCAGTGTTTCGCGTACAACCTCCTCGTAGCCTTCGGCTTCAATCCTACGCTGAAAGTATGCGAGGAAGTCCGGATAATATTCATCCTTTCCAAGATATTTGTGTGCGGAGCTCCAGTCACTCAAGAGTTCGGTGATGACCACATCATGGCGAGGCTCGACCGGGCGTTGAAGGTCGTGGCGTAGATTAAAAGCCCTCTGGATTTGAACCTCGCTGGCTCCGGTACCGTAGAGCGCGAGAATATGATGAAGCATCTGCTTGAGCTGTTAGACTCTTCGCCCCCTTGTTTCTGCACCTCTTGTTTGGGCCCGACTAACGTGGTCATGGAAACCGGATCGGTTGAGGAAGACATGATGAAGCTGGCGAAGGAGGATTAGAACCTGATCAGACCCCTCTTTTGGACATAATAGTCCTCCTTACTTTCAAGTCCTTCTCCAGGAGCTCGCTAGTTCGCTTTGCTGCCTCATCGCTCTGCCTGATTCCCCAAAGACCTGTGTTCTCGGGAGTTATGACGATGCGGGTAGAAGCTGGGCTGGTAGACATTGTCAAGTGATTTTATGGTAACACAATCAAGGTCAATGCAGAGACGGGATCAATCAGGCGTGCGATCTGAATTTAGTCTAGAAATGAGCGACGACCTGACTGCTTACAAATGTATTCAAGACTAACATCAGGACATCTATCCGCAGCCATTCGGTGGATGCAATGACTCACAGACGATCTAGAATGGGGTCTCGGGACTCTGATTCATTTTTCTAGACCAAGGTATCTCGACTTTTCTGTCTGTCCCCTTGTTTGATCGATGGTCTCCTCTATTAGATTCAATCCATGTCAAAGTTGGAGTTTGCAACTCTCGCGCTCCGTTCGTCACGCGAGATGCCCCGCCTTGATCCCCGGGTGTGGGACCCAATGAGCACGTTGATTACGTGATCAGTAATTCGAACCAGCCTACTGGTCCAAGCTAGCTAATATTGACAACGAAGAACCTTGTAAATTTGTAAGGCATGAGACAGTAGCGACAACACCAGCAAGAGGACATATATCAAGCTGGTGACAAGACATCTTGAATTTTGTGGGAAAAGGTTTGATACGTTAAAAGGCTCGCTTCTCGCATGCCCGCTGGACTGTTCCTTCGTCTCCCCTGGCAACGACCAGCGAATCGCGAGAATTAATGTATCAAGTAGGGCCTCAGTTGGCACCTCCGCCTTTTCCCCTAAATTGTCAGCAGCATATTTTCGACGTGAGAATAGCATAGATGCTCTAACTTCACTGATTCGATCTCTCGCTTGCTTGCCCCAAGCCTTCCTCCTTGGCCTTCTGATCACTGCCGTCGCCCTCGGGCCTTGGTGAGATAGCTCTCATACTCGTACGTGCCCCTATAAATATGTTTGCATTAAAGTAGGCAAAATCGGTAGTCAGTATTTCTCTCATTACGATAGGTGGACACCAGTAGATATCGACCCATGTATCTAAGGAGAATGAGTCCTCCACCCAAGTCCTCGTTGCGCATTCTGACTGTGTGGCTAAGTGAAAGGCTATGTCGGGAAGAGCCCCCTCACTCAATGTCTCGATGCCTCCATCTCTTCCTCAGACATATCACAGAGCTCATAGTATTTGCTAACCAATTCGCTCAACTTTGGCTCCGAGGCTGCGAATATCTTCACCTGCTCGCGCATGGCCATCGACTTTTCTCCGAGTTCAGCTCCACTTGGAATCCTCTCAGCCAAGAACCCTGTTTTCTCTTCGTTACCCCCGAAACAGATCTGTATTTTGCAGTTGTCAGCCGCTCGACCTCTACAATATCTTTCATCTGGCAGATTTGTAAGATGAGGAGACAGGAAATGTCTTCGACGTACCTCCGCCTCCCGCATGATGTCGTTCGAGGCGCACCAAACTTCATACGGCTTTCTCTTGTTTGTTTCAATCAGGCATTCGATGTCAAAAATTTCACAGAGAGTATTTGTAGCTTTGGTCTTTTGATCCGGTGATTCCGTGGGCGCAGTGAGAAACTTGGCAAAGATATCCCGGATTCCTTCTTCATCGGCAGTCTGCACAAGCTGTCTTAGGCAGACCTGCGTCTCTTCAATGGGTACTTGGCGCCACATGAAGTCGGTCATGGTGCGGCGGTACCTTCGTTCCAGGGCATCAGCACTGGAAGGGACTTTGGTCCGCAGTGCGGTCTACTTATTTAGGTATTCCAGGTCAGCGCTGAGGAAGGACTTTTGATTATTGTCGTATGATCTATGATTCGTACTCAACTCTATACATTTGGGAACAAGTTCTTACGATGAATGAATCTTGGAGCTCCTCAAGGTGTTCGCACTGTTGTGCGGTGATGCTTTTGTTTGTTGATGACATGGCCAATCTTGGAGCTCCGATCGGGAATGCTGACTCGCATTCAAGCCAAAATTGTGATGAAAGAGTGCACGTGTAATGAGAATCCTGAGATGTGATGCGTGTCAACTCAAGGACAAGTCAAGTGTCCTATTTATGCACACACGGGATGGTTGCGTCTAGTGGTTGCTCACATGACAAGTGCACTTGGTGTTGGGCTGACGACCTCGACTTCTTGCATTCGGATCCTGCGGATCCCTGGCCCTCGTTAGACCACGGCACCATTTGATTGGCTGCAGTGATCAAAGAAGACAGTTCTTCAACAAGGACGGAAACCATATGATTCGAGACGCGCAATCATGTGCTACGCAGAAGTTCTTTTGTCGGTCTCTTGCTTCCGGAGAATCACGGGCCTCGTTCTCAAGACCTGCAACGTCCCATAAAATCTCCTACCTTGCTCAATAAAACTGTTCGCAAGGACTAAACCTAAAGTACGTACACTAAGGTTGGTGATACATGTACAGAAAGTGCATCTCAGTCAAGGAGAGCCTTCTCGAGTTTCATCTCAGATCTTCAAATTCCAGAAGCAAGTTTTCAATGTCCCGACTAAAGTGGAAAAGGCGTATAAAAGAGACAGGCCACTAGGCTACTAGAGATGGCTAGAGATTCTTAAGCGGCGCTTTAGACTAGGCGTATCCCGATACGCCGGCGGCAGAATACCTGCGAGGTCAGCTTTGATCTGCAACGCCAAAGTGCGCGAATGCCATCGCTGAAGCCTCGTGTCACCGCCCATTACCCAGTAGTTGTCAAGCCGGGACTGCCGTTTCCACATCCCCCGAACCTCTCCTTCCGAATCGACCCCCCAAGTTGCATCAAGTCGAGCGGCGATCTCCTGAGGCCCAAGGATTCCACTGCTGTCATGCTGATTTTCTCCCGGCGGCTTGTTGATGTCATTCGTTGCCGAGGCCCCCAGTATCTCTGCCGCTGTCTTACGCGCGTCTCGGTCAGCAAATCCGGTACACCACACCACGGCATCCGCATCAAGTGTGCTACCATCAGAGAATTTGAGTCCAGTAGCAGTGAAAGCAACAGGTTCGACATTGGCTTTGACACCTGTTTTGCGCTCAGATATGAGCGCCGTACCGCCCACATCGAGGTAGTGTCCTCCGGCCTTTTCAAACAAATTGACCATCAAGCAGCATTCCGGTGAGCGGCTGTCTAAGACGGGGAACCCAGCTTTGGCAAGGGCGGCATAGCGATCCGGCTCTTGAGAGGCAAGGTGAGAAAAGTGTCCCTGCACCATGTGAGCGTCGATGTTGGTGGGCATCGCCATAGAATCCTTGTCTGCTTCCACGCCAAGCTTCTCGTAATTTCCATGTGCTGCAGGATCGCACACGTACGCGACTGGGAAGATGTAGGTCGGTGACCGAACAACCATTGTGGTCTTCAGACCGGCAGCGTAGCAATCCTCGAGAATGTCGAACGCAGTATTTGCTGAGCCTATGACCAGAGCAGACTGGATTGAGAGATACGGGTCAATCATATAATTCATCGTCATTTGATTCAAAGTTTTCGACTGACCTTCACTCCAAGCATCTTCCAGTCTTTGGCGTTACGATAGGCAGTAGAATGAACACTGACACCCTTGTACAGATTAGCATTAGCCATAGGCGGCATGTGAGGCTTCTGCGATCCGATCCCAGTTGCTTGAACTATGTGCCTGCCCACGGCAACACGCCGACCAGTGGGTGACAAGAATGTCACTGTGTAGAGCCTTGAAGCTTGACTGTATGTCGTCGAAATAACTTTGGCCGAGTTGAGAATGTTCAGATTGAATATTTTCACGTATCGCTTGACCTGATTTGCAAGTTCCTCTCTAGTGAGGAAGTGGGGAAATTGCTGCTCTTTTGCGTATTCTAGCCAAATTATCCAACGTTAGTATGATTGACGTTCGAATTGCGATGATTGCTCCGCGGTTCGGACTGAATACCTACCCAGATACGCCATGGTGCAAATTGCTGTTGGAATATGAAACTTCATTGCATGGTAGCGAAGAGCCCAGTTGTCTCCAGGGGTGGGGTTGCGATCGAGCATGACACTCTCGACGCCCAGAGCCTTCAACCGAGCGGCGACTGTCACTGCACTACATCGTTTTTTGTACTCATCAGCTAACGTGAACTCATTGACGTTATCGATATCCAGATCGAGCTTACCTGTTGCCGCCACCGATGATGATTACATCGGTTTCGAACTGTTCGAGAATGCCCAGCTGCTTTGCAGGGCCCCGCAACAGACTCGAATTTTCGGGATAGTAGACAAAGTCATCAAGTCTAGTGCTCAATACCCAAATTTTCCAGCTCACGATGTCCTTATTTCCAATTTGGAGCTTGTAGGGTAAGAGAATAATTTTTCCATGGCAGCGAGCAGCTGGAGACGCTGTTCTGAATGTGAGATTGCAGTCTATGAATTGCTTCGCGTGATGGGTCAGTTAATCTATTTGTAAAGGAAATGGCCCGAATGAAAACTCACGAGGGTAGGAGTGACCGGCGCGAAGCTCGCGACTCCATCAATCTCGATCTGTGCCAGTCCCCGGAGATTCTTTGTTTCCATGAGACTGCATGCAATGACGGCCGCCCGTTGGAATGTTCGGAGGTGATACGTGAGTGCCAGCTGATCTTTCCAGTATGCCTGCTCTGCAAAGAAGCAGTCTTCCAAAGCAGCCGCATGGTTAGCCTTCAGTGCTGATGTGAGGTTTTCGACAATATCGAGGGTGATTTTGGTCGGCGTGCTTCCGTTCATGTTGGCAGGGTCTATCGTTCCTTCGGGGATGACTGGGAGAGGTGTCTCAGCCATCATTTTACGTATATCCGCCTTAGGCGGGTACTCTTCATACACCTCAGCCATGATTCCTTTGCAGACTTTGTCAGCTTCACAATAACTTTCCCCGAATAAAGGACAGCGCTTGTAGATCTTAGACCTTGCCGCTATGTATGATTCTGTCCTCGTTGATGAAGCTTGGGACTGCCGCTGGCAAGTAGATGATCGGGTGGTATGAATGAGGGGAAGTGTCTCATTTTTAGCTTTGTGACTACCATCTCCAAATGAGCAGAGATTCGTCCGATCAATTCTATTCCAACGCACCAACGGCCGTAACCAATCGTGGCCGGCGAGCTTCCTGGCGGAATTGGCGTCTCTCCGTGGCCGTCACACTAAAATACTACAGTGAGTACCGGTAGCGAATCCGAGCAGCGACCGGAAGTCACCGGTGTTCGGTGTTCTCTAAATCCCTTCTTCTCCATGGCTTTCAGTGCCGCCTGTGCGGAGAAGAAGCCGCTCGTCGGCTAGACCTAGACTCCGAAACTTGTCCTTTCTCACGATTCGCAAGGCGTTGTGTACATGCTTTTTTCGTCCCTACTATAAAATCAGACGCATCAGTCATCTGCAGCCGTTCATGCCTGAACTCTAGTTCACCCGGAAACTCCCACCCCTTGTACTGCGATGGTAGTGTGTGAGGATGTTGGGGTAACCGCGTTGTCCGCACCGTCTCATCACGTTCATCAAATCATGGACATCTTCTCCATCATAGGAATCGCGTATCTTTGTTTCCAACGTGCTGTGCTCCGTGCTATTTGAGCTACGCACATTTCTTTTGCAATCTTCGATATCCTCGGCCTTGCTATTATGACCAGCGTACTTGTGGAACTGACATCTCGCAATTACACGGGGGCAGACTGCACCGTGAGAGTTGAGGCTCGGCAAAAGAATTCCAATACGATTCGAGATCACTTGACAATGAAGCCCCGTCGACCCCAGGTATAACGCGCTAAAAGACTCCCGTTCACCTACACGGTGTATAGACCACGTGATGCCACGTGTTTACCCTCAGTACGTTTCCAACCCGGGGCCAACAGATCAGGATCGCGCCTTTCTAGTTTAAAGGCCATGAGTCCTCTCCTCGTAGGCCCCAAGATGAACTCCCGTCAATACCGGTTTCTCCGGACTCTTGTCTCCCGAACTTTCTTATGAGGCTCGGCTCTCGTTACATCGGACGATTCGATAGTTAATATTATGGGCTAGACCCAATTAGTAGATCCGAGCCTTAGCCCGGATACTACTACGGCTCACTACGCCGTTTCTATAAAAGTCCTATTTAAGTACTTTTTTTTTATAAAATCCCCGCTCTAAAAGTTTTTACTCTTTAATTTAAATTCTATATATTAAAATTATTTTTATATAAACTTATAAGGGCTAAATTCTTAATATATTTAAGTTTATTTTTTTTATTTATTTTATTATTAATTATATTATATAATAAAAATAAATACGATTATTAACGTATTATTAAACGCTTAACTAATAAAAGCCGTAATATAAACTAAGAAATAAATTATTTAAAATTTATAAAAACTAATAAAAGTTTAAAAAATAAACTAAAAATAAAAAAGAATAAAAAAATATAATAAAATAAAAATATAAATATAAAAAGTTTAATAAAATCCTACGGCTATTATAAAAATAACTTTAATAAATAAGTAAGTTTATTATACTCCTTAATAAAAAACTTAATAATTATAGAACCTTTATAAGCTTTAAAAACGACCTTTAATAATAAAACTTTTTATAAAAAGCCCTTATTTAACTTAATAAAGTTCTTAAATAATAAGAATAAATACGGTATTACGGCTAGTTAGTTATAATAAGTATATTAATAGAAGTTGAGGCTATAAATACTAAGTAAATAGTATTATAATCGTAAATAGCTTTTTTTAAAACTATATTTATAAATTATAAAGTAAGTAAGGCTTCGGTAATTAATTATAGTCTTATTAAAAAGGTTTTTTAATAAAAATAGCTAAAAATAATTATAAGATTTAATATTAAGTTAATTACTAAAAAAGCTATAAAAAGTCTATTTTTAAACCCAGTTTAAGTTTATATTATATATAGGTTTCGTTTTTTAAATATATTTTTTTATCCCTTAAGTTATTTTTTAATTAATCTAATTTAGAATAATTATTTAGCCCCTAAGTTATATTAGATTAATTTAATTTAAAATAATCCTTATTTTATTAATACGTAACTTATTTTATAGTTTTTTTTATTTTATAAGGAGTAGTTATATCCTTATTTTATTTATATATATAGTATACTATAGCTACTGTGGCTAGCGGGTTAGCCTTTAGGTTAGTTATATATATTAAGTTATAATATTAATTTCTTTTTTAAAAGTTTAGTCCCTGTAGACTTATAAATAAGTAGTCGTATCCTAAGTTAGGGTTCGTTAAGTTTTATTTTTTATAAATATTTTAATATTATATTAAGTTATATTTAAAAACCTAATTTTTACGAAGCTTATTATGATAAAATTAAGTATAATCGTTAGGCTTTTTAGTATCCTTATAGTATATAAAAAATATAATATAATACCGTATTTTTTTTATTTTTTAATATAACTACGTATATAAAATAAATTTATTTAATTTTAAACGCTATAATAAGTACGCTACTTATAGATTATTAAATTATAATAATAATAATATAACAAATACTGTAAGTTTTTTTTGTTTATTAATTATTATAATATTAACTTATTATAATAAATTATTATTTTAAAAAAATAAAAAAAGGTAGAGCGTAAAGAGTAGGAGGTAAAAAGAGGCTTTAGAGGTATTATAGACCTAATTAGTAACTATTCTAGGTTATTTATTTTATTTAAAGAAATAGAAACGCTTTTTAAAAGAGCGTAATTTAGATTTTATTTATTATAAAATATAGTTAGTTAAAGAGTAGGAGGCTAAAAAGAAATTTTTTAGAAGCGTAAGAGATATATATTATAAAGGATTTAGTTATTTAAAGCGCTCTAAATAAGATTAACTAGTCCTTTTTTAGTATTAGCTTTATAGACTTAGGTTTTTTAGTTATGAACGAGCTTTTTTAGGGCTTAGTTATTTTTTAGTAATTATTTAGAAGTTTTTATACGTTTTTAAAAAGTTATTATATAGTTCTTATATATTTTCTTTATATTCGTAGTTTTTTTTATTTAATTAGGAATTCTCGTATTTTGTTTTTTAATTTTATAGTTAATAATTTATTTAACTTCGTATTTATTATAACTAGCTAGTTATAATAAGTATATTAGCAAAAGTTAAGGCTATAATAACTAAATAAACAGTATTATAATTATAAATAGCTTCCCTAAAGCTATATTTATAAATTATAAAATAAATAAAGCTTCAGTAATTAATCGTAATCTTATTAAAAAGGTTTCTTAATAAAAATAGTTAAAAACAATTATAAAATCTAATATTAAGTTAATTATTAAAGAAATTATAAAAAATTTATTTTTAAGCCCGGCTTAAGTTTATATTATATATAAGTCTTATTTATAAATATATCTTTTATAATACTATTATTTATAATTACTTAACTATTTATTAAATAGTTATTTATCCTACTTATATATAATTATTCGTTTTATTTTTTTATAAGTATCCGTTTTTTATCTTATTATATAATTATAATTATATAACTTATTTATAATTCTTCTATCTTAAAAAGAGTTATTTTAAGTTCGTTCTTTTTTATATATATAATATAATAACTACTATAAGTCTTATAAAATAGCCCCTAGTTTTATTATATTTATTAAGTTATAATATTAATTTCTCTTTTTAAAAGTCTAGTCCTCTAGGCCTATAAATAGGTCGTTTATTCCTAAGTTAGGGAATCGTTAAGTTTATTTTATTAAAAAAATATATTAATATAATATTAAGTTAAATTAAAAAAATCGAAATCTTAAATAGCTACATCTTATTATAAGTTATTATATATTATTCGTTTTTTTAATAAAAATATAAAAATAATACCTTATTTAAATTATTACTTGCATAGTATTTAGTATTTAGTCCTTTTTAATTCTAACGTTTATAAAATATATTATTACTTAAATATATCGTATAATACTTTTATTAACGCTATTTATATTTATAAATAATTATAATCCTTATCTAATAATCTAGGCTAATTTAGCGTAGTTAATTATCTAATAATAAAATCTAATTAGTTAAATTATAAAGAATAAGTAAAGGAGTTATATTTTTTAAAAAAGGGCTATAAAGTTATAAAAAAAAGCTAAGGCTTATTAAAGGGCTTAAGCTAAATTAAATAAATCGTTATCTAAACTAAAACGTTTTTTATACTTAAAAACGAATAATATTTAAAAAGAGTTATATTATATTAAAAGAATTTCCTAAAAATATTAAAAATACTTTATTAGCGGCCCGCGAAATATAAGCTAATAATACTTTCAGGGGTTATTAATTAAGATATTATAATAACTAAGAGTTTTAGTTTTAATTTTAATTTCCATACTCCTCGAGAAGTTATTAAAAATTTTAAAAGTTTATAATAAGTTTTTATATATTTTTTTTTATTTATAGTTTTTCTATTTAATTAAGAATTTTTATGTTTTATTTTTTAACCTTATAATTAATAATCTTTTTAACTTTGTATTTTAGTTTGTTAAATTCTATAATAATATAATTTTCTATATATAAACTTTTAAATATTAGTTTAAAAAATAAAATATAAAAAACTAAATAATACTTTATTATATCTAGGAGTCTTAGCTTATAGTTAATATTTAAAACTTTTTAAATAATTTTAAAAGGTCTAAGTTTTTTTATAATTTAGTTTATTACTTAGTCGTTTCGTTTTAATATTATAATAAAAGAGATAAGTACTATCCCCTTCTTTTTAAAATTAGTCCTCTAATCCTTAATTTATTTACGTTTTTTCTTTATATATTAATATATAAATTCGAGATCTAAAAATACTTCTTTTTAAATTTTTTCTAAGTTTTATTACGTTTATTACTACTTTAATAACTTATAATCCTTATTATACTTTTTTATATATTATTAATTAGTATTCGTAATTTAAGTAGAACAGGGGATTTTCTTATACTTTTACTAATTATATTATTATATACAAATTAGGCTATTAATAATAATATTACCTAGTTATTCTAATTATAATTTATATAATATCGGAGGTATATCTTAAAAATCTAATTAATTCTTTTTTATTTAACTATTAGTTTATAAATAAAAAGCGGTTAATAGTTTATAATTTATACTAAGTTATAAAATTAGAGATCTCTAGAATTTTAAAATAAATAGAGAGCCTCTATTAAAAATAATTTCTTTCGGTATACCATAAATAGTAATAATATTTTTTTAAAAAAACGTATATACTAATTTTTTTATATTACTAACTTTTTTTATAAAATATAAAATAAGCGAACTTAGTAAATCGATTAACTATAACTAAGATATTATTATACTATATATTTATAAATAGTTTTTTAAACCTTAATAATTTAAAAATAAAGTCTTATAAAATTGATTATTATACTTTTTATAAGTAATTATAATAATTATAACTTATTATAGGGTTTATACGGGCTATTCTTATTTTTTCTTATAAATTACACAGTCCTTAATTATATTAATAATTTTAGTATATATAGCGGATTTATTATAATACTAATAAATCCGTTTCTACGTTTTAATAACTCCTTAATAACTATATATAAATATACTATAAATTTCTATAATAAGCTTAAAAATTATTTTTCTAATTAAGCTAATATTAATCTTTTTTAACTATTATAAAAAGCTTTATAATTAGTATAAGGCTACTATCCTTTTTTTTTAAAAAAATAATTTATATTTCTTTAAGGATTATAACTTCGTAATTAAATTTTTTTATTAAGAGCATCTACTTTACTATTTTTTTAAACCTTTTTAATAAATAATTTAGAAATTATATTTAAATAGAAACTCGCTCTATCTAACTTATTATTTATTTAGATTTTTTATTTATTATAAAGTTTATAAAGTTCTTATAATCTATATAAACTATAATTTTATATTTAGTTCTAAATAGTTATAGTCTTTATTTTTTAAAATACTTTAATAATAGCTATTAGTTCTTTATTATAAATTTACTAATTTAATTCTATTTTATAAAATATTTTTAAAATAAAAAATAATATAAATAAAGTTTTTTTTACTTATTTCGTTATCCTAAAACCGCTCTTATAACAAAATCCGAGGTATTAATTTTAATTTTAAAAAGGTTTCTAGGGGTCTAAAATTATAATAACTAGTTCAAAAATAACTATATTTTTAACTTTAATAAATACTTTTTCATATTTAAAATCCTAAATAAATAAGTTATCTTTCCGTATTAAGTTATTAAGAAGTTTAATAATATTAACGTAATTTTTAAAGAATTATTAATAAAAATTAATAAATCCTAAAAATCTTTATATATCCTTAACGTTTTATAATATAAACTAGTCCCTAACTACCTCTATTTTAAATACTTATATATAAATTTATCTTAATATAATAATATATTTAAAAAAGTTTACCTTCTAAATATAAAATTCATATTTAAAAAGTTCGGTATATAACTTAGTATCTTAAAATTTCTAAAATACTATATAAATATACTTTTTATATATCTTAAAATTAAAAAAAAATAAGAACATTATTAATATAAATAATAATAAAAATATTAATAAACTCCTAAAGTATATAATTAACTATTATTTAAAAAAGTTACTAAAGTATTAGTAAGTCTAAAGGGCATAACAAAATACTTAAAAAAATCCTCTATAAGTTCAAAATACTATCTTCTATTTATCTCCTTTTTTTAATTCGAATTTAGTTAAATACTTTTTTAAGGTTTATTATAATAAACTAGTTAGCTCCGTATAATAAGTCTCTAAGTTTAGTAATAAATAATAAAAAATAATAATTCTTCTTTATAATTTCGTTAAGTTTTTTTATAATTAATAATAAATCTTAGTTTCTTTTTTCTTTTTTTAATATAAAAAAATAAAAGTCATTTTATAAAAAATTTCGAGGGTTAAATATATCCTTTTTTAAGTTTTTCGTTAATATATTTATTAAAATAATCTTATTTTTTTTAATTTATAGGGTATATAAAAAAAAACTTAGGGTTATATTCCTTTTTTAAGTTCGATCTTTATATCTTAATTACTATATTTTAATAATCCTATTTCTTTAAGTTTTATAAATAATCTTATATATTTCTAATACTCTTTAAATATAATCTAGAGTTATTCTAATCCTTAATTATTTATACTAAATATAAACTTCTTAGAGCTTTTTACTATCCTAACAAAAAACTATATATTATATTTCTTCTTTTTCTTTAAAAAATTATAAGAAATTTATTTAAACTCTTTTTTTTAGGTCGTTTAGTAATTAAATTTACTTATTAAACCTAGCTAGTAATCTAATCTATTTATAAGTTATATTTTCGTAACTACGAGATTCCTAAAATAACGTTAATATTTTTTAATCTTTATAATATTATATTATAATTAATCCTTATAATTATTAATATATATTAAGAAGTATACAGTCTCTCGATTAATATATTTATTATTATAATTAACTCTTTCTCCTTTTATTATTTATAATTAGTATAAATTATTTTTTCTATATTTATAATAAGTCGAGTTTATTTACTATTTTTTAATAATATAAAACTTTTTTTATATACTATTATTAATTATAATACGTAATAGTTATTTATATATAACGAGTTTAATTAATAAATATACGTTATATTATTATTTAATAATATATAAGAACTTATTTTCAATATTCGCCTTTCGTTATTCTTTTATAATTAGCTTTTTTTAATTTTTTTAATATTCTATTTTTTTAATTATTCTTTTTATTCCGCTTATTTTTATTATTCTTTTCTAAGCTCGTATTTTAAGGATATAATAAATTTAGTACTAGTCGTGCTTATAATTAGTTTATATTATATTATTATTATTCTAATATTATATAGGGAAGTTTAGACTTAGTCCGAATATTACTTTATAAATCCTATTAAAATATATAATCGTTTAGTTTAGTAATTAGTCGTTAATATAAATATCTTTAATAAGTTAATTATTACGTCTTTATAAATAGAAGTAGTTATTTTTTTTTAAGTAAGAGGTACTAAAAATATTTATTATTTAAGTACTCTACTTAAAATAATTCTTTATAAAATATATCCTTAGTATTAAATAAGGAGCTATTTTTTTTTACTTAGGGTATTATAAGAACTTTTTTAAGTTTTATTATTCCGTAAAACTATAATATTTATTTATTATTAAATAGGTTAATATTTTTTATATTAGTTTTTATTAAAATCCTTTTTAAAACTAATATTATTAATACTAAAATAAGATCTATAATTTATTTTTTATCTAAATACGTCGTTAAATAATATTGCGAGGTTTATTTAAATTATATAATAATTCTTTATTAAAAAATAAGTTTATTAAGGCCCGCGTAGGGTTCTTTGTTAAGTTAAAAAATTAATTCTTTTTTTAATTTCTTTAAAATTAAAATCTAATCTCTTAATTATTTTAATTCTATCTTCGTATAATAAGTCTCTAAGCTATTCCTTAACTTTATAAATAAATTTTTTATTACTATCCTCTTATCTTATTATATAAATAGACTTAATTAGGACTTCTTCTAAGTCAGGGTCCTCTAAGCTTAAGAAATTACTCCCTTATACTTACTTAAAATCTTTATATAATTCTTTTTTTTAAAAAAAATAAAAAGTATTTTTTATAATAAAGTCCGTCTTAATCTTTTCCTCTATATTCTTATAAATTTAAAGGAATATAATAATATATTCGAAATTATTATTTTTGAGGGTATATAGTTAATATACTAAAATAACTTCTTTTTTAATTATAATAACTAGCGTCTTAATAAGTAATAGAGGGGTATTACGTCTTAATTATTTATTATTTTTAAGTTTCTTAGGATACTAACTAGTTTATTCCTTATTATCTTAGTAAATAAAATAGTTATTATTATAATAAGCTATCTAAAAGAGTTATCTATAAAGAATTTCTTTATTAACAATATTAACTCGTTTTTTTTAAAATAAATTAATATTAAATATGCTTAAGTTATTAGTAATCTCTAGCTATATATCTTAGCTTATTATAATTATAGTACTTAAAATCTTTTTTTATATAGTTATTTTTTTTTATGATACTAAGGTTTATAAGACCGTTATATTATCTATAAGTAATACTTTATTAATTATTATTCTAATTATTATAAGTTTTTTAGTTCGTTTAAAAAACTACGCTAGGGTTATTATTAATATTTACGTTTTATATTAAGTTATTCTTTTTTTTATATTTATAAAATTAGTTATTAATTCTAATAGTAAGTTTATTATACTAAAAAAAAGTTATCTAATTTATTAAGCTTAACTAATTCGTTTTTAATTTTATCTTTTAGTCTTTAATAAAATATAAATATCTTAGTATTATTAATAAAATCTAATTAAGTACTAAAATATCTAAATTTAATAAAATATTCCTTTATTAATTTAATTTATTATAGCTACGCTAAGTCGCACTTAGCTTATCGTTTCTGATTAAGATCTTAAAATAGGGACCTAAAAACTTTTTTTAAATTTACTAAAACTATAATAAATATTATATATTTTAATAAAGTACTTATTAAAAATCTCCTTATTAAAATATTCTTTTTAAATAAATTTAAACTATTTAAAAGCTCGTCCCCTAAAAAAACTAATAATATATATAATTTTCTTAGTTTCGCTAATAAAATCTCTATAATAAAAGTTCTAAAAGTTCTTAATTTAAATTAGAAATTTTTTTAAAAATACTTAAAGTACTATTATAAATAATAAGTATACTAAGCTTGAATTTTTATTATTCTTCTTAGAGGGGGTATTAATAATATTAATAATAACTTAAAAAAATATTAACTTTTCTTTAAAAAAGCTTAGATATTATTATTTAATTCTTACTCCCTAAGCTAAATAACTTTATTTTCTAGGGCCTAAATACGTTAAGGGCTATTCCCGAACTATTAGAATATAATTTTAAAGTTCTAAAACTTATTTATAATTTTATTATATATAATTTATACCTTAATAATATTTACGTCTCCTTTTTTAACTCTTTTTTAAAGTCGTTTATAAATTTCTTTTTTAAAAATAACCTTATTATTAAAATCGATGTTTATCGGGGCTATTTCTATCTCTTTAGTTAAGCTTTAAATAAATTACTTAAAAAAAATAAAAAAACCTAAAATAAATAATTTAGCTAAAGTATAAAAAGACATCGTTTATACTATTTAATTAGTCTTTTATAAAATAAACTTACTAAATAAAAAATAATTAAAATATTATAACTAGCTAATTATAATAAGTATATTAATAAAAATTAAAGTTATAATAACTAAATAAATAGTATCGTAATTATAAATAGCTTCTTTAAAACTATATTTATAAATCGTAAAATAAATAAAGCTTCGGTAATTAATTATAATTTTATTAAAAGGGTTTTTTTAATATAAATAGCTAAAAGCGATTATAAAATTTAATACTAAGTTAATTATTAAAAAAACTATAAAAAATCTATTCTTAAGCCTAGCTTAAGTTTATATTATATATAAGTCTTATTTATAAACATATTTTTTTATAATATTATTATTTATAATTACCTAACCGTTTATTAAATAATCGTCCGTTTTATTTATATACGATTATTTATTTTACTTTTTTTATAAGTATCCGTTCTTTATTTTATTATATAATTATAATTATATAACTTATTTATAATTCTTCTATCCTAAGAAGAGTTATCTTAAATTCGTTCCTTTTATATATATAGTATAGTAGCTACTATAAGTCTTATAGGGCGGCCCCTAGCCTTATTATATTTATTAGGTCGTAATAATATTTTAATTTATTTAGTTCTATAATAATATAATCTTTAGTATATAAACCTTTAGGTACTAGTTTAAAAAGCGAAATATAAAAAAACTAAATAATATTTTATTATATTTAAGAATCTTAGCTTATAATTAACGTTTAAGATTTTTTTAAATAATTTCGAAAAGTCTAAGTTTTTTTATAATTTAATTTATTACTTAGTTGTTTTATTTTAATATTATAATAAAAGAGATAGGTATTATCCCTTTTTTTTAAAATTAGTTCTCTAATCCTTAATTTATCCGCGTTCTTTTTTTATATATTAGTATATAAACTCGAGATTTAAAAATGCTTTTTTTAAATTTCTTAGAGTTTTATTATATTTATTATTATTTTAATAATTTATAATCCTTATTATATTTCTTTATATATTATTAGCTAGTATCCGTAGTTTAAATAGAATAGGGATTCTTTTTATACTTTTACTAATTATATTATTATATATAAATTAGGCTATTAATAATAATATTACTTAATTATTTTAATCGTAATTTATATAATAATAAAGGTATATTTTAAAAATCTAATTAATTTTTTTTATTTAACTATTAGTTTATAAATAAAAAGCGGTTAATAATTTATAATTTATATTAAGTTACGAAATTAGAGATTTTTAGAATTTTTAAAATAAATAGAGAGCTTTTATTAAAAATAATTTTTTTTAGTATATTATAAATAATAATAACGTTCTTAAAGAACGTATATACTAATTCCTTTACGTTATTAGTTTTTTTTATAAAGTATAAAGTAAGCGAACTTAATAAATTAATTAATTATAATTAGGATACTATTATATTATATATTCATAAGTAGTTTTTTAGATTTTAGTAATTTAATAATAAAATCCTATGAAATTAATTACTATACTTTTTATAAGTAGTTATAATAGTTATAGCTCGTTATATAGTTTATATAAGCTATTCTTATTCTTTTTTATAAATTACGTAGTCCTTAATTATATTAATAATTTTAGTATATATAGCAGATTTATTATAATATTAACGGATTTTTTTTACGTTTTAGTAACTTTTTAATATTTATATATAAGTATACTATAAATTTTTTATAATAAGCTTAGGGGTTATTTTTCTAATCAGGGCTAGTACTAATCTTTTTAGTTATTATAAAAAGCTTTATAATTAATATAAGGCTACTATCCTTTTTTTTTAAAAATAACTTACGTTTTTTTAAAAACTATAACTTTATAATTAGGTCTTTTACTAAGAGCGTCTACTCTACTATTTTCTAAACCTTTTTAATAAATAATTTAAAAATTATATTTAAATAAGAACTCGCTCTATTTAACTTATCGTTTATTTAAATTCTTATTTATTATAAAGTTTATTAGGTTTTTATAATTTATATAAACCGTAACTTTATACTTAGTTTTAAATAACTATAGTTTCTATTTTTAAAATACTTTTATAATAATTATTAGTTCTTTATTATAGATTTACTAATTTAATTTTATTTTATAAAATACTTTAAAATAAAAAATAATATAAATAAAGTTTTTTTTTATTCGTTTTATTATTTTTAAAACTATTCTTATAACGAAGTTTAAGGCGTTAGTTTTAATTTTAAAAGGTTTTTAGAGGTCTAGAATTATAATAATTAGTTCGGAGACGACTATATTCTTAATTTTAATAAATACTTTTTTATATTTAAAGTCCTAAATAAATAAGTTATTTTTTTTATATTAAGTTATTAAAAAGTTTAATAATATTAGTATAGTTTTTTAAAAAATTATTAATAAAAGTTAATAAATCTTAAAAAATCTTTATATATTTTTAACGTTTTATAATATAGGCTAGTCCCTAATTACTTCTATTTTAAATACTTATATATAGATTTATCCTAGTATAATAATATATTTAAAAAGTTTACCCTCTAAATATAGAACTTATATTTAGAGGGTTCGGTATATAGCTTAGTATCTTAAAGTTTTTAAAATATTATATAAATATACTTTTTATATATTTTAAAATTAGAAAAGAAAATAAGAATATCGTTAATATAAATAATAATAAAAATATTAACAAACTCCTAGAATATATAATTAATTATTATTTAAAAAAATTACTAGAGTATTAGTAAGTCTAAAAGGTATAACGAGATATTTAAAAAGTTCTCTGCGGGTCTAAAATACTATTTTTTTATTTATCTCTTTTTTTAATTTAAATTTAATTAAATACTTCCTTAAGGTCTATTATAATAAACTAATTAGCTCTATAAAATAAATTTCTAAGCTCGGTAATAAAAAAGTAAAAAAATAGTAGTTTTTTTTTCGTAATTTTATTAAGTTTTTTTATAGTTAATAATAAGTCTTAGTTTCTAATATAAAAAAATAGAAGTAATTTTGCGGAGGATTTTAAGGGTTAAATATATCCTTTTTAAGTTTTTTTATTAATATATTCGTTAAGATAGTCTTATTCTTTTTAGTTTATAAAATATATAAGGAAGAACCTAGGTTATATTCTTTTTTTTAAGTTCGATCTCTATATCCTAACTATTATATTTTAATAATCCTATTTTTTTTAAGTTTTATAAATAATTTTATATATTTTTAGTACTCCTTAAGTATAGTTTAGAGTCGTTCTAATTCTTAATTATTTATACTAAATATAAACTTTTTTAAAGCTTTTTACTATTTTAATAAAAGCTATATATTATATTTCTTTTTTTTAAAAAGTTATAATAAATTTATTTAAACCCCTTTTTTTTAAGTCATTTAGTAATTAAGTTTTTCTTATTAAACCTAGCTAGTAGTCTAATCTATTCATAAGTTATGCTTTTATAATTACGAGATTCTTAAAATAACGTTAATATCTTCTATTTTTATAATATCGTATTATAATTATTTTAAATAATTATTAATATATATTAAGAAGTATACGGTCTCTTAATTAATATATTCATTATTATAATTAACTCTTTTTTTTATTATTATTTATAATTAGTATAAATTATCTTTTTATATCTATAATAAGTTAAGTTTATTTATTATTCTTAGTAATATAAAGTTTTTTTTATATACTACTATTAATT
The DNA here is from genome assembly GCF_027942845.1 of Colletotrichum fioriniae. Taxonomy (NCBI): domain Eukaryota; kingdom Fungi; phylum Ascomycota; class Sordariomycetes; order Glomerellales; family Glomerellaceae; genus Colletotrichum; species Colletotrichum fioriniae. The sequence continues at coordinate 909,099 of NW_027076849.1, forward strand.
ATAACGTATAGTTATTATTTATATATATTAAGTTTAATTAATAAGTGTGCGTCGTACTATTATCTAGTCGTATATAAGAACTTATTTTTAATATTTACCTTTTGTTATTCCTTTACGATTAGTTTTTTTAGTTTTTTTAATATTCTATTTTTTTAATCGTTTTTTTTATTTTATTTATTTTTATTATTTTCTCTAAGCTCGTACTTTTAAAAATATAATAAATCTAATACTAATTATACTTATAATTAGTTTATATTATATTATTATCGTTTTAATATTATATAGGGAAGTCTAGACTTAGTCCGAATATTACTTTATAAATCCTATTAAAATATATAATTATTTAGTTTAATAACTAGTCGTTAATATAAATATCCTTAATAAGTTAATTATTATATTTTCGTAAGTAAAAGTAGCTATCTTTTTTAAATAAAAGGTATTAAAAGTATTTATTATTTAAGTACTTTATTTAAAATAATTCTTTATAAAATATATCCTTAGTATTAAATAAGGAGCTATTTTTTTTTACTTAGGGTATTATAAGAACTTTTTTAAGTTTTACTATTTTATAAAATTATAATATTTATTTATTATTAAATAGGTCAATGTTTTTTATATTAATTCTCATTAAAATCCTTTTTAAAACTAGTATTATTAATATTAGGATAAGATCTATAATTAATTTCTATTTAAATATATCGTTAGGTAACATTATAAAGTTTATCTAAGTTATATAGTAGTTCTTTATTAAAAAATAAAGTTATTAAAACCCGTATAGGGTTTTTTATTAAGTTAGAAATTAATCTTTCTTTTAACTTCTTTAAGATTAAGGTCTAGTTTTTTTAATTATTTTAATTTTATTTTTATATAATAGGTCCCTAAACTATTCTTTAATTTTATAAATAAGTTTTTTTATTACTATCTTCTCGTTTTATTATATAAGTAGACTTAATTAGAATTTTTTTTATATCAGGGCCTCTTTTTTTAAACTTAAGAAGTTACTCCCTTATATTTATTTAGAGTTTTTATATAATTTTTTTTTAAAAAGATAAAGGGTATTTTTTATAATAAGGTCCGTTTTAGCTTTTTTTTTCTATATTTTTATAAATTTAAGAGAGTATAATAATATATTTAAAGTTATTATTTTTTAAGGGTATTTAGTTAATATATTAGAATAACTTTTTTTTAATTATAATAGCTAGCGTTTTAATAAGTAACAAAGTAGTACTATATTTTATTTATTTATTATTCTTAGGGTTTTTTTTAAATATTAACTAGTTTATTTTTTTTATTATTTTAGTAAACGAAATAGTTATTATTATAATAAGTTATCTAAAAAAAGTTATCCGTAAAGGACTTCTTTATTCGTAATATTAACTTATTTTTTTTAAAATAGGTTAATATTAAATATACTTAGGTTATTAGTAGTTTCTAGCTATATATCTTAGTTTATTATAGTTATAATATTTAAAGTTTTTTTTTAGCAAGGTTATTTTTTTTTAATAATACTAAGATCTATAGGTCTATTATAATAACTAATAGTAGTTATTAAAAATCAATATTTTTTTTAATATTAAGTTTAGGTTAGTTATTCTATACGTTTTAACCCTTATACTTAAAGTATTATTTATAAAATTAATTATCAATTTTAACTATTATATTTATATATTCGTAGAGTTTATTAGGTCGTTTTTTATATAAAAGTTCGTCCTTAACTTTTTTTTTAAGCCGTAATAAAATAATATTATAAGTATTTCGTTACCCTAGTTAAGCTTAGAAGTGATTTATTAAAACTCTAAAGCGTATTTATTAGTAAACCCTTTTTTATTTAAAGTTTATAAATCTTTATTTAATAACTTATTTTTTTATTAAGATTACTAAAGGTTTTTTTAATTCTTTTTTTAAATTCGGTATAGTTTATAAAGATTTTTTTTAGTATTTTTTATTTTATATATAGTAATTATTCTTAAAATAGTCTCTTATTAAAGGTTCGAACTAAGTAAGGGTATTTTTTTTAAAAAAGGAGGCTATATAATAAACTTTATTTATTTTAATAATAAAAGAGGTTCTGTAATAGTATAAATAGGCCCTAGTTTAAGTAAGGAATCCTTAAAGTATATCTAGGGATTTATTATAGGGTTTTAATTTAGGGTACTTAGCTCTAAGTACTAAAAGAGGTCAGGGGTATTATAAGCTAAGTATAAAATTACTCGTTCTTATTTTTTAAGTTTAAATATTATATTATATAATTATTAAATAATAGGCATAACTACCTTAATAAGCTACCCGGTACTATTATTACTAATAGTTAATATGTTTATACTATTTAGTTAGTTTTCGTAAAATAAACTTATTAAATAGGAGTAATTAAAGTATTATAGCTAATTAATTATAGTAAGTATATTAATAAAAAATTAAAGTTACGAATATTAAATAAATAGTATTATAATTATAAATAACTTTTTTAAAACTATATTTATAAATCGTAAAATAAATAAGGCTTTGGTAATTAATCATAGTCTTATTAAAAAGGGTTTTTTAATAAAAATAACTAAAAATAATTATAAAATTTAATATTAAGTTAATTATTAAAGAAGTTATAAAAAGTTTATTTTTAAGCTTAGCTTAAATTTATATTATATATAAATTTTATTCTTAAATATATTTTTTATCCCTTAAGTTATCCTCAATTAATCTAATTTAGAATAATTATTTAGCCCCTAAATCGTATTAAATTAATCTAATTTAAAATAATCCTTATTTTATTAATATATAACTTATTTTATAGTTCTTTTATTTTACGAGGAGTAGCCGTGTCCCTATTTTATTTATATATATAGTATACTATAGCCGCCGCGGCTAGCGGGTTGGCCTCTGGGTTAGTTATATATATTAGGTCGTAATATATAGTATTTAAAAAAGCCTAAATACGTAATAAACTCGTTATTAATACGCTTTTTTTATTATATTAATAAAAAGTAAAAAATACCTCGTTTTTTTATACTTTACCCCCGGGTTTAAAAAAATAATAAATTAATTTTATTATAAAAGGGAGAAAAATAAAAAATAAGGGTTTAACGAATTTCTTATATACTTTTTATAAACTTATAATAACCCTTATTAAGCTAAGAACGCCCTTAATAAACTATTAATAATAATTATAAAAAAAAGCGAGAAGTTCGTAACGTTTTTATTTTAATTTAAAAAGACCTTAACTAATATTAAAAACTAAAAATAGCCTATAAATATTATAATTTAATACTTTATTTACGTTTTAGTTCTATAGCTAAAGGAATATATAATTACTATTCTTTAAAAATAAATTATTATATACTAATTTTTTTTATAATATTTAAATAATAATTAATAATATAAAAAGCTACGACTTTAACTAGTACTACTCTTAGATCCTAATATAAAAAAGATATTATATAATAAAAAAAATACGTTAATAATAATAAAAAATATAATTATAATTAATATTATAAGGGCTATAAAGCCTAAATAAAAAAGCGAAACTATTAATAAAACTAAAAACTTGTTACTATTTTAATTATAATAAGATTAAATATATTATAAAGAATTATAAATAAAAACAGGGGAGCCTATATAGCTTAAGTAATATTTATAAAAAAATAAACTTAAATAATAATAAATATTATTTAAAAAAAAGAATAGCTTTAATATAAAATTAGGTATTAGAGCTTATAAATAAAAAAACGAATAAAATAAGAGTTATTTAACTAATAATAGATTATAAATAGGCCCTTAGTATTACTTATTATAAGGATTAATAAAATATATAAGACTTTAATATTAATAAATTACGGTTATAATATATATTCTATAATAAATTCTTAACTAGCCCGTTATTTTTACCTCTTATATATAAATAAAATAAAATATAAATTTTATAAATTTATAAATAAGTCTATTTAAATTATAATTAAAAAGGTCGTTATTTTTTAACCTCGAGATTAATAGTTACGTAAAAAAAGTATATATACACGTTATTAACGGCCTAAACGTAAACGTATTTTTTTAAAAAACCTTAAATAAAACGGAACTATATTATATATAATATAGCTAAATAATAGATTTAATATAAAAAAAAGTAATATAAAAATATATTTTAATAAATAAAAACAAAGCGCTATAATCTAAGAAATCCGTAAAATATAAAGCCTAAAAGCCCCTTTTTTTATTACCCTATATTATAAAGTTATTATAAAAAAAAACGCTAGCTAAGTAAGTATATTATAAAAAATTTAAATAATTAACCTCGCTAATATTAATAAAGTTTTAAAATTAAAAAAATAAAATAGATTACTTTTTTATAATTATTATAATAAGTAAAAAAAGAATATAATAACCTTTTTAAGTTATTTAAAGTATACCCTCTCTTATTACTTTAACTAGGAATTAATTTTATAATTAATCTTAAGTAATAGCTTAATAAATAAGAAATACTCCTCTCCTAAGGCCCCCTTTATTTTATATTCATGAGGAATTACTAATACTACGTAATATTTCTAAAAACCTACTTAATAAAGGCTTTATTTAAGTTAATAGCTCCTCTATTAAAACCCCGTTTTTTTTATTAAAAAACTAAGGGGCGGACTACGCTTTTATTATAATTATAAAATATTAAATATAATTATATAAAAAAACTATTACCCCTTATTATTAATTAATAAAACCCTTTAAAAAAGTTAGTTTAATAAAATAGTTTATAAAACTAGATATTATAATAGTATTTTATAAAATCTAAATAGCTAAAAGGTATTAAAAAAAGACTACTTTTTAAACGTAATATAGCCTTTTTTAAATAAATAGTTTATTTATTTAGCTTAATTAGAGCCCCTATAATATTTTTAAAAATATATAAACTAGACCCTAAGTAAATTCCTTAATAACTTTGCTTTTATTTATATAAATAATATATTAATATACTTAAATAGATTAAAAGTAAATTATAAAAAAAAATATAATAAATATTATATACCTTTTTAATAATAAGACTTAACTTCGACTTAGCTAAAAGTAAGTTCTTTATTTAAATTATAAAATACGTTAGGTTTATTTTTTAAAATAGGGTAAAAAATTACATATAATATAAAAAAAGTAATGTATTATTTACGAATAATTTATATTTAAAATAGTAAAAAGGGTTAAAAGCTTTCTTAGCTTCGTAAATTACTATTATATATTTATATATAATTACTTTATTATTATTAAGCCCCTTAATACCCTAATTAAAAAAGGGGCATTATTTAAGTAAATTACTAAATAAAATACCGCTTTTAAAACGTTAAAAAAAGCGTTTTATATTTATACCCCTATTCTAAAGCTTTAATTTTAATTTAGTAATAATTATTAAAACCAATTATTTTAAATTTATACTCAAAAAGCTCCTTTTTATAAAAAAGATCTATTAAGTATATACTAACCCGTTACTTTTTTATTTATAAAAGCTTATACTTACTTAGTATAATTACTTAATTTATAATAAAAAGCTCCTTATTATAATATCCTATTTAAGTATATAAAATATAAAATTACGGAGCTCCTAGGGATTTAAAGTTATTATTAATTATAAAAAATTAAAATATTTTATAAAAAAAATAAAAACTAACTAAGCGCTAAAGTTATTAAACTAAATAACTGTTATAATACTATTTTAAAATTAAATATTACCTAAGCTATTTATTAGCTACCCTAAATACGCTTTCTAAATATAAATAAAACGCCCTAATCAATTAAAATAATAAAAAAAAGAATAATAAGATTATTTAAATAATTCCTAATTTTACTTAATTAACGGCTTACGTAATTTAACAAACTAAAACTATAGACGTACTTAAATTATTTAAAACTAATATTTTTATAAATAATATAGAGCTTTAGTAATAATAAAACGAAATAAAAATAAAAAAATAAATAGTATTTTAAAATATACGAAGTAGTATTTAGTAAAACTAAAGCGCTCCCCTCTAAATTAGGCCTTAAGCTATAAATTATAAAATATAATATTAACGCGCTTTTTAAAACTAACTTAGCAAGAGAGATTATAAGTCTTAAAATATAAAAAACCTAGATTATAATAATAACACATTTAAAATAAAAAATAATTTAGTATTATTATAAATCTTTAATAATAAATTATTTTAATAAAAAACGTAATTATAATAGTCCTAGCTAAATAGTTTTATTAATTAGGTTAGTTTAATATTATAAAGAGATTTATTTAAAACTACGATGCTTATAAAAAAAATATAATATAATAGTAAGTTAAGTATAGTTTTTTTATAACTTCTATAGTATTAAAATAAATAAAAAGCGATTTTATAATAAATTTTATTACTAACCTCTTTTTATTATTAAAAAAATAGTACCCTGATTTTTTATATATATAATAATTAACTACTTTATAAAATTAGTTATTTTTAAATTAATAGTATTTATAAAAGCAAAAGCCTATATAAATCGCTTCTTTAATTACTATTTTTAATTTTATAAAATACTATAGATTATTATAAATAATCGTAATAGTAACTAAACTAATAAGTTTTAATATTAATTTTATATAAAAAATAGGGATAAAATAATACTTAAATACCGCTTTTTATTTATAAACTAATAAAATAACTAAATAATTTAATTAGAAAATCGAAGTAATTTTATAATATATAGTTATATATACTTAGAATAACTAAAAAGACTAGTTTTTAGCTACTTAACTTAGCTTTAATAATTATATAGCTTTAATAATAAAGCTCTCTTTTTCTTTTATAAAATACGGGTATAATATTAAGCTTTTTATAAGTTTATAATAATATATTAAAAATAGTAAATAAATAAGAAGTAAAAGCTAATTTTATAATATATAAACTTATAAAAATAATAAAGTTTACTTAAATTATTATAGTTATTTTATAAAAATAAATAGAACGTATTATTAATAAATAAAGAGCGCTAGCAAAGCGTTTTAAAGTTAATAATAAAATATAATTATATATAAATAATTATTAATCCCCTAAGCTTAGTAAAAAGTTAAACTAACTATATTATAAATATAAAATAATTAAAATTACGAAACTTATAATAATATAGCTTAACGTCCTTAGTAATATTTATTCTTATTTTTATATTAATATATTATAATATATAATAAATAATCTTTTACTAAGCTAATAATAAACTAATAAAAAGCCCCCTTTTAATTAAAAAAAAATAATAAGGACTATTAGTTAGTTAAAAAAAGTACTCGTAATATAATAAAAAGCGTATTAATTATAAATAATAAAAAAAAGTACTTATAAAATAAAAAAGGTTATTAAGAGCTAATATAAAAGCCCTTATTCTCGCTTTACTTAATAAACGCTTTAAAAAAAGTTTAAATAACGTTATAAGCTTATTAATAAGTCTAATAATAACCTAAATTATTAAAATAAAACTAAGAAGCGCTATAAATTTATAATAATTATATAAATTATAATAAAAAAAAACGGACGTTAATTAGAAAGTAAAAAAAATAATTAAGTTAAAGTTTATAAGCTAAAGAATTATTTAGCCCTCATGAGGGTATAATATAATAAAATTAATAATAATATCATAAGTATAAAAAAAGGGCTACTTAAAGTTTAAAAACTAAAAGTTAACTACCTTTCTTAGCTTAAATAAAAAGAGGTAGGTTATTATAAGCCGTAATTTAAAAAATATATTAATTATAAATATAAAAAATATATAAAAAATTATTTATAATAATAAAAAGGGAAGCGAGGGCCTAGTAATACTTATTAAAAGCGCGAACCTCTTTTATAATAAAAAGAATTATATTACTAGTAATAATAATAGGTATAGGGGTTATATAAATAGTAAATAATTTAATAATAAAAGAAACGGTAATAATACGGGTATTATAATAAGCGCGGGCTTTTTTATTTTTAGCCTTAGTTTAAGTAATAATAATAATATATAAATAGTTAAAAATATTTAAAAACTTATTAAACTAATTATAAAAAATAAAATAAGTTAATAATATATAAAAAAGCGGATGAGAAGCGGATTTATAATAAATTAAAACTTAGGGGTAATTATAGGGACTAAGGGGGAGCTTATAGTAATTTTAAAAGACCTAGGTATATTTTATTTAAATAGCCTTAGTATAACTAAGAAGTTATAAATAATAGTTAATAATTACGAAATAAATAAAAAAATAATAATAATAAACTTATAGGGTTATAATAATAGTTAGCTTTAAAGTTAATATAAGTAGTATAGTACGTAATATCTCTAATTTTATAATAAATTAATAATTAGGAAATAAGTAAATAATAATAGCTTAGTATATAAAAATAATTATAATAACCGATACTAATTAGGGTATTATTATTTTTAATTAGTACCTATAAGTAAGGGAAGTAAGGCTCTTTATATAAGGTACTAAGTATAACGGGCTTTTTAAACTTATACTTTTTTTTTTTTTTTCCTTTTTTTTACCCTTTTTATTAAGTATTTCTTAAGTTTAAATTAGTAATACTCGTAAGTAATAAACGGATACGCTACGGAAGTTTAATATATTATCTTAATATTTAACTCGTTTTTAAAAGGGGGCTTAAGTAAGTTAGAGTTAGAGTCTCTAAGTTAGAGTTAGAGTTAAACTTTAACTCCTTACTATTTTTACCCTCTTTATTATTAAATAATATAAGGGGCTCAGTAAGCTTAATAACAATAATAAGGAGTATAATAATAATAATAATAATAAGAATAATAATAATAATAAATATATTTATAGGGATAAACTATTAAAACGTTAATAATAATAAAAAAGTTAAAAAAGTAATAAAATAGTAATATATAAAAAATATAATAATAGCAGTATATAAAATATTTATTTAATTATTTCTTAAGTTAAAAAAAAGGTTTTTAAATACGTACAAACATATAAATATAAAAAAGAGGTTATATATATAAAATATAATAATAAAAATAGCGAGCTAATTAAAAATTAAATTTTTATAATAAATTAGTAAAAAATTAAATAATAGAAAAATAAAAAAAATAAATAAAATAAAATACTTATAAATTATTATATAAGGGTTAAAAAAAAAGTTTTTTAATAAAAAAGGGGGCTAATAAAAAATAATAAAAAAAATAATAAAAAGCTAAGTATTATGACCTAATATATATAACTAACCTAGAGGTTAACCCGCTAACTACGGCAGTTACAGTATATTATATATATAAATAAAATAGGGATATAGCTACTCCTCGTGGAATAAAAAGAACTATAGAATAAGTTACATATTAATAAGATAAGGATTATTTTAGATTAAATTAATTTAATATAACTTAGGGGCTAAACGATTATTCTAGATTAGATTAATTAAGAATAACCTAAGGGATAAAAAAATATATTTAGGAACGAGACTTATATATAGTATAGACTTAAGCTAGGCTTAAGGATAGACTTCCTATAGCTTTTTTAATAATTAATTTAATATTAGATTTTACAATCGTTTTTAGCTATTTTTATTAAGAAGCCCTTTTAATAAGACTATAATTAATTACCAAAGCTTTATTTATTTTACGACTTATAAATATAACTTTAAGGAAGCTATTTATAATTATAATACTATTTACTTAGTATTCGTAACTTTAATTTTTATTAATATACTTATTATGATTAGCTAGCTGTAATATTTTAATTACTTTTATTTAGTAAGTTTACTTTATAAAAACTAATTAAATAGTATAAATATGTCGATTATTAATAATAATAGTACTAGGTAGCTTACTAGGGTAGCTACGTTTATTATTTAATAATTATACGATATAATACTTAAACTTAAGAATAAGAACGAGTAGTTTTATACTTAGTTTATAGTACCCCGACCTCTTTTAGTATTTAGAGCTAAGTACCCCGAACTAGAACCCTATAATAGGTCCCCGGATATATTCTAAGGATTCCTTATTTAAACTAGGGCCTACTTATACTATTATAGAACCTCTTTCATTACTAAGGTAAATAAGGTTTATTACGTAGCCTCTTTTTTAAGAAAGGACGCCCTCGCCTAGTTCGAACCCTTAATAAGAGACTATTTTAAGAATAACTGTTATATATAAAATAAAAATATTAAGAAGATTTTTATAAACTATACCGAATTTAAGAAAAAAATTAAAGAAATTTTTAGTAATCTTAATAAAGAACGAGTTACTAAACGAAAACTTACGAACTTTAAATAAAAAGGGTTTACTAATAAGTATATTTTAGAGTTCTAATAAATCGCTTCTAAGTTCGATTAGGGCAACGAAGTACTTATAATATTATTTTATTACGGCCTAAAAAAAAAGTTAAGGACGAACTTTTATATAAAAAAACGACCTAATAAACTTTATAAATATATAAATATAATAATTAAGATCGATAACCAACTTTATAAACAATACTTTAAGTATAAGGGTTAGAACGTATAAAATAACTAACCTAAACTTAATACTAGAAGGAAATATTAATTTTTTAATAACCGCTACTAGTTATTATAGCGGACCTATAGATCTTAGTATTATTAAAAAAAAATAACCCTGCTAGAAAAAAAGACTTTAAATACTATAATTATAATAAGCTAGGATATATAGCTAGAGACTGCTAATAACCTAATTATATTTAATACTAGCCTATTTTAAAAAAAACGAGTTAATATTGTAAATAAGGAAGTCCTTTATGGATAACTCTTTTAGATAATTTGTTATGACGATAATTATCTCGTTTATTAAGATAGTAAGGAATAAACTGGTTAGTATTCGAAAAAAACTTAAAAATAATAGATAAATAAGATATAGTACTATTTTATTATTTATTAAGACGCTAGCCGTTATAACTAAAAAAAAATCCTAACTAAGTCTATTTATATAATAAGATGAGAAGATAGCGATAAGAAATTTATTTATAAAGTTAAGGAATAGTTTAGAAATTTATTACATAAAAATAGAATTAAAATAATTAAAAGATTAGACTTCGATTTTAAGGAAGTTAAGGGAAAAAATTAACTTTTAACTTGATAAAGAACCCTACGCGGGCCTAAGTAAACTTACTTTTTAGTAAAGAATTATTATACGATTTAAATAAACCTCGTAACGTTATTTAATAATATATTTAAATAGAAATTAGTTACGGATCTTATCTTAGTATTAATAATATTAGTTTTAAAGAGGATTCTAATAAGAATTAACATAAGAATATTAACCTATTTAATAATGAATAAATACTATAATTCTATAGAATAGCCGAACCTAAAAAGGTTTTTATAATACCCTAGGTAAAAGGAGATAGTTCTTTATTTAATATTAAGGATATATTTTTATAAGGAATTGTTTTAGGTAGAGTGCTTAGATAATAAATACCTTTAGCACTTCTTACCTAAAAAGGATAGCTACTTTTATTTACGAAGACGTAATAATTAACTTATTAAGGATATTTATATTAATGACTAGTTACTAAACTAGACGATTATGTATTTTAATAGGATCTATAAGGTAATATTTAGACTAAGTCTAGACTTCCTTATATAATATTAGAACGATAATAATATAATATAGACTGATTATAGGTACGATTAGTATTAGATTTATTATATTTTTTAAGGTACGAGCCTAGAGAGAATAATAAAAATAAATAAAATAAAGGGAATAATTAAGGAATAGAATATTAAAAAAATTAAGAAAGCTAATTATAAAAGAACGATAAAAAGTAAATATTAAAAAATAAGTTCCTATGTGTAACTAAATAATAATACGATGTATACTTATTAATTAAACTTAATATATACGGACGATAACTATATATTATAATTAATAGCAGTATATAAGGAAACTTTATATTATTAAGAATAGTAAATAAACTTAATTTATTATAGATATAAAAAAAATAACTTATACTAATTATAAACGGTAGAAAGAGAAAGAGTTAATTACGATAATAGATATATTAATCGAGAGACTATATACCTCTCGATATATATTAATAATTATTTAAAATAATTATAATACGATATTACGGAGATAAGAGATATTAACGTTATTCTAAGAATCTCGTAGTTATGAAAGTATAACCTATAGATAAATTAGATTACTAGCTAGGTTTAATAAGAAAATTTAGTTACTAAACGACTTAAAAAAAAAGGTTTAAATGAATTTATTATAACTCCTAAAAAAAAAGAAATATGATATATAGTTTTTGCTAGAATAATAAAAAGCTCTAAGAAGTTCGTATTTAGTATAAACGATTAGGGATTAGAACGACTCTAGATTATACTTAAAGAGTACCGGAAATATATAAGACTATTTATAGAACCTAAAGAAATAGGATTACTAGAATATAGTAGTTAGGATATAGAGATTGAACTTAAAGAAGGAACATAACCTAGGTTCTTCCCTATATACCCTATAAACTAAGAAGAATAAGATTATTTTAATAAATATATTGACGAAAAACTTGAAAAAGGATATATTTGACCCTCGAAATCCCCTATAGGGGTACCTCTATTTTTTATACTAAAGAAAGGAAGGAAGAAATTAAAACTTATTATCGATTATAAGAAACTTAATAAAATTACGAAAAAGAACTACTATTTTTTACTTTTTTATTATTAAGCTTAGAGATTTATTTTACGGAGCTAATTAGTTTATTATAATAGACCTTAAAGAAGTATTTAATTAAATCTGAATTAAGGAAAGAAATGAATAGAAGATGGTATTTTGGACCTGCAGAGGACTCTTTGAGTATTTTATTATACCCTTTAGACTTATTAATGCTTTAGTAACTTTTTTAAACAATAGTTAACTATATACTCTGGGAGTTTGTTAATATTTTTATTATTATTTATATTAACAATGTTCTTATTTTCTTTCCCAATTTTAAAATATATAAGAAGTATATCTATATAGTATTTTAAAAACTCTAGGATACTAAGCTATATACCGAACCCTCTAAGTATGAGTTCTATATTTAAAAAGTGGACTTTTTTAAATATATTATTATATTAGGATAAATCTATATATAAATATCTAAAATAGAAGTAATTAGGGACTAGCTTATATTATAAAACGTTAAGGATATATAAGGATTTTTAGGATTCGTTAACTTTTATTAACGATTCTTTAAAAACTATATTAATATTATTAAACTTTTTTAATAATTTAATACGAAAGGATAACCTATTTATTTAGGACTTTAAATACGAAGAAGTATTTATTAAAGTTAAAAAATATAGTCGTCTCTAAACTAGTTATTATAATTTTAGATCTTTAGAAACCTTTTGAAGTTAAGACCGACGCTTTAAACTTTGCTATAGGAGTAGTTTTAAGATAACGAAACGAATAAAGAAAACTTTATTTATATTATTTTTATTTTTAAAGTATTTTACAAAATAAAATTAAATTAGTAAATTTATAATAAAGAACTAATAGCTATTATAAAAGTATTTTAAGAATAGAGATTATAATTATTTAGAACTAAATATAAAGTTATAGTTTATATAGATTATAAGAACTTTATAAACTTTACAATAAATAAGAATTTAAATAAATAATAAGTTAAATAGAGCGAGTTCTTATTTAAATATAATTTCTGAATTATTTATTAAAAAAGGTTTAGAAAATAGTAGAGTAGATGCTCTTAGTAAAAGACCTAATTACGAAGTTATGGTCCCTAAGGAAACGTAAGTTATCTTTAAAAAAAAATAATAGCCTCGTACTAATTACAGAAACTTTTTTATAATAGTTAGAAGGATTAATACTAGCCCGACTAGAAGAATAACCCTAAAGCTTATTATAGAAATTTATAGTACACCTATATACGGTTATTAAAGAGTTACTAAAACGTAGAAACGGATTTATTAATATTATAATAAATCCGCTATACGTACTAAAATTATTAATATAATTAAGAACTATGCGATTTATAAAAAAAAGTAAGAATAGCCTATATAAACTATATAGCGAGCTATAACTATTATAACTACTTACGGAAGTATAATAATCGATTTTATAGGACTTTATTATTAAATTACTAAAGTTTAAAGAACTACTTACGAACGTATAGTATAATAATATCCTAGTTATAGTTAATTAACTTATTAAGTTCGCTTATTTTATACTCTATAAAAAAAGTTAGCAACGTAAAGGAATTAGTATATACATTTTTTAAAAATATTATTATTATTTACGGTATACCAAAAGAAATTATTTTTTAATAGAGGTATTCTATTTATTTTAAAGTTTTAGAGATCCCTAATTTCGTAACTTAGTATAAATTATAAACTATTAATTACCTTTTATTTATAAACCGATAGTTAGATAAAAAAGAATTAACTAGATTTTTTAAAATATACCTCCGTTATTATATAAATTACGATTAAAATAATTAAGTAATATTATTACTAATAGCTTAATTTATATATAATAATATAGTTAGTAAAAGTATAAGAGAATCCCCTGTTCTATTTAAATTACGGATATTAGCTAATAATATATAGAGAAGTACGATAAGGACTATAAGCTATTAAAATAGTAGTAAACGTAATAAAACTCTGAGAAATTTAGAAGAAAGTATTTTTAGATCTTGAGTTTATGCACTAATATATAAAGAAAAACGTAGATAGATTAAGGATTAGAGGACTAACTTTAAAAGAGGGAGATAGTGCCTATTTCTTTTGTTATAATATTAAAACAGAAATAACTAAGTAATAAATTAGATTATAAAAAACTTAGACTTTTCGAAATTACTTAAAAAAAATTTTTAAATATTAATTATAAATTAAGACTCCTAGATATAATAAAGTACTATTTAGTTTTTTTATATTTTACTTCTCGAACTAGTACTTAAAGGTTTATATATAGAAGATTATATTATTATAGAACTTAATGAATTAGAGTACGAAATTAAACGAATTATTAACTATAGGGTTAGGAACGAAATACGAGAATTCTTAATTAAATAGAAGAATTACGGATATAAGGAAAATATATGGGAGCTATATAATAATTTTTAGAACGTACGAGAACTTCTAAACGACTACTAAAGAATAGCTAAGCCCCGGAAAGCTTATTCGTAGCTGGAAGACCTAAGTCTATAAAGCTAGTACTAAAAGAGGACTAGTTAATCTTATTTAGAGCGCCTTAAGCGGCTAGATCCTTTATAATACGTATCTCTTATACTTCTAAGGATTTTTTTTTAGCCTCTTACTCTTTAACTAATTATATCCCGCAGCGGATGAGATCTAAATTACGCTTTTTTTAAAAAGCGTTTTTATTTCCTTAAATAAGATAAATAACTTAGAGTAGTTGCTAATTAGGTTTATAATATTTCTAAAGCCTCCTTTACCTCTTACTTTTTATACTCTACTTTTTTTTATTTTTTTAAAATAATAATTTATTATGGTAAGTTAGTATTATAATAATTAATAAACAAAGAGGAACTTATAAGTATTCGCTATATTATTATTATTATAATTTAATAATTTATAAATAGTATACTCGCTATAGCGTTTAGAATTAAATAAGTTTATTTTATATACGTAGTTATGCTAGAAATAAGGAGAATACGGTATTATGTTATATTTTTTATATATTATGAGGATACTAAGAGCCTAACGATTGTACTTAATTTTATTATAACGAGCTTCGTAAGAATTAGGTTTTTGAATGCGACTTAATATAGTGTTAGGATATTTATAAAAATAAAACTTAACGAACCTTAACTTAGGTTATAACTATTTATTTATAAGTTTACAGGGACTAGACTTTTAAGGGGAGAAGTTAATATTATAATTTAATATATATAACTAACTTAGAGGTTAATTTACTAACTGCGGCGGTTATAATATACTATATATATAAATAAAATAGGGATATAGCTATTCCTCGCGGAATAGAAGAACTATAAGATAAGTTACGTATTAATAAGATAAGGATTATTTTAGATTAGATTAATTTAATATAACTTAGGGGCTAAATAATTATTTTAGATTAGATTGATCGAGAATAACTTAAAAAAATAAAGGATATATTTAGGAACGAGATTTATATATAATATAGATTTAAGCCGGGCTTAAAAATAGACTTTTTATAGCTTTTTTAATAATTAACTTAGTATTAAATTTTATAATCGCTTTTAGCTATCTTTATTAAGAAGCCTTTTTAATAAGATTATAATTAATTATCGAAGCCTTATTTACTTTACGACTTATAAATATAGTTTTAAGGAAGCTATTTACGACTATAATACTATTTACTTAGTATTCGTAGCCTTAACTTTTGCTAATATACTTATTATGACTAGCTGGCTGTAATACTAAGTTAATAAATTAAAAATAGAGTAGTTAATTACTTAGAGTATTTATAATTAAAAAAACGGATTAATAATAGATTTATTTTTAAAAACGAAATAGGAAGTATATATTATAGGCTAAACTTAATTAATAAATCTAAGCTTTAGTTTAGATATTATTATAGCTTATTATATTATTTCCGTAGAGGTCTTATTATAATACTTTTTTTTTATAAAATCCCCGCTCTAAAAGTCTTTACTCCTTAGCTTAGATTCTATATATTAAAATCACCCCTACGTGGACTCACGAGGGCTAGACTCTTAATAGTTGAGGATCGTACCATCATGGTCCTACCTAACTATTCGTTCAGAGCTGGGAAGACTGCTCTTTGCGATGCCTGACTTTAAATCCTGACCACCGCTCTTGTTTCCCAAAGCCGTCCGGAAGAGCTCGGACAAACTTTGGACAACTTGGTCGGAGTAGATGGCATAGCTGCCAGGGGGATGAAGAAGGCAATAGAGACGGAGACTAGGTTCCCAGCCTATTAGAAAAGGGTTGCAGACATACAGTGACACGGATCTCCTTACAAAAAACGACGAAAATCCAGCCTGGTGCCTCAATGAAAGAGATGGCATCGATTGCAAACAGGGAAGTCAGAAATGAGAGCGGAAGCTGGAATGGAGCACGTCAGTACATACAACTCAGAACGCTCGAGTCTGTGGGTGTGTTGCACAAAAACAATTGTAACCACGGTAAAAACCATCAGCGTTTCTTCTTGCTTCATTGACAGTGTTGACTGGTCATTGGCTGCCATGCTCATCTCGAGCGATACAGTCGTTTGCTGGAGTGACAGAGTGTTGTTGACCTGCAAGTTTGGACATTAAAATAGGGTCGAGTGAATTGTAAACGTAAGGTACTCACCGAAGTCTGGATTCGGTCTGCCACCTTGTCCATTTCCTTGATGTCATTGACAACATGGGAGGCACTAAGACCAGCTTCTTGAGAGCCTCGAAGTTTTTGCATCTCCCGCTGAACATCTCGCTGGTATTGTGCAACCGCTTTGAGTATGTTCAGTTCGTCCCGAATGTCTTTGATACGGCTGGATAGATCCTCTGCCTTTCTTATGGCAATTAGATTCTTCTTTATGCGTGCTTGTCTTTTTCTTTCCAGCTTACTGTCAGTATCTTTTCGAGTTCGTCTGTCGTCAATGCCCATCTGACAGCTTCCCCCACCCGCATTCTTCATTCCAATAGCAACTGAAATTCCTCGATATCTTTTTCGTCATTCATTGTGGCCAGTATCTCGCTGGCCTCTGAGCTAAACTTCGCAAAGAGATTTGCTTCATCGATACCCTAGTTATACCTTGGCCAAATTCAGTGGATTTCAATGCGACTCTTTACATACAATTTTGTTGATGGAATTCGAAAACATTTGACGCATAGACAAGAGCTCTGGCGGGTACTCCACAGAAGTCTGGGAATTAGCGCGAACTGCCAAGTCGGGGACTGAAGCGGAGGCTCTTCGGCGGTACCATTGACTTCAAGTGTTGTCGGTAAACTTTTACGTGAGGTCTTTAGCAGAGTCTCATACGATGCTATGCAGAAGTCGATGATGAGCTGGCTCATCTCAGCCGTTGATCCTGGCAGGGAATGACTACCACCGGATTCTATTTGCTTCGTAAGATGGTCAACTACGCCCTCCAAAAGCATGTTTTTCCTCCCATCAATTGGATGAGAAGAGGCTGAAGACGATCAATTAGTATCCCATCAATTACCTACGGAATGGCAAAGGCAGAAATATTTCCATTTGGTCTAAGTTTCCTCTACCACATGTTTCTTTAATTCAGGGATACAGTAGGAATAAACATGAACTTACCCCCTGTTACCCTTTATCTTCAAAATACACCTTTTCCCTCTACACTGTCGCTGTCTCGTAGTTGATGGGATGCTTGGCTACTCCCAAGACTCCGTCGAAGACGAGGACAACGTTAACTCGCCAAGAAGGGAAGGTGACCCAATTTCACGCTAGAAATGGGACATTCGATTGAAGAATTCAGAATAACGTCTCTTGAACCAACGGAAATATAGCGAATGAGGAATATTGCGAGTCTAGTACTATCGGAAATCGACTGAGGCTGACCGGAGGTCTTGCACGGGGCAACGGAACTGCCGAGGAGTAGGAGCAGAAGAGATCATGGTTTCCGAGTTTCAGAATGCGTTGCCGGGTCCGAAAACAGCAAATAATTTGCCATTGACTACCTGACAGTATTCATTTCACATTGAGTGAGTATTTACTTGTGCAACTCTTCGAAGACATTCTTCAGCTATAATAGTGCATGTCACGTCGTAGGAGTACGGTAATTAGAGTTATGGTTGCTGAATCGTGAAGTGGATACCAATTACAATCGTTTGATTGGGCGGCCAGACTTATCCCTGCCAACGTTCACTTTTTGTGGCTTGGAATAGTGAAATACTCTTCACGGGCAACTGGTCTTGGTTTCCTCCATGGTCAGAGACTTGATCATGCTATATTCCCCTTCACTCAGGTGTTCAGGCATCAAGTTAATGTGAGATCTGTATTGGAAGATGTAGACAGTATCACGTTAGGCAGCAAGTGTAACATCGGGGCAGTGGTTATTTTTGAGTCGCCCTTGTAAGACAATAATTCTCACGCTAACACAGCTTCGCCTAGGCACATCGACGTAATCGACATTCCAAGCACGTTTTTCATTCGTTCAATGCTTACAGGTAAGATTAACGGCCGACGGCGCAGCTCCGACTCTCACTCAGGTGTCTCAAAAACATATCAGTTTCTGAACCTGGTGGTCCAGCCCTGCGAACCCTTGCGCCGACTGCGCCCGGAATCCTCCCGCCATCATGGGATAAACGCAGCGATTCGCCGCGGTGCCTTCGCCGGGGAGCTACGGGGAGCCCAGTCTATAAGCTGACTGCAATTAGAATAAATCACCAGCGTTTTTCTGGTTCTCAATACACTCAGAGTTCAATTTGCCCTTCCTCATCAAACATCTGCGCACACCCCAACCAACAACTCACGTCTTTCTGCCGAAGAAGAATTTGCTATCCACCAAGATAAACTCCGATCTACGCAAAATGCCTGCTATCCAGCTCTCAGAAACAGCTAACGGCGCCATCCGCCAATTACTTTCGGCACGCGACTTCGACGACGACTACAAGGACACCCGGAACAAGGCCAGAGCTATCGGGGGTGGCGTAATCGCAGCCATTGTTGTCATCATCGTCCTCACCATTGCCGGCGTTATCTTCGCCGTTATCAAATGTAGCCGCAGCAAAAGGAGACGGGTGCAAAATGAGTTGGAGATGAAGAAGTACGTGGGCGGAATTCCGGTCACCAATGCGGCGACGGCGGGCAACACGAACAGTCAGCCAACCAGCGGGGGGAACATGAACGGATACGGGTTTAGTGGAGGATATGTTGCGAACGACGGAATTACGGGCACCGACAAGGATGCTCACAACGTGTCGGATGCGATGCCCCCGGCATACACTGCAAACAACAGCTCGACAGCGAACTAGAACCCAAACGAACATCGACGAAGACAACAAATAACAATAAAGATTGGGAGAGGGAATTACGACTACCTATAGACATGGCGTTTCGGAAGAGAGCGAACAACCAATCGTTAAGGGCATGTCTTTTGTGGTTTGAGAGGGAATATCGATCCCAGGTGTTCGATGGCCACACGCGTTACTGCATTGGCATTGGCTCAAAGCTGGCCGAGAAGAAGCAGAGAGCGCAGTCTGAGGGGCGCATTCATCATGCTGGACCATGAATCTTGGAGGAAAATCACACATTGCATCTATCGTCTATGCATGGCTAAGAGCAAAAGAATTGATTTTACCAAAGGTGAAAATACAGGTGTGAAAACAAATTTGATAAATATGTGCAAAGGAAAGGAAAAAGTCAAACGATGCAAACGTCTCCCTTATCCGCGAAGCTTGAACCAGATGAGTCTTTCTCGAATAGTCGTTGCATGGCAAAGACGACGTCGCAGTCTCAATGTCCAAGCTTGAAACCACCCCAGTTGAGCTTGCTGAACACCATGTTGGGGTCGTACTGAGCTCGGATATCTTTCATCCTCTGCAGGTTACCCTGTCCGTAAGCAGGGAAAGGCTTCTGCCACTCGCCAGCATCGCCCATGTAGACAAACTCGGTCGCAAGTCCCAACTCCTGGTTGATCTCGTGGTGGTGGGCGAGGAAGTTCTGGGACCAAGCGGTCATGCGGAGGTCATCCTCAGGGCGGGCCCAAGAGGTAGTGATTTGCCACCCTTAGATTCTCAGTCAGTTACTGCCGGGGCGAAATTAATGAGGACGCGGGTGCGAGAACTTACAGACATAGGACTGGTCTGCATCCAGACCGAAAGTGTTGCCGATGCCGTTATTCTTCCCAACAGCCAAAGCAGTCCTCGGGACTGTGTTCAAGATGAATGTAGGACGGACGCCTTCAATGTCGGCGATGTCGGCAATAGCTTCAACCCAGGCCTGGTAGATCTCGTACAGGCGGTCGGCGTCGGGAATGATAGTCTGGTGACCGAACTGAATGCTAAACGAAAATCGTTAACAAGTGTGCGCTGGAAAGCGGTCATGACGAGGACTTTTCTTACCGGAACATCTGGTTGGGGGACAACATCTGGGAGTGCCAGTCGATAGGTCGCGTCACATTATGGCTGCGAGAAACGGCGGGAATAGAAGTGAAGTTCGCAAAGTGAGACGGGGGTGAGACAGTGGTCTCCTGCAGACCGAAGACTTGCGGGACAACTTCCTTAGTCGTCACATTGTAGTTGATGTTGATGACGGCACCGGCACCCTCGGAGTTGTCATCGCTAAGGGCAAAGTCGGCAGCAGCCTTGATGAAGGCCTGTGTGGCAGACTCGTTGAAGATCTGGTAAGTGCTAGTCGCCATGGGCAGATCCAAAGTCTTGAGAGAGAACTTGGTGACGATGCCGAAGTTGCTAGCACCACCCTTGAGAGCCCAGAAGAGATCCGGGTTCGACGTGTTAGTCGCGGAGACTTGAGTGCCGTTACCGAGGACGACTTCGTATTTGATCACGTTGTCCATGGAGAAACCGTACTTGTTGAGAAAGTAGCTCACGCCGCCGATCAAGGTCAGGCCGGGGACGCCAATGATCTTGAGACGGCCGCCAATAGCGTACTTGCCGTACGGCGCCAGGGCGGAATAGACGTCAACCCATTTGTTGCCGGGACCGACGTCGACTGTGTTCTCGTCATTGTTGACTGTGACTGTGTTCAGGCCGTTGAGAGCAAGGAGGACTCCGTCGTCGATCGTGTTGGCTCCGGGGTACTGCAGGATATGAGTGCTTAGTGGGCTGCCTTATGCTGCAGGGGATAAAGAGATAGGGGGTTCGGGAGTAAGATTATGCGTACATTCATATGGCCACCACCCTTGACAGCGAACTGGGCCTTACAAGTGGAGAGGATCTCCACGCCCTTAGCGACATCGTCGGCAGTTGAAGGGAGATAGATGCAGGCTGGATGAAGGTTGGCTCTTTTGTCCCAGACGTTGACACGCTGGGTCTCGTACGCTGTCGAGTTGGAGAAGAGGGTGAAGTTAGAAGAATGATTGCTCAAGCCAGTGCAAGCGCACTTGACGTTGTCGGAGACCAGGAGGTCTCGGCGGCCGAAAAAGGAACTGGTAGCCGAGGCAGAGTTGAACAGCAGAAGAGCTGGGAGAGCGAAAGAATACAACATGGTTGTGATTGACTGTTGATTGAAGTGCAAACGGGGAGGCTTGTTGGAGTGAGTGATCGTGGGTGAAGCGTACTTCGACAATGATATGGGAAAGAATTAACCAAGTATTTATCTGTCTTGAGGGAAATTCTTTTGAATAACCTTGCCACTCTTCTTCCTTTCAGTGCAACCCCCTTTACAACAAAATGGTACCCTCTACGCTACTGTCTCTGCGATCTTCCTCAATCACTACAATACGGTGCTCCATCATGATGATCCGCTACGAAAGTCTCAATCGCAATCGGTCTCGCTCTATGCCTTGCCGCTTAGGAAGATCGACTCAACCTTGTAGGTGGAATCCATCCAAAAACTCCATTGTGGATTTCGTCACCCAAAGTCCGCAAAAGGCTTCTAGCAAGATATTCTGGTCGAGCTTACGCTACTTGTTAGTCGACGATACGTAGCACGCAAGTCCGCCATAGCCGTCTTCGTCAGCGAACCACTACACCCCTGCCACTTACCTTAGCTACCTTGCCCTACTGGCAGTTGAACTGGCCCGAAGAGACACGGCATTACGGTTCCACAGAAGGGTTCGCCTGATGGACGCAGATGAGGCGTTTCCCGCGAGGCCATGCTATGTACTGGCGCCCTAGTGTGCCATCTTAAGACCCTACCCCGGATCACTAGGTCGAGGAGATTTCGCAGTGCCACCTCATCATTCCGCCGTCAAAGCGATGGGACGAAATGATTACTTCTCATTGACGGGATTAAACTGTGGTACTTGCTTCTTTCCCACCTTAAACAACGTGCTCTGTCCCTGACGATCAACCTAACGGAGTAGAATGTGTTCCAGACTTTGACCTTGGCCTGAAAAGCCACCCCTGACGTTTCCAGCCACACCTGCGTCAGAGCGTGGTGTTCCGCTCGCTCTCGCTTTCGGCGATGGGGCCCCCTTTGAACGCTTGTGCATGAAGACGAGCGGAGAGCTGTGCTAGTTTTTTGGAGTTGGGTGGAATTGATGTAGATCTGCTTCCGCATACCCACTCTTTTGTTCTACGTGTATTCCTTTACGTGGATCCGTATCCAAGTTTCCCACGTGAAGGGAGTACGTGTATCCGTATTGCTAATCTGGGTCGTTTCATCGTGGCTTGTCTGAAGACACCTAGTACTCAAAGCTAACACGTCGTGAACTGTGGATTCCACGATCGTAACTTGGGTACGTTATCGCAGGCCCTCCCCTTTCGTTACTGTTCCGTATATATATGTCTTTGCCAACTTCAGCCCGAGACTTTCGGCAAGTCAAATGATTGCCTAGTGAGGCAATGACTACCTTGACTCAAATGCAAGAACAGAGTTCCAACCATTGCCTTCTGTTGTGTTCGTGCTTGACCAAGCACGGTCCATGACTGGAGACGTTTTTCAAGCGTTGGCCGTTTTTCAAGCGTTGGCCGTTTTTTAGAACACCTGCCTCTGAGATAAATGATTTTAGATGAAAGGGATTAGGCGAAATCATACCAGGTGACATTGAAGTTCTACGGCACCGTTTCATCGAGTTAAGGTTTGCTCCTACAGCTGTCGAACGCATCGACACATTGTACCGCGCGGTATGGATGCTGTGGCTTGACGTTCGGACATTTTTTAGACTTTCCAGACCCCGGTGATTCCGCAATAACTGTAAATTGACCACAACCACCTGGGTAATGTGGGAGAACTCACCTCCTTCAACCTAAGCCGGACCCCTCGAGATCTTATTCCGAATTTTCATTCACCACCAACGAGAGCGATGAACGCCACTGTCAATCATACTTGGTCCGAGGCAATGTCTGAGCTAAGACTACGGCCCACAGTCGCATCGGGCGGCACTCTTCTACCTCAATCGTTGACGGCGAAAGGGTGGTTAGCATGTCTTGTTTTATCACTTATGGACGGACTTCTCGACAGGGTCCTTCGATATCAGCAAAAGGATCCTGCGCGTCGGGCGCGGGATGAGAGGCGAAGACGACGGCTGGGAGTCTGGGAGGAGAGGCATCACAGCGGACTGGAAAAGCTTCACGAAACGCTATGTGATCTAGACATCCCCGAGGTGGACCTCAATACGGTCGACATGCATGAGTGGTTGGACTACGCATTTCAAAAATCATCGTGAGATTCCGCATTTGGTTTTACAATCATTGATGCCGAACCCCGACGGAAGTCCTTTTTTTTAGTCCAGGAACTCCACGAGTGAAGTATTCAGACGAGGAGAAAACGATGACCTGCAAGGCCCCTGTGGATTGTTTCGTTACCGATGAGAGTCTCTCTGATTGTAAGTATATTAGCGAGCTTTACGGCTTCAGCTAAAGCACCCCACATTCCATTCTCACGAAGTTATTACCACCTGCTAACAATTGGGATGTAATTAGTATTAGGATATAGTGCGGAACATGTTGATTTGCTGCCCGCAGGAACACAGTGCCCGTCGAGCATCCGCCAAAGAATCCCGACGATATCATAGATTGGCGTCTAGCACGCCGCGAGGTCAAGCTTGCTGGAATGGAAAGTAGAAGGAGTAATCAGGGTTCCTTAACACCAGGCCCGGGTCACCGTCAATGACTCTATTAGTCGATTGTGAAGAGAAGAAGAGTTGCGACATGTAAAATGTTGAGAATTTTGTCGTCATGTAGAAGAGAGCGCTTCGATATGATTCAAGGTGGCAAATGATGATAATACTGACGGAAAAAAGAACAATTAAACTGGACATTCCCCCAGATATTTAGCTACTGAGCACCCAAAATGACATTTCTGGCTCCTGACAAGCCTCAGCCTCGCGCCTTGATATTTACTCACTCATTCTTCATCTTCTCGAATCCTCAACGTGGTCTGAAGAGATTTTAGGCTGCCTCTTGATATCCGCCGCATCTTGCTCAAACCGATTTAGCTCCGGGTCCTTGGTTCCGGGATTGACGATCTCGTCCCCGAACTTGGCAGCCACCTCTTCAAGTGACAAAAAGCGAGTCTCGGGCAGGAAAAAGAAATAGACGGTCCCCGCAAAGGCGTTGCAGGCAATAAAGACGAAGTAAAACTTCCACTCGATGGCATCGAACGCGAGTGATGCCGCGTAAGACAACCAAATTGCCGTAACAGCCTGTGTGAAGACCGAGAAGCCAACGCCGACGCCACGGAGGTCGAGAGGAAAGATCTCTGCTACCAAGACCCAATTCACACTGTTAAAGAAGAATGAGTACGCAAAAGCGAATAAGAATATGAACGCAACACCAGCACGGGACCCGGCGGGATTGGAGTCGTCTTGGAAAAGTTTCGACAACGCCGTCAAGACCGCTAGGAGGAAGGCGAGCGTAAAACTCCCGGATATAACAGTGATGCGTCTCGTCCAGTGGTCGGCAACGAAGAAGACGTTGATGATCTGGCCGATAACAGCCATGAAGCCGTATAACCCGCCGATTAGGAGTACAGTCTGGCCCTCGTACCCAAGAGAATTATACATAACGGACTGGTAGTTCTGGATGATGTTGGACCCTGACAGTTTCATCATGTTGACTGTTAAGCAAGCTAGCAAAGTTCTGCGGATGTACTGGCGTGTGAACAGGTTCCAGAAGTTGGAAATTTTCTTCTTGTTTGCTTCGAGTTGAATTTGGCTGATCATTTCGGCGAACTCTTGCTCTATCGTTTCTGCACCTCTGTGGGCGTGAAGAGAATACATGACCTTCTTGGCGTTGTCGTATCGCTCTTTCATAGCCACTGTCCAGTTTTTGTTAGTATTCAGATGTAATTCGGAACTCCTTGACCTAACAACTATCATGGTGAAAAATGACGACGTAGGGACTTACACCATCGCGGAGAGTAGGGCAGGAAAAATGTCATGATGGCGAGGCACAGTGCAGGCGGAATCTGTGTGGCTAGAGGGATACGCCACTGTAGTTCACCAACCGCAAACGAGCCTGCATAGCCCACCCATCCAGCAACAAAGAAGCCGAGAGTGTTCATCAACCCTTTCAAGCCAACAAGAAATCCGCGATTCTCTGGAGGGCTGAGCTCGGCAAGGTACACAGGGGCCGTCGGATAGACCATACCCGTCGAAAATCCCGAGAAGGCACGACCCACAATCATCATGGCCGGGTTCACGGCGGCGGTCTGCAACACGGCTCCTGCGACGCTGACACACGCTCCAAAGAGTAGTGTCCAGCGACGGGATAATTTGTCCATGCAGTAAGCGGAACCACCGCTGCCAAAGGCGTATCCTGCGTAGTATCCAGATACGATGCCTGCTCGCACGGACACATTGTCCATTGATGGGCCGTACATGTATAGTTTGAAGGTCGTCTGAGCGATGGTCGAAGCAATGATGCCTGTGTCGATACCATACACGAATCTGGGCGGTACATAATATTAGCCTCCACACAACGCTAGATTATCCTTGGAAACATATGGACTTACCCAGCAAGACTGATTGCTAGTCCAATGAGAATCGACCTAGTCGAGTTGCCACGATGGCCAGCCCTCTGCTTCACCATCTTGCCGACCATTGCCAAAATGGTGCGAGTTTGAGGAGATCGAAGGTATTGTTCACAGAAATAGCGTACCTAGAGACCAGCCTAAGGTTTCTCTGAGCGAAAAAAAATAATAACAAAAAGAACTTGAAGCAAAACTGTATCCACAAACAACGCAAACGTGGTTCCGAGCTGCGGTGATAAAGAAAAACTGCAAGTCAATGATTGTTATCCATTCATTTATAGGAAGTTACTGAAACAAGAAAGTCCTTGTATATCAGCATGTTGGTACACATCTAGGGACATAATATTGTCAGCAAGAGCAATAAGGCGCTGGTTCTCCCCGCATATCCGCTTCCCCACGATGGAGCAGGAGGATCTGTTCCACCCCCGCAGTCATCCATGAAGTCTTGCTCATATTAGCTAGTCAGCACATGTCGGATTGTCATCAAAATTCTCCGAAATCCCGATCATAGTCTCGTTTCATGGCAGGGGTCAGAAATGCCGGAGACAATCCCATTTGGTTTAGACTATCCGCGGATGAGGTGGGGGCTGTCTTCAGCATCGGCCGATTTTCGTGGAAGATCAGTCAGGCCTAATCGTTGAGTCACGACTGTCCCCTCGATATGTACGAACAATCCGTCCGAGAACCGCGAGTTGATGACTTTCATTTGTGAGGGGAGATACCCCATACCAAGTCGTTTGGCTTTCACCAACCTGACAGTACGAGAGTGTACTCATGTTGAATCTTAATATTCCGTCTAGAGACTGGTTGTGTTCTCGAGGAAATTAATCATTGTACCTTAATGCTAAGCGCTCCATTCTTGAGAAGCCCAAAACTACACCTTAGGTGCATGAACACTATCTCCGCAGGGAAGTAGTTGAGATATGGAGACTGAAGTTGCAGAATCATTATGTTAGAGGCCTTCTGAGAAGGTGAATCTAGTCATACCCTACGTATCTACCATTTTGGAACGTTTGGAGAAAACTCAGGGTGGAACTTTCTCATATACGTTGTGTCATCGCGTTTCCTTAGTCCGCAGTCCAGGTAGAGTTGATGAAGATACGCCAACTTCTTCCTGTCTAGCTCAACTCCCAAGCCAGGCGCGGTCGGAACGTTTAAACCACCATCATACCACTTGAGTACTCCATCAACGACGACATCCTCATCCCGTGGTTTCCATGGCCAATGAGTGTCGCAAGCATAGTCCAGGTTGGGGGTAGCCGACGCAAGATGAGTCATGGCCGCAAGCGATATGCCCAGGTGACTGTTGGAGTGCATCGACAGACGCATTCCCCAAGTCGCGCAGATGGCGGCCAGAGTCTGAGACTTGCGCAAACCGCCCCAAAAGTGATGATCGGAGAGCACCACCTGAACAGCGTTCTGCAAAATGGAGGTGGGCAAGTGGGAGAATGCAACGACGGCCATGTTTGTCGCCAACGGCATCGACGCCTCTTTGGCAACGGCAGCCATGCCCTCGATTTCTGGAGCCGGGTCTTCCAGGTATTCGACGATCCCTTCGAGTTCCTTTGCAACCCACTTTGAAGTCTCAACGGTCCAGGCGGCGTTGGGATCGAGTCTTAAAGGCACACCCGGAAAAGCTGCATGTAATGCTTTGATCGCTTCCACCTCTTGTGCTGGTGGGTAGACACCGCCTTTCAACTTGATCGCTTTGAAGCCGTATTCGTCAATGATCTTTTTGGCCTGCTTTACCACACCGGCAGGGTCAAGAGCCGCGCCGTATTCGTCGTCCGGCTGTCCAGGGTGCCCTGCCCACTTATAGAAGAGGTATGCCGAATACTGGACGTTGTCTCTGACGCGGCCGCCGAGAAGGTCACTCACAGGTACCCCTGCAAGTTTTCCTTGAATGTCGAGACACGCAACTTCAAAGGGTGAGAAAACCTTGTCCGCAACGGAGGCTGTCGTCACCATGCCTGCCATCCCGTCGCCGCCGGTGCTGGTGTCGCCTGTCAAGGACTCGACGCATAGCTGGTATATCGAGTTTGTTTCGTACACGGTGAGGCCCTTGACTTTATCGGCCGCAAGCTGGAGACGGCCCAGGTGTGTTGAGTCTCCGTATGATTCCCCTAATCCATAACCGTCATCTGTTATGACTTCGATGATGCTGCGTAGTGCAAATGGCTCATGTACACCAACGCTATTTAGCAGCGGCATGTCATGAAATGCCACTGGTGTGATGACAATATCCCGAATAGTCCCACGTCGATACATGATGGCTGCCTGTGATTTCGAGTTCAGATCCTCCCTTTCTTATCTGTTTTCGGCTTGCTTCGTTGCTGTTGTTGAAGGCAGCCCGTGAAATTTAGCGATGTTTTTAACGTCACCAACCGAACTGAACTCCAGCAGCTTGAATATCTGGTCGTCTAATAGGTGACCACGCGGGGTACGATCTGTAGGATTAGTGTGCCATTCGAAGGACAATAATCCGTATGTGGGGTGGAACGCCGCCTTTTCCGCGCATGTTGGAGTAGAACCAGGATCGGCAGACGTCCGACATCCGAGGGAGCGGGCATCCGCGGCTCCAAAGACGGAAAAGTGCATCCGAGTCGTACCATCAACAACATTTGTCTGATGAATGACAGAAGTGAATTCGAGTCTCTCGCGCAAAGTATCTAGTCTATCCGAGGAAGCAATGAATGAGTCGCCGATCGCACCACTGTCCCGGACTCGACTGGCAATCGATACCGCAGAATCGAACAGGCCACATAAAAGGCTCCGAGGAGATCCTGTGCCTCCACGAGTAAGCAGGGCCTGCGATAGGTGCAAATCGTTAGTTTTCAACAGAATGGTGTGTCATGTTGTTCAATGGCTAACATCTAGCATGCTGGTTTCAGTCGCAAGACACGATGCTCGGGGACATGGCCGTGCGTCTTTTGCGCAGAGTTTAAGTTAGATTGCCAATTCACCGCAGCCTACAGACGAGGTCAATTTCTTCCCGGTATTGATAATGATGCCGAGAATCTCGAAAGGCATAGTTCTCTAGCGGGCGCGAACCCAAGCCCTTCTGAGAAGGCCACGGGCAGAAAGCACCCCAGAACCTCTGTTCATCAGAATCCATTTGTCGAAACGATTCAAAGAGGTTTAACTTCAACCTCCAGAACTGCCATTGAATCGCCAATCTCGTTTCAATCTCCGTCTGTCTTTCAAGATGGGGAGATGACAAGTAGTCCTCGCTGTGCTGTGGCGGTTGACCATGTTCCCCAGCTCTCCGAGACGAACTCGTTGAGGAACTCGCCAGAGCCACCACAAATAGATGAACAGGGCCACTATGTAGGACCTGCATCCGGTGTTTCCTTTCTCTCTCGAATACAGAAAAGACTGAAGGTGCAATCTCCTGGATTTCTGAACTCCTCAGTCTTCAACTTCGGGGATCGTCCATTGCCTGGACAAGACTCTTCGTTTGCGATTTTGCCGCCGAAAGCTGTCGCAGAATCGATGGTTAGAAGGTATTTCGACTTTGCTGCCACGACACATCGCTTTTTGCACCGGCCCACGATTCATTCCTGGCTAGAGGAGTTGTATGAGACGAATGGATTTATGCTCTATAAGGAGTCGGCAAGGAGCCGAACTGCGCTTCTATTCATGGTTTTTGCCCACTCGAACAATTATCGAAGTCGCCAGTCCGAGCAGACTAAAGATTCTATTATAGAATGCACAGAAACCAGGCAAGTATCTTGTCCGAGTTCGAGACAACGTTGAAGATATTTGCTTACCTTTCTCGCTACTCAGTGCTCGATTCTTCGCTGTTGCGGAACACCAACTCTCCATGGAAAAGGGTGAAATCAGACTGACGCATATCCAAGCGCGGCTAGCACAGTGCTTCTATCTACTGGCACAATCTAGGCTTAATCACTGCTGGACGCTCTTTGGTATTACCGCACAACTGGCAATAGCGCTTGGTATTCATAGGAAATCCCAAGTGGCTCCCAAAACTTGTGGTCGTCTAAACTTTGTTGACTTAGAGTGTCGAAAACGTACTTTTTGGTGTGCCTACAATCTCAACACCTATCTCAGCGCTGCTTTGGGGCGACCAATGACCTTCCATGACGAAGATATTGACCAGGAATTGCCGCTTTGCATTGAAGATGATCAATTACGCTCCGGCTGTGGAATGGATTCGACAGAAAGTAGTCGCTTGGCTATATCAGCTCCTGTTGCGCAAATCAAGTAAGCATTCAAAATCTCATCGTTGTGTTGGATCTTTCCTGCAAGTTCATGGAAAAGCAACGGTCAACCACTAAAAGCAGTAGACTCTCAAGGATAGTAGCCCGAATTCTGCGGAGCCTTTATGGCATCAAACCTTGTTCAACTAAGGAGCACCTTACACTCGCTGCAAGGTTCAACAAAGACTTGCTTGAGTGGCGAGAGCCAATTTCCTACCTTCTTGACACAGTTGGATCTCCAGCTTTGTATGTCAAGCTGGTTCTGAGGCAACGTGACGTTCTCAAGCTTGCCTTTTGGCATGCCTATATACTTGTTCAGAGACCTTTTCTCATCAATTCCCTCAATAACCTCTCTGGACACGGTCAAGAAGATGACAGGTTGCAAATGAGACATGAAGAGATGCGAAAAAATATCCAGCTCTGCGTGGACGCCGCCACAGAAATCACGAAGCACATCAACTATATCAAGGACGCCGGCGAGCTCTATAGTACTCTCTTTGTGAGTTGCTACCTTCTGTTTTGAGAATCATTCTAGCACCGCACACGCTCACACCCATTAGTTCATCCCGTATTACGGATTCAGTGCAGTCGTAGTGCTTTACGTTTTCGCAATCCAGCGCCGTACCGAGTCACCAGAGACCTACCTGGATTGTTTCCGTCTTGCTTCTCGATGCCATGCTCAGATTGAAAGTATTGCAACTAGTGGATCACTTATGCAGCGCTACGGTGTTGTCTTACAAGAATTGCGCCTCGAGGTTCTGCGGAATAATACTTATCTCGCGTCGTGTTCAACTCCTCGAGCTGGAAATCTTTCAACGCCAAATGAGGACAATGAGAATTCCCTCGTATCATACCAGGAGTCTCAACTGGATCCCGGGGTTGGTGACAGCGGATTGAGGCTTGCGGTGGGACGAGCTGCCGAAGGCGTGCCCCAAGATGTTGCCGATCCTTTCCACGCCTTTGATGTCGGATTCTTTAATATGACAAACTGGGCGCAATTTGATTCACTGGTAGGTAACATTTCTCATATAACCCTGCTAGAATCGACAAGTCTAACATGACACTTGCCTGTTCTATAGGTTACGGGGGGTGCTGGGAATTTTGATGCGTTGAGTTACGACGACACTGCCGATCTTTGGGGTCATGGAGACGTAAGGCTCAATCCCTGAGGCGTCCACTCATCCCCAAGCGGCAAGGTTTTCGAGAGATTTCCACACAACTCTAGAGGCGGTATTGATCGAGAGAGCCGCGATTCTCGGGAGAGATCTGGTGCTTGATGGCGGAAATACCATGCTCAGATCACGCGCGTTGGGGGAAGCTTCGCAAAAGTCGTGCCGACATAAGACCACCAACAAGCGTCATTAACCAGAGTGGAAGAGGCCCGCATTTTCTGTTTTTTTGACTAACTGAGGCCAAGGATCTGGCATCTGTTCATGCGGGGGTGATGGTCCGACGGAGACCGGCTGGGGCCGAATGTCACGGGTAAAGACTTCCTGCAAAAGGGCTTTTTGTATCAATACCTTTTTATCAAGCCGCAATCGGACAACGACATGCTTGTCATGTTCAGGAAATGGCAAAGCACAATAGTTCCGGCCCCGGCTCCCCGAATGCAAGAACAGTCACCTCCAATATGTGCCAAGAGGGCTACTGAAGGCAGATAGCTTGACGCGCTAGGGATCCTTCACACTCACCAGCTCTGAAAAGGGAAATTTGAGATCCAAGGTCCTCACAAGTTGAGTTTGGCAAGTCCATTAATCTCAAGCGGAATACTAATCCTTCCCCTGTCTACTTACTCACTTAAGTACTAAGTACGATGCGAGGAGTCGTGGCTTCAAGTCATGGCTTGCATCTCTTCGCGGCTCGTCACGCTGTTCGAGCCTTTTCCTGCCTTTGCAATCACTTGAGAATTGATCGAATATGCATTTTATTTGATCCAAATGCTGCACGGTAACTGCTTAGCTCATAATATCGTACACGCACGTATTTTCCAGCATTCGTAGTGTTCATAGCGGCCCGGGCCAGTTCCTTGACCGGCTCTCTGCTCTGTAGAGCCCCAAATTTTGCGAGTCGGGAGAGGAGAGTTTCCCACATGGCCTTGAGTCGCATACTTACCCAAGTATGCATGCCTGCACCAGTGTGGGTACGCCTGATCAACCCTATGATCTCTCTTGCATGTTGGTTTTGATTACTCCAGCTGGATGGCTCGACATAGCGCGACGGACATTCTCGTTCCAACCATCTGGGTCGCCACTAATAGGGCCATCAGACAGTCGAGGAAAGTTTATACGCCATTCGCAAGGGCTCATTGGGCGCAACGCCAAGGAACGCCATGTCATTAGCATCAAGCTCCATCGTTCAGTTGATTTCAACAGCCGGGGCACTCGGAGCCGACTGGGCAGCCACCCCCAAATGCACAGGATCGCCAAGCGGGAGCTAAACGGCTCTCGCCATGCCTCTCATATCCCCTCCAATCATAAAACGCCTCGGGAATCCGGTTCAATTTCCTAGCGAGAACGTTAACTCCAAACTGCCGGACAGAACCCGGATTTCGCAGCGGACTAGTGCCCCTCATGTGATCGACCTGGGGGATCGCGCGGTCTGGGGTAAGTCAACTTTGGGGAAGAAAAGAAATGCGGGGATAGCTCAGGTGTTTATCCATGCTCAAGTGAACCCACGGATGTGGATACGCGACGGCCGTAGATGCCAGAGACAGTCTGACAGACCACTTGCGCCGGCTTGGCTGCTGCGCTGCTGGTCTTGGGTGACGGAGTGGTCTGGTTGCAGCCGAGGGATTGAGAAGTTGGGAACCGAACCATTGAGATGCGCAATGAGAGACGTATATAAGGGCGATATCGCGTCTGCATCGATCGCGAGGAGGTGGTAGTTTTCCCCGTGTCCCCCAGACTCTAAAGGTCCAACACTCGAATTGAGCCATCTCCTCGAGTAACAAGACGCCGAGATATTTGCCGAGACTTGCCTGCCAGGATGGCTGAGCCAACAAACCGGACCTACCCCGTCGACGACGAGAAGCGGGACCTCGCTAGCAGCGATGTCATGGAAGACGCGCCTCCCGCTGTAGTGGCAGCCGTCGCTGCGCACGAGATCGCGCACGAGGTAGAAGATGGCAAATACTCACCTTGGACGAAATCCATGTTCAACCTTTATGGTGTGCTGTTCGTGGCGTACTGCTGCGGTGCCCTCAACGGATATGTAAGTTTGCCTTGACTTTGCAGAGCAATACCGACCTGGATCAGCTGACAGAAAGCAACAGGATGGATCACTCATGGGATCGCTCAATGGAATGAAATCCTATCAGCGAACTTTCGATATGTAGGTGCTTCGTGGTAGCGACGCCTGTGAAGGAGAAGCAGGCTGATCCAGGAGTAGGAAAACCTCGGGCTCTTCGACCGGCATCGTGTTTATGATGTACAACGTCGGATCGGTCTGCGCCATTCTCTTTACGGGACCCGTCAATGACCTTCTCGGCCGGCGCTGGGGCATGTTTACTGGCGCTTTGCTCATTATTGTAAGTCTATGCGATACAAGCATTTCCACCTTTCCTCAGGCAAGGTTTGCTGACAGATGTCATAGATCGGCACTTGTATCCAGTAAGACAAACTCATTATTCAAATTTTGGTCTATAACGCTGACTTTTTATCTAGAGCTACAGCAAACCATATCCCTCAGTTTCTTGGGGGACGTTTCGTTTTGGGCTTTGGCGTGTCTTTTTGCTGTGTCTCTGCTCCAACCTACGTGAGCGAGTTAGCTCACCCCAAGGTATGTGTAATCTTGAGAACTGCTAGTGAAGTTCCACTGATGATTTGGGAAACAGTGGAGAGGTACCCTGACTGGACTGTACAACTGCATGTGGTATGAATCCCTGTGGACTTTGATTAGTATGTCAATATCATCCACCAAGCTAACAATAAGACAGGCCCGTTGGAGCTTTCATTGCAGGCTGGGTAAGCGACTAAAGCTTCGGAACAGCTTGATTACCTTCGGCAATGATATTGATTACGATTTAACAGGTTGCCTACGGCGCTTCTTTCATCCCGGGTGACGGCGGCTGGCGTCTTCCCGTCTGGTGTCAACTGGTCACGTCCGGAATCGTTGTCGCTTTTGTGTTCTTCTTGCCAGAGAGTGTAAGTAGCCAACTTAATTTCAGGGCCAATCCTTCAACTAATCTTGAACTCAATAGCCCAGATGGCTTGTAGCCAACGACCGACACGAAGAGGCAGCAAAGATCCTGACTCAGCTACACGGCGAAAAAGACCCCAACCATCCTATCGTGCAACTGCAGATGAAGGAAATGATGGCCCAGATCTCGAATGAAGCTAGTGATAAGAAGTGGTGGGATTACCACGAGTTGTGGAACACTCACTCCGCTCGGAGAAGACTTATTTGCGTCTTGGGTATGGCCATCATGGGACAGGTAAGACCTTCAAATCCTCTGTAATGTGAACGTTGTGTGATTTCTAATACTTATCTTTACCAGGCTTCCGGAAACTCTCTTTCAAGCTATTATCTCGTGACAATGATGAACACAGCCGGAATCACCGACGAAAAGAAGGTTCTAGCCCTCAACGCAGTCAACAGCATTCTCGGCCTTCTCGGCAGTGTCATTGGCGCCCGTCTTACCGATCGCGTTGGCCGACGACCCTTGCTCATCTACAGCATTTTGTTCTGCTCCGTCACGTTCGCTGTTATCACCGGGACGTCCAAAATGGCCGTCGACGACCCAAGCAACACCAACGCCGCCAACTCCACCATCGCCTTCGTCTTCCTATTCGGTGTCGTGTTCTCTCTGGGCTGGACAGCTCAGCAGAGCATGTACATTGCCGAGACTCTCAGCACCTCTACTCGTGCTAAGGGAACTGCGGTCGGCAACTTTGCCTCCTCGGCTATTTCGTTGGTGCTTGCTTACAGTTCTGGACCTGCATTTGAGAAGATTGGCTATTACTTTTACCTTGTCTTTGTCTTCTGGTGAGTTACTCGGCGGTCAACGCCATCAGAGTTCCATTCATCTATGCTAACCTTTCCCTTAGGGATATCTTAGAGGCAATCTTCATCTACTTCTTCTTCCCGGAGACTAACCACAGAACGCTAGAAGAGCTCGAGGAGGTATTTTCTGCGCCGAATCCCGTCAAGAAGAGTTTGGAGCCTCGTTCCGCATCAACTGTGTTGGAGACTATGAAAGTTCCCAATGAGAAATTTGTAGAGGCTTATACGATTGTCTGATGACAAAACTGGTAGTTGCTCGAGATGCCAACCACACATGGACCTCTATTCGGGTCCTGGTACAGCCCTTGCAGTAAATTTATGAGTTCTTGACTTGACCACAACTCTCTCTTGCAAAAACAATAATAGTTCTTCCAAAACCCTCTGTTTGAATCTATGAGGTAGATTGATTATAAATGAGTGACCCTCAGTGTTTGTTACTGGGCGTTGGTTTCGGAAGTTTAGTGGGTTGGCGGATATGCATCGGCTTTCTCGCCGATATCGTCATCCTGCCGGGAATAACGTGCGGGGATTAACACCGCACCGGAAGACTTCCGTTTGTCTGAACACTTCATGTTGTTAATCCGCATGAGCACAAAATGAGCGCTTGCAAATCAACAGTCATCAATCGCTGTCACGGAACTTCTCTTATTGATACCCGCCGACATTTCAGCTTTGGTCTTACCAAGGAACCATCACCAGTCATTCATTTTTCCGGTAAACAAGATCCGGAGATCTCACTTCCACGGCTATGCACGGAGTTTGAATTTCCAGGAGCATCTTGAGACGATGTCAGGAAACAGGCCGATCGTCCTCCGCCTTGGCGAGGATATCAAATACAACCACGATTACTACAAGGATATCTTCACAGACCGATTCACCGTCGTACCAAACGAAGAACCCGACCGAGCATCATTCATCAAAGCCCTCAAAGAGAAGAAATATGGCGACTTTTCTGCGATATTCCGCCCTCATTTCCAGACCGGCGGCGAGATGGGCCAGTGGGATGAAGAACTCATCGACCTCCTGCCCTCATCAGTCCGCATCTTTGCCTCTGCGGGAGCAGGATTCAACTGGGCCGATGTCGATGCTCTCGGCCGTCGCAAGATCTGGTACGCTAATGGCGCAGGTGCCAGTGACGAGGCCGTCTCGGACACTGGACTGTTCATGATCCTCTCCGTCTTCCGCAACTTTTGGAGGGCACAGAGAGCGGCAAGGACGTGCGACCCCGAGCAGTTCCTTGCCATGCATCGTCTGGTGGGAGGTATATCGTGGAGCCCGCGCGATCATGTGCTTGGGATCGTGGGACTGGGGAACATCAGCAAGAAGCTCGCATACAAGGCCAGGACCGCGTTGGGTATGAAGATCCACTACTACGATGTGGTGCGATCACCCTTGGAGGTCGAGGAAGAGTTGCAAGCGACCTTCCATCCAACACTACACGAACTCCTGGCCGTCTCGGACTGCGTGACGCTTCATACTCCGCTCAATGCTCATACGCACGACTTGATCAACAAGGAAGCTTTTGCAGCTATGAAGGATGGTGCCCGGCTCGTCAACACCGCACGAGGCGAAGTGGTCAACGAAGAAGCCTTGATCGAAGCTCTACAGAGCGGGAAGTTGTCAGCTGCTGGCTTGGATGTACATTATCACGAACCACAAGTTTCAAAGACACTGGCGGACATGGAGAATGTAACTCTAACGTGTCACAACGGCGGAGCGGCCATCACCACGCGAGTCAACTTTGAGCTGAATGCTATGAAAAATATTGTTGAAGTGGTTGGGAGTGACGGCACTATAGTTGGAAAGCCGTTGACGCCGGTAAATCAGAAGGTGTTCGAGGCATCTCAATGAATCACAATTAGCTCTTGGGCGCTTTTTGAAGATACTGCTCCTCACCTATGAGTTCCAACCTGGTCCAATATCTGCGGCTAAGTTGACCTTAGCTTGTGTTGCCATGATTGCCGACCAGCATTCCATCCAGCCTACCAGTCCTACGGCATTCTTCCCGATATTCGGAAAAGTCGGTGCGAGCGCGTATCCCGGTGTTAAAAGACAACCCTGGAGCTATCCGTCCCCTCCCCCGCAAGCCAAGAATCCGGGGCCCCAGATCAGAGGCGCCGTCACAGGGGCATCCCGCCGGCTTTCTCCCCGGAGCTTCAATCACTACAACGTTGCTAACTTTTAGTTTGTTTAAATATTACGACTAGATACTTTGAGCATAATGATCCCACTTTTGAGGGAAACACATGCCTACCAACTGCTCCGTCAGGGCTTGTAGCTTTCATGATGTCAGAAGCAATCCAAGCACAGAAGCAAGATGCCGAGCATACAGAGAAACGGCAGACTCTGCTGCCGGAAGAGTTGCCTCTGCCTCAGGAGCTGGAGCACATGGGAATCGATGAATTGAGGCTTCTTGAAAGGGGTCTGACAAGGCGTCTTGATCTTACCTTGATGCCATCGGTGTTCATCTTGTTCCTTCTGAATATTCTGTACGTCAACAAACAGCGACTGATTATCTTAACTTACCTTACTCTTTCTCTGCTAACAACCTCTAAGCGATAGGAACAATATAGCAAGTGCTAAGATCACAGGTCTCACAGAGACGCTCAACATAACAAATGCCGAGTACAACACTTGCCTTCTTATGTTCTATGTCGGTTGTAAGCCTTAATCCAATACCCTATAAGCCCACCTGAAGCCTTGACGCTGACTTCATCACAAGACTGCATCACACAAGTTCCTTCAAATCTCATCATCGGAAAAGTAAGACCTTCTTACTACATCTGCCTAATCACCTCTTTATGGGGAGTTCTCTCCATGTGCCAGGGCTTCACAACCAATTTCTCTCAGCTCGCAGCCGTTCGTTTTATCCTTGGCCTAGTGGAGGCTCCCTTCCTACCCGCCGTCTTTGTTTTGATGTCATGCTGGTACAATAGAAAAGAATTGCCCCCCAGAATCGCGATTCTATATGGAGGAAACATGCTCGCCACGGCATTCTCAGGGCTGATCGCCGCGGGAATTACCTCTAGTATGGAAGGCAAGGCAGGCAGACCTTCATGGGTAAGTTCACAAAGCCAGAAACTGGATCGTGAGTCAAAGCCCCACTGACAGCCTATAGGAATGGCTTTTTATCATTGAAGGCGCCATGACTGTAGTCATTGCTCTTCTCCTCCTGCCGTTGCTCACAGACTACCCACTACAAAGCAAGCATCTCTTCATATCACGAGAGCATCAGCTCTACGCTGTAAGTCCTCTTGATCCTGATATAGGCACTCTTACCCACTTCCCCTTACTAAACCTTGAACAGGAGTGGAGAATCCGCAAAGAGAATGCAGGAATTGTCGACGAAGACCCAGAGTCGATCTTCTGGGGACTCAAACAAGCCTTGATCGATCCCAAACTGTATCTTTTCATTGTGCAGCAAATGGCGTTGATCACGGCGCAAAGTTTCAACAACTTCTTTCCCTCGATCGTGGGAACTCTCGGCTACGGCCAGACAACGACTCTTCTCTTGACATCCCCGCCATACTTTTTCGCCTTCATTGTGTCGCTGTGTGTATCTTTCCACGCGTCACATAAAGACGAACGTGGCTATCACATCGCTGTCCCCATGGTCTTTGCTCTCCTTGGGAATCTTCTAGTAAGTACATTGAAACCAACTTGGACCCTTATCTCACAAACTAACATCGATTAGGCCATGTTCGTACCATCTCTTGGTGGAAGATACTTCTCCATGTTCCTCATGACCTCCGGTTCCTACGCGCCCTACAACCTTTGCGTTAGCTGGCTCAGCTCTTCTCTTCCACGGCCTAGAGCGAAACGTGCTGCTGCTTTAGCCATTGTCAACTTTATGGCTGCTGGGGTGGCGCACTTTTACACAAGTTATATGTTCCCTGACAGTCAGAAGCCACGGTACTACGCCGGTGGCGCGGTCATGTCTGGTGCGTGTTTGGTATGTGGCGGTGTAGCGTTGTCGATCAAGTTCTACCTCAAGAAACAGAATCAGAGATTCGAGGAAGAGGAGCGCTTGGGTGTCACAAGCCATACTCATATTAAAGGATCAAAAGCTGGGCATGGTGGCGAAGGAGTTGTTTCCTTTCGATACGTGCATTAGGTCGCTACATTGCTTCACTATCAACTACTTCATGTTAAAAGCCCGATTCCAGTCTAACAACATCTGTCCATCTCTATCAACAAATGCATCCCTTGCCGTTCATTACCAATCTCTCCTCATTAAGTGGTCAGTAGGGAAAAACACGGCGCCATCTATGAAAGATCAAAGTGCGGAAATGACTATGATAGTTTGTAGACAGACTCAGTTGGGCATTGGAAATTTGTACGGACAACGACAAGAGGTTTCACCCAGCTACTTTACATACCAACTTCATGACATGATGCGATGCGGTAACAACCGGCAGCATCCACAACTGACTCGTTAGTGTAACAAATCAGCAGAGAGCGCTACCATCCCTTGGCAATGATTGCGAAGATAGCCGTCGGCAAAAGTTTTTGACGATCGGCTATATTTAAGCTTACTTGCCAAGCGTGGATCCAACCCCACCACTTCCCCTCGATGCTGTTTGGTGACAACGCGAAGGGTAACAGGAGCAGAGTGGACGGACTTTTCCACGGCAAAGACGCACGCGGGGCCCCAAGTTCTTGCAAAGCCGATCGGACATGACAACTCTCCCGGAGAGCCGGGCCATGCCCCTTGGGTGACATATCAGCATAATGAAGATGTGGAAGAAAATGGCTATCTCTTCTGCCAAGGCCGGTATCTCTAGACGGAAGTGGAGATTGTGTCGGGTTCAACTCTTCAACGTTCTGCTGATCTCAACTCCCTCTCCTCATTTGCAAGGCTGGGCAGATGTCCGCAGGCCCCTTGTCTCGTTCAGACAACGAATGGCATGTCTCGTTGTGTAATCGATGAGCGCTTTATTCATGTAATCGCCAAGACGTTAAGCTTCTGGCGGAATTTGCTGTCTCCATCTACCGGCCATGGGCGAAGGGAAAAAGGTGAGTCAATAAAGTCTGAGTAATTTTTGGGCCGCGACATACATATAAACACATCAACCTATGTCTAACGCAGCGATCAATTCCTCACGCAAGTTCTCCCGCTTCGCCATCTCTATCTTCTCACTGACTCGAGAACATTATGGGTATCCAATGTCCTCTCACGGTGCTGGTGGCAGCGCTTGGTGTTAGCTCGGCTGTCGCATTCAATGTGATTCCTCGCCAGAGCAACGGCACCGGCGAAACGAGCCCTTACTTCTCCGATGTATCTGATTACATCGATTCCATCGTTGATGAGTTATGGCCAATCAACAAGGAAATCCACGACAATCCCGAGCTAGGATACGAAGAGGTCAAGGCCCATGAACTCCTTACTTCCTTCATGGAATCTCATGAAGGGTGGAATGTCACCAGATCCATCTACAACATCAGCACCGCATTCGTCGCGGTGTTTGAAGGATCGGGTGAGGGACCTGTGGTTTCCTTCAATGCTGAATACGGTGCGTCCATCATGACTGCTACTCTTTCGCCTCGAGACTGACTGGATTTTGGCAGATGCCCTACCTGGACTGGGGCACGCTTGCGGGCACAACCTCATTGCGACAGCCTCTGTCGGAGGAGCGCTCGCTACCGCGGAGATCATGCGTGCTGAAAGCCTTCCTGGCAAAGTGATCCTGTTCGGCACTCCTGCTGAAGAAAGTAGGTCACATGCAATGCATCATACCCTTTGCGCAAAAGCTCACTCAAACTCAAGGTCTTGGTGGCAAGGTCAAGCTGCTTGAGGCCGGCGCTTTCGGAGACCACAACATCGACATCTCACTGATTTCTCACCCCACGAATAGCGGCGATTCTCCATATATGATCACCACTTCGACCGATCGTTTTGAAGTAGAATACTACGGAAAAGAGGCCCACGCCGCTGCTTCTCCTTGGGAGGGAGTTAATGCTCAAGACGCCCTGGTCTTGGCTAACAACGCCATCGCTCTCCTTCGCCAGCAGACGCGGTCAACCGACAAGATCCACGGCATCATCACCTCCGCCGGAACACGCATCAATGTCATTCCCGCACTCGCTCAAGCGTCTTTCCAAATTCGATCCGCCGAGGACGAGGCCCTGGAGGAGTGGACCAAGCGCATCATCAAATGCTGGGAAGCCGGTGCTCTGGCCACAGGGGCTGAGCTCAACGTCACCAAGCGCCCCTACGGCTACTCCAACATGGTATCCAACGACGTTCTCGCAAGCTCCTGGTCAAAGTACTTCACCGAGCTGGGTGGTGAGGTCCCCAACGCTGAGGTTGACAAGTTGCGCGAACCGAGTGGTAGCACTGATCAAGGAAACGTCAGCAAGGACTTCCCTACGATCAGCCCTTTCTTTGGAATCACAAACGAGAATGGCAGTGCCCCAACTGGTGGCCCTCATACCGCTGCCTTTGAGGTTGCTGCCGGCAGTCGTGCTGCATTTGATAAGGCCATCATGGTCGCGAAGAGTATGGCTGGCGTTGCTATTGATATCCTGACTGTTGATGGCATGCTTGAACTGGTTAAGGAGGAGTTCGAGGCTACGCAGACGAAGCGCAGAAGACGCAGGTCAGTTCATTAGGCTTCAAGTGCTGGTGGTCTTATAGATGTATCTATTCATGTTGGATATAAATGGCCGCAGAGTAGCTAAAACTAGTCCCGCCAAACACAGATCTCCAGATTTTCCAAGACTCTCTAATCTGTCTTTTGGACGATTTCTGTACGAACAAAGATTTTATCCGTCGACTCATCATCTCTCATAGCACGTCCGCCCTGCGCTTCGCCAAACTCGGAACGCCTATGGCTCGCTTTTCTCCCCCCAAGGGCCGTTCCGTCTGTCTCTTTATGCATGTCATCCATCTCAAGGTTCTCATCCGAGTCGGTCATGACCATGAATCCATCGGCCCCTCGGGAGTGGGGCTTTGAGGCTGATATAAATGTACGAGGTCCCGTCGCTCCAGACTTGCCACCATTGTAGTGTTTCGCATGAAGATTGGTTCGGTCTGCACTCGATCGAAGGGTACTGATGAACCGGCCAAATATGCGATCGAAGACAGGCCTGAGGATCGGTGACGACGATACCATGAGTGCGACGCCCATTTCAGCTGAGCTCCATACCATAGCGTTTGGTGATGTAAAGGAGAAGTCGAGGAAGTCAACGCTGAAGACCGAAGCAAGTCGCAGGGCTCCGAAAACGATTGTCCTAAGGGCGAGTTCATCTGTCAGAACCTGTCCGAATGTCATACGTCCAACATTGCATAGAACAGACAATGACCAAGTAGCTTTGGGTTTCACTTACAGGATACCGGCTCCGAAGATGCCCATGAGTGCGATCCGGTGTGCACTGGAAACTTGGAGTTTCAGCACCATTGGGATGGGCAGAATGAAGATGATCAGATCGACAATGACATCCACCACGCCCACAGCAGCAAAAGCTGTAATCTTATCACCACAAACTCCCCCGGGAACTGTTGGATTCCATTGCATCGCAATAGGTCTGCAGATGAGTAACCCAATAAAAATCATCATCAAAGTCCAGGCAATGCATAAGCCCATGGTTGCCCAGGCCGCAATCTGTTGA
The DNA here is from genome assembly GCF_027942845.1 of Colletotrichum fioriniae. NCBI lineage: Eukaryota > Fungi > Ascomycota > Sordariomycetes > Glomerellales > Glomerellaceae > Colletotrichum > Colletotrichum fioriniae. The sequence goes on from NW_027076849.1 coordinate 952,441, forward strand.
CCAGGAAGTCGCCGATTAATGACCCTGAGTCTACATTGATATGAGGGGATTGCGATCGCTTTGACGCGGGTCTTAATTGCTTACCTTGAATGGGCGGATAAAGAAGATGCGTTGAAGCATCCAGCAGATGCTGATCTTAAGTGACCCAAGAGACACAGCGTAGACCACTTGACTAGCATACCCAAACTTCATCAACTTCTCGATATGCCACGGCTGGAGCTCAGAGACGTGATGACCTGCACCTCCGAGAAAAAGCACTGAGAATTGTTGGTCAGTCGTGCATCGATAGAAATGTGTTACATTTCTATGGGCGAAACCCAATGACAACCTAGTTAATGCTATACTTACTCATGAAATGCAGGACTACGAAGCCGTAGAACAGTGTCTGACGAATTCACGATTAGTCTATAACCCAAGTGTTCACGGGGTTATCCTCATTTCATACCAGCGCTACCATATACAAGCTGTCGTCAACTCCAAAGGGAACCCGGCGCATCTTTCGCGAGTACAGACGCAGCCCTGTCCACACTGTCACAAGTGTCACCAACACAATGTTGGTATAAATCACCTGTACGGCATTTGGATTCGCTGCTAGTGGCACGATGGTAGTCTTAATCCGAGAGAGGTCCGAATCGACAGCCATTGTCGTTACGCTCTTAGAGCTGTTGCGTTTGCGGCAGTTGGGTGGTCGGCGGGGGGACAAGATTGAGTTGATGCTTTCAACAAGAGTTCGACTTCAATTCCAGGCAGACTGTACAAACTACGGCTGGTGTGGGTATCGGGATTACGTCTTATCCTGTGAGTCTCTGCGGCACAGCTATCTTTGTCAAAACTTGCATGAACCCATCTCGGCGGGTGACGAATGGGGACTATGCAAGGAGTCAGGGACGCATCTGCATTGAGACGTTGACCCTGGCGATTCTAGCCAAGTCTTCAGATCCTTCTTGTCGCGCCTGTGCCTGTGCCTGACAGCCCTCATCCTCCTTGAATACGTTGAACCGATGAAATTGTGACAGGGCTTCAGTCTTAGAACATTTTCTTGTTACACCCACTCTATTCCATATCGGGCAGGTCGTCAGAGTTATGCAAGTTGAGGTCAGCGCAGGCAGCATACCAGTTGTGAGTCGCTATACAACACATTGCGCAGAATTTGATTTACCAAGGCAGATTAAACAGTTTCCTGTCAGATTTCTAAATATGCCTCTATCAATTCAGTTGAAATCAACTGTCGAAATCAGCAATCATTCCTGCAGTCGAACCTCGAACACGGCCCTGACAGATGTATACCAAAAAGGGGGTTCTAGAACTCCTCCATTCTGCAAATCATGGGTAATGTGCCACGCTTGTACTCGAATAAAGAAGCCTTTTCATTTTCGCAAGCAAGTACCGAAGACTTGGGTTCTTTGACGATAAGCAAGCCATGTACCCGGTAATACGGCCATCTGCACTCGGGAGGCACGCGTGGCGGCGCAGTCAGTTCGCGCGACCTCTCTCTCGAAACCAATCAATTTGCGAGTTGTAAAGCAGGGGATGTGCCACTCCGAGCGCCTTTGTCGGACACAATGATGAGGCACTGGTTCCTTTTATTAATCCCTCCAGTCTTCTATCATCCAATCATCTGCTGATGTGGTTATTGCTCTTGGGATTGTGCCTCTCGCCAGACAGCAGGGAGAATAGCCTCGGGACAGCATGGCGGAGCTCAGTGTGCACACTCCTGTGTTACTCCATTGCGTCTTTAGACAACTCGTGCAAGTGCCTGAGTCAGATGACAGGAACTATGCAAAGTACTAGTTCCCTCATGTTTGCAAGAAAGATTTCATCTGTATCGCGCCATGAACGACAGTCGAGGGGCAGGTTCTCGAGGGGTATACCTCTGTAATCAAACCCGATGTATTGGTCGAATGATCTTCTCAGCATTGAAAAATTGATATTCCAGCCTTGTCAATCAAACCACGGGCTATCTTCGGCTGAGTACCCATGATATTAGTCACATTGCTCCCCTGAGTATTGCTTTCCATTATAGACAGATCGTATGACCAACGAGATTCTGGAGGGCTCTTCAGCCAGTAAGAATTGTTTTCATCTCAAGGCCCTCCGTTGTTTTGGTGTTGCGCAGTTTTTGAGGTCCCTTGTCGCCAAGCAGGCCTTGTGGGCTGGGCTATGTTGGACCTTGGACTGGGGACGAATTCTTGAGCGCGGAACAAGGTGAATGCTCCCGGAGACCAAGGGTCTCGAACTATCCTGGTAAGGACGGGTGAAAGAACCTTTTTGAAAACGCTCCCGCGAGTCGCGATGAAAGTCCAATGTCTCTTGCAACTTCCTGCTTTTCATCAGTATTGAGGACAGAGCCGTTGGTAGGCGCTACTTCAGCTGTAAGTAGACTTTGAGTGCCTAACTCACTTTCGAATAATATTCTAGCCAATTCTTACATGCACATAGAGTTCAGAGGGAAGTTTAATCTGATCCACGCTCCGATAATAAGGACGGTGGATGATGGGTAGTTTTTCGGGAGAAGTAACGTTGGTTTTGTCAACCAACAAACTTCTTCACCCGCTCATATAAATATCCCTGTCTCTAAACAGCCAAGCCGGCTAGCAGGGATCACATTCCACATTTTATGCGGTTGGAGAGAATCTGCACTTGAGCCTTGAAGACATCAAGGGTTACGTTCGGACATGATTCCTGACCGGTCTTGCGCACATTGATTTCGATCCAAATCCGACATGTCGAAATATCGTTAGGATTTTGCAACGTAACCTTATCTCGGTCCTCCAGCTCTTTGAAGGGAGGCACTTCAGGAGCATCGCGCATTAGGTAGGGTGCACGAGCATGGCTCTGCGTGTACAACACGCCGCCGAGAATGGGCAAGATTGCACATGCAATAGAAGTGGAAGCATGCAGCCTTCAGACCTAAATCAAACCATGCGCCCGGTTGTGGGTATTTCCCGAATATCAAAATTGGGTTACTGTGGCCGAAATATTTCGAAAGGCCTGAGCAAGCGTATACCTCCTGTCGTTAGGATATAAACCCGAAGCTACATCGCTGCACTTGCAGCCTTTTGGTGATGCTCGAGGCCCTTTCGCTTGGTCCAGACCACCCGCCCCCCCGACCAAAGTCACTTTTGGTCCTTCTTCTCTCCTAGACAATCCCGATTCATCATACATCTGGCACTTAGAGACTGCAAGACAAAATGCTGTCAACAGTTTGGGACTATGTCATAGTTGGCGGTGGCCTCGCGGGTTCCGTCATCTCAAGCCGTATGTTGGAGTATAACAGTTCTCTAAACATTCTACTCATCGAGGCTGGCGAAGACACCCGGTCGCGTACCGACATTCTTTACACCAACGCTACGAATCTCATGGGTGGCGAGCTCGACTGGCAGTACCCGACCAAACCTGTCACCGCGCTCAACGACCGCAGTCTCGTCTACAACCAGGGCAAAGGGTTGGGAGGTGGCGCCGCGATCAACTCTTGTAAGCAGTCATTGAACTTTCCCGAGACAAAATGAAAGTACTAACGGTGCCTAGGCGGCTATACTCGTGGCCCCAAGGTGGATTATGATGAATGGGCTGAAATCGTAGGCGACTCGCGATGGAGCTATGACAGCCAATTGCCCTGGATGAAGAAGGCGGAGGACTGGTTCAGCACCAACAGTACCGCTCAGCACGGCAATGGGGGTCCTCTCCACGTTGCTTCCGTCACATCCACAGGCCGGTCGTACCCTCTCCGTGATGATGTTGCGGGAGCTTGGCAAGAACTCGGAGTTACGGGCTTGCCCAACCTCGATAGCAACGCCGGCGATAACCTCGGTCGCGCCGAGCTTACCGAGACCAGGCGTAACGGTCTTCGTGAACTCACTCCGGTCATCTATCCCCTTGATGGCATCACTATTTTGACCGACACTCTGGTTGAGAAGATTATCCTTGCCAAGAATTGCAGCGACGGCGAGCTGAGGGCAACCGGCGTTCAGCTTGCCAATGGTACCCAGATCTCCTCCAAGAACGTGATCTCGGCGGCCGGAGCATACCGATCTCCCCAGCTTCTCATGCTCTCTGGTATCGGCGACTCTGAAGAGCTGCAGAAGCACAACATCTCAGTCAGGCTCGACATCCCCGAAGTTGGAAAGAATCTCATGGATCACATGTCATTCTACCAGTTCTGGAAGCTCAAGAACCCTGAGGAAGGCCTTGCGCTTGGCTCCAATAACCCACTGTTTTCGCAGCCTGAGTTCGCAACCGGCTACCCGATCGACTGGGTTGTGTCCACCGATGTCGATAAGACGGGCCTTGCCGCTGCCATCGCCGAGGACGAGGGTGCTGCACCAGATGCCGCGACTCATTCGCTCCTCAAGACAGGCCGAAGTTTCCTTGAGAACTTCATCATTTATCAAGCCTACAGTGCCTCTAACCCTACCGTTCCTTTGGATGGATCGCACATCTACACCAATGTAGTTTCTTTCCTCCCCACCTCCCACGGCACCGTCGGCCTCGAATCCTCCAACCCTGCAACCGGACCGGTCATCAACCTCAACTACCTTGAGACCGAGGTCGACCGCTACGTTTACCGCGAAGGTATACGTCAAATGACCAAGCTGATGCTGAACACCACTTTTGGCAAGGACTTTATCGCTGGCGAGACCGCGCCAGATGATATTGAGCCCGTGTCGCTCGATGACACTGACGATTATCTCAACTCTCGTCTAGCAGCGGGAGGTGTCACGACGTGGCATCCCCATGGCACGTGTTCCATGGGCAAGGTCGTTGACTCCGAGTTCAAGGTGAAAGGTGTGAAGGGCCTCCGTGTGGTGGATGCCTCAGTTTTGCCTGTCCCCATGGCCGCCCATCTCATGGCTCCGTTGTATGCCATGTCGGAGCAGGCAGCTGCTATAATCACTGGCAATGCCTAGAAGCTTGAACATAAATATCTAATACACACTAGAGTCATGATAATAGTGGACTTCATGATCGTCACCTGCGAGGCTTTACATGATCGATCCGAAAGTACTTCGAAGATCTTTGAAAATGCAGCACGTGCAACTCGCTTAGATTCTCCATAAGGGACTTATATCATCATCATTGGAGTTTTCTTCAGGCTTAATACTCATAATCTAAGACTTAGCAAAAGTTACAATATCTCAGTTAACATCAAAAAAGCACCAGATATGTGTACATGTATCATCCGCCTTCCCAAATTGTAAGACTAATACCACCCCTAGAAGGCTCTGCACTCAATCAAGCCCTTCTCGTAGCTGTTGTAAACGGCTCCGTCACAAGCCAAGAACCCCATGGCAGCAAGTGCAGCAGTGGTACCTCCACCGATCGCACCAACACCAAGAGCCGCAATACCGCACTCCATGACCTCAAAGATGGCTGATCCGACCAGAGTGTCCATGCACTTGTTGCACTCCGTGGCAGGTTGCTTCACGCACTGCCTCTCCTGGGCCTCGCGGAGGCGGCGCCTGCGGATGTTGCCAACCGACCCGGAGCGTGCCGAGTTGAGGATGCTCTCGGCGCGGACCAAGTTCTGGGTCTCCATGGCGCCGGCGACTTGTCGTTCCTGCAGACTGTTGGCGTAGACGGCGGGGTCGATGGCCGTAGCGGTAGTGAAGAGACCGCTCAGGAAGACGGTGGTGATGGTGGTGAACTTCATGTTGGCAGGATATGAAACTTGTAGACTTGCTAAAGCGAGTTGTGTAGAAAAGAAAGTGTTCTTTTGATTGAAGGACTGAGAAAAGAGTGTAAAAGGATATCGAAGTGGTTGGTTTGGATGACGATATGTCTGTACGAAGGGCGGATGATGGAGTAGTATTTATGTAAATGTTACAGGCCGTCATTTCCGACAGCTCTCTCTCGTGATTGCTGGAAGAGCCGACTCCTGAGTGTTCTCTTGTGACTAAAGTCCAATGTGTGCTTTGAAAGAAGAAAAATTACAAATTGCACAATTCTATCACGATCTCTTCAAACCCCGAGTTATGCGGATACTCAGGAGTCACCCGAAACCGAGAGCTCACGATCCAGAATTGCACTCTTGGCATATTCATGGCTTAGATACGGGTTGAAGCTATCACGAGTGTATCTTGGAGTCTTGGAAACCCGTCTCCATATGAGCTGTCTCTATTATAGTTTCAGAGCAGAGTGTTTACTCAACATTGATGCCTAGCCAGGTGCTTTACGAAAACGAACGTCGGACGGAGAAAGTTATATGTAGTCTTTACGGCTTTTGACCACATTTGGGGCAGCTTCACATAAAGGGGCTTGGCACGTGGCTCATTGCGCCTTACAGCGCCCGTTTGTGCCTTAACAGCAGTACAAGCGGAAAAAAGCAGCATCTGTCCGTTCCCGACGGACGCCAGCTTTTGGTCCGTGAGTGGTGATCCGGCACAGATCCGAAGAAGTCTAGGCCTGCTTTTTTCCGACCCAGCGCTTTAGAATGTCAGGTTGAGCCTGGGACAATTAACGTTAAATCTAGTTTAGCGTGGGCAGACGAGTCATCACCGGGCAGTTTTATCCCAACTCAGCGTCCTTGCCAACGTTGACCTTGCCTGAAAGGACAGGAACCATCTATAATTGACACAACTATGATTTGGTCCGAACTTACTGCGTATGCGTGCACTACGCGGATGAACCCTCGTCCATCTGAGCTCGATGCATGACTGCCAAGATTCTTAACTCAGCCTCGAGGATCTGTGAAGGCATGTTGACGAGACTCTTGGCAATTATCTTTACAATTCCTTAGGTTTGATTTCTCGCAATGAGAAACCTGGGCTTCGAGATCACTAACTCGGTTTCGCAGAATCATGTCGTTGACGGTCTAGTTGCGCTGGACTTCTCTGGCGGAGAACCTTCTGTGTAGGATTTCAAAGACACGGCAACAAGTTCAGAGGCATCTTGAGATGCTTCTCAAATCTATAAAGGAAGAGTGAATCCCACGGAAAATATCTTCTTTTTCTCTCATCATCACACACACTTCATTCAGTCTCTTTGACAACAATCATCACAATCTTTCAGCTTCAGGCTTTCCAATCTTTACAGCTTTCTCTCTCTTCCAACTCAACAAGTTTTCCCAACTAACCAACTTTCCAAACTCTCTCAAAATGTTCTCCAAGACCATCATCGCTGTTCTCTTCGCCTCCGTCGCTGTCTTCGCGGCCCCTGTCGAGACTTCCAACAAGGAAGTCGAGGGAAGACAGATCAACCAGAGCGTCACTCTCTGCAGTGACAAGGGCATGGCTGACTGCGACACTGTCAACTTCAACTTTGGCTTCTGCGGTTAGTTTCCGGTTGCTCATTTCAATCATGGTCCTTAGCTGACAATTTCTAGTCTCTCCCATCGGAAGACTGAACGACAAGGTCAGCTCTCTCAACGCCAACGGCTACAACTGCATCTTCTACAAGTAAGTTTAAAGATCTGCACATCTTTCAATCACCTCAGATTTCTAACAGACTTGCTACAGTGATACCGGATGCCGCAACGGTGGTGGCCAGATTGCCACTACTGGTGAGGTCACCGACATCCGCAGCCACCCCTCGTTCAGCACCATGAACGACGATGTCTCTTCCTTCTTGTGCAACATCTAAGGCGTTCATTTGCTGCTAAGGCTGCTCTTTCAGTCTGCGCAACATGATTCGGTCTCCAGCACAACTTGTCACTTGCCAGCACGGTGGCAATCTGCTCTTACCTGCAACAATGGTCAAGAATGCCTGGAATGGACTATGGTTTTTAGGGATTAGTATGATTTGTATAGTTCTCTCTTGTCTCTTGGTAGCTTTTTAGCAATCGATATGTCACTCTACCTCCTTGTCCACTTCATTTGACTCAATTTATCCGCTTGATGTGGTGCAACCGTTGAGATATTAAGATCTCAGTAAGCTTTAGATATGTCTCAAAGGAAAGATGATAACTTACCGCGAAGGGGCTTGGGGTCTTAGCCAGATGAGTTCGTAAACAAAATGACATCTTCTAGTCGATAGCCTTCTAGAAATTGTGACTTTGTGACTCAGTCGTGCTCGTGGAGTTGTAAAGCTACTAAAACAGATAAAACACGAAGAATTTCTGCCACCCTCTCGCGCACAGGCCATCGGCAGATGGGCTTGCTTCATGAGGTCACGGAAACTCACGCAGTTTGGAACGAAACATGCCACACAAATCACCAAGGATTAAGACAGCATAAGGTAGCCGCACTTAATCTCAACTTGTTATGTACTAGCTCATTTGAGAGTGCAGTGAGATCTGATTAAAGGCAACAGCTTGAACAGTAGATCAAAAGATTAAACCGTTTACGGAGTAGTTGATGAGTGTTCGCTGCTTACTAAGCCCGAGACCGGCTCGCTCCCATCGAAAACCGGAACACCAAGAACACGAGAATGCGCTTTTCGGTCTGACGAGACGTTCTACGAGCAGCCGCACCGATCTCTCGCCGAATGGCTCAAAATAATGAGCCAAATGAAAATGGCAAGCATGGGAAACTAGTATTTCACAGCGGTACTTACCGAAAGAGACGCGTCCCCCGTGGTCCGCCAAGTGCAACTAAAGCTATCCAACCTTGGCCGTGCTGAAGATGCAGTGTCGAAGGCTTGAATCCCTCACGGTGAGATTTCGAGATCATCAGATACCAGTCGAGGGTCAGACGCCCACATACGGCTGAAAGCCACGCCATCCTTGCCCCCATGTGGCAAAGCCCACCCGAAAGCCGAGACTTTCAAGTAGTTTGATGGAACTTCCCCCGGATGGAATCACAAGTCGTCGTCTGCATCCGGCCAAAATTGCCCTCAACGGCTTTCTCACTGGCCAACAAAGCTGGAGGTATGGAGAATCTCGAATGCACGAGTTTCTCACTGTGAGAAAATTCTCACTCGTTTGAGACTCCACTTCGCAACAACCCCGCTGTGGATTGAAAGCTGAGCGTTGACAGGTCGTTGGGTTTGACGGGATGGTTCGGACTAGCATATCCCTGACTCGTAAAGGGGTTTTCTAGCCTGTTTAATCTTATCAGATGCATCTCTGAGAGCCATCATGGAGCTTGGCGCACTAGTCCAGAGCAAAGAAAACCTTGAATATGAGAGGAAAAAGTCCTTCAATGGAATTCTCCATCGTCCGAGTTGCCTGCTTCTAAGCCAAGTCTTACGTTTCTCGCCGTGCCGTCTCGATCCGACCTCGGGTTTGCGAACCAACACAGTTCGGTTACCGTCCGACAAAGGTTGAATAAATAGCAAGACGAGCGCTGCTTCGATGGTTGCATTCACCTCGCCCCCTCGTCCTTCTCATCCATCATTCGTGCATTAGACTTCTACCGAGATACCGGTACTATCAAACAACAATGGCGGCCCGCGCAGATCTCGAGTCCCACCGGGAGAAACACCCCGAAGACCTCGTCAACGAGGTTCCCGAGTCATCATCCTCGGACTCTGAGGACGACCTCAAGCCTCATCCCCCGATGTACTGGAAGATCATTGCCGTCATCCTAATCTCCTGCATCAGCTTCGGTTCTTCGTGGAGTTCGGGCATCACCGGCGCCCTAAAGTCGACGCTCAAGAAGGAGCTCGACATCAACAACAAGCAGTTTTCCCTGCTTGAAGCCAGTGAAGATTTCATGGTTACCCTGCTCATTCTCACGAGCGGTATCGTGACGGACAGAATCGGTGGTGCCGGTGCCATGTTGTATGGTGAGTTTCGCACTTGCAGTCTCGTCTAAGACAATGAAACTGACGCAGCAAAAGGTAACATCATCTACTCCATCGGTTCCATCATCGTTGCCGCCGCAGCCCAGACCCGGAACTTCAAGCTCATGATCGGCGGCCGAGTCATCCTTGCCCTCGGTGACATCGCAACCCAGGTCGCCCAGTACAAGGTTTTTAGCTCCTGGTTCTCGCCCAACAACGGTTTTGCCTCTACCCTCGGTCTCGAACTCGGTATCAAGAAAATCGGCGGATTTGTCGGCAAGTCCTCGGCCAACATTATTGCAAAGAACACTGGCAACTTCGCATGGGTTTTCTGGATCGCCGTCTTCATGAATGTCTTCACCAATATCCTCACCCTCGTCTTCTACCGCTTCAACACCATCGCCCACAAGAAGTTTGGCAACGTTACGGACCCGGCTACTGGTGAGAAGCTCACTGAGAAGTCCAAGAAGTTCGAAGTCAGGAAGGTGCTCGAGCTACCGTGGGTGTTCTGGGCCGTCTTGTCGTTCTCCCTCTTCCAGACCAGCACTGCGATCGTGTTCTCGCAGAATGCTACAGAATTAGCTGAGAAGAGATTCAAGACGGACTCCATCACTGCTGGCTGGTACTCGGCGACTCTGCAGTACGCCGGCTTCTTCTTGGTTCCCTGCGTTGGCGCCTTCATCGATCTACTGGGCAACCGTATCACCTTGTGTAAGTCAGCCATGTCCTTTTGACGATTCTGCCGGTTTCTGACCATTCTTAGTGGCTATATGCGGTACCGGAGTCTTCCTGGCTATGGCACTTATCAACTGGGCCACGGATACCAAAGGGACTGCTGCCGCCTTTGGCATTTACGCCGTTGCGTTCACTCTGGGCCCTACTACCATTATCGACAGTATACGTACCTCGATGTGGCACTCATCTGTCTTCGGCTCCGCTTACGCTGTCAAGATTGCTACGAACAACGCGTAAGTTCTCGATCCATCTCAACACAGCGATCTTTGTCTAACAAGTTGCAGGATGAACATTATCGTCCGGGTCATCACCGGAGCCATCCAAGATGCTGACAACGACAGCTACGACCACGTTGTCATCGTCTATGCCGTTCTCGCCGCTGCTTCTGTCTTGGTCTCAATCATGTTGGGTGTCCTTTCGTGGTGGTCCATCGATCTGGGTAACCTCCAATGGACTAGGAAGCAGCGTAGGGCTAATGGCCAGTTGTGGAATGAGAGAAAGAGGGCTTTCTACGAGGACAACGGGGCACGCAACAAGCGAATCTCTATGATTTGCTTTGGGTCTCTGGTTATGTTGATTCTGGGTGCTTGGTCGGCGTACTTCTGGGGTGTCGCAACTGGCAACAACTCTTAAGAAGGACTTGTACGAAGATGATGACTTTGAGACAAGAGCATATGAGGCACTTGACAACGTCCGAGATACCCGAGCATGCACTGACGCGATACAACGAGGTATCCATACAGTAAAGTAGGAACTTAATGAACAAATGGTACAATTTCAAATCCATCAACCACTGCGATGCCTTGAAAGTCCCTTTGTCTGTATCAGCGATTGATCGGGAACATGAGGTAACACGGAAGCTTCGCAAAACTTTGAAGCTCAGGAGGCTTGGTTCTGCCGATTCATTTTTGCGAACCGGACTTTGGATCCCAAGTTCCAAGGATGTTACGCTGCTTTTTCTCACGTTCTGATTCATCGAGGTTCAACCGTGCAAGTTGGAAATCAAGGATACGAAATGATCCTCGAAATTCAGCAAGTGCTAAACCCAGTGTGCTGACTCCGGCTTGATAACCGAGTCGGCTCCGATCGACACTGCAGATGCATCGCCTCATTCGGGTCCACTCTGTCATCTCCCCTCACTGGGTTTACCTTATCTCCAACACAGCTGTGAGCACAAAAGTTTTGACTAAAGTCAAACCACGATAAAGTTGAAGCAACAAGACTCAATTTCCACAACCTGATCAACAACTTGCCTGCTTTCGCTTTCTGCTAAATATCATGCCGGGTTTGGCAGTCTCGCCGGAGAACCTCCCGGTCCCTGGCCGGGACACGTACTATTGGCTCGGTGAAATCAACAAAGCCAGCGCCGTGATCAACTCTTCCGAAGGTCTCTTGGAACGAGATGTGGCCCGTCGCATCAGCCGTGGACTTCAAAAACTCTTAGACTCGGGCGACGAACCCGGCGCGCCGCGTCCTAGCCTCGTCATCACCTTCGAACCTCTCCTTATCGAAGCAGCTGGTGTTGAAACAACTCTCCTACACGCCGGTCGTTCAAGCCAGGACATGCTTGCCACGGTCTGTACGGCCATTCTTCGCGATGCAGTCTTGAAGTTGGCTGCACAGCTCCACGCGACAACAACTCGCCTGCTTGAGATGGCGGAAACTCATGCCTCGACACTAGTACCGAATTACACCAACGGTGTTGCAGCCCAACCCAACTCATACGGCCACTACTTGCTAGGTCACATCGCAGGCCTTCATCGCGATGCGGAGAGACTACGGCAATTCTATGCCAGATTGGACCGATGTCCGATGGGCACGACCGTGCTAAACGGCACAAGTTGGCCTCTCAACCGTGAACGCATTGCCAAGTATCTCGGCTTTGCGCAAGTCGTCGACAACGCCTACGATGCAGCGCAAATCACCATGGCTGAGATGCCAGTTGAGCTTGGTGGCATTGCCACTCAGATCGCTCTTCACACCAGCGCATACATCCAGGACGTCATGAATCAATACGCTCAGCCGAAGCCATGGATTCTTCTCCAAGAGGGGGGTGAGAACACATATGTCTCAAGTGCTATGCCACAGAAGAGGAACCCAGGCCTACTCAATAACACCAGATCCGACGCATCCCATATTGTCACTTTAGGGGTTGGTCGTGCCATACAGGGACATAACCTTCCTCCTGGCTACGGTGACGCCAAAGACCTCGGCCACAATCTGGCTGTCATCAACGGCACTACAAAGGTTCTCGCACAATGGCAACGGATTCTCAACGCACTTGTCATTGACGGCAAACGATCCCTGAAAGAGTTGGATCTTGACTGGACCGCCTCTCAAGAGTTGGCCGATTTCTTGATGCGGGAGCACAAAGTACCGTTTCGTGTCGGGCACCACTTTGCTTCAGAAACTGTCAGATACGCCAAGGTGGAAGACGTATCCCCCAGCAACTTCCCTTATGCGGAGGCATCTAGGATATTCAAAGAAACTTTGGAGCACGCTGGCCTTGAAGATGGATCATATCAGTTTCTGAGTGAGTCAGAGTTCCAAGAAGCGCTTGACCCGGCTGGAATCATCAGGCATAGAGCCACGTCGGGGGGTCCACAGCCCAAGGAGATGGAACGCATGTTTGGCAACTCAAAACAGACACTACAAGATCTCGATAGCTGGATCAAGGAGCGGCAATCTCATATTGTGAGCTCTCTGCAGGAGTTGGATGAAGCATTTCAAGAATTGCTTGCGTAAGGCCCTCGGGCCCGGCCTTAGTAGGTCAGGCCTCTACGAATTGAATATCAAGAATTCATTGGTTGCGATAAACTCAACAGCGTTCAATCTCCACTTACTTGAATATGAAAGTTTACATGTCAATATCGATCCATGAGGAAGGTCACTGGGCGTAAAGTATGTTTAGACGAGTGGCTGCCACATGCCTCCCCCGTATGTAGGGGCTCCGTGTTTGGCTTCAATTCATTATTCTGGGAATTGAAAAGCTGCTGCTTGAGGTCAAGTCGAATGAAAGACAACGCCCGCTCTAGTATCGCAGAATCTATCAACATTTTTCCATAGAATCTCAGCTTCATGTTACGTTCTCGCTTAGAATTAGTCCCAAGTCGTCATTGAAGAATCTTTCAACTCCATGTCACTGTCAGCACTAGTGATCCGGGATTATCGGCGGCCCACGCGGAGCGGATGCCGGATGTGTCGAATCTACTGCGCGATAAGTGAAGTCTCATCCGCTAAGATTCCCGGGGTAGTCTTCTCGGCCGCTGATAGGCAAATGATACAATCCTTGGCATCAAAGATAGTGGAACTGCGTCACCGACAATCCGTTGATATTTGGGCTAGGCTGGTCTTCACACCCGTTATTCGCCCTAGAAGCTAGGCGAACGAATCCCACCCTTCGAGTCTAGTTACCCCGGTTGAGGAAAACGGAATGCAACGTGCCCCTCGCGCTGGGATTGCGAGAATCAATGACATATATACCTAACTCAGGTTCCCTCAACGTCAGCAAGACTCTTTGAGAAAGCAACCACGGTGATCAAAATGCGTTTCTCAGCTGCCTCCGCTGCTTCAATGCTAGTCGGTGCCGGCATGGCTACGGCAAAGACAACAACCTACTCATACGGGCGCAACGTCCGCCAGGTCTACGACGTTTACATTCCATCGGCCGCGACTAATGAGACCGCGGCGACTGACAAATACTGGCTGGTGTACATTCACGGAGGCTTCTACCGCAACTTCGCCCAGAACTCAACAGACATCCTTCCCGCCATTGCTTCCCTCGAAGCAAACAACTCCGACGTGCTCGCAACTCAAATCGCAGGAATCGCATCCCTGGACTACCGACTTTCCGCACTTCCAGGTGTTCAACCCAACAACACGCCCACGAATGAGCTTCAGAACGTCAGATGGCCTGATCATCTCAACGACGCGGTCGCCGCGCTGAAAGACCTCAACAAGCACTATCCGATCGACGGCAACTACATTGTCTCTGGCCACTCCGTCGGTGCACAAATCGCCTTCTTCACAGCTTTGGAGACTCTGAAGGACCCCGCCGTGCCCAAGCCCGCGGCCGTCTTGGGAATCAGCGGCATTTACGACTTGCCTCTACTCCATATCACCAACCCCGATTATGACTATCTCGTACTCAACGCCATGAGGGAAGACCAACTAGTAGAGGCCAGCCCATCCAAGGTCGATGTCAAGAAGTACGCAGCACTTGACTTGGAGGCCTTTGTTTTGGCGCACAGCAGGAATGACGGGCTTGTGCCTTGGGACCAGGTCGAGTCGATAGAAGCTACTCTGGGCTCTCTACTTCAGGTAGAGAGCAAGACACACCTTGTCGAGCTTGATGGTGCGCATAACGATATCTGGCGTGGGGGTGTGCAATTGGCCAAGGCTTTCACGGAAACTCTAGCCATATTGAAGGCGGGTAAATGAGGTACTCCGCCTATAGCTTCCAATAAAAGAAGACGGTTTGAACAGATGTGTTTCATGCTTGGTACTATAGTTAGTTCCATGGAAACTTACAGGTACCAACTCTGCCTTGATATCGGTCTTACTCTCACGGCGCATCTCGGCACACGGCCGTACGACGTCGGCTTCCTATCGGACGAACGCTCTGTTTTCAGCACGCAAGGCGTCTACGGGTAGATACATGTAGGCAAACCCCGGCAGGAGCTTTTACAATGCATTGTCTTCCAATCGATTTTGACTTGCAGCTTTGTGAAACATCTTACTCGCAGATCGGATGCTGAAGACATGCAGTAGCAGAAGGCACGCCGGTTTCCATGCCTTGATTCCGTCCGACGGTATGGGATCGGCGGCGGTTCTCCGGCTGTTGGTGCAAGTCAACTCGGAAATAGGCTCAGTGCCGAGCAACACGAAGATGACAATTGGCTGTAGTTCCGACGGAGAGGCGAACGCAACCTTCGACGGACAGCACGGCGGTTACGTGAGACAGCGGTTACGGGTACACACTCCGGTTGGCCATTCCACCAATTGCCAACTTTACCCATACTACCTTACCATAATTATCTGCTGCGTGCCTAAGGGCTGAGCTGCAGTGTCTCCACGTCGCATCGAGAACTAAGGCTCAGAAAGGCTTTGCAACTAATCGAAAAGTCGGCGATAGACTTCAAGTCCCATTCCATCATCTCGAGTCATATCTAAGTACTTAACTATCAGTCGTTTCGTCTCCGTCAACTCGTCTGTATCATCTCGCATGTAAACTCGTCACCTTATCATTCTCTTTCTTTTTTTTTTTTTGGCTCTTTTTCATTCGTATAACCCGACCGGTCCCAAGAGCCACATTATCATCTCCCATGTGAGTGTGATAAAATGGCTCAGCTAGATTACAACAACTACAAGGTGGCATGGATTGCCCCGCTTGAGATCGAGGCTCAGGCAGCCATGTACATGCTCGACGATGTCCATACGGGCAGATTTCCAGTGGGAGAAGGTCACGACTACCCCCTCATCGCAGGTCGCATGTGCGGGCACAACGTTGTCATCGCCAGCTTTCCCTCTGGGCAAATATATGGTACAGAGCAAGCCGCCAGTCTTGCTGGCCAGTTGAAGATTCTATTCCCCAGACTCTGGTTTACGCTACTAGTTGGTGTCGCAGCAGGGCTTCCAAGCCTTCAACGAGACATCCGTCTTGGAGACGTCCTCGTTGCAGACTCCGAAGGTGAAGTCCCTGCTATTGTGGCTTACCATCTCGGAAAAGAAACATCCGAGGGACTCAAGCTCCTTCATGATGGACGAAGCCAACTTCCTACGAATCCCGTTGTAACGTCTGCTTTCTCAAAGATCAAGATCCCGGATCCCATGTGTTATATTAACAGCTTCGTGGAACACTTTAAAGCCATGCAACACAAAGACCACTCGAAAGGAAACTTCACGGATCCTGGTCAATCGCAAGACCAGCTGAACGAGACGACTTCGAGTGGAGAGAGAGCCGCCGTTCTTCGGGAACCACGGCCAGACAACAGGCGAACCAGAGTGTGGTATGGGCCGATCGGCTCCGGTGACAAATTGATGAAGAATGCCAAGGAGAGAGATGTGTTGAGAGACAAATACAGTATAATTGGTCTAGAGATGGAGGCAGCAGGAGTCATGAGCCGTCTTAATGTCGGTGTTATCAGAGGGGTATGTGACTACGGGGACGAGCAGAAGAACAAGGAGTGGCAGCCTTACGCGGCTGCAATGGCTGCCGCATACGCCAAACAAGTATTGCTTGAGATCAGCGTTGTCCCATCCGACACTAATCTTCATATTCGTAAGGAAATTCTAGCGTTATCAACTCATGGAATTGCTACTCATTGACTGGAATAGGAACGCCTGAGGAGGCCAGATACAACGAGCAGCCGGGATCTTTGAGCTCCAAAACTCATGCCCGGATGCGAGAGCCAGCTGTCAGAAAGCCTGGTTTACCGCCCAGTCCTGCTTCGTCAGATATTGAGATGGACTCAGACCACCAAAGTAGTAGTGAGTTTTACGCACCTCACATCATACATCCTATTCCTCCGTGACAGATCTTCTTAATATTCACGCCAACGCGATGACTAACACGTGGAAATACTCCTAGTAGGTACTCGCCCCCGAGCTCGGGCAACGGACATTGTGTGGCCAGAGATTCGCAATGAAAGGCCGGCTCTAGCATCGAAATTTGTGAAACGCAAAAGGTTTCCAGGATGCCTTCAGACAAACAGTGTGTTGTGGGACGCTAGAGAGAGACAGTCCCCGATGAAACTTCTTGTACATGGTGTGACTGGCGTTGGGAAGAGCCAAACCTGTCTGCAAGCAATTGTTGAGAATGAATCCAGGTACACTTCTTTCATTCCATCGAGCATATGAACTCAGCTAACATTGACTACCTTTAGATTCAGGGCAGTCTTCTACATTGACGCCAGCAGTAGAAAGTCGGCGAACAGTAGCTACCTTGCCGTAGCTGGAGTCAGCGGAACATTGATAGACACGTCGGGCATCAGCTCCGATGAGAACATCTCTCAACAAATCTCCCGCACGAGATTCTGGATGAGCAATCTCGAAGAACCCTGGATTCTTTTCATCGACAATGCCGAACCCTCGGTGGCCGCTGATCTGGATGACTATCTTCCTCGTCAAGGCTGTGGCACTATCATCATCACGACTATTGATGGACAGGTTGCTTCGTCCTGCGATCTTCACGAAAACATCTCCCCGATGGACTCATGGGATGCCAACGAGCTGATCCACAACTTTTTGGATTCCACAAAGGACTTTAGTGAAGAAGAGTGGGTGGCGATCGAAACCTTGGCCTCTGAAACGCTTGGAGGGCTGCCGCTCGCCATTGTGCAGGCTGGTTCTTACATTGCCAACAACCCAAACAGCCTTGTGGACTACCGCTTCGACTTCCAGCAAGCGTTTCAAACAAACCTCGGAGACCTCCCTGACTTGTCATCAGGGAGTGGTCAGAGCAAGTCCGCTTCACACGCATTAGGCGTCACCATGGCCCTTGTCGAGAACACGCCAGAGGCCATAGAGCTTCTTCGTACGCTTTGCTTCTTCCACAATGAGAGCATTTCGGAGCAAATTTTCGAAGAGGCTTGGAACAACTTGACGATAGCTTCTCCAGGAAAGTCTTCGCGGTGGTCACACTGGGCACCTCTTGTGCCGCTTTTGGATCCCGAAAGTGCCCAGTGGCGCACACCCGGTCTCCGCAAAGCGTTCAATACTCTATGCCGTTATAGTTTGCTCGTCTGCGATGCGTCGTACTCCAGCAAGTACTCGATGAACAAGCTCGTTCAGACGTATTGCAGGGAGTCGCTCTCGACAGAGAATCGAAACAAGTATGCCTATCAAGCAGCTTGCCTATCAGCACTTGCCTTGGCCAATGAGCCAGTCTCTACGACTGCATCACGGATACACAACCCTTTGGGTGTTGATCTTCAGAAATCCATGATACCACATATTGAATCTTTTACCTCAAATGGCTTGATGGGTAATTGGGTGGAACTCGCTGAGACTGAGAGACGCCTAGAGATCATGCTGATACTTGCAAACGCATATTCATCAACAGGTCATTTCAGAGACGCGGGAGATATTCTGAAGGAAGCCATCGAAATCTGCAAGGACCCATCGGTACCCGATTCATTGACTCTGCAAGTTAATGAACAGTTCGCCGACTGCTACTTTCACGCCGGCCATCACGTAGAAGCACTGAGGTATCAACCCGGGGTTGTCCAAGCCTATCAACAGTGGGGAGCAGGCTTCGATTATCTCTGGTCTGCTCAAATCAACCACGCGGACTCTCTATGGTCAACCGGGCAGCGAAGTGAGGCGTTGGCAATGGCAGAGGCGGCCCTTGCTACGTGTGGCTCACATAACTTGCCCGTCGATGATCCCAAGATGGTGCGAACACGGCTTTTGGTGGCAGACTTCCTCCACGGATCCGGAGGCCAACGTCGGGCTCTCGAACTGCGACAAGAAACCGTGCGGGATCTGCAGGGAAGGGTTTCTGTCATCGCAGGAGAGCGTCTGCGCATTCTTGAAGCAAAAAGTGCGCTGGGTGACAGTTATGATTGGGACGGCCAGCTTCTCAAGTCGTTGTCATTGCGGAAGAAAGTCCACAAAGCGAGGCTTGAGCTTCTCGGTGTCGATCACCCTGACACCTTGCATGCATTCGACCGATTTGTCGACACCAAAAGCCTGCTCGCCCACACTCAAGAACAAAAGGAAGAGGTGTGCAGGCTCAGAGAAGAGGCCGTGACCTCGTGGCGGCGAGTTCGGGGAGAAGGTCATCCTCAAACCAACGAAGCAAGAGTCAATTTGGGTCACAGCTACACTGCTGCTTCCAAGTTTGGGGAAGCTCTCTCTGAACAGCAAGACGTCCTGGCCATACGTAACGAAAAGGTGTATAATGACGCGGTTGCGACTGACGTCTATCTCGTATCCGTCGGTAACGTTGCGGACGCCTTGTGGAGAGTAGGCGATATCCAAGAAGCTTACAGTCGTCTGGAAGATGGACTGGAAGAGGCAAAAGTTATGGCAGACCTGGATGCCATATTCTCGATCAGAAGTTACGCTTCAACTTTCCTCTCACGCCAAGGCAGAGAGGATTCCATACTGGAGGCTATCAATCTACGGCAGAATCTTCTCAGGGATCAAGAAAACGCATTTGGTGAGGGAGATGTCAGAACCCACCAGACGCAGCTCCTGTTGGCTATGGATCTCGCCAAGTTAGGGATGTTCCCTCAAGCAATCCAAGTCCATGAGAAATTGCTGCAAAGACAAAGCGAGGACCCGGGCGAAGAGAGCCAAGAAACCCTGGACAACAAGAAGGAGCTTGCTTCAGTGTTAAGTGCTGTTAACGCTGCACCTCAAGCGGCTGTATTGATGAGGGAGGTCTTGGAGGTTGAGACCGAACACCTCGGTCCGTACCATCCTCGGACACGGGAGACAGGAGCCCTTCTTCATCGCTATTACCAAGAGACTGGAGATGGCCAGGCGGCTTTTAAAATCATGACCTGGCTGAACACGCAGCCAGTCGGCAACGGAGAGCACCATGGAGACTCGGATTCCGATGACGAGGAAGTGGACAATGTGCCTCGAGTCAGGAGCAAACGCAGAGTAAGTCTTCGTTGGGATTCAACGGATAATTGAGGCAGACCTTTAACGTTCAATGTTCAGGACTTGACACCCGTGACGAGCCCTGCGAGACCACCACCACGCCAGATTCAGCGCTGATCACGCGGAAGGTAATTTGGTGACTCGGGTCCGAGGCTTTGTGTACCCTTTACCAGGCCCAGAACCCGAGCGACGCTGTGAGAGACGGTCAGCCACTGCGTCCGAGAAGAGCATGGCGAGTCAAGGGCGGTGAGTCTCTTCGGTTGCGGTTGAGGTTCAGGTAGAGGGAATTGTTCAAGTACTTGTGTCCTATTTAAGCTTTCAATTTCAATTTCATTTGTAGCCAATGTCTTGACAGCGGTCTTCGTTGATGAACACAGTAATGAGCAAATGGTCATGACAGAGGTGAATGCAACATCATTCTGGCCTTCATGTGGCGTGGACTACCCTCTGGCGATGCTGCGCCTTACCAGAAAGGAGCATAAAGTGATGGGATCCGACATAGAAGTTGATGAAAACAGTAAAAGAAACACCGAGTACCACCACCCTAAAGATCAAGACCACGGTAGCTTATCATGCATCCTTCACAACAACGGTGTCCAGAGATGCTCGTGAGATACTACCACCTTCGCCCTCACACATCAAATTCACTGCCCTCCCCCCGCCGCCTCCCTCTTCTCCTTCTCAAGAAACCACTCAACAGTCCTCCTAATTCCCTCCTCCTGACTAACCTCTGGCTTCCACTCCAACCTCTCCTTAGCCTTATCAATAACATACCACCTACTCATCCCCGAAAACCTAACAACCTGCCTCGTCAAAGGCGGCACCTCCCCCTTGAACCAATAAACCCACTCCAAAACCCACACATACGCCAGCGCAAACGTCATATTAATAACCCTCACATCCTCAATCCTCGTCTCGTCCCCGGCAGCCCGCCACACGGCCCTGCTGAAATCCCAAAAGGGGACCGGCTCGCCGTTGGTGATGAAGAAGGCTTCGCCCGCGACGCCGTCCGGTGCGTTGAGGAGCTTGGCTGCCGCGGCGAGGTGTGCGTCCGCGGCGTTGCCTACGTAGGTTGTGCTGAAGAGGTTCTTGTTGGTGCTGATCTGCATCTTGTTCCGGCCGAGGCGGAGGTTGCGGAGGATGGCAGGGGTGATGTCGTTGTCGCGTTCGCCGTGGACGGCCGCGGGGCGGAGGGTGCAGGTTCGCATGCCGGATGGGTCGTTGTACTCTAGAGTCATCTTATCCGAGGCGGCCTATGAAGCTCATCAGTAAAGAAGCCCGCTTGAAAGAGACAGCATCCAGGCTCACCTTGGTCTTGGGATAAGCCAACGTATCATCCCCCTCCTCAGCAATAGGCAAACTCTCATCGCCCCCCTCAATATCCCTAAACATCTCCTTCTGCACCACACTAGCACTGCTCGTTGTCACAAACGCCTTGACGCCCGCTCTCTTAGCCTCATCCAGCACATGTCTCGTCCCGTCAACGTTAATCGCCCTCACGAACGCGTCCGTCATGACTTTGCGTCCCACCGTCATCATTCCCGCGCAGTGAAACACCACCGTCGGCTTCACCTCCCGAAAGACTTTGGCGACGTCGTTAAGGGAGGCAATGTCGCCGGCGTGGTACGTGACGCCGGGAAAGGTGTTTGTTGTCGGGTTGCGTGAGAAAACGGCGATGCGGGCGGTCGGGTAAGCGGCCAGGAGCTTCTCGACAATGTGGCTGCCCAGGAAGCCGCAGCCGCCTGTTACGAGGTAGGTCTCGGAGGCCATTTGCGTCCTATCTTGTATCTGATACGTGAGACTTCAATGGTGGGATAGTCGATGGCGATGAGAATCTCAAAATCGGTGATGAAAGTTCACAGAAACCAGAATCCCGGGCGCCGCACTTGCTTTATCTCATTAAGACGCGTCCCCGATAGATCGTCGTCGAGAATAAGCCGGCTGAAACGGTCTAGAGAAATGAGTGTCGTCAGCGAAATCCATCAAATCTGATATAAGCACTTGGGGCTTCACATTCCCTGCCAGAGTGGGAACCTCGAACCCGGGAAACCAACGTGTCTCCTGCATCGTGCATTCGGATCTTACCCGCTTGTGCCGTTTGAATCCCAATAGTCGACTCGCACTAAAGGGCCAATGAGTTGAGGTCTCCGTATGATGATGTAGCCGTGTCAATTGTGTCAATCGGAAGACAAAAGGACAATTCGTGAGCTGCTGATGCCGAATTTCTTTGTACCTTTGACAGCTAGCCAATCTACCAAGCCGTCAGCGCTAGATCCAAGGTCCCTTGAGAAGCGATCCCAGACTTGCCGGAAAGGTGGGGAGATGAGGGGGAACACCACAAGCTTCGGTCACTCACTCACTCCCTCCCTCACTCACTTGTCTAGGACCTAGGTATTTAAAGCTTGCTCTTATCTTTGTGACACCTTGTAAGCTTTCCCTTTCCCCGATATCAGTGGCTCATATGGGGTCAGCGGCCCGACGACGCGAGAACGAGCAAATGTTGGTATGAGCCTAGCACGTGTGGGAACTGTGCAAGTTCCACGAGGTGTAGATGACTTTTAAGTAAGAAAATAAGGCCACCGCAGCTGAGAAGATGGGATGAAATCGAGACATCACGCCCCGAACAGTTCAAAAAGCAGGTGACACGGACAGGGGTGAGTGAGTGAGTGAGTACCTTATTCGGTGATATGCGTCAATGCCATCCGCCTTGCGAACTTCATCAACAGAGGAAAAAAGCTTGAGATGCAACGCGAAAGAATCTGTACAGTCGATATGACAGAAGCGGCAAGACGTCCCTAGCCATTCGGCCAGATCCGATCGGAGACATGCAACATGAGCCCTCGCCAAGATGGTAAGATCTCACCCAGTGGTCTCATGTGACCTCCTCTTCAAGATTCATCAGCAGCGCCAGAGATGTACTCCATCACTTCATATAAGGCATCAGAAAGACGCAGTTTTTGAACGCAAGAGAAAACGCAGCTGGTTCGTGATATGTGCCACAACCCGCCCATCTACAAAAGCCTCACCCGTCCCCCCATTCCACCCCGCCTTACCCACAGCCCCAGACGATGCATTTCCGACGATGAAGAACCGCCCCAAAGCCCCCTCCCACCATGTTTCCTTCCGTTTCTCTTAGGTTGTTTTGTGTTTGCTGTCATCTCATGAACTTTCGCCTCCCTCGCCAAAAGACCATCCCCCCGCCAGTTCCTCCGATTCGCGAAAAGCATCGCAATCCTAAACTCCGGCAAAAGAATTTCCCTGAACGTTAACGCGCGACTGCCTTTCAAGACTAAACTACTGGAAACAAGTCGTCAGACGCCCCGGTCTACCGGCCTTGCCCACTTCCTGATCCAAAATCCGGTTCCGGGTGCGGCGACTTCTTATCCTTTCTGGCTTTGATGACGAACTCGGCCATAATCTGGATGTGGTCGGCCGGGAAGTGATAGTTGGGGAACGCCGGCATCCGCTTGAGATATTCAGCATCGGGCGGGCCAAGCAGATCCACCACTTCCAATGTGTTCGTTGAGTACCACAGATAATCAATGACATCTGAGAAGCCAGGCGTGTAGTTGGTGAAGGGCATCTCGTCGGGAGTGTTCTTGATATGGGCGTAGGCATCCCGCAAGCTGAAGGGATGCTCAATACCATCCCTCGTGAAGCTACCATACTGGAAGGATGACAGCTCTTGGTGGTTGGGAGGAACACGTCCCATAGACAATAGCTCGTAGACCGAGCTGTCTCCGGTTGAGTTGAAATCACCGCACACGAGCAGGGGGATGTCAGTATTGTTACGGTACTCTTGGCTGGGCCCCGGTTCCTTAGCCGGCGGCGGTGGCTCCTCCCCGTCTTTGCCAGTAGCAGAGAAGACGATGGGCTTCTTGTCCTTGAGTGCCGGCCAGCGAACGTACTTCTCGGCGAACTTTGTGACTTGCTCCATCAGAATACCCGTCTGGATTAACTTGACGTCCGCCAGCACAGACTCCCAGGCCAAATGTCCGTTGACTAGGATGATGCGCGCGCCGGTAGCTCGGCTTTCGAGGAATACCACAACGGCGATGTTGTCCTTTGGCATAACACGGTTGAAGACGTCGTGTTGATTCTTCATGTCCGGCCGATTGATGGCGATGGCGGCGAATTCGATGACCTGCTTGTCGAGCAAAATCCACTTGCTGGCCTTGTAGAAAGTAGCGCAACCATCCACACCCTGTGCGTCCTTCTCCGCCATGGTCTTTGCGCGAGTCTTGGGCCAGTGTACACCCTTGTAATCCATCTGTGCCAATTCCGGGCTGAACTCTTCCTTGAACGCCTCCGTCGAGATCTCCTGCAGGCACAACAGATCCGCGTCCTTCTCTCTCAATTCGCTGAAAATGCAGTCCTTCCGGTATTCCCAGTTCAATGCGCCCGTGGGCGTGTATCCGTACGTTTGCGGTGTCGCGTACTTGTCGCACAAGACGTTCCAAGAAAAGACTCTGACCTTTTCCAAAGTAGGCGAAACATCTTCTTGTACAGTAATGAGCTTTCTCGGGTTGGGTGGCATCGGAACTGAAACGAGGGTTAGCTTTTGATGACAGCACAAGGCGTGGCCGATTGAACATACTCGGGGCTTGCTCCTTGAGGAGGTTGATCAGGCTCTTGGTGCCCTTCTCCATGATTTCCTGTTTCATATCCGGGTCGATGGGGTTGCCCTCGATGCCTAGAACGTCCAGCAAGTGTAGAGAGCCGAGCTCGAAGGGGAGTGTCTGGATTTGGTTGTCGAAGAGGAGTAGCTGGTTGAGGTAGGTGCACATGCCGAGTTCTGGGGGAAGGATCTTGATCTGGTTGAACGACATGTTGAGGTATCGGAGCTGGCGCAGCTGGCCAATCGCGGGAGGGAGACTCTGAAGCCTGTTGGAGGCGATGAAGAGGTCGTGGAGGAACTGGTAGCGGAAAAGAGCTGGTGCGAGGTTACGCAATCCTTGGCCGCTGAGGTCCATATTGTGCCAGTTCTGCCGTTCCCTGTTCTTCTCTACGCTGTATGGTCGTCTCCTATCGTCCGCATCGTCGTCGCCGTTCTTGCCCGAAGATGGTGGAGGCCCGGCAATGCCGCGGTTTTCTGAAGCCTTTAGTCTGGCGTAGTAGTGCGGCTGGTTTTGTTCAGTCATGGCACGGTGGGCTTGCTTGGACTCCTCGTAGAGTCGGAGCTGCTCCGCCCAGTGTTCGGTGATCTGTTGTGCTTGTCCTCCTCGCGTGGCTCCTCCTTGCCCGTTCTGCATAGCATTGCTGCTATACGGACTAGAATTCCCCATGACGCCAGAGGAGAAGGCCGAGTGGTGGCCCATTACACCTCCATTGCCATTGTGCGCAGCATGCTCAGCCTGGGCAGCTTGGTGGTGCTGGAGGTGAGTCTGGTGGTGTTGCTGTTGTTGCTGTTGGTAGTTGTACAGCATTGGGATACCCCGGCCGCCGTGGCCCCCATTGATGCGGGAGTTGGGGCCCTGCTGATGATTCTGGGAGAACATCCCTAGCAGATTGGCCCGTGGGATCGGATTGGATGGTATAGGTGAATTCGAGTCTTTGGCAGTGAATTGGCGCAGGAACGTGTTCAAGAGTATGGCGTCGGCGGCGGTTTCTTTCGGTATGAGAGAGTTGAGGTAGAGATCTCCGACAGGGTGGTCCAGATAGCGAGTACCATCGGCCATCTACCTGAGATTCGCGGGTGGGGTTGGTTGTGGTGGTGCCTCGATTACGATGCAGGCGTGGTGAACGAGGCAATGGGTTCGCAGCAACAGCTTATGTGAGATTGGAAACGAGGGAAAGCCAGGGGAGCTCGCGTTTGCGCATGGGAGTCGAGGTACGGGTCCAGCTGCATCGAGTATCGGCTCAGACAATGGAGCTTCCGATTACCGCAATGTATTGTGCTGTCCTCGGCCGCCCATGAACCACGTCGATGAGGTGAGGGTGGGTGGAAACTCGTGTATGTGTGTCGTTTGTGTGCGTGGAGAGTTAAGAGTGGTGTTGATTTTTACTCGGTCTGGTGATGTTGTCTGTCAGGAAGGGAGGGGTTTGGGATTAAGCTAGACGGCGAGTCGAGCAAGCTCACCCGATGGGGAGGGCGTACGTGGGAGGCAAAAAGCTGGTCAATGGTGTCGAGACGCGCTGGATGCGGCAGAAGAGGGTCTAGATGAGAATGTGTCTCGTCAGCAGAGCGAGCTTGGAAGAGTAAGACATGGAACTGAAGCAAGGCCCAGGAGCAGGAGTCGGATTACGGAGTAGGGGCTGGGCCGCGTCGTTGCGACAAAGGCTCGGCTCGAGCAGTGCCCCCCCTGGTAACCCTCAAGGGCGGGGAATGGGTTGATGACATACCGTAGTGAGCGGGCGCGGCGTGTTTCTGGCAATATCTCTAGAGCAACCAATGGATACTGGGACTGAAGAATGCGGTCGGAGATGCAGATGATCCAAAGATAGAGCCAGGTGGTGGTGGGATTGACTCGATCTTGACGATAGAGCAGACACTGGGCACCAGGCCCGCGAGGTTGCGAGCTCTAGTGTTATCACGTGATGAGGAAAGCTGCACGGACCAGCAGCGAGACGGGAGAGCTCCACTCAAGTCAAACGTGACCACACTCGTGACGCTCAGTCATCAGTACGTACACTTCCTTAGCTAAGCAGCTAAGCAACTAAGCTACTGAGGTATACTGAGGTAACTTAGGTAAGCACGGTAAGCACGCACGCACGGTATGGTGGAGGGGGAGTGGTGAGATACAACACCGTTGAGTTCAGGTGGTGTGACTTGTGGTGTGTTGTGACGAAAGCGATGGAGGAGATACGAGACTTACTAACTTGAAAGCCCTTAACAAATAATATCTACTGGGGCCGAGTCACTTTCGATGTGTGCGTGACTAATGGCTCTCAGTGACACCCCGTCGCCAGTTCATCTAGTGGTTTATTGAACCTGATATGTCACGTTGGGGACTGGAACATGTGCAAAGCGACTCTCGATGTGGCATGTTGGTAGGTTCCATACTAGGCTGTTTGCCAATGGAATTTTTTTGTGAACTCCCTCGAATTCGTCGTAAAAGATAATCATTCAAAGCCGCTGTGTTTTCAAAACTCAAATCCCTCTGGGAGCCGCCAGATAAGTTGTATTCCTTCACCGGGCAATGCTTGAAGCATTTTGACTGTATAAAGAGTCTGGAGTTTTTTTCTTTTTTCTTTCTCAGTCTTAAGGAGTAGGTATTAATGCGTTGTTGCAAGATATACTTACTTGACTTGCCTTGTCGGCACAAATAGCAAACTTTGGGTATCATGATTATGCTAAGTTTGCCAAGATGGGCCATGGAGAGACCTTGGCGGAAGTGACGACGACAGCTTGCAATGTTCAACAATCCAGAGAAATGACATGCAACTAACGATCGACGGGAAGTCTTGACTGGAGCAAGATCTGCTCTGACAGGTGCCTATGAGAGAACACCCGTTTCACGAAATGTTTTGTCCCCTTGGGATAACTCACCTGACACCAACCCTCACTTGAAAACATCAGAAATCGTTTTATTATGTTTTGATTCCTTATCATGACAGGTTTTAACTCGCCTCGATGCATGAGTTCAGAGTAAACAATATAAGTATTAAGGTAATGGCCATATGAGAAAGCAAAAAAAGACCGTGAGGTGATCGTGTAGCTTGGGCAAATCAAAACCCCGTACTCGAGATTGCGGAACAGAATACAACATTCTTGCTTCCATTGCGCCCAGTCACATATCAAGCACTGTCGCTGTATGAGCTTCATCTTCTACGACAATATCATATTTGTAAGGATCCAGGATTGAAGCCTTGTAAGAAGTTGAGCCACTGCAGCTTGACATGGCGTCAACACGTCCTGTTCCTGTACTGAATTCTCCCTTACTGTTCATATCTCCCTGAGATGTTGTGGCAAATAGCTTTCAGTCCTTCAATTTCTCTAGCGTACTTCAGGCTGCTCTTGCTCAATGCTTTGTGACCTAGTTTCCAGTCCCTAGAAACGCATGAACGATATAATGCTTCAATTCGACATAAATAGAAACTTGCTGATGTTTGTATGGGACCTTCTTTAGCAACGCGCACCGAGTCAAGACATGGAGAGACCAAAGCCGTATCAAACTCACGCGTCGAATTGGTCTTTGAAGGTGGTTGGAAGGAACGAAAGAAGCAGGTTTGCAGCGTTTCTATTACATTATTACACCTCAACTCTAACCGACCAACATGCCATTCCGAGCCGCTTTCCCCGCGAGGACCTTGCCAGCCCTCATTCCGTCTTCAACCTTGATTTCAGCCTGCCATCTGTGCCGCGGGGCCAAGCCGGAACTATAGATCATTCCCCCATTGGGTACCCTAGAAAAGCAAGATCCAAAGAGCTGGTATCTTTGGTTCAGACCGCCGTCACATATCATACAGCGTGCCGCGATAATCCGGGGTAAACTATAAGATTTATATGGCGCCGAGAGACGGCAGCAAAGGCAAACCGGAAAGTCGGGACAACTGCCCGGAGGGTACGGCCGGGTGCCGGGAATAACGAATCAGATGTTCATCTCAACGGCGGCGAGCCCTACACCATGGTCTCCTGTTCATGTTCGATGGTGGGCAGTCGAGATTCTCCATTATCAAAATGCGATAGGCGGAGACTAAATCCGCGAACATAGTGGCGAGAGAGCTGATACCAATGAGCCTCGGCTCAGACCAGCTGGCGACTCATGGACAAGCCTAGGCTCGAGAACTAGGAGGGGGATGCCTTCAGTGCCTTGCCCTCGTCAACCGTCTCGAACATGGCCAGTGAGGGCTTGCTAGTGCATGCCAGGTGTTGTCGAATTTCTTAGCCAGCCACTCAGTGACAAGGGTCGGTGGGATGCGGGGCAAGTGCGGTCCGGGTCGGTTTCGTTATCTTGGCCTTCGTCCTCTTTCAACGCCTCTCCAGACTCCACAAGGTCTTATCTGAGTTATCGCGACACTCTCAAATTCGAAAGAGTTCACAGATAGGACGGGGCAAGACCGCTAAAAGACTACAGTCAGCATGGGTTGAAGGTGATAAATCAAGGGTAGGAATTCTTGAAGCACCTCGTTGGTGTTCATCCCAACATCTCAGAGACAAAAATGGCAACAAGGCACATGCCATGATGCCAGACATGCAGTTCAAGCGGTATCCCACTTGTCACTTCTGCCCATACGCGTCCCCAGCGGCACGCAATACCCAGATGGTGGGCAAAGCTCCGGGTCGAGGCCAACGGCGGCCTATTCCAGACTTTGAAAGATTGGCAGCTGCAAAGCCTGCACATGAACAATCGGAATGGAAGAGCTGCCAACAAAACCAGACTTGCAGTGCCGAACGGCGGCCAAGGCCCGAATTGGGACTTGGTGGCGGGCGCGTACGGAGCTGGGAGCAGAGAAAGGGCCCTTGCAATATGCAATATGCAGCTGCAAGTGCAAATATGTGCGGGCAAGTTCGCAACTTCTGGGCCCCTCCCCCCCTCTATGTCATGTCGGCATCGGACATGGCCACGGGACCACGGCGGAGAGACGAATCATCGAGGTCCCCGATTGACAGGCTTGCTCCGGGCTTTTGAATTCGAGCTTCCTTTTCTCGGGTATCGGGGGAATTTGATCTGCTGGGTCTGCTTCTCTGTTTGAGGGATTGGATGGATCGTGTGCCGTTTGTCCGGTTTAGGTTGTATTATATAGATAACCTGTCAGCTCTTCTCTCAACGAGTACACCATACAAACGCCAGGCTCCGGTCTTTGTTTGGCTTGCATCTTTCAGCCGGCGACTGCTGCTGGATCGTCAAACGAGAAGATTTGATGTCTCGAGAAAAAGAACAAATCGATTTAACAAGCAGAGACAGATACTAAGGTAGAAATCATATTGCCTGTCTTAGGTAATCTGGTGAGTCGCAACTTCCGCGTGACGGGTGCTTCTTGCCCTTTTGCACCCGGCGACTAACACGGCGATTTCTGGCAGGAGCTTCCGAGTTGACGGAGGAAGGACCTGCTGGACCTGCACTTTCCACCTCCTACCTTACCTACCTTACCTTACCTGCGCTCCTGCCACTTTGGACGGCAAGCTTCGATTTGATTCCAAGCAACAACTTCGCCATTTCAACCTCACCTCATCCCAGAACTCTTCATCATTTCGCGATAGAGAAACGGCAAATTCAAATTCACCAACCCTCTCTCTCGGCTTCGCACGCAAGCCAAAGGCAAAGTCGCGGTGTGCGCAATTCCCTCACCTCGCCGGCCACCCAACGAATCAGGCCCAGCCGTCCGTACCTAGACTCCGAGTCCTGGGGTTCTGGCTTCTGCACTGCGCTGCATGCTGTCTCGGACGCCGAAATCGCTCACCCGCCGCTGAAGATACCATCCTCCGACTTTGACATCCCGTCCCGTCTGTAGCAACAGACGCGGCATTTAATTAATTGCTTGGCCCTTTTCGTACAGCCTCCGAATACACGGGCAGACTTCCGTCCTCAGTCTTCGTCACCCACCGCTCTGGGAGTCTGACAGTCTGGATATTGTCTTCATCATTCATGTGATAATTGAGACACGGCGACGATCTGCCTCTACCGGTCGACCGGGTATCCATAATTCGTTTGATCTTCTTTTGCGGATGAACGACAGCGATCCCAATTACACCAGGCATCAAGCTGCGGATTAGCGCTACGGCCCAACGGCTGCGACTCTGTACGGATACTCAATTGAGTCAATTATTCTGCCTTGACGCCGGTGGCCTACCCCTCTGTACCTCGTCGTCTGTGCGAGTATTCGTCCATCGAATTTGATTCTGCACTCTCGGAGAAGCCCCGATCGACCTGAACTCGCCTGGCCCTGCCTTCATACTAAACCCCCAGTACATGTTCGGGAGGCTTGCAAGCCGAAAAGGGAGAATCTGCCTGGAAACCCAGCGGAAACATTCGTCACAATTCACCCACGTTGCTTGGTTTCTCCCTCTGAACCGCCGATCTTTCTCACCAGGCACTTACTCTGCCAAAGAAGGTTCATAGGATTCTGTTGCCGGTGCTGGGCGGAATCCACCGACCGGGACGGGGACAAGTTGCAACGAGGCCGCACCCACTACCACGTTACGCTATCGGCACTGCACCCCAACAGGCAGGACGCAACACACGCGACAGACAGCCTGCACCGCACCATTGACAGCTGTTGCGGAATCTGGCAATCTGCTGCAGACATATCGCCCAGCTGGCTGCGAAGGGAAGGTCCCCCCACGCTCTAGAACTCTCCCCCAGAAGGCATATCGAGGGGAGCGTCATTATCTCCGACAAGCACGAGATTCTCCCACATGCCCTTTGATCCCTTGGTGAGACTTAGACTCTTAGCCAGTTATCACCAGTCGCCTGTCGTCTTATAATAGCGCTGTTCCGTCATCGTGGCACGACAAAAAAAAGCATACCACGGACCGGTTCAGATCAGCAACGGGCCACGGTGTGGCACCGCGAGCTAGAAACAACACCAAGTGCCCACGGAAATCACAAGTTGACAGAGTCAGCTTGCACGCACGGAACGGGACGAAACAAGACAGTCGTCACGGCAAAATAGACCTTGCAGCCATTTGACAGGATTCGATATACGTACGTAACCAACGCAGGCCATCGCCGACAAGACGCCGCGGTGAAATTTGATCCATCTATCCCCTCGGTACCATTTGTCTGCGGGAACCGAGACGAGGCGAGACGGGGCGAAGCGACGGAACACCAAACAAGGGATCCGGCTCATCACAGTCTCTCAGACAAGGGCCCGGACCTTGACCGTACGGGCACTCGCTGCTCGATTTACCGCGAAGAAAGACCGGCCGGAAGCTTGACAACAAACGGACGGAAACGAGGCGGCGCAAGATCTAATTCCACCAGCACTGTCCTATCCCGTCTCGCAGCGGCCCATGGCCCTCTCTTTCAATACCAGCTACTGCGTTGGTCCTTGAGGCAAGGCGACAGCGAGGCAAACACGACTCTTGTTCAGCTCGGCGGATTTCCCATCCAACTCAAGCGCAAATTCAAGCCAGCCAACCAGGGCCTGTCAGTTATCCGTCATTCCACTGACCCCAGTCCCGTCCCCACCGGGGAACAAGCGGCCGGTATCCCGCCGTCTCAAGATTTCAGAAAGAACCTGGTCCAGGTTCTAGAAGGACGGGGCAAGTTCCGTCGCACTTGACTCTTGCTTGCTTTCTGTGCTCCTCCAAAAGGACGAGGTATCCTCTATCCGGCCGCATACTGTCGAGATATTTGGGCCAAACCGCCGAATCCTCGGCGAAGCGGGCAGCAGCAGCCATATTCTGGTGACGCAAACTGCGACCACCACGTTTTTGATACATACCAAGTACCGTATTTGCGTACTCTAGGAAGTACGGATACGTGACCACTAAATTCAGCCTGACCGAGGGCACACTCGAACAAAGAGGAGCAATTAGCCAGCAGTCTCCATTACCTACCCGAAATCAGCGCGGCCCGGTCCACTCCATTACCAAGAGGATCAACAGTCGACACAAAGCACCCAAACGTCAAAAAACAGGGGCCAGCGTCCCTTTTTTTTTTTTTTCTCGTCTTGCTGGTCACCGAGGGCCCGCACGTCCTCGCCGGTCAGAAACCAACCTGACCTGAAAATTCAAGGTTCACGCCCTCCTTCAACTTGGAGTCTTCTGCCAACCGTACGGATACGATAGATTGACTGCGCTCTACCGGGGGCCTGGTTCCTGGTGCTCTTCCTTGGGTCCCTTCACCGTTCTGCTTTGAAGGGGGTTTGCACTTGCAGGCATCTCTGAGATCCTTGGCTTGCCGCAGCAAGGGTCATCGGCAAAGGGCAAGCAACAAACCAACCAGAGCCGCTGACTTCACAGGTCAAGGGCATACTGCTTGGGCGCAGCTTGACCGGCCGACTCTGTTATTGTCGGACCTGCTTTCCCGTTTGTCTGTCAAGGCTTGGTCCAGTCCGTCATCGAGTCTAAAGTGCGAAAGAGGCAGACCCGACGGCACAGAGCCGAAGTTTGAGACAGAGACATTGGAACAAAAGAACGGCAGGGCCAGGAGTTGGGCCAAGTGCACCAAGTGCCCCGCGAACAAAGAACCTCTGGGAAAAGAAACACGATTGAGTGGGCTTGCGTTGGAGAATTACAGCACCGGGCGTCCCGACGAGCTGGATCGGGGGCTGAGCGAGGCGTTTGCTGGTCTTGTCCCTTGGAAGTTGGTGGGTGGGAAATGCCCACTTGAGCAGCCACACTCGTTCTTCAACAACTGCTGGATTGCCGCCGAGTGGTCAGCGTGAGAAAAAAGCAGGGAGACCATTCATTACGTCCTTGACATTGACGCCATCGTGGGCGACAGTCGACCAACAAACCAAGTTTTGAGCTGCTCCAGTGCTGGCTTGGTGTTATTGCTCACCGAACCCCAGTCTCGCCGCCCTAGTGGCTCCTGTCAGGCCGGAGCTAGCAAGCTGAAGAGGAAATTCGTGGAGTAATAGTGACGAGTTCGCTTGGGAAACAAGTGGGAAGCTTTGACGACACAGGCACGAACACCACAACAACAAACCAAGCAAATCCTACAAACGCCAGGCACAGACAGATACGTGTAAAGTGCCGTCATCCATCAGGGTCATTGAGGAATCGGACACTGGCAGAAGAGGGCTAGTTTTCATCGTCACTGTGATTGGCAAGACGGACGGCGCACCAACACAGGCTACGCGGCCCAGAGGTGAAGGCTCCGACGTGGATCACCTTGTCGGGGGGTCACCAACAACAATCCTACACAACAGTAGACGAACGACACGGGCCAATTGGAGGTCAGGGAAAGGCATTCCCCGTGCGATTTCCTTCATTGCCCTGACCGGGGAACGTTGGTACCGTCCAAACGGGTTTCCCCTGCCGGTGCGGATACCCAAGAGGCCTGTCGACGGCGTCTGCCCTGCCTTGCCTTGCTTACTCGCTTGCTGGCTGGCCTCATTCCTGAGTCTGGGTTGTTTGCCGCGCAAAGACGTCTCTCAGACTCCGAATTGTTACTCCGTGATAGACAAGAGGCATAAGATAGCAAAGCGACAGAGCCGGCATACACGAGCTCTCATCTCTCGTGCACCTTTGCTTATCAGATAGCCCGAGGCCTAGCTCTGCGAAGCTACCCCATCTTGGTGTCTAGTCTTGTCGAGCTGGGACGACTTGAGACGCGGCGCCGGGCGGGAGTACAAACCTTCGCGGATTTGTGTGCTAGCTCATCAGTATTGGTTAGCACGTTAGCTAGCAGCGCACCACGCCGCAACTGGCAGACAACGAGAGCGCGCGACGACAAGGCAAACAAGCCAAGAAGCATTCAGCAGCTAACAATCGCCAATAAGCAGCATCCAACTAGCGTCCAGTGCTTCCCTTCCCTTCCCTTCCCGTCACCGAAGCCGGGAGCGCCAGGACCGCCGCCCAGTCAAGGAAAGGATAGGTTCTGTACACTGACTGCTCTGTGCCCGTTCTTTGGTTCCATTGGCAACGGACCAAGGACGGGAGACACTTGGGCGCCCTACTATTTAGTATTAGGACGGCAGCGACTGCGACGTGGTACCTGCAGACGACCAAAGTACCTCGCCCACTCCTCCGTACGGCGAGCGAGCGACGCAAGGTGCTGCAAGGTACAAGGCGGCCAAACGAACCTGTGGTGGACCCCCCGTTCGGTCCCCAGCAAGCCCCAGCAGCCAGTTACATCTGGTCAGCGTGGTGTTTGTGTGCGTAGTGTACCTATTTGTGTGGGTGAGTTTGTCCCCTCATTTTTCTTATTTTATTTTTTTTCCTCATTGATATTTCCCGCCCCGTGTGTGCGTGTAGCGGGCACAGGAAGACGAAGAACGAGGCCAAGGAGAAGAAGAACAAGAACAAGAAAAAGCAGAGACAGAGAAGAAGCAGACGCGATGCAAGTGCTAGTCCAACGTCCGAGTTCGAGTCTCTGGCTTGGTCTTTTCTTTCTCTTTGTCTCTCATATCGTCATTGCTCTTCGTCTTGAATCGCGCCAGAGAAAGAGAGAGAGAGAGAGAGAGAGAGAGAGAGAGAGAGAGAGAGACCAGAGAAAGAATGTCCGAGGATCAAGAACAACGCGGCAAGTCGCTCGTCTATTTGGTCCGTCTGGTTCTTGGGTGCTGAATCCTGAATCAGTACGGATACATCCTGACCGTCTGACGGACTCTTCTTTTTCTGTTTTGTTTAACTGGACTTGGAAGCGCGGAAGGCAACCCGACTTGCTCTTGGTCCCCTCTCTTCTTCTTCCTCATCCATCTCCGTTATCCATTCCCACGTTCCATTTTCCCATTTTCCCTCATTTTCCAATTTCTCTTCCCCCCACCCCCCACTACCCCTGGGCCTCGCCGCGGCCGGGTGTCAGTGTGTACCTTGCCCAACTCAACTTTACCTGCCTGTTCCTACTTGACCCCATCTCCGGGGGCTCCCTGCTGGTGTTGCTGCAAGGTACGTACAGACCAGTACGCTAAGTCATGCACCCTTGTCTTTTGGTTTTGTCTGCCACTCTGCATCTGCTATGTATGTCAACAGTATCTTTACGGTGTATCTTTACGGAGTATCTGTAGTGCACAGACAGACAGACAGACAGACAGTCAGTCAGTCAGTCAGTCAGTCAGTCAGTCAGTCAGTCAGAGAGAGCAGAGAAAGAAGACTGAGAGAGGAACGGAAGAAAGAGAGAGCACGGGTAGTGTATCCGTATCGGCATAGTCTACGGATAGTGTGTGTTGCTTGTGCCACCACAAGAGCCACGAGGACTATCCGTCTTGGTTTCTTTGCTCTTGGAAAATACCGACCGTTCTGTAAGTACATAGCGGTTGTATTGACTCTTTGAGGCGATGCCAAATTAAAGAAAAACATATCCTTCCTGGTTTCTCCCCCCCTCCTCCTCCCCCTTCCCCCGTTCCCTTTCGCTTCCTTTCCCACCCGGGTGCTTCTCTTCCCCCTCCACCGGACAGATACACTCATACAGACAGACAGACACACATACACGCACACACACCCTCCCCCTCCTCCCATCCATGATCTTCCCCCTTTCCACCAGGTACATCACATCCACCATCATCTCCCCCAGCTGCTGCAAGGTCGCAGCAGAAACTGGAATGGAACCGAACTGAATTGAACACACCCCAAAGGCCCCAAACCCAGGAAAGAAAGCAAGCTGCTGCTGCTACGGTTGCTGCTGCATCAAGGCAAACGAGCAAGCAAGCAAGCACAAGCAAGCAAGGCTCAAGCACAAGCACAAGCAGCCGCCAATCACCCCCTCGTCCTCCTCTGACTCTCTCTCTCTGCTGCCTCATTTCCACTGCTTCCACTCCCAAAAAGTCTCATCGTCTCTCTCCCACAATCCACACGCAGTTTGCGGATCCCCAAACAAACCCCCCTCCACTCCTCTGCCCCCCCGTCCATTCGAGCTGGAGCTCCCACCTGCGAGTTGGGTCTCATTGTCGTCTTCCCGGCCCCAGAGAGGGCAGGGCAGACATGAGGATCCAAGACACGAAGAGAGGACCCGACTGACCCAACTGACCAGAGCCACAACCACACGCACAACCGGGTCCCAAACCCAAGGGCCCCAGAAATCCGCCGCTCCTCCTGACGAAGCACTCGTGGATGCGGAAGATTCTGCAAACATGTCCCAATACATGTACACCAGCTTCGCCCCCTGTCCCTCCCATTCTTTCTCGCATCGAGTCGACCAGGCCAAAGACTGCGACTGCAACCTTGACCCCAAACAAGAGCAAACAGCAACAACAACAACAACAACCACCACCACCACCACCACCACCACCACCACCTCAAGCGGCGGTTGGTGCTAGTGCTGCAACTACAGATACTATTACTCCTGCATCTGCCACTACAACTCTGTCAACAACATCAACAAAACCCCCCGCTGCCGCCCACGCCGCCGCCGCACCACCCACCCCGTCTTCTTCTTCTTCTTCTTCGTCCTTCTTCTTCTCAAAGGCCAACCCGGCGGATTCTTCGCGCATACCGTCGCGCCAAGCATCATCATCATCATCAGCAACCAATTCTCACGTTGGTCAGCAGCAGCACCACCACCCCGCCGCAACCCGTCTCCAGCATATCCGCACTTCGTCATCGTCCTCGGCGTCACGCTCCTCGCACGAGACCTCGCTCACACCAACGTCGACGACCCTCTCGACTGCCTCGCCTATCGACCCGCGCGATCCCACCTTGCCAGCGTCTCCAAAGAAGCACAAGCATCACCGCTCGCTACAGGAGACACGCGCTGGTGCCGACCGCACTCCTCGCATCCGGGCGCCGGCGCGCCTCCGCAAGGAAAGCGGCAGCTTAAGCTCCTACGCGAGACACCCGCTTGTACCGCCTACACCATCCCACATTGGCCTCACTGCGAATGAGCTAAAACATGTCGCAATGCTCGTCGACACGGACACATCGGGCCGTCACCTCACTGCTGGCAAGGCCGGTGCAATCCCCTTCTCACGTACCGACAGTCTATCGTCGGCGGCTCCTTCAACCGCCTCCATGTCGACCCGCACAATGACGTCTTCCGACCCCACGACAAACTCCTTCGATGCCTCCCGCCCCTACTGCTTGCGCAATGGCCGCACATATCTGTCAGACCCGTCATTGGCATACCCCTTGCCTGTTGACCTGAGCGAGATCCATCGCCAGTCATTGCGCACACTACTGCTCATTCAGCTGTTTGGATCGCCAATCTGCTCTACAGCCTTTGCCAGCAAGCCGCCTGGTCGTGTCCTCGAGGTCGCCTGTGGCTCAGGGTTCTGGAGTCAATCGTGTCACCGGTATTTCGCACAACGAGGCCACCCAGATATCCACTTCACTGGCATGGATATTGGCCCAATGGGGCAGAATGCGGGGGATGTATCTCGCGACATGAAATGGCGATTCATGCAGCACGACATTCGCAACTTTCCGTGGCCCTTTGCCGATGGCGAATTCGACTTGGTTATGGTCAAGGATCTGAGTCTGGTTGTGACGTCGCCGCACGCACTACAGAACGCCATTGAAGAATACCATCGCATTCTTCGCCCCGGTGGCACTGTGGAATTCTGGGATAGCGACCACCAGATCCGCATGTTGCGGCCCCACGCCGCGCCACAGTCTGGTAACACCGAAGACACCGCCACTGTCGCCTCGCTCGGCGCGTATCCCATTTCGGCAAAGACCCCTTTGAGCGCGCCGCTGAACAACTTCCTCGTCGAGTACAACAGTTGGGTTCACCGTGCACTCGAGTCCCGCAATCTGAGTCCTGTGCCTTGTACCCTCATTGGTCCTATGCTCATCCAGGAGTCCGAGGAGCTGACGGACATACAAAGCAAGCGCCTGGCGATCCCTCTTTCTGAAGTTCGCTGGGAGCGCGAGGGTGTCGGCGGTGTCGTGACCAAGGACGGCAAGTCGTTCATCAACTCCGGCAAGGGCAAAGGCAAAGACAAACCGGACGAGCAGAAGAAGACGTTGACCGAGGCCCAGGCGGCGCTCCGCCGCACAGCCTTGATGACCGTCGTACAGCAGATCCAGAGCCTGGAGCCGATCTTGCGCGAGGTCAGCGGCAAGAGCCAGGACGAATGGGACGGCTGGCTAGGCAAGATGATGAAC
Source organism: Colletotrichum fioriniae (assembly GCF_027942845.1). Taxonomy (NCBI): domain Eukaryota; kingdom Fungi; phylum Ascomycota; class Sordariomycetes; order Glomerellales; family Glomerellaceae; genus Colletotrichum; species Colletotrichum fioriniae. The sequence continues at coordinate 991,043 of NW_027076849.1, forward strand.
GACCTCATGAGGGAGAATGGTACGAGTTGGGGAGAGTGTTTGGAAGTGGGTGCCTGGTGGGCACGCAAGAGGGAGCGGTGAAGAGCAGCATGACGAAGTTATGGTGGACGGATAAAAGAAGGAGTTTTTGCATTCGCGTTTTTGCGGCGACCGTCTATTGGACTCTATGGGAATGATTGGCCCTCACATTTGATTTGGCCTATGCCTACTACGCCCATCCCGAGACGCTCGCCGCATCACGCACCTGGGACGTACCGCTTCCTCAACGCCCGGTACCGCTTGAGATAATACCTGGCACGCGATTAGCATCATGGCCACTCGAGGACGAAGCAGCGCCATTATCAACAACAGAGCAGCATACATTTTTACCAGAAACAAGAGAAACCAAAAGGAATGGCGAAAAGGGACAAGGCAGGAAAGGAAAGAAAGAGGGAAGAAAGGAATAGGGGAGAAAGATCAGAGATCCAGTTCATCGAGATACCCTATCATCATCATCGTCATCGTCATCTACTACCACATCATCTACATATATACATACATATCCTATCACATCATTCATCATAACTATACAATAACTATATTCCCCCCCTACATGCTTCATCATGCGGTGCTATGTGCCAAGAAGTGACACGGTGTTCGGATGAGAGTGATGGAAATTACACGGAGGCCAGGCAGTCAATCGACGCAGGCGACTTGCCTCGCCGTAGAGAGGAATCGCCAGTTTCCTTTTCATTTCGAAATGACTTGTTGAACATGACGGGATGGAGAGATTCGGGGGGTAAAATTGGATATGAGGATGGAGGCAGTAAGAAACGACTTGATAAGAGGGCGTGTGAATAATGTATCATTGTAGAGTGTAATTGAATCTGTCGACAACGAGAAACAAAGTCTTAAGAAGAGTTGGGCATGTGGAGAGGGAGGGCAACGGGGGACTTTGGCGTTCTGATGTGTTGCCAATTATGACATTGTCACTCGTTGGATGCTGTGGTAGCGGAGTGTGCCCCTTTCGTTCCCTGGGAAAAGAGGGAGGGAAGGGAAGGGAAGGATGATAGGCAATGAATGGAGCAGTGACTTGCTATAAAAGTCTGACTTGAAACGTGTAATCGTGCCTGACAGATTGCACTTGCTCTGCAAGGAACCCGCCTAGTGGAAACACCCGAGTTGAGTGTGTTGGAAGGGGGAACGAGTGAGGCTAGATGGCTTGTAAAAGGGACACATGCGTTGAGACAGTGTGAGTCCGGGAAGAAAGAAGCATCTACACTCCCAAGGAGCGGCGACGTAGGTTCTTCTTTGGACCTTATCCACACTTGTCGAGGTGTTTTTGAGAGATTGATTTGAAGGACATCGCTTCGGGGGTATCTGATGGAACGAAGGAAGGATTGTCGTGTAATTGGTACATGTACTTCGGGAGACGAACTTGCGCAGTTGGATGGACGCGGAAAGGGGAAAGGGGGGTTTGTGAGAACGCCAGGTGAGAGGCGCTGGATGGCTTACAATGCTTCGATTTCTATGAGTTGTTCAAGTCAGCTTTCTTTTTGTTCCATTCGTTATTAAAAGTTTTGATGCTATTGCTTCCCATATGCTTGTTGAGAGAGTAGAATGGGGAGAAGGGTGAGATAAAGAGGACGAGATCATGGCCGATGAAGAATAGATGGAACGACTTTGACGAAGCTGGGGAAGTAACTTGTGTCACCCACTTGCACAAGTCCAGCACAAACCAAAAACAAAACATATTGATAAATGAAGAAGAGCTCATGAACTAGATGTAGCCGAGGTAGATGGTAGACACTCGCGGAGAGCACTTGACCCAGCCGACTGGTGGGATATTCTGACTCCTCCCTCCATGCTCAGGAGGAACCAAGGAGTGACTGGTTCAAGATGGTTTGAAGGAGGGATGTAAAGGAGAGTTTGCGAGGAACGAGGGGAATGATCTAGACGGTAGAAGCAAACTTGTTATTGAAGCGAGAAGCGGCAACTTCTGCCACCTGCTGGACAAGAAACGAGATCCTGATGTAAGTGGTGCTGCCCACGGCCGACGAAGTCCATACCCGGGGCATAGCGACATCGGTATGGATAGCTGAAAGTGGAAATTCGAGGGCATGTAGTAGATCTATCGAGATAAGTCCCGGTGCACCACTAGATGCATCCATCCTCCAACATGAAGGCAGAACTTGGGGATTGACCAACACGGAGATGGGGTCAAGTCACTTGAAGAGGAGGAGTACCCCCAAAGCGAAGACGAAGTGTCCCAGAAACCAACTCCAACTTTGGAATCGGTCACGAGCGGTCATAGAGCCTGACGTCGACAGCAACCATGGATCTCATCTTACCCTATCCACGGACGAAGAATCCCATCATCTTGCCTCTGGCAATGCCTGCTCCGGCATGGTGTCGATATATCGTGCTAGAGGACAGAGTCTAGAACCGAGAACCACGGCCTGCGACTTGCATCTCTGTACTTCTTACTCCGTGATCATGATCATGATGTAGGCATGCTTTTTTCGAGTCTCGCCGCAGCACTTTGCCAAGCCCGAAACCCAATGTTTTTGTCTCTTCCATCCGCGACATTTTCCATCAACACCAACGGGTACCTGTAAGACCACCCACAATGGACGGCGAAACAAACAGACAGCCCGGCAAATCATTTCTGCCAAGCGAGATGGCAAAGGGTATGGGAGACGTGGTAAACCACAACACATGAAGCAACAAACTAATGAGAGGAAACCTCAAAGCCGAAGAATGAAGCAAGAAAGAAAGAAAGAAAGACGGACGAACGTACCCTTCTTCACAAACTCGGCCCTCTCGATCCCCCGCCGAATAGCCTCCTCATCCCGCAACCCAGCATTCGCAGAAAACGCCTTGTGTAGGCGCGGACGGAAGTAATCGTAGCCGAGAGGGTATTCTCGGCCCAAGTAGAGGAGTTCTGTTCTTGATGGTCAGCCATTTTTTGTCTGCGTGGTTGTGATGTGAGTCCTGCCATGGTAGTTGACAGGTAGGAGGTGAAATGATATTATCGAAGCAGTAAAGAGAACGAGAGGGAAAGAAATGGGTTGCGCAAAATTGAGATTGGTCGTGATGTAATCAGCGAATTCGATGAAACTCGACCACATCTTCAGTCTACAAGACGAGAAATATCTGTTGTAAAGCAATGATGCACCAGCGCCTGACGTTTAGCGAGGCGCAAGGTTTCTTCCCAACAGATGAAGTAGACAAGAATGGTCAAATATCTCAGCAACTTGAGTAATTGAGAAACCTCAAAGGTACACGATATAGCTTCGTTGCACGAGAGTGCGATGCTCGCCCTTGGCGTAAAGACGAACAACAGTAATAATAAAATGAATCTCAACTCACCCTTGTAAATGGCAATGACCCGCCTCCGCAACTCAGTATTCACGACGCTCATCCTCTTTTTGGGACTGCTGTCGGAGCAGCCAGTCGGTATAAATAAAGCGACAGCCTTCCTAGGCTGCTATTGTTGTAAAAAGGTAGGTGAAAATAGATGGCGCGGTTCCGTCAATTAGAGCATCTCACGCTCATAGCTCGCAAGGTCGTCAATTATCGATTGAGGTCGAGAGCTCGCTGCAATGGCCTCAGACCTCAGACCTCGGCGAGATGATGTAAGACACCTCCAAAGGTGCCCCATCTCCACCACCAAGCTCCAACAGCTCTCATGATTGGTTGGAACTTTGAACCTCATCCCGTTCACCGGAGTCGAAAGCTCAGCCCAGCCGTAAGTGCTTTCTTGATGCCAAACTGCGCCGCTTCTTCAACTTCGCTATTCAAAATCCGCGGGAACGTCAGAAGCTTGAGTTCGGCCATCCCTCATCACTCCTTTCTCCCTCTCGTCGCGATCCATCTGCTGGAGATTACGGCGCCTCCAGGAAAGCAACACCAAAAAGCCAACCTCGATATCCCCTCGCACGCCGCATCTCGACCCCCGATTCCCGACCCCGAGTTCGACTCCAACGCCCGACCTCAATCCTAACACACCTCACGCTCCCCGCTGGTCAGAGCAAGCGTCTCCCGACAATGAGGTCCACAGCAACAAGGCTCCAACAGTCGATGCTGTCCCGCGTAGTCTCAGAATACTCCCGCGAAGCAAAGCCCGCCGCCGCCGCCGCCAAAGCCACCAAACGTGCAACAGCCATCTCACTCAGTCCGCGGGAGCTCTACAAGCGCATTGGGAAATGCCTCGCCTTTGGCTGCAATCCCGACCAGACCCAACGCGCGGCCAGTCTGCTGAGAGCCATCAACAACGACTGGCGTAATCTCCACGCGGTCTCGCAGGGCTTCTACGACCCCAAGAACTCGGCATACACTACCAGACTGCGAGATGGCGAGCCGAGCCATCGTCCATGGCTAGTGAGTCTTTGATCCGCCACTGCGCTTCCAGTTCCAGTTCCAGTTCCAGTTCCGGTCCCGGTCCCGGTCCTGGTCTTGTGGGACCAACTCGTATCAACAGTGCCGCTGACTGTCGTTCCCGTTCCTCCTCGTAGGGTATATCCCAAGTATCTACCTTGACACAAGTCGCCGAGCAGTCAATTGCCCATTTCCTTGACCATGTTCTCGAGACGGCAGATCCCCAAGATAGGCAGGAGTGGGAGCGTCTTCGCGACAACCAAACCAGGAACGAGGCACTGACAACCCTACAATTCCAAAACGAATCGTCACCGCAAAGCCGCGCCTTCTCGGTGTGTCACAACATCACACCCTCTTTGGCACCCCTCGCCCCTCGTTCCCCGAGCATGTACTGATGAATCTTCCATATTAGTTACTCTCGCTCGAGCCGCAAGTTATCAGCGCCTACACAAGGCTACTGTCCAACGACTACGAAGAAAAGTCCACTTTTAGTTTCAAGGTTGTGGTATATTCGCACAAGCGCATGGCCAAAATAGCCGACCTGAATATGAGGCTGAAGACCAACACCCACGACAACAAACCGCTGCCCTGGCTCAGCCGAGAATTGAAGCGGGTGGCTGACTTGACCAGCACCGATGCGGAGCGAAACGCCGCATACACAGATGCAAAATATATCGGGAAGATGGTCAGCAATCTGGAGTTGGGCACATGGAAAAGACCCAACGCCACAGAGGATTTTGGCACCGCTGCGCCCTAGCGAGGTTTGATATATGAGATACGCACAAACGCTACCTTGCGGCACTGGGTACTATCGACATCGGCCCAAAGACTCGAGCAAAATCCGTGGCCCGAGACGGAACCTTGAGACGGAAAAAATGAGAGTTGCTCGTGTAAGTTAAGCGAGGCGAGAGGACGTGTTATTCTTGGTCCAGTTTGATCAGTTGTAGCGCCAGTTAAGGCGAAAGCGGTCCTCTCGGAGAGGAAATTAACCCTGCCATTTGAGCGTTACCCTCTGCTAGGCATCATCACGGGCGACAGCTTGATGGCTGCAGAGAGCTTGAGGCTCTTTGACCCTACGGGCGACGCAGGAGGAGACTCAATGCCTGCCGAATAGACGATAGAAAGCACGCCGCCGGCAGATATCCCTAGCATCGGCCCCTGGTGTATACCAGTCATGGAGCTGGAGACTCCGAAAGGTACAGCGTACAATCACTCAACGCCATACCTACCCGTGAAGGCCTCGATCGTATGCCAGATCTTATCTTGGTGCATGCATGGCGAAAGCGCTGGCACGGGCTGAGCGCGTAAAATGATCGGGTTGACATGTGACCTGGAGACCAGTGATTGGGACGGTTGAAAAGGACTCTTCACTGTCCTTGACAGTGGTACCACTGGGCTCCATCATGTCATGGTATCAATAACTGTCGTCTCTACTGCTCCATACGCGCGTAGCGTCGCGGAGTCTTCTCGGTGGGACAGACTCTGGGAAAGAGAGTCACGACAACAGAGGCTCCGTGAAAATTCGCTCCCTGAAAAAATTTCTCAAAATTCTTTTTCCAGATGTCTCCGGCGCACCTGGCTGGCCTCGCGTCCAGTGCCCGCCGCTGGAAAATTCAAATTCGCTCCGAAGGGGGCGGCACAGAGAGCCCACCGGGAGATCCGCATCGCACGGAGCCGCCCTTGCGCTATTACGTTGTGTCGCCTCACGTATCCGTACATGAGTACTCCTCGATGTGTGTATCCATACTACCAGATGGCACAGAGCGGTGCCGCAGTCTGCAGACCGCCTTCAAAGTCAGCACCACAGTGCGAAGGGACATCGGCGAGGGGGACGTCGACCCCGCTAAGCAGCCGCAGAAATATAACGGTCTGCAGGGCACCGATCAGCTCCCGACCGGACCATGGGCCGCCAAGTCTTTTCCCTCGTCGAGATGGAGGGGGAGGAGCCGCGACTTTGCAAGTGTAAGCTTTGGAGTCTGCGGTGATGAGTGAGGTGAGCTGCTGCAGTGCTGCAATGCTGCCGTGTTGAGGTGATTTGGGGCCTGGGGCTGCATGAGAGGCGTGCCGTAGCTTGTGCTGCAGGAAGGCTGGCGTCTTGAAGCTTATTCCCGGGGCTTTTAGTCTCGATGCTAGATCAGTTGACGGGGTGCTAGTCGTATCTCCTCGCTATCCATGATTGGAGAGGTCATCGGCTCATCAGGCCTTCGCTGTGGTCGAGATCCAATGGTGAAGTATCGCTGCTGCAGCGCAGCAACGGTGCCGTAACATCGTTTCTTCTCCCTCCAACTCTCCCTTCAACTTCAAGTCCTAACACCGTTAGGCACTCATAGTGACACAAAATCCCAGTAAGGATACCGGCAATCCACGCCTGACCACTGACTCTTTGAAGACTTTCTCTGCGGCACCACGAATCAGGTGATTCGACTGCAAATTGCTCTCCACGGCATCCCGAGTCAGCAGTCCACTTGAAGTGCACCGGCTGTGACATGGGAGGCAATCTGGCAGCAAGGCGTGCCGCTGGTAGCAGCCAAATGCCGACAGGCAGATCGACTTGCTTTACCTCTCTGCGCCTAGCTCCCTCTTGTTCCTCGCCGTTTATGCTCAAGACCTGGGGGGGACCAAGTGGGGGTTAACCACCATCACAGGTAGTATTTTCCAATCACCTCAGTCGTGACTTGTCGAGCAGGTTGGAGACGCCTGGCGACGGTCCAGGATGTGGTTGCATTGCCGCACTGTCTTGCTCCTTTCGATTTGTCCCTCCTCCTTTTCCGGGTGGGATACCTGTCATCTCGATCGGAGGATAATTAGCTAAACAGTGGAGATGGCGGCAAGAAAAGCTTGACCCTGCAAGCTGACTATCGATAAAGGTGGAAGCGCCGTAAGAATCGCCAAATTCTATCTCCTGTCCGTAATAGCACGGATATGCCCCGTCGACGACAGTATTGCAACCCCGTCGTCCATTCCGTCTCGTCCGCCCCGCGGGTTCATTTGAGTCCGGATGTAGATTTGATGTTGGCTCAATGGAGGGGCTCAACTAAGTCATCCGAAGCGGTCAGCGGTCGGCGGTCGTTCAGTGCCTCGCCGGCTCTTTCGGAGAGACCTTAGGGTGATTGACAGCGGAGAGGAGGGATGGCCTACGCGCACTGTCTAGGTTATTTCCAGAAATGGCTTTGTTATGTTTCGAATCAAAAAGGAGATCGTCGACAGCCGGGCAAAGGCGACAAAGACACGGGCGCCTGCGAGGGCAGGACCACTTTGTCTAGGGCCTTTGACAGGGTCGAAAACAGCGATGCGGATCTCCGGGCCACCGCCGTGTCCAGCCATCAGCAGTATTCGTAGTCATTGCCAGTTGCTTTTGAGACTATTCAGTCGCGTGCAAAGTGTCGGTACGTGCTCGTACAGTATTCGGTAGGCTGTCAGCGTGTCAAGCTGGCCCCGTCATGTCACATCATAGTGTAGTAGATTTTGGGAGGAATTGGCTCGAGCGAAGGCCGCCTTGACAATGCTGTGGTTGGCGGAGTGCCCAGAAAGCTACGCATGCGACATTCCTTGACTAGTTGATGATCGACATGGGAAATCTGCCCCCTCCAAAAGTCTGTCGCCATTCGTGGTAGGATGAGGGCAATGGGATGCTGCACGTCTCGCGGGAATCATTGCAGTATTGAATGTGAGCCAAAGTGCGAGTGCAGTGCGAGTGCAGTGCGAGTGCAGTGCGAGTGCAGTGCGAGTGCAATGTAATGGTGCATTGTCAACCACGAGACATAACGAGACGAATATGCATTGCTGCATACGAAGTCTCAGTCTTCTGCCGTCGAGTCGCGGCCGAGCACAAGCTCCACCCACGATGCTCCTGTCCCGTCGACTTGCCCTCTGGCTTGGTGGTATCATTGCCCTGATCCATGGCTGCCCTGAAATTGGACGCTGGCCCGTGAGGTGGTGGTGGTGTTTGGTGATTCTTGTTGCGCTCGCTCTGGCGGGCTAGCGCTGGGTTTGTTGCTAGCCCAGGATGTTTTTCACTGTGCGAGGGGTCCAAGGGGTCAAGGCACTCTCGTCATGCCAGATTCCTTGGTTTCGTCCCCACGTTTTCGTGCTTGGTGCCTCACCGAAGAGCGTTTCGACTTGTAAAGTTGTGCCCCGATTGTCGGCGTCAAAATGGTGATCGTGGAACGTCAGGCCACCGAGCGTCGGAGGAGGCTCATACACGTACATTTACACACAGTGGGTTCCGAGGATGGAAAGCACGTTGTGCGGTTGATGGTTGGCGGTACCGTGGATGCGTGGCATCGCGCCCCTCAAAGGAGGAAGCCGAAATGGTGGCCTTAAGGCGAATATATTTCCGTCGGAATAGCGGTGCGTGATGTGGAGCATACTTTGGCGATCGTCGGTGTGCGCCTGGGGAACGTGTTATGGCGAGCGAGGATTGGTGAATGATGTCGAGCTTCGGCCGGGGCGGACAGGCGATGGTTGTCTTTGAGATGTCCTCGTGGCTCGCTAGGAAAGCGATAAGAAATTTTGAGTGCGCGGGGGTGGTCTGCAAGAGCGGGGAGAGCCTAGTCTCGAGGTGACAAGGAAGTCGGGATGTAGTACGGAGTATACACACTGGTCCATCCTGTCGTGTGGTCTTCCTAGGTGCTTGGTACTGCGTGATGGCCAAGTTGCGTCGACATGTGGGATGACGAGCACGAAGAGATCGTCCACCGCCCAGACAGCCTGCAGACGACAAGGCCGGGCCTGACAATGGCCGTGTGCCGGTACTAGTGGATGGTGCTGTGTACCAGTATAGCTTGCTTTGTAGGGAAAGAAACCAGGCACATGTTGGTAGAGAGTGCGGGATGGGCGTTCAGCTCAGCTCAAACGGGCCGTTGGCAGTAGCCCCGATGTTGGCTCTGTATATCGCTTTGGCGGCATGACTATCCGAGGTGAGTGGCACTACTTATTACTTGATCTATGCGTCGATGCGCGAGTGCCTTCAAGGGCATATTTTGTGGTACCTCAAGGTTGGTAAACGAGAGCGATGAGCGGAGCTGACGATTGAGAACGGCCTTGGAGGGACAAGAGTTAGGTAGGTATAATGATCAGGCAGAGGCGGTACGGATATCATCCAGTCTCTTCCTTCCATATGCCTTCAGGTACGTTCCCGAAAATTCCAGCTGAGCCGGGTCGTCATGCGAACAGCGATGATGGGTGTTGCGGAGGATTGACAGCATGGACAACGGCCGATGAAGGAAGCCGTGGACAAGACGAAGAAAAGACGACGGGGGCCCGAACTAGGGACGAAAGAAGAAGGACGTTCCAGCGAGTCCAGTGATGGCGCTGTCGTACCTAGACTCGTAGTGGCGGTGGTGGTCAGGGGCGTTGAACTTGACGGGGATGTCGAAGACAAAAATGTCTTGTTCACTAGTATCCGTACGAATACTGTGTAAGGGATGGTGGATGTTTAGAATGATTGGGGAGGGGGGGAAGAACTTGACGACTTGGGAAGAGTAAAATGAAGAAGAGAATTAGAGTTGGAATATGATGATTATTCCATGGGAAGGAGGCACGCAGTATGGAGGGGAGCACCACCTTCCCGACCTCACACCGCACACGAGGCATGGAAGGAAGCAATGGATATTAGCAGTTTTCTCAGGTAGATACTTACAAAAAGTTGGGAAGGCACACGACCACGATGCCTTCCTTTTCTCGGTCTGCCCTGCTACCTTGCCTCAGGTACCCTAAGGTATGCAATGTCCATATACCGTGCGTTCTCAACTTCTTTACCCAGTGGAAGGAACCTACCTTACTGTCTTGCCTGAGTACCTTACGTCAGGTACTTCAACTTACACAATACTTTGGTCTGAGCAGTGAGTAGTGAGGCACGGAACTGGCGGAACGCATGATGGAACAAAACTACGGATAGAAATACTTTGATATCCCAGTACGAGTGTCGCAATGTCAGGTAATGCAGGACACGATTTCTTGCCTTTGCTTGCGTGTTTTCCGTTCCGTCTGGGGATCCATCCTGTGCCAGGCCCTGGGAGCTGGAAGCTGGAGCAGCTATGCAATGCGCTGCACCTCCCGTGCTTGGCCAGCCCTGTTTACGACGACCTACCTACTTATGCTACCTTAACCTCATTTTGTGAATGCCTTTCCATACGAATGCTCGATACCTTACTTGTAGGTACTCAATCCACAGCACGAACAATGACAACTATTGACTCTGCCCGAACAACGACTTTATCCAGCCAGGCCAAGGGCGCATCAGTGCATGCTGCATGTCGTAAACTCGTCATCCAGCACTCAGTCAGCGCTCATTTAGCTGCTTCAGCACCAGTGCCCCCTGTAATCTTACTTTTTTTTTTTTTTTTTTTTGGCGGCGGCGGCCCCAGAGTCCAGAGGGCTGCAGAACTGCGTGACCGCCAACGGCACCTCATCCCATCAGCAACCTTGAATCGGCCTCCATGATCCATCCCGGCGCTGGCAATTGCGGCTTGCCTCGGTCGGGGGTACCCCAATGTACAAGAGGGTGAAAGGAAATTGCCCGTTGAGCTAGACATAATTTGACCGAGTCACAAGTACTGTCTAGGTCCAGATCCGAGATCCTGATTCTGATTCTGATCGGGGGGGTCGAGGGGAGGGTGGAGAAGAGTTGTGAGTGGGCCTGAGAAGAAGGGGCCCTATCTCCACACTGGAAGTCATAAGCCAATGAGACGACCTTCGAGGACGGATTGATCTAGTCAGGCCCCCACTTGAAAAGAACTTGGGCCAAAGTACCTCCCTACACCTCATCAGACCGGGAGGAACAGCGAGAAAAAATGGAAGGAACATAAAAAAGAAGAGAATAAAAACACAAGCAGTCCTCGGATACGTATCGACAAGGAGATACGTACCCGTCCACCCACCCAAGTCGAAACAGTGCGACTGGATCCCTTCCCGCACCATCCGTCATCCCTGCTCTCGTGCTGTTCCCGCGCAGTCTTTTTTAGAATAAACTCGAAGCGAGGCGCTCTGCCCCTAACACCTCTGCTTGATGTCCCGGGACTGGCTGAGGTGCTGCAAAGGGCAGGGGGGAATGCTCATAACCTAGGAATAAAATAAAATAAAAGGAACCAACACACCACAAATTCCACTTCACTGACAACAAATTGTATGTGTTGATGCTGGATTTCTACGAGCATAATAGTCCGTAATATGATCGATCACCTGCCTACGTAAACACAAAGGCAGACAACAGGAAAGAGAGGGCTACTTCTTCCACTGACTTGAATTCTTTGACGCCTCAGTTCGTCCCCATTTCTCGGCTCTTACCCGAACTCGTGCCGCCCTTGCCAACACAGGACAGGTCAGGTCCTTCTTTGTCTGTCTAGGTGTCCACCCCCCGGTACCTTACCTAAGTGGCCAAGGTACCGAAGTATCTTGTGGTCTTACCCAAGGCTACGAATAAACTTGGAAGGTACCCGAGCACCACAGCGCCTTCCACACTATTTTGCGGCTTTCCCTGGTTTTTTTTCCCCTTCTTCCCAGGAAGTAGCCCCCCTGTTTACTTGTACTTTTCCTTCCCTACGGAGTACTTTGCATCGCTACTCTTTCAACCCACCTACCGAACCTTTCCCGACGCGAGTAATCTGGGCTACACTTTACTTTACCACCACACAAACCTCCCCCCCGTTCCAAGGTTCGGGAAAAAACAACAACTCAACCATCATTATCACCGTCCCGCCTCTCTGGAACCTCAAACCACCCACCTACCCACCCTCCTTCGGTTTCCCTCCTCTTCCGACCTGCCGTGAGCCACGACGCATGAGGCCCCACGGCAATCCTTCGAACATCTACGCCTTTGCGCTCTCCTTTGCGTCAAGTGCATAGTCATCTTTCTTCTTCTCTCTCTCCGTCACTTACGACCTCGCCCACGCCACATTCGTCCTCCCGATCGCTCTCGAGAACGGGATACCGCTCCCTCCCCTCCTCCCCTCCTCCAGCATCCAGACCAGTTCAAGTCGTGCTGCTGGCGCCCCCCGACCTGCCTCTGAAAGGGCTCCCGGGTCGGCGGACAGCAGATATCCTCCCAGCGCATGCCTCGTGCTTCCAGCTCTGCGAAGCGACAGCAAGGCGCCGCCAACCAACGCGATACCAGGCACGAAAATGGTCTTGTAGGCCCCGCCAAGCGAGTTGCCAACAAGAAGAGCCAGTCGAACCTCGACGCTTCAGCTAGGACTTCCTCTGACCAGAATGCTGCTGCTCCGGCTCTCCCCTCGCCTGTGCCAAACGGCACCTCCAACGGACACCTCAAGACCCCGAACCTCGCTGCGCCCGCTTCCGACACCAACGGCAACATCATGGCCCCTGACCACCGAAATGGCCATGCCGCTACCAGGCGGCCCTCGTTAGGCGGTTGCTCCGAGACTTCCTCGTCCGACTCGCTCTCTTCCGCCATGGGCAATGGTGCTGCTGACGCGAGCCACCGCCAGATTGATGTCAACGCCACCAAGAACGCCGACGTCCATCGCGACCCTGGTGGCCCCATCGAGTTCGCCGCTACCGTCCTGAGGGCTCTGCCTCTCTACGACACCCTCGCCATCCTCATCCTGCTCATGCAGGTCCCTCCCGTCGCCCTCTCCGGTATCTACATGGTCTTTACCTTCCTCACCTTTGTACCCCCTGTTACTACCAGCTCTGGAATGAACATCAATCTCGCCGAGATCTTTGACTACAACTCTACCATGCCCTCCCTCGTTACGGTGCTCTGCATGGATGTCTTTATACTGCTCGTGTGGCTCTTTCTGTGGCCGCCCATGCAGCTTGCCATCCTCGACTTTGCAAAGCCCGTCATCGCCGCCACTCTGGGCGGTGGATCCAACACGAGGGAGGGAGCGTCGAGGAGCGTCACCACCTGCTTCTTCCTGGTCATAGGCTCGCATCTTCTGCGCGGTTCAAGATTCCACTGGACTCGGGCAACAAAGTTCCTCCCAGCCAATTGGTGGTTCTCTCCCGACTCTGACGACCCGTTAGAAACACTCACTCGCGGTTTCGATAAGAGAGGACCGCACGGGTGGATCAAGAGCGTGCTTGCCATACATATTCTAACCCAAGGCATAGTGAGGTACATAAGAGAATGGTATTTGAGAAGAGAAAAGGGAAGCCCGTCGACACACAGCATAACGGACCCCGAGGCCGGTAAGTCGTACTCGAACGAGACGACGACCGACACTGGGTTTGCTACGCCAGACAGCGACACGACTTTCCAGCAAAATGCGACAGTATCATCTACGAAAAAGAAGAGAAAACAAAGCACACAGGTGCGTCTTCAGCAGCCGCTGTGGGCGGCCCTAGCGAGCACCAAAATTGTCATGGTTAAGGAGTACGAATTATCGCACGCTACTTCCGAATCGGCCGGTTCCAACGCTACCGACATTCATAACTTGGGAAACGCCCCCTTTGACAGTCAGGCCGAACAGATTTGGATATCGTATATTGGCCACGACGAAGTCTGCTTCAACACCAGCTACTTTCCTGACAGCCCGAGCGCTGCTCCGAATGGGCACGTTTCGCGGCCGGCAGGAGTCGACACTTCAAAACCTTTCTACGTCCGAGTAAATAACGCCTTTTGGCAGCCGACACGTATCTTCCGCATCCAGGACGACGACGAGCAAGACGAGCAATCTAGCCAACACCGTTGGTGTGGTGACATTTACGGACTGCGGCCGCTGTCCAAGTACGTCTGCGAGTTTGTCGATACACGCACGAACCGAGTCGTCTTTTCCACCAGCATCCGAACCTCTTTCGCGCCCAGCAAGGATCAAGAGGGCTCCGCCAACCCGCCCGTCAGTACGCCACAGTCTCTCCGCCCCGACTCGCCCGCCACGACGCTGAAGAGCACAATCAACGCGAACAACGAGCGGCTGGCGGAAGAGAAATCGAGGCTGAAAACCTTGCGCAAGGAGTGGAAGAACAAGATTGCCGCGCTGAGGAAAGAAAACGAGAGACTCGATAACGTGATTCAGACCGCCGGTGGCAACGACGACAAGCACAGGCAGAAGATTATCCAGCAAGAGACCAACAAAGCCCAATCCGAAAAGGAGATTGCCCAGCTCGAAGCGGAGCTCAAGGAGTTTGAGAAAGTACCCGAGGGATTCTACGAGCGCAAGAAACAGACGGAAAAGGAGTGGGCTGCTGAAAAGGCTGTCTTCGATACCGCCTCCAAAGAATACAAGGACTACAAGGCCGCCATCGCTAAGGCTGTGAAGGCCAAGGAGGACGAGCAGGCAGCCGCGCAGACCAAGCGGAACAAGATTGCAGCACGCATCGCCAAGGTAGACACCGAGCTCGGCAGAATCACGGATGCCAATAACCGCGGGCTGGACGAGGCAGAGCGGAGGCGCCAGGCCCGTATCGCCTGGCAGGCGGAGACATCGACGATTGAGAACAACTTCCGAGGCAGCATTGCGGATATCAAGGCAGCCAACGCAAACAAGCAGGAGCAGGTGAACGCTTTGCTACAACAGCTCCAGGCATATCATGAGCACATGAACTATGCCACAACTGCTGCGATGCCATATGATCTTCCCGAACGTCATTCCGCCCAGCCTCAGACTACGTCGTCCGCCTACAATCCCGCCGCGCCAGCCTGGACACCGCCGTCCGCCGCAGCATCGCAGTATGTTATGCCTGCCGGGCCTATGTGGCCCACGTCCACCATGACTGCGTCCGGCTCTGTGTTGCCGCTGCCAGCGTCTTCTATGCAGCCTGTGTGGGGTTATCCGCCTACGCACCAGAGCACCGTCTCTCTCAAGGCTAGGGGCCGCTCCTCCTCGATGCTTAGCGATATTTCTGGGTTCACGCAGTCTAGCAACGGCGACGACGAGTTCTTGTCGCTTCACAACACGCCTGCGCAACAGCCCATGGCCCAACGCACGCCCGTCACGTTTGCTTTTACGCGACGTCAACGAAGCGACGGCGCTGGGTCAGGTTCTGGCGGCAGCAGCGTTCATAGTGGAAGCGCTAGCGGCAGCGGAAGCATGCGGGATCCTCAAAGTCCGGTCTGACGTGTCTGTTTTTTATCGGGAAATGTGTCTTGCTTTTTGGTGGTCGACTTCCAAAGGTCTCTCGAGTCGGGACAAGTTGTATGCTGGGCTGTCTAGTCAGCCACCCTTTGACGGATCCTGCCCTCATTCCATTAATCTTCCCTCCTCTGAATTGGGGGGTAATATTTATGTCGAGGTTTAGTCTGTGGATAGGTGGACTACACGTCCGTAGCGATTTCGTCTAGCGAAATGAAGACAAAAAAAAAGTTGTGCCTTTGTTTGAATTTTATGCCTTGTTAGTTTGATCCCGTGTGATGTGATGTCTATGGTAATGAAGATATGACTATCACAAGGTACCTTAGGATGAGATGCCTATGGGAGTGAGTACCTCTACTCTATCCGTAGTCGACGATAAGATATGAGAACCACATGTATGGTGAAAAAAAACAAGGTTTACGGAATGCTGCAGGCACGTCGGCTCGCCGCGTGCCTAGAAACTATGGTCGGGAAGGGCGTCGGCGGCGCGGCGCCGGTGCCGGTGCCGGTGCTGGGTAGACTTTTGGGGATTGCTTGCCGCCTGCGCCGTTCGTCCCAATTTCTTGGCTTTGGGGTTTTATCTATTTCCTCCCTCCCTCCCGGCAGTTGGAGAGCCAGTTGAGGCAGTGTGTTTGGTTTGATTTCTTTAGTAGACGGAGCTTGTGAAGGCATATGCCGTGCCATCTAACCTCTAGAGTAGAGAGGTATTTACCTTTTGTGAGCTAATGTATATATATATATATATATATGAGAAAAAACATATCTATATACAAGGGGGGGAGGTGGTAGGTAGGTAGGTTTACGATTTTGGATGCTTGTTATGCGGCAAGCTGGCTCGTCAAGTGGGACATTTCTTCAATGTTTAATGGTACTCCTTGTATACATGATTGATAAAGAATCGGACCATCGCTAATGTTTCGATAGATCTACATGGTCATCATTCGCCTTCATTCTGGTCTGATGCCCAGTTGATGACACGCATGTGCTCTGTGGGTTCACCTTCGCGGTGTAGAACATAACGTATTTTGCTAGTTTTGAATTGCGAGTACTTTCAAGTGCCTTACCCGACAAAATCGTTTTCCGCTCAGCTCACCCGGCCGCCATTTTCTACCACTATCCGTACCGCGAACACTGACCAATTAGTATCTTTTCGAAAATTTCACTTCAGTACCCAAAGTTCATTCATACATGGGCAGAATGACTCCTCGATGGGTGTGATGGTTGTGGTGGTAGATGTAAAAGGAGTGCTCATCTGAATGAGTTTTGTCGCCCACTTCCCCCCCGTCTCCCACCAAGGCTATTGCCGTCAATCGCGGCTCTCAGTGACGAGATCGTTGCGCGCATAGGTAATGGGATGGGAGGAAGTTGTTACGGTGGCTCACCGTCAAGTCTGCATTCCGAGTCTGAGTCACGACAATCCATGGCTTCATTCCCTTCCCCCTGTTGATGAGCCTTCATAATCACATGCTCTGCAGACTTTTTCCCCGGGCATCATCTCACGATCCACGATAGACAAAAGAAACATCTCATGTGCGCGCGTTTGGTGGTACTCTACAAATCCGTACAACCAACAGAAACACAGGATACGTACAAGGGTGTTTGTGAGCAATGAGGGGTTGAGAGGCGGTAGCGTCGTTTCTGGGCGGCTACGCGCATGTACTGCGAAAAAAAACCTAGGAATTGATTTGCGACTTGTCGAGTATTGGTCGGTTCATGGACCTCTCTGTAAGCTGGGTGGTTGGGAGGTAAGGTATCTCCCGATAGCCCCGTTTCTGTACAGGTATGCAAAGTATGTATGTTCCAGTCATGAAGCAGGCTCTGCTTCTCTATGCTTTTTCCATCGACGTATGAGATGCTTAAGCATGATTATTCCAAACGCCAGAGGCTCATGATTTGTCCAGTGTTGCATGTGCATCTCCAATGCCACCACTCTCTACAGAGACATCGGAGAGGGCTGTGTTTGTAATGCATAGGGGGGAGCTTTGGCCCTCTCCCAATCAAGGTGTAACGGGCGGGTTCCACGGGCGTGTAGAGGAGGCGCCTGTAGGCTGTAGTCGGCTATGCGAGGACGGAGTCAGAGGCTGTTAGTTTACTTGCCGTAGTGCCCACAGTGCCACGATGTAGTATTGGACCCTGGGCTGGGCTCGAACTGCATTGCACCCATTGGAGATGGGGTGGGGAGGGCATGGAGGGGTTGCTGCGCTTGATGTGCAGGTCCCCTTGTATGGGAGAGCGCGGACTGGTTGGGTGGTGACGAATCAGATTGGATAGACGGGGGTTGAACTCAAGTCTACTCAAGCTACTCAAGGGAGGGAGACGCCGTTTGGGACAGTTTGGGGTGGGGGGGATATGGGTAGTGCCCGTGTTGACGATGGTGGTTTGTCTGTTTAGTCTGTAGTACTGTACACATTTGGTGTGTTTTGTATGTTCTGGGTACTTGAAGTAGATGATGATTAGAGACGATAGAATGGTTAAGCGTGCCATTTTGACCCCCCTCTACGGCATGGGATTCTCGGACCTGGCGCGATCTAGGGGCTGGAAAGACAGTGGTGGTCGGTAGAGAGGGTGAAGAGGAGGGCTCTAAGAGGAGACACCTGACTTTTTTAACGATGTGATTTGCTCAACTGGCGCCCATTGATGGTGTGGCACATGAATAGAAGAATCGGAGGATATCCGCGTTTCCTTTTCTCTTTCACTCTTTGCATTCATCTACTTGTCATACGGCTGACGATTCTTCGTCCGGAGTTTGCTATATACTCCAGGACAATTCATAACATCTTCTCTCAGCTGCGTGTTCTTGTGAGGGGATATCCCTTCCACCTCTTGTCCCGTCTCTGCCGGCCACCCTCCCCGCGGCCGTCTAAGCCACCGTCTCGGCCGCGGCCAGATCGCCACCGAAAAACGCACCGACGGATTGTAGCCCAGTGCCCGCCCCCGAACACAACAATATCCATAGCAAGCGCCGGGACAATTGGAGCCATTCTGCTTTACCAAAGAGCAGGCGCAGGCGTTTCTAATTCAGTAGCGACCAAAGGAGGACTGGAGATATCGCGTCACACTCTCTCGCCTGTTCGTCTACGTACCCAGGTTGGAAGACAGGGTTTCTTACTTTGTCCGCAAACTTAGGTACCGGCTCTGGAGACGGGATTCAGCTGCGCAAGGTCACTCAACTCGGACTTTGACTCGTGATAATCCCCATTGTGCCCAAACACACCGAGGCAAAGCGAATAGAGGAAAAGGCGGAGAGGGAAAAAGCAGGATTCCGCTCGACACCGAACGCCTGGGTACACAGGACCACCGGGACGCCTTACTTCTTGTTCCTGTGTTCCCCGCTTGTCTCACGCGAACTTGTTCCTCTGCCAGACCGCTTCATTGTTTCCTTGGCGACAAGTTTCCTCGTGCCTGGGAGAACTCAATCTTATTAAGCCAGCCAAGAGATACGAAGGAAGAGTTCCCTCCTTGTTTCCTGGTTCCTGCCAATCCACTCTTGCGCAGAGCGCTAGACTTGGCTCCCGAACTGTTCGAAGATTGGCTGCCGGTAGAAAGTTTAACAACGCCCACGCCAAGAATCGCGAATCTGAAGATCTCATTTGCGAACCTCAGTCCAACAGCATCTAGAAGGGCAGAACGACAGGAGAGGGAACCAGAGACCACAGTGAAAAATCTTGAATGCTTCTTTCACAATGGGCTGGTTTGACCGCAAAAAGGCCGTCAAGCATGGCCCCGAGCCAGTCAAGCCGGTGCCGGTGAACAACCACCACCACAATATGAACCCTGCTCAATATCACGCACCACCACATCCGCCCACGCAACAATCTTCAAGATACGCCACCTCGACGACGCAGACGCCGCCGTACTGGCAGCCTCAGCCGGGCAGCCAGGGACAATACCAACAGCCTCCGCCCCCATACCGTCATCCACAACCACAGCATCCTCATCAACAGCAGCAGCCTCATCGCCCACAGGGCTGGTCACAGCAATACCCTCAGCAACAACAGCCCATCGTAGTGAACCAGCACTACTACCTCCACCCACCACCCTCACACCTCGCCCTCCCCGCGCCGCCGGGAGCAACCGGACCACCGACAACGTCAACTGCGACAGGACACCCCATCGGTCTGGACAAGTTCACCGGCTCGGTGGTGACCATCGCCAAGGACTTTACGTCCCCCAACTTCCTGGAAGAGCCAAATTTCCACCCGCACGCCACGCAGCTCATCAATTCCACCGCTGCGTGCGTCGACCAGATTGCGGGGTGTTTCAACGATGTTATGACGTTGATTGATCGGGACCGGATGGTGGGCAACGAGAAGGCTTTGTTCACGTACCAGAATGGCGGCGGCGGTGGAAGCGGCGCGGTGCAGCAGACCCCTTCGTCGGGGGATGCTAAGAGGAGCGGCGGCGCCGGGAGAAACGACAAGAGCGGGCAGAGAAAGAAGAGTAAAGAAACTTCTTCCTCCGGGTCAAAGGGCCAGTCTGCGGCTGTGGCGACGTGTATGGTGTCGGGGGGTTACTTTGCCAAAGTCGAGTTATACGCCAACTCAAAGTTGCCGATGAACCTCCCGCCCCTGAGACTGTGAGTTCACAGAAGTCCTAATCATTATTCAAGATTCATGGGAGGAGATGAACTAACACAAATCCCTAGATACATGCCCACCTGGCCCCTCCTCTGCATGGCCGCCCAATACGCAGAACGCGTCTACGACCACCCCAAAGGCGCCGAACGCGATGCCCACGTCTCAGCAGACTGGAAGACCGGCACCAAAGCAATGGTCATAAAGTCTGTCCCCATGGACCACATGAACACCATCGTCTTCGCCATCCGCGGCTCCGCCACCTTCATGGACTGGGCCGTCAACCTCAACACGGCGCCCGCGTCCCCCGAGGGCTTCCTCGATGACGCGGGCAACTCGTGCCACGCTGGGTTTCTGGCGGTGGCGCGCAAGATGGTGAAGCCCGTTGCCGCGCGGCTGCGGCAGTTGCTCGAGGAGGATCCGGGGAGGGCGGCGTATAGTTTGCTGATTACGGGGCATTCTGCGGGTGGTGCGGTTGCGAGTTTGTTGTATGCGCATATGCTCGCTACGTCAGCCAGAGCGGGCAGCGAGTTGAATGCGTTGACGGGGTGTTTTAAGAGGGTGCATTGCGTTACCTTTGGGACGCCGCCTGTGAGTTTGCTGTCGTTGAAGAGGCCGGAGAGGGCGGAGCTGAGGAAGAGTCTGTTCTTGACGTTTGTGAATGAGGGGGATCCGATTGCGAGGGCGGACAAGGCGTACGTGAAGAGTTTGTTGGAGCTCTATGCTAGTCCGGCGCCGTCGGTGACTGGTTCTTCTGGGGGTGGTGGTAGTGGTGGTGAGTTAGGAGGGGAAAAGAAGGGGAGACTGTTGGCTGCCAAGGCGAGCAAGATGTCGTTGAGGAACAAGGAGAGTAAGATGTCGCTGGTTCCACATGCGCATGGTAAGGAGTCGGACAGGGACAAGGAGAGGAGAAAGAGGGAGGGGAGCAGCAGCAAGCCGGTATGGCGTCTTCCACCAGGGACGCTGAGCTCACCGGGAAGGATTGTGGTGCTGAGGAGTGGGGACCCGAAGGCGAGGCCGCGAGATCGGAAGACGGTGGCGGAGAGGCTTGATGAGGGTGTCGTTGCGCAGACTGTGACTGATGAGGAGCTGAGGGGGGTGATTTGGGGGGATCCGGTGTGCCATGTCATGAAGTTGTATTCCGGGCGGATTGAGACGTTGGCTGTTGGAGCTGTTACGGGGAGACAGAAGTAGATGAGAGGGCTGGTACCAGTGAGCGATGGGTGATGAGAGTAGACGGATGGATTTGATGAGGCGTTTGGGTTCGGTAATACCATTGCTTACCTATAGTTTGGATACCTCTTATGAGTTATGAGATATGAATACATTCCACTACAATATTGAATCTCGGCATCAAAGTTAAGTGGAAGGGCACTCTAGCGGTGCTGTGTGATGTGATTTTAGTTTATTAGAAGGAGAGGTTGAATTGTTCGTACGAACAAAAGCTCTTTGATAGCACCTGGAGGCGAGTCCAGTTGTGGAAGTTCAAACTCGAGCACTACTCACGTCGTTACTACGAGGGCCATGTATTGTCTAATTATCCGTGTCTTGTTTCATTGACGTCCTTCTCGGACGATACAATTACTTGTAATTGAGAATCTGGATAGGTGAAGAATAGGAGAGCTCCAAAGTAAAGTTTTTGCTTCAAGTTCGATGAGATAGGAGAAAACATGTCAACGGCATGTAGATCACGCGTGAATAAACGAGAACAGATTAGTGGGTCTTTTGCTTCGGCTCGCTAGATAGTCAAGCCCGTTGGCTCAAGAACAATGTTACTCATCCTTCACGAGGATGGGGTAGGTCATGGGAAGCTCCTGGTAGCAGGTTTAATCGGAGCTGAGAGCGAAGAAAGTGTGCCATCAACTCAAGAACAAAGGGTAATAATAGCGTGCAAATCATGGGAAAGGTATCTGTGTCCCCTCAAGTTGAAACGTTCAACCCGTAGTCCTAGATTTCAATGCTGTCCTGGCCATCTGACCATGTACCCGAATGGACGGTGAGTACGTATGAAATCTTCTAAGCCCCCTTTCATCCTTCAAGAAGACAGAGAAAAAGTCGTAATTTTGTACAATGTAACCGTGAACCTCAGTGAGAGGTTCGACCCTAGTATTCATCATCGTCCCCTTCCTCATCCCCAGATTCGCCCTCATCCGCCAAGTTCATAAACATGCCATTCTCGTCGTCTTCATCATCCTCATCCTCCTCGTCTTCAAGGTCATCGTCTTCACTGCCGACGATACTGCCCTCAGGTTCGTCTTCTGACTCGGAGGCAATAGGATTCCGTCTGCGGTGCGTCATGAGCTTCTGCGCGAGAGACATCGCCTTGGGCGGTGCTTCTTCTTCCTCCTCGGAGCTCTCCTCTTCAGACTCTTCCTCGTCTTCGGATACCGGGTTGTCTTCGCGGTTGCGGGCGAGCTTCTCAGCTAAAGATAAAGGTTTCTTCGCGCCTTCTTCTTCGTCCTCTGAGTCGGGGCTTTCCCGTGTCTCCTTATTGGCAATGTCAGCCCCGCCTTCATCGTCGTCTTCGTCCTCGTCCTCGTCGTCAGAGGGAAGGACGCGTGCACGACGACCGGCAGGCTTTGCGGGTTTCTCCGCCGCTTCCTCTTCATCGTCGTCCTCGTCGTCTGATAGAATAACGCGACCCCAGCGACTCGTGGGCTGAGAAGGCTGCTCCTCACCCCCTTCATCTTCATCATCGGAAATAAGCACTGGACCACGTCGACTTGCGCTGCGACCTGAGTCCTCTGCCTCTTCCTCCTCGCCTGATTCTTCATCCTCGTCAGACGATGCGACTTGTCGTCTCCTCCTTCCTCCGCGGGGCTGATTGTCTTCTCCTGATTCCGGCTCGGGGCTGGACCAGTGGGCCGCTGGGTTTCTAGGGCCGTTGCCATCGAAGAGCGTGCTGTCTTCGTCTGCAAGAGGAGAGAATCCGCCATAGTCTGACACGCCCCCGCCTCCCTCCTCATCGTCGCTTGCTTGTTGCGTGTCGATAAGCAGATCGTCCTCGTCTTCATCTACTGACTCCTCGTGAATGCTTCCGTCGTCGATTCCATCACTCTCGTACTCGTTCTGGTCTGAGGAGTCGTCCGAGTCTTCTTCTGACCCGTCTCCCGATTCCTCTTCCTTGTCGTCTTCCGAACCGTCGGCGGCGGATTTGTCTCCATCAGCAGCCCCGTGTTTCGCCCGAAAGGCGTCAAATCGGTCTGCTGCATCCCAGCCAAAGCACTGCATGGGCCAATAACTGACTTCTTCGAGCCGCTCAGCTTCACCCGGTTTCAGGTAAAGGGAGCCCTCCTCCACCATGTCGAACAGTTCTGTGAAGAGATCGATCCATATCTCATCCATGGACAGCTTCTTCTTCAATGCGAATTCGCGACTCTGCGGCTGCGTGAGATCTGGCCAGCAGTACACAAAATGAATGTCCTCGCCAATGTCGACATCCTTTCGCAATTGCTGGATCTCGTAGTTGTGAATCAGATCCGACGCACACCACCTCAACCTATGCGGTATGCGTCTGTCGTTATGCCACTGGAAATCGAATAGCTTCTTGAGATTAGGAAAGGCCAAAAGGAGCCGCAGTTCATTGGCGTCTAGGTTAGATCCATCCATGGCCATGTTGATGATGTTCTCAGAGAAGCCGGGGATCTTGAGGTTATGGTCCCAAACGCGCTTGATGCCATTGAGGTGAACGACGTCTCGTTCTTTGTTGAACCGAACGACGCGCCGACCCTCCCGGATCGCCAGGGTGTCTGGAAATGCTTTGAGGGCAATGTCTCGAGACTCGTGGTGAACACGCAACATGGCGTCTACCGCTGCAATCTGGTTCTCCAAGGTCGTGCTTTCCCAGACAGTGTCTTGTCGTGGGTTGGGCAGCACTTGGAAGGATAAGACGCGTGGTGATGGATCGAGATCTGGACAAAAGTACTGCCAAATGCGATGGCGAAGCTCTATAGGAAGTCTGCGGAATTCGGGAAAGAACACCCGTGGAGCCTTGCGGCGGTATTCGCCGAGAATAGATGCAGCTTCCGAGTCCGACTCTGATGAGTCGTCAGAGTCGCTATTCTCCTCTTCTGAAGCTTCGACATCGAGAAAGCCCTGGCCTGGGTCATCGCCGGCTTCTGTTCCGGATTCGCTGTCTGAGGACTCCCGGTCAGACGCATCATTTTGCATGAGACCGACGCCATCAGGACCCGATTCGTCGGACGAGTCTGGCATGTTGATCGATGGAATATCTCGGTTGTCGGGTGAGAAAAGCTGCTGTCTTTGTTGAAAGACAAACGGCTGAGAAAGTGACGGCAGTGGTGAAATGAGGGTGAGACGCGACTGCCCAAGTGCAGGGGTCGAAAATTGATGCGCGCTAGGGAGCTATGGCACGTGAGTCGGTACGTATTGAAGCTTATTTTTCTGCCCCACCTTATTCACCGAGAGTCCCGTCAGGTGAAGAGGATCGGCTTGCCTGCCGAGACTGTACACCGAAGGCCACAATCCTTCACCGAAAGCTACTCCTGGCCCAACTTCCTCCTACAGAATGGTAATAACCACAACTCCAAAAAGGCACAAACAGCTGGAAACCCGGCATTCAATGTGCGGCGGCGACAGTTCCGGTTCCTTTCCATGGATTAAAATCAGCTGCGAATACCCAAGGTCCTCGCTCCAGGCCCTATCGCCCAAGATCCAAGACGCCGGTTCCTCCACAAACTCTCGACTTACCACCTCCCTCTCCCCCATCTTCTGGCATCAGATGCTCCACGATAATACTCGTCCAGCTTCGGCGATACTTGGTAGGTCGTCTGCATCTTCACCTCTCTCTAGTCTACCCCAATACTGACTCGTTCCACTCCCATCGCATCTCGCTTTGACGCTTCTCCACACCAAATCGGTCCACACTACGATGCGAGCTCCATATTCCCAAAAATCGCGCAGCCCGTCAATTCACAGAGACACAACATCTCAACATCCCCGATGGCACAATTGGCTAGCGCGTCAGACTGTTAATCTGGAGGTTGGTGGTTCGAGCCCACCTCGGGGAGATTCAGTGGTTAAATTCCACCGTACGGTTGAAGATTCTGTTTTTTGATCTTTTTGGGGCCTATGGGACGTGATCAACTACGAGCCCAGCAGCTAGAGCTGTTGTGGGACCTATGCGAATATTTTCCCTCAGGAATCGGAGGGCTCGGCGAGCGTACAATACTGGGGAACATTCGTTGGGATAGAATGACACTGGTCCGGGTCTCTTGCTATGTTGAATGTATTGTAGCGTCCTTCCGGTCGGCAATGGCAGTCGAGCAGTTTCTTCGTTGCAGTTGGATATGGTGACATGGCCTATTACTGCAGGAACAGGACGACATGCCTGTTTCGTCCGGTATGGATGTAGACTGGAAGTTCACCGCCACCAAGAGAGCCATTCCCATTCATTGTGCCCACGCGGTTTTTCCGCGCACACTGCCTTGCAGAGGCGAGGGAACATTGAGTATCGCTGTTGTCGAGAGTATTGTGGGCAAAATAGGTACCGTGAGAATACCCACGGAAGGCTAGGCTCCATGGCTGGGTTGCAGACTTTCGAGCTTTACGTAGTCGTAATCCTTCCAAGTTCTCGCGCCAATCCCCAGATTAGACGTTCCATATCTATTTTCGAGGGTATATCGAGGGAGTATCCTGAATTGAGAACGCACTGCATTGGCACACGATACGGTCGGATCCATAGCCGACGTCGAGCGGTCAGGTTATGGGATAGAACGTGGGAGATGTCGGAGCGCTGTAGACGACAAGTGGTAGTACAACCTAGGTAGCGCTCGTAGAATCGAGTACATTGCTATTGATCGGTAAACTAGAATAGTATCAACTTGTAACAGTATTGCATACCTCCATTTACTCTTCAGAAATCAGACACCGGAGAAAAGATGTGGTTTGAGGCTAGTGTTCAAAAGCTCCATGATGCGAAGCAGAACAGTTTGGCTCGGCTGGGTTCCCGTGACACTTGACGCCCTGACCGAGGCTGGCGTCAAAACGGCAGTTCGTTCGCTGACGAGATCGTCCCAGATGGTCTCGACTCCTGGAATCAGGCGATGTGGTTAATCGAGAGCTTACCACGTAAGGCCAATGGGATTGATTGCCCCAGAAAGCAAAATGTTCAGAGAGAATGGCCTTATTACCACAGATTGTAGAGCCGAGTTCCGCCTTGTCGGCTCGATTGGTCTGAATGTGTGGATACCAGAACCAGATAGGAAGTTATTTCCCACCAATCACTTATTGCATCACAAGCAAAAAGAGCAACTCCATGTTGAGGTCGAGACCATTTGCGTGGACAGCTTCATAGAACGGAAACGCGCAGCAGTCGACACCCGTCAATGCGTACTTTGGGTAATGTCTACCGAAAGGGAATATAGATTTCTTCGGTGTTTTGCATCGCTTTTGCTGAACCGTGAAGGTTACTTTGGGTTTCCTCGAATCCAGACCTTCATCGGCGCGTAAGGGAATCGAGAAAAGTTGCCAGTATCAGGAATTTTGTTACTACAGATTTCAATCATTCTGTTCCCGACGCTTGACTAAATCGTCTTATACCAGGTCGCTTGTTTGTTCAAGTGTTCTTTGCGAAAAGAATAGGATCGGGGGGGCCTTCGTCCTAAATGAATCGTACATTTTCGTATCCGTTCGTACTAATCGTATCCGTTCGTATTCGGAAGACTTCGTTCGTTGTAATCCATAGTCGTGCAAACGTCGTCTCAACTCTTGCCCACCGTCGAGTTATATCCTCAGTCTGCCCATCGGTGCAACAGCACTCTCAAGATCTGAGAACAGCGATCAAACCAGCTCCGGCAGCAAGGTAGGCGAGAAGTTGTCGGTGAATGTCGAGTCTCTTCCAGTCAGCAGCCCATCCTCGAACAACCTCGAGACTCGCCCCCTCTGCTCGCTCGTCCGTCTTCTCCGCCTTGATAACAATTTGATGCTCCTCCAAAAGCTTGTCGTTGACGGGGAAGATCCTGAATTGCGTGTATGGGCCCACGGCCCCCATCAGGAGCCCGGCGGCGAGGTTGAAGGGAAAGGCGGGACTTGCGATGCCGTCTGGTAATTTTCGTTAGCCGTTATGTTTTTTTCTTTCCAATGACGGGAGAGGTCTGTTCGTCTGTTTAAAGTTGCGGGAGCTGTAGTAGAAAGGGCAGGGTAGAGTCCAGATTAGGAGGTGGACGGGGGGCGAAGTAAAGGAAAGTGGGCGCGCACCGTTCCATGCCAGGAAGCCAAAAACGGCGGCCGTGCCGACAACCATTGCGGGGCCGTACACACGGCCAAAGTCCCAGCCCCGGAACCAGAGCTTTACTATGGTGTCCTTGTCATTGAGTTTTAGGATGCTGTGCATGGCAATTTTGTCCGTTCCGAATTGGTAGCCTATAGACGACCTTAGTCTCACACACTTCCGGAATTTCATAGAGTATTGTTCAGATGGTTTTCACAGTACCAGCAAGATGAGTGACACCCAGCAAATTGACGAGCTGGAGCACTCGAGACCACTGGATAGGGTCCGTCATCGTCTACGGTATGTGGGTATTGACCGAGGTACAGATCGTTATCGGTTCTGTAAATCCGACGCTCGGATATTTGATTATGGCCTCGAGCAGTGGAAAGTTTCGAGAGTATTACTTTCGTTATCGCAAACTAGTCGGTGACTGTGTCGGAGCTTTTTGATTGCAACTGTATACTCCCTTGAGGCGCGGTGACCGAGATCTGCCAGTGCCCATTTCAGTGCGGTAAGTGATGGCGGCAGACGTCTAATTTGACTATGGATTCTCTATCCCACCTGAGCCGGGGGCAAGTCAGCGCAGACCGCCCACCTTTGGGCTTCTGTTGTGCATAAAGCCTTGGAAGCGTCGGTCACCGCGCCACCCCACTCGACTAGGTCCAGAGAGGGAAAATTATCCCGCTTCATCCCACCGGCAACACTAGGCCGAAACCCCCTTGATGATCACTGTTGGCCGGGTGGGATGCCGAGTGGGCGCCGCCGCAGCAAAATTGCGCCGACGGAAAGGGAGAGAGAAAGTGAGAAAAATAGAGCAGCCTTGTGGTCGGAGGCCGTGGCGAGCGAGGTCTTGCGATGTGGTCTGGCCGGGTCGTGATGTTTGTCGAGGCGCTGCATAGTATAGTCTGTACGAATTGCGTGCGAATTATTATAGTCGAGCTGTAAAGAGGCTTTACGTCATAGCAAATCGAACGCTACTAGTGTACCAATTTTTCCAGCAATTCTTTTCGTCTTGTTTATTTCACTTTGAATGCCATCCCAACCTACCTAGCCAGAACCTGGAAAAACATTCGTATCCTTCAACGGATCGAGAACAAACGGCTTCACGTTCTCTATAAACTCCTTGTCGCTCTCGGACCCCCGTAAACACCAACACCAAATCGCCATACCCAAACACCGGTCCCAGGAGAGCAGCGGGACGAGCGCCTTGTTGTCCATCGTGAGACTCGCCTTTTCGCACATTTTGCTAATCATCAGCACCTCTTCGTCGCCGGCATTCGCGTCGAGCAGCGCGGGATCCGTCGGCACCATTCCATACCAGTGCGCCGCGGGCCCATCCCACATCATCAGCGGCAGCGGTATCTTTATCCTGAGCATGCCCGGCTCTGCGTTGCGAGATAGGCGCAACGCCGGGTGTATTGTGATGAATATTGTTTGGAGGATTAGATGTAGCTTGAACTGGAAGACAGCGAGACTGTACGCGAATAGAGTTAGCCATGACTCGTGCATTACTTCAGTGTGGAAAAAGGATGCCATCGTAAAGACATTTGTTCTACTAGTTTCCAGCGAAGACTAGTTGAGGAAGACACGATAGTCTCGATGCTATCTCCATCGTCTTCCTTGGCGTGGTGATATATCGACAGGAAAAGTTTTGGCTTACCGTTGATATAACTCTTTAAAGATCCAGGGGTATCCACTATGCCCACAGAGCTGCGACCCCAGGTTGATCTTTGACTGCTCGTATACTCCCGTAGCTTTGAATGTCTCGAGCAACATGGCATGCGTCATCATCACGTTGTCCATGGACTGGTCCGCTCGATATGGCACGAGTATTGTCGAGATCAGCATGGACTGGAAAACTGGGAGCAAATCCATCCGTGGCGAGAGCATGCCTTGTCTGGACTGCTCTAGTAGATCAAGCTGTATCGGCGATTAGCAAAAGACTCTTCTTTCCGAATGATTTGCCAAACACAACAACAAACGTCCGTGTATCCGGTAAGGTCCCCCGTCCAAGCGCAAGTATACCAGTAAAAGACCCGAGGAAATCACATAGTCTAGTAAACGACAGACAACAAAACCAACTTACGAGCTTGTTTCCTGTTTCTACCAGAAGGCTATCGTGGAACTTGATGGCCAGATTTCTGGCGTCAGGCCACGAAGCAAACCATAGTCCGACTGTCATGACGGCCTGCATCAACAGCTTTGGTTGCGCCGTCGTCTCGAATGTCTCGCGGTGCAGCAGCGGCCATTGGGGATGGAATTTGGTAAAGTAGATGCTCTGCAGCTGGAGCCTCATGGCCTCGTCCAGGATGGATCCCGGGGTGGTGAAGTCGAGCGTGTCGGACATCGTCGTCATCGGCATGGGCCCAGCCGACATCATCGCATGCGAGGTAGTAGTCATGCCGGTGGGCGGGTGCTGCGGATGCTGGTGCTGATGCTGCATGCTCGGCGCTGTCGTCGGGTGGCCGCCGTGGTCGGGCAAGGCCATGGAGCTCGAGGGCGGCGTGCAGCCCGATGTTTGTAGGCCGGAGGAGCTGGACGGCGAGGAGGAAGACCGGTCCGTCAGCGACTTGCTGCCGCCGCGCGGCTGGGGCCATTCGCACGATTTCCCCTTGTCATTGCATGTTGAGCAGGTGGGTTGCTGACCATCGCATCTGGTCTTTGTCCGGTGGCATGGAACGCAGGCTTGTGCTACGCGGGTTGGCGGGGCTGAAGGGCCGTGTAGTACCATATGTCTACGGAGGGTATCTCTACAATTTTGATAGAAAATTTCCCGCGGTTAGTTGATTTTTTTTTTTTTTTCGCGCGGGATCCAGAGTCCAGAATTCGATCGACATCGACAGACAATAGTCAACCCACGAGAAGCGTCTCGGGAATGCAACCCGATGGACGCGACAGGTGACAAGACAAATAATGTCACAGACACCACGTACTAGGGAAGGGATAGGTAGTTTGTCAACCACCCATAATCATACATACCCTCTTGTAAACTTGGTACCGCATGATGGACAGGAAAAAGAAGGCGTTGCAGAGTGCTCTTTTTTGTGGCGTGTGAGGTGTTCCTTACGAAGATAGGAGCGGCCGCAGCCTTCATGGTCGCAGGTGAAGGGCATTCTGGGGACCTCCAACGCAAGGAAGGGATAGATCCATTGCCCTGGAAGTAGTTGCCGACGGGTTGACTAGATCTAAAAGAGGTTGCTTGAGAAGGGGGTCGGATAGCCACCCGCAGCAAGCAGAGCAGAGATAGGATAGGATAGGTTAAAGAGGGCTAAAGGCTTAGGTGGTCTGGTCTGGGTCCTGGTCCAGGTCCAGGTCCAGGTCTTGTGTGTGTATGTGTGTGAGTGTGCCGCGTGCGTGGAGAGCGTGTGGGCGTTATGTTGGGTGTTCGGACGTGGACTTCGCTTGAATCCGCCGTACGCTTAGCTCTTGGACGAGACGACTATGCTTGCCAGGAGGCCAGGGACTAGGACTAGGACTACCTAGGAGGGAGATGACTGAGGTGGACGGTGGAGGGGGGAGTCAAGGCTAAACCTTCCTCGGCAGTTGGATGCGCCTATCCTCGCCAACGATTGGCTGGGCGTCCGTCTGGCCCATCTATAGGCCCAATTACTCAGCCGGTGGGATACCGAGATAAGTGGGGTCTCTGCTACCGGAGCGGGGCCTCCGGACGCCGAGGCCTATGTATGCGTCCGCCGGTACACCGGTAGGATAACGGTAAGCAACAACGGAGGACCCGGACTTGATGAATAATGATGATTATAGGCAGAGTCTCATAGTCTTTCTGTATAATATGAATGGGGGATCGCCCTATACAGAAGAGTTGCCGCCGCCCTCACATCACTAGAGAGATATAGTCATCAGCATTCTGACGCCGACCAAGTCTTTAGCCTACAGACATCAGACTCGCCTCATCAATCAGGCCCCCTTGTTCTGTAGAAAAGTTTACAACCTGAGACAACCTATCAAGTCGACAAAAATAAACCATGACTACGGCTACCCTGAAGGATATTGCCGTTATTGGAGTAAGCCACACCCAACCTACTCTTTACAGATTGCATGAGCCACGCATCGTGGATCCCTCGTTTCCCCTCTGCCCCTACACTACGGATACACTATCCTTACACTACTAAACGTTTACGGTTACTCCGTCCCCATACCCCTAAAGCCTAACATAGGCAGCCCGATCAAACTGCACTGACCACCGTACCACCCATCCCATACTTACTACCCGACGTTAGGGCACCGGCGACCTCGGGCATGTCATAGTCGACCAACTCGCTGCCGCCGGCATCTTTAACCTTGTCGTCATCACCCGGGGTTCCAACGCCAAGACTTTTCCCCCGGGAGTGAAGACTGTCGCAGCTGACTATGAATCATTGGACGACTTGACCGTTGCTTTCCGCGGGTTTGACGCCGTTGTCTGCGTCGTTCCAGGCCACCTCGAGGCCCTCCTCCTGCGCATCCTCGAGGCTGCTATCGCCGCCGAGGTCAAGCGCTTCATCCCCTCGGAGTTCGGCTCCGACCATCGGAATCCGAGTGCGCAATCTGTGCCCCTCTCAGCCTCCAAGCTTCGAGTCGATGAGGCGCTCCAGAAGGCGGCTGAGGCAGGGCGCATCGAGTATACCAGCATCCTCGGCGGACCCTGGATCGAATGGATCATGACTTGCGACACCGGCATGTGCCTTCCCAAACGCAAATTCTACATCCACGATGATGGCAACGTTCGATTTGGGCTGAGCACGCGCAAGGCGTTTGGCAACGCGGTTGTGGGTGTGCTCAAACGACCCGACGCGACCAAGAACCAGATCTTGACGATCGAGGTGATCAACCTGACGCAGAACCGGATCATGGAGCTAGTGAAGGAAGCTCTGCCCGATATAGACATTGAAGTCATCAACGTCAGCACAAAGGAGCGCTACGAGAGGGGCGTCCAGAAGCTACTCTCTGGGGTTTTTGACGCGTCGGTCGTCGAAGACATCGTGCTGCGATTTGTCTATGACCCTGAGCTCCAGCTCACTTTCGACACTGATGCCACCAACGAATTGCTCGGGGTCCAGAGGTTGACCGAGGCGGATTTCAAGGAGCTTGTCAAGACCTTGGGATAAGATAGCTCAAAGGTTGAGGTTTTCGCGCGCGGGGGCTCCTCTACATAAAATCCGACGGGATTCAGTGCCGGTGCCTTGCCACGCGAGTAAGCTCTTCATTAAGCTAGCTGTCATAGGCTAAATGTCATAGTAGACTCTAAAGGCTAGGGTCGCAATCTGACCAAGCAGACTAGGCGAATACCACTACACCTGAACTGTGCAAGTGAACCTGGAAGAACTATCAGTCCACTGTCTACCCATCTTTTTATCCCATTGTCAAAAAGCATAGCGGAAGTGCTAACCTCTTCTGGTAACCCATGCGTCTTTAGGCCCAAGTCTTTAGGGCTTCTGCCGTACGCAGTAGAGGCCTTGGGTTTGGCTTGGTTCGTTAGAGTTGCCCGTGAGCACCGGCCTCCGATAGGTCTTTTGGGTTTTTCTCCTTTGTCACTCCATTTTCCCTCTTTTCCCTTTTTTGCTTTGTCGGTAAGTGGGTGGAAGGTTTCCGAGCGACCCGCACGACAGACTTGACACAGGGCGGTCAGATGAAGCTTAAATCGAGGACAGCCGCAACGACAACACCCTCCAAGTGCCGGCCGGATGGCACCATGACCGGACTTGGTGAACCGTGGCGCCGTATGCCGTACAGTCAGCCTTACACATCAACCACAAACAGACTAATTAACGCCATGACGCGCAACGGGAATAAGGGGTGGACGACCAAACATCATCTTTTTTTTTTCTTTCTATTCTCATACCTTGCCTTTGCCCGTCCACCTCGGGTGGACGGGCAGGCAAAGCATCGGACGTAGAGCCAGTCTAAAGCGTCCGTTGGCGAGATAAATGTAGCCTGAAACTGTAACGGGCATGTAAGCTGAAAAGCTATGTCGTTTGTATCGGCGCGTAAGACCCAACTCGTCTGAAACCAAAAAAAGAGTCCACGGACGGCGCAACGTGTAGTCGTCGGTAAATACGTGGTCTCATTGGTCAGTACCAAGATCTAGTAATGTACAATAAGCCTCCCCCCTTTTGCCCAAATGCTATATACATCTATAAGTATACTTTTTTCTTCAACAAGAACTCGGAACTTTTCGCGCTCTGTGCATACTACCCGCGTTCAGCACAGCCCACAGCTGCCTTAGTAGGTGTAGCGGAACGACTTGTTCTCCTTGTCAGTCATTGACTGCCAGTTCTCTGGGGCCATGTAGGCGTCCTCGGACTGCTTGATGGCGCCGCGGCGCTTGTTCTCGAAGCGGTAGTATGCGTACAGTGCCAGGGTGACGACGGCGCAGCCGGCCTGGGTGCCCATGACGGCGATCTTGGCCGGGCGGTACTCGGGCGCGTCCCTTGCCTGGAAGGTCTGGGGTCCGATGATGTTACCGAGCGAGAAGGAGCCGGAGACGATGGCGGCGGCGAAGGCACGCTTGGTGGCACCTCCAAAGTTGGCGGCAGTCCACTGCATGTTATGTCAGTCATCATGTCCAGAGGCTACGTGTAGTCTTTGGCCTTTCGAGATTTGGACGTCTCGCGGCTCAGAAGTGTACTTACGGCGTAGAAGACGGTCAAGGGGGCAACGACGGCGTTGACGAGGTAGATGCCTGCCAAGCAACCGGAGCGGTTGCTAACGGGAAGGAAAGACATCAGAGCGCCACCGATGATGCTGAGCAGGGTTAGTATTTTGCTTTTTCTTCGGACGCTAGATTCACTGTTGACTCACGCTGGGATGATGCAGGCGACGATCCAGGCCCACCGGTTGGACGTGTGACGAATTCCGTAACCAACGAGGAGAGTGAAGAAGATGCTGACAACACCGGAGGGCATGTTCATCAGAGCAGCGTGCTTGGAGTCGTAGCCGAGGTTGCGGATGAGGGTCGCAGAGTAGGTGGTGACAACACCGCTAGAAACGGACAGCTGCGGAAAAGG
Source organism: Colletotrichum fioriniae (assembly GCF_027942845.1). NCBI lineage: Eukaryota > Fungi > Ascomycota > Sordariomycetes > Glomerellales > Glomerellaceae > Colletotrichum > Colletotrichum fioriniae. The sequence continues at coordinate 1,025,247 of NW_027076849.1, forward strand.
GGTCAGCGGAATTCGAACGCACAACTTCGGGGGCTACACGGGGCACTACGCACGAGAACGACGGCGACGACCATGAGGTACATCTGGGGGTCCATGAGAGCCTCGAGGATCTGCTTGGGGCGGAACTTGCGGCTCTCGATACCGGTCTGGTTGACGCTGACGTGCTTCAGCAGGGCAACCTTCTCGGTGTCGCTCAGCCAGCGGGCCTGCATGGGCGTGTCCGGGACGAAGAGGACGGTGCAGATGCCAATGGTGACGGTCAGGCAGCCGAGGACGACGAACATGATGCGCCAGCCGGCAAGGCCCGCGCCGGGAGCGATATGCTGGAAGCCGTAGGAGATGGCGCCGCCGAGGATCTGGCCGAGGCCGAGACCGAGGTACCAGAAGGAGAAGCGCGGGGCCTGCTCAGACTTGGTGTACCACTGGGCGCTGATGAGCATCAGGGAGGGACCGATGGTGGCCTCGAAGATACCCAGGAAGACGCGGGAGACGAGAAGGGACTGGTAGTTGTGGGCGGCGGCACCGCAGGCGGTTGCGGTGCCCCAGAGGATGACGTTGGCGCCCAACCACTTGGCCGCTGGAACCATCTGGAGGAAGTAGACTGCGGAGATTTTGTTAGTCTCAATGTCTCTCTTTTTCCTTTTTGCAGACTGTGCTCATGGTTCGAGTCTTGATGGTTCGTGTCTCTCCAACGTTCGAGTTTCTCCATCACCCCCCGAGCTTCTCCAGAGTTTCTACATCGTTCGAGTCTCTCTTCTCTTGCTTTTCTTCCGGTAATATGGGGAATAAAATGGGGTAAGGCTTACTGTTGGGAACCTCAAAGCAGAGAAGACCGACAAAGAGGAAGGTGGCAATGTTGGAGAACTCGTTGCCGACGAGCTTCAGGTCCTTGCTCAAGCCCATGACTGCGGCGTACTAAATTATCAGATATCATATTAGCATTGGGTCGCGTGGTGACTTTGTGTGAGAGACCAGTCCGGTTCGCAAAAGCAAGCAGGCCGCTCAGACATGAGCTAGATGAGAGAGAGGGTGTAGTTGAGGAAGAGATCTTTGAAGACCACGTGGGAGTACTCACGTTGAGGATGACCTTGTCCAGGAATTGCATGGTATAGCAGAGGAACATGAGGGGGACGAGGCGCCAGTCGATCTTGCGTCTGAGCGCGTTCATGTCCACGGAGCTCGTGTCGGTGCCGGCATCGCGATGGTCGTTGAGGAACTTCCACGCGGCGTCGATGTTGCCCGTCTCAGCGTGGGAGTCGGACGAGGCGGCCGAACTCACAAAGTCCTGAGGATTCTTCTCGTCCACGGACATGTTTGCTTTGTATATATGTCTTGTCTTGCTTTAGACGCCGGTAGGTGTAAGACGGTAGGATAGAAGAATAAGCAAAACAATGGGAAGAAATGTGATCCCTCCTAGATTACTACCTTAGCACTCAGTAGCGGGAAGGAGATGCCAAAAGCAAAGTTGGTCCGTCGTCTGGCTGATCGACGACGAGGCGCGCACAGGCTTCCGCTGCGGGACTGAAGGCTAAAGAAGGTTGGATTGGGGGGGTAAGTCGAGATTTCTGATCTGATATCCGCGCAGGTGTCAGATGGAAAAGAAAAAGGTTAAAGAAGTAAAACGGGATGAAGAGGAGGGGAAGTCGTAATGAAAAGGAGGAAAAGCAACGAGTGACAATAGTTGATTTGACTGATTAGTAGTTCGTCCAGTAAAAGGGACCCCGCCAGGAGATGTGTACAAGAATGGTATCAGAACCACTACCACACAGTCCACAAGTTACAACACTTGAACAAGAATATCTTGTTGGAACTTGGATGATGAGGAGCAGCTGCAGGAAAGGAGGAGGGCTAGACAAGACGAGCAACGTGCTACCTGCGTGCTGCAGGTCTCACCTAAGTACATATCACCCCATGTCGACGCAGGTATTGTCACTTTTCCCTCCCAAAGTCGACCACACCAACAGCTTAGCGTACCGTACGGCGCAGCTCCCCCGATCCCCGCCTGCAGCATGCAAGGTTTGCGTAGTCGGAGCAGGGGACCGGGGGGGACCCCTAACTCACGAGAAGAAAGACTGGGGCCCGATCCCCGGTGGCCGATGCATGCAACCTGGACCTCCAGTTCGAGAACGAGGGATATCCGGTCTGGCGAGCGATGGATCTCGACAAGTTACCTACTCCTCCAGGCTCCTCCCTCTGCCCCAAGTACGAAGTACTCCATAGACAGGTGGAAGTGGTGGCATATCCGTACCTCTCAGCTGAGGACTGGATCCAGATGAAGCCAGAACCCGGCCTGCTACGGGCTTGTTCACCCCATTGAAAAAGGTCCATTGAAGAGGCCCCGTCCCATTCATATCCGGTCGCATCACCTCTTAGCCTATGATCTGTATGCCAATACCAGTTCGTTTTGCGACAGTTGCGACGATTCTGGCACCTCTAAAGCTTTTGGGTCTCGTCGGCCCGCTCTTCAAAGTGGTTTTGCGCGGGGATCCAGGCTTGATGGCGACCGTAAATAAGGGCCCCTCCTCCCCTCTCTATTAAACTGCTTCTCAAGTTATCCCCATCCGCTCATCTGCGGCCTGCTGATTCTTATCGAATATCCGAGTCATCAACCCAGAAGATGTCGTCGTGATGTGGCGGGCCAGCGCAGATAGCTGGGAATTTTGAGAGGTCAAGCGGCAGTAAGGCAGTGAGGCTCTGAGCTCTCTGCAAATGAGAGGGCAGAAAAGGGAGAAAAAGTTCTCCTGCGAGCGGGGGCGTTGCGAGAAGCCGGGCAGAAATGGGGGCAGTTTTTAATAATGACAAGGCGACAAGACGGGACGGTCTAGCCGACTTTTACTGGACTTGTCAAAGTGTCAATTTGCCTTCTGCCATCGAACGATGTTAATCTTTGTCGCCTGCTTTTACTGGGGTCCTGGAGAACACCAAAAAAGACTCAATTGCGTAGGAAGTTCCTCATTACGCATACAATAACACAGTACTTACACTTTCGAGAAGAGAAACTTTCAACTGTACTGTCAACCTTCGCCTCGGCGCCGACACAACCAGTCCAGTCAACTGACAACAGAAAAAGCCAGGGCCACGAACGGTGGAAGTTTGACAGATACCGTCCGTGGTCCGTTCAGACCTTGCAAGTTGCCAACGACTTGCAGCAGACGCAATGCCGCTTAGCACCGCCCGCGTCCCTTTGCCGTCGCATCTTCTGCTTTGGGCCTAACCTCTCTCATTTTCCCCCTCCAAGAACCCCGGCTTGTCGGCCGTCGTAGGTTGTTGCACCATGGTACCACGGTTGGCGTTGCTAATCCAAGCCAACCGTTGTCTTTCCGTGGTCGCATTTAGTAACTTCTGAAAGTATTCTCCCGAAGAGCAATTTTGTTCCGTGGAAGTTTTCCTGTCCCGAAGTAACCACACGCATTTTACCAACACCACACCAGCCACACCCCCCTCCTCTTCGGATGGTACTCCGGACGGCATGATGGAGAACGACCGAAGCCAGCCCAGTCCCGGCCCCAGGAAGAAGAAATAATGTAATTCGGAAACCAGACTTGGGAGGCTTGGCAAAGCTTTAAGCGTGTAGCAGCCAGAAACCCAGAAAGAAGATGATGCATCGAATCGCAAGAAAAGGGAGCGATGCAGCGATGCATTCGCTGCGGAGCCTCTTGCGGTGATCCCCCAAACACTTTGTCTTTCCCGCGCTTCCGTGACCTACCTTCCTCTTCTTTGGAAGCTTCTCACATTTCATGTTGCCCAGCGTCACATTCGATTTACGAATAACCCGAAGACAGTCCACCCATCACTGCTGCGTATGGCGTGGCGTCACTGTATTTCCCTTTCCATGGCAACTTTCTCTGGCCGCCGCCCCATGTCCAATGGATGAAGGTCCCTGGCGGAGCCTGGTCATTGGGCCAGTGGCCGAACATCGAGACATTAACAAGGCCATGCCAGCACCAGGTTCCCGAGCCAGCACCAGGCCACAAAACCCTATCACATTGCACGGATTCCTTCCAGACTGGCTCAATCCTTGCGGTGGTTGAGACAATTTGAGGACCGATTGCCTTTGCCAGACAAGGCATCCCAGGTTTTCCCTTCTGCCTTGTCACTTGTGAGCTTTCTTGACCTGCCCCAAATGTCGTGACCTGCGAGCTTTTTCGGGGTGTTGAAGCAGCAAGGCCAGGCGGAGACTCTCGATTCCCCTCCTCGTAAGGATCGAGCTGGGTAGGCACGTATCCGTACCCCATAGCTTGTTCCTTTCTTTTTGACTTCCCAAAGTTCCCAGAAGCTCGGAGCACACATACGCAAAGCGACTGGCTCATATTTTCTTGTTCCTTGTGGATAATGTGATGTTCCCCAGCTAGCAAAAGGCAAGGTGAAGGGGCCACGCTGCACCACTCATCACACACATAGTGTTCAGCGCCACGCACACACACACACACATCCCACGCGCGAGCGGGCGGTAGATGACCGCACCGCACCACACGACATAATAAAGATTAAAGTGGCCATCCGCCCCCCTAGTCTCTGGGCTGTTCAACGTTGGCGGATGCTGTTTGTGTATTGCTACTCTCCACCGAATTCATAAAGTGTCCCTTGCTTTCGACCTGCAGGCTAGGATCTTATTTTACCAGTCGGCTGGTCGCATCCCCCCTCCTCCCCATCCCTCGCTTCTCCCCTGAGTCCAAGTCCCCTTAACCTCCGTTGGCCTTTATATTTCTCTCCCCCATTCGAGCCCGATTTTATACTACGCCGTTGGTCCCGCGTTTATTTGGTCTTGGTTTTCTTGTTGGAACTTGGAAACTCGTTGGACGTCAAATCGTGTTGGTTGCAAGCCACAGTTACACACCACATCGCGGAAACGCTAGACGAGTCACGAAAGACCTCGGCGTTCTTCATCGGGAAGTTTATTGGGCTTGTCTTGGATTTTCGACTCAGCGCCACGCAGCCGCTGCACCAACCGTTTTATTCTATAAACCGCCGCCATGGGCTGGGTTCTCAACGCCACGCCCGAGGTCGAGGCCATATCGCAATGGCCGACCATCATCGCCGTCGTCATCGTCCTTTCTGTGCTTTCAGTCATCGTTGTGGGCTCTCGTATTTGGATCCGATTTTCTGCCCGAGGTCTGGCTGCCGATGACTGGATGTCGGTTTTGTCTGAAGTATTTGCTCTCATCTATTCCGGCCTTACCATTGCACGTAAGTATCACGTCAAAAGTTGGATGTGTTTCCCACCAATGGTTCTAATATGGTTTATCAGAAACGAGATATGGCCTCGGTTTGCCCATCAAGCTTAGGCCAAAGGACAATCTGATTTTATACACGCGTATCAACTTTGCAGGTCGCCCATTCTACCAACTGGGCATCAGCTTTTTCAAGATTGCCCTGTTGATCAGTTATCTGCGTCTTCTCAAGGGAACCGACCAAAAGAACTACCGCCGCATCGTCTGGCTGACCATCATCTTGGTCTTCATCGCTCACCTCGGATGCTCATTCTCCCTTGTCTTCGCCTGCACGCCTGTCGACAAGTCATGGAACCCTCTCAAAGCGGGAACTTGTCTGCCCGCGGGTCCATCCTTCACCGCATACGCCGTTGTCACCATTGTTTCCGACGTCGTAGTGGCAGTACTGCCCATTCCGGTGCTTCTTAAGCTCAACGTCCGCGTGGAGAAGAAGGCTGGCCTCATTGCCATTTTCCTTCTCGGCTTGTTCACGACGCTCTGCTCTATCCTGCGATACCTCGAGATCAACCGCATCCAGTACGGCGACGGCAACTCGACGATGCTGGTCCTGTGGGGCACCATTGAATTTAACGTTGGCGTAAGTTCTCTCCCGGAAAAGCGTCCGCGAGCTTTCCCGTTTCCCGTGTCTTCCGGTGAACTAAAATGGCTAATGAATCTGGGCAGAATATCGTGTCTTCACTTCCATTCCTGGCACCCGTATGCATGAAGAAGGCCAAGAACTATCGCTCAAAGTACTCTGGAGGCTCGTCGCACGGACGAAGCCACCTCAAGGGCGGGAGCGGTACAAGCTCAGCGAAATGAACCACGACAAGTCTGTCTTCGCATCGGCGAACCACAGCAAGGGCGACAATGGCAGCGAGGAGAACATTCTGCCCGGCAACATCATGAAGTCGGTGACGTACAGCGTCCAGGTCGACGACAGGGTGGACAGCAAATCAGGCGTGCATGGTGGGATAAGCAGCGGCACGCGACGGAGGGATTCGCGAGATTCAGATGTGTAAGATGGGTGCAATTACCAGACGCATCAACACAATTTCGAAAGCACAAGAAAGCATTTAAATGGCGAAAATGTAACATGATAATGTGTAAAAAGGGACTTTATTTTTGGAAAGAAAAGCATCAGATTCGATAGATCGATTGTAGGGCGTTGGAGGCGCTGGACACACGAACCTTGAGATGTTTTGTTCATTAGCAGCGATCACTTCCCATTGAGGTCTTGATTTTTTTCGGAATTCGGTTGGGGATCTGACGGAAGCGCACCGCATCGCATCATCACTCATTCGCTTCTGCAGAGAATGATACCCTCGATCGCAGGCCGGCGGGAGCCAGATGGGGGGGAAACCTGGTCATCATCACAGCACGGGCAAGGCACAGCACAGGCACAGCACAGGGCTCTCGTCTTGCTGATCTCTCTCCACCGCGGTGGAGGAAGCACAACAGACCGGGGTGGTTGGGAGGAGGTGGAGGCACGGTTACGTGTCAAGAAATCACCCCATCACCCCATACATCCCACAACACGATGCTGATCCCCATTCCCGAGAACACGGTGTACGCGATCTTTCTTGTCAGTGTTTATATCATGAATGAATCAATTAGACTAGAAAGATTATTAGAGCTACAGGTGGGCTATCCGCAAGTTCCATAGTCCATTTACTCTTCATCAAACTGAAGCTTCATCTCCCGCTTGCTGAGGAGCGGACTCGTAAGGCTAATCTTGGGCCAGTCGTGCGCATCCATGCAGGCCCGCCGCGACGCCAACACGCCGGGTCGAGCTCTGGAGACCACAGCATCTTCGTAAATGTCCAGGACGGCTCGAAGGTCCGCGAAGCTGTTGTTATTGCCGCTCAACTTGGATCCAACGGTCTCTGCGAAGTCGAGAACGTCAAGGATGGCGTGGTTGGCACCCTCGCCTCTGTCTGTGCGTGCCGTCAGCCATACATCCTCGTCTATTTGAGACGAACCACCCTCAAGGGTATAGTAGATAGAGAGGCCAAGACACCCAGAATCCAATGCCGAACGAAACGTCTCGGAGAAAATGGGCAAACGGGGAGATTTGTCAACTGATAGAGGCACGGATATTGTTCAACTTACACATAGCCATCGCATGAAAGGCATCGCCCATCAACACAACCCTCCCCTTGGACCTCAACCCCTTTGGCGGAGGGAAGTCGTAGAGATCGAGGTGTTTCACGTCAGTGTCAGCGGGAATGCCGAGTGCAAGGGAACGAAACGGCTCCGACCACCCTTCGGCAAAAGACCTGATGAGCTCAACCTTGCCGGCGTCCGTCTGCGGATAGCCGACCGGCTCCGGCTTACCCAAGAAGCCCGGACGATCCGGCCATGAGACGCACAGTTGGCAGCTGTACTTGCCCGTGCTGTCATCGTTGTTTCCAGGGGCGTCAAGCACTGCGGTTTTAGGAAAGTGTGTAATTAGCCTTTCGTTCTATCTCCTTTTGGGCTTGTTCTCTTTTCCGCCCTGCGTACAGGCGCGCGCAAGAGGGAAAATCAATAGAAAGAAGATGGAGAGGGAAGGGGAGGTGAGGGTCTCCGCCCCAAGGTAGCACTCTCGGCTCAGGGACAACCCTTGCTCGGCAGAGAGCAACGATCTCGCTTTCGTCTTGATCGGGTGTCAAGAGCCACTCTCGTGACATGAAGAAAAGAGAAAAGATCGGACACTACTCCGTACGCTCTGACAATAAAACCAAGAAAAGGGAGTAACTTACTGCTGAGATAGAGGAACGTATCATTCCGAGATGATGCACCTTGCAGGAAAAAGGGGTCGAGCTTCCGGATTGGCTCCATCTCTTCGGGAGTCAATTGCAACTTGAGGCCAAGCACCCGGACCGGGATCCGGTGTCTCTCGTGTTGTTCCGGGAAGAGCTGACGCCGGACACGGGAGGGCCCCCCGTCGCAGGCGATGAGCACGCGACCAGCCACCGAGCTGCCGTCTTCGAAGTAAACAGAGACACCGGTTTCATTTTCTTCGTATCTCGTGAAGCCTTTCCCCCACTGCGATTGCTACTTAGCACGGGAGTTGTTGACGGAGCATTGCCAAGTGCCTAGTGTCCGACCATTGAAGAAATTCAGGTGGGTTTTCTAAGGGAGAGCAAACATACCTGAATATCGATATCTGTAGCCACCAAACGGCGCAACCTCTCCCTCGTAACTCTAATTCTCAGACTCTCCGGGGCGCGGGGGCTGGCGCCTTTCAGCTCGGCCGTGCTCAAGTCGAAGAAGGGAAACGCAGATGCCTCACCCCTAGCGACGGCAGCCTGGTCGACGTAGGCCTCGGGCAGCCGCGCAACAAGATCGTCTGGCAGCAAGGATCGCAGCGCAGGGAGAGACCAGTGCAGCGTCAGGCCCCAACCGACGCCGCGGGTCGTGAGGTCCGTGTCTCGCTCGTAGATATGGTAGGGGATGTTGTTCTTGCGGAGATACTGCGCGAGCAGCAGGCCGCTGACACCCGCGCCGACGATGATGACGGGGAGGGGTCCTTGCTGTGAAATTGCCATGGCTGCTGCTGTGCTCTGAGCTGGACTGGGCTTTTCTCTTTTGCTGGGCCGCTGGGCAGCTTGTTTGCTTGGAGCGTGCGTTTTCTTGTGGCTTGCCCGTTGGACGAATAGCTGGTCTTGGGGAGAGGCTAGGGGGCGTGTATAACTTTGACCAGGCCTCTTTTCTTTTTTGCAATGGCTGAGAACGATGGACGATAAGTCAGAATTCTATGCAGCAACAGTGGCGGCTGTGCGGCAAGCAGGCAAATGAAACGAGCAAGAGAGCGTACGGCACCAATGAGATGCAGTAATAATGTAATTGTATGAATGTTAACCGGCCTGGGCGCGGAACACATCTCTCAGATCTCTCAGAACTCTCCCACCAGTTTCTGCACCATCAGCCCAAAGGGCTTCACATCCGATGCGAGAGAACTCGAAAGTCATCCAATTTCGCGCAACCAGACCGCGGTCCCTCCTCGACCTTTATCGAACCACCCCCACTGTGGTACTCTTTTTGAACCGAAAACTCTAATCCCACTTCCCTTGACCCCTGCTTGGAGGAAATCGCCTGATGTCGAGGGCCCTCGGCAAGGATGGCCTAGCCAGAGACACCCATGGGGCGGGAGGATCGCCGGAGACCTTTCCCCCCGGGCGCGCCAACTGTGCCACACACACACACTACGAGTCTAGGAGAGACGCCGTCGACGGGCAAGTTTGGGTCCCCCCTCCTCCCTTCCAACGGGCGCTGTTCCTTCAGCGGCACACACCTACTTTGTACAGGCAAACAACAGGCACTGGCACACTAGGAAAGAGCGCGGGAGCGCGGGAGGGAGCGAGGGGGAGGAGAAAAAATGCTAGACAAACCCGTTTTGTTTGCTTGCCAAATGTCTGTGCCACAACGGAACGGTGCGTGGTCGTCGCCGCTACCACACCCCGGCTCGATAAGCAAACGGTAGTTTCAACCACACTTTGACGGTGGCCCTTACTTTCGAGAACTCTTGGGTTTCCAATCGCTTGGTCGAACGCCAGCTCATTTCAATCATTGGCGAGTTGTCGAGACAGAAAGGGAGTTGGGGGAGGTTAGCGAGACGGCCAAAGTACCTCGCTTGAAAGCAGGGGATGCCAGGTCAACTCCCAGGACCGCTAATCTCGGACAGGCTAGGAGGGGTGGGGGTAGATAGAGAGAAGGGCTGAATTGCAAAAGTTCACCTCTGGGCCCGTACGTAATTCCACCGAGGAACCCACAGGCGGAAGAGAAAAGTGGGAGATTTCGTGTTGCTGTGCCTTTTCAGGCGTTCTTGGCCATTTTCCCTATTTACGGAGCTCAACTCCCACAACCTTGTAAAGCTAGGCCCCCTTCCCCCAGAACCACTCTTTCAAAAGACGGATTTTCCCATCTCCCTCTTCTCGCCTGTGTCTGGCTAAGCATTCTCCTCCAGTGGAGGCTCCCGGGAAACAATGCCGTAACTCCACCGAGAGCTTGCACTGAGTACACGGAATGGATGTGGCAATCTAGCGCAGTAGCCGCGCCTCTCACAACCACTCACGACGGTTTCTTCAAGGATAGTTCACTCATCCCAATCCCTCGCAACCACGGTACGCATTTCGGAGTTCACAAGGAGTGCCTGGTCCTCAAACACCAAGCCTCCTCGCACTCTAAGCTGGCCCATTGGCTGCCTCTAAATCACGACCAGCACCAGGTCTTCAAGGCTTCACCGTCTCCAGACACTCTCAAGCACCAGATTGGGTGACGAAGGAAAAAGCTCGTCTTGGTTCGCATCTTGATCTTTTTGCTATCTCGTTTGCCCCTCTCAGATATCCACTGTCTCCATGAGCACTATGCTCATGATTCATCGCCACGCAGAGCAAAAGATGCGCCGAAGATGGTAACATCGGTCGCAGATCAGACTTTTCTTGCAGGCGTCTTTCTCTTCTCTTTCGCCCGCAGCCAACGACCCTTGCCTCAGCCATGCAAGGTTGCGGCACAGCACGCCGGCTACACGACAAAGTACGTACTCCATATAGACACCCTCGTCAGCCTGCTGCAAGCACGTAACATGGATATTCTTCGGTGATTTGCCTCCCCTTTCGCTACAAAGCCATAGATTTGGTAAAGCGCCGCGTTCCGTGTCACCTAGATTACCGGAGCCCGTCTCCTGCGTTCTTGATGCCTGCCGAAACTGCTACCGAACGGCGAGAGGATGACGACTCTAACCGTCTGACGAATGTCGAGACTGACAGAGAGAGTGCGTGTCAGAGAGCGTGTCATAACAGACGATGGACTGTTTTTACACAATCTTCCAGAAAAAGCCTCGAAATGGAACGTTACGCTGCCGGCGTGCTTTACTAGTCTTGAGTTTGACTAGTGGGATGGTCTAACCAGTTACCAACCAACCTCACCATCCAAAGTTCTGACTGGTGCCATTTGACAGCTAAACATCAGATCGAACCGCGCTTGCTAACAATACTCCGATCCCCAATTGTTGGCTCGGATTCACTTGATGTCTTCCGACCAGCATGTCCGCCCTACCTTCCCCCTCCTCTTTTCCTTCTCGATACCATCTGCCCAGCAGTCTGGTTCTTGCAAAGTTGCGTTGACCAGGGCTGGACAGATTTTTGTCGTGTGCATGTCCCTGCAGTTCCCACTTGTCTATATTCGACATGGAATCCACAGCCATCCATAAGAATCACACTATCATGTAGCTGGCATTGGACGACTGTCCCGCGTAGCCAATACCGCACGGCACCTTGTACATCCGACATGTACTCCGTACCCAAGCATGCCAGATCATATTGCACCGTATGTAACGCACCTCGCAGTTGTCTACTGCGTAGACAGTCGGTGCCCTCCCGACCAGATTGCCGGATCAAGATACGGCCCCGAAGCAAGATGTATCACATTACGGGTATACTCAACATCCTATCAAATCGCATCACTAAGGAAGGACGGGCCCCATTCGCCGTACCTGCCTACTAACATTTCCCCGGCTCCCCGAGTCCGTCGCAGACGGTAGCGAGGGGACGTAGCGAGTAGCCTCGTTTGGGAGAAGTACGAAGTCTGGACTCTCGAACGAATCTCTGGGAATTCTGAATGCTACGCCAGCGGAGCCCCGGTCCCCGAGTGAAGCCGGGGAGAACTTGCAGGCTGCAGCGAGAAGAGGTTTTGATGACCGACCCTCAGGGGGCGGATAGGGGGACCCATCAAGGCTGTTGGCGAGTGAGAAGTGACAGCAAGGGGACCAAGTGCGTTAGCCCTGTTCGTACGAGCAAGGGAACCGAATCGGACTGGACCAGTGATAGTCGCGGGTTGGGATTTCTCAACGGTCGTTGGATAGTGTGGGAAAACGGCCCATCAAAGAGGCGTCGATGGCAACGTCGTTGAGTGGAAGCTCAGATATCGACGACATATGGTGCGCGCAGCTACCCGTACGGATACTTGCCTCGACCGATGTGGGACGATGCGACGTAACAGGCGAGGAAAGTGATGGACCGACTTACTTGTACGTCTGCGCCTGAGAGAACTCCATTGCCAGTTGGTCGAGAACTCGAGAGTTCACATGGCTTCCATGTTGTCGACAGGGCTTTGGAAAGGATCCCGGCCTGAAAGGACCTGATTTGTGTCCGGAGTATTGGGAATTATTGCCCGCATACGCAGTAGTTGATGGGGTCTGCCAGGCACCAACGTGTGTACGGATACCACATGTGAGATACTTGGGAAGGACATCGATGGATTTGACGTACTCGACCGGACGTCCCACTCGTCGACATCCCAATATGCCAGGGGCGCTGTTTGAGCTCCGAATTGGGTGGCCAAGGGCCGTCATGCCACGCCACAATTGGAAGATTCCAGGGCTGCGAGTTGTGTATCTCATAGCATGCAAACGAATTCTCTTCTGGATGAGCAGTATGGGGCACTTCCCTCTCTGAGTGTCCTTTGAATCCCGGGGGTTTAATTATGGTCTCTCTGCTTAATCGAGGCCATTGTTAATTGATATCTGTTAGTCAGACTTCATCAGATCTGGCTAGACATGATCTTACTTTGAAGGCCTACCCCGAGTACAATATTCTCTTCCCGTGCCTCCTTCTTCCCTTCTAAGTATCTGTAGCTAGTATCATCAGCTTGAATCATCTCGGCTAGACGTGCTCTACTGATCGCGTGCATGTAAATGTGATCTTGTGACTGAGTTCGAAATCGTATGACAATCTTCGAGCACGAAAGTCTAAGACGCAGTAGCGTTCCGTCTGCAACGTACCTTAGAAGGATACAGATCCATGGGAGCGCGATACGGATATGGGTAGTTGCTGCTGGGACGAGGTCGACACCACTCTGGTTCGCTTCTTTCCATAACCGCCGGAGGTAACTGGAGTCTGGAGATTGGTTCGCGACTCCACGTGACTACAAATTGGCCAAGGGCAGCAAAAATATCGCTTGCAAGCAAGCCATGGGCAAGGATCAATGCCTAAAGGAGACTACTTAAGCGAAAATAGGCCCAACTCCAGGGACTATAATGCTGGATTGCGGATAGTTACCTTGACTTGTAAACGGCCGCCCGTTGAGCAGATAATATCCTAATAGAGTTTCTGCTCGGAACGGCTGTACGGCGGAAGCTGGTGTGATAAAGGCGAGTTTAGGTTCAATAGTGTGACTAAAACTAGTGACGGGAATTAGCGTATCTCGAAGAACCCTTCATTCTCCTAGCGTGACAGTTGTTGAACCGGTAGCCTTGGCAGGCAGTCTAGCTTCTGAATAACGTCTAACTATTAGAAGTCGATTATGGGTACAGATACTTGCGAATACGTACTTTTGATGTCACTTGAGAAGATCACTAAAGTCTAGGCATCCCCTCCCTTAGTGAATTCTTCATAGCCGACATAGTGAGTGGCTTCGAGAGACCTAAATCATCTAGGGAGATCTTGTTGTTCCTGTCACTCGGTCAAGCTACTGAGTCGTCTTCTGGGAAGTGATTTCGATGTCAGAACGCTCGCTTGCCGAACAACCGCAGTCTCGGACTGAGGTGATGAATTCTAATTATTGATATTAAACACTAGCTCTAGAATGATGCTTTGGTCTAGCCCTGCTATGGCTGTCTATACACCAGCGCCGTCCCTCCCGTCTCGATCATCGTGCGCCGGCTATACTGCTGAAGGTCTGCGAGACTCATCTTGACGAAGTCGTATTCCTCAAGTGCCTCCTCGGATGAGCGAGAGGCTATTTGCGGTGGCATTTTCAGATAGACGTCAGGCCGACTCATTTCACCTCCATTTTTGTTGGTGTCTTTGGAGGATTTGGAACGGAGAACTTGGAGTAAGGGGCGAAGTGTCGGTAGACAACAGCATATCACGGCACTACGAGAATTAGTGTAAGCTCTAGACAGGAGTTATCGTATATGGGCGTTGAGTGCCTACCAATAAGCCTCCAATCCTGTCCAAATCATCAAATCGACGGTTCCCCATGTGGGATCTTTGTAGTCAAAGGTCGAAACTTTGACGAGCCTTATGATGGTGATGAAGCAATTGCTAGTCGTAGAACTTTAGTAAGTCTTTTTCTTCTGTCTGCTCGAAACCATGAAAAGAAAGGAGATACTCACAAGCCGCCGAATACAAATGACGAGATGAGAAGCATTTTCTTGAAAGGTGACATCGTCAACCTCATCGCGTAAGGTATTGGAATGAGGATCAACACGAAATCGGTCACGATGCTGCCAACTGCTATGCTGATGTATAGTTTGGAAAGGTCAAGACAGTTCTTGTGTGTAGTCCAGAAGTTTTGCACGGGTATGCAAGCTACAATCGTTGGAATAGTCTAATTCTTGTGTCAGCACTTGTTCAAACTATGTATCCAATCACACCTTGCCATGTTCCATGTAGCATATGTTTATATCAAATTCCTTGTGAGACAGATGTGGACCCTTCTCAGACTGGAACTCCTGCTGATGTTTAACCTGACTTACTGCGTAGATTGCCCATGCTCCGATGAAGAACATGAGACCGTACAAATAGTATCTTGCACTGAAGAGTCCAAAGATGCGGTGATATAATATCACTAGTGATAGCCGTGCGCTTGCGAGTCCCATTGGATACATGATTTCGTTGGCAAAGATCGTCTGGTAGAATCGAGTAATGTTCATGGGATCTTCCTCGTGGACAACCACTTCGTGTCTACCGAGCCCAAACTTGAGCCAGAACATCGTGCCGGTGAACACTCCGACGATAAAAACCTGCAACATGTGTTAGCTATATTTAATGCAAGAGGAGAATGGGGGAATCCACGAAGATCTCAAGACTTTCAACTTCATCAACTCGTTCACCTAAAGCATTAAAAACTCACCAGAGCAGTTACCGACAGCCAATCATCCCAAGCCAGCCTTCGACCAGACTGCCTCGCCGCAGCAAGCCGGGCACAAACCGAAAGAATCGAGAGGACAAAGAAGATGATGTGAATCGTATACACCTCTCCCGCTCGGTTTTCCGCCCTAAAAGCAGCCTCTCGCTCCGGCGTCATGAGAGGCATGCCCTTGACCGCGTCCAATGACCGAAAGAACGACATATCGCGATGCCGGCTCCGGGGTATCGATCGGTCGGTCGGTCGATACAATAAGTCGCGACGCTTCCATAGGTGACAGGGAGGAGGAGGAGAAAATTTGATGGGAAGGGCAGCAGCGGTGATGACATCGAGGGGCAGACGCTGAGGAAGCACTAGAAGGGCTCTAGAAGGGAAAGAAAAGACACCTGATTGGGAAAGTTAATGAGAAAAGAGGAGGGGAGGGGATGAATTGAATTGGACAAGCTCTGAAACGTCGTGCTGGTGGGTGATCTTTTCCAAGCTGAATAGAGTTCGACACAAGGCATTCAGGAGGGTTGCGAGACGGGAACTTTGTGTGTGCTGCCATCCTTGACAGAGTACACGATAACGGAAAGTCAAAAGTGTGACCACCTTCGCAGCTGAATGTCCGGGCTTTGAATTAGAGGGCTACATGTTCCGGTAAAAGGAAAGCAGGCTGGTTGCCTGCTAACGCGTGAATCTCGCGTTATTCCACCAACTGCAACTCATCTAGAGCAGTTGACTGAGAACTCTCTAAGTTATGGCTTGACGTTGACATGGTAGAGTTTCTGCTAAGCAGAACTTCGCTTACGACGGCTCAGATCCCGACTTCTTGCAACTCTTGTTGGTATCAGTGGGCCGACTGATTGGTTCCCTTCTCTCCGGATATTCCACGTGCAACATTCCTTCCGTTGCGTTTCGACTTCTTCGGACAATACCCAAGACGCCGGGAACATTGTGTTCAGACAATTTGGAGACAGCTTGATCGGCCAACACATACACGTGTTTGATAGCCGGTAGAGTAGGTGGCCAGCCAGACGCGCGGAAAAGAGGAAAGAGGTGCGCTTGTACAACTCTAAAAGTCAATCAGGGATGAACAGGGAGAGGTCCTACCGCTGACGTCAAACACGAAGCCGATGGCCCGAAATGACTCGCCGAGTCCGAGGCTTTACATACTTCTTTCAGATAATGAGGCCGAGAATAAGGGAAGGAGATATTTCCTCTTTGGTTTGTTCGGGAGGTATTGTAAGATGTGAAGCTGCGGGTTCCTCAAACTCACGAGAACGAGTTGCTCATGGGAGTGCGCTTGGCTGTCGCAGACATCTCTCCGTCCAACGGCCAGGATGCTCTATCATATGATACATGGTGTTTGCATTCTTCGATGCCAGATCAAGGGTTCCTCTGTTGTCGACTCTATGGTTTAAAGAGTCCCATTTTTGATGCAACATCAGTAGGTAAAGTCGATGATCAAGTGGGTTTGTTTGGAGCCTGTCACAAACCATCGACCTCACTTGCCGCATTGCGATCCAGTGGTCAAGGTACTTTACGGCAAAAAACCACCCAAATCGCCTTCACTTTGGCATTTCTCTCCGTCGAAGCTAGTAACAGGATCTTGCCTGCAGTACCAACCGCATTTCAGCTGAAAAGAATGTGCGGCCTGCTTCCTTGCGGCCGAAACCTAGGCGTTACTTACCCAGCCGTGCCAGCTTGTGCCTCAAGTGTTGTCGCCGTTACCTAACACCGACACGAGTCGTGCCAAAAGGTAACCAAGTCCGACCGCATCGCACATCCGGGTCACTGAAGCCTGTCTAACAATTCAAGGCCCCTTTCCCCGACATCCCCAAGCGCGGGGTAGAGACGAGACGTGACAAGAAGCTACGTGGATGGCGCGGGGCAAGCGGCTGTACCCAAGACGGACCTCGGCTCATCCCGCACCGTGCACCGGGCCGCACATGTATTTTAGGAAACTGATGGACAAGAGTCATGGCATTTACAAGAATGCTGGGCAGAAATCGAACGAGAGCTGAAAAGAGACAATGTCAGGCAAAGCAAAGAATGTTTCCGTCGTTGAGCCATACGGTAACCCTGCGCCCTTTGCGGAGCCGGCGTGGTACAATACCCTGGCTTCTCCTTACTACGATGATAGCCATCGAAGGGTGAGGGACTACGTGCGCAAGTACATTGAGGAGCACATCGCGCCCAACATCCAAGAATGGGAAGAGAAGGGACATGTCCCCGATGAAGCGAGAGTCCACTTTGCCAAATCAGGCCTGGCTTTTCCAGAGTTGCCGCGTCAATATGCTGGCGATATTTCATTGCCAGGAAACGTTCCAGCTGAGAGTAAGTAAGATGCTTTATTGTGGCGATTCGTCTTCTGACGTCACTTCTAGAATGGGATATCTTTCACTCGCTTGTTGTCAGCTATGAGGCCAGTAGAATATGGGCTGCTGGCGTGTCCGTAGGACTCAACGGCGGCACCACAATCGGCGTACCTCCAGTCATCCATCATGGCACGGAAGAGCAGAAGAGGTGGTGGCTTCCTGGGCTTGTCACTGGGAAAACGAGCTTTTGTCTCGGCTGCACCGAGCCTACTGGTGAGTTGTCTGCGAAGCGTTTTCGAAAATGTTGTGATTAAAGGCGTGTAGGTGGCTCCGATCTAGCGAATTTGAAGACCACGGCGATCAAATCCGATGACGGAACAAATTACACAGTCAACGGCCATAAGGTAAGTGAAAGATACAAACACTGCACCGATGGACTTTAGCTTCTCTTCAATGCTCGCGGCTGACAACTGATGAACCTTCAGAAATGGATCACTGGTGCGATACGTGCGAGCCACATGACAACTGCTGTAAGGACTGGAGGCCCTGGAATCAAGGGTATCTCAGTCCTGGTCATTCCTCTCGATCTTCCCGGTGTTTCTCGACGCAAGATCAGTAATAGTGGATGGAACGCTGGGGACAGTACATGGGTGACACTGGACAATGTCAAAGTGCCCGTCAACCATCTCATCGGGCAAGAGAACGCCGGGTTTCAGTACGTTATGACCAGTGAGTACCTCCGTGAGAGACGAGTTTGAATATTGACTCTCATGCTTACCAAACAGACTTCAACAAAGAACGATTTATCCTTGCTGTACTCATGAACGGCCAGGCCAGAATTTGCTTGGAAGACGCCTGGGCATATGCCATAGACCGCCACACATTCGGCAAGCCACTCATGTATCATCAGATCATTCGACATAAGCTCATCACAATGGCGCGCTACATCGAGTCGCATTGGGCTTGGCTCGAGCAGATTGCGTATCATGCTCATACTACCGGCTCCATGGGCACGGAACTTGCATCGAGGATCGCCATGGCCAAGATTCATGGCGGACGCCTTCTAGAGCTCGCAAATCGAGAGGCACAACAGATATTTGGGGGTGCTGGGTACCAGCGTGGCGGCGTTGGGGCTCGAGTCGAACAGATCAGCAGGGACCTTCGAGTAAATATAGTGGGAGGTGGAAGTGAGGAGATTATCACGGACTTGGCTGTTCGGCAAGAAATTGGTGCAGCTGTAAATAGGGGCGCCAAGTTATGATAAGTTCTGAGCGTTGTAGTACTATATTGAAGAAGTCAGGGTGACTTTTTCGGCCGGGTTAGGACAAGAGTTGCAGTACCAGTGCTTCATGATGACCTCGATCCCTGCCAAACGAAGGGGAGGAGAAAACATGCTTCATCAAGCGGTTCGGAGGAAGACATCCCCCGCTCCGAGCCCGCTTGATGGGAGCCATTGACTTTGGATTTGACCCCGCGTTCAGGAGATTGTTCACTATGGTAGTCGTCCAGACGTAGCCTTCCCGAGTCTCTTTCTCGCAAAGTACGCCATTGGAATTGTCAATTCTTTCAAGCACCACCTACTGTATCAAAATCACATATAGCGTCTTGCATAGGCGCGATCTGTCATCCTTTAGCCTCTGAATAATCGGCCGTTATAGAGATCCTGCCCACTCGACGACCGCACCAGAGTACATATATCAATCCCGCCTACAAAATGGAGCGGGCAGTGAGGAATTTTAAGACCCTTAGTCGATCAGAGAAAATGCCGACAGGATTAGATAACAATTGGGTGTTCGGTGTCCGACACATCGATCTCAAACCGCCTGGAGATATGGTGGTCGCCGTCCACCCTGCCAGCAGATTACTACTGCAAGGCCATCCAACCCAGATCATCTCCCGGTCTAGCGAGCGTGAAAGAGCCAAGGCGACTGTCACCGCCCTTCTCCAAGCCTTTTTCAGAGGCAGTGTCGGCGCTGACTATGCCCCATTTGCACCCTGGGGCTGGTCGACGGACAACCCCGAGCTCGCTGACGCCATTGGGCTGGAGCTGGCTGCTGCGGGAATCTCGGGTGGTTTGGAGAACGTGCGCGTTTGCTCTGCCAAAGAAAAGATGATCCTCGAAGAGGTGTGGTCGGAGATCAGAGACCTACTCATGTGCTTTTCGGGCGGCGACTGGTCTGAGCCGGATACGGACACCCAGGGCTCGTCCGGCCGTGCCGCAGCTCCATCCGTTGTGTCACCTGGTGATTCATCCAAATGCCACGGGTGCGCGCTTGCGTCAGAAACTTTCTCTTCGCCGATGAAGAAGTGTTCAGGGTGTCAGAAGGCGTGGTATCACTCTCAAGATTGCCAGCGATCGCACTAGAAGAAGCATAAAGGGATCTGTGTCGCCAATCGTCCGGTCCCAGCTCCGTCAACGACATCGCTCAGAATGGACCCTACGTTCAATTTTTATAACAACATAGCGAGAAAATCCCATTGCGGTCCCTCAATATCAATCCTATCACAGTCCGCCCAGGAATGGATCTGCCACTCCGACGCCTCATCATCGCCGGCAAGGACACGCCGGAGAACATGCGAATCCTCTTTGGGCCAACGTGTCTCAGCGAGAAGAAGGAACATGAGAGAATCCGGCTCGAGGTCCTCATTGACCCCTGTTGCGGTTCTCCATTGTACATGGAACAATTCTTTGATGACACCGGGACTAAGCCTCCCACTCGTGCGGTGCGACCGCCGACAGATGCCGAGAAGAATACATTGAGGGAAGTACGGGAAATTCAAGAGATTATCAAGCAAAAGTTCGGGACTGGACGTTTACCTGATGCGATAGACATGCAGGATGTCCTGAAGACCTTGGGGCCCGATTGGCCAGAGAGGATGCATCTGTACATGCTTGCAATCAACAGCATGGGTCAATGAGTACGATGCTGATAAGGATCACGATAGTCATTGCCAATCTGAGGTTACTTTGGAGCTCGAGTCAGAAAGATGACAACAGAGCTTTTAGCACGTGTGAATCTGGGTTCAGCTGCAGCAACAGCCTTGATGGGACTTCGTTTTTTTGACAAGAGATTGATCAGAGAGAAGCGACGATACTAAGCAGGCATATTGATCAAAGTGATGATGAAACATCCATTCGTCTGCTCTGATAGTCTTGATGATATGGTAAGGTACGGAAGCACGCTGAACAAAACTGGGACGAAGCCTTTGACGCTAACTTGAGTATCTGAACATGAGACCGTTACCTGCTTCCAACAGCCCAGGCTCCCGTCTTAAAGAACTCAGTGACGGACCACTCGATTTCGGACATGATAATCCAAGCCATGCCTCTTCTTCCCGGTGGCAACAACTCTTCTCTCAAGCGCATCAAGTAGACCATCAAAACCACGCTTGGCCGAACCTCCAGATAGTGTTACGCCCTCATCAGTGAGGGCTTTTCTGACATTCGCGACGGTCGCCTTCGAGGTAGAAGCTGGCGCCTCAATCTCGTCAAAGCTATTCTCTTGTCAGTCATACCAAGTTTAGGGAACAAACGCTGGATTCACTCACTAATAGACGGCATATGGCCCCGGCTTACCCGCCGCCTTTGCGGCCTCTCCCCCGTTCAACTCTTGCTTGCCGATGAGCTTGAACTTTCCGGAAATCCCTTGCACGAATGAGGTCTCGCGATATTCCGAGTTGGCAACGGCCTCAATATAGCGACCGGACTTGGAGTTGATCATGAAGAGGTAGTCCTTTGTGGTTGTGAACATGCCGTCGCCGAGGTTGAGGGTCGTCGCCATGACTTTGCGAACTTCGCCGGTGCCGCCTGAAGGGGTGTTGACGTTGAGAACAAGGTCTACGACTTGTTAGCGACTATATAAGTTGTAGCATCGCAGAATTTAGCGTGACTAACCTTGAACCTCGTAGATGCCCGCCTTGCCTTTGCTAATCACACCAGACTCAAGCTTGTTGAGCATGTTAACCGTGGCAGCATCAAGATCAGTCGAGCGGACAACCAGGCCAGTAGCAGAAGGCAGCTTTGACAGGGCGTTGTTGAACTCAGGGTTGATCATGTACCACTGAATCCACGTCTTGAGAGCCCACTTCTCCTGATCACTCAGACCATACGCCTTAGACGTCGCGGTTGCGATCTTGCCCCAGTCGGCGGTCTTCTTTCTCGCCTCTAGCAGCACGGCGCTGATCTCATCGACATTGGCTGAGACGGACTGCGCCTTGGTGTACCAGTCGGCAAAACCCTCGCTCATGGTAGTGATGAGCGTCTTCTCATCAGCAGTGAGAGCTGCGGTCTCGGAGAGAGTGGCGACGACGCGGTTGGCCAAGGGGATGGCTTCGGATGTGCCGAGGCCAGTTGCCAGGCCAGTCTGGTCGTTCCAGACGGGCTCTGGGGCTTCCAGTGTCTGGGGGCTCAAGAAGCAACAGAACTTGCGAAGAATGCCCTTTTGGCGGCGGACCTTGGCACCGCCTCCCTCGATGCAGATCTTGCAGTTATCGAATCCTATCTGACGTCAGTTCTGGGGCCTGATCAGATGAATGAGAGTTAGCTTTGCGTAGACTCACCTCCCTCTTCGATGGACTTTTCCATGGCAGCAACGTCGCTGTCGGTGTACAACAGCTTTGGTTTTCCATCACCGGTATCACGGAAGATCTGAACGGTATTCTCACCCTCCTTGGCTTCCAGCATGAGCCCCTTGCCTTCGCCAACGGTCGCGGCAGTCTTGCCAAACTTGGCCAATACAGCGTCGACGGCACCGACAGCCTTTGCAGCAGTTGCGACATCCTTAGCCAGACTCAAGAGTCCCACAACATCGGCGAAGATACTGCCTGCCTTTTCAATGTCGTTGTCGTAGGTGAGTTCGTGGATGCTCTGTTTCATTATACGTCAGCAAAAGCAGTCGACTGGGGCTTTCCTCGAGGCCTGAGTGTGTGTTTACTTACATCAAAGGCTCTGAATGCGTCTCTGCATCCCTCTCGAATCGTCTTTCCGACGCTTGCCTCAAAGATGCTGGTCAGATGGCTCATACCCATGCATGTAACCTTGAGCTCTTGCACATGAGGCGTGGCTAGAAACTTGAAAGCACCGATAGCTGAGTTGATGACGTTCTTCATTACGCCTGAAATAAGCCTCGTATTAGTGATGGGAGTTCTCCTGGTATTAGAGACAGTCACAACTTACCCATCCAAAATTGGTCCTCGAGAGGAATATTTGACTCGGGGTTTCCGAATAGAGGATCATTCGAAGTTTGACGCTTCGAGGTCGCGCTGCCCCCTCCGCCACCAACACCGCCAACATACTTGATCCCAGCAAACAAGTTAGAAGCGCAAGCGGCTCCTGAAGGATTGGCAACGCAAGGTCCCTGGCTGATCTTCCTCACGCAAACCTCAAGCGCATCCGACGCGTTGGCCCCGTTGCGAACCTCAGGAAGATCCAGACAAAAGGCAGGCCACAAGTGGAGGATGCATGTCTTGTTGGAAGGATTAGCATCGCAGCCGCTGGGAATGGTAGCAAAGGAACGTGCAACGATGCAGTCAGTCGATCCCATGCTTTCCAGCATGGATGTTGAGGTGTTGCCTTGGTCGGCAAATCTGCACTGGGGGATGTCGCCTTCCGATGCTGGCGGGGTGGTGCCGAAGGAGGTGGATGTGAGGTTCGTCAACTGCGCTTGGGGGTAGTACATCGTTCCTTTGGCTGGAGGAATCACAAGCTTTCCGGTGTCGTTGGCGTACGCGCAGAATTGGGTTTGGCTGGCTGAGGGGAAGGTAAGGGCATCGCCGGCGGTGGAGGGCCTCTCGAGGGCACCTAGTGTCGAGGAGTAGATAAAGAAGGGCTGCTTGTCCCCTGGAATACCAACCTGATGAATCTTTTTGTTAGGAAATCTCTTGATACTTCAAGTAAGTGAAAACTTCAACTCACATAGAATGTCTGGTTCTTGGCCAGATCGCATGCAGCAACCTTGACAGTACCGCTGGAAATATCCCAGCAGCCCCCACCGGAGCCTCCTCCGGCAACTCTGATACCCGAAGGATCAGTGAACGATTTACCACCAGCCAATATTCCGTTTGTCAAGTAAAATGTGGTAGCTAGGTCGGCAGCCGAGCCTCCCGCCATCACCGTGTCAGTACTAGACTGAACTGGTGTGAACGTCTTGGCGTCGCCTGTTGCGTCTTGGAAGCTTGCGGCGCATGATGGGGTATTCTCGGCTGTAGCAAAGAGCTTGAGTGGCATTCCGAGAGACTGTAATCAATACATATGGCTTGAGTTAGTTTCATCGTGCTTCTTGTATCATTGGTAGAGGGTGGTCCTGGGAGGAAGCTAACCCATTCAACCGTGCTGTCCGTCTGGCCGTTGGCTCCAAGTGCTAGTAGACCAATGGCACCAATGAGTCCCCGAAGGGAGTCCCGTGACTTCACCATGATGAAGGCTGAAAGCAACTCAAATAAGGAACGCAGAAGACTCAAATGAGTGGTTATATGTTATGGTCAAAAGAGTGACGGAAAGAAGGAACGGCCGAAGCTGTCCAAACAAAGTAGAGCTCCAACGCCTCGTAGGGCGGCTGACGTTCGTTTTATCATCCGAACATGTTCACAGAGTACTTCTGTAGTCATTCAATTCACCTGCGCTAGCAACAGCTCACAAGCTCCACCTGCCCGCCGTATCTGGAGCAGGAGACATGATCAAGTTGCAACAGGGGTTTTCAGGCACGCTGTGAATAAAGTTGCGACAGTTCGCCTACATCATCATGCTTTCAGCTCTCTGAGAGCCACCAAATTAACGCAAGACTAGGGCACCCCTTCTAGCAGCCCAGAGAAGCGGCTGTGTAGGCCTGGCCGGCGTCGCAGGCCTAGAATCATGATATTGTCCGAGCTTGATATATAATCTTCTCACCAGGCCTGTTTGCTTGTCATGGTTTCATCTGTGAGCCTTGTGGGGCCAGCTCTTCCGATCGGCTGCGTTCGTTCGTTAGGGCAGTAATAAGGTTTAAGCCATCTTCATCAAATTGACGCTCGGAGCTATTTAAAGACCACTGACCACCGCGTGGTATTTCCCCTCCTGACGAAAAAGAATCCTCCGCAACCTTGTTGGAAGTCAAGTTGATACCACTCCGCTTCTGGTGTATGAGTATGGCCAACGCAACACATGTACCAGTGCGTAAATCCAATTGGTAGAGCTCCTCATTATCTTTGTTGACTGAAGCGAACTGATGTCCGGGAACTTGTTGAGGAGATGATGCTGGGGCAAGATGGAAAAGTTATCTTAGAGATAATTATCGCTTCGAGTTAGAAAGGATGAGTACGTAGTGGTGTCCAATCATTCAATACGAGACGAACATTAGGCTTGGGCCAGTCGCGTTGGACTCTTAACGATATGTAACTTGTGAGAGAGCTATTCGGCCCATTTCGTTTCCCAGCGGGTCTACCAATCAAGAATCGGCAGGAAACTGCCGCCTGGCCGCCGGACGCCGACAGTCAGCGGGATACTCAACAGAAAGCCGAGTATGCCGACAGTCTCGTGCGAGGTCTAGCCAAACATGCCGCGCGCAATTGGGCGAGTCATGCTATGTTCTTGGCTAGTTTCTCGATTTTAGGCCTCGAGGCGCAGCTCTCGGGATGCCAAGCCTGGCATCACCAGGTGAAACATCTTAAGAATTATCGTTGCTAATAGTGAATGCCCTCACCCACTTTTATGTGATTCGTAGAAGGTCATAGGATCCCAAGAAAGATTGACTCTGTGTTATATGAGAACTGAAAAGCCTGAACCTAGTTCTAAGAATGGGTTGCAAAAACACTTCTAGCTTCGAGGCAACCGGCAATTAGACGAGCATAAGCCCGACTGAAGTAAGCTTTCAAGGAGACCATAGGGGTTGGGCCCCTTCGCCTCTTGCCTGGAATCAGTGGTTCTTTTCTCGCTGGAATGTCTCCTTTAATTCTATCACGCATACGCGAGGTTATCTCAAACGCCGCTGCCAGGGACAGCGTATGATGATCATGGGTTATTCGGACATCGCGACAGCTGGGTAGAATATCCAGAACTTCTGCTCATGTTATACAACTCATACAAAAGAATGGGGTTGAATCCTGGAATGACTTCTATATAGTGGGATGTAGACATCTTGATATGGAAAGTGGCCTTGACTCAGAAGTAAGCGGCAGCTGTGAGCACAAGTGGGCTAATGATGGAATATTTTGGCCTCATCACCCTCAATGTAAAGCCGATAGTTACGGAAAGAGGGTCTGATCAGGACTTTCCTGGTATATCATCCTGTTCACAGCGTAGAGTGGTGCTCATGGGAAAAGGTGCTATATTATATGAGCCCCATCACGTCGACTGCCAATCCAAACCGACAATCCATCCATTCACTAGATGACGCCTGACATTGTCGAAGATCTTCTCAGACCCCTTCATATGGAGCCGCTCAAGCTCACGGGAAGCGGTGGTCGAATACGCCAAGCCGCTGTTCAGGTGCACGCGCAGCGTCGGTTTACTAGTCGCTGTGCAGATACTGCTGTCTGGCCCTTTAGAACTGTATCCCTCAACCTTCTCAGCGTCCCGTCCCAATCTTCTGATCAAGTCAAAAATTCGCTCTGCTATCGGCCCCTGGCCAGCGAGGTGGAGTTCGCTAAGAGAGTACTCCAGAGACATAAAGGCTCGGTCGTACTCAGATTTATGCTGCCGACTACTTACGAGTCTCCATTCAATTGATTAGAACTTGGCAGACAGTGTTGCTGGGGTTTGGGACGACTACTTAACTTCCTGGACATGTGTGCACGGCAAAGCCAAAATATCGCCACAGCTCTTTGGTAATTCTGGTATTTGGGCATCTGCGAATGCGAAGATAGGTGATTTACATGGCTGGCCTGCGAGGTACTTTATTCTCAGGGTCGCTGACGTAGACACATGCTCAAATGAATACAGGTTGTTCCTTTTTGGTTGGCAAGCAAAACCACGCTAGCAGGGTAGGTTGTTGCCTCATTTTGCCAGCATATGCAGGAGGCCGTTGAACCCTTTATCTCTCAGCCTGTAAGCCCTAACGCGACATCGTCTGGACACCCAATTGCATGCAAGGCGCCTGCGGTGTGGACCAACGAGCTATGAGAGATGAAAACAAGGCGGATAGGACAGGCGGTATGGTCAAGACATAAAGTATGTACTAGGGAAAGAGTGGCAGCGCGGAGTTGTCCTATTGATACCGATCACTTGACCCTCCTAATAATGATGACGAACATCAGTAATTGTGATTTGTGGGAGTCTGTTGTCATCACATGCAGCAGAAAGTATATTACTCCCATGCTTAAGAGCTAAGGAAAGACTCTAAGTTGGAATATAAAGCCTGCTCCCACAGCTCATATGAGGGTTAGCCATCGTCCACGCTACACGACG
This sequence comes from Colletotrichum fioriniae, assembly GCF_027942845.1. Taxonomy (NCBI): domain Eukaryota; kingdom Fungi; phylum Ascomycota; class Sordariomycetes; order Glomerellales; family Glomerellaceae; genus Colletotrichum; species Colletotrichum fioriniae. The sequence goes on from NW_027076849.1 coordinate 1,051,991, forward strand.
ACATCGATGACCCGACGCATTGAACTACCCCTCTTATTGATCAAGAGTATTCCACTGGCTGAATTTACGGATGACTATGACCCTAGAAATCACTGGCAACCTTCAGAAACGGTTCGTGCAAGATGCCGTTTTGCTTTACAAGCTGGACCCGGTAAGAGGTAGTCCGACGGCATACGGTCTCGATCGGCATCCCCATGACGCGGTTGTGTCCCGAGAAGAGTTTCTAAAAAGGAAGTTTCTCGATTCTTTTGCTCTTTTGGCTTCAACCCACAAAGATGGCGATAGAGTATCGGCGGCCACCTTAGAGGTAGGAGCGCCTGAAGGCTCAGTCATTCGCATCGCTAGTAATGCTGGGGTGTCCGCGTCGACACTGATTCATCTCGAAGGAGTGATGGAAACTCTTCACGAAATATCTGCCATGGGTAAAGAGTGACTCTTAATTTGTTGTAGAAGACTCATGCTGACTATGAGGCAAGGTCTCACGGATGAACGGAGAATGAGTGTCCTATTGAAGATGATCAGTCTCGACATGGCCAAAATCTGGTCGTATTTTACGGAACTCCGAAGACATAGGGCAGGAATTTTGGGGGCTAAGCAATTCTTACCCCAGCTTTCATCCATCTTTGAGGTCAACGAAGTCGAAAGGTTCGCTACATGGATGGAAAACCTCAGTGAAATCACAACCATTGCAACCGAAGCGACTGCATCGGAGCTCTTGCCTTACATTTTATGGGCAGAAAAGGCCAAATGGGAGCTTTCCACCTATATCGAGGCTCTATTCTCTGCCCAGGGCACTGGCCTGCCTTCTTGGATATACAGTATCTACAAGCTAGGGAGATATGGGGTCGCATCAAGAGCTTTGTGCAAGCTTCCAGCGGAGTTCCGCGCCCTTTTTTGTCCTATGCGAATAGAGACTATTGAGTCTATCTCAAGACTTGAATTTTCTATCACAAAGGGCGAACATCCTTTGAGAGATGTTCTACGGAGAATTGCGGGAGGCCAAGAAGAGGAATTCGCGAGGAGATTGGCCACAATCTGGGGTGTCACGGATCCAGAGCCGCGCTTTCGGAAGGCCTGTCGCCTTGACCTCGCTGTTCATGCTGAGATGCAACTTATCGGCTTTTACGACCAAAACCCTGAGCTCATGCCGTCATTTCGGTTCATGGGGGTAAGTAAGAAGAGTTGCTTCTTGTGTCATAGATTTCTCCAAGACCACCCGGCATCCTTCTCTGTATCTTCCTGCCACCAAAAGCTGTACTTGGCATGGAGGTCCCCACCGACATCCGACAAAAAGGTGTACAGGACATACAAAACAATTGTCACCAATTTGTGTGTTCAGATGGAAGCAACAGCCAGACGAGAACTTCGGAGCCGGATTGGCAATGCCAGAGCTTTCCAGCTAGATTCTACCGCCGGAGTGTCCTTAACAGGTCTCGTTGAATACATGCCTCTTAGCCCTTCAGCGTCTCTCAACACATTAGATGCGTCTTGTCCGCCTGATTCATCACCAGAGCCATCTGACGACGATTACAGTGAAGCTCATGTAGGTGTCTCCCTCGAAACAGATAAAGAAACGTCTCCAACAGGAAGTGAGGGAATGTGCCCCGGAGAGACAATCACATTGCCTTCACAGGCTTCTAGCGGTGAACACCACACTGCAGAGTTCGTGTTCAATGTTGGACGTGCTGATGACCCTCAGAGGCGGGAGCTTGTGGCTTTGGAAAACATCCTGGATACGTCACAGAAACCTTCATGGCGGAAACTGGTTGAGATCTTGAGCAATGATGAGCACTTCGGTGTGGGATTTATGGAAGAAGATGAGTTTTTGACAGTCGATGGAAACCTGTGGGTAAGATATGAGCGACAGTTCCTTGCGTGTTTGCAGTTCTTACGCAACTCAGGTTGTCGCAACGCGGGTGTTGTGGTTCGTACGTTTGACTCGGTGAAATCGAAGAGTCCTTAGTCTAGGTGTTTTATCTAAGTGATATTTCGGTGTTGAAATTCAGGATCGCAATGATGGTATTCGATCAGGTCTTGTGCTTTAGGAAGCTTGTTTTGAAGTTGGTTATCGTATGACTATTCATCCTGGCATGATTTGTGTTGACTTCTAAAATTGAACCAATCAAGTAAGCGCATGTACACATATTTGACTTACCCGGGCCGAAATCTATTTCTATAGATAGGGTACAGTCATCTACTCAACTCGGGCTTAAATTGCCAAAAGAAATAAGAGCCTTTGCGCTTTCATAAATCCCAAACTCCAATGCCCTGATAACGGGTTCAATCAAAAGCATCTTCGCGCAACCATACTGTACATATTCACTTTGCCACATTCAGAATGCTGTATGAGTTTTAATTTTTATTGCTATTCCACTGGACATGAGAAACTCTACCCATGCGCCGTGTTGGGAAAGTGAACTTTCAGAGTGGTGGAATTATCTACCGGTACTTTTATAAGGACGCTTCAAAAGGAAATTGCGAACAGAAGAAATCCTAACAAGGACCTATTCGTGTACTGTAATTTACCAGAAATCTGATGATTGTGGTAGGAAACTACAAAAAAACACGTGACCTCCCCAAGGTGGGCTCGAACCACCAACCTCCAGATATCTATCTCTTTTGCCCACAGTGAACAACCTCGATCGTAACAGTCTGACGCGCTAGCCAATTGTGCCATCGGGGATTACGTAATTCGTCGTGCGTTGCCAACTCGAACGAGCATTGTGTTATGGATCATGAGTGTGGAGATGGTGGGCTCTGCGGCACGGAGGAGGAACTGGGCAAGTCTAAGGCAAGCTGCTTGCTGTCCGGATACTGATATGTTGTAACGTGTCTCCCTGCTCTTTATCGATACAAGGAGGGTGTCTCTTCCCTAGTTTATTGAAAATGTACTTGAGAAAGTTGTCAAGTTCTCAAGCATTTAGTCCATCATCAAAAGGCAACGTACAAAATTCTGGGTGTATCTCGGGGGCCTGGCTGCTGGAGCCCGATCAACTTTTGATTACACCGAACGTAACATGATACTTTGAGCCAGTGGCAAAGTCAGATCATCAAAAGAAGTGGTGGAAGAAGTCGCAGAAAGGTGTCTTGAGAGCAAAGGCTGGTTTCAATTTGTGTATGGATGTACAAAACAGATGACTTTCTATGCACCATAGTGTATGTATGGGCCCCAAATATCGGCATTATCGGGATACCGAGTACGAATCTCAAGTAAGGCGCTCCTCAGCGCCTCGGCAACAAGCCTATCAGGCGATACAGGCTTAGCCTTGGGTCTACTCAAGAACTCATAGAACAGCCTCGCAACTTCAATAGAAACCGCATCACTGACTGGCCACAATGAACCAATTACATGACCAAACCCAGCAACTTGAAAGGCGCTCGTGGCATGTAGACCCTCGTCCTTCAGACTAAACGCCTTCACTTCAGCTGTTGAACATGCGGATAGGTAGGCAATCCAAGCCCTTGTCTTGACCTTTGCAGCCAGGAGTGACTTGACCGTGAGCTTGTCCAAAGTTTGATCGGACTTTTGCAGAAGCAAATGACTTTGCAATGGGTTCTTCGGGTCGGAGGCTCCGTGGCATGCGAAGTGCACAACCTGCGCATCTTGCATGCCGTCCAAAACTTGCTGAGCATTGGGGTGTTCAAGCTCCGTGATCGTGTAATTGTCTTTGACAGCTGCCTTGATTGCCTGCTTCTCGCGTGTAACACCTGGGAGATCCGTCTGGCTCGGTGTGCTGGGCATAGTGACCATCAAAAGATGATATGGGTCGGCGTCGTCTGTCTTGTGTCCCTTCGATGATCGCTTTCGAGCATTCTGCAGCGCCTTGATGGTCGAAGTGTACGACGGAATGGACAGATCCAGAGTACTCCCGTCGGAGCTTGTGGCTGCATGGAACGGAAGTGTGCTCGCGAAACCAGTGCCAATCCACCAAATACGGCGCAGGCTGCTGCCATTTGGCTTTGTATGGACGTCCTCAGTGATCTTGTTGAGAATAGGGTGCACGCAGGAGGACCACAGCCATTCCAACATTTCGACGCCCAGGCGTGGAGCTTGTTCCGGTTCCATGTCGCGCTCACGCCCTTCCCGTGTCATCTTTGCCACTGTGACCCGGCTCATGGAATTGACAGTCATTCCAGGAAGTCCGAGAGTCTGCAGATTGTCTTTGGTGACAATGATGGCGTCTGCTCCAAAGCTGGACAGGTTGACGACAACTATTGGGCCGCCGCAAGCTTCAGCTTGCAGTTCGTCCAAAGATGGCGACAGCAAAAACCTTTCGAATCCTTCAATTTGACGAATTTTACCTTCACAGTTGTCCAACTCCTGATAAATCTCATCCAATCCAGTGCTCGCACCGGCAACTCTGGCTCTCAAACCTTCGTACTCGTGAGCCAGAGACGAGTCTCGCTGTCTGAGGTCGGAAAGATCGTTTTGCCCATCGATCAGGTAACCCAGAACCAATCCGCGTCCTAACTCGATATGCTGGAGGGCCTTTCCAACGTTTCCTACACGCAGGGAAATGGAACAGGCTTCTGCAGACGCCTCGGAAATGTCGTGAAGTGCGTGAAGTTGGTCATCTTGAGTGAGCTTCCGCGTACAGGCACGTGGTATGAGACTGACGGCGAGATCTGCAATGGGTTCAGCCTCTGCCCATCTCTGCTTCCCGCCCAAAATTCTCATCGCACGACGTGCGGAAATGATTCGTTGGTGTGGCTCACCAGCAGAAAGATCGCATGCAGTCTTGAAGCTGTCAAGAGCCGCATCGATATCCTCAAGCATTCCCGTTGCTTCTGCTCGCTGTTCGAGACAGCCCCCCAGCACGTAATGCGCAGTAGCCAATTTTGGGTGACCCTGCGTCAGAGCTGCTACAGCCCTCTTGCACTCTTCCACAGAATTGGCAATTAGAGTCGTGTCGCCCGTCAGCTTATACTGCTCGTATCGAAGTTGGGCGAGGCCGGACAGACAGCTAGACTTTACGTCTTGATTCGGTTCTGTGAATTGTGTCTTGAGCGCTTCTTCATATCGTGACATTGCATCTTTGAGATCGACTGGCGATCTTTTCCGGCTGAAGCGACGCCATAAGCCGGATCCCAAGTTGAGAAGTTTGACTGCTCGTTCCTGGGATCCCGGTGTCGTCAGGTCGATGCATTGCTGAAGTGCAGCAATGGCCTTCTCATTGTCTGATTCTAACCCTCTCCGCTCGAACCGTTTGTTGTATAGAATCGACAGAGCATCAGAATTCCGCAAGCGTAGAAAGTGATGCTCCGGCAATGCCTTATCAACACCCTCGTAGATTGAGATGGCTTCATCGAGTTCAGCCAAATTGCCGGTTCTGAAGAAGCGATTGGCTAGTTGGCGCGCTAACTGGACCAATATCTGATTTCGCTGTCGACTCTCTTGGCTTGTAAGACTGACCAGTTGTCTCCCAGTCGTAACAGCTTCGTTCATGCTGTCTTCATCTCCGGTACGGTTGAAATGGTCATGGAGACAGCCGGTGAGGACATCAAGCGTCCCAATTCTATCCTCCTCACTTTGAGGCAGTTTCAAAGCTTCTCTGAGTTTTGCCATGCCTTCTTCGATGGCTCGAACATTCTGGTGGTCGTGTTGAAATCGCTGCTTGAGCATCATCCCCCACGTAGTGAGAAGGGATGCGTAGTTTTCTCCGCCAATAAAGAACGGCTGTATGCGCTCGACTGTCTTGATCGTATCCTCCACGTCTTCAATGACATCAAGCTCGTTGTTGTGATTGACGAGAGACCAGGATAGGCAATGTAGCGCACCGATGGGTTCCGTGTGGCTCTTGAACGCCAGTGCCAGTGCTTCCTTCGCAAGGAATATCCCGTCTCTCGCATCTTTCACTTCTCCAAGTTGAATAAATCTGATATTGAACAATTCTGCCAATACCAATGCAGCAGACGCCTTTTCAGACGAATTCTCGGCTAGGCAGCTTATGTAATTCCTAGTCTGCGAAATTGCTTCGTCGAGGTCAGAGATCTGCCCTGAGAGACGGAATCGACGCAGGTAGTCCATCCAGCTGAGCCGTTGGTCATCAACAGTGCCCGAGGTGGGAGGTGGCATACTATTGAATTCCGCGACGTAGAGTGATGCCTTGAACCAGTCCTCTCCGTCGCGGGTGTAGCCGTACCGTTCTACATAGAACTGAGAAAGTACTCCACGTACTTTTCTCTCCATGGGATGGCCGATTCTCATCGCCTTTTTCGATGCGAGGGCTTGAAGTATGGCCTTTTCAAGATCATCTTGTCTTGATCTTAGACATGATAGCCGAAATTGTATTTCAGCAATGGTGTAGAGAAAACAGGGATACTCGAAGTCATCCTTCTGATGGTGTTCAGCTGCATCCTCAGCATACTTGAGTGCGGCTTCTAGATCGTCCTCATCTTCAAACTTCCCGCGGTTGATCAGAAGGCGTGCCATATTGTGCCATAGCGTTGGGAGATATGGAGAGGAGTTGCAAAGCAGAGAGGTTGTTTGCAGGCCTCTTTCTAATGCAGCTTCTAGACTCTCTGGCGTCTTCAGGTGGTCATGTTGTTGAAATACCATCTGGGCTAGATGAACGGCCATTTCATCTCGCTCAGCGGGTTCAACGTCGTCTGCGTTATCAACAGCTATGGTAGCTTGGGAAATCGCAGCGGCAAGGTCATCGGCGGCATGTCCATAGGTTTGGTACTTGTCGTAAAGCAGCAAAGCAAGTCGGTGGCGTAACTTTAGAGACTGAGGACTGCCATCCACGACTGCACTGATTTTCAACTGTAGACCGATGATGCTGTCGTCCATTACGTTGCTGCCCACCAAAAACGATGGCATGGAAGAGAATCGGTTTTGCGTGATCGAATGCATGTTTTGTAAGGTTTTGTATAAGTGAGTGTTGGTAAGGTAAGGTAGGTAAAGGTACCATGGCGAGGCTTCAAATTCCATTCGAGAGTGTTGAATGGTATTGGCCTCTTAATATGTTGGACAAGCGTGGCCATTCCAACGCACATGCTGTGTTCCTTGTTTCCACCTGGGTAAATGCCTTTCCAGACTGCAAGATCCAATCCTTCCATTTCCAGGGAACAATTATTATCACCACTCAGATTGGCTCAGCTGGACTGTCAATCACCTGACATGTGAAATTCAATTCGATCTGCTTCCCTTGCTCGGCAGTGTCGGTTGGGCAGGAAGCTATTCGCCAACATCCGCAATGCTGCTTCAACACGGTCCTCGCCGCATTCGTGTCTATTTAGTATCGCGGCTGAGCGCAAGTTTGACAACCTCATGTGCAGGATGAGGATTTTGACTAACCTTGTCTGGTAGAACCTTCCGCTGCTACGGTGCGCAACACTTTGCATAAGGGAAGGGATCGTCAACCTGTTATGGATCCGCATCTCAGGTTATACTCAGTTGGGTTGCCTGGTCCCTCTTTTTCAGTTCTGCTCTACTGTATCTGTATGTATCGATAAACGCCAAAAAACCTCTCGATGACAGGGGTGCCCGCAATGGCACAGGTTACCAGGAGCGAGCACCTGGCAACGTCTCGGAGGCTTCTCCGAAATAGAAAATGCCATAGAAGCGCTTCTTGCGCTTAGCCATATAACGCAATCGCTGGAAACCACTTCTTAAAGTTCAAGAGATGCAGCAGCTGAAATTTCAGGCGCTGCATATTTGTGTCCGTTCGAGTTGCGAAGAGGCCTCACTGACGCAGGCTGTGGAACATACGTAGCAGGATGCTTTTCAGTGGAAAAGTACGTAGACCAAATGTGACAGAAATCTCTTGCAGAGGCAAGATCATCTTAGCACAGAACGCATTTCCCCTCAGTAGAAAGCATCAACCATTGCCTGCTTGCTAGAACAACATCGATTGTGTAAGGAGTAAGAGCTTCTCTGCACATGTGTTTCAACCATAATGTATCGCAATGTTACCGAAGAGGACGATATTAATGCAGAGATTGATGATGTGCACGTGCAGACTTCTGACCTGAAGTTCTTGCTTGTGAGTCGTTACCGAGATGCAAGGTATTTCTGCTTGAGCGCCCCGCCGCTTGGCGCGGTCAGTTGACAATTTGGAAGAGCTGGAGCTAAAAAGTGTCAAAGCCTTGATGCCCGATCCAGACTCCATCTCATCGCGTATTGGCTACGTGTCACTCATACAGCATCTTGGCAAGTCTCGGAGGTCATGTCCGCACATTGAGCGCCTCACTTTTGACACTGCTCACGTTGATGGTAGAAGCTCAAATTCGGGCCTCTTTCAGCCCGGGTTGACTTTCCTAGGCCTTGCCGCGATGTGTAAAAATGGAAGACTGAGGGGGTAGATAGACTTCGGACCTGATCCAATAGGAGAAGGCGGAATCCTGGTCTGCCACTCAGCTGCAGATCGGTCGCGATTCTACGAATATGACAGCGCTTCTGCATTCAGTCACTTGACGTGGTTGTGGGCATCTCGGTGACTAATACGGTATGAACCTTGTTCGGAGTCCTGATTGCAAGCTCCATGTCCGTAGCCAAAAGTTATGTTCATTGCTGAAACCACGACTTGAGGTAGTGTAATCGTCAGTTCAACAGCAATCATCACCATTTCTTTGTCCATTCTTCAAGTCCCTACAGCACTTTATTCCTTAAGCCCTGCCCCTTTACACAATATGCCGGGTATGAAGCGCGCCCTACTCATTGCGAGCCCCTTTGGAGGCCTCAGAGGCCCGCTCAATGATGTCGAAACTATGGCAACCGTTTTACAACAGCAGAACTTTGAGATAACGAGGTGCTGCGGGGATAATGCTACCCGTGGGGGCATCCTCACTGCGTGGGAACGTATCATAAAAGTCTCTTACCCTGAAGACGTTGTCGTCATCTACTACGCAGGCCATGGCGGGATTGTCGAGGACAATACGACCAACTCAGGCATCGATGAAGACAACGGCCCTAGCCAACATTCCTGGCGCTACCAGTTTCTCGTGCCAGTGGACTTTCTGCCTCCAGACTCTGACGATCTCAATGCGGATTACTCTTTCAACGGTATCCTGGACGTCGAGATTGAACACCTTTTGCGCCTCACCACAAATCGCACTCAGAATGTAACCACCATCTTCGACTGTTGTCACTCGGGTCGTATGGCTCGTGACCCCTCTCACGTTGGCGCCGTGCCGCGCAACCTTCCAAATGTGCAGTACGCGACCATTTCTCGGCAGATCAACGTTTTACGCGAGACAGCAAAGCTTCCGGTAGATGAACCTTTACACAGCGAGGGCAACCCATCAGCTGTGCGCATCGCCGCTGCCAGCGCTACGGAGACGGCATGGGAAGACGGGGACGGCGAACGGCGTGCCGGGGCTATGACTCGAGAGTTAGCTCGGGCATTGAAAGACGCTTGGGAATCTGACAACGGCGGCAACCAAGTTTCGTGGCAGAAGATCATGATGAGAGTAAAGGAGCAGGTCAACATGCGTTTCCCTCAGCAGAACCCATTTGTGGAAGGTCCTTCGCAACGGATGCTTTTCTCCGTAGAAGAGTCTGAGACAAACGGATTTGTTTTGACTCCTGACGGAGGCTTGGGCATCCTCAAAGCCGGGCGAGTGTCGGGTGTCCGAGAGGGCAACGTCTATGCGCTTATGCCTCTGGGATCAGAGCGCGTCACTGACGAGGGGAAGATTGGGGAAGCAACGGTGATAGAAGTTAACGCCCTAGAGTCGCTAGCTGAGCTGTCTCTGTTAGCTGGGAAGGCGCGTATCCCAGCTCAAGGTGTCATGGCCTTCTTAACGAAGGAGAGCCTACGCAAGTTACCGGTAGCTCACCCTGAAGGACCTAAAGTGCTCCTTAACTCTATCAACGAGTCGAAGTATCTCTGTTCCCAAAAGTCCCAACAGCATACCGACGTCTTGGCCAAGTTCGAGCGAGACGAGCATGGCCTTAACCTGCTCGACGATAAGGGACGCCTGCTGTTGTCCCAGAAAGTCTCCGATGATGACCCTCAAACTTGGGCGAACGCAAGCAAGGCCCTTGTCAAACAGGCAGAACAGCTAGCGAGAGCAAACCACCTGCTGAACCTGAAATGCAAGCAACATGAGAAGCTTGAGCACGGCTTGATTGTGACTTTTGGCACAATGAAAGGCAGGGAACCCGACAGGATCATTCCTACGGACGGCAGAGGCGTGGTTATGGATGGCGACAAGATTTACGTCTCGCTCAGAAATAACGGCCACAGGACGGTACGCGCGTCTGCCTTTGACATCAACGTGAGAGGCAAGATTTCAGAGGTATCGTCCTTCGATATTCCCGCCACACGGGCCTATCACATTGGCGCTGGTCGGACAATTGAGCGCCCGAGGGGTGATGGGCTCAAGATGAGCTGGCCCAAAGACATGGACAAAGACCAGCCGATTTCAGAGAGTCTTGTTATCATTCTGACAGACTCAGCCGTCGATCTTACCGTATTAGCTAGTGATTCTGGGGCTGATGGTCGAGGAAGTGCTGGCGATTCTTCTCTCGAACAGCTGAGCTTTTGCCTCGCAACCGGTGCAAAACGTGACATGGCATGTGAGGACATCAGTGAGCCTCTACGCTTTGATGTCCTGAAGATACCCTTCGAAATGAAGGTAGCTGGCACTGCGCAGCTTTCCAAAGGAGGGTTTGGGACAATTCATCAGGGTCCAGAAGAGGCGGATTCTTGCAGTCGACTGATACTGGCAAAGGAGCTCCCTCTTTCGGAGGAGGTCATCGGTGCGTGCGATCTCCCACCACGATCGCCGTATCTCGACCAGGCAGCGCGGGTAAGTTGGCAAAAGAGCTGATTTTTGTCATATGAGAGAGAATGTCTTTTAAGTATTTGCAAACTAACATGTGAACAGGGAGGCTTTGGCGCCATATACCGGACCATAAAAGGCATTCCCCCCTGCGTGTGGGTCGTGAATGAGCATGATGAAGAGATCCACGTCGTTGTGTCCAAGTATCGCCCTAGTCGAATGCTTACTGACGGAGGTGCAAACGTCTCGGCTACTGGAGTGGCTCTTGACTTTAGCTGTGCTGTACGTTAACAACTTTTAACGTTCTTTCGGTTTGCTGACGATCCTGATCCAGTCCTTTTCCAGCCCTGCCTGCCGAAAAGTTTTACCTCCTCGGGCCGAGGGTGAGGAGGCGTCTATCGCAGTCTTTCCCTTGTGGACGAGGAAAGAAGGTTTTGGCGTGATATCCATCTTCAAAGGACCCAAGAAGGAGATTTTTATTGAAAATGACCGCATCCCGCTTGGCGCTACTGCTTTCTTCAGGAATAAACCGGACTTGAGGATGATAGAATATGAGGGAAATGAATCATCAAGCAAACTACTGGCCTAGCCGCCTCAGAGCTCGAATATTACTTGCAAGCAGGATTTTAATATCTCATGTTTTGAGATACGTAGTAGTGCAAGTCACTTCGGCTGTGTGTAAGCCGTTATCAACGGAACGCGCCTTCTAGCAAAATTGATCTGAAGTTGTCGGGCGAAGAAGCGTTTGTCCCTCCAACATGACTGAAGCATGGTAATGGGCGGCAGATTTCCCTACAAGTGTCGCAAGTTACGAGCTGCTGGACGCTCGCTGTTTCATCTCGCCATTCATGAACTCTTGGCTCACTCGATAACCCCGAGCTCGCCGGCTGATTCGGGACCCACTCGTCGGAACCTAGACCCACTTGGCACCGGATCGTCGGAATCGGGTTTCGGCGGTAGGTTCGTGATGGTCACCGCATCACAAGTTCACGCTCAAACCTTGAAAGACCTGCCTGATACGGCTGTATAATAGCAGGTGTTCTTTGATACCATGGGTCACTCATATGATGGAGGTATTCCGACAATTTGGAACCACACAGTATCTGTAAGCTTGCGGGGCTGTGACATCCGCACGATAAGGGGAGACACTCACTCGAAAGAGCTACGTCAGCCTAACTTGATTCAGAAAGCTCCTAGCGGCATAGTATGAATCTCAGACATCAAACTCATCGTTGTGGTAGCACGCGTTCGTATGACGGCTACGTCACTCGTAGCACCCGCCGAGACTAGGATAATGACATTTGTATCTTGAAAAAACGCTTGGTATCTCGATTCCATCAATCGACTAGACTATAGCCAGCAAACCAGTTCCCGGGTGGCAGCCAACGTATTCAAACAGTTGCTGCTCAGGTTTCAGTACCAGCACCTCGTGGAAAAGACGGAGCGACACGTTGTTCTCCAGCTTCTTCGCGTACTGCAAGAAGCCTCCAAAAATTTCCAAATGTGTCGAGTGTTGCTTAGCCCATCCCTCTAGTGAGCCCAGCTCATCGAAGAACGCCAGTCCAAAGGTACGATCCTTATCGGCCTTGCCCGTCACGGGATCAATCAGATCCATAAACCGACAACTGTGACAACCAACCTCCTCACCTTGATCGCGCAGGAAGTTCATTCCCTTGATTAGGACAGGGTGCATAGTGTTGAGATAGAGCTCGCGCTCCTCGGGCAGAGTGTCAGACCAGTCTTGGCCGGAGCGAATGATGGCCAGATTGCGTTTGCCGCCAACTTTGACTCTGCGAGGTGATGATGTCGGATGTCCGTTGGTTTCCGTGCCATTGGTGCCATTAGTGTGGTTGGTGTGGTTGGTGTGGTTGGCTCGTTCAACTTTCTCTCCAGCGAGTTCGTCATCCTGAGCAGCAGCCATGCGATCACGCATGCTACCCCAGTACACATGCTCCTGGATCGGGCCCCTAACACATTCTCTCATGTGTGCCGCACCCTCGGGCACTTCGTTGTTGGAAAACACCGTCTCGAACCGGTCAATTGTCGGAAAGAAGATCTCGAGGAACCATCCGTTGGTGTGTGCCTCGGCGTCGAGCTCCTCCCACCATTGTTGGAATCCCGAGTCGACGGCCCATTTCTCGTAGGCTGTCTTGCTCGGCCAGTATGCCAGGTGAGCAACGTTGTAGTATCCCTTGTTGTCGGTAACGGACGCCCACTCGGCGAACTGGGGGCGGGCCTCGGCGTCGACAGCCTTGGAGGTGGTGAACTTGGTCAACTGCGCAACGGCGGCGCCATCTGCGTTAGCTGCAGAGGTGTACTGAGCACCGATGACGGCGAAGACGAGGTCCTTGGTGTCCTTGGGGAAGCTGGCACTATAAGCTGGGAAAGGAGGTTGAAAGTCAGGTGGTGTCTTGGCAGCGATCTTTCGGGGGCACTGCTGGAGGTGCTCTGGGATTGCGGAGACAAGCATCTTGCGTAATACGGGTGATGGGATTGGTGACAAGGGGGGATAGAGAGTAACCGTCCGAGGAGAGGGAGTCGGGGGACTATGCTTTTAAGCCACACCAAGGGGCTAGGGACCTGGCAGATATCAAGAAGCGGAGGAAGAAGGCCGCATCTTGGGAAGATGGTCTAGGATCAAGTCGAAATGCTATGCTGAGATGCAAGTACAGGGATGCTTGACGAGAAGGAGTCGGCAAAGGTCGTCTTGTTTCCTAAACGATCAAGTCCTTGGGATTGATGGGGTCTGTCTCTACAACCTTAGTTGCGGCTCCGAATCCCAACTCGGAGTAGTCTCGAACCGCGGTTGCATCATGGGACGAACCAGCATGTCGGAAGATCCGAATTGCTATCTTGACGACTATAAGCCATCTCTGCCTTGTTTGCTGCCAACCCAATTCCGAATGGCTTTTATCTCACATGGCTAACAATCCAATGTCTTACGCCCACGAGGACGGTAGTGAGCTAAGAAAGAGACGGTTGACTTCCCCGGGCACTGACTTTACGCTAAATAGATGGCGCACCGAGACGTCTCCGCACCAGGAAATAACAAAGAGACATTCTCCAGCGGGACGGCAAACGCATGATAGATATGACTGCGCGTCACGTCTTGGGCAGCACTCGGAAAGGTCCCTCTCGCAGGGGTCGCAAACTATTGACATCCCGACTAATGTTCCACCAAACGCCCAAACTCCACCCGCGGTGGGCAGAAGGACGGCCTTCCCAGGCTTCCCAGCCAGCTGCAGCCTCAGAATTGCAAAGACAGGCGCAGATCTATATTGCGAGCCCCGACACTAGTCCCCCAAAGACGACTTTCACGATTCAGGTTCGGATGGGGATTCTGTTCGAAAGGCCCCTTTTTCCCACGGCAAGATGTCGGAATGCAACTCAAAGTGTCAACATGGCACCACAAGGTCCTAGTTTGACCCCCTGGTTCTATAGTGCTTTTCTGCTTCCAAGATCCCAGAACTGGCAGACACGCGCCTAGGGCATGACTGAATTTGGACAGCGGGAATTTTGTATAATTCATGCCTGGCCCCAGCAGAAGCTTTTTGCTTCCTGGGTTGAAAAGGGAGGCCACATCACATTGCAGAGGTGAGGGGCGAAACTTGCGGACGAGAGACCACCGCAACTGCATAGCCCGCATCTTTCCACCAGGGCACTCCCCCACCACCAGCACCAACACACACCATGGCGACGCCGTTCCAAGTCGAGGCTTGGACCGAGTATGCCATCGGCTTGCTCGTGCTCCTGATACGCATAGTCTATCGGACGAGACTCGTTGGGACCAATTGGGAAGGAGATGATTATTTCGCGGCCATCGCGGTGTTGTTCTGGACGGTAAGGATGTCACCGCCTAGCGCACGACCGCTTCGAAGATAGAGTTTGGAGCTGACCCTTGGGTTTCTAGGGCGAGTTGTTGATGCTTGAGATGATCGGTGAGGATTCCGTTGACAGCCCCCCTTACTTCGCGAGATCGGATCGAAATCTAACTTTCTTTGTTCCGCTTCAGGTCGATATGGTAGCATCACCGGAATGAGCGATGCGATTGCTCTGACGCTTTCGGACCAACAGAAACAGTCAATTGTCATTGGAAGCAAATGCCTTCTGGCAGGATGGGTTCTCTACGTTACCCTGATCTGGTGCTTGAAAGCATGCATGCTTTTCCTCTACATGAGACTCACGTACGATCCATCGACTTGTCTTCTTGTGGAAGTTTAGCTGACATTGTGGTTTGACGGGGAATAGACTTAATTTGCGGCAGCAAAAGATGGTGAAGATAACTGCCGGAGCCTGCGTTCTGTGTTACGTCGCCACAGTCCTTGTTATCATGACAAAGTGCATGCCAGTACACAGGAACTGGCAGATTTATCCATACCCCGGCGGTTTGTTTCTCTCTTTGCCCAGTTGTGATGGACTTTGAGTTGACTTGCGAACACAGACGCCTGTGCGCTGAACATTCCCAACTATATTGCACTGGCAATTACGAACGTCGCGTATGTCTTTTCGATGCACACCTCGAAATCATATGGCTTGTGGAAAGAGTTCTGACGTAGAGACAGGACCGACATGATGATTCTTTACATCCCGATACCTTTGTTGTGGTCTGTTCAGATGCCAATGGCCAAGTAAGTGAACTCAGCGCCAAATTCAGCTTTGATTTAGTTGCTGATGTTAAACAGGAAAATTATTTGTTCTCTGTGGCTCTGCACAGGCGTCTTCATCATCATTGCCACGCTTCTCAGGTGCATCCTCTGCCTGCAGGATGCAAAGTCGATCAACCTGGGCACCATTTGGTCCATCAGAGAAACAGTAAGGCCCACGTTCCTCAATCCAATTTACCTTGGCCCCCCTTTCCGATCCGGCAAACTCTGATTCCGTTCTCGTTCACCCCCGCTGACCCTGGCTTTTTCCCACCCCCGACAGTTCGTCGCAATCCTAGCCGTCAACGCCCCAGTCCTGGGTCCCTGGATCGCCAAAAACGCTTCGGCCGTGCGATCCCGCACATCAAAGAACCGCTCCAAGACGGGCGGCCAAGAGTCAGCTAACCACATTGTCACCATTGGCGCGAAGAGCAGCAGCCATCGTCTTGATAAATTGACCAAGGATGGCCGTTCCGCGAATATGGGGTGGACCGAGATTGATAACGACAGCGAGGAACGCATCATGAAGAGCCTGCACGACGTGTCCGTTTCGGCTAAGCGTTCGGACGAGGAGGTTCGCAGTAATACGGGAAATATCCATGTCAAGACTACGTTTGAGATCTCGAGGATGGCGTAGGGCTTGGTTCGACGAGAGAAAACACCACGAGATCCATGTTAGATAATGTACAGTAAACGATTAGCTTGTAATTAGTGGACAAGCCCGTCCCAAAGGCGTTGGAACTTTAGTTCCTGATATGAAAAGCAGCACCGACACGTCGTGGCCATTAATGCTCTGGTGTCAGTGTGAGCCAATGATCCAATATGTGGTTTCCAGCCCTCTTCTTTAGAGCGATTGTTATCGCGCCTTGGTTCAGGCTAAACGCTCTGGCGCAAACGCTTTTGTTCTAGCTGTGCTACCGGAACACTCCAGAACCCACAAGTCGAGACATCTCAGGATCCGGCTTAGTGCCATTCGCTTTTGGTGTGCGGCCAAGTGATGGACAACGTTCAACGGATGTCTCCCGCGCTATAGGTCAATACCGGCTTGCGGGGTACTCAGGTCCGCCCAGATAGGCAAACAACAGTTACAACACCCATGGAGCTGAACCGATGAAGGTTCTCGGATTTCTTGGTACTCGGTAGATGGACAGGAGGTTGAAGAAAGCGGGACTGCGGAGGGATCCACCCCGCAGGTCCGCAACACATCTGATTGGACGGAACACAACAACACCTCGTCCTTGTATCCTGCAGGATAACATCGCGATCTCTTCCAAACCTTGGTCTTCAAATTCATGATGTGCTGTTCATGAGTAAGAATCCCGGCCGCCTGATGTATCATATATGATAGTTACTAAGGCTGTGATAGTTGCTGCAACTTGCTGGAGTCCTGCCAGGTCTCGTTTCCGTTCAGCAGGCTTCGTGAATCGTGTAGCGCCTTAGATGACGAGCATGTACCCTTCTCATTCAGGGGCATCAGACATGGAGGTTGGTCAAAAATCATCTTGAAGGTCATAACCCTCTTTCTTTATTGCTGTGGTCAGAAAACTTTCCATCCTCCGATGTAGAGTCGAAGCTGTTCATTTTTTCAGTCTCTGTTTTATTCGATTCGCCTTGAACCACGTATGGACGGCAGACGAATTTTTGAAGACTGTGTCCAGACGGCGAAGTAGGGGTTTGACCCTTTCGTACTGGAAAGCTCTCGTCATGATCGCGGAACAGCATTACCCGGCCCGTCAGTAGATTGGCGCACTTGGCGCGAGAACTTTGACCTAAGCCCGAACTTTCACTCGTCATATCCTTGAAGACCCCAAATCACCCTCTATCTAAAAGCAACCCCTGGTATTGCGACTGCGACTTATTATTCTACTTGCTGAACCGACTGCACACTTTCTCCATTCGTTATTCAGTGCTCGGTGCAATTTACTCAGGAACCGGACACGCGCGGCAGCACATCGATTTCCAGCCTCAAGTAGTCACCGAACGACACAGAAGCTATAGAGCGACTTTCCGATGCCCGACGCAAACCATCGACTTCAATTCCCGAACAGCGCGACTCGAGTACGACCTAGTATACAAACGACCGAAACGAGAGCAGGAGGCTGGCTGCGGAGTCCATTCGATGACTGCTGATACGTAATGACTGAAGTATACGCTGTTTTCTGTATCAGTCACAAACAGTACCGAACGATTGGGCTTCCAGACGAGATGACATGTTCAGGTTACCAAAGTTTCAACTGTAGTACCTTCGACAACTATGGTGTTTCGTTGTTGAGGCGGTAGCCTCAGTAATCCCATGTTCGATGTCGAACCAGACGATTCTGGCTTATCACAGGATCTCAGAATGCATGATCCATCATCCAAAGATATATCTAGAATGAGTATTCGACGGCTCCATGACATATTGCGTCTTCAAAGAAGCCTAACAGGTCAGCTGAAGAGCCGCCATCACCCGGTCTAGACAAATAGGGAGGATGCCCAATCCCCATACCAGCACTCCGTGGATGGATCAGAACCAACCATTTACAAAAAAAAGTTTGAGATCGTTTGAGTGATAGTAAATCAGTATTCAATGCCAGAATTATTGATTTCCATACACATTAATCATCACTGATGATATTGCCGTTTGCGGGAAGGACTGGGCCGCGTAGTAACGGTAGCGCTCAGCATACCACCGATCAAGTTCGTTTCCAATTGACAGTTTAGTGATTTACATGTTACGTAACCAGAAGTGCCCAGCTCGTAACTTACTGTTCTCACGGGGCCTTACAGCGGAGGTAATTACAGCAGTCCAGACCACGAATTTAGATTAGTTTTCACCTTTTCAGTTTCAATTTCTCAAGTCGCCCAGCTTTCTACAGAGCACCAAGTATGATTTGAGAATCACGAGAACTGCAATGACGCTTACATGCTCTATTGGAGGAAAATTAACTGGGATTATTTGTACACCATGTTGAGCTTGCATTACAGGAAGAAACTCAGTCGAAAATCAAGGACCATCAATGAGATATCCTTATGGCGGAGTCCAAGGCTAAGACCGTAAGACGGTGAACTAGCCCGACGTCTGCGTCCGTAGGCAAGGCAGGCTCTTTCAGTATCACTGCTGACCAATAACCACCTAATGACTACTCTCAGGGATTCTTGGATAACCTCGGTGGTTTCAACCAGCCCCACAATGGACTCAATCACAGTAATAGTAGTCTGAGCCCTCGCAGAGATTCATGAAAAGGCCATCTGAAGAAGTGTTGAGCCAGACCTCTTTGCTCGCCTTCCAGATATCCCAGCACCAATCGTTTCCTGTTTGCCAACCCAGGAGGCTGACTCCTCTTTCTTTGAATGGCTGCCATATGGTAGGAAAGGTAGATTTGTTGCGTTCTGCCCATTCTGCAAGATCCGGAAACAATCCTGAGTGTATTCTCCAGTTACCGGATCCGACTTCCAATTCAACCAGTCCGTCCTCTGGACCCATCATGAGGCACAGACATCTTTTTTTTCCAATGTCTAGGTCGACCCGACGAAGGCTGGGGAGAGATTTGAGGATCTCGAAATTGCTGGAGTTGCTTGGCGTAAAGAAGCTGCCGTCCCCAATAAAGACTTTGCTTATGCGCTCGACAAGTGGTTTGAGTGCCGCACGAGGATGCCCAACAGCATCCCACACACGGTTGTCGACAACCATAAGACAATCTTTCTTCGGATTGATTAAGACATAGTTGGAGGAGACGTAGCTGGAGAACTCGTCCCATTCTTGCGCCTGTGGGCACAAAAAGTAGGATTTGCCAAGGACCATGGATCTTATCTTCCGATTGGTCTGAAGTAAAGTGCGAATACCATTGAACCGACGCTGTAGGGCATAACCAAGGCTCGGAGCGAATTCTGCGAAGATGAATGAGACGCCAAGAGCTTGGCTGTCGTCTCTCGCAACATTCCAATTTAATTCCGAACAGTCGTCACTCTCAGCTTCTAGAATGGCATGACCCATGATGTTGAGGACAAGCTCGAAAGGCAGAGTGGCAGCCTTATCAAGTCTTGGGGGAGTAGCCGCTGCGCTGGGCTTGGCCGCTGCAGTGTTGAGCGCATGGGCATCTTCGTGGGCGGCGCCCATGTTGATGGTGTCCGGTCACTGATGTGGTAGTGAGGTAGTGGCTAGTTTGTGACGGTTCGAAAAGCTTGTCCTGGTATCAACACGGAAGTCAGTATCGTGGGTATGAGAAGAAAAGTATGCTCAGTTCTTCTCACGGTGCTTGGGAAAAGGTCAAAATATCCGATATCTCGACCGCTACCGGCAATTTGGTTAGAGAACCGGCACCCAAACATGAACCCAAGATTCTCTGACGATGTGATTGACGAGGACTTCCAGAGAGAAGAGAAGACAAGGAAGATATTTATCAGCTGATATGGGTTGAATAGGTGGTTTGAAGGGCCAAGGCGGCACTGCCGTTGTGCAAAGTAAATACCTACCCAGTAGGTAAGGCAGGTGAGCTATGAGCAGCACCTTCCTTCCCGAATTCCCTGCCTACGTACCTCAGTCACATGACCGGTAGATCAGGTACAACTTCTCAGGAAGGCATCAACATATCGGATGGGAAGGTACGGCTAATGTGGTTAGAAAGCGGAAGGCACCAATGGTCTCGGTCAAAACAGGCAGGAACAAACAAGACACAAAGGATCAAAGAGAAGCGACGGGAAGGCACAACTTTGATGCATAAAGTAGGAACGCGTCTATTGTAAGTAGGTCAAGCAGATATCTGAAGTCGGTGTGTCCAAACGGACCTTTCTTGTCGGGTGGTAGGGCGGTGAAGTACTCTGCAGCTTCACCTGCGGCTTGCCTGATTCCCTAGGTTGTCTCACTTGATCTTTCACTCACCACGGTATATGGAGGATCTCAATCCTTTACCCTCTCGCGGTTTCTGCTACTTCTATCTCCAAGAATCTTCTCCTCTCCATTGCTCACTTTTTTAAGGAAAAAAGAGTGAGTCTTCCTTCTATCCACCTACAGGAGTATTACCCGTTAGCTCCTATTGCAAAGGTAGATCCAGCAAAACACCGGTGAGATGACCATTGGCTTCTCTCATCTCAGCTCTAGCTAATTCATATCCTGTCAGATTTCATCAATTACCCACGCGAACCTTCCTCGACAACCCATCCCTCTCATATCCGAAACACGAACCATGCCTCACAACAACAAGCACAACCAGAGCCGTCAAGGCACGCGGGCTCACAAGACCCAATCTCCCAAGCCTATTTCCCTCTCAAAGGGTCTCCAGCCTACTCCTCCTGGAAAGACCGGACCGGCTTCTCTGTCTATGGACATCGTCCTGCTCATCATCGACGCCCTCATCAACGATGCCGCGTCGAAGGAGGCGGGCTTGAACTGGGGCATCGCATACAAGCAAGACACAGCCTCGAAGCTCGTCCTTACCGACATGAACATGAGCGATCTCGATCACGTCAAGGCCATGAAGCGACGATTCTCTCGCATCCGAATGGCCTCCCAGCTGAACCAAAAGTCCCGCGCCCTCGTCCACCAGACATACCGCCGCCTCCCCAGATCCATCATGAGCCCGGCCGGAATGACTGTCGGATTCCTCATGACGGCCTGGGTCCTTCCCTCCATCGACGACTTTGTCGTGGCCTTCAAATTCCTGGGCGGACATATTGAAGTCCTCGAGCGTTACGCCAACTTCCTTGGAATGGCGCTCCACCTGCCTACTCCCGAGGGACTCCAGTTCATGAAATGCATCCAGAAGTTCAAAATCATGCTCCCCCAGGGCTTGGACAACCACGTCCACGCTGCCATGGTGCTCCCCAACCTCAAGGAGCTTCACTTGGGCTTCTCAATGACCCCCATCTTTGGCCCACGCCGTCCTCATCCCATCAAGCACGCCGGCATTGTCCCTCTTCGTCGCACCGACTACGAGGACTTGGCTGATTGGATGACCATGCACAAGAGAAACTACAGCACTCTCTGCAAGATCTTCAAGGAGAAGGGCACTACGGTGTACGCTTTGGGCTGCGAGATCCGGAAGGCGGTCTTTGAGATACTTCTCACCGAGAAAAGGGTTTTCTTGCGCACCTTGGAGGCGCCCACTTGCCCAGTCGACTGCGAATGCCGTAAGATCGGCGATTCTCAAGCTTCCGCGACTTCTACTTAAAGTCGTCGAGAGAGGAACTCCAACGCCACACGCGCAGATGTGTTACGGATGGGGTATTCAGATTGTTGGTTGTGGCTCAGAAGAATTGGCATACGTGGGTACTCTAGCTAGTGGGCAGAAAGGCCTTTTTTTCTTTGTACTGCAAGAGGTGCGACAAGAGATACGGAATGCTGTTGCGATGCGATGACAGACATGGAGACAGCCCTCACGTCCGTCCTGATCTGTTTAGATAATCCTCAACAAGTCAAGCATCACACTGTCCACCCTCTGAAGTAAGCTACTCATTCTTATTTATTGTGCCGTGACAGAGTGCTATATAATCGCAGAGAAACACCTCACGCTTCAGCAGCGGGGGCAGCAGGCGGAGCCGCAGGCGTTGCCGGCTGAGCCTCCGGAGCAGCAGCTGGAGGCTGGGCAGCCGGCTGTCCCTCGGCGGGCGGTGGCGTTGCTTGCTGCTGGCCGTTACCCTTGCCCTTGCCTTGTCTTTGAGCACCACCAGGGCTGATGTTGATACCTAATGTGACGATAGTCAGTAAAGGAGTCGTAACGAAAGGCGGGAAAGAGACGTCTCACCAGACTTGCCACCGACAGATGTGCTGCCGTCGCTTCCCTTTGTGATGCCGAGATTGCCTCCGACTGATGTCTACTGTTAGCCATCAAGAATTACATCGTGCCGTATCGAGTGCTTACTGTTCTGAGCTTGGCCATCAGTACCGAGAGTGATGCCGGCATTGTCCTTGAACTGCTCAGATTCCTTCACTGCCTTGGGTTGTCCCTCAGCAGCGCCTTCGGCAGGCTTGGCTCCTTCAGCAGGCTTCGCTCCTTCAGCAGGCTTCGCTCCCTCAGCAGGTACGGCTCCTTTAGCAGGTTTGGCTCCCTCGGCAGCATTTGCAGGCGGAGCTTCACCGGCCGGCTTGGCCTCCCCGAGCCCGGCTCCGGCACCCTTCCGTTGCGCTTCCTTCGCGGCTTCATTGGCTTTTGCGGCTTCTCCAGGGTTCGCTCCGAGTCCCTGCTCAGCCTTGGCAGCTTCACCGGGGTTAGCACCAGGGCCGCCCTCGCCCTTTTGCTTTCCACCACCGGCAGCAGCACCCGCACCCGCACCAGCCTTTTGTCCCTCGCCACCAGCAGCCTTACCCGGCGCAGCGGCTCCCTCGCCAGCATTAGCAGTGCCGTTGTTCTTCTTCTTGCCGTTGGCCGCGTTCAGGAACGCGTCCAACGCGCTATTGCCGGTTCCTCCGTTGGCCTTGCCCCCAGTGGTCCCGACATTGCCACCTCCGAGGTTGATGCCACCAATGGTCAGGCCAGCGTTGTTATTGGCGGTTCGGTTACCCGCGACATTGGTGCCGGGTTGACCTGCCGTGGCCTGGCCGTTGCCCTTGCCTTTGCCCTTGCCGCCGAGTTGAAGGCCTCCCGCGCCGCCGATGCTGATGCCTCCGTTTTCGAAGCTGATTTGTCTCTTTTCGACGGTGGGCTTCTCGACTTCTTGTCTCACGAGGACCGCGGCGCGGCCGGCGACACTACCCTATGGTGAAGAGCCGTGTTAGAGATCGCAGTGAGAGAAGTGCAAAGGATACCCAGACATGATCTGATCTCTTGGTAGTACTGAAGTGCTTGGACAGGATGGCTTACAGAGAACAACTTTGACTGCCCTTCTTGGCGATCACAGAGCCCAGTCTCGCCAAGCGCCAAGAGGGCGACGGCAACCATGGACGAGAAACGCATCTTTTATAGGACGAATCAAGGAAAGACAAGAAAGATAAGTTTGATAAGTGTGAAGATAGGGCTGCGCAGCAGCAAAGAATGTGATGAAATGAATTAAAAGAGTAAACCACGAAGCATCAAGCTTCAATTCTATCCAGATGAAAAAATGATAAGAAGAACGACAATAATCACGAACCAAGCGACAGACGAGATGAAGTGATGAACGGTCCGGGGAAAAGAGAAAAAGAGGGAACCGGTCACTTACAGTCCCACACATCACCCAAAAAAGAGGAACGACAATAAGGGAACGACATATGGAATCGGATGTCGTCAGAAATGCGTTTCCCCAGTGTCCGCAATACAAGAACATGCTTACTTTGGACTAGGCTAGCTAGTTCTACCGTCCCCGTGTTTGGCAGGGTGACGTGGACGTGAACCCGGGCCGTAGAACGTGGTATCGAGAGTTGCCTTGAACCGCATGAAGCTCTATCTACTAGTGCAACAGGGACTCGCCTTAGGTGCTCGGGCCCTACGAAGGGGGGATCTTTTTTCAAAACCTTCAACTTTAGGCGTGTTGTACGCCGATCCAACTTGCCGGGTATGGAGGAAACCCTGCAACCGTAGTGGAAAGACAAAAAAGTAAGCAAGATCTAGGGGGGAGATGCTATTAAAACGCACGTCAAGTTGGAGGATGTGGCTAGAACCATCGCCAAACACGAGGCCAGGCCGGCACGGTATGGCTGGCGCGCATGAGGTGGGATCGGTTTTGAGTGACATCGGACGGCGCCGCAAGTGGTACCGTCTCCACCATCTCGGCACGGCTTGGCGTCACGGAGCTGCGGCAGCGCGGGCTATTATTGGCGTTGCCGGGGTTGCCTGTTGTTTCTATGTTTTGCAACTTTCTCGCAAGTTTCCGGAAGTGCAGTCATGGGATGGGGTCTGGAATCACGTTCAGCGAGACCAAAATGTTCTTGATTTGGATGGTATCTTTTTTTTTGTGGTTGTCATGAGACATTTAAACATTAAGAAGTAAAGCGCATACACAAAGAGAAAAGGAAGACGCGATAGGCTTGATGTGGGATGAGTTGAGGGCTTAAGGAGAGAGGGTTCTGAAGTGATTTCGAATATCGGCCTTCACTTCGTAACCTCAGTTCCATTTTTTTTTCTCTGCTGCCCAAAAAGTATTACACCAAACCACCAACGTCCAAGAAAGTTTTTGCCTCAAAGGAGACGACGCAAGCTGCAATAACCTCCGATTTTCCTCCCGGTTTTCCGTTTCCCGGTTTCGACCGCGAATTCACATCAAGGCCGTTTGTTAATCAGTCGTGGAGAGTCTTGTCAGTGTGATTGTCAGGTTAGGTTACTCTAACACTTGCAAGCACCAGTCGGGGCCAGCTCCAAAGGAAGGTAGGTGGTACGGTAAATGGTAGTCACCTCCTCATCGTGCTTGGCGCTGAAGGAGCCGGTCGGGTAGGGAGCGCCGGTGGCCTCGGGGTGGTGAGGGGGCTTGGTGAGAGTTACGGGGTGATGGTAGTCTGAGGCCCAGCCAATGGTGTCAGGACAAGTGCCATGGAAGACGGGGGCATCGGGAGTGGTGGCCGGGACGGCGGCGGTGGTCGTGATGAAGCTGCTCTGGGCCGCCGAGAAACCGCCCGTCGCCGTCGCGGTGGAGTTCTTGGAAAGGGTCTTGCTCACCGTGACAGTGACGGTGCTCGGCGGCGCGCAGGTGGAGGGCGAAGCCGGGGGCAGCGTGGTGGGATCGGTGCAGTCGGCTCCGGAGACGGAGAACTTGGGCGTCTGCGCGTAGATCACATAGACGTTGGTGCCGTTGATGGCGTTGCTGATTGTTTGAATTTCGGGTTAGCCACATATTTCCCCTCCCTCCTTCACTTTAATCTTATTCGACCCCCTGTTTTCTTTCTTTCTGTTTTGGAGTGGTTCACTCCGCTTTTCATTTAAAATGACCGTTGCAGTGCATGACTCGTCAGATTCTTACCCCTGCCCAGAACAGGCTAATCGGGGCACAGTTCAGGGGTAGAAATGGGAATTCGAGACCGCAAAGGGTCAAGAATCAAGACAACTCGACAAGAGAGAAAAAGGAAAAACGGCGTCAGAGCCAGAGACAGAATGACAAACAAAAGAAAGAGAATGTCTCACAATTGGTAACCGTCAGAGTTGAGGGTGGAGCAGGGAACGTCGATGGAGGCAGAGCCGGCGGCGGTCTCGAGGTCCTGGGCCAAGAGGACGTAGGAAGGAGGCCAGTTGACAAAGTTGACGAGGAAGACGCTGAAGGTCGAAGGGTCCGTGTCGACAGTGTTCCACGACAGCTCGTAGCTCTTGCCCTTGGCGACGGTGGAGTTGGCCGAGGGGCTGGTGAACTCGATGGCGGAAACCAGAGGGGCCGCGAGGGCGAGGGCAACGGAGAAGTAACGCATTTTTGGTGGAGTTATTTTTCGGATCCGGATAGTATTAAAAGAGTGACTGGGATCGGTGAGGGAGCAAGAGGGAAAACCTGAGAGTCCGGTGCGAGTTTAGGGGGGGCATCGCGGCCATTATGTGCTCTTTGGGAGGTCGAGGATTCGGGAAATTGCCCATAGGCATCAGCTGCGTCCGCGCCGCAAAAGGGGTGGAGTCGACCCCGGATCCTCTCGGCCGTGAAATCTCCATCGAACGACGCGGAGCCAAGGGCCCAAGACAAAAGGCAAGTTCGTATTATCGTCCACGGCGCGCCTCGGCGTTGGCAGGCCGCCTACATAGAGAGAGAGTCAGAGATTCTTACTCGCAAGGGGGCTGTCGGTGCCAGGTGGGCGGTTCACGATGGCGGGCATGTCACTCAAGACAGGACCGTGGCACGGATGGTACTTCTTGGAGCGGTTAGAGTGGCCTCACGTAGCGTCAACCTAAGCGAGAGCATTTAAGCAGTTTGCGGCACAGTTTAGCCCGGCTTTGCTGCTCGGCCTCTGGTGGCTGCT
The DNA here is from genome assembly GCF_027942845.1 of Colletotrichum fioriniae. Taxonomy (NCBI): domain Eukaryota; kingdom Fungi; phylum Ascomycota; class Sordariomycetes; order Glomerellales; family Glomerellaceae; genus Colletotrichum; species Colletotrichum fioriniae. Next base: position 1,078,187 of record NW_027076849.1, read on the forward strand.
TGGTTCACCACTTTCTGGTGTGGTTTGTCTGTTGGTGTTTTGAGTGAAAAAGGGGGAACTGCTGGCCCAAACCGGACGGCTGACTGCTTCACAAGTTCACCTGTTCCCAGTCTATTGGGCGCCCAGAAGTCGGCAGGGGCTTCGATTGGGCGTGTGCGGTGCTGTACCAGGAACTCCTTTTTCCCACGACCAGTCCCGGTTCCTGAATGGTTCTTGAACGGTTCCTGAATCCTACCCAATTTCAACCGTCAAGCGCCATCCCGCGATCCTTCAGGTAATTTTGGATGTGTTCCTGCTTCCAGTCGAGCCAACTTCCCAATTCATGGCGGCCGACTTCTCGCCAGCTCCTTTGCGGCGTGGCGCGCGTGGCGTCAACCCAATTCAACAAAGCAAACGATTCAGTCTGACTCTCACCGTGATGCACTTGCACCGATCCGGCCGTTGCCCATGTCATGACTTTCAGAATTGTGCCCGCGCCGCAATCTCAATATCCTCTACGACCGCGGTTCGCTGCTTGTTTCCTTTCTCCCCCGGTGAGAATGACAAAAGTCCCCGCAGGAGCCGTAGGCAGGACGGGAAATTGGAAAGACGCATGATGGGTGAGCCTACGGGCGAAAGCAGCAAGAAATTCGTTTGCCACTAGACGTGGAGTTTTGCCAATGTCGTTCGGATCGACTTCATGAAAAGGTGAATCAGGATTTCAAAATCTTATTAACAACAGCAGATGGGGAATAGGGATCCAGCGCATTTTCCTTCTGTTGGATCTCATTTCCCTTCCAAGAGCGGGTTCAACGAGGAAACGCGTCTCAGACTGGAACAAACGCGAGGTGGGCTTTCGGAGGCTGCGGGCCCACGATCCGCTATAAGAAAAGGAGGGGTTGCCTTTGTTCCGCCTTGGCGAATGAGGCAAATTTTGGGGGATAATGGGATTGACAAGCAAGACATGCGCCGCATAATGTGTCAATTGCAATATAAATCTTGAGCGGCTTTTTGTTGTGTGTATTCGACTACGAGAGTCAGTTTGGGTCACGTATACACGTCTACGGATATACGCAGCGCTTATTGAAAGTCTGCGCGTTGCCATCACACTTATTCGCGTCGTAGCGAGATTTGAAAAGGTCGACAGAACCAACCACATCGTGCTTCTGCGCCAAGGTTCACGGTCATCAACGCCTACGTAGTCTAACTGAACTCGTGGCTGACTGCAGGAGACAAACACATGACCCCTCCTCTCACCAGGAACAAGCTTAACGTATTCCTGACAGCTTGAGGCCCGCGTCTGTCAGACCATGTCGTTCTAGCCATAGGAAGTGGGAAACGCTCGTGCATCTTGTCTCTTTGAACCCAGTCATTTCGTCTGGAAGATTGGTCGGCACGGGTAAAGAAATGATCTCATCTTTTCGGCCGATAATGGGGAGTTTGGCTATCCTAATTATTTTTTGACTCTCCTCAACCTCGGTTCCGGTGGGATGCGCATCGACTCCCCGACTCACGACTTAACGACATCCTCGTGTCCACCAGCTTAGCTTGGTATGTAATTCGACGACATATATGTGTTTTCATACGTCCCTCACAGGCTACTGAAAGTGGTTTTTGCTCGAGTTCAACATGCGATGGTCAGTGGGGAAAAAGGGTTCATTTATGGAGGATGTCATGGAGCAGGCCATACAAACTTCCATGCATTCAAGTCCTCGTTACGCCAGTCCAATCGGGCGAAAGCATTCTAAAGTGCGTCGAAAACAATCTTTAGACTATTAGAATCCTAAATATAAAGCTCATCTGGACAAAAAGCAAAAGATGACTCCTCGACGGGGAATTGAACCCCGGTCCCCTGCGAATCGTTGAATTTTCAATGACAAGCAGATATCCTCACCACTAGACTATCGGGGATTGGTGGATGTTGGCATCCAGAGATAGTTGGTTGGATGAAGCAGCTCCTACAGATATTAAGTAGGATAATGTCTGGTCCGTGCGGCGTGGGCAAGCGTTCCCACTTGCGCCCCAGCCCATGCTCTCATAGATGCAACGTTCGTAGTGACACGTACGACTATTGTCTTGGAATTTAAATCTTTTGGCTCAGTAAGAACTGAAGTCTCGAATTTTCTGGATCGCATATTGTTTTGGTGGTAGCCAATGCAGGTTTCCGTCGATCGAGAGTGCCTACCTCATCGACTGCAAACCTACTCCACTGTGTTCAGAGGCAAAGCTCACTCAAGCCGCAATTCGGACTTCGCTCACAGCCATATGTTTATAATATCTTTGGGAGAAATCAGGTGTCTCGTGCTGTGTGCAGAGAGTCTTGTTGGCCTTCACTGCTTACAAACAGACTTGCAGTGATCATTCATAACTACTTTTCTGACAGGTTCCACAGCGATGACTGAAGCACAGCCATATTTCCTCGTTTTCCAAAAACTGAAGCCAGTGGGCATTTGATTGAATATGGTTCAGGTGGCTTATCTCTCAGTGTCAAGACTCGAGGCCTAGCCCTCGTGATCCCTATCACTCTCCAGGAGCTTCCTCAGGAGTTTCCTCAGTCAGCGGCTTGCGAGCGTAGACGACGTGGCTAATAGTGTCAGCATAAGATCATGTAGAGACACAGGTGCGTAAGAAAGTCATCAAGGAAGACTTACACCCTCCAGTAGGCGTGGTACTCCTTCTTTTTGAGGTCATTCCGGAGCTCGGCGCAGAAGGCATAAACTTCCTCCTTTGTCCAGTTCATTACCCGCGTCAGCAAGCCCATAGAAAGTGCTTCGATGCCCAAGTCCAGGTTAACGAATTGCCACTGGCCGATCTCTTTAAGGGTCTTGTCCTTGGGCCACGAGTTGAGAGGCCAAACGTATTGCTTGTTCACGATGTCGACAAACCCAGCCTCTTCGATGGCGCTCGTATACTTCGAAGGGCTCTCGATGGAGCGACCGCAGCGTTCGCCTGCTTCGGCGAGAAGATCATGCCAACGAGCGAGAGCCGAATCCTTGGGGACGGTGCCGTCGTCGCAGCCCATGGGAAGTACGAAACCTCCTGCCTCGAACCATCCGCCGGGCTCCAGAGCTCTGATCAAGGCGTTAGTTTGCAATGTACAAGATGCACAACTGGGTTGTAATGGTCTCCTTTACTTGTAAATCTTCTTGATGATCTTTGGTGGATCTGCGAATGAGCCCTCCATGGTACGGCAGTGAATGTAATCGAACGGCTCAGTCCAAGTCCACTCTTTCTCAAGATCGTCGATTTCGAATATACAATTCGGAGGTGTCCTATAGTGTCTGATTAGTCCAGTGGCGCACAGATCGAAGTATAGCTTGACTTTACCATTCGGGCTGAATGGGACTCAAGTCAACGCCAATGACCTGGTGTTGTGTCAGCATGACAACCAAGGACTCAAGCAAAGACCGAAGAGCGTCTCCATAAGATTTGCATACATACCTCAGTAGATGGGAATTCGTCCGCTGAGTAATTTTATTAGCAAAGGAATGGCTGTCAAGCGCTGGAATATAAAACACCAACCATATTCACAAGCCCAGATACCAGTGCCTGTGCCCATGTCTAAGACACGCTTCGCGGTTTTATGAGCAGGGGCAGTTGCGAGCGCCCCTCCTAAGGTGAGTTTCCAAATATGATGTTGGAAATCTGGATCGATCAGCATCGTGGTCAAGTAATAGACGTGGCAGCGCATAACTCAGGATAGGCATGTGCGCTTGGACTTACCTAAACGATCATTCTCTTTCTGATTCTTCTGTCAGTGAACATGTTCTGCTGCTGGAGCGTTGCGAGAGTACCCCAGACTGGCCACTCTAAAGGTACTCACCTCATCATTCGGGTATTGGTATTCTGAAAGGAGCTCGGTCAATATGCTGATGATATTTCAAGTTCACTGGCAAAATATACGTACTTCCAGAGCTCATGGAGTGATATGTGCGGCCGTTTTCAACCTCATGCTCCAAAATGCTTGATCTCAGTGAAGTCACCGAGGAGTCTTCGTAAAGCTTCGAACGAATAGGGAAATAATCAGCGAGGTCCTGGAAACTCAAAAACTCCGACAAAAAACCAAAATGCCCGGACTCACGTCACCTGTTGATATTCCGTCATCTGCCTCAATTTCCTGAAATTGTTGTCAACAGCCAGTCGTGACATAAACCAAACGGACAACTCAGCAAGCTTACGGCGTGAATATGTTCGGTTTGCTGCATTTTTGTGAGATATGGGTCTGCCCGGCTGGGGAGTACACTTCCAACAACAAATACACCTGGACCTCCAGGGTAGATCGGTCAATGAGTAGTAACCGAGACAAGATTCAAGACGAAAGGGCAGTTCAGTCCGAGGCACAGGAGGTTGACATTCAGTAGAGGAGGGGAACGTGCGTTCTAAATAAATCACCGCCAGGAGTGGCATTTCCCAAGTTCCAACATATTCCTAGTGCCGGACTTGCTGTTTATCGGCGGAGTAAAGTCCCATCAATCACTTCTCAAACAGGCATCTGAACTTGCGCCTGCACCAACAGCGCAGGCTTGCACAACAGATACACGCTTGCTATTGGCTCATAATTATGCGCCCAGAGTTAAAGCGGAGTGTTCCGCGGTCCCTGGCTCAAGCAACACGTGTGATAGGTTACGTTTGCGGGCGTGAGGTGATAACCCCGTACGGGACGGCCGGGCTTAGTTACGCTGCAGCTGGGAAAAGGCTCCCACTCTCCATGGGACAAACAATTGAGAGGAGTTGACCAGGAGCCACTCTAAACCTCGGGCTTTTGTCCATGTATGGTATCATTCTGCAGCTTTCCACAATTACGCCACGTTTCTCGGCGTTGAAGCCTGTCTGGTTGAAGGGCTCAGCTGCTGGGCACGGCTTAGCAACTGTGTGATTATTGGTGTCGCATGTTTCCCCAAGAAACCCAGACAACCCCTCCGGACGACACGAAATTGTGTTTCATGTCCAGTACTATACATATTTTGATATTCCATAGAAATGTTGTGCCTATCATTGCGGTGATACTGGCAGTCCATTAAAAGTCTCCCTTTCAATTTCCAGGCCTCAAACCTTGAGCCAGATCTACATCCCGTGGCAGGAATATTGTGGTAGCGATGCAGGCCTGACCCAGCGCTGTGAGAAACAAACAAGGCGGCGCAGGTGTCAATGTGAGCAAACAGCTATCATTTACCAGCGTGTCGCATCAGCGGCCAACAAAGAACAGCAATTGATGAAGCCAACATCATCGATCCAGTGTACAAGATCAACGGCGCAAACCGCCCAAGACTGTAACTACGTGTCAGAGGACCCATTGCCAGCGGTGCAGAGATCGGGGCCGTCAAGATATTGCCGACACCTTTACCAAAGGCCATGAAGCTGTACACGTGCTCCGGATCCTCCGAGAGGGCCGATCCGAACTTGTTCCACAGACAAGGAAACCCGCCCGTCGCCAGCCCGAACACCACCGAGAAGAATAGTAGAGGTGCAAGAGATGAGGCATAACCCCAGATAGCAAACGTCGCAACTGCGGCGATGAATGAGGAACTAAAGACGAGGATGAGCACGTTGTTGACGCGGTCTGTGATGTAGCCAAGGGCGAGCTGGCCAAAGATCGTGGCGAGATTGTTCGCGGCTAGAATCAGCGCACCCATCGTTCCCGAGAGACCCAACGATGTTGCGTATGTTGGTAGGTAGAGAGCAGGGATGTAGTATCCGAGAGCTTCTAGGAGGTTGGTCAAGGCAAAGCAGTAGAACAGCGGCCTTTTGAAGAAATTGAGTTCGTCTTTCTTTAGCACACCCCGTCTCGAGACTGGAAGCCGTCCTTTGATTAAGGGGATCATGGGAAGTAAGGTGATGAATTGTGCCACAGCCATGGCCCGTAACGTTGTCTGATATCCGTATTTTGCAAGGAGTGACTCGAGAAGAAATGGCAAGCCGACTCCGCTACAACCAGCACCGGTCGACATGATTCCGTACGCGAGACCTCTGTGCCCCATGAACCATTCATTAAGCATTCGGAGAAGTGGGTAGTTGACGAAGAGGAATGCAAATCCGTAGAGAAACCCCTGGGTTGCGATGAGGCCAGGCACTGAAGTCGCAAATGAGGCGATCAGGAGCGACAGGGCGCATCCCAACCAGCCGATGATGATCATGTGTCGCTGCCATGCCTGAAAACGTGCTGCAAAGGGCGTTGCGAGTGGTCCACCGAGATAGTAGACACTGGTGGCAGCGGTTCCGACGACGGCAATATTCGAGTCATGTTTGGTGACAGGATGCTTCGAATAGTAGTCTTGGAAGACGCCGTATGACAGCGGGAAGCCTAGATACTCGTGTAAGTATCTGAGATGAAGCTACTGAAGACTTCGGCGTGCGACGGACATACCCCAGAGAACGGCTTCAGCAACAAAAGATGCAAGTATGAAGAGCCAAGCAGACAATCCTTTGTCTGCGGAGCGGATAGGCCGACTCGAGGCTCCATCTTGGCTTTCTACCTCGCCACGGCGGACAGTCTCGAGGCTCACGTTCTCGGAGTGAAGAGACATTTCGTGGGACAGACTTTGAGAAACATGCAAACGAATTTTTAACTACAGGAGAAGGAGTATCTGATTTTGTGAGATGATATTCTGATCAGCTCATATATGGCTGTTCAGCTGTTCAACTGCTCAATCAAGGTGTTTGCTACACGCGGGCGGTTGGCTTGTGCTCATATCGGAATACCATACCACTGGTCTGATGCAGGCTAAAGGCTAAATCTGCCTGCACTATGCACGCAGACCAAAGAGGTTCTTCTTAGTCGCCGAGATAATTGCACAGTTTTACTGCTGATGTGGAAAACGGCGATCATCTGCTTGAGCGATTTGGTTGTCTCTCCGTGCAGTTATGTACCAGTATCTAGGCCTAGATCTGGCTCACTCTTTGCGGGTCTCATTACAACCTCGCGGATCCTTCCACAGCTTATTAGCGGTATCTTTGGCAACAGAATAATTATGCATCTTGTTACATCTCAATATTTCATTCCTATTGCTACTGAAGACCTATGCAACGCGACCCGTTAACGAGACTCGGCCCCCTGTTAAACCAATGAACATTGACCCCGTGGACTAGCATCCATGTAATATCATCTGCTTTTTCATGAAGCAGAAAGTTACATATTAGAACGAAGCTAGCGGACTTCCGGTTGGTCCAGAAAAACCAACCCGCCTTCTAGCAGAAAAAGTCTCTTGGATGTGTGCGTGCGCGAGCTCAGTACTAGTACACATAATGTTCAATTCTCCTCTGATCGCTTGTAGGTCATGACTTCAAATTGGTTCCTTGGAAGTCGACATTTACAATTTACAAAGGAGCACTCACTTACCCAAGTCACTTCATTCATCGTCAGTTGACTCCTTCGTTTGCTTTGCTTCAGTACTACCTAGTCTACACTGGATGATGAGTCGCGACCGCGGGGTTCAAAGGGCACCTTATCAGAACATTTACCTCAACTTCTCCCAGATCGTACTATTCATGGAAATTGTTTACGAATCTGAGCCTTCCTAGTCGATGAATAGTCCGAAACCATCCAGAGGAAGACTGCGCAGACAACTTCGTTTTTCCTCTATGTCAGTGGGTTTGATATCGAGGAAAGTATCGATACAGTGTGGTCATCGAAGAGTCCCATAGAATGACTTCTGTAAGATGACTTGGCTGAATCCACGATACCACAATCGCTATGGATACAGCATGCAAGCCATCTAAAGAGTCGATATCGTCCGCGACATGTTTCAGGCCCGCTGTACCTACTCAGAGTCGCATTATTTGGCCCAACTCTGACCTTCTTGGCACACCTATGTCACCAACTATGGTGGGAGAAGCGCACACATCATCGATATGCTTGCCCGAGCTCGTCAGCTTGAAGCATAAGATCCTCGGGACAAAACTTTTGCTCTTTTGGGGATTTCAACGAACGTGGGTGCCGACAATAGACTGATGGCAGTTGACTACCTATGGCAAATCCAAAGCCGAGATACAAACTGATTTGGCCAGCTACATCATGGAGGGATTTCAGAGTTTTGACATGCTGAGCTATGTTAACCACTCTGTCAGCGGTTTATGTTCTTTACGCAGCTTTAGTTCAGCTGATGCACTGCCTTTGTGGGTTCCTGACTGGGATGCAAGCCAGGTCGCTCGAGGGTAGCGGCTCATGGCCATGCATGCCGCCAAACTCAACGGGGACTCGCTACCTCTGGACCCGCTAACCCCATAGTTCCAACAACCCTGAGTTACTTGAGTGAAGAGAAAGATGGAAAACGTGAAAGACGGCAAGACACAGCCTCCAAGAGCATGGTGTGGCTCAATGACAATAAGGTCCTCATGACGATTGGTTCAGTGGTTGGCACCATAACGCACGCCGGACCTGGCCTAAGACTCCGGGGAGCCGACGAACTTTCGTTTCAAGCAATCGAAAATCAATGCGACGACCCCACAGTGTTGCGTCGGAGAATCATGGCGAGATGTGCTCGGCTTCTTCTCCAGAAACACCGAAGGAAATATGGAGGGACCCACAACGACTCAAGACTACCTTCTGGTCCATTGGGAAAGTATGGAAACTGTCCTTCAATCATGAGGCAATACTCAGAATATGGGGTCCCACACAGTCGAAAGTCACTTGTTCTCCAGAGGGCGACAGACAGCTGCCTGGTCTGGAGAAGGTGAGCAGGTCATAAATAGAGTCACTGACAGGATAAGCATGCTCGAAAATAAGTCTCCCGGCGCTTACCATAGAACGGTCGGTCCTCTTACAGAACTTTACAATGTTTGTGTTACCACCCGGGGCGAGAAGGAATGATCTCCTAGTTTCGTTACGTGGGCGCGAGTACCATTTGTTGTTCAGCCGATGGCCGATAGTCGTGTCGCGATGGACGTGGAAGAGACTTACCTTTAACCATTACTCCGCTCCGGCTTCGACTTGTTTGGTCTCGTGGACGTAGCCTTTCTTGGTTATTGCAAATTTTTTGGAGAATGCTTGATCAATGAGTATGAGAAGAGCCTCTGTCAGACGGACAACGAATGGGCGGCCATCACACTTCACTGAAGATCTGCATATATGTATGCTCACGACAACACCAGCAACAGCAATCTTGGCAACTGAGATTAAATTTTGCTATCGAAACGAGTACCAAACCAACTTTTCAATCTGCTTTTGAGTTTCCCGCCATTTTGTGTTACACCGCCAGCTGCTTTGGCCCAGTTCCGGTAGCATTAGGCGGAAAGAACAGCGAAACGATACAACTTTTATGAGACTCAAACCCAAGAATAAGCCTGCGACACAACAGAAAGCAGAATAAAAAACGAGCGAACCCATACTCCAAATCAAAGTTGCCAGACTAAGTGCCGTGAAATTCCATTGCAAAATAAGTGACCGGTCACTTATTTTGCAACGTTTACTTGGCAACACCGATGCAGGAGAAGCACCGCTTGAAGGAGTCGGCCTCAAGAGCAAAGAGGCCGCCGTGGTCGAGGAGGGTGGCGGGGTTCCAGATCTCGGGCTCGAGACGTCCGAGGAGACCAGTGTAGCTGGTGAGACCCTGGGGCTCGGTGACACCCCACGGGTTGCGAAGGACGATGTACTGCTTGTCGCCAATGACGCAATAGCCGAGAACGGAGTAGGCGTGGTTGGCAACAATGTTGGCACCGTGGAACTCGCGGCCGGTGGCATAGGTGTAGGCCGTCATGGGGTTGATAGTCTTGTTGTTGACGCTGTTGGCGCGGACCAAGCCCAGAAGAGTGTGGGAAGAGTGGTTGTCACAGTTGTAGTAGTGAGGCGTGCGGCCGTTGATCTGGGCCATGGCCTTGATGGGGTCACCGCAGTGAGTCTGGGTAATATCCGGCTGCTCAGAGTTGGAGCCAGTGATCCACTTGGCGAAAGCCTTCTCGTAGAGCGAGGGCCAGATGTCGGCGCCATCGCTGGAGCGGCAGTACAGAGGTTCATTGTCAGAGTTGTTGATGGGGATCTCGTAGTTGACGTCAACAGTCTCAGTCTTGTTGTTCTGCTTGCCACCCTTATCGTGGAACTTGACAGACAAGAAACGCTTCTTGTCGTTGCCGTGGGTGTGGACGCGGGTAGCACGGTTGATGGCACTGGGGTCGGACCAGAACACGGAGAAGAGAGCGGAGACGAACCAACTATTGCTTGAGCAGCCCTGAGTCGGGTCGTCAAATTGGCGGTTGGTCTCGCGGCGGTCACCAAGCTGGAACATGGTGATGTCGGAAATCAGGCGCTTATTGACGCTCTGGAAGAAATAGTCGTACATGTCGCGCCATGAGGCGTTGGGCGGCTGCCAGCGTCCCTTCTGCATTCTGAATGGAGTGACGAGTTCGTTGATGGACATGGTAACCTTGCGGTTGGAAACAGTGTCGCCAAGCTCGTGAGCGTGGAGAACAAGGCGAAGTTTGCCGTTCTTCATGCGGGCCATCTTGACCTTGGCCTCCTTGAGATCCTTGAGTCCGACCTTCTCGAGGTCCTCGAGTCTGCGGACACCAGAGAAGTCGGGAGTCATGAGATCCCGCTCGTTGAGAATCTTCATATCCTTCTCATCGTACATCTCAGCCTTTCTCTCCTTCTCGTTCAGCCTCATACCGGCAAAAAGAACAGAGTGGTGGCGCATGTCAAAGAGCTCATCATAGTCGGTCTGAAGGACATTTTGAAGGATCTGGGCAGCAGCCATCGAGTGACGGTCAATTCTGCGGCCAATGAGAGCCTCAGCCAAAGCGTAGGGATTGACGGCGCCGACGCAAGGGTTCTTGGGTGGGGAGTCGGGACGGGGACCATCCTTGCTGAACTCATGGTCCCTGTTCATGTCGACGAGGTCTTCATAGTCCTCCATGGTGCTCTGAGATGAAGAGCCGGGCATGCTCTCGATCTTGTGGCCGAGGATAGCCTCGACAAGGGCAATAACGTTGCTGTCTCTCTCGGAACCGCGGATGTCGCCCATTTTGAATTTAAAAGTTAGGTAGAGTATGTTGCAATAAGCTAGAATGATGTTGTGATTTGTTGATAGTGTTGAAGACTTGGAATTGAGCTGAAAACTTGTTGCTGCTGAGCTAACTGGTTCTATAATTGCATGACCTTTGATGGGTCTTTATAGCTTTTCAGACAGGCTAGCAGATCACACTTTTCTCCAACTATGCCTCAAACTTCGGCTCTGCAAGGTGAATCATGAATGCGTAAACCTCAACTCAAACAGCTCGTACGTGTTATGCATCTTTGCCCATCGTGCGAAGGTTTCGCATGGTCTGCTGCGGGGCAACAAAGAACACACATCAGAGCATCAGCTACATACACGAGGCCGAGACTTTCCAGCGTCGGATTCAATTCTGCAAGTCAGAGCAGTGAGGTCTTCGTTGTTGTATTCATCTCGCAACGTGGACGAACGATTGGTCTGAGTGTCGACGAGTATCGCCAATGTACCTCAGTCTCGCAGTCACATGTGAAATAAGCCAGCTTCAGATGCTGAAGCAGAGCTTGACGCTAGACAAAGTCAAAGGCTGACGACTCTTTCGTGCCCAAGTCCGTGAGAGGCCTGTCAGCACGACCAAGACTTCTCTGCAGAGCCCCGCGAAGTAGGTTTCACTGAAACCCTGAGAGGAGCATCGTGCAGTAGTCCGTGAGGGGTTACAATGTTGGGAGCAAATCTCGAGAGAGCATGTTCCCCGCGTGTAGACATGGGGCCATCATGAGGCTGAGAATCAGTCCCAACAAACTCAAGGCTGCAGCTTCAAAGGCTGATCTGAAGCAGGGATCCTTCTGCGGCGGCAACATCGGAAGAAGCTGGGGAACTGGCCCGGTTTGAAGTGACAACCGAGCTAGACTCATACAGTGAGCAAAATGTCGGGTCTATGACATGAAAGCTATGTGCCACTGATGCTACCGATGAATAGCAAACTTTTGATTCCACGTGGCAGCGCGGACTTGGTGGCGTCTTACTCCATTTCTCCAATGTTGCCCGCAACAAATGCAGGCCGTTTTTTGCTTAGGTTTTTGGACCCCTCATTCTTGCATTGATTCTCCAACTCCATTGGCTTTTTTCATTGCTGCCGTCTCCTTGCAGAGAAGCATCACAATCTTACGACCTTAAGCTTCATATTGAATTACTTCTTCTGGGCTCGTAAAACACCCGAAGATAACCGCATCAGACCGACACAAACACAAGTACTTCGAAATTCTTGGATATCGGTATAGAGCAATCGAGGCTTTCAAGGTTGTGATGAAGGTTGCGGGGTACCGGCGAGGCGCGCGGGGTACGTGAAGTCTAAGACGGTAAGGCTATGCGCGGCACTCGGGATACTCTCCTGACTTTGACAAATGTGCCGGTTCCAGCCAGAGATGCAGTGTGAGAAGGTGAGATTTGGACAGTCGATGATGACGATGGCGCTTTTCTCCGGCTTTTCGGCATGTCCCAAGTCTCTAGATCAATGTCAATGACAGAACAATGACTTCTCAATGACTGTTAGAGAGTAAATGGCGTTTGTGGATGGTACTGTCAGGTTTCTTCAAGGTAGATTGATATTGGTTCACCAAACATCCCATCTGGCTTACTGAAAATAAACCGAATCCGAAGTGCAGCTTGATCAGTAAATGTACAGAAAAGTGCCGCATTGATAGCCCTCTGTCGAAAGAATGTAGTCAGCGTAGCACGGCCCAACATTAGTCAAGTCCACAGCCTTAGTGTTGGTGGAAAGAAAGGACGGTGTCTCAAGTGAATATCGGGCCGGGCGGGGCGAGCGGCCCGAGCCCGATAGGGCGGACCCCGCCCGGCCAAAAGTGGAGTTCGTGGTGGATACCTCTGCCGCCTTACCGCCGGTTCACTGAGCCGAGAGGGACGGCGGAGGGGAAACACTTTTCCTGAATGGACTTCTCTGTGCGCGCTTTGCCCCGAGGACTCGCATACCAGCGCGATTATCCAACCGGGTTCTGCGGCCGGCATCACGATCATCTGAGCTGAAACCACGTCAAAGCAGCATTTCTGCTTCTGCTGCGAGCTGCGAGTGGTAGACTTTGGCTTGTTGGCTCTATGTTTAAGATTTGAAGAGAAGCAGCACAAGCGAAACAAGGTTTTCATTGGAAATTGCTCAACCATGAGATTGACATCTTTCCAGGCCTCGGCGTACCAGAAAGTTGGGTCGGGCACCAAGCAATGCCAAGTGCGTACGGCTACACTCAACCTCATTGTCGATCGTGAGCGGGCATTATTGCGGGGAACTGAGGACATTCTACCATAATGCACGATAAAATTCTCATTTCGAATGATCGGATAAGATTAGCGAAGGCTTAGAACATCGTCTCGGCCTCCGTACGTCTGCGTGCGGGCATTCGAGATGTTACAAGTCGAGAAAGACACTTTTCATGTTTTCGAGTGTTGAACTCAGAATACTGTGGAATTTCACCTTCGAGCCTGGGATTAGTGGATCATTGAATTCGCCTAAGTCATGGTAAGATGCAATTTCCGAGACTTTGAGGCGCAAAACTATGGGAGATGATATGGCAAAATTCGCTGCGTGCACAGCTGACGACAAACTACAGATAGAGGATCTCCATTTCAACACAGTGTGTCTGTACGATACACCTCCAGGTGGGGTTGATCTGGTCTTCAAATTGCCCTCTCCACAAGGCCCAAGCAATCTCACTGCTCATTCACGGACATTCAGACGAGCTTATGCCCGAATAACATCAGATCGGACGAGACAAGCTGGCTCCTGCACGGCGACCACAAGAATGATTTTCACCTATCACATGCTTCGAAATTCAAAGGACTGATGCGTCAAGCGATATGCCAAGACATATCATTAACCTCACGGGCCTAACCATTGATATGCCTAGACATCATGGCCGTCTTTTAAGCTTTCAGTAACAAATAAATAGTGCGACTTACAGCTATCGTTTGTTGATGTCGTTTATCCGCTTCGTTGTGGCTCCAGTTTGTGTACCACTCTCACATCGAATGCTATACGGCGTCAGAATATAGAAGATAATAGCAATCTCTTTGATTTTTGCATCCTGTTCACGTTTGATATTTAGATAAAAAGACTTGAAAATAAGCAGAGTAATAATAGGAAATATGGCAACATACGTGCTGCCTCCGTCTCGGACACAATGGTGTAGGCCAAGCCTTGAAGCTTCATAATGCACCTAGAAGTTTCTCCCCAGGCAGCAATTGGTTCAGAAAGCACACGCTCGAATTTTGTTCGATAAGCTGCATCTGCCATGCAGATACAAGTTCATTAAATCCCAGGGGCCCCTTTCTCAGCCACGTCGAGGCATCACTAGCGCAAACAACAAGCGTAACGTACGTGATCTAAGATCGACAAAGACAAGACATTTCTGGGGCCATTTGTTTGGCCGGCATCCTTCCCTGCCAAGATGCAGCTTGAGTCTTCGGATCGAGTCCAGCCAGCCCCTTGCCAGAAGGCTGAAGATCCGAGACACACTTTCGAAATTCAAGCGACGTGATTCGTGAAGGGTCCGAGGGGGGAATCCAGCCCGGAAATCAATCATAGGGAGGACCAGGTAGCCATTCCAAAAGTCCCAACGCTGTGGTAATCCTATTTCCACGACATGCGTGCCTCCCCTGCACACACGATCATGCAAAGGCACTGCAAGCCAGGGGATCATCATTTGGGGTAGAAGCAGCGCGGCATCTGCTCATGTGTGCATATCTCCACCGCCTTGAGGAATTGCTCAACTCCCATCATATCGGATGAGGCGCACACTTCTTCCACGAGAATGAGCATGGGAGAGACGTTGAACTCCACATCAATGTGCTTCTGTTGCTCCAGCTGCATGCTTGGCAGGATATGTGTGTTTACTGGTTACCAAATAGTAATCTCTACGACTCGATTATTGATGCATTTATCCAGGATGAGGGACTGATCTTTTCGATCCTCAAAGCCTCTCTGCTGACAAGGACCAGAAAGCTGCCTCAGAGGAGTGTCTCGTTTCTCTGTCTTACCAAGGTACCCATATTGAATTAAGTCAGCATGCCAGCATAGGCAGTCTCCCATTCCCTGAAATGCCATTGTTAGTGTTACAAACAACCTGAGCTGTAATATCGCTACATTCTTGAGAGTTGAGACCAATACTCTGAAGGAGTCAGGCTCCAACCATCGCGCAGTCAGTTTCGTTGTCTCCGAAGCCAATATACAAATCCGCGTCCACCCAGTGCGGGCTTGACGTAACATGGATTATGTTCATCAGTTCGATGCGAGGCACGAGGGTAGAGGTTTGCCACTGCTCAAACCGGAAGCAGGCCCCTGAATAGTTGTTCTAGCTCATCTTTCAAAAGGCTTCCCACGAACACCACTTACGGCACTGGGCCTTGACCGGAAATCTCACTTCCAGAGAAACAAACGAAAGTGTGCAAGATATTCAGTTTACCCATTCGATCGGCCAAGTTCTCTACACAAAGTATATCAACATCAAGCGGCGTACAACGACGTACGATCAGCACAATGCCGCGGTTTCCAGTAGCCCGGCTGCTCCTGGCATTGCTAGCAACGGCCTTCACCAACGCCCAAGTTTTCGATCAGGCGCAGTACAGCATCCCTTGCGTGATGCAATACGTCGGCTGTGTCCTCATCCCAAACTTCAACACGGCCTTCAGCCGTCTACTGGGCGACGCTGCTTTGACTCCTGGAAAGTGCCAGCGATTCTGCAG
The DNA here is from genome assembly GCF_027942845.1 of Colletotrichum fioriniae. NCBI lineage: Eukaryota > Fungi > Ascomycota > Sordariomycetes > Glomerellales > Glomerellaceae > Colletotrichum > Colletotrichum fioriniae. The sequence continues at coordinate 1,093,837 of NW_027076849.1, forward strand.
CAATCTTGGTTCGACGTACGGAAGCCTATACGACGGTTACTACTGCAGATGTTCACTTGTGCCCGAGACGGTAGCGCCTGTCATCATTCCAGTAGCCGAATCTCTATGCAACAGAGTGTGCCTAGGCGACTCGAATGCAAGATGTGGTGGTGACCCGAATTATCTCAATCTGTACAAAGCGGTTGCTATCACTACCACGTGCGGAACCAGCAGTACCACTGCCACGACATTGTCTTCATCCTCGACGATGACCTCTCAGACAACCACAAACACGCCCTTGACAACGTCGTCACCGACATCAACCTCCTCCGACTCCTCGTCATCTTCGTCCTCCTCGACGACCTCAACAACGTCGACCTCAACGACCTCAACGACCTCGACAACCTCAATGGCCTCGACAACCTCGACAACCTCAACAACCTCAACGACAAGAAGCATCCCAACGTTCCCAGTCAACACCCTAGTTCCCGCCCCCCTCGCACCAGCACGGTACATAGGTTGTGGCCCCCTAGATAACTCCATGGTCAGCGACGTCGATCTCCTCTTCAACCCCTACGTGGCGAACCAACCAGTCGAATGTCAACAGTACTGCAAGACCAACAGGCGAACAATCACCATGATGTCAAAGTTTCTCTGCATTTGCAGTATCCTGGTGCCGGGAGCGGTAACACCGTTTTCATCGGAAATTCTCCCAAACGATAACTACTGCACAAATCCATGCAGTTCGTTGCCCTCGGCGCCTTGTGGCGGTGCGATTCCATTTGAGCTGGGCGCGCCGGTGTACACCGTGTACCAGCTGGACGAGAGCCTCCTCAACTCTACGAGTTCGAGTTCGTCTTCGGACGTCTCCTCTACTTCAACTACGTCTTCTCTTTCGTCGAGCACAGATACTTTGGTTTCTGGAACCAGTACGACCTCTGGTTTCAGCACACTCTCCAGCACATCATCTTCAGGTTCATCTTCAACATCGCCTCCAGGATCATCTTCAACATCGCCTCAAGGGTCATCTAGCAGCATCGGTTCGCTCTACTACTCAAACACAACCTCACTAGCGACAACTTCAAGCCAGTCAGCGACCTTGAGCACTTCAGCCTCGACTACACCAGTGTCAAGCGCTCCCAGCAGCGGATCCTCTCCTACAACTCTACCGCTTTCCTCAACGTCTCCTACTTCAGTCCCTACTTCAGTTCCCGCTTCAACTCCTTCTGAGACGTCGAGCGGCAGCGCTTCATCTTTACCCACGTCTCCTTCCTCGACAACAAATAGTGGATCCAGTACCAGCACTTTGCCAACCACGGGTCCCCTCCCAATAGATACGAGATCTACAAGTCCTACTCTCGCATCTACAAGTAGTCCTATAGTGTCGGGCACGGCGTTCCTTCTCACAGTCACCGTATTGAATCAACCTGCACCAAGTCAAACCCTTAACCCCTAGATGGATGAAGTGTGAGGAGAGAATTGTGTGAATATATTTTCAGTAACTACGTGTTGTCATTAAATGTAGAATTATATTCGCTTAGAACAATCGGTGCGGAATGAATTCAAGAGACGAGCTTTGTTTGAAAAAATCTTTTGATTTTGACTTGATATCTGATCGAATTGAACAGCTTGTTGCTCTTTAAGGTCATTGACTTGCATTTGCGATTCAATTAAATGGTCCTGAAATATCCGTTACCAGGTACGAGGAAGAGATCTGGCTTTAAACAAGAGATTATGGCAAGAGGATCGTGAAGTCTGGGACGGAGACTCATACGAAAAGGGTGTGAGCTAGCATGAAGATGAACAAAGCCCATCAACGTACGACCTCGCAAGAAAGGCTATCAGTTCATACCTCATCGTCTTTGCATGTAGATAAATAAATGGCACACTCATACTCATTCAACAAGTCTTAACCTGCCCCTCCTCTACGAAGCCGCATTCTCCACTTGCCCCCGTCAGGTCTGGAAACTTGAGGGCAAGCAAGCTACCAGTCCAAGACTCATCGTAACGTCAATTCTGGTGAAAAGAACTTTTGCTGAGCACATAAGCGTAGTCCAAATGTGTATTAGCAGCTTCCCTTGCATAAGGTAGGCCAGCCTTTCCCATATCCCATTGAGCTTAAGCAAGCCTCGTTTCCAGCAAGCTTGTGCATCGCCTAGAACTTGCTCATCACTTGAACTGATACTTGTGTCGTTCTTGTGTCTTCATAATTCTGTAGAGGCGAGTAGTCCATGTCTTCGCATTGTCCAAGTAACGTCGGGAGCGAAGAGGTCGGGGAGCCGGAAGGTAGACCTTCAAGCTTATTGGTAAGATGATTAGGTCTTAATGAGAATTAAAGCAGCTCGTCTGAAGGGAAAGAACGAGTACGTCATAAATAGTGTCCTAGAGGAGTCATATGGATATTGCATTACGTAGGGAAAGCATTTCGATTTTCCGAGTTGATTTGTCTCATACTGTAATTCCATGTTCGCGTAATCGAAACCAAAGACTTTACTCAACACTCACAGCGAAATTACCTGCTCAACCAGACCCCAAGAACAATTCAGCCTTGATACAGAATGAATACATAACCCGGGAGCAGTGCAGCCAACCCCAACTTCGCGCGTAGGTAAACCAGAGTCCTCACCCAAACGCCCGTCTGCCATCCAAACCGCAACAAGCAGCATGTCACCGCACCCCACAGTCTCCACACAAGCGATCAGCCCCACAAATCTCAAAAGATCCCTCATCACCCAATGATATCCCTCAATCTGAAAGCGGTGAGCCCGCCAAGCCATGACTAGTCCCCACCTGACGTGGCAGAATCCCCAGACAAGCTCCGCCTCGGACCAAGCCCTCAACCTTCAAGCTCCATATCGCAACCAACGGTACCGACACCTTCAATCCCACAACCACTTCACACCCCCACTCCTATCACCATCAACCCAAACCAGACATCATCTATTTGAAGAACAAAACTAAACCCAGGATACGACTAACACAAAGCCACAATGGCGCCCTCCTCCGCGCCCTCCTCCAAAACCTATCCTCTCTCCTCCCCCACCTCTCCCCCATCACCAACGACATCACCAGCACAACCTCAACTCTAACAGCACCGTCAACCACCTACGAACCCCTCTCCGGCGCGCCACAATGCCAAATAGATGGCTCCGTCAAGAGCGCATGCTGCCACGTCTACCCCTCCAGCCGTCTCCTCCTCACCCAATTCTGGGATGACACCGTTCATGCCCCCGGCGCGGAGGAGGATTGGACGCTTCATGGGTTATGGTATGTTCTATCTAATCACCATCCCTACAATCCTCTTCTCGTGATTGTAGTTGTATTGAACTGGGATAATCGATTGCTCCCTGCCAAGTCAACTCCCCTTTGAAAGACGATTGGATATCTAACTGGGATCCTTGCAATAGGCCCGAACCATGCGATGGGAGCTACAAAGCGTTCTACGGCATGGAGCCTCAGTTCACCAACATTACCGACATCCTCAAGCATTACGGTCAAGATGACCTCCTGGCTTTGATGGAGAGATACTGGGTAGCAGCATAGTAAGCCTCTCCGCCTCCCGTGGTCCCCCACTCCGGCCCCCCCTCTTCCCCGTCCCCGTCCCCGTCTCCGTGCATCCCCGGCCGGGACCAAGCAGCAGTTCCCTTCCGGCCCATCATCGGCCGAACCCAAACATTCACATAATGCTAACAAAACACACCCCCTCGCAGCGGCACAAACAATAACCTCTGGGCCACCGAGTACAACACACACGCAAGCTGCATAAACACCCTCTCTTCATCCTGCTACGACACCGCATACAACCCCGGCATCGAAGTCGTCGACTACTTCACCCGCGCCTTCTCTCTCTTCCGCCAACTCGACACCTTCACGGCGCTCGAGAGGGCCGGCATCACGCCCTCGACCTCGAAGCCCTACGCTCTCGCCGAGGTGACCAGGACGCTGGAGAGACTGAGCGGCGGCCGCGTGGTGCTGCGGTGCTCAGGACGCGGGCGCGATGTACTTCACGAGGCGTGGTACAGCTATTCCCTAATGGGGAGCCTGCAGACGGGGCAGTTTGTTCCCGCGAGCGACCTGGGAAGCTACGGTGATGCGAGTAACTGTGCCAAGGAGGTCAGGTACCTTCCCAAGAAATGCAAGGGCAATTGCCAGAATGCGGAACTATAGAGCCATTGTCAGGCTCGGACTGCGCTGTGGATATGACATGCACGATGCTCTTGGGACAATATTTGGTTTACATAATGGGATATCGGCTTTTGGGAATACTCGTCAGGCGTTTGGACAGGGAATGGGGGTGGTTTGATCCGGGTCGTTAGTGATTTCCTTCTGTCCGGGACCGAGACTTGAAGTGATGGTCTCCGACAGTTGAGCTGTAACAAGTAACTTGTCATATAAAACTCGGTATGCTCGGCATTGCCGATGCGGTCATTTTCAATACTCTACTGTTGGAAAACCGTCGGCAAATGACTCTGGTGTTTCAGCCTTCTCTTTGGAGGTAATTGTCCGTGGAGTTTTTCGGATAGCCTAACGCCGACGAGGCTGGAATACCGAAGAACAACTTGAAACCGTCCTTTGATATGGGATGATGAAGTCTAACCGTCCCTCTGATGGCTGTCTCCCAAACTCAGAGCCAAATGCGGACCATGCGGTTCTCGCAGATTGCAGCGGCGTTTTCCGAAATTTGACTGCAGATAGCCATTGAACAGCACCAAAAATGCTCGTGTGTTTGTTCGCACGTGTCTTGACCCCATCCGCGGCTTCTAGCCTCGACACGAAGGATTCTTCCTCAGACGTCGATATCTCTATTTTTGCGCCTACCAGCCTGCCAGCCTTGCATGCAGCCCTCGGGACAGGAGTGGTGGGTTGTGCAGACTGGCGAGGTGTTGAAGAACACGGATGCATGCCTTATCGGACCGACCGTCGAAACTAGCGCACGCTTGTGCCGATCTGGATTAGAGCGTGTGGAGGTGGAAGAGTGGGCTGAGACGGACGCCGACGCACAGCACAGCATGGTGCTATGCGAGCGTGCCATGGTCGGATTGGGCGTGGTACAGCGTCCTGTCATGCCTGGCTTCTTTGGAAAGTTGTCGAGGCATCTCCGCAGGCCCGACATTGGGCGCTTGCTCGAGCGCTGGTTCGCTGTCGGCATTTGAGGAGAAGGGGGAAAACGGGGTGGAGAAGCGACGGAATGCAGGCCATTTCTCTGGGCGCTGTCATCGACCATGATCAGAGCAAGGGCTCCTTGGTCGCTTTTGCATCCGTATACATACATAAATCCGTTCTGGTGCTCAGATCGCCCTGGACTTTTTTCGTACAGATACAGGCCGCCAACACGAGTGAACGGTGTTTCTGAAAACCCATTTCACAGGCCTAGGAAAACCGCAGCGGGTATCAACAGTTCCGGTGCCACGAGGTGGACAAGGTGAGAAGAGCGAGGGCTGGAGACGGGCAGATTCTTCAGCCCTGCCAGAGACTTTCAGAAACCAGAGGGTAGTGCGATGTAACCTGTCCAATGCAAGGACCGTGACCAAGTTACCAGAGCCAGTGGTCGAGAACGATAAAAAATTGTCGCCCCTTGTCTGATGTGTTGGGCCCAGCTGCTGTGCGTAGCTATTCAGAGAATGCCATTTCATGCTGACAAGAGCAAATTCCTCGTCCGCTGTGCCTACTGCTCTTCTCCCCTCGTCCACGGGTGTACCGGCATTTGCAGACGGTGGCAGTATTGATGCCTGTTAGCGTCGACGGCTTCTGAGGCGGCGGCAGCTAACAATGCTGCCTCATAAGCTGCTTCTTTGGTCTCCGCCACAACGGGGCTTCTGCTGCTGCTAATGCCCCTGTTTGGCTGTTTGGGACTGGAGGTGCCGTTGAATTATTGACAAAACTTAAGCCCCGATGTGGGCACACGACACCGATCTGAGATGCGTTCAAAGTTCAAAGTTCGATCGGTCTCAATGGCATTCCAAATGGTCACTGTATTGTGCTGATGCAAATGGACTCCCTGGTGACAAACAACAGCTGAGCAGCAAAATCTGAGTGTAGCCAACTCGTGCACTGATGATCAAGCTGCAAACGGCTTCTTGCATTGGCGAAGGAGGGTGGCCACCGAGGAGTCGTGGTCTGATAGGTGGGCTGAAGCGAATGGAAGCATGGTGGAAGACGCTTGGAAAGATGGAAGGTTTTCCTCATGCGCCATTCTAGGGCGATCCGGGGACTGGCAAGCCCAGGGGTTGAATGATTGAGGGTGGTCAGTGTGAGTTTCTGCAAAGAACTACCTAAGCAAAGATTGCTTGCGATTCGGCAAGATTGCCAAGTCCAAGGATCCGGGACGTGGAAATGCCAACCAGCGTAAGTTCAAGATGGCCACGATTGCTATTTTGGTGGGCGAGGACAAGAACCGACCATCTGTAACCATCGAGCAATAACCCACCAGCCGGCATCGATTAGAACGATCTCGATCCCGTTCTGTGGGTTCTCGTAGCAAGCTTGCTGCAGTTCCCAAGGGGTAGTGCCATATCTGCATCCGTATGTACCTACTTTGAAGCAACGTGGTTGGTATTCTACTTCCGGATTACCAAGTATTCCAGAGCAGTTGAAGAGGAAGAAAAAAAAAAAAAAGGTGAAAGCACTAAGTAGAACGCTCGGTCAGTGGTAATAGTCTCTGCACGTTTGGTGCTCAGAGCTCGCGCTTTCCGCCATCCCAAGTGTCGGACGATCACCATGTGTTGTCGAGACCAACACAAAGTTCATGCTTTGTTGAACTACTGGGAAATAGTGGCCTCGAGCATGGGCGGCTTTGATCCGAGCCCCATTGAGAGACGAGACCGCCAGTGCTGAGAGGGGCTTTTTTGGGGGCAGAACCTGGCAGGGCTCCATCTGTACCGCGCGCTATCGACGCTGTCAGCAGCAAGTTGTGAGGAGGTTGAGGGGAACAAGCAGCGTCCCAGCGTCGATTAACCCCCATGGGCTAGCCATCAGTGCGTTGTGTTTGTGGCTGCTGTCGACGTTGTGGCTGTCGAGGTGCGGCGAAGGATGTCCCTCGTACAGTTGTTTCGTGTGCCTCTAATTTTCTACCATTGTACTCTCATCAAAACAAGAGCCAAGAATTGAACCGGCACTGGGTAGCCATCGTGAACGGCTCACACGGGAGATTCGGGTGGGACACTGTAATTATTAGCAACATTACAGGGACGATGCAAGCTGATGACGGGCTACCGCTAGCAAGTCCTGAGGATCCAGCGCCGGGAGTCCAGATCAGATCAGACAATAGGCGGCAAACTTGAAAGCAAGACGGCCCCAATTAAACAAAGAGACGGCGTGGCGCACTGGGGTATTCGCATGGCTCGATCGTGTCCAGTTGCCAGGTGCTTTGCGTGCCGGTGCCGTGGTCTAGGTGGGCAAATTCTAGCGGTGATGACAAGTCGGACTGGGCGAAAGTCGAGGAACGGCGGAGGGCTATCACGAGACGGTCAGCGTAGGTGGCCTGCCAATCAGGTGTGCATGTCGTAGACAGACAAGACATTATGATGTCGGCAGTGTGTATCCGTAGGGCACGAAATTTGCATCCGAACGAGGAGCCAGGAAGTATTCCGCCCAGAGAATTGCATAGTAATAGAGCAGTTAAAGTGAGGCGAATAGGAAACCTCGGATCGACCTCAAGATGCGCCTCGGCCGACTGCGAGTGAAACGTAGTTGTCGGGTACAGCGCCAGAGCAAGAACAGCAACGGCAGGCAACGACTGCCATCTGCCATCTGCCGGCGGCCAAAGATGCCAGAGTACCGTATGCGCCGAAATATGGTAGAGAGGTACTTGTTGAAAGTTCAGAGTGACGGGCTCCGTCCGAAATGCAACTCATCCCATTCCGCAGGTGGGTGAGAGGGAGCAGCGCAGCGCAGGCTGCAGTGTGCCAACCGACAGGCTGGTTTGGGTAGTGTATGTGTACCTCGGTTTCCACCCCCCAGTACAACGGACACCGGTGACCGACGACGAAAGCGGACTCGATTGGCTTGTTCGTTTTGGATTGGGCGTTGTAAGCGATTTTTGGTCTTGGACAATGGGCGCCCCAGCCTTCGTACGACGTTGCAGGCGGCGTATTCCGTGTGTTTGTATAGTCGTCACATCAATAATCCCCTCGGATCCTGCCTGCTGCCACTTGGCTGAGCCCTTCCTTGGCCTGGGAGACTTCTGACTCCGATGATGTTTGGCATCCGTAGTGTAGTGTTGCTGGTTTGTTATTGAGCTTGCTGTCCCTGGGATCCTCTGCATTGACCGTGGAAATTTGTTGCGTCTGGCACAATAAAAGAGGGAAATCATGAACAACAAGACGATGGCGGGGGATGCCTTGAAAGTGAGGAAGTCACCAAAAAATGTGGTACGTAGCAGGTGAGGTGGCCCATCGGCGCGGAGGTACCTAAGGTAAGAACGATGGGGCTTGATGGGAGGGGAGAAAGCTGGAAGGAGGTGTGCACAGTACGTACCTGACGCTTCACTGTGGGGAAACATGCCAGGAGATGGTGCTCCTTCCACCTGCTTTGCCCATTGTTCCTGCACATTTTCCAGTATTTCCTGAAGTTTGTCACCAGACACCCACCTGGCATCCACACAGTGCAGAAAGAGGTCCGTTCTCATTTTCCAAGTCCGCAACTCCTAACCGGGACTAGTAAGCCTGCTGCAATAGGCCTAGCAGAGCACAGAATGGATCCACTTGACAACCTAAGCAAGGCAAGAGGCCCTCACATCCTCTCCGTTCCTTCCTGGCTGCCACTGCCCTCTGGTAGGTACCTTCCACAGGTATTGCACTGTGGCTGCCGTCTCTGTCGTCCCTCTCGAGTCTCCCGTTCGCCGTCTCTTTTTGCCCGGCAGGTTCCCACTCCCCATTCTTGCCCTGTCCCTTCCTCTTTTCCACTCCCATTTCCCTCCCCCTTCCCAGTCCATCCACCCTCCTCCTCCTTCCTCCGTCCACTTTCCTTCCGCCCACTCAAACACACCATCTACCACGCAATTCTCGAACCTGCAACTCACTTTCCCTTCCCGACCGACCCTCACCGAGAAAAAATCATCCAGTCTCCCCTTTCATCGTCTTCGGTCTGGGGCCTCTTCCTCGACAAACCGACGACACTTTTGTACATTTATCGACAAATTTTACTCCTGGGCAGACTTTTCACGCAGCAGGCTTTGTGCACAGACAAACGGAAAGGGTTGTAACGGGCGTCGCAGCCCCGGATTTTGGCACCATCCCCCGCGTTTCCCTCTCAGCGACTGCATACAGAAAGGGCCGAATACACACTCCATCCTTCGCCAACACAACTCCACGGATCGCTCCTATTGTCCCAGAAGCCCGTTTCCATCACTCTGCACCCTCTCTTATCAATCCTCTTTCCCCGCAAAACTCAATCAACGCCCGCTAGACCTTCGTTGTCGATGCCAGCGCCCTTACAGAGCCGTCGCCGTCGCTCGGAATAATCCTCGCCCATCTGGTCTGCTTGCCTGTCTCAGAGCGACCGTCGACCACCGACGACAACAACCGCCACAACGTCTTCACCGTACGTCGCCACAATGACACAGGCCGTCAAGCGGGCCTGCGACGCTTGCCATCGCCGCAAGGTCAAATGTGACGGCGTCAACCCGTGTCGCAACTGTCACACTGCACAGCTGTCTTGCACCTACAATGCAATTCCTCAGAAGAAGGGCCCCAAGGGCTCCCGTGCAAAGGTCATTAGCGAATTGAGGGAAACACAGCGACAGACCAGTTTGTCCGCAAAGGTTCAAAACCGTATGAACGGCATTCCGAATCCTCCAGGCCCTGTCAGCCTGGCCCCGACCCCCGGTCTGCTCTCGAGCGAGCTCGTCAAAGAATGCATCGACTTTTATTTTGCGAATCTGTACGAAAAGATGCCTATCCTCGACCGTCGCCAAATCGATCAGCAACTCCCATTCATGGAGCAGAACCGCGACACCTACTGCCTGCTGACCTCTCTGTGCGCATTCATGATGTTGCAGCCAGGAATGTCAATGCCAACAGGCGATCCTTTCAACCTCGATGTCATGCCTGGTGCTACCATTGTCGCGAGCCAGTTGCTTTTGGAGGAGACCCTGCAAGTTCGCAAGGGCTACGACTATCTCGACAACATCAGCTTCAACACCCTTGCAACAAACTTCTTCATCTATGGCTGCTACCACGGCATTGAGCTGCACGACAAGGCTTGGTTCTACCTTCGCGAGGCTTCTACCATGATGCACCTCAACGGTATGATCAAGGAGGAGACGTACCACGGCCCCCAATGGGATAACGCCGAGTCTTCTCGGAGAAGGCGGCTTTTCTGGCTATTTTACATTATGGAAAGGTAATATTTTGCCATCTTCAATCACCATACATTTATTTATCTACTAACTGCTCGTCTTTGCAGATCTCACGCCATTCAACGCCAGCGACCTTTGACTTTGCAGGCCACCATCAACCCGCCAAATTCCGCCGATGACCCGAGCGACCCGCTCAGCCACCAGCTGAACAGCTTCATCATGCTGGTGAACCTTTTCCGCCCCTTCGACGACGCCTTCACAGCCATCTGGAACAAGACACGCACCAACCTCTATGTGTCCAACCTACAGAAACAATTGAACGAAGTCCTCCCCACCTATCTTTGCCAAGATGGCCAGCTATCCGACCTTCGTACCAACCAGCAGTGGCTCAAGAGCACTGTCTGGCAGTTGACTCACGGAAACTCTTCCAACGAAGACAACATGAACTTCAACTACCCAGTCGACCTGTCTCGCGAGCTTCTGATGACCCTCGCCTCTCATTTCCCTGGACAAGGGATGGAGTTGATGAGCTCCGGCTTGGTATGACTTTTCAGACCTGTGTTTGTTTCCCTCCTGTTGCTAACCCTATATGCAGATTGAAAAGCTTTTCGAAATTAGCTGCAACATGACCGACTTCCTCGCTGTTCAGCCCGCCGCACGGGATCCTTTCACTGTCGGTCCCCGGGAGCAACTCAACCAGACTCTCAACATTGTTGCCGTCCTCCGCCATGGCGATCATCGCTTCCTGCCGTTGTTGCTGAACAAGGTTGCCGACATTATGCCTCGTCTGACCAACCCGATGCTGCAAAATGCGCCCGAAAATTCCAACATGGGCAACATTGATATATTTGATGGCTTTGGCAATGCAGGCATGGCACAGCCTCCATCTCAAATGCAGATGCAGATGGATACCGACTACGACCGGAAGTTTTCCGTTGCCGATTACGACAAGAAGTATGGCGTGTCCGACATGAACAATAACGGCAGTGAGGCCAACACCAATCCCGCCACATCTGCCAGTGCATCGTCCGTTCCTCCAGCGACTACTGCGGATATGAACTCGCCGTTTGCCAGTAGTTCGCCAGCCATTATGTCTCCACCAATGGAGTATCCCCACAACGGAATGAACGACTATGGGTGCACACCGATGCCCGATATGGTCATGAGCCCGGCCGGCCAAAACGGATCGACGATGAACGGTCAGAGCAATATGAACAGTCAGCATCAACACCAGCAATCGCATCACATGATTCAGAATCAGTGCATGACGCCACAGCAAATGCAGCCCAACATGAGCCAGCATCACATCCACAACCTTCAGCAAGGGCAGAACATGGGTAACATCAGCCCATCATCAGTCCAGGCCCAGCAGACGATGCCGACGTCCCATCCTATGGGTCCAGGTGGAAACAATCTAATGAATTCCATACCGCGTCAACAACCGCAGCGCGCCAGTAGCTATGCTATCCCGCAACAACCGATACCACGCACTGTAGGAGACTTCCACGCTCTGCAGCGGGCCAATTCCGATATGCCCGGTCTCTCTGGCATAAGTACGGAGATGGATTTCAATACCTTGCGCTGACGTATGTAAGCGTTGGTAGCGCGTGTTCAGATTGAAACACCTCGAACACGTCGCTTTTAATTATTTTCGCACCAATTTTTTTCTTTGTCAGAAGCGCTGGCTATTTTCCATCATGTCTTTACCATTTTCTAGATCTTTGCTCTTTTTGCCTTCATTCCACCATCCTCGGGATGGGGCGCGGGTTGATACCGCCGCCACTTGAGGACTAGCGGGGATAGCAGCAAAACAAAAAAATCAGGTGCCTTGGGTTTGGGGACTTATGTTGCGAAACATGGACTTCTTGTATAGGCTTAGGGTCATGGACACTCTCGCATCTGCCGGCTGGGGCATGGGAACAGGAGTTTTTTGAGGCGTTTGAAAGTGTTCGCAACGTCAAGAGGAGGACAGTAGGATATATGAGCAGGGCCGACGTGGGAGCGGGTATTACGGCTACGGCCGAAGCTTGGTTGCGCAGGCAGCGGCATTTCTGCCGACTCCCGTGATCGAAATGAGAAATAGGAACTTGTTAAGTCTGGAAGCATGCAAAAGTAGCATGCGCCTGTCTCTGCGGAGACGTATAGACGAATTGAAGACAAACTTAGATTGGCTTTACTTTGTCACCATTGCAGTGTAGTCCCATGTGAATGTGATCATTATCTTGCTGGAAACTAGATCGTAGTAAATTGGTGTGGACCAAGCACAGAGGATGCTTAGTATAGAGAAATGAATCCTGTTGTGTATGTAGTGTGTACCAACCTGCCCCCTTCCCCTGATCTGGTCTGGGCTGACATGAAATGTAAAGCTTTAGATTCACTTTGTGACATCACCTCACAGAGAGCAAAACGTCTGCCCACAGCCTCGCAGCCCATACATCTCTTTCTCGCGCTCGGCGATGCGTATCAAGAACCCTCTTCACCACCGTGGAAGACCATTTGCTCCACGGCTCCCATAGCCCCTTATAGTACCCATAGATTGTCCTCGTCTCGCTGGCTCCTTTACCCTGACTGTGATTTGTCGCGTGTGAGCATAGCGAGCTCGTGGAGCAGCGGTCAGCTTGCTGAGTCTGGGACCATTTCTGTTTGTCATCCTCTTTCTGCTGCTTCCTATTGGTAGTATTCTTATTACGCGCAGCCATTTGAGATTGGATCCTGATCGTGGACCCGATCTGGTGCAATGTCCCCTCCGCCTGTTCAATGTCACCGGCATCGAGCAGGGCAGTCGCCACACCCAGTAAGATCCTGCATGATAACTCATAGTTGTCTTGTCTCAGGGCCTCTGTCGCGGCGGCGGTGTAACCCCTGATGACAGCGCGGAACTCGTCCCCGTCCACGTTGCCGAGAAGCCGGAGCAGAGAACAGCGCATGATGAGAACATCGAGGGCATGCTCGCTATTGAACACAGCCTCAGTCTCGAATTGCAGACATATAACAGCAAATACGCTCCTCAACGTCTCAAGGCGGATCTCTTGCGGGAGGTCTCTGAGTTTAGACCACACCACACTCAACGGGTGCCTCTCGCCTAGAATCTCGCTATGGATGGCGTGGATATACCGGATAGAGTACTCCAACACCTGGGCATTCCCCTGTAACGTGAGGATATTCACGAGCATGGAGTAGTAGAACCGCGGCTCGCGGATCAGGAGGACGTGTCGCAGGGATGCCAGCGCGCGGCGGAGGGTGCGTAGGCCGGTGGGGACCTGGTTCCGTTGCAGCAGGCCTGGGACTTTTCCTATCTCGGTGAGGGTCTGTACGACGTGTATGAAGTCGTGTTCGCAGAGGTGTGCGTCGTCGAGGACCCAGGTGCCCGTTTGGAAGGCGGAGGTGTGGTATGTGCTGAAGAGGAGGAGGACATCGGACTGGATGTCTGTGTCTAGGGACGGGGTTAGGAGGTGCGGGATGGGTGTAGCGATGATGGGGGATGCGGAGGAGGAGGAGGAGGACGAGGAAGCGTGTAACACTGGACTTTGGCTTGGAGACGGCGAGGGTGTCCTGCAGGTGATTTTGCGTTTCAAGGTGGTGGTACTCTTGCCCGGCGCATATTTTCGCTTGGTAGTAGTAGTGGTATGCAGGTCGGGTCTGCGCTTGAGATACTGTTCCACGCGGTCCCAGTCGACGTCCTGATCTTCAATGGTGAAGTGCGAGTCCTTCCCCGTCGCTTGGCGCTTTCGCTTAAGCTCTAGCATGTGCAGGACTTCCGGCTCCTTGAGCTTCTTGTCTAGGCCCCATCGAACGATGCGGGATTTAAACATTCTTTCTCTACGGAGGGGGCCTACTGTTAGCCCATTCAGAGCCCGGCGACTGAACCAGACGAAAAACTTGTGTCTATTATCAGGGGTTATGTGCAAGTAAAGGTAGGCTCACGTTGCAAAGAAGAAGTGGTCTCGTTCCATGATGGCTTTCACCTCCCTTAGCGATCTGCCTTCGCTTTGATACAGTCGGGTGATGGTGGCTTGCATGACTTTCCAGACTTCTTCCGTGGCGTACGGCGGGCCCTTGACTAGGCTGATGCCGATCGTATCAGAGTAAGCGTCGAGTATCATGTCGTTGTCGTAGTGAGAGGTGGCGGCGGCTGCTGGTGCAAACATTGTCACACCCGATTGCGCGTGAGGGGTCTCACGATGCGCCATGGGGGAATACATGGGAGATCATTCACTATAGGGCTGAAAAAAAAAGAAAGAAAGGCGAGGAACTTGGGTATTGGGGAGAAGAGCCGCGCTTTCGAGAGGTTTGAGAGGAGGAGAGTTCGTGAGCTGGGAGCTTGTAAGTTGCTGACGGTACGAGATAACGTTGCCGGGATCCGGGGGGAGAGCCGGGTACCATGGCCGAGCCGCATCCAACGTTACCACGTTATCTTATTGGTCTAGAACAAAAGAACTTTGCATTTATTGGACCGGCAACACTCGGACTCAGACCCTGGTCAATATGCTGCGACTGCTTCGCGTCTCATTGGTCCTGAACAGAAAGACGTTGCATGCCCGTTGGAAGCACATAGTTGGGGGTTAATTTCGTAGGCTGAAGGATCAGATGGTTACTTGAAGCAGGCTATGGTAGCTATCGCAACAATCTGATAAGTCTCATCAGCTCGAAAAGCAAATTAGCCCTGCCTGCTTGGAAAATATTGGCAGAAGCATACACATGCAGTCACAGAAGTGGCATTGGTAGTGCAAGCAGCAACTGAATCTACCTGTATTCCCGTGCCTGAATGAAGGGTTTCGAATCGGCGCTGAGGGATCTAGCAGCTTAGAAAGCATATTCGGGCCTCGTCACCAGATGCAAAGACTACGCGTTCATTCCTTTGAACAGGTCTCGTGAATGGTTCCGTGGCGTCTTACCAAATGCAGATACTCTCAGCTACGCAGCTTGTACAACCAGAGAGATGTAGCTGATTGGGGAAAGGAAAGCTGAGCAGGAGATAAAATACAGATGTACTACGTAGGTCCAGATGACAGATTATGTTCGGCGCCGAGACAGTCAGGCTGTACATTCCAATCAACAAGTGGACTTCACCTGTGTACCTCCTATGAATAGACATATAACGTAAATGAAAAGATTGGATAGTGGCGAGGCATATTTCTTCAACAAAGCCTTACGGAACAACTCAACGTAGTAACAGATATCCCATACATCTCGTTAAGGAGTTCAGAAGAAAGCAGTTTGTACGCAGAAGTACGTTATGGAAAGGAGACACTCGGGCTGACTCCACATCAATCAGGCCGCAACAGCTGGGGATATAGAACAAGTGGACTCTGGATTTATTCATGGATGTATATTGAGGAGCACGCTGTGGCACTGTAAAATCCTACAGAGGCAGGCTGCCATGAATCAACCGCTCATCAGTCCTAAAGAAGGAGACCTCTGGACAGCTGTCAACGAGGCTGGACTCATGTGACCAATGTGATGATGCTCATGAATCGAAGGTCCTGGTAGAGAGTGTCAGCAACGACTTCGCCTTCACTTATCTAGCAGTTTCTGAGATGAATCTGCAGTTTTGCTCAGCCCGGGGTGGCTCTCGGAGTGGATATACATGGGACATTGAAAGAATGAGGCGGAGCGTAGGATCGGATAACACTCAGACTGTTGGGATATGAAGCCATAAACTGTTGACTGGGGATCTAGCACCCCTCGTATTTTTAGTATAAAATAGAGAGAATACGCCCAGGATATCAAAGCAACATCTGGTTCATCATCCTCTCATCTAGACAACTCCAGCAACTTAACTTCCATCAAAGCCTTTCCTGTTCAAGCATTGAGCTGCCCACAGCTCGTCTCGAAAACCTTCAAAACTCTTTCATCAACATCCAAACAGACCCAAATCCAACATGCGCTACACCAACCTTCTACTCCTCGCCACCACAGCCGGTACCATGGCAGCCGGCCTCGAGAACCGTGGTCTCCTGGCGTGCGTTGATGCCGTCAAGGAGCACAGATCCGTCACCACGGACCTTCCCACTTTATCCGCAACAGGCGTCGACAAGGACGACATCCCGACCATCACGAATGCTTGCGAGCTGCCCACTCTCACAGGTGCGCCCGGCTCTATCTTGACCTCGTTCACCTCCGAGGTGAAGTCTTGGACGAGCGCTCACAGCAGCGAGCTCGGCGCTGTCTGGTCTGCTTGCAAGGACGAGGACTTTGTCGGCAAGATCACTTCTCTTGCTGAGAGCTACGGCCCGGTCTGCTCCGCTGTGGTGGATTTCAGTCGGGCTCTTGACGGTACTACGATGATTGCGACTACGACTGCTGCCGGTACTGCGGCTACTGAGACTGGAGCCGCGGCTACTGGTACCGGAGGAGCGGCTACTGCTGGGACCAGTGCGCCTAATGCGGCTCCGCGAGAGACTGGTATGGTTATGGTCGCCGTTGCGGCTGCTGGTGTTGCCTTTGCTGCCATGAACTAGGCGAGACTTCCTACTTGACATCCGAGAAGAGCAATGCTGTTAGCCGTCTTGCGATGCAATCCTTGTGGCTGATGCTGAATCACATTCATTTTTGTATAACTTGACGCTCATTACAACAGGAGGACGATAGTCGGAGTGAGTTCAGTGCATCATTCGATTTGTGATAGAACCGGGGGGAGTGAGTGAAGCGTTATCTTCAAGCTTGCGACAGCTTCACTTTGGATTCAAGGTTGGAAAACGGTCATTGAGATATATTGTCTTTTGAAATTTGCATTCTTCTTTCCCAATAGCTTTCCTAGCAATATCAACAATCATGCGTCTACGTTTAATATCTAAGATATTCAACATTGTGATTCTACGTTGATATCATCGTTGCGTTCCACAAGATAGCATACACCTGGGTTGTATACAATATGAAGTCGCAAATCTTCGATGGGCGAAAATTTGTGTAACAGACAACATGTCTGCCGCCCATAACCCCTGCCCAACTCCTCTCCTTCCCGCCTCATTCGAAGGAATATCTACTGTAAACAGAAACCCCGTGCCCCTTTGGATGTTCCATCTCTACACCCCTATGTTGTTCTCTCCTCTTCTCCCTTTGTTTTCGACGAAGAACCCCAATCGTCGCTGGATTGCTACATCGGCCATCTTCCTCTCGCAACGAACATTCCACATTTCAGTCGCGTTTACAATCGATTGATCTCTACCCCGCTGCAACAATGACATCGAGACTGCACGAGTTGACGGCAACTCAAGTGCTCGATTGAGCTGCTCCAGAATCACACACTCACGGTGGAGACATACGCGCGGGCGCTCCTAGACCATGTCAAGGAGACTGAGAGCATCGTCAAAGCATGGACATATCTCGGTGAGTTTGGGAATTTTGAAAAAAGAAGAATCTTCTGACATTTCACAGACCCTGGACTTGTAATTTCTCAAGCCCAGACTCTTGATCAAGTTCCTGCCAGCCAGAGAGGGCCTCTACATGGGCTTGCGATCGGAGTGAAGGACATTATGAATACCGAGGGTAGGACTCAGCTCCGAGATGATGTTAACGCTTATGTAAGCTAGACATGCCCACTGAGTACGGTTCTCCCATTTATCGGGGGCATCAGCCAAGTTCTGATTCCGCTGCCGTCGCGATTCTTCGCGCCTCGGGTGCTCTAATCTTTGGCTAGTATCCCTTTACTTGCTGCTAATACAGACTCTAACTAACTTAAGAGGCAAAACTACGACGACTGAGTTCGCCGTGACGAACTCGGGACCTGACACTACCAATCCTCGTGATCCGAAGCGAACCCCTGGCGGATCTTCATGCGGATCAGCCGCAGCCGTAGCGGCGTTACATGTTCCTCTCAGCCTCAGATCGCAAACCGGAGGAAGCCTTATTCGCCCAGCATCATTCACGGGAGTCTATGATTTCAAACCGACCTTTAACACTATCTCGACAGAAGGCCAAAAGGCAATCGCGCCCACGTTCGATACATGTGGATTCTTTACTAGATGCGTGGAAGACTTGCAGCTCCTCGCTGATGTTTTTGGCATCGAAGATGATGAGCTTGCAAGAGAAACGCCGCCCAACGAAATGTCAGTTGCGCTTATGGGGACTCCAATGTGGGCCGCGGCAGGGTCTGGCACCATTTCTGTTATGGAGGCGGCCGCAGTAACCCTTACAGAAAGAGGAATCAAGGTTGAAGAGGTCTCATTTCCACCTGAAATGTCGGGTTCCGAGGAACTAGAGAGAGTCCAGGAAGTCATCACTCAAGCTGAAGCCCGGATATCCTTTCTTCGAGAATACCGAATAAACAAGGACAATCTGGCTCCAGAGATTCGCGAGCTAGTTGAGAACACCGCCAGAACAACGCATAAAGAGAGAGAGCAGGCTTCTGATAGGTATTCTCACATGCGACGCATCATCAATGACCTGGCCAAAGAGTACACAGTCATCCTCACCCCTTGTGCAGAAGACGAGGCTCCTGTTGGGCTCGGTGATATGGGTCGCGCGATATTCAACACGATGTGGACGGTGAGTGTTTCTTTGTATCTGTCCAGCTCGCCAGGCTGACCATTCACAGGGTTCCCATATGCCTGTAGTCAGTATTCCCGCCTTTTTAGGGTCCAATGATATGCCTACGGGCGTGTCACTCGTAGGTTCAAGGTTCCGGGATCAGCAACTGCTAAGAACAGCCTCGGTTTTTGCTGAGATCTTGAGAGACCAGGCCCCGATGCAGCTGTGAGGTTTCGCGTGAACACAAGCCAGCATTCACGGCCACTGCTGAGAGCCAAGCCAAATCACCCTTCGAAACAACACCTATCATGTTCCTTTCGCCATACTTCCCATAAGGCTCGGCCGATGGGATGGTCCGGCGCGCCTTCTTGTCTGAGGTGATTTGCTTCTTGTAACCCCTTTGGGAAAAGAGGAAATTCCAATCAGACCCTCATGATTCGACAGAGTCCGCACGAGACATCTCACCAAATTGAGATAAGTCAGGTCTCACAGCCCGGGCATGTCTCGCATCCGTTGTCTCAACGCCAGGCTGAAGTGCGAAGGCACGTGAGCAAACATACCCTTACTACCGAAGCAGCCGTGGCGTGGCCAGCTGAGGCGTTGAAGCGGAAGATCTTCCCCACATGCAGAGACCGGATTCTGAAAACGCAATTTGCTTTACGATCCGTTGTGAGAAGATAGGGTCGGAAAGACATTTTAGTCTCCGGGACTGTGATACAGGGCTGAGATCCCCAAATGCTTTCGGGATGGTGAATAAGGAACGGAGGAATTATGGCTGAACTTTGGCAGCGTTTGCGATTGGATATTTTTCGTTGCAAGCAAAACATGGAGAAGAGTGCGAGAACTCGGCTCACATGAAGTCCCTTGGATTGGTATTGGTGGCTATGAGAATGCATATATATGGACGCAGGCGCCTTCACTCGGCCAGCATAACACCAAGGGATTTTCAAAGAATCAAAATTTAACCCAGAATCAGAGATTTCTGTAGCGTTCTTCCTCTCATTCCATTCCTTGGAGACAAGCATCGCCATGGCGTCTATCGAGACTGATTCGTCGACTGAGAGCAGGAAGCTAGTCCTCTGCTTCGATGGCACAGGCAACTCATTCAGTGGCTCCGGTTCTGACACCAACGTCGTGAAGCTCTTACGTATGCTTGACCGCAATGACAAGCACCAGTACCACTATTACCAGAGTAAGTAGAGTCAACGCTGAAGATCTCTGAGTAAAGTAGTCTCTGACACGCCATTAAAAACAGCCGGTATCGGAACGTACGACGTTGACGACACCAGTGTCAACAAGAGTTGGGTCAGCGAGGTCCGCAGCAATATCTCTCAGAAGATCGATATGGGCTTTGGCACCACGTTCGATTCCCACGTCATTGCTGGATATCGATTCCTCATGCGCTATTATGAGACTGTAGGTTCAATGCTATACTTAACAAATCAAGGTGCTGACGATTATTTCAAGGGAGACAGAATCTACATCTTCGGCTTCAGTCGTGGCGCCTTCACCGCCAGATTTGTGTCGAATGGTCAACACCGTCGGTCTTCTCTGCAAGGGTAATGAAGAGATGGTACCCTTTGCATATAAACTCTACCAAGACCATCTAGCAAAGGTCAAAAAGAGCGGCAAGGAAGACAAGAGCGCCGCGACCAACCCTAGCGATGTTCAAACGCCCAATGCGCAAGCTACTAAAGACACTAAAGGCCCCACCGTCAATACCTTCGAAACGCCTGCGAGTCCACCGGATACACCGATTGACGAGGCCTTCCCGAACGGAATCACCAGTCCCAATGACACACACCTGAAGCCCAAGGATAAGGGGGGCCGAAGGAAGAAGAGAAACGAGCTGGATGCTTTTAGCAAGACTTTTTTGCCGAAAAGAAGAGAGTGATCACGGAAAAGATAATATCAAGGTTTTCTTCCTTGGAATGTGGGACTGTGTGAACTCCGTCGCAGTCATTGAGAAAGCCGGCGAGCAACCGACGTCTGTCAAGGGCACCGCAACGTTCGTCCGCCATGCTGTCGCTGTTGATGAGTTTCGAGTCAAGTTCAAGCCTGCACTCCTCGCACAGGATATCATCAAACCACCCAAAACTGGCAAAGTCAATAGTGCCAAGAAGAGACACGAACACATTGAAGATATCAAGGAGGTTTGGTTTCCTGGAAACCATGGCGACGTCGGTGGTGGTTGGTCAGCTATCAAAGATGATCCTACTTGGAAGGCTAAGGAGCTCCAGAGAATCGAGGATGAGAGGCTGGAAGACGATGATGCCGGAACTGATGAAATCCCCACTTACTTGCGCAATCCAACTCTATGGGGACGCTTTCTGAGACTGATTGGACGGGGAAAGAAGGAGGATGATCTTGATGACACGGAAGATATGCAGCTGAGTGACATACCTCTTTCTTGGATGATTCGCGAGCTCGAAATCGCGGACCAGGATTACGAGAAGAAGACGGGCAAGACAGGCCTGAAGTGGCGACCAAGGCGCTTGAACCGCTTCAAGGACAGCATTTATCACGACAAGTACAAGCAGTCGCAGGCTCTTCATGGATGGATCCATAACATCCTTCGATTCGGGCACGGAATGGGCTACTTCAAGCCTATGATGTGGTACCTACTTGGTAAGTCACGAGCTTGTTCAATCCTCCATATCTTGATTGGGAAGCTGACGTGATCCCTTTGCAGAGTATTGCCCTCTGATCAAAAGGTGGGAGCTTGACGACGATGATAAAAAGTGGAAACTTTGCCAGTGGCCACTTAACAAGGGCGGCCCTCGAGACATACCTCGTGATGCGATCTTGCATGAGTCTTTGCACCGAAGACTTCATAATGATGAAGACTACCAGCCACAGAACAATCACGGTAACTTGAAGGAGGCATGCTTGAAGAAGAACCGCGATCACTATGATCCTCATCAAGCTCATGAAGAGGGTTGTGCAGAGAGGTGTTTCCACAACACTTGGAGGTTTAAGGCCCACGGAGATCACGCAGATCAAGTCGTGTCTCAGACAACGAACTGAAGAGGGAATTGCCTTCAGATTGGTTCGTGATGTTTTGCAACTAATTACAACTAATTCATTGGAGTTATTTCTATGGAGTCCATTTATATAAGTAATTTTGGCTGAGTTCGTAAATCCGCATGCTCCACTTCCTCCAATGGTGGACTCGTGATATGTTCAAATATGGCACACTAACGCTTGTGTGTATTTGTATGTGCATAATCAAGCAAGTATCCTTCAGGCATTACATGCTTTCATTCAAAGGCTAAGATGTCCTTCATGATGACCCAAATCTTCTCCGATCTTCAAGATGGAGGGTTCCGGCTCTGCTTCTGGGAACCCCTCTGGCCTTGGTAGGTTCTTGTATTTTAGAATCTGCTCGGAGATACCATTCTCATGCTGCCACTTCAAGATTGGGTCATGAGCGACACACTGCCTCTTGATATTAAAATCAGGGTAAGGATTCTCTTGTGTCCTCATCCAATTATGGGAGATCAAGTCCAAGCTTGGGTTGCAAGTGAGAGCTTGTAAGAGGATATCTATCTGTTGAATGTGTCAGAAAGGGTGGCATATATCCCGCATGTGCTTCCAACTCACACAATGTGCCAGATGTGCCTGGTGTCGTTGTGGCGCCATTGAGCTAGTGCAATCGTCAATACATGTTCACATGCCTTCGATCGGTGGTCCTGAAAGACAACTTACATGTTCCTGTAATTGTTACCATAGTAGTAATCAAAATAAGCATACTTGCGAACTGCATTGAGGCAGTGAAGTTGATGCTGCATGTCGATCTCAACGAGGTACTTGTCCGACCCGACACCCCACTCCTCAGGGATAGAGACAGAGATCTCAGGATTTTTGCCCATTTTCCTGAGTGCGTCGCCGCTTACGCCGAAATACTCTATCCGCGCCATGTCATCCCAAGCTTTATCGACCTCTTCACTAGGTTGCCCGCGCCATATACGCGGGGGTGTGTAATCATTGAACAATGTTCCTTTGACTTCAACCGTTTCTAACTGGATGGGAATATCGTCGAGAATTGGACCTATGACACAATATCTCAGCATGACTGAGATTGAATTCAGGCAAGAGAAGATCGTCATACTATAGGGCGACACGCGCTTCATCAGATGGATAGGGTCATCGAGCCACCTCGAAGAGACGAAGAGGACTCCGCATGATGTGAGGAATAATATCGCATTGATCGCAGTAATAACCTTTGACTGGAGGCTCCATCGTCCTTGAACTTGTCGCGGCTCATGCCATGTTGACTAGAATCTGTCAGTGAGCTACTGTGCAATCCTCTGAAGACATGAGTTTCCAATGGATGTAAGCTTACGCTATTGGACAAATTGTCTGTTGAGTCTTGGTCCGGAACACTCTGGTAGATCTCTTTCATTTTTGACAAAGAAGCAGTTGATGCCGGAGGCAGGTTTCAGTTCGAGAATATCCCTTACTCAGAGGCTTGAACTTCGCTTTCCAACAGAATAATATCGGCGGTGGATCGGGTTCTTACCACCGATAGCGAAAGAAAGGATTCTGCCGACGATGCCGTGATCACTTGCAATCGTTAGGTACGATGGTATCACCTGCCAAATACTGTCAAGTTCTGCCTGTAAGATCTTGTTCCCATCGTCAAGGCTAACCTCATAATTCAATAGGATACGGCGGTCTCGAAATCAAGTAATACATGAGGATGGCTGAAGGATTCGCCAAGGATGAGAAGGATTGCCAAGAACATTACAATTAAGTACAAAATGGGATCCATCCCGCGACACTGAGGGGGCCAGCCCTCGGCTTGTGAGCAAAAGGGAAGGTCGGCTCAAGACTCGGGCAGAGGAATCGGACTGATCCCTCGGTTCTGTCTGGTGGATTTGATATGCATAGGAGTAAGCAGTTGCATATCGTGTCAAGACGAGGGGCAGAGGGGCGAAAGGAGAGATAACAGATCCTTTTGAGCCCCAGTGACTGATCCCATAGCGGCAAGGGCCGGACCCAGGGTGAATAGAGGTGGCGCTAGGTCAAAGACGCACTGATTCTACGATGCAGATGCTTAGCCGACTGGCGATTGAGACCAATCTCCAGCGAGTCTTCTTGACTGCCCAGGCTTCTCGGTAAGTATGGGTCGTGCGGTGCTTGGCATTGTGGGATGTGTACTTACCTTCTCCATGTGGCTAGAAGATTCGCCCCCTGTTCAACTACGAACAGCCAGTCAGAAGAAAGACAAGTGAGTCTAGCCAGGAGCGAATGGCTTCATTGATTCGTGTGAGCCTTACGCATGCCATATTTGGTATGAGAGATGTAAAATCGAGTCGAAGGAACGGAACGAAGGATGGTTGACTGTCACATTGGCGGCGTCTATTCTGGATTTGTCACATTGTGCTCTGCGGGCGTACTGTTCCTCGTGCTATGTCTTGTCAATGCAAGGGGTGTTTACGACTTTCACAACGTGAGTGATAATCCCGACGAGTCGGAAGAGAGGGCCAGAGAGGGGAATTAGAAAATTGAGAAAGACATATAATATTGCTTCTATCTCGACTGATAGTCCTACACCATCAGTCAACTGTGCTCGAGATCAGCCCCGCTACTTTGAAACTCAATTATCGCCGTCCTTCCAACTCAACCTCAAAATGCGTGTCCAAACCCTTCTCACCGCTGTCGCCGCTTGTGCTTCGTTGGCTTACGCCGCGCCGGTTGCCGTTGAGGCATACGGCCCTCCTCTCAACCCTCACATTCCGGCCGTTGAGTCCAAGAGAGAAAACACGGTTGAAGCCTATGGTCCTCCCGTCAACCCTCATATCATCTCGAAAAAAGATACTGTCGAGGCCTACGGTCCTCCCGTCAACCCTCACATCATCTCAAAGAAGGACACAGTTGTTGACGCTTACGGTCCTCCTCTGAACCCGCATATTCCCGCTGTTGATACAAAGAGAGACACGGTCGAAGCTTACGGTCCTCCCACGAACCCTCACATCATCTCCAAGAAGGATACGGTTGTTGATGCATACGGCCCGCCGACAAACCCGCACATTATTTCTAAGGAGTAGGGAAATTGAGTGGAAGTCTCATACGAAAGTAAAAGCAAGGCAACGGTTGATGACTGCAAGAAGCGAAGATCTGTGGATTTTGTTGGCTGAACTGCGGCAAAGAGTGTGCTCGGAGACATCGAGGAGTCTGAAGTATCAATTGAATCAATGCGAAGCCGAACATGAAGCTCTTAACCCAAAGTCTCTGAGACGACAGGGTCTATTATTTGTGAATGTAAAGCCACCCACCACGTCTGGCTCTTTCTTGCTTCAAGGCAGGACTGTAAATAGTGCAAAAACAAAAGATTTCCGAAACCGAGAATCGAACTCGGGGCTATGCCTAACCTCTCAAAGAGATGAGAGGGCATCATGTTGGCCACTACACCATATCGGATGTTGATGTACTCTGCCTCAGAGATTTGCAATATGAAGCTAGGGTACATTGTGGTTCTGCCCTAAACGAGTAAGGTCCGTGAGATGCAGATTCTCTGTCTGCAGATACCCCACATCCAGGGCCATTGTCAGACAGAAGTGCCTGGGCTGACCCTGTTCAACTGCGCAAGGGTCAAGGGTCAACGTGCTAAAAGTCTACCACGCTAAATACTTTGAACTCATCTTTGCTGGGTCTAGAGCAAATTCCAGTGGTAAATCGATCTCCGCATTGGTTGAGAAGTCAAGGACCGTTGAGCAAACGCGTCTCATTCGAAAGGCACCTAAATGCGATTCGCTGATATCGGCGTCCGTGCTATGACGACACCAATGCTTCTCCTCAGTGCGGCGGTCTGCACCTGACAATGTTACCTCTGACATTTGAGCCAAACATGAGAATTTGCTGATGACTCTATCAGACAGAGAATGGTTTCAACCTCCCACCAACCGACGGAATGCCCCAATCTAAGTCTTCAAATGGGTGACATTACTCAAGAGAGCGACCAGCCAGTTCGGATCATGGTAGTCGGCGACTCCATGTCCCACGGTCGCGAAGGGGACTTTACATGGCGATATAGGCTATGGCAGTGGCTCATAGAAGAGAACGTCAACTTCGAATTTGTTGGTCCCTATGAAGGAACGAAGACTCCGGATCAGCCTCGCCCACCGCAACCACCGGCTCTGAAAGACGACCCGCTGCCAGTACCTGACGTGCCAATAGACCATGGCGACTATGCTGCAGGCGTGCAGTTCAACTCTCACCACTTCTCAAGTTGGGGCCGGCAGGCAACACAGTGCAAAGACCTCATTGAGGAGCAGGTGGCGCGATTCAGGCCCGACTATCTGCTTGTTATGCTTGGCTTCAACGACATGGGCTGGGGTGTTGCGGATGCTGGAAACACTCTGGGTGCCATGAAGAAACTCGTGGATAATGCACGCACTGCAAAGTCAAATGTTAAGTTCGCTCTCGCTGATGTACCGATGCGGACGCCAATTGATGGGGTAGAGAGGCTTCCTCCCATGGTGGAAGAGTACAATCAGCTTCTACGACTATCAGTCTCAAAGTGGGCAGCCCTCGAGTCTCCGGTCGAGTTGGTGGAAGTCCGGCGTGGATACCACTGTTTCCGAGGAAGTTACGATGGATTGCATCCAAACGTTTTGGGTGAACTCCAAATTGCAAAAGCCTTCTCTCAAACTTTGTGCCAGAAGTTTCTCGTTGGAAGCAAAGATCTCACTATACCGCATGAAATCCCACAAAGACCGACGCCAGTGCCGACAAATGTTGTTGCGGCAGCAGTTCCTTACGGAGTTTCCGTTAGATGGGATCGAGTATACGGCGCTATTGGCTATGATGTCAGAATCCGCAATAATGGCAACCTGCCGTGGAATGAGTCGAGAGCAGATGTAGCCCAGTACAACTCGACGTGGACCCAAGAAGGGCAGGAGTATCAGTACCAAGTCCGGACCTTTAATGGAGAGAGCCTTAGGTCCGCCTGGTCTTCTACGGTCTCAACAATTGCTCACCCGAAGACAGCTCCAGGACCTCGGAATATCATCACCAAACCTGGCCTGTATCGGGTTCTTGTCAAATGGGAAAAGCCTCAAGGGCAAGTCGAAGTGGATCGATACGAGATAATCCTCGTAGATTTATCATTGCCAGGATCTTTCCCGAATACTGTTGCGGCGAGAACAACTGACACGACATTCACCGACCTATCGGCAGGTCATCGGTATCGTTTGGCGATCAGTACCTGGACGGACTGCGGAGGTGGTATTCCGGCGGGAGGCCGGAGCTTCATTGCTGGAAACGGCAAGCCACCCATCCCGACTCAACTCCAAGTTGAAGTTCAGGATATCACCACCGTGCACCTAAAGTGGAAAGAGTCGAAGGGTGCAGCAGGATATCGCGTGTGGGTGCGGAACCTAGTCAAGAAATCGGACTTCGTAGAAGACGGAGAAACTGATTCTGCGGAGTACGGCATCGCGTTTCTGATACCAGACGCTTCGAACTTTGAGTTCTGTGTTTCTGCATATAACGGAAGCCTTGAGTCGGAGAGATCAGGCAGCATTGTTCCAATTAGAGGCGACATAGAATCTCGGTGAGGCGCAGTGCCTTCCAGCTGAGGTGATTTGGGGGTTATCACTGGATGCCTGGCTTTTAGCGCTTATTTCGGTTTCAGAATCAGAGCTTTGCATACGCAAATGGCTTGAAAAGAGTGCAGGCTTGGCAGTGTAGCGGGCTGGGGCTATTTCCATTCCTTGATTTTCAGCCCGTCTTCAGATTTCCTGAGTTGGCATTTTCCAAGAAACATCCACACGAATTCACCGCCAAGAAAAGATGGCTGTTCAAATAGTTTCAATATCCCTAGAGCACGCCCTCGAAAAGCGCTTCAAGGGAGATACGAATGCAAGATCGTTTGAATTTTTTGACGTACTCGGAACAACAGGATGCTTGCTACAATGCGCCATTTTCAACTCCCAGAGCACACTATCCCGAGCAGACGCTGAAAAGTTGAGAGCAGAAAAAGACAAACTCTCCAAGAACCAGAAGAAAAAAGCTGCCCGAGGAAAGTCTTTCACGTACGATGACTTGAATCTCTCAGCCCGGAATGGTTGTGGGAGCTGTAAGACTCTGGAGACTGTCTTGAACAGCGCGCTTACCAACAATATCGGAGCCATTGCTTCATCTACAACATTCCGGTGGATTGGAAAATTCACTGGCATTCTAGAAATGGATGTTTCCGATGGCAAAGTGTATTATGTCAGACTCTTCAACGTGGCAGGGACCAACAGTTTGTTCCGCCGAATACAAACCACCAACGGCGTGGCTGGGGATACTTCTTCTGATTTAAGTTTCCAGAGAATCCGGACTTGGATCAATGAGTGCGAGCTACACGACAAATGTGGCACAGGAAAAGAACTGAAATTGCCCACCAGACTCGTCGATGTTACTCGGCCTGGAGACAGGCTTGGAGTCCGTCTAGTAGATACGTCTGGAAAAACAGGGACATACATGTGTCTGAGTCACTGCTGGGGAAAGATCAAGATCGAGTGCAAAACGGAAACCGAAAATCTGAAAGAGCAATTCAAGTTAATATCTTGGGATTCACTTCCGCCCAGCTTCCAACAAGCAGTCGAGATCACGAGAAAACTTGGGGTCCGCTATCTCTGGATCGACTCGCTTTGTATCATACAAAATGACAAGAAAGATTGGGATAAGGAGGCAGCTCAGATGGTTAACGTGTACCGCAACTCATACGCGACTATTGCCGTAAGCTGGTCTCACGACTCTAAAGGAGGCTGCTACTCGAAGACAATTCCAAGTCAGTTCTTTCAGATCACGACTGAAGGTGGTAACGAATTCAGACTGGCCTTGATAATAGGCGAGAAGCGGGACGAGATGTCAGAATACGCTAGGATACAAGAGTATTTTCCCCTTCTCAATAGGGCTTGGTGTCTCCAAGAACGTCTCCTATCGCGGCGGATTATCCATTGCAATTATGGAGAAATGGCATTCGACTGTGGTATCGGGTACTTCTGCGAATGCGGAGGCAGGCAACACTACAACTGGCACAATTTGATACGGGATTCTGGCACATACATACCACTGCGATCTCGATCGAAGTATCTTGCACTGCGGAACAACCCGAGGACAACATCAAGTACCACCATCCCCACAAAATATGGGAACCCCGATCACTACGAGAGATGGCATCGCGTTATCAGCGAGTACACCTGCCTCAACCTAACGTTCGCCGGGGACATGCTCCCGGCACTGTCAGGTCTTGCTCACGAAACTAATGAAGTGATAGAGGACACATATTTAGCTGGTATGTGGAAGAACAATCTTGAAGAAGACCTCATGTGGCGTGTTGTTACCGTAGCGGATTGGAAGGAGCAACGCCCAAAAATACTGAAAAGAGGATGGATCGCACCGACTTGGTCTTGGGCTTCCACAGGAAGTGGCTGCAAAGTAGAGTATCGTACACTTCTAGATGCCGAGTTGTTGGATGATGAGACTCCCGGGATCAAGGATACAGTCCAGATAAGCTGTTCACCAGCTGGAGCTGATCTCTATGGATCGGTGTCCTTTGGCTTCCTAACGGTGTTAGCAGCGCGTCTGCCTATCATGATACAGAGACCGTGCACGCAATGGGATTGGAAGCGACGTGGGACAGATTGGATATACGGCAGGTATTTACTTTATGCCCGGGAAGACGAGCGAGAGTTTCGGGAAGAGTGTGCGCCAGTGACTGGCGAGACACCGCTGGAGTTTGGGTCCGCGGAATCGGAGGTATGGGTTGACCCTTCAGTGGAACGAATGAACCGCTGCTTCATACGCAATAGTCGGCCTGAGAAATTCCCGGAATTGTGTAGGCATTGCACTTTTCTTCCTGCTGAGTTGATCTACATCAAAGGATATGGGTTCATGTTGGGTAGCAGAAAAGCGCGAACAAAAGGCACACGGGATTCTTTTCTGATTGTTGCCCAAGATGCGACGAGTTCTTACATTAGAGTAGGGCTGTTGGAGGTTATTTGCAATGATTGGTCTGAAAGGCAGGTCTGGTATCGAAACGTATGGGCAGCTGCAAAGCCCAAGACATCGATCACAATCTACTGATTGAGTATTGAAAAATATTACCTGCTTGTCATTTAATTACAAGTTCAAAATGCGGATGATATTACAAACCAGATGAGATCATAAAACAAGATGAAGTACCAGCAATGTTCCTTTTTCAGTAATACCTTGGGCACTGCTTGGCCCAGATCTCTTCGCGAAGTATTGAGTGCCAGCATGAGAGGAGAGCGTTTAGATAGCTACACAATTTTGAAAATCTTACGCCCTGACTCTTCGAAACAATCTTTGAGACGCCGCAGATTTGATACCTTCGATTCCCGCGTATAATTTCCTTTGATGTACTCCCGGTAACTTATCAACCAATCTTCAACGCTGGGTTCTAGAGTTGGATACTTATTCGCGATGACCGGCGTTTGTGAGAATCCTTGTTCTACAAATCGGACGTAACCTAGACGTTCATACTCAATTTGCACACCTGTAATTGCGGTTTGTTTCGATCGGATAACCAGACAGGCCATTTCAGGAGGGTTGCCTGTGTTGATACCGAAATCCGTTATGCGAATAATGCGAACGGGAATCGACCACCCGTCATTCGCACCAATGATCGGGGCGTCCAACTGCAAGCCCCTGGTATGGCTGTCGCCCTGGCTGATCCACAAGTCCCCGACAACGAGCCAGACGGGGCTGACCCCGTATTCAACGAGCACACCAGGCCACTTCACTAGGGTTCCGGAGATCGCAAAAGTTGAGAGCAGGAGATGGGCAGAACTGAGTTCTCCGGTCGGATCAATGCCAGCTGGAACGCAGACTGCCTCAATGATATCTGCAACAGGGGCGTAATCGTCGCTTCCCGTCTTGCCCAACGAGAACCAACTGCCTTTACCTGAGTTCCTACAATCTGAGTCAGAGTCGAAGCGTATGAACTCATCGTTGTGGTACTCGAGAGACGCCCAAGACCACGTCGGGGCCCTCCATGCATCGGGGCGCTTTTCGGGCTTGTAGACGAGCCACAAGAGGTCCAGATGCAACGAGTCCGTCCAAAGTCCTGCTCGATAGACCTTCTCGTACTGTGGGTTCCAAACTTTTGCAATGCCAGCCAGAGCCGGAAATATATCCTTTGAAAATGTCAAGTTGAGAGCACAGTAGGACTGTACTGTCTGTCGCCACGTTTTGACGCTTTTGGTCCACCTGGGCGAATG
This sequence comes from Colletotrichum fioriniae, assembly GCF_027942845.1. NCBI lineage: Eukaryota > Fungi > Ascomycota > Sordariomycetes > Glomerellales > Glomerellaceae > Colletotrichum > Colletotrichum fioriniae. The sequence goes on from NW_027076849.1 coordinate 1,124,821, forward strand.
GAGTAGTGCCGGGGTAAACTTGCTGTAGTCTAGATTTTCGTCTTGACCATTTGATTGAGTCGAAGGCGGCTGTTCTGCTGTCATCGAACTGTACTGCCCGCTTAACTCGGCCAAACTACCTGAGAACTGGATCTTCTCAGGCAAAGAGGTGGAGGTCGAGATCTCACCACACTCGCACGTCCTCGTTGAGCGACATTCCCAATTCAATTCGGAACCCGCAAAGTGCACAACTCTACCGGATAGCAGACGTTCCTGAAAAACCCATGCCCGCTTCGTGATAGGGAAGTAGGACCAGAAACTATCAATATGTAGCAGTTCCGAATACGCGTGTAGTTTGAGATCCGAATCATCTACATCATTCATGAGCGATAGCTGGTGCGCTCGATGTCTAGGATCCAAGGAAGAAGTATAAAGCCCACGGCTGGAGTCAACTGCTTTGGAAGCAGCGAGTGTAATGTAGGCATTCTGATAAATGTCGGCCATTTTTGCGGCCTCCGTCTGCCAGTCGAGAGGATCATCCTGAATAATGCACAGGGAGTCGATCCAGATATATTTGAGACCAAGTCGGTGGGTAAAGTCGATGGCATCTCTGAAAGTTGAAGGCAGATCTGACCACTGAATATGGTTGGCGAACTGGGAGAAATTCTCCTTCAGTGTTCGCAGCAACGGCCGCTTGCCCCAGGGGTGACTCAAGCAGGCGTATCTGCCAATGGAACCGTTCGTGCTTAGCAAACGTACTTCAGACTCCTTTGTGCCAATACAGATAACTCTACTTGGCAGCTTGACTTTATCATCCTTACTGCATAGCGGGTGGTCTGTTGTACAGTCAAGAAGCCATTCCTTCACTATCTGTAGAGTCGCTTCGGAGGCGGTATTGCGGGAAATAGGCCTATACTCAGACAGATGTCGGGTGCCGAAACCCAAAGTCGGGAATGGGCGTAGACGCTCAGTCAACTCAGTATCTAGCTCAAATAATTAGCCGTGCAATCTCCCAGGTATTTAGTTTCAATCTGTTCCTGGCAAGTCCCTGCGATGATGTCAACGGCTGGAGTTGCTTACGTTCAGATACACAGAATCGAAGTGGGTTTCCCCCATCATCACGTATAGCCTCCAGAGCACGCGGGAATGAAGTCCATCCGAGTGACCTGCCAGCAGAAAGGTAGTCGCCATACAACTTTGAGACTGCTTCGTCGAGAAGTGTACAGAATGGGCACCCGTCCTTCATCTCCTGTCTCCGCAGGCTCGCATCTTCGAGGCTTCTCTTGCACCTTTGCAGAGCTTCGCGGTCACTCCTCACCCGATCACACCACTCAAGAAGCGCACTCAGAAGAACAGGCGTAGATTCAGGCTCAGACTCCATGATATTGTGATGATTTTGGGACTGCAGTACGAAGTTCATCGCACGCTCGGTTTTGTCCTTTGGCTGAAGCTCGAGGCTGTCTTGTTGATGTTTGAGCTAGGTAGTCACGGTTGAGGCAATAAATATGCAGAATTGAGGGGAGAATCACGTGCTGACTTGGCTTCTACGGCTGAGTGAGACTTAGCTGCTCCCTTACAGCCGGAAGGTCTCTAAGTGACACGACCTCTCTACAAAAAGCTGTGTAGAGCCCAACATGCGACCGGACTAATAGGCTCAACAATGGCCTTCTATGACTTATTTCCCTTTTTTGGTCCCTTCCTATGCTTCACCCTGCGCTCTCTCGACGTTTCGCTCGTAATCATGTGGGTAAAGGCATGCCACCTAATGCCTCTGAGGCTGTATTGATCATACTTATGTCGTACAGCTCTTGCGTTGCTCTTCCGGTGCAATCTGAGCTTCTAGTGCTGCTGAGTTGATTCGAATCCGGGCTCTTGTAGTAGGTCCATCATCGCCGTATTAGTGTAAAAGAAATCTTCTAATTGAGCGGCGTTGGTCATCCACATCATCGGGTTCCCAGGCCTCAAGCTCTCGTCCATGGCGTCCACTCCGACACCCGCGATTCCAGACGTGGGGACTACGTCCGGAGCGGTGCTTGTGATTTGAGCGAACGCGGTCGGTTGCTGTTGCTGCGGATGTTGACCTCCCTCAGCCCCCTTTGGTGGGAATCCCAAGGCCGCTAGGTAAGCGTCCATCTCGGCGCTAGCTTGCGTCTGTCGCGATTGAGGAGTTGACGCGCGGAATTCAACGAAGCGGAGAGCGACGCTGTATAAGACTTGGAAAAGGCGGCACATCTTGGCTGCTGCGTCAGACATTTTTGATGTCTCTTGCAAGAACACAACGAAAGAATGCAGTCGTGCCAAGTCTTCCTTGTCTTGGGTCTCGATTACTTGACAGAAAAGAACGATGAAGGGAATGAATGGTGCAAAAAGCACGGTCCTGCGCGGGGAAAAGTTCATGTTAAAACGTGGTACATCATGTAAGTGTTCGTTTGACTAACCAGTGAATGTAGGTTGCGAAGTAAACATCGTGGGACTTGCGCATGATAGCAACGCATTCTTGATGCTTTTCCAGTGCTGCTCGTGCAGCCTTGATGCATTCAGGGCTGAATGTTGTTGGCGAACCTTCAACTCTCGGGGCAGCCCGGTACACCAGGGTAAGAAGTGAAAGCCGAAGAACGTAGTCTGAAGACAGGTAAAACTCGGCAAAGTGCTCTTCCACTCCGTCTTTGGCAAATGCCTGATAATTGGCCTGTCTTCCGTAAGTCCAACTATCCAGGTTTGAAGCTACTATTGGACTTACAGTGGTTTCTTGCGTTTTCTGATCGATGTCGTGGAGAAGGGAGACTAGTTCATGAACCCGGGTCTGACGAACATGGTACGGTTGAATCATCGAGTCGGGGCTGTACAGCAGCTCATAGATCTGACCCTGACACTTCGCTGTTCGAATCCACAATACCAAGTATGGTAGTATCGGACTTGCGACCGGCTCTTTCAGTGATGGGAGAGGCATGGTAATGTGCCAGTCTGGAATAGTTGATGCTCTGCCCAGGCGAAGTGACAGACTCTTGTCGATGTAATAAACATTCCAGAAGAGGAACTGATGCCAGTGCATCCCATGGACTGTGGGCTTGCCATCATCTTTAGTGTTCTTCAGAGACTCTGCTCGATGGTATCCAAGAGTCTGACATAGTTCTGATGCTTTAGAGGACAGTGTCCAAGCAAGCGTAGGTTTTGAGATTTCAACGGCATGGAAAGTCTGCCAGAGTTAGCTCCCAGCAATTGCTCGCTGATGTAGAAAACGAGACTTACTCCGAATAGAAGCGCGACAATCACATCAGAAGATGCCGGTAGATGGAGCGGAAGATTCGCTAAACACGTTTCCAGATTCACACGACAAATCCTGCAAATAGTTAGATGTCCAAATTCAGACATAGTTCTCATCAGGTGTACTTACTTGGCATAATCAAAGTACTCTTTTTGTTCATCAACTGATACTTGCGCAGCGTAGTCTGTGAACAGCGAATAGAGGCCTCCGTTCACAGTGATGTAATCATATTCCGAGTAGTTGTCCGAAAAGTAGACATTGAGACAGAGATCCGGGAACCGACGGGATGGCAAAAAGTCGTATATCCAAGCCATGCCCGTGAGACGTTGACCTGAGAGATCAACCCGCGGTTAGTGCGGGAAGCCCATATTTAAAAGGTATTTTCCACCGTGCTTACTTTTTGCGATTCTGATAGTGTGCACCGCCTTTTCTATAGGCGGTAACTCAATGCCCTGGGCACGAACCCGAGTAAACGGCTTCGCGTGAGGATATGTCATCTCCCCCGCGGCAGTCGGTTGCTTCAAGGCATTGACGATTTGTGACAACGCATCAAGCGTCTCGCCGAGATCTAGACTTGAGTCCTGCAGCGACTCTGTGCTCACAACCTTTTGCAAAAACTCGGTAGCAAATACAGAATGCGCTGCAAGAGAAGAGTCCCCCTCGACAATGCCGCCTTCACCTTCGTCTGATTGCATGGTCTGACTTGCCGTGGTGGCAGGAGTTGAAGTAGATGAGACGCGTTGAGCTGAGCATGGCGGGCCTTCGACCTGAGGTGTGGCAGCTGTGGTCAATGCGAAATTGAGTAGCTCGGCTCGACTTGTATTACTCTTAGAAGATGGATTGACTTTCATGTCTTGCAGGAGGCGGATGACCGTCTCGAGTCGACGGTCAATCTGATCAATTTTGCGTTCACTAAGGTAAGTCAAACATGTTAGCTGAGACTGCACAACAACCTATTTGGAACTTCGGCCTAGTGTAACGACAATACATCGTGATGGGCTGATACAAAGGCGAACACTGTGTTCGGTGCTATGCCTGCTTACTATTGTGGGGTGATGAGAATTCTGGTCCGTTTCTCCTTGGGCTTATTGTCGGCATGTGTACACTCTATTTTGGCGTGCGTGCAATATGAACAAGGTGATTCTCTATTGCAGCGGATCTATATCCAGGTCAGTGTCTGCTTTGTTCCAAAAACAAACGTTGTGCCAAGGTTGAATAGTTGCGAAGCCCCATCGTTGTCAACCCTTGGCGGTGGGTACAAGTAAATGGTCGGTGTAAATGGCTCTCAACAAGCAAACTCACTCACCTTGCGAGCACGACAAGCGTCACACTAATTATTCAGTCAGTTGGAATCTTCAGAGCTCATCTGAGTCACTTACAGCCCTGCGAATAGCAATCTGAGGATTCGCCGAGGACGGCTCAGGCGCTTCTTCTGGCGCATCGTCAGGCCCATCCTCATGGCCGCTGGCGTCCAGCTGGCTGTCGTCCATGTCTCTCCCTCTGCTAAGCGATAGGCCTGTAGCAAGGGTCCTTTGGGGGCTACTGCTCGTCGATCTCGTAGGCGAGTTCTCGGTGTGCAAGCGGACGACGCGGGAGCCGATGAGTGTACAACAAAGATTGTAAGAACTTGAACGGCAGAGGCGAGGTCGGGTCCCGAAATATGAGAAACTTGCTGACAATGCGCCTTCACCCAACTAGGAAGCATTTGCACATGTTTCGTTTTTTATCGTTATTTCTTTTCTCGCGCGCTGTTTCGGGGGCCGCGCGACCCGGCCAAGTCCGCTGATGTCGGCTGGATACAATACCCCAAAGTGGTAAGTAATGGGTCCGAAGTCTATTTATACGCTGTCAATAGCCACTCTGAACCTTACGTCCAAGCAACTAGTTCAAATTCTTCAGTTCTTTAGTCAAAGCTCCGCTACATAGGCTTTCGCTGCCTAGTGCGCTGTATTTCGCGGCCGGTCAATGATGGGCGGTTACACCCGGGCAATGCGATCTTAGTACCGTGCTGTCGAGTAAATCCAGAATCGGACTTTGCGTGAGGGCATTGTGGTCAATCGTAGGAGCAAGATGTTCAGCGGGCGTTGACTCGACCTGAAGGCAATTCACTTATCGAATCTTATAGTATACCAACATGAAAGCACTGCTTTGGTATCCCGGTCGAACAAGTTTCTTCCCCAATACCTCGGGAAATGACTCACTGAGTAACGCATTATTACGTTGCTCGCCGACTGATTGATTTCAAGCCTGCGTTCGATTAATTCTTTAAGCATTCAACGTCTAAAAGTAATTTCTTAAAGTAGTGGAGCTGTCCTAAGGATTGAGCGGTGGATCTATCCTACAGTAATGTCGATCTCCCGACGGACCTAATAGTCTTTATAAATCGGTAGTGACTGGAACCCATATTCTTCCACCGGGATGTTGTTCGCCGGTGGTCCAGCGAATCTCGCGAAAAAGGAAAATAGCCCTGACCAGTAGAGAACAAACATGATCGCGTTCAACAGCCAAACTCCCCAGACCGTCTCGGGATGGAGCGAGTGAGGCATACCAGGTGCCAGCTTTTGCGCGCGAACAACAGTAGGACGCATCTTCTCTTCATAGTCGCTGAAAGCAGCCTCAAGATTATTTGGGTGCCGTAAAATCGCGCCCGCTAGGTTATAAGCGCCGCTCATTGCCAAAGTCGTTCCCATCCCAGATAGAGGAGAAGCGCAATACCCGGCATCACCCAGGAGAACAACCCTTCCTTTGCTCCATTTGTCCATCTTGATCTGACAGACAGTGTCGTAGTAGAAGTCGTCTGTGGCGATCATCTCCTTGATGACACGATCAGTTTCCCAGCCGAGCCCCTGGAAATACTCTTGAAGAATGGCTTTTTGAGCATCCGTATTTCCGCCTTTTCGCTCCCCAGCAGCCCGTAATCGGCTATCTTTTTCGTTGACAACAGCCATGAAGACCGTTGTTCTATCTTCCACGCCAGATGGACGGATCATGATGCCACGTCGACCGGGCGCGTGGAACCAGCGACGCCATGTCGAGTCAGTCGGACCACGAGGCATACTGAAGAAGCCTCCGTACATCCCGAGCCTTCTTCTCCTGTCTTCCTCGCCAGCCTCACCCCAAGTCAGAATGCGTGTTCGACTTTGCACACCATCTGCTCCAACTACCAGATCGAAGGTTCGTCTTTCGCCGCTCTTGGCGAAGTGGACGTGTACCTTGTCTCCATCCTGCTCTAGGTCATCAAGAGAATCGCCAAAGATGTACTCGATTCCGGCGCCGTCATCAGCCTGAACTTCATCATTGACTTTCTGGCTCTGTTCTAGTAGCAACTGTGCCAACCGTCCTCTCAGGATCTCGATATCACTTGTCGGTGTTTGCGTCTTTCCGCTCTTGTCCGCTCCAAAAGCTGCCCAAACTCGATTCTCCTTGTCGACCAACTGCACTCCTTCTTCGCCAGTGGTAGCTGACCGAATAGCTGATTCGAGTCCAAGCTTGCGGATGATGGTTACCCCAGCGCCTCGAACGTCGATGTTTTGGCCTTGAGGGCGAAAGATAGACGCTCTCTCCAAAATGGTGATGCACGGCTTCTCAGATGCAGGCACCGGCGACATCAGCAAGAATGTGGCTAGTGTTGGCCCGGCAATACTGCAGCCTACGATCAAGATATTTAGAGGCGCCATAATGAGATGATTAATGAGAATCCGACTACTACTCCTACAATCCCTGATGCCAAGCCTGGGGTTGCCAAGGCCTTTAAAGGGATGATAGGTGATGGCGTCTTAGATCTGTCTAAGTGACAGAGGGGATACGTTGTAAATATACTACGTCATTTGGCTGTTATCGAGATCCTACCGGCATTCTTCTTCCGTGGGCTGACACTGAGTGCATTCCAGACATGACCTTTGTACGGTGGCTGGCCTAAGCACTAGCTGCATGTGGCAGGGCTCGTGAGAGGTGAACAAAGTTTAAGCAAACCACTACGGGCACCTCAATATTCGTTGACACGCCTGAACAAGTTCGTGTTCGGTATCTGCTTCCCTAAAGTACGTTCAATCTGACGTCTTCCGGTATATCCGGCAGCCTTCTATCTGCTTAGATACATAGGAAAATGAAGTAGAGACTCAAGCAAGTAGACGTGACCTGTCGTAAAGTAAATGTGAATACTATTACTCGACCTTGATCACAATCTTCCCAACAAATCCTTGGGCAAGCATGGCTTTATAAGCCAGTTTGGCATCTTTCCACTCATAAGCCTCTGCAATGATTGGTCTGATCTTGTGTTTCTCAATAAAGGCACTGAGATCCTGAAGCATGCCTAGGCTGCCGTACATCAAGCCTCGGACTGAAAAAGAATGTCAGACACGAAAGCTAGGGGTTAGAGATTATCTTACTTGTCTTGGCACCAAAAATGAGCTCTGGAATTAGATCGTGCTTCTCAGAGGCAGACATGAACCCAATGGCCGTTACCAGACCATCCTGTCGTACCGCACGTACCGACTCTGCCACGGTCGAAGCACCAACAACGTCAAGGACTTGGTCAGCACCACGGCCACCAGTCAAGTCGAGAACCTCTCGGCTCCAGTTGGTCGTGTTTTTGTAACCGATGGCATGCTTAGCACCAAGTTTTCGAAGGAGATCGAGTTTCTCCTCTGATGTTGAGAAGGCGATAACATCAGCCCCGGCAGCGACGGCGATCTAATGATCGTAAGCCCAAGTTGAAATTCTGTTGCATAGCACATCTTACCTGTAGCCCGGCAACACTCACCCCACCAGTACCCTGAATTACCACAGTGTCTCCCTTCTTCAGTTGTTGAGGGCCTCCGAACAGCGCATTCCAAGCCGACACATACGGGCCGCTTAGAGCTGCAGCTTCCTCAAAGGACAAGTGAGAGGGCAGAGGAGCCAGTGCATCATCGTCGAAGACAGCATATTGCTGCAAAACTCCGTTGATGTTCTTTCCACCCAGACCGAGTTTAATGTCAAAGGCGGCCTGAGTTTGGCCGGCTTTCCAAGATGAGTTGGTAGCATTGATGACCCTGTCGCCGATTTTCCATCTCGATGTTGTCGAATTGACTTCGACGACAACACCAGCGCCATCGCCGAGTGGAATTATGCCATCATCAGGATCTCCGCCGAGGTATACGGGGTCCGAAGTCAAAACCAGGAGGTCTCGGTAGTTAAGAGAGGTAGCGTGGATTCGGACAAGAACCTGGCCTTCCTTCGGGCTGGGTTTAGGCACTTCCTCGAGCGAGAGGTTTTGGTCGATGCCCTCATTGGTGCAAACTCCTTGGGCGTGATTCCTGATTCGCCAGGCTTGGGACTGATCTTGCAACATTCTTTTGAGATAGGTGTTTGTCTTTCCAATTTTCGTGTCGTTGTTAAGTTTAATGGAGAGAAGATGTTGGGGTTTAGTAATGGAACATGAAATCGTGCTCGAAGTGACGGTTATTGGTAACTGATTGCTATGCTTCTGTTTTATATATGTTCTGTTTCCATTGATCTTGCTTCAAGCTCAGTTCAAGTTCTTAGCCGTTGTTTGTAGCTCTACCGACTTATACCGTGGTGTGTTTTCTACGACTATGAGAAAGGGAGGTTCTCATAATCCGGAGTTCCACGGGATAGTAAGCAGCACGTAGCTTTTCTGCCATGCACAAGTACTTGATGTCAGCAGTCACACCATCATGGCCATCCGTGGCGTTTGCAGTCGGTTTTAATTGTGATGCTTTCTGGAATGGAAGACGTACCTTGGTAATCAATCAGCTAGGTACCAATCCACGGGGAAATTATCAAGCCAGCGTCAACAGCGTCGTCATCCCAATAACGTTATAGTCCCGGGCCCCGCTAAGAGACTTTGAATGATTCAAGGTAACTGCAGGCATCCATTCACGACTCGCAATTTCATGAGCTCGAGATCATAAGGCCATTTGTAGTAAGTGTATGTTCGTGCTAGGCACATATGGCGAAGCAGTGGCGAAGGTGTCAACCACATCATTTTGCTGATGCGCGTTAGTACCAGCAACTCATTCAAAAAAAAATGCACTGACCTCGACATGCAAACTATCTGAGAAGTGAGAGTCTATGTACACTCACAAATAACGTCCAGCCATGGTCGCTGGCTGGTACGACGGGCCCTCAGTAGATCGAGTTCATGGAAGTCCAATCCGAACCGCGATTCAACTAGTTGCTAAGGTTATCCCGAGAGTTGCGAACATAACGAATCTCAACTGAGCAGCAGAGGGCCAAAGATCCCACTTTCTCACGTAGCCCAATAGGATAGGTCAAATCTCTGCGCCGCCAGACTCGCATACATTCCAAAATACCCCTGCTATACGGATACCTGCAGATAGGCTTGCTTCGAGTTGACCCACGAGCAAAGGCATTGGCCAATAATCTGGGTTTTATGAGAGTAAATTGCAAAGACTCGGCTGCCTAAGTACATGCTGTTCGCGGCAATGTTTTTGCAGGATTTCCTGCTGCTTCAGCGGACGAACAAGGAGCCGTGGATGGTACAGATCAGCCACGTAGAGAATCTGTTGTGGTCAGCTTCATTCAAATGGCAGTGCTTTATCACTTACTCTGTGAAATACAGAAAGAATCCTCCATAATGGTATGGTGTTCGCCTAGACGAAAATTCAAATACGGTCACAGGAGTCAGGCAGCAGGCTACGATCTCAACACAAGCAAGGGACTCAGGTCAGTCCTCTGATGTTCTTCCCCTTTCTTCCGATCAAGCAGTATGTACACTCGGAAAACGATGGTCTCATGGCTCAGGACAGTAGTTTCTACTTCACGGATCATGACTACCATGGCATGCTCGCTTACTATGATGGACTAACGTTGATTTTTGTGCATCCGGTGACCCCGAGATAATCCTGTGCGATCAGGCTGCAGCTGAATGAAACATTAGTATTTCGTAGGGATTTGTAGGTTCTTGATTTATGGCCTGCATTTCGCCTACGGACATAAGTCCATCTTGGGCCATTGCCGCTGCGGCTGACCTCGTGTCGTAGCACCTTGACCGGGGTGGGAACATTACTTCTCAACTACAATCCCTTGCGCGCCTGCACCACACATGCAGGCAGATAAGTAGCTCATAGGGGTTTTCTGAAGGTATGCATGGCAGAGTACCAATTTGTTCCTTCCCTCTGACCAAGTTTACAGAAAGACCAAATTCTGGACACAGGTCAGTTATAGTCGACATTATCGTTGTTAGGAACTAAGGTAGCTAATGAATTCCGGCACCGTTTTATCGGGGGTACTTTTGGTCGAACGGTTGCCTTTTGCATGGTGTACCATTAATACTGGACTTACAGGTTCTACTGGGTTCGAAAGCGATCCCCTTGCCTTGTTCCAACGCTGGTCATCATCAACATGCAGCCACCGATACACTCTTTCGACTGATTCGGGTGGGAGCTAAGCAGGTAAACAGCTCCTTAATTGGTACATGCTGCAGGCGACCGACCTCCATGTCTTCGATCTGACCACCCCATTGACCAATGCGGATAGGTGATTGAAATGGCTGCGACATAACCGCGAGCCTCGTTTTGGCCCCCATCTCCGTTGAGCCCCTTAGACCAACAGTGCTTGCACTGGCCGTGAAGCGAGGGGGCATCGATAAATTAGCTGCAGTGCTTGGCTACCTATAAACCACCTTCATCCCAAGAAAACCGCTTGAGTGAAACCATTTTTGAGGCTCATTCCGTTCTACAACCTCTCTTCCCCTACCTAGAAAAGCTAGTATGGGAGATCATGCCAGCTCTCCAACATGCCTATCAGCAGAGCCTCACGGCCCAGCTGAAGGGAGCCACGGAACTATTCGAGATCACGCTGCTCACTATTTTGGTTGCATCGAAATCGCCGATCGAGTCAACTATCTGAGCCGAGAGAAAAACTGGGAGCTCTGGGACCACGAGATCCAAATCGAGGCTGAGAGGCTGCAGCAACGAAAGCCTACCACCAGTGAAGAAGAACGGCTAAAGACTGCGACAGAAAAGGTGGAAGCTAGAATCAAGAGTCTCGCTGTGAGCATCGAAGCACAATACAAACGAACAGACATCCTTCGAAAAGCACTATCGGAAGTGAAATGTCCCCATTGCAAAGATCAACCTCGAAACAAGCACGCAGAGGATCAAGCGAATAAACACCCTCCCTGCGACTTGGTTAATCTTGTATCTCACAGTCACGAGGAATGGAAGAATTCAAACAGCTACAAGAAGGGAATCGAGATTATTCGAGACTGGAAACGACGCAAAACATCATCGGCACAGAGTAGCGATGTTGAGGACGAGCATCTCACAAATAGTCCGAGCTTATCAAGCAACGGCCGGCGCAGAATGGTACCTGAGAGGGAAGAGGCTCGCAAGATCATCCGGGACGGCCACGCCGATGTCGATTATGCTTTTGGAGAAGATGAAGACACACCTTCATACGAGCTAGAACGAGATATGAACGGCTACCTCATTCAGTGGAAGATTTTGAGACCGGGAGAGTCGCGCAAGAAGCTCGATCCGACCACACCAATCAATATCTCGCCAACGTCTATCAATCCACCACAGCTTCCGTCTCTTCCCCCTTCACCTCTTCAGGCTCTTCGAACTCGGCCAGCTAGAGCGCCGAGCGAAGCTACAGTTCAATTCGAAGCTACAGACCATAAACAAAAGAGACGTCCGACCGGACCCAGTCGCATGCGCTCTGGGACAACGCAATCCACATCCTACTTCGAGCCTTACACAGAACAGGAGAAATATCTGGAGCCGTTGAGCGAAGATATAGACGATTACCGTTTCAAAGGAAAGTTTCCTGATCAGAGACTGACATTACAAAACCTTCTCTACCCTGCACCGGAGAGGCCAGAGTCTCGGGACGTAATCCTATCTCGAGATCGTCCGAATAAGGATGGAAGTCCGAATAAGGATGAAAGAGTGCGGTACTTCCATATACCGCATAACAATATGCAGGTGAGGGGAATCATCTTGTTGACATGAAGTTCCATGCTGATGTGATTTTGTAGTGGCTAGAGGTACATTGTGATCCAAGCTCCCCATCTTGCTCACTGGGCTCACTCCGTTGCAGGAGGCCATCGCACATTACTTCAATGAAGAATGTCCACTGTACGACGGAATCTACCGAAACCCGTTGAAAACGCACAGCCGTATGGTCTTACGTCCTGAATACTGGAGAGGTCAACAGCATGGCGGCAGACGCACATTGGTACATGCTAGACATATGCGTGCTATTTGCGAGCGTATTTCGTCGAGTAAGCCACTTGCTTTTGCGATCTCAGACTACTACATCGCGTTTAATTGCCTTTAGAATCATACTGATGATTTGAAATAGGGATCTGGGAGGTGGAAGACAACCCTGATAACCTTGTGCTGTTTGTGAGTTACATGCTCGTGAAGTCAAGAGACATTCAATGGAGGATCTATTTCCTGGACTAATCGACGTCACATTCTGATAGATGCCCTACTTGCACTGGGAGGAAGATCGTAAGCGCGACAAGATGGCTAAAATTATCGACAAGGATTCGGAGAGAAACCGAGAGGAACTTGAGAAGCAGCGCAATGCAGCCCGGGCCCGGAGAGTAAGCGAACGTACTTTCAAGCCAACCCCTACCAACAACAAGCAAGTACGAAACCTGCTCGAGCCCGACCTTTGCCGTATCAGGCACCACGACAAAGTTTCTCCGATTCATAAGGAAAGCATCATCAAAGCTTGGAAGAAGAACGCAGGCGGAAAACCGAACGGCAAGCAAGAGAAGACTATGGTCGACGTTGCTAGTGGACTAGCAACAGGGGGTGCGGTTGAACATGAGCACGGCAGTGATGGCGACAACCTGTGGTCTGTCCCCAAGCTGGAATGCTCCGATCATGGGAGGCTGCGGATTGAGAACAAGCTAGGGCAGTTTCTTTTGGATTCCGCAAGGCTGTATGAGGCAATGTCCATGTATAGAGATCAGTGTCTGGTTGAGAAGTACCTTCACCACGATCCACCTCTACATCCCCGACGCACCCTCGACCAGTCTTACTACTGGACTCTAAAGACAACAAAAGCGAGAGACAGAGACCAAGTTGTCTATCGTGGCACAACTATGGATGAGAGAAACATCCATAGATTTCGAGAACGCCGTGGAGACCCTGCACAGTCTTGTAAAGAGAAGAAACCGTTTCGGCGCTTCTCTTCTCCCTCAACCACTGAGCAAAACACTGGCTGTGATGTTCAGGCCTCATCCGAAAGCAATTTCGGCCGCTATAAATGGGATGGCCACTGGACGAAGACCGACGAGGACGGCTGCGACCACTGTAGAGACGAGATACGCAAAGTGTCCAGGATTGTCATGGTTGACCAGCTGTGGATGTGGATCTTGGACAAGCGGACGATCATCACCAGTTTCCCGAAAAGATACGGCGCCAACAAGTCAGATCCCTCGGGAGTTCACAAGTCGATACGCACCCGTATCAAGCACGCTCGCAAGAACCAAATTCGATCTGTCTTTGATGTAGCGCTCATCATTCTCGATGAGTGCTCGAACACATTCTTCGACAGGACCAAAACACCAGTGAGTAATGCAATGACCTCTTGTATCTCTTGCAGAGTCCTCTAAAAACGGTTCAGGATCGACATCCGCAGGTCATGGACATATTCGCCGAGTCCATCGGCACTCTGGTAGGCTAACTCGCTGGCTGAAATATCGTCACCTGGAACTGACTGCTACATAGCAAAACAAACAAACGGTCTCTTTCCAGCATCTATGGCACTGGACTGAGCAAGCCTCCAAGGTGTACCATTCCAAGTCAGCGTTTGAGGACACATCCCATCTTCACGTCCCGCTTCTTAATATCAACCCCGAGGGCAAGCTGCAGCGAGAGATAAAAGATATTATCGATGAGCTAGACATCATGATACATGTCAATGGGAAACAGAGGGAGGTCATCAAACGGTTTGTAAAGCACGTTGAAAACATCTACGACCCGAGTGGTAAGTGGCGGGACGAGACACTCAGCCCGGATGGCAACCGGGACTACTTTCGTTCCCGGTCAATGTCGCGAAGTGGCGAAGAGGTCAGATCTACGGAAGAGGCTAGGAAACAAGAGGAACGCGAGAAGGATGAGTTTACTTCGTTCCGCAAACAGGCATACGATCTCATATCGGATGTGGACGACCGAATGAACGAGCTCGAAAGCCTGCGCAAAAGCGCCGAAACTACATCGCAAGGCGTGGGTTCTTTTACCAATACCTGGGTTGACCCACCCGCTAACTGACAATATCCAGATCAAAGACCTTCTCGACCTGAAACAGCAGCAGGCTAGCATTCTGCAGGCATGGCAGTCAGTCAGACAGGCAGACGAGAGCGTTCGCCAAGGAAGATCTGTCATGATCTTTACGATTGTTACCATCATATTTGTACGTTAAATCTCTTGATTGCCTTCCATTGCCCCCTAATTTCTCCATCTCCCCTTTCTGCGCTGGGATTCCGCAGGCTAACATTGATGCCAAGCTACCACTGTCGTTCATGTCTAGTGTGTTCGGCATGAACAATAGAGATATCGGCGACACCAACATGTCTTTTGGAGACCAGGCGAGTTGGATGTGTAAGTAGTCGAAATCCCGGCCACTTCTGTCCACTCCTTGCAGTGCACTGACAGACATCTCTAGTCCCAATATCCGCCAGTGTGATTTTCATTTCCATTGTATTCGCCTTTTGGACTTACCCGCGCACGCTTTTCTGGTCTGCATACAAGCTGTCAGAGACATGGGTTCTTGTTACTTTCGGCTTCTATACACTCTATCTTAAGATTGGAGAGTGGAAGAAAGACTGGACGACGAGCGATAAGATGCTGAAAAGACTTGAAAAGAAGGTGGAGGGCATGAGGAGCCAAGTCAAAGACCAACGCCGTACCGAGCGCGAAAGGGCAGATGCCGAAGTATTGGAAAAAAGCGTAGGAGACGCCAAAGTCTGAGTATTGCTTAACTATCGGGAAAGGAAGTTTATGTTTGAACCTTCTCTGTACTTCGGAAGTCACGATGTCATGGCAGAGCTGTACTGATCATGTGGACAAGGCTCTTGGAACACCGTCCTGACTCATTGAGAAGTAATTCCATAGAAATGAACTCCCGTTTCTGGAATCTTCCTCACAGCATTCGTCGCTCGAACGCGCATAATGTAAATAGCTATTCATGTAGTATACTAGACAGGACTGGGCTAGTTTCGAAGAGTTCCTAGACATAGCCCGTACACTAAAAGACCTGGCCCTTGGTTTGGTGCACCTTTGCCACATTGACATTCTTCCACAAAAACACACAAGCAAGCGCCAAAGGCATGAAAGCCGCACCGCAAATGACCATATGCCGCTGAACATCGCCGTAGGCGTGCACAATACCAGCGCGAGCGGGAGTTCCCCAAGCATACGAAAGTTGCACCTTGATGTCCCCGTAAATCGTAGCAGCATCACCCTTGTTGTCCTCGGGGAGGTACTTGATGAGGAAGTCGAGAAATTCATTGGTCCAGATGGCGCCCGAGATGGCGCGGCCGATGGAGCGACCGACCGAGGTGGCCAAGCCGATGAGGGCCAGCATCACGCTGACTTCGTTGTGCTTGACGACGGACATGACGGCGAGTTGCTCGCAGATGATGATCGTGCCGGCGGACACAGCCTTGAGGATCTGGCACATGATGATATAGCCGATGTAGGTGTCGGGGGTGCGGAAGTGGATGAGGAGGCCGGTGGAGAGGCAGGCGACGGGGATGGCGGCGCAGGCGATCCACTTGTAGTGGTTGGTCTGACGGATGAGACTAGGTATTTATGTTAGCATTGAAGCCAACCAGGGGCAGTCTGTCATGGTATGGCTTACAGTCCTACGATAGGTCCCCAAGTGCAGGAGGCAATCGTATAGATGTTGCCGATGAAACCAGCTTGGCTGATGCTCTGGCGGTGAACGACTTGCAGGTACGATGAGAAGAAGGAGTCCCACGAGCTAGTTGTAGATGTCAGTGATTGTTCGTGACCTTCGACGGGAAGATATTTACCTGAAGCTCAAACCGATGACACCAGCCACGGCAGCCGATCCAAGGATAGTCCGGTCCTTGAGGTTGATCCATGGCACAAGAGGCGTAGTTGCGTACTTCTTTTCCCAGAAGCCGAAAAGGACGAGACAAAAGATACCCAGGATAATCATAGCAATGATGTGGCCGGCAGCCCACTTCTTGGCGGTGTAGGAGACCAAGCTGAACGGTAGCAGGAAGAGAGAGAATCCGAACATGATGAGAAACATGCCGACAACTGGGTTTCCCTTAGCTTTCGTCGCCCATTGATATTCGTTGGTTGTTAAACTCACCATCAAACTCCGTGCAGTAAAAGAAGAAGGACTCCTTCAGAGACCGACCACTCTCCTTTAGCTCCGGTCCTTGACCCAGCTTGTACGCCTTCCGGAGGTTCCACCACAACATGATCGTAATCATGGAACCAAAGGCGGGGAAGATGATAGCAAAGGATCCAAACGCCCATCGGAAGCTACTGTGGTCGTTGAACAGCTGCGCAACAATAGGTCCGGCGAACGCATTGGCAATGTACGCCGTCGAGTTGAGCGTGTAGATAATCATTCGGTTCCGGATAGACGTGGTGTCAGAGATGAGGACGGTGTGAATGTAACCAATACCACCACTTCCAACAGCCCAGAATACCTAGTTTGACTAAGTAAGTATCAACAAGCTGGGTAACGAGGAAGCTTTTCACGAACCTGTGCAGCGGCGTAGGTCTCGACGTTGCGGCAGACGGCCATCAAAATTAGACCGAAGCAGCAGAGGAGATGGGCCAGCATGTAACCTTCCATGCGACCAAAGATATTGAGGATCTTGGCGAGGGGCAACTGCGAGACACCGCTAGCCAGGCCTGAGACGATACCAGTCGTAGCAGTGAGGCCATGACGACGGAACGATGAAGTAACGTAGGGTCCGAGATTGCTGTTCATCTGCTGTTGCATTGAATGGGTGTAAGACGTCACCCAGATCCTAAAAAGATCATCTGTGTCAGTGAGGGGACCATTTGAGCCCTGCCGTCTTGGATCACACTTACAAGATGTAGGTAAAGATGAGGGCTCTCCAGGTCCAAGCCGTGGTAATGGCCTGGATCTTCTTGACACCATTCTGGGCCTCCTCCTTCTCGCCCTCGACATCGTTATCGGTGCTGATCTCCGTCGTTGTCTTGCCTGGTGTCTTTTCGTCGAGGCTCTGAGTCTGACTCTCGGCTGCGGCCTGCTGGACGAAAGGGGAGCTCATGATGGGCAACTCTTGTCACGGGACGCCTGACTTGGGATTGGGGGTGTGCCTTGAGACGAAAGTAACGCAGACTCAACAACGAGGGTGTCAGTGAGGACCCCAGGGTTATGTAGTCGACTTGTCATGCGGAACAAAGTACGGAATAGGAAACGATTTTCCATGAAAAGAAGCTTAACACGAAAGGACGAGCAGAAATGTTACGTAAATCCACTCTGTCCAAACCACGGTTACCACCTGCAGCGGAACTGACAGACCGGACAAGACCATCTTTCCAGGGGTCCTTTCGTTCGACATGACTGTCATGTCCGACAACATCCCGGCATCGGATGAGATCGTACGGCACAGCGAGTGCAAAAATTTCATATTGACCATGGCCGGGCGTCTTGGTGTCCCTCTCGAAGAGCGTGTCCAGTCCCCGAGTTTGCACGAACTCGATCCACACGTCACGACTTGGCACTGGGCAGTATCTTTTCGTTGGCTGGTCGTTGGTTCACCGGGCGAATATCTCGCCGCGAATGGGTGTCCTAAAGCGGTAGTTACGAGCCTGCTTCTTCAGTTGTGGTCCGCCAAGTGGGACACAAGACGTCGTATTAAAGACTTTTTGCGCTGCCATCTGCACTAGAAGCGACATCGCGTAGCTTAGAGGCCCCGGACTCCTAGAGCGGTTCCCGCGCTGGCCAACGAGCGGGCGGGATATTGGGTCCCTCCAAGGTCGTATCGCGCCGGCTTGGCGCGTGTACGGTTGGCAACGGATCAGATAAAAAAAACTTTGATGCTTGGCCCGCATGCAAGAGCGGATCTGATAAGATGAAAACGGGTCACCATCGGTGGCATCCCGGGATCTGGGTGGCCCCAAATTCTAACCGAGGGCATCCTTGGGATCCATTCTTGAAAGGCTCATGGGGCGACGATGTGACATTTCCTGCAACGTTGTTCTGCGGTTGGCTTCATCATCTATTGGTCATGGAAGTAAGCTTATACCATGGTGGGTTTAGGCGAAAAAGTTTCGAAGTGCTAAGACAACCTGACTCTACCTTCACACATCCCTCGATGATGCGACAGAGTATTTCATAAGTTGCCTTGGCATGAAACTCAGGAGAGAGTCCCTCTGGCAGGCGGTCGAACTTGACCAAAGCTCTGCCATGATTCTGGGGATACGCCCTTGTGGGTATTCCATGAAGATATGTAGCTCACGAACCAGGCACTTCGGACCCCTCGATGTTGGTATGGGGCAGAAAGGCATTGACTCCACTCTATTCCGTAGACTGATAGGCAGCGATAGCGTAAGGCGAGGTTACGGGCAGACTATTCCATATGGCATACCTTCGTCTTTTCGGAATTATAATCGAAGCGCCCCCCAAACTCGGCCGAGTTGAGTCTGGATCTCATAACAACGTGTGTGGGTTGGTTGGTTTATTGCCACAAATATGAGAGTTGAGGAAGGTATTTCCGTGAAGCTGGTCCTCGAGGCTGCGGCGTCGGAATCCCAATCCCGGAAACGGTCTCTCCGAGTCTTGTCTGCTCGTCGTGTCCGCTACTTTTCGCGATATCTGTTGCGGGAGTGAAAGCATTCAAATCCATTCATGAGTTCCTCTCACTCTTTCTCATCATGACTCTGTCCGCAAAAGCTCACCATACTAAGTATGGATGAGGCCAGTGTCACGCAGGTAATTCCGGGCACATACGACTGCAAAGACATCAGAAAGTCAATATTTGAGCTCGGCCATCAATATACACCTGGTTTTCTAGATTTGGCTTCGCAAAAGTATTATCGATTACCACGGTGGAGGCTTCACATAGCTTGAAGGATCGTTGTCCAAGGGACTTGGGTGGCGGTGGTCGCAACAAAGTTCACTTTGCCGATGGATGCGCTAAGCCACTTTCGGGACCCTGAAAATCCCAGGCAACGACGAGTGGAGCCCCTTTTTGTTACTTTCAACCTTTCGTCTTACCTCTCACCCATCCCCGTCTGATCAAGCTCGATAGTCAAAGTCAGAGGCCAAGGTGAGCAAGCGAGCGAATTTCTAATCAACATGAACGTATCAATACTGACAATCAGATAGAAATCTTGGCGCGAATTGAGCTGAGGCGCTGAGCCTGTCGTTGGACCCCAGCAACCCATCAGTACCCTCGCGTAGATCCGCAACGCTCACAGCACCAAAGTGGTGCAACCAGCCATGGCCAACATCTTCCGCCAAGCCATCTCATGGCTCTACACCACCCTCGCCGTCTCCATCCTCGGATCATGGACCCTCCTCATCCTCGGCGGCGTCGGCCTCACAGCCGTAGACTCGAACCCAGGCCTCCTCCAGCTCATCGCCTTTCCCTCCCTCCTCACCTTTCTCGTCGCAAAGCTCATCGTCGCCGCCTCGCCCTCAACAGCACTCCAGCAGTCACAAGCAAACGCCCGAAATGCCATCGCCGCGGCGCCGGCCGGCGGTGGTAACTTAGCAACCTGGCTCGCAACAGCAGACTACGGCTCCCCGCACGGCGCCCTCGTCCTCTTCCTCTTCTCCGTAACCTGGCTCCTGCACCTCGCGCGCGTAGTCTTTGCCCTCTTTCTGGTGGTTCTAATGGGTGCTTTCTTCGTCTTTGCGTCCTCGCTCGACGCAGCCGATAAAGAAGACAAAGAAGCCGGCGGCGAGGGTCTCTTCTCCGACGACGACGGCGCGCGCAAGAATTTCACCACCGCGCTCGCCGAGTTTGAGGAGCAGGCGGGGATCGGGCTGGGCGATTACCTTGTTGATAACCCTTGGGTTGTCTTCCAGGTGTTTGTGGCGCTTTGGGGCATGATGAATCTGTTGCTCATGTATCTTACCGTGTATGCTTTTGGGGCGTTGAAGAAGGTTCTGACGACACCTCTCGAGGCTTGGGCGAGGGGCGGTCAGGAGGCGGCGGCAGCGCCTGCTCTTGCGGCTGGGGGATCTCCGGCAGCAGAGACAAGGGCCCCGGTTGTCGTCGTTGAGAAGGAGAGGGTGGTTGTGCCGGCAGAGGCGCAACCTGCAAATTAAGTGTTTGGCGGAGGCAAGGAAGAGGAAGGGGTATCGGTTACATGAGCAAGGAAAAGAGGCAAACGGAGGGCCAATTCATTACTGGATCTGTAGCCTCCCGTCGCCAAGCCGGGGCGGTGAACAAGCTCGGGCCGGGACTGGGTGCGTGGAGACTTCGGACTCAGCTCCGGGTGGGTCTCTCCGGCACCTGCCCGGGCGTTCAACTTCCTCCGCCCCCGGGTGAGGCAAACGGGACAGGACAGGGAAGGAAGTAAACCACACGTACCTGCCAGGCTACCATCAATGGAATACAATGGAACACTACGCCCCGTGACCCCCCCAAACAGACCCGCGTCCGTCCAAGAGCTGCCTGCCCTCTGCCCTCAGTATCTCTCAATCAACCAAGGCAACCGTGGTGCAGTGGTTTAGCATTCCAGCCTCCCATTCAGGGAATCCAGCTGGGGACCTGGGTTCGAACCCCGGCGGTTGCAATCATTCCTTTTTGAATCGTCGTGATAGTTCTGATATGATACCTTGGCTTCTTTCTTTTGCTCCGGGACCGCAAGACCGCGGCTGCTCACTCACTCCTTGCTATAACGAGCCACGTCCTACTTATTCCTTGCGAGCACTTATGAAATGAAAGAAGAAAATGGGAAGGAAAAAAAATAGTTTACCACCGGTGTGGCTACATCTCTGGCGCTCATGCTGGGATTACAACTCGGGTACTCGCTAAGTCTGTCGTCGAGTAGGCTGGTTGGCGCATAGAATGTTAGCCTTGAACCACTCCACCACCCAGCCAGTTTGACCTGACCCGTCGAACTAGATTGGCGCCTGCTGGCTGGTGACAGAGATGGGATTGATGGGGGTTACATACCCTTTGCGCTGGAATATGAGTCGCCTGGCAAGATAGCTTCCCTCAAAGCCTTCCACACTATCCCGAGAATTTCTACCAGTGTCGGCATTCGTAGACTTGAGCAAGGTCTTGAGCAGTGTATTCAGATCAACCAAGAGATGTTCTCGTTGCCCAGCCGCATAAAGATGCCGAGATATCCCATCCAGTCATGCTTTCCGGTCATCGTCAGTGCTCAGGCATCACTCGACCAAGGTAGGTAAACGGAGTGGCCTTGCCGTATGACGGTCCTACGGACAAGCTTCATTCGGTCATGTGCGTCAGCCTCAGTCTTTGGCCGAATGTTATGAAAACGTTCAACCTTGATTAACATTAGATCAACATGCTCTATCTACCTCTACTTCTTCCCCTTGCTCTATTTGTTCCATGTGCCAAAGGCCCTTCCAGGCAAGTCAACCCAATCCACGCCATGCATCGCAAAGCACACACACCAATCATTCTACTTCCCACCTCATATAGTGACTCCCTCCAGAATCCGACAAGCCTCGTTCATCTTCTCCGTGATCCCATCACAATTCGTCCAAGCAAACATATCAAAATGGCTTCCCTCTGTCAGCAGCACTTCCTCCACAAACCCAGGACAATACCCATCCCACCCAAGCTTCTCATCCCCACGATACACGTCCACAGAACTGATCCCCTCGACCGGCATAGGAACATGTTCCTTGGCCTTGACAAGCACAGCCCTGGGCGGCCTCTCCCACATGACCTCGGCCGTCTCCTTCTCCTCTTTAGAGACGTAAAAGTCCTTCTCTACCTCGTCGCCGCCGCCGGCGCTCTCACTCTCCACCGTGGTCCTCTCGTCGACATCACCGTACCCGGCAGCCTTGGGCACCTCCACATCCGTCTCACTCGCAGCCCCGCACCGAGGCATCTTCCACACCCTCACCACCTGCCCGGCCATCTTCATCGCCCTCTTCGCCAGCCTCACATTCTTCGGCTCCTCCGTTTCCAGCTTCTCATCTTCCACAAACCTCCCAATCTTGACCTCCGAACCTTTAGGCCAGACGGGGTACACGCTATCCACCAAGAGCAACCCCACAATCTCGATATCACGATCCTCCTCCCCGACCAACCTTGCAATCTCCAACGAAAGCAACCCGCCCAGGCTCCACCCTCCCAACAAGATCCTCCTCCTCTTCAATCTCCCTCCATCAGCGGTGGTAACATATGAATACGGCGCCTGGGCGGGATACTCCCTTCCCTTGGTAACGGTATTCCGAATCATTTGCAGGTACGCCGCCGCCATCTCGGGGACGCCGCCTTCCCAGGGCACACCGGAGTGGAAGCGCGGGTTCGCGATGCCGAAGACGGCACGGCCTGCGAGCTGGGAGAGACAGTGGTAGGCGAACGTTGTGCCGCCGCCGTCGTGGATAAGGATTAGGGGCGTGAGGCTTTGGCCGCGCGGGGTGGCCGGTTGGATGACTTCGCATTCTGTTGGGGCTGGGTGGGTGCGCATTTTTAGGGGGTTTGTGAGGGTTTTGATCCCTCGGGTGTGTTTGTGTGTGTTGAGTTTGTGAGTGAGGGATTTGCAGACAGTGATGGTTGAGTGGAAAATGGCTGGGTGAGTGAGATTACGGTATCGCGGGCCGATCTTGAAGTCGCGATCGGAGAAGTGCTGACAATGATGCGGGGATTCCAGATCCGAACTACCTCGCTCACTCTCTCTTTCGGTTCACTTGGCAGAAGACGTTTTGGAGGAGGTTGAAAATATGAGAGGGTGAGAGATATTTGAAAAGAGAAGAAGAATGTCCGCAGTGTAATATGAACGGGGAGAGACAACGTTCAGTGAGATTGGAGGATGACTGAGGCGATGATGAGAAAAGGAAAGAAAAAAAAGATGAGATGAGATTTGCGCACGTCGCAGAGTCACTACTGCGCCCACCTTTGCAGTTACAGCTTTCCAACAGGTTCTCGAGCACATGCAAGACGGACTTCGAAGGATACAGCTGCGCCCAATCGCAAGTAGCAGCTCACTCATCACCCCCCCCAGTTCCTCCAGTTCTTCCAGTTCTAGGCCACAGAGCAGTCTGCAGCGGGGCGCGGGGGGTTCTGTTCCCTTCCGCATCGGCGTTCGGCGGTCCTGTCTTCGGAGGGGGGGGATGGGACCCACCGGTTCGGGGGTTTTTTCAATTCATGTGCTGCATTTATGTCGCCGAGTCGGGGGCCGAACATTACTCTTTGTCACTTTTGATCAAGAGACATTATTCTGGCGTTCCACTTCATAAAAGACTGATCTTATCACCATCCAAAGGAACCATTGATTTCACATATCTTCACTCACAGCAATAAACCCGAATCATAACTGTCTGAAGATGGACCCAACGCACAAGTCAAACCCCCCTGTACTTGGAACAAGACACTGATTAGATTGTCACTGCAAAGTAAATTCCCAATATACCTCTTTTCCATCATTTCTCCATGAACGTGATTCCATTCGATGCAATCTAGTGTAGATCTACTCACATCATACACTCAAGGAACCTCCTCTCCTACGCCCTGAGTGAATACTTCAAAAACATCTTCTCCCTTGGCTTGGACGCAGAGTGCTTGTTCCGATCCACCGAGTCCTCGGGCACCCTCGCCATCTTGTTCCCCTTGGCGTCCACTAGGTGGTAGTCGAACCTTGCGACGAAGAGCGCCGTCGTGACAGCCATTTCCATTTTCGCAAACTGTAGCAAGAATATTAGCATGTGTGACTATACGGAGGGGCCGAATCACCAAAAACACCAAAACTATTCAACTTGAAGGACCCCAGAGGAGCAAGTCAAGTAGGTCAGGGGATGCAACACCAAAAAGAAAAAAGACTCACCCTCATCCCAAGACACGGATGCCTCCCAGCACCCCACCCAATAAACGCATGCGGATCCTTCTTATCCTCCTCCCGCCCAGGCAAATACCTTGCCGGATCCCACCGCAACGGCTCCGGGAAGAAGCCCGGATCCATGTGCGTGGTATCAAAATGATACACCACATACGAATCGTTCGGCACAACCTCACCGCTCCCACCAATAGCAACATCCTTCCCGCTCCCGTTATACCGGAACCCGCACCCCGTAATCGTATGCCGAATCGTCTCCTTCAACCCCAAATCAATCATCGGAAACTCGGCCTCCCACGTCTCCATATCAAGCCTCCCCAGGATCTGTTCCGCCGTCTCCTCCTCGGACCGTCTGTGTCGCGCAATCACACCGTCCACCTCCTTCTGCACCTCCCCATACCACCTCGCCTCCGTCGCCATGAAACACAAGAGATACGCGGCGTTGATCCCGCTGTTGATCAACCCCGCAAACAGCGCGCCCACGATAAACGCAACCATCTCGACCGTGCTGTCCCCGTTCTCCATGAGATACTGCAGCGCATCGCTCCCGGGCACCCCGCGATCGTTCCGCTCCTTGATGATCTTTTCCAGAATCATGTACATCTGCGCACCGCTATACACCCGCCTCAGGTGCCCCACCGTCGGCATCCAGGGGAACATGACTTTCGTCGCCGTGCTCGCGCCGTCGATCCCCTCGAATATCCGCAGCACGCGCTGCAAGAGGTCCTCGTCCTCGGCGATCTCGTCGCAGCCGACCATGCGCATCGTGAGCTTGAAGACGAGGCGGTACATATCCTCGAACGGATCGCTGATGCCCTCCGTCTTTGAACTGGCGATGTTCGTGATGGTCGAAGTCTTGCCGATGCGGGCGGCGAGTTCGTCCATCGTGTCGCGCGTGTCCTTGATCAGCAGCGGGAGGCGCGTGTCGAGGAGCTCTTTGCGGAGGAGCTTGACGAGGTTGCGGTTGAATTTGGCGCCGAAGCTGTCTTCTTCGGCCTGCGTACCGTTTTTAGCAACGTCGATGCGCGGGGTCGCGTTGAAGAGGGCGCCGTATCTGGTGATGAAACGGTGTTAGTTGAATCCCAATAACCCCCAAATCCATCGCATCGCCAACGCCAACCACATCCCAGTCCCACTCCTCCCCAGCGCCCACGACACAAAGAGACAAAAATGTGAACTCACCCCTTTGTAAAATCCAAATCGCGACTCTCAAAAAACACATGCCGCCCGGCGTCCCCAGACAACCCCACAATCCTCATTTTCCCGAAATAAAAACTCCAGTTCCCGAACCGCCCGGACCGCGCCCCTTCGGCCAGGAAATTCCCCCGGTCCGTGAAGAAGCGCGGCGTGCCGAGGACGGGCCACCCGCGCACCACCTTGGGCGCATTGCGCGGGAACGAAGGGCGGTAGGCGAGGAAGCCGACGGCGTAGGCGAGTCCCGTGAGGAGGAGGACCCAGATGGACGTCGGCCAGCGTTGGGGGTGGAGGAGGGTTTGGGTTGCTGCTGTTGCGAGGGACATTGCGGCGACGTTTGCCCCTTTTTTGCAAATTGTTGATCCTGCGCGTTGGCCTAGTTCTTGGTCGTGGGGAGACCCTTTTCTTGAAGATCGTCCTTCTTATCTGGCAATGTCTCCTTTTCCAAAAGGGAGCCCGACGAGCTCACGAGCAAGATGAGATGAAAGCTCCGAGAGAACAACTTCAACAAAAGAGAGTTGCAGACGCGGGAGAACAGAGAAAGTAAGAAGAAAAAAAAAAAGGTAGGAACGATATCAGTCTGCGTAATAAGAGAGCAGATGGAAGTTGGGTGTGGCTCCAGCTGAGACGAGTCCGTTCGAAACGCTCGGGTAAAGAGGAGCGAGGGGAAGGAAGATGGGACTAACAAACCAAATGACCACCACAATTAAAGTATCGACTAGCTGATACCTATATCCTTGTCATTGAAAACTCACAAGACATCAGCACCTTTTCCCTAGTACGGATACTGACTTGGGGGGGCCCGCGCTAAGGTAAAGCCAGAGCAAGCGTGGCAAAGCTGCCGGAGGAACTTTGGAACTTTGGGAACCTTTGTTCCTCTTTCTTTCCTTGCCGTCACTTGGAACCCCCTCATCTCAGTCTCAAGCAAAATAATCGGGTAGATCCCTACTACGTCGACGCACCAACCTAGAATGGGGTACACGCGCAACCTTCTTGAATTCCCGCCTGGCCGCACCAGGTCCCTAGATTCCCTGAGGAATCCCTGAGAAGCCAGAGAGTTTCTCCAAGAAAGATGTCGTGCGGCGTGGCAAAAAAAAAAGCCAAACCATTTCGTCAAGGGTAAGAGCTCCGGCGGCGGGAGAATAGAACGATACCCGCGCCCCCGCCCTCTTCCTCCTCTTGACGGGTTCTTCTGGCTGGTGGGGTGTACGTGATGGTAAATGATGCTCTCGAGGACTTGGGGATCCATAGAAATGCTCACGAATACGGAGCTCTCAATTGGGTAAACGTCCCGCCCCAAGGGTTCACAGGTCCGCGATCTGCTTTCCCCCTTCCTCGACGACCTACATTGCACTTGCAGGGCCCCTAGCTCGAGTAGCTGCATTCCCTTGCCATTCAACAGTGTAAGTGAATAGACACCTAGCTGCAGAAGCATGCAGAGCAAGCAGCGGGGAGGCATATACCTCTTCGCCTCGGCGGTTGACTCTTGACTCTTTGAGTGCTGTACCAACCCAAAGGCCGGGAAATACCAAGACATCTCTCAAAAGACCCCCGGCCAGATCAGCCGCTAGTGGCAGACGGCGCACGGCAGATGCCTTAGCCGAAGGCGAAACTTTCCAAACGTCGAGAGGGGCAGGCAGGGGGACCGGGGTTGTCATTGGGAGTTGGTGCTGTAGACGTGCATATCCGTTGCCGTTTGGAGATGCGCCATCCCTGGGCACAGCTAAAGCATTTCCCTGCGTATTCGCACTTTGTAAACGAGTTTGGCGAGGCGAGACGAGGCGGGGCGCGTATACCGTACCTACGGATACATCCTCCACGAGTCGGTTCACCGCCCTTGACATAGGGTACCTAGAAGCATTGTTGATGCATCGGTTGGAAATACTCGGACATGGAGCTTCTTGGGATCAGGCTTTCCACTCTATCATCTGATCTACGGAAGACTCTTCACTCGTACGGATACACGGGTCAATGGACAAGTTGACCAAACAACAATTCAATAAAACGAACGCCTCGCTCGTAGACCACGGTTGTCTCGCACAACTCATCTCTGGGGGGGCTTCATTCTCCGCGTTCTGGAAACTTTGGAATTCCCTTTCCTTAGTTCCTTACATCCCACCCGTCCCTACCGGTACTATAGAAAAAGAGACTTTACACCTGCGCCGGGATTTGAACCAACAACCCAAACGGTTTCCCTCTCATATCTTCTTCATCTCCTCTCCTGAAATAGACTTCAACTTGCATTTACCCAGACAGCCGCAATACCACCCGTTCATACAAAGTCACCAACCCACCAACCCATCAAACCAATGAACCATCTCTTCTCGTTCATCTACTGCGTCGGTATGCTCCCGCGCGTCGCGTGGCTAAAGTTCCCGATTGGCAGAACCACAATCATTCATCACCAGTCACCAGTCACTAGTTTCCTTGAGCCTTACTGCCAGTCTCCAAGTTAATCTTGCTCAGAGTAGTGGCTCGTCATCAAATGCGAGATACCAAAGTCATCATCATCATCATAGACTTGTGCCCGAGGAGAGAGAAAAAAAAAGAGACCAAGTCAAGGATTCAAGCTCTTGAAATCGTATACTTCTAATAAACCTAATGGAAAAGGGGTATCGTCTAACAATGCATGCTATGCCACCACTCGGATCCTCACAAGACCCTCAACAATCCGGTCCAATGTCTCCCGTCAAACCTATGATCTAACAAAGTCGAGGAGCAGCACGTTTCCTCTCCATCACGAGACCAACACCAACATCCACAACATCGCGTCCAACAAGAACCATGCGACCCAAGAACCGTCAGCTCACTAAACAGCCTCCCAATCCATAGCCTCAACCATGAAATCAAACTCATCCTCCTCCATCTCCACAACCCCTCCACCTACGCCACCACCGCCAGCACCACCACCACCACCGGCCCCCATCTCCGCCTGCACCCACTGCTCCGCAACCGCATACCCAGCATCGAACCCAGCAAAGATGTACCTAAAAATCCTGTCCAGGTCATAGCTCTCCAACGGCGCCGTCCCAGCCCTCTCCCTCGCCGCCATGCTGCTCCTCGCACCCCTCACAGCACCTCTCCCCGCATTCCCGTTCCCGTTGCCGCTGTCGTCCGGGTCGGCCGGGTCCTCGGCATACTTCCACCGATTCCGCAGCTCCTTGGCCCTCAACAGCTGAAACACAACCTCTCCGCTCCCCAACGCCTCGTGGAGCGGATTATCCTCCTTCTCCAGCGCAGCAATCACGTTCTGATGATACGTATGCGTCGCCTGTTGCGTCCCGCTCCCCTGCCTCATCGTCGTCGTCGTCGTTGTAGTAACCCACCCGTCCCGCGAAATGGTAATCCCAAACACCCCCATCAAATGCACCAACGCCCGCTCCAGCAACATGTAGTACTCGTAAAAGTCGAGCTTGAACATGAGCTCCGCCTCCTCGGCGTCCGTCTCGCCCCCGTACAGCTGGGATCCAGGCCGTGCTATGGCGTGGTGGTATCCGTGGCTCAGGTACGGCAGCTTCCACTTCAGTCTACGGACGATTTGGATGTACCGCTTGAACTCCTGCTGCGCCGAGGGCCCTCCGCTCGGTCGAGGTGTGTGAGAGGGGGTTGTATTTGTGTTTGTGTCCCCGTTGCCGTTGCCGTTGCCGTTGGGCGTAGCTGTCCCAGGCGTAGGAGCAGTCGTGGCGGGTCGGTAGGCGCCGCTCTTGATCGGGGAAGGCGGTCTCGGTGCGGCGGGCGTGATGACAGAGGAATGGTACTGGTTTGACTGGTATTTGTACGAGGGTTGGGCTTTGCCTCGGGCGGCCCAGATGGAGTCGCCCAGGCCCTTCTTGGTTTTCGAGATGCCGTTCATTTCGAATCTGGAGGTATCGGCCGGCTGGGCGTGGACAGAAGCGTTCCGTTTCGTTGCTTCTCTCTCTGTCTCTCGTCTTCGGGATCGCTTGCAGTCGCTTATGTTGTGGACGGGCTTTCTTCACAGATAGTCGATAGTCGATCTTGCGTATGAACAGACAACGTAGGCAATTGTGTTCGAATCCCAAGAAATCGGACGATGGCTCACGACGAAAGCTGGATCTTTGGATGGCTGGCAGGTTACTTTGGTGGCTTTGGACGGATGAAGACAAATAATAGATTGTAGAGACTGATGGTTGGAAAGAATGTCTGCGAGAAACAACATTGCCTGCAACAGGCGACAAAGTAATCGAACAATGGACAACGGGCGTCGGCAGCCCCTTTCGTGTCTCACGTCGTTGTTGGTTCGGCCGGCGTCTATCGACCTTTGGAAAAGGGAATGGAAGCCGGGAAGTTATCGGGTCAGCCTTTGGGGTAATGGATGGTGGGGTTGGAGCATGAGGGTGGGCACAGGCAGTGGTAGTTCCAGGCAGGTGCAGCGGGGAGACGCGCCTGACGCGTGCCAAGGGAAGCTCCCAATCCCTGGAAGGAGGGGGAACCCTCAGGTCATGATGCCTTACCTCAGCGCCCAAGTTCCCTACGACTGACAATTAATTAGGTTCCATCACAATCCATCCAGGATGCCATCTCCAATTTCCTCACATCATCAATCTCATACTCCGACTTGAGTGTGTACAAAGTGCCCTCAGGCTTGTATTGTATGTCGAAATCGTACTCGCACGTATTTCTAGGATATACAGCTTCAACAATGCCCCGTCAACCACGCAATAAATCCTCCAACGCCGGGCCCGGTTACCGTGACTCTGATCCAAGAACGCCTTCATCAGCCATCCGGCCGGTCTACTACGCCTTCTTCGTAGCCTTGGCTGTGCCAATATGGGTATTATGAACCTGCTTCGCATTAGCATCGGGTTTGTTACACTAGATCCTTGATGAGAACTCACTTTGGTAGCAAAACGCAAACTCGTCACCGTCTCCTTCAGATGCGCCTCCAACGGGCTGACCATCACAAACATGAGCGTCTTGCTGTTACCCCCAAGAGAGTACTGAAGCAAATGCGTCAACTTGGAGTTGCGATATGGAATGTGCCCGCTCTTCTTGCCGAGCGCCTCAATCACATCGCCGAGACACGACAGAGACTTGTTGATGTTCTGTGTCTCCCTCATCCTGGCGCCCTCGGCCTGCGAGTGTTTGAGCCGCTCAGAGCCCGCGAGGTCCACCAGGTTCAGTGTACCCTCGCACCGCTCTCCCGTTGCCGAATTGTAGCCAGACAGCTTGAGGATGAAGACGCTGTGCGAACGCGACGACCGCTCGTTGGCCTTGGTAGCCGCCACCGATCGGTTGTTCTGCGCCTCAGCGAGCATCACCTCCACCGTATCGGCCGAATCAAGTGACACGGTCTTGCAGTTGAGCACTGCCGTCTGCTTGCGAGCATCGTCGTGCCGGATCTCGAGTTTGCGCACCTTGCCGTCTGATTCGCGGCTGTTGGGCGTCAACAAGTCGTTGAGCTCCTCATTGTACACCTCAATAAAGGAGCCCTCCATCTTGTAGGTCCACTGCTTCTCCTTCAACTTGGTAACCGTGTCGTAAATCATGTGAGTCGCGCGAGGAATCATGCCGTCTGCAGAAGACATGGTGTGTGTCTTGCCAGACCCCGTCTGGCCGTAGCAAAAGATGCACACGTTGTAGCCGTCGAGTGCGCTTTGCACGAGCTGTGAAATCTCGTCAAAAACATCTTGATTCTGGGCTGATGGGTCAAACACCCTGTCAAATTCAAAGTTGATGTTCTTGTTCGAGACATCGCCAAAGCTGTTGACTTCCTGCGTCTGCAATGCGATCTCGGCGGATGTCTTCTCGTCGGGAAAGGTGACCTTGGCCGGCGCACCCTCTGACGAACTCAGTACAGGACGGACTCTGCACATGACACGAATATTGCCCTTGAGCTCTTGGTACTTGTTGAAGAGGACGCGGCGTTCCGTCTCCTCCTTGATGAGCTTCTCCTCGGCCACTTGGGCCGCCTTGAGCGCTTCTTGCAGTCTGGCTTCCATGTTGGAGAAGGAGTCCGATTGAGCCTTACTGTCTGACTCGAGAAACTCGACATGAGACTTGAGCGAGTTGATCTTGGCCTCGAGGGTGACGTTGGAGGCAGAGAGTTCCGAAATGCTGGCCTCAAGACCCTTCTTGAGACTTTGCTCGCGGTCCAAATCTCCCTTGAGTGTCTCTACCACGCCTCTCATTTCCGATACCTCTCTGTCCTTCTTCTGAAGGATGGCGTTGAGATCTTGCTGCTCATGACCAAGCCGTGTTCGTAAATCTTGCACCTCCCTCGACTTCTGGCGACGCTCTTCCTCAATTTCGGCCTTGAAATGTCGCTCAAGAGCATCCAAAGCCTCGCGGTGACTCGCCTCCGCTCGCTGCGTCTCATCCTTGAGCTCGCGCCGAAGTTCGTCGAGCTCATGACGATGTTTGCGAGCCTCGTCCTCGAGCTCATACTTGTGACTGCGTTTTTCCGTCTCCGACTCAATTGTCAGTTTTTGCATCTGGTCGCGCATGTTGTTGATTTCATTTTGGAAATTCCCATTGCGGTCTTCGAGTTTGTCTCGTTCCGCCTCGAGTTCAGATACTGCCAGCCGATTAGTTCAGTCCGCGCTAAGGTAGCTAGCTCATCGTCCGAACTACTACTACTCACTTCTCTTCTTGTACATCTCCACTCGCTCGTCCATCAACTCCTTGTCAGAGAGCATGACAGTCATTGACTCCTTCACCTGTTTAAACTGCGAGTCAAGCTCGGCAACCCTGCCCTCGACATCCCAGCCTACGAATTGAGTCAAGTTAGAATCTTTTGTGAGAAAGTGAAGTCTAGAAGGAGAAGGGGATCTAGCTGGGGATCTCGAGTCCTTGATGGCTATGATTGTTTCTTCGAGTCTTTCCATCATGGCCCTCGATCGCTTAGAATCTGGCGAAGGCGTGACAGGATCGGTCATGCGACTGGCCTGCCTCTTCTTGGGCGACAGATCTGGCGGTTTCATGAGGGCCCTGCGTGATGACGCGCGCATGGTGACATTGTCCACTTGCGCGATACTCGCCATAGTCGAGATGGAACTGACGCTGGTGTCTCCTCCATGTTGGCTGAAAACCACTTGATCTTCATCTTGTGCTGAGCTTGTCGTACTGGCGTCGTCCTTGATGGATAGTGCGCCAAACCGACTGCTAAGAGAAACTTCTCTGTGCGAATGCATTTGTGACGTGTGACTGGCATGTCTAGCCTTGCTAGGCTGAAATTCAAGGGGTCGCAGAAAGTTCAGTCGCTGGGAATGCAGAGCCGTACCATGCTGTTGTTCTATTGGTCCATCAAACTCTTCCTCTGATCGATGACCGTATGCCGTGCGCGGTCTCGTATGCGGATTGGCGTTTCGGGTCCGGGGCTGTCCGTGTACCGACTTTGAGTGAGCAAGGGAGGATTTTGCACGTTCATGGCCTCGGGGGCCGACGCTCGCGCTCGCGGAGAAGCTGCTGCTCTGATTGTATCGTGATGTCGTCGTTCCATTTCGAGGTCTGATATTATCTGGGTTTTTGAGCTGCTACGAGTCAGCAAGCAAACTACATGTGGTTGTAGTGAGCGAGCATTGGGCGGTACACAACGCAGCTCATCCCTGTCGTCCGTTTCGTCGTCGCATTCCATGGCCCGGTAGCATTCGGGGGTTTGGACCTCGGCGTCTAGTAGGGAGTCGAATGCCGCTACGTGTGGTGTCACCGTCGCTTTGTGATCCCAGCCACAATTGGAGTCTCCCGGAGATGCTGCGCATATACGTTGGCGTAGGTACTGAAGAACCGTTTCGAGGACGAGAGCGTGGTCGACTGAGGGTATTCTGATCCCAGGGAAATGGAAAGGACGCAAGCAGCTTTTGCCAGAGGAACAGTCGAGGAATGGACTGGAAGACAGCCCGCCAGATATGCCGTATAGAGTGGAACAGGTGCACCGCTATCCAAAGGATCATCCGAAGACCGTCAAGCCGGAGAACGATGCTGGAGGTCGTAGTCGACTCGGGGGCCATGTCCAAGGAGATGATGCTTCGACGTCGGTGATTCGGGATGAGGATGCGAGGTGGAGGGATTCACGGACACAACGCAAGACAACGAAACTGGAGGGGGGGGGGGGCCTACCTCTGCCAATGTCGACCCGGGCACCCGCCTGACAGAAGGGGCCCTGGCGATACCAGAAGCACCCGCGCCTGCCGCCGCCGAGGATGGCTTCGCCGGGTATTCGCCTGCCCTCTCGGCGAGGGTCTTGTGGTGCTTGGTAGCCGAATGCTCAGCTGTAGAAGGCACGGTCAGCAGCCGCAACCAGTCATGCCAGCGCAAGCCGGGAGGGTAGTAAGACCAACCTGGCTTGGGGACCTCCCTCTTCAGGTTCATGGCGCTGTTGAGGGAGCCAATCTTGGATGCGCCCGGCGGCGGTATCATGGACGGGTGCGCGCGCGCGCGTTGCTTTGCGCTTCGTTCATTTCGGAGAGGCCAGAGGCGAAGGCGCCTGGTCGTGGGAGGTTGCTGTGAGGGCGCATGACGGAGGATCGGAAGTGGTGCTGCTGCGAAGGGAGATGTTTGTTAGCTGCGTATGGTTCGTCGTGGCTTTGCTATATGTTGCTTCCACTTTGCGACATTCCCAAAGCTTTCCTGTCCCGCATGTGAAAGAGAAACATACCGTATTCTCCGCAGTGTCCATGTTGAGGATGCTGTCTACGCGACGAGCGACAACGGGTATGATGATGTGGGACACGAGGAGCAGCGCTCCAGTTCTGGACGCGGTAGGAGAAGACGTTGTGAAGTTGGAGCAGGCATGCGGCAAGGAGCAGCAACGGCGGGAATGGCTCAAAAGAAGAGAGAGCCCACAGCTATGATTGCAGTATGGGGAGGGGTGTGGGTTGTCAATCGTGACTGGTGGAGAGGTGCATCACCAGGGTCTGAGTGTTTACTGTGAATTGTGTACACAGTGGAGGCGCTGCCACAATCGCACACAACTGCAGCGGCCGGGGGGTGGGGATGGCTGCCCGGGGCAACGGGATTTGTGCAACGCTGACATAAGACAGACAAGAGACGCTGACATAAGGCACAGTGCCTTAGGTAATCATCCTCGCTGCATCTGGACTGTCACTGTCCGCCTTCCTGCCTGAGGCAAAGAAACCATACATATCTTCCGAGGTCTTGCCGGGAAACTACTTACCTCAGCAGAAACAGATGCAGCTGTCCTGATATGGTAAGCGGTCGCGCTGCAGCTCCTCTTCTTATCACTGCGTGCCACTGCATCCCCGTCCCGCAGCCACCTCTGGCGCAACGCAACGTGGTGGTTCCTTTTTTTATTTTATTTCTTTTTTTTTTTTTACCTACTCTTTAGATTTCACATGTCACTGCTGGCCGTCCGCCGCACCATGACGTTGGGAAGCTCATTCGCCAGCTCACGTCGCATCTGAGATTTTCGTTGTCTCGTTGTTCCTTCCCAACGGACCAGGAATTCGGTGCTGGGGGAAGAACCACAGCGACCACGAAAGTTGCGTGACACGAGAGCAGTAGCAGCAATTGCCGAGTCTCACTCCATTTTCTGTTTCTCCAGCCTTGCCCCTCCTTCTCTGGTCTGTCTGTTCTTCTCAACGTCCTTGCGTCGATCCGCCCTTGGTACGCCAAGTTCTCGACTAAACAAAAACACCACGACCGTTGCGATCCGGAGCCTCATGTCGCGGTGATTCGCCCGCCTCTGCCTTACTTCTCCGCCGTCCCCGTCAGCTTGGACTTATACGACCATTCCATCTCACTGTCACACCTCCCACACCACCTCGCCCACAATGGAGAAGTTTAGCCAGTTCCGCGACAAAGGTAAAGACAAACCAACCCAACCCACCCATCACGATACCCTCAAGACGCCAAACTAACACCCAACAGGATCGGGCATCTCGCCCTTCATCCCCGTCAAAACAGCCCTCTCCCCCCTCTCCTCAATCTTCCACACCTTCCTCTTCTTCATCCGCCTCCCCTCTTCCTAACCTACGCAGCAACCTACTTCCTCTTCCTCCAACACCTATGCCCCTTCCTCCCCGTCGCCGTCCGCAAAGTCCTCCTCTGGGGCATGATGGGCATCCCCGGCATCTGGTGGGTCGACCTCCAGCTCGACGGCGTCCGCCGCGGCACCCTCGCCGACCAACCCCCGCAGCGCTTCCCCACCCGGGCTCCGTCATCGCCGCAAACTTCACATCCCCCATCGACGCCGTCTACCTCGCCGCAATCTTTGACCCCATCTTTACCATATCCTACCCAAACACCAGATCCGTCGAGCAAATCTCCCTCCTCCGCGCCGTCTTCTACGCCCTCGCCCCCGTCCGCTTCGCCCCTCCGCCTTCCTCGTCTCGAAAACTCACCGACCTCGCCGCCCTCGTCGCCCGCTACCCGGACCGCGTCGTCGTCGTCTTCCCCGAAGGAGGCACCACAAACAGCAAAGGCGTCCTCCCCTTCACACCCTCCCTCCTGGCCGTCAGCCCCGAAGTCCGCATCTTCCCCGTCAGCATCCGCTACACCCCCGCCGACGTAACGACCCCGATCCCGGGCCGCTGGGCCAAATTTCTCTGGGACCTGCTCTCCCGCCCGACCACCTGCATCCGCGTCCGCGTCGCTGAGAGTATCCTCAACTCCTCCGCCGCCCAGACCAACGGCGTATCGTCTTCGGTGGCCGGCGATACCGCGCAACGAAGAATCGGGGCTGGGGGCGGCGATGCGCCGGCGCTCTCGATCGAGGAACAACGCGTGCTGGATAAAGTTGGGGAGGCGCTGGCCAGGCTGTGTCGGAATAAGCGCGTCGGGTTGACGTTGCGTGATAAATCTGCCTTTATCGAGGCGTGGAACGGACGGAAGTGAGCAGCAACCCAACCCGGAGCCTCTCACTATCAACCCCCCAACAAAAGCGGAGGAGGGGGAAAGGGAACGGTAGTTTGGCAAGCTTGGCGGTCCGTCGTGCTTTTACGTTTGTTGTTCTTTATGCCGCGAGGTATGATGTGTTATTGCATAGCTAGGAGCTTCGGAGGCGCTTGTCGTGCCAATGCTTTTCCCGGAATCGTTTGGAAAGGTGAAGAGAAGCAAGGGAAGAACGAACAAAAAGCAGTATGGGCGAGCTTCCGTTAAAGAAAGCCGTTGTGTAAACGTAATCCAGGTGTGGACGTTTTGTAGTGTGTTTTCTGGAAACTACGCAGTATACCACGAGTATTGACATTCACATTCAACAATCTTTTGCCTCCTTCTTTTTCATATCAACACGTGTTTGTCAAATCTATTGGTACGAAACCACCTCTTCATACGATTTGGTGAACCACGTAAACAAAACTCCGATTTTGGGGACTACCTTTTCCGAAGCCGTACAAGAAGATGGTATAACAGTGTAGAAAGAAACCTCTAGTAGAAAGAAAAAAAATTGAGGAAACAAACCCCGCCGCTCCCTTTTTTGAATTCCGCCAAAAAGAAAATTGACCAAATTAAGGGGGACCCCGACTCCCCTTCTCTCCCTCTCTCCTTTTCCTCGCTGCTCTCTATCCCACAGACAAAAGGCCTTAGATCTTGCCGTCCGTGACACATCCAGAGCTGGCATCGCTCACAAGAGCAGAGTACTTCTTGAGCGTACCCTTGGTATACTTGGGCGGCGGCGCCGTCCACTTGGCCTTCCGCTCCGCCATCACAGCGTCCGACACGTTGGTATCGATCACCCTCTTCTCCGCGTCAATCGTAATCTCGTCGCCGTCCTGCACCAACCCAATCGGTCCGCCCTCCATCGCCTCCGGCACAATATGTCCAATCAGGAACCCGTGGGAGCCGCCAGAGAACCGTCCGTCCGTCAACAGCGCCACATCCTTACCCAGACCGGCGCCCATGATGGCGGAACTGGGCTTCAGCATCTCCGGCATACCGGGGCCGCCCTTGGGGCCCTCGTAGCGGATGATGACGACCGTCTTCTCGCCCTGCTTGATCTCGCCTCGTTCCAGTGCGGCGATGAAGCCGTCCTCCTCGTCAAAGACGCGCGCCTTACCCGTGAAGACGAGGCCCTCCTTGCCGGTGATCTTACCCACGGAGCCACCCGGCGCGAGCTGGCCGCGCAGGATCTGGATGTGGCCCGTCGGCTTGATGGGGTTGCTAAAGGGGCGGATGATGGGCTGGTCCTCGGGGAAGTCGGGCGTGCTGGCGACGTTCTCCTTCATCGTCTTACCGGTGACGGTGATGCCGGAGCCGTCGATGAGACCCTCCTTCAAAAGGAACTTGAGCAGGCCGGGGGTGCCGCCGATGCGGTGCATGTCGGCCATGACGTACTTTCCAGAGGGCTTCAGGTCAGCCAGGAAGGGCGTGCGGTCCGAGACGGCCTGGAAGTCGTCGACGGTCAGCTTGATGCCGACGGAGTCGGCGATGGCGAGCAGGTGAAGGACGGCGTTGGTGCTGCCTCCGAGGATGTTGACGACGACCATGGCGTTCTCAAAGGCCTGGCGGGTCATGATGTCGCGCGGGCGGATGTCCTCCTTCAGGAGGTTCTTGATGGCGGAGCCAATGTTTTCGCACTCTGCCTTCTTGGCGGGATCCTCGGCGGGGCTGCTGGAGCTGTGCGGCATCGTCAGGCCGAGCGTCTCGATGGCGGTGGCCATTGTGTTGGCTGTGTACATGCCGCCGCAGGCGCCGGAGCCGGGGCACGCGTTGCGGATGATGTCGAAGCGTTCTTCCTCTGTGATCTCGCCGGTGATGTACTGGCCGTAGGCCTGGAAAGCCGAAACGATGTCAATGGACTCGCCGCTCTTGCTGCAGCCGGGCTTGATGGTGCCGCCGTAGACCATGATACTGGGGCGGTTGACACGGCCCATGGCGATGGCGACGCCGGGCATGTTCTTGTCGCAGCCGGGCAGGGAGATGTTTCCGTCGTACCACTGGCCGTTCATGACGGTCTCGATGGAGTCGGCGATGATCTCGCGGGACTGGAGGGAGTAGCGCATGCCCTTTGTGCCCATGGAGATGCCGTCCGAGACACCAATGGTGTTGAACTGGTAGGGGATGAGGCCGGCGTCCTTGACGGACTTGCGGACGAGGTTGGAGAGGTCGAGCAGGTGCATGTTGCAAGGGTTGCCCTCGTACCAGACGGACGAGATGCCGACCTGGGCCTTGTTCATGTCGTCCTCGGAGAGGCCGGTGGCGTACAGCATGGCCTGGGAGGCGCCCTGGGATTTGGGCTGGGTGATGTTGGCCGAGACCTTGTTCAGCTTCTCGTCGGCGCGTCGGGGCGCAGTGGAGGAGAGGAGACGTCTGTAGAGGAATTGAGGTTTAGCTAATTGCCATTGATGGTCCATGGGGGCTCAATTGGGGGTTTCTTACGCATGGTTGGCAAAGGTAGGACGCCTCGTCGCAGCTCTAAGAGCTTGTGACTGACGGGCGATGGACCGGGAGAGCATTTCGTCGAGGGTATCACCGGGAAGCCCCAGGAGACGACACAGCGGAAGGGGGAGGAAAAGGGAAGGTGAGGTGTGTAAGAAGAGTGTTGTTGAATAGTTCAATTGAGTTCCCAATTGACCTCCTTTTTCGAATCCGTTTTCTCGATTCTTTTCCCCTTTTATATTGATGCCAGGTGAGTCACGAAGAACAGGAAAAAAGAGGTGCGGTGGAAGAAAGACCCGAGATCACAGGGACAGTCACAGGGACACGGCGAGCAAGAGACGTTGCGAGCGATGGTTTTTTTGGAGCAGCCGCTAGCAGCAGAGCGCCAGAGCCACAGGGGGGGGAAACAATTTAGGGCGATGTCGGCTCCTAAAAATTCTGGAGCTCCCCGCCGAGTGCTCCCCGCATTGAAATACCTTGTCGCTCATTGGCTGTAGCTGTGGTTCCGACTCTCCGTTCCCCCCCAGGTTTGGTGCCATTTGGCTGCGTTTTGCTGCGTAGCTTCGAGGTGAGCCACCGGCGTCGGGTGCAAGGTCAGCAAGGTCAGCCACGGTGTGCGACTGTAACCACACCACCACCAAAAGGTCGAGTGTAGCACATATTGGTGCATGGCATCTTCAATTGAGCTTTCGTAGAGTCTCTTCTCTATTTTCTGCTAATAAAGATATTCCAAGCTCTGAGAAGCAACAAGGTGTTGTGACATTGTTTCCAGCTTTACCTCATCAGATTACCTCACACTTATTTCCGATAAGCCCGGAATGCTTCCGGTCCCGGAAGAGCCCCGTTTTTCTACACCGATCCCGCCGGAAGTGGGTCGCGGCTACCCGGCAACGCGTGTGCTGCCTCCATATTCCTCTCCTACAATCGCAGCTCAGCTCCGTTACCTTAGTACCTTAGCTTCACTACGGAGACCGAGTAGCAATGGTGTTACAAATCAACACTCCTGGATATCAATTGACCACAATCGTCATAGACTCAGGGCTTCGTCTTATGCTCCTCGGTCGAATCCTTCTCCTTGAGGTCCTTCTCCTCCCTCCGCGTCAAAATCTCGTCAATCACGCCCATGCTCTTGGCCTCCTCCGCCGACAGGTAGTTATCACGCTCCATCAAGTCGTGGATCTCCTCCAAGCTGTACTTGTCGTGCCCAAACGACTTGTTGATGTGGCGCTTCATGATCTCGTTGATCTGCTTGCGGATGCGCTGGATCTGGTTCGCGTAGATGAGAATGTCCGACGCCTGGCCCTGCGTCCCGCCCAGCGGCTGGTGGATCATGACGGAGCTGTGCGGCAGCGCGTACCTCTTGCCGGCCTCGCCTCCCGTCAGGAGCAGCGCTGCCATGGAGGAGGCGGCGCCGAGGCAGACTGTTGATACTGGTGACTTGATGTATGTCATTGTGTCGTAGATGGCCAGCCCTTTCATGTATTTCGTCAGTGATTTATTTTCCATATTGCGCCATCCGTCTGCGAATGGAGTTGTCTGTCGAACCTGATGATACGGAGCCTCCTGGAGAGTTGATGTACATCGTAATCGCCTTGTCGGGGCTATCGGACTCGAGCCACAAGAGCTGTGCCACTATCGATGCGGAAACGGTATCGTCGATCGCGCCATTAAGGCAGACAATGCGCTCCTATATGTGCGTCAGCTTGATGCGCGCGACAACCTTTTTAAGTGTCTATGGGATCGTACTTGGAGCAGCTTGGAAAAGATGTCGTCTATCTGCGTGGTCAGCGAGGAGGGAAACGCCAAATTGCAGAAGCGGTCGCGGTGTACTAACATGTTCTCCAACCATTGGACTAATCAATTAGCTTTTCGCGACCTAGGTATATTCAAGTGGTCATGGGTGGACGAACCGAAACCTCGGTGATGTAGGGTAGAGGGATGTTTCCGACGGGTGGGCTGCTGCTACCGCCTCCTGCGAAGGGAGGGAAGCCTGGCACTGGGAAGTTTGAAAAGGCCCTGATGTGCTGCCGCCGCGGGACGGCTCTCAGGGCTCGGAATAACGTCCTTTGACAGTTCATGGCTGCGGGTCGCGTAGAAAAGTCGCGTGTGTGGTGTTGCAGTGTCAAGTCAAAGTAGAGAAGAATGCGAAAAAGCGGCAATCGACGGCAACAAGCGCTGGTGGGAGAGGTGTGACGTCCTTTGGGAAAGCTCTTTGGCGCTGCAACCCCCGAAATGCCCCCCTGTGCGCTCCCCGAGCTCCGAGCTTCCCCCACGCGTCCTCGTCTAAAAATTGCCCCGAGGCGCGTAAAGCTCTTTTTTGTCCGCGCCGTGTTCCAGAGCTGGGCCGCCACTCTGGGGAATCCCCTCCGAATCTTGAAATTTCCCAGCCGTTATTCGACGTGCTCTCCAATCGCATACCTATTGTGTTCCAGTAGAAACTCCCTCTTTTTCGAGACCGATCGAGCAATCGACTATACTGGCGACACTTTGCACGTATTGCTTCCTCCTTCGGGGGGCTCCCCCCTCGACCGCGATGAAGCCATTCCCAGGCATTCGCCGAGTGCCCAGAACGTCAGCTAGGAGCTATGGCACAATCTCCGATGCCAGAGGAGCGGGGCCCGAATTCCTCTCAAAGAAGTCAATAAGGGAGAAAGAGGCCAAGGCAGCGAAAAGGGCGCCGCCACTATCGAGAAAAGAGGCAAAAGCACAAGAGATACAAGATGCGCCAAAGCGCAAGGCAGAGGAAAGGCAGGCGCAATTCACCAGGAGGATTCAGGAGGTCTTGGGCCACGACGGAATCGCAAAAGATGTACGAATCGACAAGGAGAACAAGAAGGTCAGGACGTCGGCGGGCGACCTGCCCATCTCGCCCGTCATGGACCCGGGGTGGATGGATGTGCGTACGAGGTACCGGATGCCGAAGCCCAGACCGAAATCCAAGAGGCCACCTTCATTATCTTCGTCAGGGGAGGCACCGGCAAAACACAAGTACAAGATTAGAATGGGCTGGGACGAGAGGACGCAGAGCAAATCAAAGTTCATTGTCAAGAATAAGTTGCCCAACGGGGGCAGGTTCCGCGTCAAATTGGAACAGAACCCGTACGGTCAGTAGCGGGACACTCCCCGC
Organism: Colletotrichum fioriniae; assembly: GCF_027942845.1. NCBI lineage: Eukaryota > Fungi > Ascomycota > Sordariomycetes > Glomerellales > Glomerellaceae > Colletotrichum > Colletotrichum fioriniae. The sequence continues at coordinate 1,166,672 of NW_027076849.1, forward strand.
CCATTTGTACGAGGATACTGGGGAGCACAATGCTGATATGACGGACCTCTTGCAGTACATGCTCTCGCCTCGCCTATCCGATTCTGCCCCGTCACGGGGACGTCTCTGCCGAAATACTTTCTTCAAAACTTCAAGGCCGTTACGAACCCGGACACCAAGGGGCACTGGTTCATACCGGGCGACGTTGAAGTATCGTGGACACATAAAGAGGCCATGGAAGAGGAGCTCAGACAGCTTGATAATCTGGGGAATAGGTCAGAAGAGCTTGATGATGTGGAAAACGCGCCTATGAAACCGGAGGGAGATGGATCTAAAGAGCTCGACGGTGTCAAGGACGAACCCGGGAAACCTTTCAAAGAGGAGGGCGAGCTCGAGAAGTCTGACGGTGCGGAGGACGAGTTCAACAAAAGTGTCAAAGAGACGACCGGGTCCACGAAACCCGAAGAAAAAATAGTCGAACCCAAAAAGCAAAACGAAAATAAGCCTCACAATCACAATTCCGACACAGCAGCAGACGACTTTGAGAAGCATTTCGAAAACGTACTCGGATCCGAGAAGAACGGCAAAAAGGAGAAGAGCCACCGTGTCACAGCCGCATCAAATCGGACGACCCCCCCAAAAGAACTCCCCGAGGACCCCCTCGCAAAACAAAAAGAAACAGACCAGCTCCTCATCAAATCCCCCTCCGCCTACGTCGTCTCCCGGAAACCCATCATCGACTCCATGGCAGGCAAGCGCGGCAAGACGCCCTTTGGCGACGGGTGGAGGATGCTCCTCGGCAGGAACCAAAAAGTCATGAACTCGGATATCCCCAAACGCCTCGTCTGGCGCGAGGACATGGGCGATTTCGTCCTCGAGAACCTGCGCAAGAATATCATGAAGTATATCGACTACTACGTCGAGACGGACGAAGGGCACAGGTTGTCCATCCAGCCTCTCGAGACCTGGGAAGATGTCCACGACGCGGAGAAGCGGAGCTGTCTGCTGTGGTATGACGATGCCAACATCACCGCGGGGGAGAGTCGGTGGGATGAGTGGATGAAGGAGGGGAAAGTGAAGCCGTTTGCGACCTACGACGTCCCGGACGCAAAGTACGAAAAGAGTCTGCCCATCTACGATATCGGACGGCTCATGGGGCCAAAATACCTCGCGAAGCTGCGGGCGATACCCATGTTCCGCGAACACTCGCTCTTCGTCGTCAGGAGGAAGCGGTCGATCCCGCTGCACCTCTACCTGTGGAAGCTGCAGGCGTACATGGCCGAGTATCCCTCTGCAGAAAAGATCGCCGAGCAATCTGCGGAGAAGCGAATGCTCGATAAGAAGAAGAGGGAGGAGGAGCGCCAGGAGGAGCGCCAGGAGGAGCTCGTTCAGGAGCAATACAGGCTGGAAGAAGAAGCGAGGGAGGAATATATACGGGCCAAGGCCGAGCGGGCGAGGATCATCCAGGAGAGAATCGAGCGGGAGATGCGCGGGTTCGATGAGCGCAAGGATATGACGCCAGAGGTTGCGGCAGAGCGCGGAGTCGGATTTGAGGCCGGCAGCACAGCTATATCGAGGGGTACAGCCGCCGCGCCCATGACCTCAGCCGACCTCGCCGCCCAGCTCACGGCGACACCTCGAGCCGCGTCTTCACCCAGTGCTTGGAGCAGCGCCGCCATTAAACCCGTACCTACCATCAAAGGCGACAGGAAGGCTGAAGTCCCTCAGCGGCCCACGCCCAAAACCAGAGCGGAATCTACGGCGAAGCGCTCGGCCAAAGCTCCTACGGCCGCTCCCATGACCGCGGCTGACTTCACTGCCCAGCTCATGGCGACACCTGAAGTCGGTTCCAGATCTGACTCTTGGGCCAGTTCCGCCGTCAAGTCGGTAGCCCCCGCCAAGGCCATCAACAAGGCCGGTTTGACTTCACATCCCTCGACCAAAGTTGATGGTGAATCTACACCTCAGCGTGCCGGTACCACAGCCGAGACTACAGCCAAGGCCGATGTCAAAGGAACATCGGAACCTAAAGCAGGAGCTACGAAGCCAAAGGTGAAGCCAGTCAAGCCACGCTGGTAGACCTGAACAGAGCAATTTTCTGTCCCCATCCAGGCAAAGGGTAAGTTACCTTGGGTAAAGAAGGAAGGAGCGATGGTTATTTCAGCATAGATGTATACTGCAGGAGCGAGGAGAAAGGATGCGTCGTTTCCATGTAAGAAGGTGCGACGAGAGTTGAAGAACTGGAGATGGAGCCATATACCCACGAAGGGAGACGCTTCGATATCGTCTCGAAGGAAAGGCAATACCCCAATCAGCATTATAATCAAACATATTCATCAGTCAGGTGATGACATACCGATATCCGAGTCCTTGAAGCGGGTTCCTTGGAACGAGTGACCTTGAGGACAGTCTGATATCAAGTCAACCTGACATAGAAGCAATCTTAGTAGCTGCTAGGTTCAAATACTACCAGGTTTAGACTCTTTCCCACTCATCCTCATGCCTCCAGCGAAAGCTCACCTTTCATCAGCAAACATTTCCCACCATCACCTTCTCCAAGAAATCCAAAAGCAAAGGGGAGCTGCCTCTCCGGCCCTCCTGCCTCAACATCAATCAATTCGGTCTTGCCTTCCCACTCTGTCTTGTGCCAGATCCTCACGAATGCCTCCTTCCTGCCTTCTTTCCGTCCTCCTTCTCACTGATGCCAACCCCATCTTGGCCCTATAAAAACCTCTCTTCTTCCTCCCACGACTTCAACCTTACATCTCCAACCTTTCCTTCTTCCACAATTTCCATATGTCAACACCTTGAATTCCTTCCAAACTTCATTGCTTCCGATCTTTCTTGATTCTAACCTTCATTACTTTTAGCTTTCATTGCTTCTAGTCTTCGAAGCTTCTGGCCTCCTTCCCATCTGGCCTTCATCACATCCAGCCTTACAGCCATTACCTCTTGCCCTCATTGCCTTCAACCCTTTCTTCTTCTTCAAACTTTCATGACAATCTGCTTCCAACCTTTTTCACAACTTCAAACGCAATCAACATCAAACCTGTTTCCCAAATTCGTTGACTGCTTCCTCTTGCCACAGATTTCTCACTGAAGCTTTCTAGTCCCTCTCCAAATCAGCTTTCTTAGCTGGAGTATTTCACTGCAAGGTCGACAGGCATCTTGCTTGAAAAGCCAGAATGGCTGATGCGTCAATTCTCACTAACATTGGGGACCGAGTTAGGGTGAAGGAGAAGGCTCGTGAGTTCGGTCTTGGTATATTGCAGGAAATACCCAAGATTCTCCGACACATCTCCAACAGCAGTCACAAGCAAGATGTGAGAGACTGGGAAATCAACCTTCGTAAGTCTGTATTTTATCATCTTTTGGGGTTTGCTAACTTTCTCCTTAGTAAATTTGAAGCGTACATCTCTGTCTCGGGAAATTCTTGTCGGCGTCCAAGGCGAAACAGGTCTAGGGAAAAGCTCCCTACTCAATGAGCTTCTCCGAAGCGAAATTGTTCCAACGTCACAGGTGGAGGCGTGCACAGCAGCCGTTTGTATCTACGGATACAACCACGAGGTTGGAGAAAACAAGCCCTACAGGGCCAAGATCACGTTAAGAGCTGGGCGACTGTCGAAGCTGAGCTCACTGGCCTCAAGGAAGAGATTGCTGAATCAGACAATCAACATGAAGCTCAAGATGACGACGATGCAGACCACAGCGAAAGTTGTAGCTACTACAGTAAACGGAACATCGACATGGTTTGCGCTTGGTCTGGTCTGAAGGAGGAAGACATCCGAAATCTATCGCCGATTGAGATCATGCAAAGGGGCAATTTCAATAATATTCGCAATCGAGGACTCCGGCTACCTACCGACGAGAAAACTTGCAGCAGAATCTATTCAGCCCCCAATGCGAACAAGTTCAAGAAAATTCTCAGGCCTTTCGCGGAGAGCATGGACCTGAACTCACACCGAACTCAGTACTGGCCGTTAGTCGAGCAGATCGAGGTATACCTGAAGGCTCCGATTCTCCGTCATGGAATCAAACTCGTTGATCTTCCCGGCACGCAAGATGCTCTGTCATTCCGGGCAGAGATTGCTGAGACGTTCCAAGATCGACTGGCGAAACAGATTGTCGTTTCTCCGGCGTCCCGAGCAGGAGACAACAAGGCAGCCGCAGACCTCATCTTCACGGAGAACGATTTAATGAAGTTCCATTTAGACAACAAGTTCAAAGATGATTCTCTCTGCGTCGCGATCACAAAGATCGACGACATCCAGACTGCGAATGCCGCGGAGGAGTTCCCGACCAGAGAGATCATAGAGCTACATCATCGTCTGAGAGGTGCACCGTCAGAAGAGTCTGAAGATGACGAGTTCAACTCTGAGGCCGAAGACTATACACGAGTGTCTGTGAAGAAGAAGGGCGGCAGCAACAAACGCAGACATGCCTCTGGTGCTTCGAGAGATGGCAAGAGACAGAAAGTTGACTCCTATGAAGACGACGAGTCCATGACGACGCAGCTAGTTGAGGCCCAATTAGAAGAGGACCAGGCGATGGAAGAGGGCGAGTCTCGATTGAAGTATCTCTGCATTCAAGAACGGAACCGCAAAATGGTACGGAACGTCGTCGAAAGCCTGCTGAAAGCAGCAAAAAGCCACGCGTCATCGCAAGCAATTGCATCGTCCTTACCCGCGGTCGTTCCTCTAAGCAGTCACGCTTACAACGAGATGAAGAAAGGCAAGAATGCGACAGGTTTCCCGACCCTCGAGTCGACTGGCATCCCGGCCTTGGGCAATTGGCTTACCGATACGTCTCTTCCCATCAGGGAAGCATGGGTTGACAGCGACCTGCACCATATTCAGGTGCTCTTCGACGCAGTTCATGGATGGACCCAGGATGAGTTCAATACTTTGCCCTTTCTCACCAAAGATGAGAAGAAGAAAGTTCGACAAGCAGTCCGCGAGGTCAATGATGACTTAAAGGTACTTAGGTTGACATCTATCACGAGAAGGGAACGGCCATGCTGATCTGTCATAGGAAATCATAAAGAAGGTGAGGATCAAGATCCAGCGCCAGTTAATCACCATGAAACCATTGCGGAAGAAGAATCTGGTAAAAACCTACGTCAAGATCCACGAGAACGGGGAAAATCAATTGGAAAGATCATTCAACAATCTCAAGCTTGCCGTCAAGGCGTGGGAAAGAAAAAACCCAAGAGGCCATGCGTCTTCTGCAGGTAAACATGAGAAGGTGCATTGGGGTACCTACAAGGCTTCTATTAGGAGACACGGCGGTCTTTATAGAACTGTTCCCAAAAAGGGCGCAGCCCGACGCACTTTCAACTGGATGGCCGACGTGTAAGTGCCACCCAAACATTCCCACCGACTTCCTTTGAGAGCTCAACTTACTAGGAAACAGGCACACATCATTCTGGCGAGGCCACCACGAGAAGTGGCAAACTGCATTCTCGCGGAACTTCCCCACACTCAAAGACAAGGTCAGGGGAACTGTCCACCTCGCGTTCGATCAATGGATCAGAATCTTACTAGGCAATGAGGAGCTTCCGACCTTATTCCGGGACATGGTCAGGAAGAACTCTTACAAAATGGAGAACGTCTTCCTGTTCTTCATAGACAAGATTGTGGCTAGCATGGACAACCTTCGCGGGAAGGCTTTGCGGATGTCAAAGGTTGACGTTCTCAATACTCTGACCAAGGAGATGAAGCCGGGTTTCGAGGCCGCGCTCAGCAAGAAGGGTATGTTATGTGGTCCAATGAACCTCGCACGGAAACACAATGACTAACTTTCAAGCAGGCCCAAGTATCATGAAGAAGCAGTCCGCGGAGATATCTGAGCACGTGGAGAACATTGGTTTCGGCATGTTCGAAATGGTCCGCGATGACCTCGAGGTAAAACTCCGAGACGAGGTTCATCAGTTAATGCTTGCAACCCGGCGTTACTGGCAAGATTCCAAGGAGGGTTGTGGAGTGATGATGCACAAGGAATTTAAGCGCATTTCTACCCGTCTTTGCGCCAACGGAGCCAAGAAGAATGATGAAGGGACGGGCATCGACGAAGCGACGGAGAAGACACTCGTCGATATCATTGACGTGTGGCGAAAGGAGTGGCAGCAAGTTGAAGCGCAGCTTCCTCAGGCTGCGCCCTTGGTCGCATTCGATGACAACGACGATGACGATGATGCGGGCAATGAGTTTGCCAAGGAGGACGAGATTGCTCTTAAGATGGAGCCTGGTGTTGGCGAGGATTAATTTGCGACGGGGGCATTTGGAGGAGATGTTTCCATGGCAGACATGGCTTGCTTTCGTTTTCTTCTTCTATTTCGCGGGTTGATTTTGCTTTGCTTTGCTTTACCTTACATTTACGGGATGGTAGGGGCAAGTTTGGAAGAGAGGCAGGTCGATTTCTTATCTGGAGGCCAAAGCCGCTCATCAGGTTCTTGCCCCGCCTCTCCAAGGGCATGATTTTCGTTTGCATTGGGCTTTAGATAGGCATAGATTTCCTCAAAGTCGAGGCAGCATTGCAATTTACATAATTGAAGATAAGGTCCCAGCTCCTTGCAGTCAGTGAGCTTACGAGTATATAAGTTGAAAGTGCCTACTTACATAGGAACAGGACTTTGTGGGCGCTTGGCCACGCACACCAGAACATCTCCCGATGATACAGCTAGTTCTTCCCGATAGACATTATGCACGGAAGACTCAGACATTATAAAGACATCGAATTCGTGCAAGTGGCCCTGAGGAAGCTTAACTCTCTTACTCCCATCATATCCCCCCACTTGCATAACCTCTCGAAGCCAGCACCAAACCACCACAAGAACTTCCCAAAGCAACCAGCGAAACACATTTCCAAGACCTAAGAACTGACAATCTCAATACCACATTTTCCCAACCCTTGCCATTCCCAAATCCCTAGCCCCACCACAGACCCCATTTCTGCCCCTCCACCCAACTGTACCTGCCCCGCGCCCCGCACCTCAAAAAATCCATCACGAAAACCCTCATCCTCCACAACAGCTCCCCCCACGCAGCAATCAAACAAGAGTCCTCTCCTTCGCTCTCGTCCCCAACCAGAGCTGCTTCAAGCAATTCTCAATCATCCAGCGTCGATGGTTTAGTGGTAAAATTCTCCGTTGCCATCCAAGCAGCGTCGGGGAGCCGGGGGTTCGATTCCCCCTCGACGCAATTCTTTTGTTTTTTTGGGGGTTGTGAGTGCTGCTATGTGATGAGTGAGTTGTTTTTGATGAAGATAAATATTGGAACCTTGATTTGACCCAATTTGAGTAGTTGAGACAAGCTTGTGGGATTGTGGTTTACGTCTTGAGAGATATGCTGTATGTCGATCCATATGAGCAAGAGCTTGGTTTGCCGAGGGTTTGCTGGCCCGTCTTTGAGGGCTCTGGCATCAGCTTGTGAGACAACCTGTAGAATCAGATATTTGAGATTTCATCAGCTGTGTCCGAATGTTCAGAGTCTGTGTCGGCATTTCAGGGGGGCGGAAATGCGCAGTTCTAGGATTCGCGTTCCGATGTTAGACGCAGCAGTCCTCAAAAGCGCAACGTTCATAGAAGACGAGGGATGCGATTAGCACGGGATTACACTTCCTTTAGTCTTCCTTTCTTAATACGAATAAGGCAGCTGTATTAAAGTTATTTATTGTATGAATTAACCGACACCGTGTGCGTTTGCCTGCCGTCTCTCCAGTATGAATAGTGCCTTGACCTGCGGGCGAGGAGGGGATGTTGATTCCGGTCTGCAGACTCCGGAAGGCCTGAGAGGCTTGATGGAATGTATATATAAAGACAATGCTTGCTACTTGGATGAAAGAATAGCAGATAGAAAAAAAGAGAAAAAAAAAAGTAAGCGCAGTATAGCGCGCCTGACAAACCATCAAGCGCGACAAATATCGCATCTTTGACGTAACGAAATGCCACCGATACGAGCAGCCAGTAAGTCAATATCACAAAGTTACAACCCACCAACATCCCGCTGGGTCCAAAACCCCCCTCGATGGGACTACATTTTGTAACATCACTCGAAAATTCCGGGCTAGAACTCTTCGTCAATCCAAACAAGCATCAGGTACAGAGCTCTATGCCCCGAAGCCCCGCGCGTCGCGCGCAACCCGTCGTAAAACCCATAGACGTGATCAACAATGTAGATCACCAAAACCCAAACCACCCCCATGGGTCCCTCACGCGAGGATGTATCTCAAGCCCTCCCCGCCGATCTCACAACCCAAGATGATCAACCCAGCCCGACTTAAGAACCGAGCTCGACCTTACCGGTAGGTACTCCTCTCAGCCCTAGCAGACGCCAAGCTCAACACAAGCTCAGCCTCAAGTCCTCCCATCCCATCTTCATCCTCACTCCGCCAATGATAGCTTCTATGATGACACCAATCTACAAGCCGCGCCCACTAATAACGGAAAGATCCGAGAGAAAGACAAGCCGGTTCCCGATCCAAGGGCATCTCGCGCGACCACATGCAGAAACGGGGTGGGAATGCTGAGTGCTAGTTGCTGACGTAGTGACCTAGGAACGACCAGTCCAGTCTAGGTACTCTACTCCCCAGTACCACCATCATGACTCTATGAAACCACAAGAGGGAATCACGCGGATGCTGCTCGACGACCTTAACGCAAACCACGTGCGGCTCCGCATCCCAGCCCACTCCGCCAGCTTCCATCTCAGGATGAGGTCTCGAGAGCCGTATCCGGAAAACTCGACTTCCCCGCCGGACCGAAACGAGAAAACTATCCCAAAGTACGGATACTTTATCGGAACCCCCCGTCTATACTCTCGTGGCCCCGAAAGATAAGCACGGCGGTGTAAAGTTCCATAGCTTTGAAGGCTATCGCGCGACAGGGCAGAAAAAGCATGGCTAACACAATAATCAAAAGAGACTTCATAGATATCATGATAAATAAATAAATAAATAAAATCATACTCCATAAGAGCCGCCGAAAAAGCTTCATCAAGCGCACCAACCATCCCGCAAGCTCGTCATCCCACGCGCGCATAACGCCCAACCCTGAACCCGCCCTGACGGGTATCCATACCTCCAAACACACACCTTCGCGCAGACGCCAAAAGATGAGATGAAATAAGGTCACTATCCGCCAAACGGGATGGCCCCTGCATCCTTCCAGCACGTAATCCGCAAGTCTTGGCTTCGAAATCAAGCAATTCATTCCGTATCCCAAACGTAAAATTCAAGCCTATCCAACGATTAACACCATGGCTGTCAGAGTCAGGTGCGAATTGGTGTGGTCCGTGACCTGTCTGTCTGTCTGTTTGTCTGTCTAGCAAGCACTCAAGCATGCAAGCAAACATGGGAACCAATTCTCGTCCTCGGAGAACCCAACAAACAAACCACCTTCATCACTCCAAATCCAACAAAGGAAAAAGAAATTTCCTAAGAAAATAACAGCGGGAAAACAAGGAAACAACTCAAGCTCCGTAATCGACAAACAAAATCTAATCCGCGAAAAAGGCAAAGAGACATGCGACGACCACCCCAAAAAAAAGCGATGGACAAGCACATGTCAAGCCAACCATCGCGGCAATCCCTCCAAAATCTCCAAAGCCCGAATCGCACTGCCTAGCACCTAGCACCTGCATCAACGAACCCCCGGGTCCTGGTCGGGATCTGGGGCCGGACCACGGCCTTTCCTTCGTCGGTCGCTCTTTTCTCCCTCCCATGCGGATACTTATTGAATAACCCATTCTGCGGATTGCGGATTTTTAGTGTACCAGGACTCGCACACACACTCTTTACACACGCACTGTCAGATTTGAACAGGTCTAGTTTCCATTATTTGTTTGTTTAGTGGAGGCTATCTACCCAAATCTGGGCCCCTCTCTCCCCCTCCTCCTCCACCCTCGTCCCGACTCCCAGCCCTCGACACGGACGAAGCTCTGGTGGGTGTGGGACAGTGGACAGTGTGGGTTCGAGGAAACGGACCTGAAGGCGTCCCCTGTTCTGGGCCCTATTGATTAGGTACTACTACACTATGCAGATGCTGACAGCTGGGAGAGATCCGTCCAGGGCAAGGGGGCAGTACTCCGTAGACATTGGACGGAAATCCCGGCTTGGCAAAGAAACAAACGGAAAAAGAGCCATTTGGTCCCCGCAGGATCACAGCACCGGCAATGTCGGTCTTTATGACTATGCTTCGCCGATAACTATCATGACTCTCGTCACTCTCGTGAAAGGCTGACCGACGACAAGCTTGCCTAGTATTCCAATGAACCTCTCGAATGCGTGGCACCATCGTTCCGGGTCAAAGTGGCTTTGATACGGGAGAACCAGTGCCGAAAGCCCATCAACCCTCCCGACCGAAGCGGCTCCTTGTGTCCTCAGTCCTCCCGCCGTCCGGAGGATACCGAAACCGACCTGACAGCCAAGCGGCCAAGAGCCAGGCGAAAGAAGCACGTATTGCTGGGCATGCGACTCTCGATTCAGGTTCAATAGGAAACTACTCCATCCATCTGCAGAGCCCATGGCCATGCAGCTGCATGTCCTCCGGGAGTGGGAACTCTCTTACAGCTGAAATGATGAGGGTGTCGGTGATGGGAATCCGCAAATGGGCGAAAGTGGGAATTCTCTTATCGCGTCATGCCCGCTTGCCCCAGGGCCTCGGAAACGTTCGCGGCTGCCCCTCCTCCTCTTCGAACTCGGCTCCGTACCCGTGCCTGAAAGTTCGTGTAGATCAGCCCGTTCAGGGCACTCGGTTCGGCTGGATGGTTTCTCATCCCCTCCGTTTCGGTTTGGCGCGCCGCTCATCTCCCCACACTTGCTCCGTCCCTTCATCTCACAGCTTCAACCACGTCCACAACACCTCCGGGCCATCCTATTCGGGGGAATCATCATCAATCGTCGTCGTCTTTCTCGGGGAAAATATCCCTCTTGCTTTTGAAATCGTTTCATCTTTCGTCTTTCCATTCGTCTCTGGACTACTAATCTCCGCTTCTTCTCGCGTCTCATTGGTATCGGGATTCATCCTCTGCGCCTTTCTCCGTGCGTCAAATGCTATTGTACAATTGTGTCATTCCGTAAAAACGTCTGCTCGCTGTGTGTTGGAATCGGAAAGCCCCCTCCCAGACGCCGGCCATGACATATCATCCATGGCGTTATGCCCTGACCCAAAAATACTCCGAATAATTATTCAAAAATCCCTGCTCTGTGTTTGGCCTCTGAGGTATCATTGATCCCAATCCTGACAACCCGGGGTAAATCGCCTTCGTTTGCCTGCTCGAAGGGGCTTTTTTTCTGCGGCCGTCGCATCGTAGCGTCCTCTTCTCGAATCACTAAATAAGGAAAATATTAAGAAAAGTAAGGAATGCCACTTGTCCGTGGCTCGTCTGATGGTGAAGGTCGATACAACATTACGACCATGGTGTTGGGTTTCGCCAAAGAAGTTGACAGGTCGATCAAAGTCTCTGCCACGCAGTACGTTGTAGTCCCGCTCGTTTAGATGAGCGAGAACTTGGATTGGGGCATGTGGCCCAAGGCTGCTGCCAAGGCCGAATGCGAGTCGGGGGCATGCTCGGTGTAATGCATGTCTTCTTCGAAATAGGGCAGCACTTTGATGCCGCAGTGTTGCTGGAAGAATTGGGTCCCAATATCATATCGCTCCCTGCATCGCCTTTCCCACGGATCGATCTTGAGGGGGCTGTGGTAGCAAAAGGTGTTGTGCTCTGCGCCCCGCACTGGGAAGACGAGGCCGCCATCCTTCATCGCAGTCCACAGTTCCAGAGCCTCCATCCTTGTATTATCGGCGTTGGGCCAGGCTGCTTGCATCAGCTGAACAACGGCGTATCGCAAGGCTAGATCCTCTGCACTGCCCTGTCCATGACGACCTGCAATCTGCCTTCGTAGCGGCTGGAGTTCGGAGAGCAGTTTCTCGAGTCTCTCGGGGTTGGCGTGGTTGTAAAAGATGGCCAGGTCGATCCACGTCCTGGCTACGTAAGGGTGACGCCGCCCGTAAATAGCTTCGAGTTCTTCGGCGATGGTGGGAATGCAGCCCCACACGAGCTCCGATAGTGTGATCGGCCCATGCTTCTGTTGCACCTCGTATAGTGTGGAAAACGTCTGTCGTAGGGGATGAGAGCGTTCAAAGTTCGTCGAAGAATATGCCGCCAGGTACTTGCACAGGGCAGTCATCATGCCCGCGTCGCGATGCACCATTCCCAGCAAAAGTTCCTTGATGCCTTGCGGTGACAGTTGTTTGAGATCCATCTCCAGTCGTTTGAATGCCTTCATTAGCTGATGACCACCCGCGTCGTGTTCACCCATTTCGAATTTCTTGTTCGCATCAGCAAACATGTCGCTTGACCCCGCACCCCATAACATAATCGATGTCCATCCGACCTGCTTGTCAATTTCGACCTCGAATTGGCGGCAATGCAAGAATGCTTTCCGCATATTCCCAACAATCGTCTCCTGCGCTCGGAGCAGGTCTGGTGATCGCAGATAGCCCGGAGCGGGCGGCGGTGTCGGGGTACGACATCGCACGTATGACGGGAGCTGAGCTGGCGTTTCAAAGTCGACAAGATCGTACTCCGTCACTCCCTTCCTCTTGAGATACGTGCCCAGATTGACAACTCTGCCGTTGCGAACGAATTCAGACACTTTACCCTCGGCATCGCGTTGGAACTTCATAGAGAGAAGTCTCTTCACTTCGTCCTCGGTGTTGTTCTTCACGAAACCCCACTGAGAGAACCTGGTCTTGTACATCTTCGGCCTACGACAGTGAGATGAGATGAAGGAGAGTGCATCTGGAATGGAAACTTACGTTGCTTGGAAGCCATACTGGTCCGCCATGATCTGCATGACCTCTTTCAGGGGACGGCGTTCTTCCAGATACAGATGCTTGATGGTCCCCTTGAAAGACTCCCATGCCTCGGCAGGGACCTGCTCCCGCGATGGCCGACTACCTGTCGCAGGCTTTGGCGTGGGTGCAATACTAGGTGCTCGAGCATGACCCTGCAACATGATTAGATGGAATACTTTATTACGACAAGAAGAGAACGTACTGGGAATGAAGTGGTAGGCGGAGGGCCAAAAGGCGTTTGCATCACACCCGGGGTGCCGGGCATGAGGCTCGGGGCCGGTGTCGGTGCTGGGCTGAACGTTGACGTTGCCGGGCTGAAGGGTGTGGGAGCAGGACTAAAGGCGGTAGTAGGTGGCGGACTGAAGGCGTTGGCATTCGGCGGCGGGCTGAAGGTGTTCGAGGTAGGTAGAGAGCTGAAGGCATTTGCAGGGGAGCTGAAAGCGTTGGCAGCACTGAATGTTGTTGCTGACTGACCAAAGGCATTAGGTTGGGAAGCGAAGGGTTTGGACACTGCGCTGAATGCGTTTGGTTGAGGACTGAAGTTGCTTGCTTGGTTTGCAAAGTGCTTAGTCGTAGTATTGTTGAAGTCATTCGTCGTCGGAAAGTTGAAGGCGTTGGCTTGTGACTGGAAACCCTTGTTCGACGTGTTGAGGAAAGGATCCAGCTGACTGAAGTCGGCAGTTTGATGTTGTTGCTGATGTTGCTGCTGCTGATGTTGCTGCTGATGTTGCTGCTGTGGCTGTTGGTGGTGCTGGTGTTGCTGTTGCTGTGATTGTTGTTGGTGTTGTTGCGGTTGATACTGCTGAGGCTGATGGTGGTGCACTTGAGGAGGAGGCGCGGGGTTCGAGGGACCAGCAGCAGTAGTCATACGACTGTTTCCATCTCCAAATCGTGAGTCCGGCGTGAACATGGGAATGTTAGAGGGTGCGCGATCCAATACTGGCTTCGTATGTCTGGGCACTGGGGGACGATATGATTCCGGAGCACGGAAGAAAGTGGGCGTGGCCGGGCTGTGAGTGACTGGACTTGTGATTCTACTCATTCCTGAAGAGCTCATGTTTGCTGTGCTGCCGTGCATGCTGCCAAAATGTGCCGACGACGGACTCGCTATTGATGGACTTGCGACTGAACTGGCTGGGCTCATGATCCTATTACTGCTTGGTGGTGCGGCGCGAATCCCCTCAAAGCGCGCAATCAGGTTGGACACTCCGGCAGGGGGACTGAACTCATCGAGTTCCATTCCTTCGTCTTGCTGTGGCGCGTTGTTCATCGAAGACCCAACGTCGAAGCGCGCATTCTGCTGCGCGACTGGTGAAGTCCAGTCCATAGATGAGTCGAAGTCCCTCCGGACGGAATCTTGTTGCGGCGGCGGACATGTCGAGGGACCGCCAAAGTTGAGCGGAACACCGAACCTAGAATACGGTTGACCAGATGTGTTGAGAGCGAGGCGGCCATGTTGACTGCCTCCATATTCTGATCCAGAGGGAACACCGCGGGGTGGTTTGTCCCCAGAATGATTGAACATCTCGGCCGCGTCCCGCGTCCCCCGTGGAGCAGAGGTTCGGACCGCTGGCTAGAAAGATGTCAAGACTCGGGACGAGTCAAAGCTCCTCGGTAGGACAGGTGCCTCGTGTCGTCGTCGAATGCGATTCATCCAAGAAGCCCAGCGCGCTGCCCTGGTGGCAAGCATCAATTGCCCGTCAAAATGGAGGGGGTGCCACTGGGCCTTCAAATGAAAGACGAGAGCGTGGGAGGAGACCAGACAAAAGTGCCCATGATCGTCGCCACATAAAAGAGAAGGTCTCGGTCACTCTGGCTGCCAAGTTAAAAATAGAGCGGCAGAGGAGAAAGCGTCATGGCCCAGTATGGGTAACGAGAGGGTTCGAAAAGATTAAAGACTGACTGAAGGGCCCCCCGACAGTTGACACAGGTCGAGATCAGGACGGGTCAGGAACAGACAGGTCGGATTAGGATAGGACGGGAAGCCAGAGCTGGAACTGAACGGGCGGAACGACAAGCAATGTTGTCTTGTGCACCAGAGAGAGATATGGGGGTGAGATGGGGGGGACAATGGACGGGGGAGCCGTTGCTCCAGGCCAGTTCGTCCGTTCAATTTGGGCTGGTAATGGTGAAGTGAGTGGTAGGGCTCCCACTCGCTCTCAGTCTGTCTCTCTCTCTCTCTGTCTCTCTGTCTCTCGTTTCTTTCGCGGCCTGTCTGTCTCTCTCTCTTGGTCGAGAAAGACGAAGACCACTTTCCGGTGTTGAACTGGCATTGGTCGGCGGTCGCCAAGTTCCTCCGTGTGGTGAAAGCTGCAGGCAAAAGTTCCTTCGCGTAATTTCCTCAACAAGGAAAGCGAGCGTGGCACATGGGTAGAACAAGCCCGTATCCCGTCCCTTCGGGGCTCTCTTTTTCAGTGATAAGAGGGCCTCCCAGCAGCCAGAACCATAGCTGGGTCCGTGGAGCTGCGCGAAGGGAGGGGCTAAAGAAGCGTTACATGGCCAATGGCTGTTCAGACGGTCTGGCAGTCCGGGCGTTTGCTAAACGAATGGGGAACCATTCACAACGCCTTTTGCTGGTCGGAGCGGGCGCTGGCTACCAATTCGACCGAGAGAAGCAAGACGAGTTGGGGGGAACCCTCGACGGCGGATGGGGGGCCTGCCTTTGCTATCGAAGCTGGGGGCAAGGCGGTTCGTCCTTTGGTTGACTGTGGGTACATGCGCACTCCCTCCCTCACGCTCGCCCTACTGCGTGTGTATGTATATGTGTGTGTGCCTCTCTCCAGCCTCCGCGTCCAGGAGAGCCCTGGGATTTCGTCCAATGTGCCCGACATGTCGACATTGCTACCATGGGCCTGTGCGAAAGTGCTCGATGGGTAGGCGACCAATTCCAATTTCCAGGGTGGCCAGGAGGCGGGGAATAGGTACAATGGTGCCACCACTGTTCTAGATTAAGAAGGTGAAAGAGCGTCCTGGTCGGCCTAAAAGACGCCAACGACCGAGTCCTGACTCAGACCACCAATCATCGTGCCTGTCTGTAAGTATCCTATCAACTAGGCCCTCCCCCTTTTCGGAAAGGCCGTGGTGTGAGAGGCAGAAAGACTGAGAGACAGCGGCGCGAACTGTCACCAACCAAGCATCAGGTTCCAACCGGGCAGCCTTCCGACATCTCCCTCGGTCTAGGTCCACATCGCTGATGATATTCAAAGAGCGCCGCTGTCCGCCGTCAATCATCATGGAGGATGGATGGGTTGCTGCTCGCTTTTGGCCCTCCCCTCGTTAGCCAAGCAACCAAGCCATCGGCCTGGGAGGGAAAAGCTGGGGGAGCTGCCGCGGGCGGTGGACTAACGCCGTAGAAGCATGGTGCATGTTCCAACGGCCTTCCACCAAGCCAACCTGGCACTCCTGGTTCCATCCGATAAGCCATTTGGTGAGCACGGCCAATGGTCAAGGTGCTGTCAGAGACACATCCGAACAGCGCCGCTCCAAACTAACCCGTCTGGTCTTTGGAAGGCCGCAATCGCGGGGTTTCCATTTCAGCTACCTTCAATGGGCCGGCGGCGGGACTGGACCAAGAAACGGACTGGGGGCGAGTTTCCGCGGAATGGCCGCAAGACAAAGCAGATCTCTGTCTAAGGACGCCACGATTCATACTCGAGTACCATCTTTTAGTTGGAAATTGGCATGGCATTGGGCGGCTCCTGTGGGCACTGCCGAGCGACGGTCAACATGCTTTCGGCCGGTTGCACCGCAGGCTCGTCCGTGCTGTCCTGTCAAAGCCGAGGCGTGGCCAATGGCTGACTTTGATGGCTGTTCTCGTTCTCGTCCATCATGGGGCAGAGCGTTAGGCGTCTTCAGCCTCTTTGCAGGCCACAGGAAATCCGCCGAAAGCAGCGGGAGAAGTGCAGCGTACCAGATGGTAAGTGAACGGTGAGTGGCTGACAGCCCCCGAGATATGAACCGCAAGTTGCGAGATGCCGAAAAACATTTTCCAACGGAACATGAGATAATAGGTACCGGCTAATGTTCTCGAATTTTCGACCCCAATATCCGCGGAGCCAAGGAGATCCCTGCAGTGCGTCTCACTAGCAGGAACAGCCGGCGACGGGCTCCTTGCTGACCTAAAATGAAGGTGACCTGACATGAAATGTCAGTCAATACACACTAAGTAGCAGTTTGCTGTCCGAGCTGCGGCTTTGGCTACAGCGAAATGTGCTTGGTCTCGGACCTGGGCTAGCCAAAGGTGGTGTTTAGCATAACGCTCATCGGGCAGCTCATGAGAGAGAAAGTCGTCAAGAGCTGACGCTAAGCGGCATGCTCCCTCTTTACGTGGGTCCCGACGGCAAGGCGAACAGACGCCGACGGGTCCACGCATGGGAATACTCCATCAAGTAGGCCCGAGGAGTCGGCAATGTTAATGTAAAGTGACGCGAGCCAAAGCACGACTTCTGGAGTCCAAAGTCGTGCTTCAAGTCGTGCTCCAGCAAAGATCTACCCTGGAATCGTTGATGGCTGGGTCCATGGCCCGGGGCACGCGAGCCGAGTGGCTCTGAGGATTCGTGATCGCCATCGGAGTCATCCACTCCTCGGAAGAGACCGATTGTTTTTTCGAAAAGCATAAACATCAGATTGGGACGCAATTGTAGTATCTGGATGGGACAATGAAGATGTTCCCTGAGATGTCGATGACGCGCTTCGGATCGATTCGAATGCGCAAGTTGGGATGTGGGCGACAGGTGTGGCAGCCATCAGGTGACAAAGCAACTTCTTGGGTTATCTTTCGATGCCATCGAATCAGCTCAGCTCACACTGCGGACTGGCGGGCTGCTGAGTGACAGACTTGCTGTGCCATGATAAGTCGGGGTATTTGGAAATGCGAACCTTTTTTTCCAAATACTTGGGTCCTGGTCGTTTGGTCGATAAGGAACTACAAAGTTCCACCATGTTTACTTTGGGAAGGTCGAACAGGGTACTTCGGTCAGGTATCCGTAACTGTTGGTTCTCAAGACCTATGCTAACCGATCGGGCGGTCTTTTTCTGCTGTGCACTTCTCACTCACCGAGATTGCCGGCAATATCGACGTAAGTTGATGCGGCATTTCATCTAGCTCGAGAACGGTTGTTCGTAGCAGCGAAGAGCCTGGAGATAACTCTAAACTTGTCGTCTAGGTCGGTAGGAGGAAAACAGGCTTTCTTGGACGAGTAAGCCGAGCCGCAGGGCGGATGTAAGCAGTCAATAGAAGGACGCGAGACGGCACGATGCAAAGCAACCCCAGGCTTACTCCGCGCCAACGAACCACGAGAGCATCCGTATTCGCATGGACCTGAACGGCGCTGTAGACGAAGACTTTACGTGGATTACGTTGCGATTGTCGATGTTCTCCGTCTGCTGCAGCTGAAGTATAGGATCTGGGTTCTTGGTCAGCTCATAGCTTGGTGATACTTTCTAGCCGACGCAGACGCCTAATGCATGGTATTGCTCATAGTCCAATGTGTCAAAAAGAGGAGCAACATGATGTTGGTGTCAGTTGACACAGATAAGAACAGGGCAACGCACTTGACCTTACCTGATATCCCAGAGATGCCAAGATGTTCAGCGAGACAGCGGTGTATTCTAGGTCGAGACTTCCAGATTCGCAAAGTGGAACTTCTTCTGTTGCTATTCAGGCTTGGTCAAGCCAAGCTTGTTACAGCCGAGATCATCGTCTACTCCTGACAATGCTGGATGAAATGGACAAGAATCTTGCATCGTCTGCAAATCTCTATACCAAAGGAGAATGGCTGGTGTCTGGGGACAAACGATATGCCTGGTGTAGTCAATATTGGCAAACAGTCATTGGTTCGGGAGA
The DNA here is from genome assembly GCF_027942845.1 of Colletotrichum fioriniae. Lineage (NCBI taxonomy): Eukaryota > Fungi > Ascomycota > Sordariomycetes > Glomerellales > Glomerellaceae > Colletotrichum > Colletotrichum fioriniae. Next base: position 1,185,349 of record NW_027076849.1, read on the forward strand.
GCCTCGATGACTCCAGATTGGGTTCATTGCTCCGCGATGGCGTGGCACGCGTGGCTACTGACGAACGAGAGGCCGTGAGAGGCGTTCGAAACGTCGTCTGGCGGCACATGGTAAGCGCAGGGCCAAAAGTTCCGGGGATAGGCGTTTGGAGTCTCGTTATGGCACAAATGGTCAGCCCATCAGTCCCTTTGCAAGCCAAGGCCAGGCATGTCAGGCGGAAGGACGCCGGGAAGAGGCGAGGGAAACGAGGCGTGGGGGTCGGCGTGTGGTTGACAAAGTGACTGATATTGGATGAAGCTCAACAAGGTAAGGTAGGGGATAAGATGTTGGAGGGTTGACGATGGATGGAGCCTGAATGGCGACGAGGACGTTGAGCAGAATGATACCTGAGGTAACAACTGAAAAGAACGTGAGGCAGGTAGCCTTCGATGGCGTCCCATGATTGTTCTTGGGATGGAAGGAGCGACGAGGGAAAATGTTCCGGGGAAGGTACCTTGCCTCCACAATGAAATGGCGGAAAGAGGAAGGAAGTAATGGCAAGTGGATATAGGTAGCTCCCTCAATTATGCTCTTGCCCATGAATACGTGATAGATCAGCCCTTGGCATGTACTTTGCTTCACTTCGTGTCTTCGGTAGTTCATCTTCGCTCTGAAATATCATCTATTATCATTTGTGAACGTGGAATACTCATGCCCAGCCAAGAGGCCAGGGCTTTCTATCATCTCAGAGTGTACAGTCTACAGAGCAAACGTCTCGTCAAGGTAGACACCTAGGCCGAACTCTACCTAGGACTACCGTCTGCACTCGTCCCCATGCCATCCAAAGGCATCTTTTTGGTCACTATTTTTCCTTATTTGGAAAAGCCGTCACGGATATCAACAAATCGCAAGTATCTATCCTTGGCCCACCGGCGCGACCTCTTGCCGAACATAATCATCGGCAGGCTCAACCCCATGATGACAAAACTGAGGACGCCAAGGGCAATGAAGCAGTTCTCCATGCCCGAGTCCAGCCAGTAGCTCGCCACAAAGGTGAAGAGCATAGCAATCGTGTTGTTGATGACGGCCACGCCCACCATACCTTCCAATACCATTTCACTGCCATGTCGTGTTAGCTTATACTCTTCCCATCATACTGCCAACTCTAAGAAGAGATCAAAACTTACGGGAAGGAATCGGCAAGATAAGCCAAGCTCAAGTCTCCGGCACAACCGTACCCGAAACCGATGAAGCCCAACCCAACATACGGAACAGGCCAGTCCCAGCCTCGCGCGCTCCCGATGCCGAAAAGCCACATGCCCGTCGGGAAGATCACCGTGCAGAGGGCCATCAGATACAGCCGGAACTCGGACTCCATGACGCCCTTGTTCCGCTTGATCATCCACAACATGAACTGGTCACTTCCGTAACCGCCATAGATACATCCGATCAAACTTCCAATCAGCGTCGGCAGGTTCATGTTGCCCACGGCAGCCGCAGAGTAGTTCCACGGCGGGCCGTACCACCAGTCCTCCTGGACCGTCAGGTAGAACGTCAAACAGATGTTTTGCAGACCCCACTGGAGTCCTGCGTACCATACCGCCGGGAAAGTGAAGACTCGGAGGGTGTGCCATAGGCGGAAGAGATACTGCTTGAATCCCGTGCCCTGGAGATTCGGCGCCGGCGTGATGATGCGGATGCGGTCCCAGTACGTCTTGCGGCGGGAGTAAGAAAAGGCCATGCGGTCACGCGCGGTGGTCGAGACCATGGATCCGTGGTCGGTGCCCGTAGTCGTCTCGGCGAGGTGTGGCGTCTGCTGCTTCTCGGTGACGGAAGCGTCCTGGCCCGCAGCCGGGTCTCTTTCAATGCTGACGGAATTCCTGGCTGATGCCTGTGCCGAGGTCTTCTCTGGCACCACGGCGGCGGTGGTTCGGTTACCGTCGTCTACGGGGTAGCGTTCGCCGTTGCCGGTAAGATAGCGATCCCGGTTGAATTCCGTCTCTTCGAGGCCAAAGTAGATGACGATCAGACTGATGCCGCAGATGATGGTGCCCACGTAGCCGATCCATCGCCAGCCGAGGCCACTGGACACGTATGCGCCGATGAGAGGCCTACTTGCGTTTAGCAATCACATGTCCTGGTATTATACTCGCCAGTTAGAGGACAAACTCACCCAAGGTAGGTTCCAATGGCAGTTGCAAAGGTGTAAATACCAAGCACACTGCCCGTCTGGTGTTCAAACCAGATATCGAGAAGCGACAACTGCACAGTCGCCTCACCGACAGACTCAGCAGCACCAACAAACAATTGCGACCAGACCACGCCGCCAACATTGGTGATGCGAGCATACCAGATGAGACCACCGATGTTGACAACCATGGATATCAGATATCCCAGCCGACGGCCGTACAAGTGAACCAGCGGCGAACTCAACAGGGTCCAGTACCCAATCGCAATGAACAACACCCCGGCGCCAGTGTTGAAGGCGTCGTAACTGATTCCGTACTCCTCGTTCACGCCATCGGCGCCGGAGCCCGCATTGTTGGAAGTGGCGGCTGTGAGGCCGACAATATAGAGCACAAGGCACGAGTGCCAGATCTTGCGGGCCAGTGACCATCGCAGGGGATCATTGGGGCTCTCAGTGGGTTGAGGCACGAGGACGATATCGCCGTGCTTCAGGAGCGAGGCGTCGCCCGGTAAATTGTTGCCGTTCTCATCGTAAAGGCGTCGCGTGCCCGGAATAACTTCGGGTGCTGACGTTGGTGTTGTAGTTTGTGGAGCGGCCATCGGGCAGTTGAGAATAAACACAACTGACGTTGCTTATCGCCTATAGTGTAAGTTTTTTGGTCGTGTGCGGTGCGGTTTGGGTCGCGTGTGCGGCGGGGACTTCAGCCCTTGGGATAACTGGGTATTCGGTATGTGTGTAAAATCACTTCTTCTTGTGAAGTTCGACGCCTCCAGCGTCGTTATTGCTAGCAGGGAAGCATTCCGTCTATGAACAGTTGTAAAAGGGGGAAGAGGAGAAAGATCTCTGAGCGCGTCGCATTGAAAAGAGATGGAGAGAGACCGAATCAATAACAGATAAAACTCTTATCTCTAGCAGCAAAAAAAGATCGCCTGAGTGCAAGTTTTGACCTGAGATGGGGCGGGCCGACGGGACGTCATAATCCTTGGAACCAATTGAAATTGGTGCCCGATCATCAAATGGGGGGCCATCGAGATGTTCGCGTACTCCGTAAGGCAAGGTACCCGTAACGTTGTAATGTAGTAGCGGCATCCGCGACTGTCTTGTTGCCGTCCCATTTCCGATGTATCATATCAGCGCGGTCTATTCCTTGTCCTGGCAGTCCTGCTAGTAATGGCTTCGGCGGTTGACGCAGTTTTGGTGACTTTACATTACATGGCTCCAGACTTGGGGTGTAGAACGCTTGTGGTCAAAGACCGTTTTGAGGCTCTTTTAGGCTCGAGAGTCAATGTTGCTGAAAATTCTGACATGCCAAGCCCAGAAGACGGGGCCTATACCGCTTTGTTCACATCCCGCCGGTTTGTGGTGTAAAGAGGTTCGGCCTCTTCTCGGTTTGTGTGGCACTAAGCACATAGGTAGCTAACATCAGAGTAAGGTAACTTGTAAGCTTTCAAACAGCAGACAGCAGAGCACCAGACTCAACGTCAAGCAAAACGACTGTTTGTGGGTGAAACTAGACTGCTTTGCTCATCCAAACCTAACATTGCCAATTCGGTTCATTGGCAAGACGGCAAGCGCAAAAGTCATGCTTAGCTCAGCCAGCTACTTTCTAGTGCATATATTAGGTCTAGCCTGTGACGCTGTCAATAGTTGGTAGTTGAATGACGGGAGACGGCACATAGCAAACGTTCCATCAGCCAGAAGTGCCAGAATGCCGTGATAAGGTGACGGTAGAAGTGTGGTGGTGCTAGAAGGTGGCTGTGGTGGCGTAAGCTGCAGCCACACTTGGGCATACCATAAGGTACACAGTAAGATAGGTGGTGATCTGCAATGGCTTTCGTCTTCTTGAGCGAATGGAAGTGACACGACAAGGCAACGAGATACCTAAGTCGAGGTAATATGATTTACGCGGAGACACATTGCATTGCATCTTCTCGGCTGTGCAGGTCCAAGCCTCGTAAGGCGTTGATTTGCAAGCCGGGATGCCAATCGAGCTTCCTCAGTCACTGGCTAGTTGCGCCAGCGATCGGCCACCGGAGCCGGGGCTTCTCCAGATCCCAACGGGGCCAAGTGATCTTGGGAGGCCAGCCGATGTAACAATGGTTCGCGGCCTCGGCCACGTCTGTTGTCTGTCTGGGCTTTTGGAGGTTGCATGGAGTGACGTTGGCATCCGTCTTGGGGAGGGCTATCGAAAGCAAACCGCGGGGCAATCGCAAAGAAGCGGCGGACGGGCGGGAACTCGGACGTTCCACCCCCTTGCCAAGATCCGCCCGGGGGAGCTCTTTCTCCGGGAAATTTTGGAGGAGCTCAGACAGAATGGAGCAATCACGAGCTGTAATTGGGTTAATCAGAGCTTGCCCCCACCTCGGCCCGTGACCCCCATTCGTCACGTGGGAGTTGACGTAAGTCACAGCCCCCAATTCCTGAGGTGAGTGTCCTCTTTCTGTCACTACACTAAGGTACCTTATGTCACTCTCGGGCACTTGGGGAAAGTGTTGACTGAGGTGCAGTTGCCTGCAGAGAAACAGTCTGGAAAGAACAGGGTGACGCAGACCCAGTGAGGCAGGAGTGGCAGGTCGGCGCCGCATTGAACTGTGTTGGTGGGTACGTACCTCTTAAAGTGGCCGAGGTGCCCCATGCCCCATGCCCCAACGGCCACCCGCGTCAACCTTGGAATGCCGTAAGTGCACTTTACTGTGTACGGAGTACCTTACGCAGTATTTTGGAGTGGAGGAAGTGGCACTGGCACTCGCACTCGTGGACTCGTAGGACCATCTAGAGCTCCTTGCTCATCGCTTCAAAACGCGGCCCCGTCGCCTCTCACCCCATAAACCAACCCATTCGTCTCCGGAGCTGCTTACTTCGTACCAAGTCCCGAATTCGCATCCCAAATACGCGGACACTACCCGAAATTCGAGAAATGGCGACCCCTGATCTGCGACCCTGAATACCACTTCCTTATCCCACTTCGAGGCGTTCTTTAAAATAAACTTCCCGCTGCCCCGTCTGATCCGGATGCGATCCCGTTGAACACAGTCGCCGCTTGCATCCCGCAGCTACATCCTATCCGCATCGCGCGGCGATTGCTCCTGCGAAGACCACCGCTCACCACCGAATGCGCACCACTGAACCCACAGATTGATATCTCATCTGGCAATCAGCAAGATCGACACATACTCCTTCCATCTCTACGAACCCCCCGAGATCATGGCATCTACAGCTGCCTCCCCCAACGGCGGGGCTCACGACCACGTCCTGCGGCCGAGGCCGAGGAAGCCACAACATTCCCAGTTGACGAGAACACAGAGCAACACTTCTGTTGGCGAGATGAATGGCTTGACACCTCTATCAGAGACTGGCCAGACGAGCGGCACTACTAGGTAGATACACCTCTTCCCCACACAAGCTCATCACTTTCGTCACGCACCAGCGCTAACGTCAATGTCGCTACAGTGGCCGCTCAACACCAGTCCCTCACGATGCCCTCCCCTCCGTCAAGAGCATGTCCTCGGCGAAAAAGCAAGCCCGTGCTGAACAACGACGCCGTATCTTCCCCACAATCGAGTTCGCGAGCCGCGTTTCCCACTTCGATCCCAACTCCGACTACCGCGACTTCCATGGCTTCTTCAACCTCTTTTGGATCGGCCTCGCCATCATGGCCATCACCACCATGCTGCGCAACATCAAGGATACCGGATACCCCATGAGAGTCCAGATCTGGACCCTCTTTACCATCAAAATTTGGCATTTGGCCATTGCAGACTTCCTCATGGTGGCGAGCACCCTGGTGTCACTACCCCTCCATCGCCTGTGGCGCTCTGCCCCCGCCAACGGAGCTCTGACATGGAAGAATGGGGGCATGGCTGTTCAGAGCATCTATCAAGTCGTATGGCTTGCCTTCTGGATTGCCATTCCCTTCGTGCTCGACTGGACATGGACCGCGCAGGTCTTCCTGCTGCTACACACCATGGTTCTGCTGATGAAGACGCATAGCTGGGCCTTTTACAATGGTCACCTCAGTGAGACGGAGAAACGGCTCTACGCTCTCGACAACCCCTCGACCGCGTCGAAAGACCCAGTCTACCTATACCCAACACCCGACAACCCGATGGGTACCGTCAGCAGCCCCAAGACACGCGATTTTAAGGCCAAGTCAGAGGCCACAGGCACATCAGACACGGATTCGACCTCGGACGAGATCGAGCAGCTCCGCGAGGATCTGGCCCAGGAGCTCACCTCACCTATGGGAAATCTTGCATATCCTCGCAATTTGACATGGTCCAACTATTTCGACTACCTCCTGTGCCCCACTCTATGCTACGAGCTCGAGTATCCTCGAACAGCCCGCATCGACTGGCAGAACCTCATCTCCAAGATCATCGCTGTCTTTGGCTGCATTTCCCTCCTCACAGTTATCTCTGAGGAATTTATCCTGCCCATTCTCAGCGACGCCTCCGTCCGCTTGAGCACAGTTCCGAAGCCGCCCGTCTCCGAGGCCCTCCTCATCCTAGCAGAGAGCGTCTCCTGGCTCCTCTTCCCTTTCATGCTGACCTTCCTTCTTGTCTTCCTTGTCATCTTCGAGTACGCCCTCGGCGCCTTTGCCGAAATCACGCACTTTGCGGATCGCCACTTCTACTCCGACTGGTGGAACTCAACCGATTGGATGGAGTTCTCTCGCGAGTGGAACATTCCCGTGTACAGCTTCCTGCGCCGTCACGTGTACAGCGCCAGTCGTCCGTACGTCGGTCGCCTTCCGGCCACCGTCATCACTTTCTTGATCTCCGCCATTGGTCACGAGATTGTTATGGCATGTATCACCAAGAAACTTCGCGGCTACGGCTTCATCTGCCAAATGCTGCAGCTGCCCATCGTCGTGCTGCAACGCACAAAGTGGGTGCGCGGCAAGGAGACGCTAAATAACGTGTGCTTTTGGTGTTCTATGGTCATGGGCTTGAGCATGGTAAGTCATCCGACTTCCTTTCGATATGGGGTGATAGCTAATCATCGGCAGATTTGTGCTCTCTACGTCTTGGTCTAAGACTTTGACAAAGCAATTCGCACCACATTTTTCATTTGCGTCACGTGTGGCCACCTCATCTCCCAAACATCGCATTGCCGAAAAGATGGTTTAGATGAGCTTGACTGAAACTCACTGTATTATTATCGAGGCAACTCTGTATCATTATTCTGGATCATACACGGGGACGGCGTCCTCCAACACAGACACACAATCATTTCCCTGGCGTTTTACTAGATAGGTCTTATACCCCCTTATTTACATGCCCAACGGGCAAAGATTACACCATACCTCGTGTTGCAAATGTGCCAGCAAAGTATCAACTCATTGGAATCAACAAGATGGCAAAGCCGGTGTGGTTTATGGTCTTGAAGCTATCGATCTGTTTGTTCTGCTCGTAGGAGCCTGCCCTCCCTTCTTCCGCGGTAGAAACCCACCATCCATCCATCAAATCTCAACCAGAGGCCTTCCAAACAGCGTTTCAATCTAATCCCACATCATAACATTTCACGTTCCGAAGACCGTCCTCCCAAAAGTCCCATCCATCCTCTCTACCAAACACACGACCGAATCAATAATCCCATCTCTCTCGCTGAAAAGCCAATACGTCTCATTCAGGAGGATGTCTCAACAACGCATCCTCCCTAGCAATCTCATCCTTGTTACCCAGAAATTCAAAGTTCTCGTCGTCCAAGACGCCAATGGTGTAGTGCCGCGTCTGCGTACTCTCCCGCCAAAACCAACCCATTCGGAAGCGGAGGCCGGAGAGCTTTTCGTGGAGTTCCTTCTTGGACATGTGCTCGGCGCCTTCGGGGAGGTGGTCCATTGCGTTTGAGTCTTTGAGGAGGGCGGTCATGGCGGCTATGCTGTTGAAGCCGTCTGGAGCTAGGCCCTTCACATTCATGTTAAAGAGCCGTGACTTTCTGAGAGGTTTGAAGACACTGGATACCAACATCAGGATTTGAGATATTGCTGTTAAAGAGAGTATGGCTACGATGATGTAGGTCACTGTTGGGTCTTGCATGAGGCGCCGATGACTGAGGTTGGTGATGGTTGCTTTCAGATTGGGAAGAGACGGCGCAGGCCCATCTCTTGAACTCTCTGAGATCTTAAGTCGGTTTTCGACATTGGCAAGCTGGGCGACGAGGAATCCGTAAAGATGATGTACGTCTTTGAGAATCTCTTCCTCAAAGCTTGGGTCCCCGAACGCATCTGCAGGAAATCGCCCAAATGGTTGAATTAAGGTTTTAAACCACGGATCCAAATTCGTCGTGTTAGGGCTGAGTAGAATCGGAATTGCCATTCTATCTCTCAACCCAGATTGGAATTGGATATCGACGTTTGGTATCGCGAATGCTGTGTCCCAGGGTTCTGCTGCAAGCATGTTTGGGCGTGGTGGAACCTCCTGATCAATCGAGTATTCTCCATCCTTAAATATGAGACTAACCTCCGTGGGTACTTGAACCCAGGTATATTTACATCTTCTCATTGAAAAATGTTCAAAGTTCGTTCTCGCTGGGGAGTATTTACCGGAAGCGTACGTCTGGAATCGGGTTGGAGCAAATGAAGCAGCGGTCTTTCGTAGCCATAGGTTGCAAGACTCATTTGCATGGCCTGGGTTTTCTGGGGATTCCAACCTTCTAGCGAAGTACTTTTGGTCGGAATTGTAAGGCTTGATTCGCACACCTAGGTTCTGTATCAACTCTGATTGAAGCCCGTTAGGGCAGGTAAAGGTTTCGGTAATGTCCAGAAACTCTCTGTCAGGTGAGATTGAGATATTGAAAACGGTCGAAGGTACTTTCCAGCAGGTAGGGTTGAGTTTGGCTGCTGTAAGATTGACCTTGACTGATGGATTTTGTGCCAATTGTGACTGGTCGATAGCACCGAGAATTGGGAAAACAAGATCATCATATGTGTTCTTAGGGTATGTTAGATTCCGCTCGCCCCGACGAATGACTAGGCTACCGAGGACGCTTCTTCTGTAAGCGCGTCCTTCGTCGTTGAAATCGAAACTCTGAATTTCAGGATCCCCAAACCAGGTCAGTGGTTGCAATAGTAACTCGCTCGGCTGCGGAACAGTCTCAACAGTAAATATGACTGAAATCAGTGTTGTGAGGAACCCGCAGCAGATGGCAAGAAACTGCGTTAAAGTAATCAGGCCGATCTGAGCTCGAAGCGAGTGATAAAGCACTTTCAGCCCCAGCATGTCGGAAAATGATATGTCGAGCTCTGTAGCCTTACGGCATCTTGCGGAAAGTGCGGAAAAAATAGCCAGACCTCGGTATGCCGAGTCGCAAGAATTGATGTACAAGGCTACGCTTAGCATTGTGAATGCCGGGAAAGAAGTCCATAGCATATGCAAGTAACCTGTTTCGGAATGGATTGTCGCAATTCCTCGTGATGCCGTCGACAACATCAGGGTATAGCAGAGGCTCGTCATTATGGCCAGTACCAAAACAACGGCCGTAACTCGTGCCCAAACCCTTAGTACCAAGGGGGTAAAGTTGGATGTACTCCATTCACTTTTGATTTCTTTGAGTCGGGTGGAGGAGTACTTTGATCTTCGTTCGGGATATCTCCTCCAGTCACGGAGAAAAATCATGTTTCCCATGACTGTCGCAAGATCTCTATACCAAATCTTCGTCTTATTTCTGGAGGAAAAAAGTACAGAAGTGAGCGTTGCCATGATTAGTACAAAGACTACCGTCATAAATAAACAAGTCAGCTTGTTGACCATCAATTTGCCGATAGTCACGGGCCTGGTGCCAGTCGTATACAGTGGTTGATTGATCTTTTGTCGAAGGCGATAATGTCCGATCCATGGGCCGAGAATGCGAGACATGTTCATGGCTGATTGGTAAAGTAGCTCAGTCGTATACAATGAAGCGTGCACTGGGTCGATGTAAGTACCAACGTTCTCTGGGTCTAAATGCAGACCTGGAAGGTTGCCGAAAAAGAAATAGGCTGTCGCAAGGGGCCCCAGCACCAAGTTGACTCCTGATATGTTCCAACTAGTCCAAGGTGCTGAGTTCCCAATGAAATCCCACAGATTTGTATCAACTAAGTGTCCAGCTTCGTCTGAAAGTACGACAGCAGTAGGACTTTTGCCATCATCGATGACTTTGACTCTCTTGACCCAAGAGCCAGAGAAACAGAGCACTGCTGCAACGTCTAGCAAGATGGGCGGCGAGGAATTCTTGGACGGTCTGCCAAAACGAGCGGCGTAATACAGGGACCGACTACCCTTTTCAGGCAGTCCTTTGCATTGAATATGACTGGCTATGTCGGAAAAGCTTGCCCAGTGAGTGATGGTTTTGTTCTTTTTCCAAGTAGACTCCTGACGCATTCTTCCTACGCTACTGGCGAGAAGGTCTTTACGTATTGGTAATGGCTGCTCGCAACCATTGAAATTGAACATGAGGTCTCGGACAGAAAATATGGAGAAGTTGCTGTTAAACGGTTCTATGTCTGAGTAAGAGTGGTTTTCTAGCTTCAGGCACTGCGTTGTCGTAAGATAGCCGGCGACATTGGTTTCGATAGGCGAGTCGGTTGTGCCTCGAGAGCCCCTTTTATTTGTAAATGTCTGATACGACAGTTGCTCATTGATACCAAAGGGATAGTCTATGTCGAAGTTCTGAGTTGCTTGCGCCATATAAAACGGACTCAAATCCGCCGACAGAGACCACGGTACAGTGGTGTTGAAAGTGTCCAAAATCTCGATGTCGACTGTTTCCGTAACATTGACCATTTCGAAGCTGTACAAGCCAGGGGCAAGAACGATTTGGATTTTGAGAAGAGCAGAAATTGTAGCAACCAAGAATACAAGATAGTGTTTCCGTTTGAACGATTGAATCAAAACTTTGGGCGATATTATAGCTGTGTAGTCGAGTTCGTAATCGTCGTAACATCTCTCTGGCGAGTGTTCGTAGCGATGAGCAATCCATGGCATGTATCGTAGAGCTTGGGTCTCAACCCTCGACCAAAGAATGGAAACCAGCGTGATCACTGATGAATTTAAAGTCAGCATCACAGCCTACGGTAGGCGTACATTGCGGGTAGCCTTACCAGCGGTTGGGCCAAAGCGCCAAAAGTAATGGAGATTTTGTTGGGTTGTGACGAGCCCGCGGTTTTTCGAAGAAATGAAAAACATTGTAGGAAGGCTGATGGCGGAGAAAAAGAAGAAAGTAAAGAGTGCGAGCAGGACGACCGGTTGGAGCCATGCAGGACGCCAGATCCCGCCATTGACGTGCCAATATTGTTCATCATGCTCAGAATCTCCGTCAAGATGGAGACCCGTATTCCTGACCAGTTTTCGATCGAGCTTGAAGACCGCCCCTTTAATGCTGGAAGGGGGTGATGTGGACGAGCATTGTTCGCATGGCCCTTCGTTATTGGCCGACACCATAAGACCTGTTGTGTCCTCCGTAGAATGGTTAGAGGAAGGAGAGTCCGGCATATCTCCCTCACGCTAGTTCAACCCGGGCAATTTCGAGATCTGTTTGAAGTCTTTTACTCTTACTGAATGTGGATGAATGTAAGTCCGTTACTGAAGGTCTAGATAGTCTTGCGCGAGCTTCTAGGATACGACGAGGTACAGCGTAAGTGACTGGACACATCAACGAGTCCTGGGCAAGGGGAAGAGGTCTATTTTCTATGATGGTGGCACAGAGAACACGGGGCCTCCATTGATTATTAAAATGAAACAGTAAAGCTACACGTGATGAGTTTGGCCATGAGAACCTCTTTCAAGCCGAGGTTTGCCCCCATAGTCACACAAGGTACCGCAGCCTGACTGAAAGCATGGTTCTCGATTCAACCTCAGACAACAGCCACGCAAAATCGTGGCTTAGTTGACACTAGAAATCTTGGCTAATTTTTCAGATGCGCCTTGTTTTTCAGATGCGCCTTATTGTGTATTTCATATGGAATCTAGCCTCAGACGTATCAGGAACATGTCGGCGGTGCCGTCAGCTAGGTAGGCCTCGACGCAGCCCGTGGCCAGCGTACAACTTAAGTGTGATGTTGCATCCCAGTTAGAATGACCAACTGGCCCACGACCTATATGAATATCCAGCAGCAAAGTGCAAGGTATCACTCAATTGCTCTCGCCTCAAGGCTATAGTTCATGTGAGACAGGTGGTGAGAGCTAATAACATTGGCGCAAGACAAATCTGACGGTGGGTTTTAGAAAACATCAGTGGTTTGAGAAAAGTTCAGTAGCAGGTCATTTTCGTGATACAAAGGCTGATTCATTCCTTGTTCTGATAGAAAGGCAGCTGGACGGAAGTTCCATTGTCGTCGCTGGAGACGGAGGCAGGATGATCCATATCCGGCACCCCCAATTCTTTAAACGGCCACCGCTTAAACTTTACTTAAGCTCCCAATGGCCGAGTAGCATGCCAAATGGTGTGTAACGCGTCGCTCCATCCCCTTACTTACCCCCCAACTTACTCCCAAACCACTCACGCGCAACCGACCCCCCTGTTTCCTTACTCAAACATTCTCGGCACCACCAACTACCACTATCACCAGCTCACCAACCGAACAAATGTACATCACAGACTCCACCCTCGACGGCCTCGTCGCCAAAGTCCGTGAATTTCAACGCAAAGAAGGCTACGGCGTCATCAAAACCCGCTCCAAGCGCTCCGCAGGCACCAAGGAAATCTACCGCCAAGACCTGAGCTGCGATCGCGGCGGCCGCCCCAAGGCCTCCGTCGCCATGATCCGCAACACAAAATCTAACAAGACGGGCTGCATGTGGCGCGCGCACCTGACCCTCCAGGCCGACTGCTGGGTCTGCATCCCGCACAACATGGAGCACAACCACCCGCCGCTGACCGAGTCCTTTGCCGCGAGCCGGTCCTTTCGCCAGCTGAGCTGGGAGGCGGCCGAGGGCGGCGTGCAGGGGATCAGGAACCGGGTGGATGCGTTGTCAAGGGGTGACCTGCCGACGGGGAAGTTGACGGCGCGCGTGATTGCTGAGAAGATTTCAGAGGAGACGGGGGCGCTGGTGAGGGAGAGCGATGTGAGGAATATTCAGGCGAGTTTACGGCGGGCAAAGGCGCGAAATGCATCTGCCGGGGCTGAAAACGAAGAAGAAGACGAGGAGGAGGGGGAAGAGGATGAGGAATGAAACGTTTCCTCACATGTTGTATGTGCCATCGCCTCCCGCGTCTCGCCCTATTACACATGGCCTGAGAATAAGACGGGAGGCCTAATGTAGGCAGAAAGGGTTCCACCAAGATGCGTCTGTACACCTATCTGCCTCACACCAAATGCCATCAAACCATAAGCAAGGCGGCAAGGTCTGGAAAGTACATAACACAGAATTACTTACAAAAGCCGAGGATGAGCGCGAGGCTTCCCTGTATATCCATTGTTTTTAGCTTTGTTTAGTTTGAGCACCATACACATCGAGAGCCTTGAATGGCTCTCTCTTTTTCTTTTTTTTTTTTTCCCTTGGAACCCAGCATGAATCTATTGAGCTATGTGGAATATTCAAGTATAACACATATAATGGTGAACAAAACGTTCTCCCGCTGTGATGCTGACATCAGGTAGTGGGCTGTAGCAAGATGTGAACGTTACGAACGAACGGCTAGATGTTCTGCCTGTCTCGACAATGCACCATGATCGCCCACTCTGCGCAACACGCGCCGCGTATTTAAATCAACTATAGATATCTATCGCTGACAAACCATGCACTCGCAAGTCACAAGAAAGTAGGAAGAAGGATTCATGTTGTGGCAAGTACACTGAGGGGATAAATTGTGCATTGATTGGGTGGTGCTTAGGCATAAGCGTACAGCTTGAAAGCAAGGCTACAACTGCTTTTGTAATTCGGTGCGGAGCTCCTATATACTACTTAACCTATGGAGGCAACCTTGGCTAGACCGGATTGCGACGTTGGCCAGGGCCCAGATGTGTGAATTCAAAAGTCGGGAACCGCGCAAATCTTGCCCAGTATCCTAGCCTTGTCCCATACCTGTCTTATATAAAGCAACAAACGAGTAGACGCAACCATATTAATAGACACTTTACTCTATATACCCTTGCTTAGTATATGCTCACCACAGAATACGACAGAGCCGACGCCAAAGACCAACGGCTGTTGATAAGTCCGAGTATGATGCATACCTATTAGTGTTACCGCTGGATACCTCATCCTCGCCAACTCCGCCGGTCACATCCTTGCCTGTCAAACCAAAGACTGGCACGCTCCGATACTATTGCCCAGTATTCCTAGCGAGAAGGTTTCAAGTCTCCTTCAGATTGACACTTTTATAGCTCAGATTTGGCAGCCCGAGACCACGAAGGAGACGCCTTTGCCGGATACATCTGCTGCGGAAGTCGATATATGGGATGGGTTCAGACCTCACGAGTTGTCAAGTTAAGAAAAAAATGTGTTTGTGATATGTTTCTCACCTGACGCTCTTCTCATCTTAAATTGATAACTTTCCAACCTAGG